>NC_139010.1:34757198-36051951 GCF_964374135.1 Grampus griseus
TTCTTTTGTATTCACATCATGTTGTACCATGGCTGAGGTTGTTTCCTTATATGTTCTGGAAATATTTTCCTCATTTGTATAATTCACAAAGGAAGATGTCTCAAAACTGGGCATCTTTCAATATCACTTAAACTTTCTTTATGGAATGGCAAATAACTGTGAGTCAATCTGTAGTAAATTTTAATTGTAGTCCAGAAAGAAATCCCAGTCTCCAAACTTCCTGTAGCTTCAGCCCTAGTACTTTCCTTTTAATTGTGATCACCCACAGTTTCATCTTTGAAAGCCAGTGTTTGCTGATCAAGTCTGGGCTTAAGAGAAAGTAACAGTTGATGCTGTAATAAAAATGTTTCTGAAAAATAGTGTAGGGTGAGGTTACTTTTTATTATTCACCTAAACTTTATTAGAAATCATTGTTTTTCTATTTAGAATTAATTCACATAATTAGGTAAAATAAATTAGATGCAACATGAAAGCAGAAGAGTTGCTAAGTTTCTAAATATACCTGGAACTGGATCTCATGCAAATCGTATATTTGAGAGGAAAGAACACACCCCTGTCTATCTATGTACTTTATTTTTAAGGTAAATTTAGGTTTATAGAAAAATGGAGCCGGAAATACAGAAAGTTCCCACATACACCCTACCACTTACCGGTTTCCCCTATCTTGCATTAGTGTGGTGTATTTGTTACAATTTATGAGCCAATATTAAAACATTATTGTTAAAGTCCACAGCTCATATTAGGGTTTCTTCTTTGTGTTGGACATGCTATGGGTTTTGACAAACGCATGACAGTGTGTATCCGATCACACAGAATGGTTTCATTGCCGTAAATGTCCCCTGTTCTCCACCTATTTATTCCTCTCTCCCTCCCCTCTTAGCAGCTACTGATCTTTTTATTATAGTTTTGTCTTTTCCAGAAGGCATATGGTTGGAGTACAGGCTACAGTATGTAGCCTTTTCAGATTGGCTTCTTTCACTTAATAATATTCATTTAAGGGTTTTCTATGTCTTTTCATGCCTTGACAGCTCATTTCTTTTTAGCACTGAATAATATTCCATTGTATGGATGTACCAGAGTTTGTTTATCCATTTACCTATTGAAGAACATCTTGGTTGCTTCCACATTTTGACGAATATAAACATACCTGCTACACACATCCACATGTGGGCTTTTGTGTGCGCATAGTTTCCAACACATTTGGGTAAGTACCAAGGAGCGTGATTGCTGGATCATCCTGATACTGCCTGACTTCAAGACTTACCGTAACGCTCTAGTAATCACAACAGTGTTGTACTGGAGAAAGAGCAGGGAAATAGACAAATACGTAGCCCAGAAACAGACCCATAAAAATATAGTCAACGGGTCTTTGATGAAGAAACATTCTTGCCAACATCTATCTTTTGTCTTTTTGATAATAATCATCCTAACAGGTGTGAGGTGATATCTCGCGGCTTTGATTTGCATTTTCCTGATGATTAGTGACATTGACCATTTTTCTCATATACCTGTTGTCATTTGAATGTCTTCTTTTGAGAAGTGTCTGTTCAGATACTGGCCCATTTTTCAACCAAGTGTCTTTTTCTTGCTTTTGAGTTGTTTGTGTTTCTTATAGATTTTGGATATTAACCCTTTATCAGATTTATGATTTGTGGATATTTTCATCCCATAGGTTATTTCTTCATTCTGTTGACTGTTTCCTTTGCCGTGCAGACTCTTTTGAGTTTGATGCAATCCTTTTGCCTGTTTTTGCTTTTGTTGCCTGTGTTTTTGGGGTCATATCCAAAAAATTGTTGCTCAGACCAAGGTGAAGAAGCATCTTCCCTGTTTTCTTCTAGTAGTTACATAGTTTCAGGTTTTTCATTTAAGCCTTTAATCTATTTTGAGTTGCAACAACACGAATGAAACTGGAGGACATTATGCTAAGTGAAATAAACCAGGCGCAAGAAGATAAATATTGTGTGATCTCACTTATATATGGAATCTAAAAAAGTCTAACTCATAGAAACAGACAGTAAAATGATGGTTGCCAGAGGCTGTAGAGTGGCAGAAATGGAGAAAAGTTTGTCAAAGAGTTTCAGACATACAGGATGATTAAATTCTGCAGATATAATTATGCTATGGTGACTGTAATCAATAATACTGTATTGTATACTTGAAATTTGCTAAGAAAGTGGATTTTAAATGTTCTCAACACAGGCACAGAAAAGTTAAATATGTGACTTGATGGATACATTAATTAGCTTAATGCGGTAACCATTCCATAATGTATGCATATATCAAGGCATCACATTGTACACTGCAGATGTACTAATGACATTGAAAATTGATGTATTTTTGTCAATTATACCTCAACAAAGCTGGGAAAATGAAGTGAGTATTGATATAGTTGGATTCGTATCTACCATATTTTTACTATTTTCCTTGTCCTTGCTCTCTTTTTCCTTTTTTGTCTTCCACTCTTTTTCTGCCTTCTGTGGCTTAATTGAGGAGTCTTAGTGCTCATAAATGATTTTATTTTTTCTCCTCTTTTAGTGTATCAATTATACTTCTTTTTTGACTTTAAATGGTGCCTTTGAGTTTGCAGTATAGATTTACAACTAATCCAAGTCCTCCTTCAAATGACATTATACTGCTTGCCGTAGCTGTAGGTGTCTAGGTTGCAGCCTCCTCTCGTGTCCTTGATTTGTCTCCCGTCTTGTACAAGATTTACCCCCATTGATGTGGTGGTAAGTGTGGGAAGACTTCCATAGTCCTTTTATTGGATCTCAGTCTTTTAGTGAATCTGTGCCTCTGAACTATTAACATCACAAGTAATTCTCATAGAATTACTATGAGAATTCACCCCACATAGAAGATTAAATTGTAGTTGGGTATTTTCCTTCCACCAGGTCAGTTAGGCTCTGGCAAAATAGTTTCCCTTGAGGGCAGGTCTTATTAGGAACAGAATGCATTGCACATATTTCAAAATGACTGAGTTTCTCCTCTCTCCTGCTGGAAGTACCAAGGAATTTTTCTCCAGTCTTCACTGTGAGAAACTAGTAGAGATCTTGTAGGTAAAACTCACACAAGTGTGGAACCCCATGACCCCATGTGGAACCCCCATAATGCCTCTCTCATGTTGTTCATTCTCAGACGTGTCCACACTGAGCCTTGAACAGTTCATCAATTACAGCTGAAGGTTTCCTACCCTGGTAGTCCTCTTGATTTCAATTAATAAAAAAAAATTACATTATTCTATTACAATGTCTCCTTCCTTTTTTATGATAGGATCTCATTATCTTTTTTGTCCTGAGATTTTACCATATGCTCTTTGCAAATGTACAACATTAGAGAAAGCAGCCAACTCTGAAGGTATGCCAGGAAATAAGATTTGAAGAATCAACATGACCCATTCAAAAGCCTCTATAATAAGCTTCATGAATTCCTTGGCTTTTCCTTTGTAATTATATTAAATGGAAGAGAACGAGACTCTATCCATGAAAGAAGTCAGTACCTTTCAAAGTGTGCCAGTCCCTGGCCCAGACTTTGAATAGCATTGATTTGGTTTGTGACATCACAACACTGAGTATTAGGACTTACCCTTCTAGGCAAGTCTGAGGGGCATCCTTGCCATTGTCTGTCACTCAGGACAACAATGTATTCAGAAAGAAAGGTTTATGTTTTCTACTTTATAACTGCAGAAGTGTTATTTTCTGTGCCAGAATAGTGGTGACAAATCAGTTGGGAAAATTACAGAATAACTTTGATTTAGACATTGAAGGGTTATATTATGTCAGTGGATCATATTTTCAGAGACAGAAGAGCAAATTGCATAAAGCTTTATTTGAAAAAATCACCTGCTAAGAATCACAGTTGCTGTGATAATGGAATCTCCATAAATGCACTAAACCTTATCTCAGTGAAAAGTCGATATAGTTTAACTAAGTTAAAATTTAATTATTTTTTTTCCTCAGTGTACATTTAGAAACTCAAGAGGGTAAAAAAGAAAATAAAATTAACTTCATCTCACAACCCTGATATACCTACAATATTAGTTTTCTAGTGATACCATGACGAAGTACCACAAACTTAGCAGCTTAAAATAAAACAAATTTATTATCTAGTAGTTCTTTAGGTCAGAACTCTGGGTGACCTTGGCTGACTCTTCTGATTAGAATCTCACAAGGCTGGAATCAAGGTGTCTGCTGGACTGGGCTCTTACTTAGAGGGTCTGGAGGAGAATCTGCTTCCAGGTTTTTTCCAAGTCGTTGAAGATTCAGATCCTTCATGGCTGTAGGGCTGAGGTCCCTGAATCCTGGCTGGCTGTCAGCTGGAGCGTCTCTCATCCAGTTAGTGCTCCTGTGTTTCTTGTTGTGCTGCCCTGTCCATCTTCAAACCAGTAATGGTGCTTCAAATCCTTCTGCTTCAATCACTCCAACTTCTGCTGCTGCGTCTCCTCTGCCTCTAGTTTGAGAAAGTTCTTTGCTTTTAAGTGATTAGACTTTTAAGTGACTAGATTGGGCCAACTTGGCTAATCTCTTTACTTTAAAATCCATGAATTCTATCTCCAAATTTCCTTATGTCGTGTATAGTAACATTCACAGGTTCCAGGGAATAGGGTATGACTATTTTGGGGGCATTCTGCCTAATACCACATTTTAGGGTCCCTCAATTTTATTGGATTTAATGCAATCATTAGTATGTAATTCCTGACAAATAGAATGCCTCATAATTGATTTTTTCACTGAAAAATGTGGGTGACATCTTTACGTATTTTGAAATAATCTGTTCAATCCTCCTTCGTGGCCTTTATCCCAAGCACGTTGGTGTGTTTTGGTGATGAGTGAGGAGTGCCGCATAATTTCATACCCATGATATATAGAACACATAAATTTGGAATGACTTACTATCTTAAAAATTGTACCAGATTCAAGGTGTGTGGTACAGAGTCACTCTTACTAATTTATATTCCTTTTTGCTTTCTTGAGAGAGAGGAAAAGGGCACGGCTTTCATGCTGGGAGCCGTGAGTGACTTTTATCTGAATGTTATTCAGGGTATACATCTTGACAAGAAGAAGACTGAGAAGTTTTGCTTTAGTCTGAACAAGGTATGGTTTTTAATGACTGTGTTGTATTCCATTGTGAGGAAGGACAGACATTTTAGCCAAATCTATATTTTTGAAATTATTTGTGTACAACTTAGTAATGTTTTGAATATACACCTTTGTGTAGGGGAACTACTAGGACTAAAATATAACTCTGTTATTGATTAGTAATATTTATTGTCAAATTGCTACCCAGAAAGAATGTCCTAGTTTAAATTCCCATCAATCTTCTACAACAATATCTATTTTATTATGTCAGCCCCAGAATAAATGATGAATATACTTTAATTATAATACTGGCTAATGGTTTTTAAAGATATTTTATATCTTCTTAAGCAGCCATTTGTCAAAGAGCTTTATCTGTTTTCAATGAGTTTTCATCTGGAATAGATTTGTCTTCTTTTAAAATTTTTAACATTTTCTTTTTTCTTTCTTTCCTTCCCTCTCTCTTTCCTCTTTTCTTTCTTTCCTTCCTTCCTTACTTCCTCCCTCCCTCCTCTTCTCCTTTTTTCTCTTCTCTCCTATTTTCCTTTTTCCTTTAAAAAATATTGTAGGACCATGGTAAATTACACACACACACACACACACACACACATATGAAAACTGATATTAAATGAAGAGTCAATGTACTTCTCATTCTGGATCCCAAAGTAGAAGCAAGTGCTGTTAATGGGATCTATTCTAGTAATGTACAAATATTTTTGAATTAGTGAAAAGATATGTGGCATTAATCTAGCAGGACAAATAATGCCACAGATTCTGGAAGTTCTCAAAATTGATATTACTGAAAATTTTCCTGTGCACAGAAGTTTAAAATGAATGTCTTTTTTTGGAAAAATATCTGATGTTTAGTGAGATATACTCTTTTATTTATGAATAATTGGCATTTCCCAAGTCCCTTCAGAACTTTATTCTTAGATATGCTATAAGATTTGTAAGTGTCATATTTTTGTAGTGTACATTTCAAATATATATGCAGTGCTGGCAAGCCTACATTTCTTGGCTGGAAAGTTTGACATTGAAAATATGTATTAATGTTCTAAAATATGTTTCTGACTCCAAAGGTACTGCTTAGCAGTGCTGGGTGCTGAGGGAAATGTTTTGTGGCCATGAAGCATGAAGCGTTACTAATATCTCTTAGAATATAAAATGAGTTTGTTTTCTAAAGTCATTGTGATTCTAGGTTCTCAAAATTTCTCTGTAGCTATTTAGATCATAGAGTTTGAGTCCAATAATTTGAAAAATAAGATTTAACATCTATGGTATTGACATTGCTATTGATTAGTGGATTAAAAACAAGAAAATTTTACATCCAATTAGAG
Source organism: Grampus griseus (assembly GCF_964374135.1). Lineage (NCBI taxonomy): Eukaryota > Metazoa > Chordata > Mammalia > Artiodactyla > Delphinidae > Grampus > Grampus griseus. The sequence goes on from NC_139010.1 coordinate 34,763,608, forward strand.
ATGAATACCCTTTAAGAATAGTACTTCTCAGTCTTTGAGAGGCTGCAATTCAGGAGGTAGTTTGTGAAATGTTCAGAGACATTGATATAGCTAATCATCTTGTGAGATGATAATACATATATTCTAGAAAATATTTCTATTTTATATGCATGTACTTCTTCCTGTAATGAATATAATGTTTGGGGGAGCTCATATCTGTAAGTTGTCATTTGTTTAGTTATATTTGAATATATAGTCAATCATTAAACAAACAGAAGAGGCACCAGTATTTTATTTTAACAGCAGACTACCTTGGGCCACTTTGTGGAACATTCGTGTTTCATGGGAGCCAAGTTTGAAAACCTTTATTTTATTTTATTTTTATTATTATTATTTTTTTTGCGGTGGGCGGGCCTCTCACTGTTGTGGCCTCCCCTGTTGCGGAGCACAGGCTCTGGACGCGCAGGCCCAGCCTCCATGGCTCATGGGCCCAGCCGCTCCGCGGCATGTGTGATCCTCCCGGACTGGGGCACGAACCCATGTCCCCTGCATCGGCAGGCGGCCTCTCAACCACTGCACCACCAGGGAAGCCCTGAAAACATTTATTTTAGTGCAAATGTGTAGAACAGCATTTTACAATGAGCTTGGCATGTTTATACTCTGTTCATTTTAATCTGTTTATTTCACAAGTTGTGGGCAGAGAAGTATAAATACTAGAGCTTTATGCCAATAGCCAGAATTAATTTTTACAAATTGGAAAATGTGAATAAATTGATTTTTAAAAAGTCAAATAGAATTTAATAAGCATTTGCCCGCTCTTATTTTGTGGCTTAGAAAAATCATTAATGAAATAATCATTACTTACTGAGCATTAACTATGTGCAGTTAACGCTTTATTACGATTTTTTTTAACAGGAAAGGAAACTAAAATTAAGGAAAGAGAAATAGCTTGCATGAAGTTCAGAAATTTGTGCTAGAAGCAAAATTTGAATCCACTTTTTGTTCAGAGCTCACAGTCTTAAACATTATTCTACCTGCGATAAAACTGCCCATTTTCTCCCCTTCCCTTTAATCCCATTACCTGTCAGCAGTGATTCTCAAAACTCCTTCTGCACCCAAATCTCCTAGAAGGCTTTTATATAAAACACAGATTGTCAGACCCCACTCCCAGAGTCTCTGATTCAGTTAGTGTGGGTCAGTCCTGATATGTGTATTTCTAACACGTCGCAGGTGATCTTAATGCTACCTATCCAGGGACCACACTTTGAAAACCGCTGTTGTGTAGTCTCTAATGTTTATTGATAAATAGGTGGTAGCCTTTGGGATCTATTATTATTCTATACACCTGTTTCGGTTAAGTTAGATCTGGAAATTTGTGAGTCCAGATATCATTGATTTGAAGATGATGTTAAGCATTCTAGTACCTTCTTAAAGCTCTCGCTAATGACCTATCCCATAAAAGTCCTAATTTATTAATTTATTATTCATAACTGTAGCTGTGCAGAGCTATTCAGTCAGTCTAGACATAGTTTGTGAATTTAGAGATGTATCCTAGAGAATTCACTGATATATACCTGATTATAGGAAGATAAAGGAAAATGTCTGGCCATGAATATATCTAGTCTTTGGATACAAGGACTCTACTTAAGAATACATACTCAAATTAACTTTATATCTTTATTTCTAGTTCCTCATTGTTAATTGTATGTTCCTTCTTTATTACATCACCTATAGACTATTCAGAGTATACAAATTTTTCAGTATTGTCCTTTTTATTTTATACTTTTTAGGTATACCTATTTCTTCAAATAAACACTTTCTTGTATTTATTTACATGTTTAGTTAACATCCCCAACATTTAAACATAACTAAGTGGTTTACTACAAATCTATCTAGGCAGATTTTAACTTATTTTAGTAGGAAACACAATGCCATGGGACCTCAGTAGATACCATTAGAAGTGGTGCTTCTGTGATAGGCCGGATCCTTCACTTCCGAGTGTGCTTAATAAATTTCAGGCATTAAGACTCATCACAATCGCAGAAAGAGATGGCAAAATTCTGTATGTGGGGGGATCTGATAAAAGCTAGCCACTTAATCCTTGAAGAGGGAGATGAAAAGGGAAAGGGAGGCAGATAAGATGTACCATTAAATAGACAAACAAGCAAACAGAAAATAATTACGTGTTACTGATTACCTGAGCTTTCCTTGCAACTAACTATTCGTGTGAGACAAAAAGGCTAGTGAGAATACCAAGAATGTGCTTTAGATATTATTTTAAATACTAGTGTACTTAGCCTTAACAATGGTCTCTTTTAAACAGGATACACGTATGCTACATGCACTCACGTGACTTGTACATACAGAGGTGCACACATGGACATACCTGTCTGCGTGCAAGCACACAGTGAAAAACTTCGCCAAGGCAATGCCCTTCAACATGTTTTTAAAAATCTGTTATAATCTCCCAGAGAACACTATTGCCATAGTAACTCAAAAGCCATTGGTATTCAAAATTAAAACAACCTACTCTTGCTATTCAAGATACTGATTATTTTATTGTCCTATTACATGGATTTAATTAGATGCACTCAGTTTTTTCTTATTTAATGTTGAAGGAGATACAACCTTGGATATAAACACTGAGGAACAGGTACCAACATTTCATTCGAAAGAAGTGTTTTTTTTTAATATTTTCCATTTATGTGCAATTTTTTTCTACATTTGCCCAACTTTTTTTTAAAACCCATATGCCTACAGTGTAGACAAACTGAATGCTGCTTGTGGCCAGAAGTAATGGTATGAGCACTTTTCCCTGCCCTCTTAACCCCAGGCTTCCACAAACAAGGGAACTTATCTGAAGTCAAGTCTCAGAACTAAATGGCCTTATTCTTGACCTCCATCTGCCCAAACTATCTCATGTCCCAGCTCAAAGCACTACTTACCACGTGACACACTCCCTGATAAATCATTCTACCATTCTACACTTATGTTCTCCATTTCCTCCTGCAGCATTTTCATAATGCATTCATTAAAAATGATATCATAGGGGCTTCCCTGGTGGCGCAGTGGTTGAGAGTCCGCCTGCCGATGCAGGGGACGCGGGTTCGTGCCCCGGTACGGGAAGATCCCACACGCCATGGAGCGGGTAGGCCCGTGAGCCATGGCCTCTGAGCCTGCGCGTCCGGAGCCTGTGCTCCGCAGCGGAAGAGGCCACAACAGTGAGAGGACCGCGTACCAAAAAAAAAAAAAAAAAAAAAGATATCATAGGGACTTCCATGGCTGTGCAGTGGTTAAGAATCCACCTGCCAATGCAGGGGACACGGTTCAATCCCTGGTCCAGGAAGATCCCACATGCCGTGGAGCAACTAAGCCCGTGTAACACAACTACTGAGCCTGCGCTCTAGAGCCTGTGAGCCAAAACTACTGAAGCCTGTGCGCCTAGAGCCCATGCTCTGAAACAAGAGAAGCCACCACAATGAGAAGCCCACGCACTGCAGCGAAGAGTAGCCCCCGTTCGCTGCAACTAGAGAAAGCCCACGCTCAGCAGTGAAGACCCAACGCAGCCAAAAATAAATAAATTAAATTATCAAAAAAAGGGAATGATAGATTTATAAAAAAAAAAGTATCATAGCACATATAAAGTTTGATGTCAATAGATTGTGTTTTTCTTGAACGTTTCCTTCTGTTTCCTGTAGTCTTCTGTCTCTCCCTCTTTCCATCAATAGGGAGGGAAGAATGCTGATTTTCACTGAGTACGATTGCTGACCCAAACCCTCTGTTAGGCACATATATAGGTTATCTTTCTTAAGCTCTGCTAGAGTCTTATAAGGTATGAATTGTTTTCACTTTGTATATGAAACGATGGAAGCCCTGAGAGGCTAAGGAAATTTAGATTATAAAATTGAAGGTAAAATGTATTTCTGTGAATATGCATTGGAGGATTAGAAACCCTCTGTTTTTTCTGAGTGCCCTGGTTGAGGGGTGTTCTCTGCCAGTGCTGTAATAGGCAGGGGCTCTGCCTGTGCAAGCCTGGGGAAGATGCTCAGATGCTATGCGCGCGCACACGCGCACACACACACACACACACGCACACACACACACACACACACGTGTGCATGGAGACACCCAGTCAAAGTTCATGGAGAAGGATGAAGCATGAAGGAGAGAGGAGTCTGACACCAGTGAGTGAGGAGAGGCGAGGCTGAGGACCTCTGGGGAGCCTGCAAGGCTGGAACATAAACGTCTGCTGGGGATTAGTAAAAGGCCCGGTGTGATAGTCTCCTCTTGATTGTTCTCTCTGTGGAATCTGCCTATGAAGTCTGAAAAGAAAACCACAAATTGCTAAGAGAAATGAGATTTCTAATGAAAAACAATGACAAAGTGAGCTTCCTGTACTGCTTGGCAGGAGACCAAGGCAAGGCAATAGGAGAGAGTTGCATAAGTATGGGAGCGTTACATAAGTCACAGGCTGATTGGCACGGAAATCACAGTTTCTTCCTCTACACCATGCAAGCGTTTCCTCAGGTCTTCAATTGTGTTGGGGGGATTTGATGTAGGGAGCTAGGGTCCATCTGTCTACACTGGGCAATCATTTCTAAAGTTCTTTGAGGTTGCTTAATTCTGATTATTCCCTGTTTCTAATAAAGTAGTCAACTAAAATATCATTACGGAAGAGAAGAGTATTTCTCAGGCCTTCAGTGAGGACCCGTGTCCTGGCCAACAATTCCACCTGTGATCTGTGTCTCCTGCCCATCGGGGCTGCTAGAGCTTCTGTGATTATACGTTTCTCCCAATGTCTTAGACAGATTTCCTCCAAATTGCTCCGTTTTCTTTAACAGGCCACAACAGTATTGTGATTAATTTGGCTATAACTGAGTTTTATTACAAGAGTGACATTTGTCTTTGACTTTGGCAGGATGCTTACCTCTTTTTTTTTATTTTTAACATCTTTATTGGAGTATAATTGCTTTACAATGGTGTGTTAGTTTCTGCTTTATAACAAAGTGAATCAGTTATACATATACATATGTCCCCATATCTCTTCCCTCTTGCGTCTCCCTCCCTCCCATCCTCCCTATCCCACCCCTCTAGGTCGTCACAAAGCACCGAGCTGATCTCCCTGTGCTATGCGGCTGCTTCCCGCTAGCTATCTATTTTACGTTTGGTAGTGTATATATGTCCATGCCACTCTCTCACTTCGTCCCAGCTTACCCTTCCCCCTCCCCGTATCCTCAAGTCCATTCTCTAGTAGGTCTGCGTCTTTATTCTCGTCTTGCCCCTAGGCTCTTCATGACCTTTTTTTTTTTAGATTCCATATATATTGTTAGCATAGGGTATTTGTTTTTCTCTTTCTGACTTACTTCACTCTGTATGACAGACTCTAGGTCCAGGAAGCTTGCCTCCTGGTCATCATCTCCAGCCAGTGAGTTGGAGCTATGGTTCCAGACATTGCACAAATGACAGCCCAACCAGATAGAATATATGTGTGCTTGTGTGTGTGCGTGTGTAGGGGTTCTGGTAGGGAGAGCAAGTGATGGTACAAGGAGAGGGGTGGGCACAGAGGCCTTTATGCACAAAGTCGATCCAATGGTCATTAAGAATAGTCAAGAGATGACAAGATGGATGAAGTAATAGCCCTGCTTTCTTATTGCCAGAGAGTTTCTATTAATTGGTTTAGGAAGGACTCTGCCTACGTCTCCTCGAACCTATTTCCCACTGCTTATAATGAGGTAACAAGTTAAACATTTTAAACAAAATATGGTGATATTTCATTAAGGATATCAATGTATACATTCATAGGCTTGAATATATGTGTTATCACCAAACATAACAGAAAAGTAAGCAAAAAATAAGGGAAAGGAATGAACACATTACTTACAATGGAAAAAATATGCAAATAAAACCAAATATATGAATTCTTTCAGTGCCAAACTTTAGAGAAATGGTAAAATAAATGAAACTGTATTTATATCATGAAATGTTATTCATTAAACTCTAATTTTCAGTGAATTGTAGTGTCATAATTATATAATTACAATATTGAGTATAAAAAGCATGATATTAAATGATACAATGCCAGTTTTGCACCACTTAATAGTATAACAATGTCCATGTACATGTTTGAAGTCTTTCTGGAATAGTGCATAATTTTAATGGTGTTTCTCTCTGGAAAGAGAGATGAGGAGTGATTTTTATTTTCTTATTTATTTTTCTATCGTTTGAAAATTTACATATTCTAAATTTCTGTATTAATAAAGGTATAATCATTTATAATCAGAAAAAACTGTTTAAAGAAATTCTAGTACAAATCAAAGAATGAGTGAAGTTTTGGGCATTAACATTAAAGAGGCACAGTTTTTTACTTTAACCTACTATGTTGGGCCAAAGGATTAGCAGTAGTCATTTCCACCAATGTCAGTTAGAGGAAATGGGGGCTTAATATTTAGGAAGAAAACATGTAGGATAGAAAAATTTTTAAATGTCTGCTCCAGAAACTTTGAAATCCTCTGTCACTATGTGAATTTTAAGGGGCAGAAGCACATTAGCTCCCAGCTGTCCTTTGAAGGGAATGGGGGTGGGTGGAGCCTATAGAACCCATGAGAGCTGGAGAGCAAGAAAGGTGTGGCTTGACAAGGAACTAAGACTCTGAAACATAGGTTCTGCAAGAAGATTTCTTCCAGTTTTTGTTTTCATAAGGACCATGGAAACTACCCAAGTAACAGGGACTGGTATTTGTGCATGTAAAGTGGAAATTTCCCCTAAACATTTAAAAAATACCTGAAGAAAATGTGAAATTCCTCCATCTATCAGACTTTCGTATGCTCAAAACTTCCTAAGTCGTCTCCCTTCATTGGATGAACCCCTCAAATTCATATGTTGATATTCGAATCCCAGGTACTTCAGAATGGGAATGTGTTTCGAGATAGGACTTTTAAGGAGGAAACTAAGTTAAAATGGGGTCATTTAAAGAGAACCCTAATCCAGTATGACTGGTGTCCTTACAAGTACAGGATAATTTTTTTTAACATCTTTATTGGAGTATAATTGCTTTAAAATGGTGTGTTAGTTTCTGCTGTAAAACAAAGTGATTCAGCTATATGTATACATATATCCCCATATCCCCTCCTTCTTGCATCTCCTTCCCACCCCTCTAGGTGGTCATAAAGCACCCAGCTGATCTCCCTGTGCTATGCGGCTGCTTCCCACTAGCTATCTATTTTACATTTGGTAGTGTATATATGTCCATGCCACTCTCTCACTTTGTCCCAGCTTACCCTTCCCCCTCTCCGTATCCTCAAGTCCGTTCTCTAGTAGGTCTGTGTCTTTATTTCCATCTTGCCCCTAGGTTCTTCTGACCATTTTCTTTTTTTTAGATTCCAAGTATATGTGTTAGCATAGGGTATTTGTTTTTCTCCTAACTTACTTCACTCTGTATGACACACTCTAGGCCCATCCACCTCACTACAAATAACTCAGTTTTGTTTCTTTCTATGGCTGAGTAATATTCCATTGTATATATGTGCCACGTCTTCTTTATCCATTCATCTGTTGATGGACACTTAGGTTGCTTCCGTGTCCTGGCTATTGTAAATAGAGCTGCAGTGAACATTGTGGTACATGACTCTTTTTGAATTATGGTTTTCTCAGGGTATATGCCCAGTAGTGGGATTGCTGGGTCGTGTGGTAGTTCTGTTTTTAGTTTTTTAAGGAACCTCCATACTGTTTCATAGTGGCTTTATCAATTTACATTCCCACCAACAGTGCAAGAGGGTTGCCTTTTCTCCATACCCTCTCCAGCATTTATTGTTTGTACATTTTTTGATGATGGCCATTCTGACCAGTGTGAGGTGATACCTCATTGTAGTTTTGATTTGCATTTCTCTAATGATTAATGATGTTGAGCATTCTTTCATGTGTTTGTTGGCAATCTGTATATCTTCTTTTGAGAAATGCCTATTTGGGTCTTCTGCCCATTTTTGGATTGGGTTGTTTGTTTTTTGATATTGAGCTGCATGAGCTGCTTGTAAGTTTTGGAGATTAATCCTCTGTCAGTTGCTTCATTTGCAAATGTTTTCTCCCATTCTGAGGGTTGTCTTTTCATCTTGTTTATGTTTTCCTTTGTTGTGCAAAAGCTTTTCAGTTTCATTAGGTCCCATTTGTTTATTTTTGATTTTATTTCCATATCTCTAGGAGGTGGATGAAAAAGGATCTTGCTGTGATTTATGTCATAGAGTGTTATGCCTATGTTTTCCTTTAAGAGGTTTATACTGTCTGGCCTTACATGTAGGTCTTTAATCCAGTTTGAGTTTATTTTCGTGTATGGTGTTAGGGAGTGTTCTAATTTCATTCTTTTACATGTAGCTGTCCAGTTTTCCCAGCACCACTTATTGAAGAGGCTGTCTTTTCTCCATCGTATATCCTTGCCTCCTTTGTCATAGATTAGTTGACCATAGGTGCGTGGGTTTATCTCTGGGCTTTCTATCCTGTTCCCTTGATCTATATTTCTGTTTTTGTGCCAGTACCATACTGTCTAGATTACTGTAGCTTTGTAGTATAGTCTGAAGTCCGGGAGCCTGATTCCTCCAGCTCCATTTTTCTTTCTCAAGATTGCTTTGGCTTTTCGGGGTCTTTTGTGTTTCCATACAAATTGTGAAATTTTTTGTTCTAGTTATGTGAAAAATGCCATTGGTACTTTGATAGGGATTGCGTTGAATCTGTAGATCGCTTTGAGTAGTATAATCATTTTCACAATGTTGCTTCTTCCAATCAAGAGAGAACATGGTATATGTTTCCATCTGTTTGTATCGTCTTTAATTTCTTTCATCAGTGTCTTATAGTTTTCTGCATACAGGTCTTTTGTCTCCTTAGGTAGGTTTATTCCTAGGTATTTTATTCTTTTTGTTGCAGTGGTAAATGGGAGTTTTTCCTTAATTTCTCTTTCAGATATTTCATCATTAGTGTATAGGAATGCAAGAGATTTCTGTGCATTAATTTTGTATCCCTAGCACAGGATATTGAGATACATACACTACAGCTGGAAGACCATATGTGGACATTGGGAGAAGACCCCACCTGCAAGTCAAGGAGAAAAGTCTCAGAAAACACCAACCCTGAAAGTGCCTTGGTCTTGAACTTCTGGCCTCTGTTTAAGCCATGAAGTCTGTAGTAGTTTGCTGTGGCAGCTCTAAAACATGAATACAGTCGCTAAGTCATCCTACTCACCATTGCCTTATAAGATTAAGAAGCACTAGCCTTCATCCTTTTTCTGTAAAGGCCTTTGGTCTTTTGTCATCTGCAGGTTAATAACAATCCCTTATGTGCTTATTGCAATCAGCAACATCAAGGGTATAATATATATATATAATTTAATATTCATAACATCTCAGTGAGATGGAGATTCTTAATTTCATTTCAGAGCATCTGAGCTTAATTAAATTGCCCAGTGTCACTGAGAACTGGTGCCCCAGTGTTGAGATGACAATTGCACTTAAGTTTTTTATTATTCCACATGTAAATTAGGGAAGTTGGAATCTTGAAGATTTAGGGAACTTAAAAGTTTGCCTCTTCAAGCTTCCCCTTTTGCTCTAGTTAAAAACTTATTGATCAGGATAAGGCTTCCCTGGTGGCGCAGTGGTCGGGAGTCCGCCTGCTGATGCAGGGGACGTGGGTTCGTGCCCCGGTCTGGGAAGATCCCACGTGCTGCGGAGTGGCTGGGCCCGTGAGCCGTGGCCGCTGAGCCTGCATGTCCGGGGCCTGTGCTCCGCAATGAGAGAGGCCACAGCAGTGAGGGGCCCGCGTACCGCAAAAAAAAAAAAAAACAAAAAAAAAACTTATTGATCAGGATAAAATCAGACCTGCTGGAAGGTTACATCATGAATGATGGTGAAAAGTGTATTCATGGGCCTCTCTCATCTTTCCCCAACAAAACTTAATATAGGGGCCTTGGAGACAGACAGACCTTGGGAAAATTCTAGCTCTAACAACTGACCAGGTCTATTTTCTGGCAGAGAAGCCTCATTTTTTTCCCTTTAAAATGAGGATAGTAACCACTTTATGGAGGTGTGATGAATGAATGATTGGATGCCTGTGAAACAGCACAGTGGCTGACAGAATAAATAGTGTGTGTCGACTATTAGTATTACCTGAGATTACACAGGGTTGGTTATTCTCCCGAAAGACAGAGATCCCACTAAAAGCCATTAACACTTTCCCACTGACTATAAAATAACATTGATCTGATTAATTTGAAATACACTGGGGTGAAGTAGTAAAACATCTCATTTACTCTTCATGGAAAACCTAAGATGAAGCTATCCTTACCAACTTTCTGTTGATGACTGAACTTAAGCTTAGTTAATTCCCAAGGTCAAACAGCTATTAGATATGACAGTACTATTGGAAGCTCAGGCATGTCTGACACTAGCATCCATATTTTTCACAGCTACTGCAGCCAAAGCCTGACTCAAGTCTGTTAATTCCCAGCATGTCCGTATGTCTGTCTTGTTTTCTCAGACCCTGTGCCAGGGGTTGGTGAAGTAGAATGCAAGCATTAACCATGGTTTCCCAGGCTTCATTCTTCCTGCCTCAATTCACATATCAATAAAAGATGTGGGAAGGAACACAGAATTTTCTAGTTCCTTTTTTCATCTGGGTCAGCAGACGGCCAAAAGATGGCTGTGGCTGAGTAAGAGCCGAACACATTTAACACCCTTTCAAAGCATACTCTGTAAGGGGATCGAACTGCATATACATTATCTCTGGCATTTCCTTTTACTAAAATATAATTTCACATTTATAAAGCTAGTAAGGACCTAAGAAATTAGCTGTGTTATTCATCATAAAGGCAATACCATTTCTATACAGTGATGGTCCTTCCTCTTCTGACTTGGAAGCAAATTGTCTTTCTTGAAACAAGAAATTTTATCCCTCTGAAATTCACAACAACATGGTCCTTTTTATTGCGGGGGCGGGGGGGGGCTGTGTTAATTTATTTGGAGAAAAGATACAGAGAGTGTAACAGTGGAGTTGATAAAAATCATTTGCCCAAGATGAATACCATGTTCATTCCATTATCTCCACCCCCTTTTCTACTGATGATTGAAACGTAAAATGAAAAATTATGTGTGTATTATAGTTCTACTCTGTAATCTCTGCCAGGACTTTCTTTACATGTTGGGCTTCCTCACTGTATGTGAATGAGACCGCAATTCACCCGGGGTTCCAATAATCATAGTGATAACATGAATTGGATTCTAGATATTCTTTCTCTTTGTACTCCTTGAGCAAATAAAGAAGGATGTGAAAAGTTGGTACTTTTGGGATTCCTCCTTGTAAAGTTTAGGAGTAGGGCTGAAGCATTCTGGAGCTCTGTTTTTAACACCACAATGCCCGAACTGGTCCCTCAGCCCCAGGCTCCTTCTGCCTTTTGTAAAGGGCCTATGCTTCTGTGTATTATTGCCCTTTGGGGTTTGCCTAGGCAACGCCTCCAAAATCTGCTTAGTTCATTTGTCTCTCCTCCAGTGAGGACTCTCAATCAGATTTGCTCTCCTCCTGGTTCCCAGGATTTTCAGAATTTTACTTGCTTATCGTTTATCCATCCTTCCCACGCACTTTACTTTAGCATCTTCTTTGTGCCAGGCATTGTGTTAGGCTTCAGGGATAGATACAGGGTTCAACAAAGTAGACATGGGCCCAGCCTTCCTGGGGTTCTCAGCCAGATCACAGTACAGTCGTAGTGATACAGAAGGGCCTGGCACCTCTTGCAAAGCAGGAGGGAAAGTGGAAGAGGCAGATATTTGCAATGTAAAACCTTTTCCTTCTAAAATAGGCAATGGACTTTAATTATGAAAATTATTTTTAAGCATATAATCTCTGCGCAGTGTTTTGGGGATACTTTTGCATGTGCACAGGGTAGAAGTCTCAGTTCCAACCAAAAAAATTTAAAAAAACCTCATTACTATGGCCCTGCCTGGGCTATTGCATTTGCTTCCCCCATAGTTACATGATCTTTTTCAGAGACAGGTGGAATGGAGAAGGAACCCTAGAAGGCTTCCTGCAGCCACATTAAAATTTTCACACTCCTACTTGGTCTTTCCTAACCACTCCTAACAGGATTCCCTTAGAAGGCACTGGGCTATCCTGGGCTTTGAGACAGAAAGACCTGGCATTTATTACTACCTTCATGACTTTAGTTAACAACTTCATGCTTTATTCTTGTCATACGAAATGTGTGTCTGGATAATTGACACACCTTTACAGCACTGTTGTAAAATTTAAAGGAGTTAATACATGTAAAATTCCTCCAGCACTTAAGATGTATGAGTATTATTTCTTTCTTTAGTCTGACTTTCGAAATAGTCAACTCTGTTTCATTAAAGACAACAGCAAGAAAAATCAACTCTTTCATAAGTTTTCTATTTTCTTGAATTGCTATGCAGCTCGTGTTTGAAGCCACAAGATTTAACATTTGAGATAGAAACTCTTTTGCTCTAATTACTACCAAATATCCCCTTCCTTCCTTTTTTTTTTTTTTTTTTTTAAACTGTTTTCTTACTTTTCCCTGGTGGCAAAATCTGGTGATGCAGTAAGAGATCTCTATACCTCTAGAATGCATAGTAACGTCATACTCTGCCTTACGCTAGTGAGAACATAAATTACAAAATGAAATATTTATCAGTTGAAAATGTTTGAATCAGTTTTTAAAAACTCAGTGTTTTTAACAACTTTTTATTCTAGGAAATTATAAGCCTATATTTGCTATTATTTCTGCTGTTAAATACACTCATATACATATAAAGGGTTTAATCCAATGTTAATTTTAAAATAACCATAATGTACCAGCTTGACACGTTTCGTTTTAGTTTTTTATAAGGAATAAATGGAAAAGACTGCTTCATAAATTCATAGAATATTAGACCCAACTTAGTACTTGGGAACCACAAATGCCGTATTAAATTCAGGAAAGGACACATGTATAATATGTACATTTGATAAAGCATTTTTGAACCTGAATATGTATCAAGGAGTTGCTAGATCCGTGAGCCTCAAAGGACCTTAAAGATCTTTCCCCCTCTGGACAGACCAGAAGTGATGATAATGCATGTTGAGTGTGTGCAGTACTCTCTGGATGGTGTGCTGGTTGCTTCACAGTCTTGGCCTCCTTGAATTCTCCAGAAACCCCATTTTTAAAGTGTTAATATGCTCACTTAAGGATAAGGAGCCTGTAGCTCTCAAGGCTAACTTTCCCTCTCATTGCTAGTAAACGGTGTAAAGAGGCTTATATGCTCTGTGAACCTAGCCCGTGTACTTTTCTATTTCCCACACTCCTTTTTGTTTAAAAAAATGCATCCCAAATCTATAATAACCATTTGTAACAATGAACAGTGAGTTTATAACCCAGAATTCAATGAAATACACAGATAACTGTCCTATTACCGAGTTGGTTTATGTGACAGTCTAATTAATATGCCCTTGATGGATAGAAATGCAGAAAGACCAGTGCCTAAAAATAACTTTTGTAAAATATGGCATTGCATCCTTGGAAGTAAACATTGAATCTGAGGCAATCCTTTTCTAATATAGGGCCCAGTTTTGCTTGGGCGCTTCAGAGACTATTTCAACCTCCATCCTTGTTTTCTATCTCTCTGGTCTTTGCAAAGCAGAACAGATGTAAATGCAAGAGTTCTGAGCCATTCAGTTAGATTTCATGCACTACTAACCCAGCCATTTATCCTCAGTCTTACCTGAGTTGGTGGCAGACGCGCGGCATGTCAAAAAGCATTTCCAAATTAAAGAGGGAAACATACTGAATGTTGGTTAATAGGGTCACAAGATATATAAATGGTGAAATGTGGCATCATTGTAGCAGCAATGATGTTGCAGAAGGGGACAGTGCAAATGTGCATTTCCAACTTCCTTATTGTGTAATGTTTGGGTCCACAAGATAAGAAAGAGAAAGTAGAGGTTGTCAAACATGCTTTGGAAATTATGGGCATCCTGATAGGTGATAAACACCATCGCAAACCTAATTGGATTGGACTCTGCATTCTGCCGTTCACAGGCTTTAATATGCCGACTTGATGATAGAGCTGAGTCTGTGATTATTCCTGTAGGTGGAGCTTTGGCATTCGCTGAAGATGATGGGCCCTACGTTCAGGGACCTTAATCATCATCAGTTTGCTCAGACTCACCATCAGTGGTTGAATGACTCTACTCATGCTGTGAATCAGCTAACTGAAAAGGAGATCCTTGCAAGTTGTAGATGATGAATCAATATTTGTGAATTGATTAGATGTTTTTGATGGACTCCGGCAGTTTTCCTTGTGAGGTCATTCAAGCTATTGAGTCATGAAAAAGAAAAAGGACCAAAATACGTCTATGGGTAATCTACCAACTGTATGGACCCTGGGAATGATGGAAATATATGTGTGCCCTGGGGAAGGGTAGAGCCCAGGAAAGCCTTCTGGAACCGTGAAGAGTATTCTGAACTTCTGCAGTAACCCACAGCCTCAATCATTATCGGGGAGAGTGTGCAAAAAGGCAGGAATAAAGAAATATCTCCATGCACATAAATCATTTAAAAAACTCTTTCTTTGGGCTGTAGAAGTGAATTCACTTGAGTAAAGGGCATTAACTTTTAAAATCATAGCTTAAATAAGCTATAAAGGATATCAGGAAGAATTTAACCTGACCCTTCCTTCCATCCAGTGCTTGAGTTACTGTTCCACATTCCCACACAGAGTAACTTCTAAATCCGTTTGTTCCCAGAATATTGAATTTGACATCATCCAATTGACTTGACAATCAGTCAATTGTTGATTGACTTGACAATCAGCCAGTTCTTGACTCATGATAGTTAAGAGCAGAGGCCTGCTCGTTCCTATTCCTTGAGACCTTTTTTTCTCCTAGGTTCTGCCAATACCAGGAAGTTCTCCTCTATCAGACTCAAAGTTGACTTGTAGGTGTCAGTTTTACTAGCTCTCCGGCATAGTCCCATACTGCTCAATTCCATTGTACTCCATACATTTATTTTTATTATCAGCTACTTTGAGGAAGACAGAAGACTATTCATAGATTGGTTTAGCCACTCTTTAATCATATTGCTATTCATTGTGGTTTAATAACTCTGCAATGGTTATATTTTAGTAAGGCTGCTTCTGACAGAAGTTCTGGCTGGTTATGCCAAAAATAAAGTGAGGAGCCCCAGTAGGTTTTTTGGACTCTGCCATTAGACACGGGTTTTGCCTCCATCAGTGCACTTCCAGCCATGGTTACCCTCCTGCACACTCTCAATGTAATCTGCTGGGAACGGAAGCTGAAAATGCTAGAGTTCTCCATTTAAATCACTTTAAGCAAAATACAGGTTATTTGAGCATATCTTTTGCATCCTCCATGCCCAGTAGTAATTTTGCAGAATTACTGGGATCTATTTCAGGGTAAACTTGGCATTTAAATTAGGTGGTTGTAATTAGCATCTTGACTGCATGCAGTCAACAGCATGAAAGGAAGAGCAGGGAAAAAAATTCCATTGGCTTATTTTTGCTGTAGAAGAAAATAAAAGAATAAAAAAGTAGTACACTGGGAAAAAAATCACCCAAAAACCCCACACAGTTTGAAGTAAGATGACTTGCAATTTCCTGGAATCAAAATGATAAACTTTATCACACATTCAAATTATTATATACCGAAAGAATCGTTTTTAAGTCTCTTTACCAGAACATTCACAAAAATTTACCTTTCTTCTCCAGAGAAGCCCAAAGACAGTGTCCTGATCTTGAAATTATTCTAACACAAGTGCCAAACGAATGTTCACACTCAGTCCTTCCTCCACAACTCTGCAAGTCTTACCCATCACTCAAACCGCGACTCAAAACTCACTTCTAGGTTATCTAAGGATAATCTTAGCCCAAACAGGACAGGGCCCCTGTTGACTTCTCTTCACCCACCCCTCTGGTGATGCCACTGCCCTGAGCTGGGTTTGGATATTGACTTTATTGCAAGGAAAATAGTGGTTTCCCACTATTCATGCGTGATATCTTGTTGAGTTCTAGGCACCCTCTGGGCAACACTCAGAAGTGATGACCCAGTGCAGAGAAGGGGCTGGAAACTCTGTCATTTCAGGGAGAGTTAAGGACATGAGAGTACAAATGAATTTTTGAGGACATTATTTACTACTGTAGTTCAATGATTTGAACAGCTCCTTTGTGGCATAAGGATTAGACTTATTTTGTACAGGAAAAACAAGAGAAAGATAGATTTGGCTTGAGATTAAGAACATAAAATGGTCACGTAGTGTACTGGAAAGAGCACAGGAGTTTTATTTAGGACACTTGATGCTGAGCTGGGACCCTGGCCCTGCTGCTGTCTTCCCATGAAGTTTCCCATGAGGTTTAGCCGTTTAGCCTGTCTGAAATTTACTTCGTCAGATGTTAAATGAGGATAATAAGATCTTTGTTTTATAGTCAGGAAAAAATAAAAGATACTAAAAGATAAAGTATTTAGCACTCATATTAACATTAGGGAGGGGCACTCAAGGGAAGGAGGAGGCCATACAGCCTTTTTCTGGGATTGTCAAATGGGAACTCAAAAGGACACTAAACCTATGAAATTACTTCCAACATTTGAACTTCATGAAAACTTTATGAAAAATGAAAATATCTCCTCTTCTCCCCATAGCCCATTAAGGGATTCACATGATTACAATGAATTGCATACATTTTCTCAGTCCAGATTTTAGGAAACTGGAGCTGGAAACATAACAATAAATTGAGTAATGTGTGCATTTTCATGTTACCTCCTAGAGACAATTTCTTAACCTATAGGAATGGTTATAGTCTGCAAAAAAAGTAGACACCAGTCTGTTCAGTGAGAAAGAAATTGTTTTAAATATGTAACTTCTTAAATGAAACCTTCGCCAGTGAGCAGAAGATATAGGAGGGAAGTCTTTTGGTCTAGGGTAGAACTTTCCAAGCAAGTTGCCCCTAAAAGGGCATCCTCATGAGGTAATGAGATTCCTACTATGAATGCATGCTGGAGTTGGTTAAAGATCAGTTGAGCAATACCTGGGTGAGAATATTGCAAATAGCATCTCCATTCAGATTGGGGAAGTGAACTAAAAGTAGATTTTTAAAGGCTCCTGTCTCCCGTGATTCCATTATATTTCAGGACTTAACAACTGGGAGAAGTAAAGATGTATCTGTCAATAATCACATTTAAAACTGAGGGCATTCTCAAAGATAAGCTTGACGATGGGGACAGAAACAGAATAAAACAGTTTTCTCAAGAATGCCTTTGCCTCCCGGGTAGTCTCAATGTAATACTCCCTCTTTGTCAGTGAAGAGAAACGGGGTGAAAGGTGTTTAAGCAGCCGTCCCAGTGGAGGATGTACTTTAGCACAGTTCTGGGAAAATGAAACCAAAGGGAACCCACAGAGAAGGAGCCACAGATCACCCTCTGTTCGTAGCAGTAAATGGGGGGAGGGGGCTGGTAGCAATCAAAGCACAGCTGCAGGTAGGGAGTGTGGCATTTCCGCTGCCAGGAGCAAAAGCCAACACAGACGGATGGGCCTGTTCCAGTGCACATCTCAGCAAAAAGATTGGTCAACTGAAGAAAATGTACAGTGTGAGAGTTGTGAGTTAAGTTTTATTTGGGGCAAAATGAGGACTGTATCACGGGAGACAGCATGTCAGAAAGCTCTGAGAAACTGCTCCGAAGAGGCAGGGGGGAAGGTCAGTATATATGGGATTTTGGTGAAGTGAGGTACATGCAGTCAGACACACATTTTTGCAGAAGGTTACTGCTAGTCACGAGGAGCAGATGTCACCATTTACGATTTTAGCACTCTTCTAGACATGAGGAGATGTAAGAATTGGGCTCATAAAATCTTCTCCTGAAAACATCTGTCTGAAGGCCTGTTCTGCCAGTTTTTCCCAGAGCACAGAGGGCCTCATTCCTGATCTCCAGCCTGAACTTTTAGGGTGTGTTGAAGGTCAGTGACTCTGGTGGCTAGTGACTTCAACCTTGTAGAGGCAGATGGCAAGTAACAATTTTTAGTTGGCAGATTTGAACTCCAAATCCCATATTAATTAGGAATAAGAATAAATAAGAAGAAAATGTGAGGGGCCAGAAAGTAAAAAGTCAGAGAAAAGCAAAGAAAGAGGTAATTTTAAGAAATAATAGCAATATGGAAAGCTTTTCAACATAGGGTGGCATAGCCAGACTGTGTGGGCAGAGGCAAAGTAGACCGTTTTCTCATTGCTTTGGTTTTCTTAATAAAAATAGCTGTGGTAACTTAAGACGTTTGGACCAGAAAGAAAAGTAGAAATAGGATATGTCAGTTATAGTCCTATCTTCCAAACAGAGCAACTCTTCCTACTTGGGCTATTTCCTCCCACTGTTTTCAAAGTAAGAATTTTTAGTTAAAAACAGTTTCAGTGGCCAGTTTTGTATTTTATTTTCATCTGATTCCAAAATAGTTCTCTTGGTTATTATAAACCTTTAAAATACAATTTTATAATATAAACTCTTTAAAAAAATATAGTATACCTTAACACATTAGATGCACATTAATTTATCCTCCCATCTTCCTATTGTTGGGCAATGAAGTTTGCCTCCATTATTTTTACTGCTAAAAAAAAACCTAAAAACGACATTTTTGTTCACAAAGCTCTTTTTTATTCATTAATTTATAGTACTAATAGTGAGTGGAGTTACTGGATATGAATATAATCAAGATTTTGATGTATAATGTTACACTGAGTTTTCAAATTGCATTCAGATAAGTATTTACTTGTGCATGACTTTTTAGCACCTCTCTAAGGAAGGATTTTGGTAGTTGCTATAACCTTCCCTTCAGGATAAATTCCGGGAGTTAGTCATTAATCTGTCTCCTGAGGAAGAGAACAAACATACAGCACTTTGCAGAAAGGTGTTAATTAAGCCTCCCAACTCCCTAGTCAGAGAGGGACCAGAATTGTCCTTACTGCAGTGTTGACTAAGAAATGTCGTTAATCTATGTGACAGATACCAAGTCAAATTCCACAGACACAGGAGCACTCTTCTGCTAGAGATGATGATTTCTTCTAAATATGACCCAGCTAGCTCCTGGGCTTTCCTGGAAGATTCTAGCCTGCTGCATCTGCCATGCCCCATATTTCTCATGTGTGAGCCCATGAGAACCCTTGATTCTAATTCAGGATTCCACCTCCAGCTCTGTGTGTTCTCCAGGCATAAACCTTTCTGTGTGTGAGTTCTCCATAATCTCAAGGTAAAGGTGGACTTTACGTAATCTTGGAGATGATGTTTGAAACTCCTCTGTCTAATTCCGCATCACTAGGTGCCTTCAGCTTGTTCTTTAGTCTTTACAGATAGTACAATTAATAGTTAACACCTATTTACACATTGGCTCAGAGTTTCCTTTTAGATTTTATATTCCTGTAAAACAGGATAGCTCAGTGCAGCCCTGACAGTGTTCAGGGTTTTTGTTTTTGTTTTTGGATATGCTGTTGTTGTCAATTTTTACTTTTGCTTTGGGAATAATTTCAAACTTACTGAAAAGGTGCAAAAATAAAAGCATTTCAAAGACCAGTCCTATACTCTTACCTAAACTCAGCTATTGATAACATATTACCTCGTTTATCATTTGCATATTACCTCGTTTATCATTTGCAGTCTATCAATCAGTTGATCAATATATAACTTTTTTAAAAAAATTCATCAGTGGCCCTTTGTCTCTAAATATTTATGTGTGTGTTTCCTCCCATGGTCTAGTAATGTGCATCGTGAGAATCAACTTAAAAACCAGATGGATGTCCCTTGATGAAAAATGGCCTCTGGGCCTACAGTAGCTACTGTTGCAGGGAGTTGGAGATATGCTTTGCCCATGTTTAGTTAGATAAGACATCCAGAGACTTTCTTTGAGGCGTCTGTTTTACCTGGAGGACTCAGAGATTTTATACCTCCATGTTCTTCCCTTTACCTTGAGTGCTCTTCAATTTCTATTCCTCCTTAATATCACATTTTCTCTTACTAAAAGCACTCATGTTTCAAGGATCAGTTCAAATATCACACATTTATGACTTTCTCTGAACTTTTCCCTGGAAAAAAATTTCCTTTACAATGACTCATATCATATGGCTGTTTTCCCCTGTGTGTTTCTTTGTGTCAGGTGGTAAGCTTCTCAAAAGAAAGAACCTATGTAGTATTACAATATTTTCCTTTGTATCTAGCAATTAGTAGAGTGGGTGTCCCATTTTATGTATCCAGAAATGCTTTTGAACCATACTAATGCAAGTCATTTGCTCTTATCCACTTACACTGTTATTGTTTATTTCGTTTAATCTTTTTCTTGGTGATTATGACTGGTTACATTTAATACAATTAATTCAGCTTTTACTCTCTGCAGGCTATTGTGACAGTGGCTTGAGTGGAAACTTACACCAGTTAGGAATGCTTTTGGCTGCAATACCAGAAAACCCGTAGCTAAGATATCTCAATATAGGTGATTTTGTCTTGAATGCGGGGGCTCCTCAGTGTCATCAAGTTCTCGGACTTGGTCTGTCTTTCCACTCTGCCATCCACAGGCTTATCAACTCGTCACAGGATAGCTACTACAGCTCCAAGCATTACATCTTCATATAACCATGTTTAAGGAAAGCAGAAAAAGGTAAAGGAGGTTTCTTTTTATTAGGAGAAAACTGTTTTCTATAAACTATACAGAAGACTTCTTACAGTGCATTTACTGGAAGTGTGTCACATAAATAGACTTAGTGGCAAAAGGAACATAGAAGAGTAGAATTTCCATGATTTGTTTAAACCAATCACTAATTGTATCTAGACTGGGCCCAGTATCATCATAAACAAAACTAAGTTTCTCTTAGCAAAGAAAAGGAGGGATTAGCTCTTGGTTAGTAAGTAACAGTGTCTGAAAGTAGCTGTGTCAGAGCTGAAAGGCCACTTTATCCTGTTGGTCAACTTGTATGACATAGTCACAAATCAATGGACTGGTGCAGGAGCCCAACACAAAACCCAGATATTCTAATAGAGTTGGGAGGGTGAAAAAGCAGACAAAGGAAACACCATTAACCGTTGTCTGAAGGATGAGAAGAGAGGGAATAGATGCATTTTATAGAGATAATTAGTGTTAGTGAGGTCCAGTTAAGGTTTGAAGTGTGGCGTAGAAATCTGGAAATGGAAACATTCAGATTTGCAAGCATCAGGAATGTGTCAGCAGACTGGTGTTTACAAAAGTGAAGGACTCTTAACCAGATTATCCAAAGTGTTCATGGACCATTCTTTCCATAGATGTTGTTTAAAAAAATGGAGGCTATAGCCAAGGTTGGGAGAGGAGCTATTTGGACTTGTTAATGTACCAATATGTACTGTGAATTTACAAGAGGAGTTTGTAGAGGTCAGTGTTTCCCAAACTGACTTGCATAGCATAGATCAAGTCCACAGGGAAGCTCGTAAGTGTAATCCAGCTAAATACATTTTGGTAGATGTTGCCCTAAATTTGTGAAAGGAAAACTGGCAAGAAAAAGGCAGGAGCCCAATCCTAGAAAAAGAGCTGCATTTCTAGTCAGATTATTAAGAAAGATAGTAAAAATACTGGTAACAAAAACACAGTGATCGGAACTTGGGCAGAAGTAGAGAACGGGTCATAACATCCAATTGGTTATGATACATTAGCAGTAAGGTTGTTTGGTGTTGGATCATCTTGAGTATTGGACTAAGAGTCAGGAAAATTCCTCCAAATTATAGGAGGGGTTGCCCAAGAATGAGCCATATGCAAGGTAATGGTGGAGTTATTTTTCTTTTGACAGCAGTGCATTGGAGAGAGCATTTAGTCATGGCTGGGTGATCAGTGAAAGCAGGTTGAGGAGAGGAGGAAAGGAAAAACAAGACATAAAGCAAGGCTTGGCAACGTATATATGCAAGTGTGTTTTTGTATGCAGTATATGTAAGTATGTATGTATGTATTACACATAAAAATGAAATTAGAGTCCCTTTATTCTTTTTGTGATCTTCCTGTATTTGTAGATGTTTAAAAATAGCATATCTAATTTCAAGGTAAATTGGGGCCTACATATAGAAAGTTGAAATAAAATAGGTTTCATCAATGGTTTTAGAGATCCCATGAAATGAACTCAGAAGAGAACCAAAACTTCCCCCAAATATATGAAAATCTCTTACTCAGAGGAATATACTCAGGAAGTCTGGCAGAATTCAGCCTGATACTTTGTCCTAAAAAGAAGGTCAAACATTGACCAGTGCAAAGTACTTTGGAGAAAGTGTTAAGGAGCCACTAAAGGAGAACAGGGCTTATTTCACATTTGTTAATGAGCACATCTTTAATTAGTCATTTGTCTTCAATATGCAGAGCAGATGGAGGGTAGATAGAGTGCTATATGTTACAATGTTACATTGTTACAAATTGTAGGGGACAGAAGACAAGAGAAGCAATCAGAGGCACCTTTCTATAAATGTGGGCTGGGCTGAGGAAAGAGGATGGGGTCAGTCACGTCCTGCTCATTTGGGCCCTGGGAGAGCTACTGGGTACGTGGGTTGGTTCGAACTGCTCTAGAATTTTTTTCTTAACCAAATTAGAAAGAATATTTATGTCTTTGAAATGTATCAAGGTGATCATAAGATCACTTGAAAATACTTGAAGAAAAACCTTTATCCACATGGCTTTATATGCAACAAACCCCAGGCAATTCAGGGACATGAATCTTAGGAGAGGCCAGGATTGTACATTAAACCTCTTTAGAGTCCCTTACTATGGCTTTCATGTGGCTCTTGTCTTCTCCTTTGTGCTATGATTCTATCTTGTCTTACGTTTGCCTTGGGCCAGAACCTATATTCTTATTTGAAAAGTTTTCTCTCATCAATGAAAGATTCAAACTTGACTCAGTTTCTAAAGTTTCAATGATCCAAAATGCAAGGGCTTTTGTCCCTCTTTAGCTACTTTTGTTGTCTTGGGATTCTGTAGAAATACATGCCCTTGCTGGAGCTGTTGGGGTGTTGCCCATTCCCCAAGAAGGTTCCTGTTCCTGTCTTCTGAGGAGGCTGTAGGGCTGAGGAAGTGTCCTTCTGTGGGATGCATATATAAAGCTCAAATCAAACAGGTTTCTGTTGTGCTGGGGCAGGATTCATGGTCTGCCATGGGTGGGGAACATGTCCCTTCCTGGCTGAGCTTTGCACTTCCTCATAGTGTCTGAATTGTTCCATACACACATGACGCTAATATCAAGAGTAAATGCTGTTACCATAAAACAACAGACTAGACATGCATAGTATTACGTGTAGTGTAACATTACGTGTGTTACACGTAATGTGTAGTGTTACGTGTAGTGTAACAATATGAGCATTACAAAACAAAACTAGAACCTTCTCTTCTTTCTCTTCCTTTCTCAAACAATTCTGTCCTAAAGTCATAAGGTGGAGCAGGGCAAAGTATGTGGCTGTGTCCAGGATGGTTGGAGAGGGGACACCACAGTGGACTAAGGTTGGATTTTGGAGTACAAGTGGGAAGAAAGAGTTCATGCAGTGGGAAGGGCCTTTCCTGGTATAGGATGTCAGAGCCAAAGGGGTGAGGAGGTATCCACATGTAGGGTGATAGTAATAGATAATAGCTCATTGAATAAAATAGGAAGAAATGAATCCATTTTGATATAAATACTGATATATAAATATTTGATGAAGGGCTTCCCTGGTGGCGCAGTGGTTGAGAGTCCGCCTGCCGATGCAGAGGACACGGGTTCGTGCTCCGATCGGGGAAGATCCCACATGCCGCGGAGCGGCTGGGCCTGTGAGCCATGGCCGCTGAGCCTGCGCGTCCGGAGCCTGTGCTCCGTAACGGGAGAGGCCACAACAGTGAGAGGCCCGCGTACCCACACACACACACACACACACCAAATATATATATATTTGATGAGGAACAGGATATTTACATAGTTTCAGAGTGCCTCTTCACACAATACTTTTTAATCACAAAAGGAAAGGGTAAATTTATAGTGGAGAAGCCTGTCATGCACCATTTTAATCAAGTAATCAATGTGAACATCCTTAGCAATTGGGACAAATTCACCACCCTATAGGATGCAATCAGAGGAATAGGACATTACATACATCTATAATGTATAACCGGAATCTAATCATGAGGGAACATCAGGAGAACTCAAATTGAGAGATGTTACACAAGGTAACTGGCCTGAAATCTTCAAAAGTATCAAAGTTAAGAAAAAATTGAAGAAATGTCCCAAACTAAAGAAAACTAAAAAGGTATGACAGCCAAGTGTAATACTTAATTCTGACTTGGGGTTTTTGTACAAAACACATTATTGCAAAAATCAATAAACCTTGAATGATGTCTGAGGATTAGGTGATAATGTAGCAAAGTTAATTTCCTAATTTTTCCAGTCATGTTATGGTATGTACAAAAATGTCCTCGTCTGTAAATAAACAGTAAAATTCTTCAGGGTGGTAGAGATCATGTCAGCAACTTCCTTTCAGAATTTTCAGGAAAAAAATTCTTTGTACTGTACTGGCAACTTTCCTATAACTTTTGAGTTGTTTTAATATTATAAAATAAAACTAAAGAAGTGGGAAAAGATACAATGCTAAATTAAGTGCATGCGTCACATTACAAGTGCTATTCTGGGATGACATGCTCTTGCTACAGATGCTGCTGGTGCAATTTCTTCATAAAGGTTAATAGTAGCAACATACCCATTTCCCACACCATGTTCAAAGGTAAATTGATTATGCAATGTACATTACGTCTAGGTTGGAGACTTGGAGTTAGTCTAAGCATAAAACAATTTGATGGACTTAATTTTGGAATTTGGTTCTGTTTTGAATGTAAGTACTCTCATGAAAAGTAAAATATTATATTGCACCATGTCCTTGGAAATACTCTGGTAATCTTTAAAACACTCACTATTAAAGGTAATTATTATTAAGACAGGCTTGCATTTGCCCGCTCTGACCTGGGGAGGTCAGAATTGAAATAAATTCTGAAATGAATTGTGACTAATGTCCCAGCTGCTGTTCCCACATTATGGCAAGGATTAGATTTTATCCATTACTGTGAATGACTTCTTGCCAGACACCTGAGATCTGAATATCTAAAATCACACTCCAAGGGATTCCTGAAATCAGATTTTGTTTTTTAAGTTATCATATAACCATTCCCTTGGTAAACCTGTCAAAGTGAAATCTTTTATTTGGAATCATTCCCTTGAACTCTGTTGTCTTCTTATGAAAAGACCAACTTGAATAAGCTACACAGTGTATCTTTATGTATGAAGACCCTTAAATGGAGCACAGGATACCATTTACCCATCTAAAGAGCAGGCTGGTGATTGTGAAGGCAGTCACCACAATACCGGTCAGTTGCATCTATTGTAGAAAGCCAGTGGGATATTTAGCTGGGAGAATTTGGGTGATATGTTTCTCTCAATTTTTGGTGAAATTATTCAAAGCTGCCGTAAGTTCTGGACTTTTTTAACACTCCCATTGAAAACCAGAGAAGCTATACTTATATTGCTATGACAACATTTCTTAGCATCATCTTCTGAGCTCTACCGATGTTTAATCTGGAACTCAAATCCAGAATCACATAGTAGTGAGTTTTCTCTAAAAACTGGACAAGAGCAGATTTTTTTCAGCCCATCTTTTGTCTAGACTGGACTATTAGTAGAAATAGAGCAAGGATACCTTTTATCCCTTTTACCTGAAGATGGATGTATTAAGTATTAACTAACTAGGTGTTTGCAAAATACTTTTGAGGAACAAAGGCAATAAAAGTGATAAATGCAGTTATTAAAAAATTATAACAATCATTTAGATGAGTCATTTGAAAGGTCTTTATTAAACATGTTTAGATATTATGTTTATTAATTCATTAAGCTCTATTTAAAATGCCAGATAAATAAAATGCATTATTAATAGGTCATAAACTAAATGGAATAATGCCACACAGACCTAATATTTTTTAAATGCCTTGAAAATATCAACTAATTCACTTTCACCATTCTTTCAAGGACAGCTTGTATGATTTAACAGGAATTGTTAGAGTAATTTTATTTGCCATAATACAAAATCCTTACTACGAAATCTGAACTCTTTTTATTTTTTAGTCTGCTTTTTCTTTCCTTGAAGTAATATATGCTTATCATAAAATATAGGTACCTATAAATATGAAAGTAAAAATCATTGTTAATCATTAAACTACCAGAGCAAATCTATGTTAACATTTTGGAATTTTTTATTTGACCTCCTAGTCTCGACTCTATGAAGTGTGTGTGTGTGTGTGTGTGTGTGTGTGTGTGTGTGTGTTTTATAAAGTTGAAGTCTTATGTATATAATGTCTAATATGTCATATTCACTTAAACATATTAATATCATTACTTATGAGCCTGCAACATTCTAATGACAGGTAGTAAGGAAACCAGAAACTGCAGTGGCCCATTAAGAGCACTGATGAGCCAGTTTAGAGCCAAAGCCCCAGCAGAGACAGAATCCAACTGGCCAAATGTCAGACAGTTTGAGCATTAAGTTAATAAACTAATCAATCAAAACACATCAAATATGTTTAAAATCCATGGATTCACAGTAATACAAAAGAAAACAAAATGTATTGTTTATCATTGCAGGGTGCTTGTGAATCAACTCATGATTTAAAAAAAAAATAAACCCATGAATAGAGAAAACCAAGCTTTTATTTTATCTTTTATCTCCTTAACCAATGGGGTAACCAAACAGTATACTGAGGAAGATTTTTCTTTCTAAGTATTCTAGCTGGCAAGTGAGAAAGAACTGATAGACTATCACCATTTGGCAACTCCAAATGAGTTAATAGACCTAGACATTGATTATTAACAACTGCTAAAATCGGTAGATGAGAGACAACCACGCATCATGTAGTTCATGGTGGAAGAATATACACCACCTATGAATTAGTCTTGATTGACAAAATACGACCTGGTTCTGATCAAACCTCTAGATCCAGCTACTAAATTACAGAAAATACAGAAAATGGAGGAAAATGTTAGGTGACACTGTGGCTGAAACTAGCAAAAATAAGACTGTAGGGAAATCTACAGGGGAAAAAAGCTTGGTTTTATTGGAGAAAAATAAGAGAAATCTGTAGGGTAAATGAAACTTAAGAGAAATATCAACCAGTTGCACTGAGCAGACTTTAAGATGAATTCAAAGCAAAAAAAATGTGTAAACCGTTTTTAACATGTATGAGGCAATTAGAAATGTGAACACTAACTGAATATTTGACTATTTAGGAAGGTATTAATAATTTTATATGTGATTATGGTGTGTGAATATATATGTATGTGTATACATACATATATCTATATATCTATATATACATATATAGATATGTGTACATATATCTATACATATATCTATATTTAAAAGGATGTTTGTCACATAGAGGTAGATTCTAAAAATGTATATTAACGAAATGGCATGAGCTTTATTTAAAGTAATTGGAAGGCAGAAGATGAGATCAAATTGGTCACGAGAGAATTATTGAAATGGATGATAGTGTTTATTATACTCTTGTCTACTTTTATGTATTTTTTAAATTTATATAATTTAAAAAAATATGTGCAGATCTTGACTATTCTTCCTTATAACAAAATAATCTTACAAGATATGATTGCCAAGGTATCCTACGGCATGAATAATAATCTGTTAATGCTCTTTAAGTGGATCCTAAGATCTAAGACCTATAAGCTATAAACCTATAAACTGTGTCTCCTTGGAAAAGACTTGAATCCTTTTAGAATCTTTGTGTTCCAATTTACTGCATTTTTTTCTCCAAAGCTATCAATTTTCCAAACTCGAATTATTAAAATAATTTATCCTTTTTTCATTATAATGAAATGAGTCTTTTGCTACATTCAAAAATGCTGTGTATAGTTTCTGTTCTCCAATATGTCCCTGAGCTAATCTTGGAGTCCACTTATTTGTCAGTTAACTGGCTCTCTGATTTAGTTCCTTTTTTTTTTTTTGATTCCTTTTGTTTTCTCTCTCTGTCTTTCTCTCTGTCTCTCTTTCTCACTGGAGAATTTCTCAAATATCTGATCCTTAATTAACCATTTATATTTCAAAGTGCTAAAAAAGCTGATTGGATACTCTGGATGTAGGGTCAGCTGGGTTTCACCAGCAGCAGTAGGTCTTTTCTCTTTGACTGATCAATTTCTACAACAGTAAATCCTCCAGTCTTCTGCCTTATGTGCTTGGCTGCCAGCTTTCTAGACGCTAACAGAAGAGCTTCCTTTAAGGCGAGGCATAGGGTATCTAATTCTCCTTTCACAAGCTTTATGCCACTGTGTTTTCAGCTCTCCTCCACCTTCAGAGGGTACCTGGATTCCTTCAGTTCCTGATGCTTTCCATTCGCATATGGGAATGGCTTTTTCTTTTTGGCTTCCCTTTCTATGTGCATAGTTATTAGGTTTCTAAGGCGTTCACTTCCTAAATCAATTATAACTAGAAACTTTTCTGCTTCCAAACAACTGTCCATATCTCTGCTTATTTTCTTTAAAGCTTGAGGGCTCATGCCTTTTCTTTGTTTCTTTTTTTTTTTTTTTTTTTTTGCGGTTCGCGGGCCTCTCACTGTTGTGGCCTCTCCCGTTGCGGAGCACAGGCTCCGGATGCGCAGGCTCAGCGGCCATGGCTCACGGGCCCAGCCACTCTGTGGCATGTGGGATCTTCCCAGACCGGGGCACGAACCCGTGTCCCCTGCATCGGCAGGTGGACTCTCAACCACTGCGCCACCAGGGAAGCCCTTTTTTCTATTTTTTAAAGATGTTGTTTAAGTTAGGTTTTGAGATGTTAGATATAATCTGTAAAAGAAGGTAAAATCATGACTCTCAGCATTAATGAGGAAACTAGTGAGACCTTACAACCAGATGGAAGAAGAACCAAAGAACATTATTTATAATTAGGAGTATTGAAATGAATGTGCAAGTAGAGGCAAAACTAGTGTCTTCCGCAGTGGGGGAGGAAACTCAATCGAAACTCTACCAGACAAGACAGAGTGTGCATTCTTACAAACCAGAATCATTCTGCATTGCTATGAGTTATCTGCAGTTTACAGAGTTGTAAAATAACTCCCACAGAATCAAAATCAGATATCGCAGGAGTGTGCTAAAACAATGCATCATTTCCCAACGAAACACAATTTTTTTCCCCTGTTGGACCTAAATAAGGATAAAGGCATGGATTCAACTGCCTACGTTTTTTTTTCCAGTTGGGCTCTATATGATGAAGTGAATCCTACATGTTTTTCTCTCAATCCAGAATAATCAGATTTAAAGTTTTAGGAGGGCCTGTTGATACTATAACAAAGGTTACCTGACTTCCATTTTTCAGCCGTGTGTTTTCACACTTTCCTTTTTCCTCCCTAGCATTTTAGTGAGTCAGAGGTACCATAACAAAACTATTAAATTAGAAGCATCTGATTTCAAATACTCTTAGAAATATCTCATCTATGTGGTTTCACCAACATTTAAACAATAATTGAAAAGCTTTTCACTTATAATTGAAGGCTTTACTTCACTCAGGATCTGTCGCTGCCAGAGAATAATTCCTCTTCCAGCACCTTCTGCAAGGTGTGGGATTATTCTCTCTGTGCACCAGATCAAAAAAATAGATGAAGTGCATCACTGAATTTTTTTATTCCTGAAGTGGCTGGTGCAAGTCACTGTCCTGGCCTGATGAGTATTGTATTTGCATTAATGCGCCACACCTATATGGTCTCCTCATCCTTCTCATTGAATTTTACAGCCCAGGCTGCCATCAGTGTTCCAGTTCCTTTCAGAAGTTATTCATCCGTAGTTGCTCCAAAGTTCTTCTTCAGTGTGTAAACTATCTCTGCCTCTACCATCATCAGCTGGGCAAATATATGTCTATAGCTTGTGCTGTTTCTGTTTCTGATTGCCGGTACACAAATTCAGGGCAGAGCAAGACTTACGGAATATGTGAATACAGACTTTTTTTTGAAGACTAATGCATTTTACAGTCCTCTTCTTGAATCTTCTACTAAGGCTGCAAAAGAAGTTTACCGCCCTTCATGGTTGTAGGTATTAAAAAAAAAAAAAAAAGGCAAATAAGACTTTTGTGTTGAGCTCTGCCTCAAAATCTCTTCCATTTTTCCAGTCCCTTTCATCTATGATCATTTTCATGTCTCACGGAGCAACTCCCCTTCCCCCAGCTGTGGCACCTGGAGATAAAAGCTGTCAGCTTGCAAAAAAGGTAATTTAGACATAGTTCAGTGGCTTGCTCCAGAATTTCTGTAAAATCGAGAATTAAGTTTAGCAGTTTGGTTGGAATGAGGCTGGGCGAATATTAAAACAGTGTTCTTTTTTTTTTTTTTTTTTTTTTTGCGGTACGCGAGCCTCTCACCGCTGTGGCCTCTCCCGTTGCGGAGCACAGGCTCCGGACGCGCAGGCTCAGCGGCCATGGCTCACGGGCCCAGCCGCTCCGTGGCATGTGGGATCTTCCCGGACCGGGGAACGAACCCGTGTCCCCTGCATCGGCAGGCGGACTCTCAACCATGGCGCCACCAGGGAAGCCCTAAAACAGTGTTCTTAATGACACATGAAAATAAGAAAAAACAATTGTCCATAAGAAAGAATGGGAGGGAACCAAGCAGGAAATATTTTTGGGAATTGGGATGCATGTTCCTCTCCTCCTCCCATCCCAGCTACCTCTAGGCTCAGCAGCTGACTCCGCCCTTTGAGAAACAGCTCAAAGGAAAGAATGTGGCTGGGGTTTTATAGAGGCCAGTAGACAAGGAAATCATCAACAAGTCTATGGAAGTAATGAGGACAGATGTGTCATCTTGGAATGGGTCTTATCTTGGAATATGCAAGCACAGGGTGGTCATGTGCAGTTAGCCATTTCTCATTTCTAGGAATAAAAAGGAATGGAGGGGGGGAATTCTCAGCCTTCACTGTGTCCCAGCTTCTAGGAATACAGAGCTCATATAAAATTCAACATTATTACTGTTCACATGTGGTTTAAATTCATGTTCTTTCTAGAAGTACATCATAACATATACCCTGATTTTCAAGTATAAGACAAATTAACTTAACTTCCCAGTAAAGTAAATCATACTGTCAAAGATAAACAAAGATGGGCAATGGTTAAAAACAGTCAAGACAGATTTTTTAAATTTTTATTTTATATTGGAGTACAGCAAAGTGATTCAGTTATGCATATACATATATCTATTCTTTTTCAAATTCTTTTCCCATTTAGGTTGTTACAGAATATTGAGCAGAGTTCCCCGTGCTATACAGTAGTTCCTTGTTAGTTATGTGTTTTTTATTTGTTTGTTTGTTTTTTGCGTTACGCGGGCCTCTCACTGTTGTGGCCTCTCCTGTTGCGGAGCACAGGCTCCAGACACGCAGGCTTAGCGGCCATGGCTCACGGGCCCAGCCGCTCTGCGGCATGTGGGATCCTCCCGGACCGGGGCACGAACCCGTGTCCCCTGCATCAGCAGGCGGACTCTCAACCACTGTGCCACCAGGGAAGCCCAGTTATGTGTTTTAAATATAGTCGTATGTATTGCAGTTGGGAAGAGTCCGGTGGAAACTGAGCTTCACTTCACCAGACTAAAAAGCAGGAAACTTTTTAAATACTAGGGTATTCTGAAGGAAACCCTCCGAAGGGCAATAAGTGGGGGGTGGTTTGGTCCATGTGACGGGCTATCTGGGTATAGCACTTATCTGGAGGAAAACAAATTTTCTATCTTTAAGACAGGAAATAGTGATGTGAGTTAGAGCAAGGCGCCCACAAAAGATAGATCCTTACCCTCCCAAGGGAATGAGGAGAGAGTGCTATCTCCTTGAATGTTTGCATTTCAAAGAGAGAAGGCTCCTAGGTCTTTGAGAAGACAGTTTAACTGGTAGATTTACATCTCAAAGGGCAGAGAAAAGATTTACAGATGGTCCATGACTTGCAATGTTTTGACTTAGAATTTCTTGACTTTATGATGGTGTGAAAACGATATGTATTCAAGAGAAACCTTACTTTAGATTTTGAATTTTGCTCTTTCCTGGGCTGGCAATATGCAATACGATACTGTCTCCTGATCCTGGGCAGAGGCAGCTAGCCACAGCTCCCAGTCACCCACACAATAAACAATTCAAACACTTAAAACCCTTCTGTACCCATACAAACATTCTGGCTTGTTTTGTTGCTGTTGTTCAGTTGTTTTTGTTTTACTTTCAGTACAGTATTCAATAAATTACATGAGATGTTCCATACTTTATTATAAAATAGGCTTGGTGTTAGATGATTTTGCCCAACTGTGAGCTAATGTAAGCGTTCTGAGCACTTTTAACGTAGGCTGGGCTAAGCTATGATGTTCGGTAGGTTAGGTGTATTAAATGCATTTTTAACTTATGATATTTTCAATTTATGACGGGTTTACCAGGATGTACACCCATCTTAAGTCAAGGAAGATCTCTGTAATCACAAGCTTTCTCAACTATCTGCTCTAAGTGGGAGTTCAGAGGCCTATCAGCCTATTCCTATGTTTTGGATAGAACAGATAATAAATTCTCCCGGCAGCATTGAGCTTTCTCAGGCAGGCATTTTAAGAGGGACCGGGTTCATCCTAGGGACACAGCCTTAAGCTGTTAGAAGCCATGCTAAAGTTTCGTCAAGCCTTGTAGTACAGGAGATTGGATAGACTGGTTATGTGCTGAGAGTATTTTCCAATTCTCAGTAGAAACACTTTTTTAGACTAACCCACAGGTGACCTCATTGATGTAATGGTGGACATTTGCAGTGAAAGAATATCTTTGAAGCAGGTTGCATCCCTGTAAGCTTCTCAAAGACTCAGCTAAATCCAAGAATTCCCAGAAAATTAATCCTGTTCAGTCAATCGAGCCAGATAAGCATGGGGCCAGGTAGTACCGTAAGATTATTCGACATTCAACAAAAACATAAGAAAAAAAACCAACACTGGTGTGACCTACTTCCCCAAATCCCAGACTTCTCCAACTTCATGATATGTGTGTGTGTGTGAGTGTGTGTGTGTGTGTGTGTGTGTGTGTGTGTGTGTGTGTGTGTTTTCCTTTCGGGCTGTATGCTTTGTTTCCAACCCTTAGTATTTTGTAATTGCTCTGACAACCTTGACTTAGGAGTTTGCCTTGGCTACTGTACCTTAACTAGGAAACTGGCCCTGGGCTGTGCTTAGAGCTGACAGCTACTCCCCAACAGCTAAGAATTCCTTTAAAACATTCTGGTATTTAATATGCTGCTTTTTAATTTATAATATTTTATTAAAAACAACAACAACAGCAAAACACCTAATGTTGCTTGTTTGACCTCTCCTATATCAGCATGAGGGAGTCATCTCTGTCTCACTAGCAAATAAAAAGAAAGTCACGCCAAGTGATATCCAAATTTTGGTGAGAAAGTGATTCATAGCTGGGCAAATCTGAAGTGATTCTGACTTTGAGTATCATAGACACTGTAAGTAAGATTCAGAAAGTTAACTGCTGAATCCTCCTTAGTTTATGTAACAGTCATTAACTGGTCAAGTCATTTTCAGAGGCATACAGAATCTGATGTAGATTTTTACTCTTAGAATTCCAGAAGAACGTCTCCATAATCATATAATCGTTTATTTGATATTGTTATAGAAAGGAAAACAAAAGATTCAGTAATCATTTAGCTTTTATAAAAGGAGCAGATGCTGACACCCGCCTCCAGATATCTGACAGAGTCAGACTGTCCAGAGAGAGCCTCAATTTCTACATTTCATCAAATGATCCTGATCCAGTAATTTCAAGTCTACGCACTGGGGAAAAATTCTTTCAGACACCTTACCACCTCTAACCAGAGAAGCTTTTGCTCGGGTTTGCATGCAAACATCTCTAACTGATAGAAGGGTGTAATTAGGCTGGTAGTGGAGAAAGGCAGAAGGTAACAGGACCCAGAGAGATAAGGAGGAGAAAGAGTAAGGACATGAGGCCAACTGTTTCCAGGGCCCTTATTTAATTTTCTTATTTAGTTTAGATTGTCCAGAAGAAGGCAATATGTACAAAGGATAAAATGAGGGTGGTGAGAGTCTGGATGAAGGGAGACCACCGTGGGCTGTGGAAGTCTGGAACAGGAAGATGGGCTGAGAAACAAAGGAGTGTCTGTGTGAAAAGGATTTTAGAGATCTCTAGATTAAATAGAGCTTTGCAGATTTCACATCAGGGAGGAGAGAAAAATATATCAAAATAAAGACACATAATGTAGGCAAAAGGAAAGAGATATCACACACACAAAAGGAAGAATAACAAGTAGGGTGGGGAGATAAACCAGATATTTCATGATAAGTTCCTGAACATCTTATATGAGGAGGGCATTTTTTAATAGGGAGCCTTGTGGTACTTTAAAAATATTGCCAGAAATTCCTTGATACTTTTCTCCCTTCAAGAAATGGAGATTAATTCCTCTTCTCTTGAGTGTTGGCTTGATTTAAGGACTAACTTGTAATAATGTAGAACTGAAGGAGTGTGTCTTCCAAAACTAGGTCATAAAGGTAGCTTCCTCCATACTCTCTCTTGAATCATTCACTCTGGGGAAAGCTAGCCGCATGTCATAGGAACACTCAAGCATCCTTATGGAGGAGCCCACACGGCAAGGAACTGAGGCCTCCCAGTAAAGAGCCAACAAGGAGCAGAGGCCTTCAGCCAACAATCTATTAGTGCACCATTTTGGAAGCAGAGGCTCTAGCCCTGTGGTTTGCAACTAGGGACGATTTTGTTGCCCAGGAGACTTAGGAATGTCTGGTCCTGTGTTGCTTGTCACAGTTGGAAGGGGAGGTACTGTTGGCATCTAGAAAATAGAAGCCATTGATGCTATTAAACATCCTATAATGCAAAAGAAGTCTCCCAGCAACAAAGGATTATCCAGCCCCAAATATCAATAGTTCTAAGGTTGAGAAACCCTGCTCTAGTCCCAGTCAAGCCTTCAGATGACTGTAGCCCTGCTGACAGCTAGACTGCAATGTCCTGAGAGACTCTAAGCCAGAAACACCCAGATAAGCTGCTTCTAGATTTCTTACTCTCAGAAAGTCTAATACATATGTGGTTTTAAACTGCTTTGTTTTGGGGGTAGTTATACAGCAATGGATACCTAATACAGCCCCCCACATAGGTCTCTGGGCAGGAGTATATATTTGAAAGAACTGATTCTTGCTGGGAATGTTAAGGGTGTTTGGAGGGCATAAAATGCATAGGAAGAACATGAGTAACTATTTCTGCAAAATATCAGGTTTGGCAATAGAGCTTATTATCGTAGCTTCCGAGACTTACCAAAACCTCAACTAGTGATAATTATAACACTGGTGTGTTAGAATTGAAACTTGTATGTTTAACAGGTCTTGGCAGAAAGGCACTGGTAACTGTCAAGATTTCCAGGAACAAATTAAGGGGCTGAAAGAGGCTGCAGGGTATTACAGAATCAGTAGGTAGAGAAAAGTCATATATTCACTGATTAAGCAGTGAAGTGAGATGGCGCTAAATGGAGAAGCTGGCAGGACAGAAGAAAGATATTTTAGAGATGATGCTGACATCTTTGTAAACGTCAGCGGAGGACTCAACCGATAGTGAAGATGTCAATGAGAGAAGAGGTCTAGGCCAGTGCTCTGTCGATGTGTTTGCAAATTCCATGGATAGCTTATGAAAATGCAGATTCTAATTCAACAGGTCTAGCAAGAGGCCAGAGATCCTGCATTTGAGTAACTAAATGCCAATAAGAGATGGAAGGGCTTGATTTTGTAGGGGACACATTTCTTCTTGTAAGACCTCAGGGATGGGAAGGAGTTATGTTAATAAGATAGTTAATTAAAGAAAGGGAAGAGGATTCCATTCTAGTGTGGACTGTACAGGTAAAACATAATAATTTTTAAAAAGGGTCACCATAATCCTACCAAGATTAAAGATACTGGGAATGGAGAATTAGAGTAACAGGGGAAAGGAGACGGTTTGGAATGGCTACAAAGAATGAATAAGGTGGTAATAAACTGTATCCTAACAGTGAGGGTTCCACCATCTGGATAGATAGGGTTTCTCTGAGCCATACCTCACGATCACAGAAGCAGGAAGCTCCTGCCCTTAAAAATGCATCACACATGCACACACACACGCCACACACACAGGTACACACACACAGAGTTGGGCAAGGGCATGCAGTGCCAGAAATTAGGTACTACTGCAGACTTTTATCTTTCAAAGAGACCCTGGGGCAGCCAAGATCTGCAACTGGATAGCAAGCTGCATAGAACAGACAAGAGAACTACATTTTATGTGTAGTTTTTAGGGCTTGTGAAATGGAACTACAAATACCATTTTTATTTATTTTTTACTGAAGTAGAGTTGATTTACAATGCTCTGTTAATTTCTGCTGTACAGCAAAGTGACTCAGTTATACATATATATACATTCTTTTTGTTTTTTGTTTTTTGTTTTTTGTGGTCTGCTGGCCTCTCACTGTTGTGGCCTCTCCCATTGCGGAGCACAGGCTCCAGACGCGCAGGCTCAGCGGCCATGGCTTACGGGCCCAGCCGCTCCGTGGCATGTGGGATCCTCCCGGACCGGGGCACGAACCCGTGTCCCCTGCATCGGCAGGCGGACTCTCAACCACTGCGCCACCAGGGAAGCCCTACATTCTTTTTTTATATTCTTTTCCATTGTGGCTTATCATATGATGCTGAATATAGTTCTTTGTGCTGTACAGTAGGACCTGTTGTTTATCCATTCCGTATATAATAGTTTACATCTGCTCACCCCAACCTCCCGCTCCATCCCTCCCCTAACCCCCTCCCCCTTGGCAACCACCAGTCTGTTCTCTATGTCCGTGAGTCTGTTTCTGTTTCATAGATAGGTTCATTTGTGCCATATTTTAGATTCCACATATAAGTGATATCAGATGGTATTTGTCTTTCTCTTTCTGACTTACTTCACTTAGTATGATAATCTCTAGTTGCATCCATGTTGCTGCAAATGGCATTCATTCATTCTTTTTTTTATGGCCGAGTATACAAATACCATTTTTCCCCAGGTTTCTTGGGATGTGATTTTTGGTGACAGACTGGACATGACTTCCTTCCCTCTTAAGGGAAAGTTGGAGGAGCTACGTTGAATGAGAGGATTGAAAATACATTTTATTATTCTCAAGCATTTTATCTCTCATTGCAGGCTTTTTGGCAGGTAGTTAAGACTCCATGCAAATCATTTTCAAAGCGAGTTCATATGCTCACTGACTGTGTAGTGTGCAGGCTTATGAATGTAGCTTGGTGTCACTTTCTAATGTCATGGGCAAGAATGTGGTGCTGACTGAACCTTGGGCTAAAAAGAATTTAGAAATACCAGTTCCCTCCCTGAAGCGTGCAACCTGTAACCTCTGGAAAAAACTTTCACTCCAGACAAACAGATATGCTTAAGGTAAAAAGAAATTTTTTTATTATATAGTCATCTTAGACTTTTTCTAAATGTGGGCAGAGCATGATAAGTAAGTGGCTGGATATCATTCAATGTGTCTATCAGAAACTTCTGTCAATTCTTTTATTACATATTGATTAATAGCACTGTGTGACTTGTTCTGTTGATATAGAGGTAAATAAAATGTGGTTCCTTTCCCAAGGAGCTTACAGTTTATTAAGGAGGCAGCAAGGAAACGTTTCTACAGCAATGCAATAAATAGTATGTTGAAGACAAACACCATGAGAAATAATTACTCTACATCAGAAGAAGTTTCTTGGGTGGCCAAATCCTTAGGTAATATAGAAGCCTGTAGATGGAAAAAACAGTATTTTTATGTATTTACCACCAAAACATGTTACCAGCACAATCTCTGAAGTATCTAAAAAGTATAAACAATTATATATTGAAAATAGGTTATTGTCTAAATGAGTAGTATGGAATTGTTTTCGCTGAGAAAGGCTTATTTGTTGCAACTATTATATAAAATATATTGAATAAAGTATAGTTATTTAGGTTTAAAATTATATACTGCCTTATTTCTTATATACCAGATAAGTTTCAAATGGATCAAAGATTTAAATTGTGTTAAAAAAAATAGTGCCATGACAGAACATGATGACAAGGTTGTATTAGTTTTATATTTTCTTACTGAAAGAGTCATTTCTATGGGAACAAAAAGGCCAAAAAAAAAACCAAAAAGATAAAGTGTAGTTATTGTTCTGCAGAGTAGGGAAATGCAAAGGACCTGAAATAGCTAAAACAGTCTTGAAAAGAAGAACAAAATTGGAGGACTGATATTACCTGATTTCCAGCCTTATTGTAAATGATAGTAATGAAAAAGTGTTATATTAGGATAAAGATATACATATAGGTAAATAAAATAGGTGAGCTCACATATACAAATAACTGTTTCTTTGACAAAGGTACAAAGTCAAGCGTTTTCAACAAAAGGGACTGGAATAACAGGACATCTATATGCAAGAATAAATAAGTAAATAGAATGGCACTTAAAGTAATGAAAAGATTAGCCACAGAATGTAACCAGAATTATATATATATATATATATATATATATATAAAATCCACAAAATTAAATAAGTAAGCAAGCAACACAACTTAAAAAGTGGGCAAAAGATTTTAAGAGACATTTCACTAAGGAGGATTTGTAGGTAGTAAGTCTCATCCACCCCGTGGAAGTATAAAATGGTACAATAACTTTGGAAGACATTTTAGCAATGTATTAAAATGTTAAATTTATACCTATGATCTCATAGGTATTTACTCAGAAATAAAAGTATATGTCTATACAAAAACTTGTCATGAACATTCACAGAAGCTTTATTTGTCATAAGGAAAATCAGGAAACAAACCAAATGTCCATTAACATATAACTTTACTGATACACATTACGACATGGGTAAATCTCAAAAAAATTATACTGAGGGAAAGATAAAGAATGCTTAATGGTTCCATTTAGACTACACACTAGAAAATGCAATCTAATCTACAGTAACAGAAAGTAGATCAGTGGTTACCTGAAGAAGGGGGACTGGGGAAGGATGGGAGGGAGGGATTACAAAGAGAAACTTAGAAACTTTTGAGAGTGATGTATATGCTCATTGTTTAAAAAAAAATTTACTAACTTTATTGAAGTATAGTTGAGTTACAATGTCCTGTTCATTTCTGCTGTACAGCAAAGTGATTCAGTTTTATACACACACACATTCTTTTTCATATTCTTTTCCATTATGGTTTATCACAGGATTTTGAATATAGTTCCCTGTGCTATACAGTAGGACCTTGTCGTTTATCCATCCTATATATACTAGTTTGCATCTGCTAATCCCAAACTCCCAGTCCATCCCTCCTCCACCCCCTCTTCCCCTTGGCAACCACAAGTCTGATCTCTATGTCTGTGAGTCTCTTTCTATTTCATAAATAAGTTCATTTGTGTTATATTTTAGATTCCACATATAAGTGATATCATATGGTATTTGTCTTTCTCTTTCTGACTTACTTTGCTTAGTATGATAATCTCTAGGTCCATCCATGTTGCTGCAAAGGGCATTATTTCATTCTTTTTTATGGCTGAGTAGTATTCTATTGTATTGTACATATATTGTACATATATATATGTACCACATCTTCTTTATCCATTCATCTGTTGATGGACATTTAGGTTGTTTCCATGTCTTGGCTATTTGAATAGTGATGTTATGAGCATAGGGGTGCATGTATCTTTTTGAATTATAGTTTTTTCTGAATATATGCCCAGGAGTGGGATTTCTGGATCATATGGTAATTCTATTTTTAGTTTTCTGAGGAACCTCCATACTGTTTTCCATAGTGGCTGCAGTAACTTACGTTCCTACCAGCAGTGTAGGAGGGTGTCCTCTTCTCCACACCCTCTCCAGCATTTGTTATTTGTAGACTTTTTAGGGAATTTCCTGGTGCTCCAGTGGTTAAGACTCCACACTTCCACTTCAGGGGGCCCAGGTTTGATCCCTGGTTGGGCAGCTAAGATCCCGCAAGCTGCTTGGCACGGCCAAAAAAAAAATTGTAGCTTTTTTAATGATGGCCATTTTGACCAGTGTGAGGCGGCACCTCACTGTAGTTTTGATTTGCAGTTCTCTAAAAATTAGCAGTGTTGAGCATCCTTTCATGCCTGTTGGCCATCTGTATGTCTTCTTTGAAGAAACGTCTATTTAGGTCTTCTGGCCATCTTTCAGTTGGGCTGTTGGTTTTTTGTTGTTGAGTTGCATGAGCTGTTTGTATATTTTGGAAATTAAGCCCTTGTTGGTCGTATCATCTGCAAATATTTTCTTCCATAGGTTGTCTTTTCATTTTGTCTATGGCATATGCTCATTGTCTTGACTGTAGTCCATGGCTTCTTAGGTGTATACATATTTCAAAACTTATCAAAATTTTGTTTTAGATATGTGAAGTTTATTGTATGTCAATTAAACATAGATAAAACTGTTAAAGGATAATTTTTTTATTCAAATATTTTTCACGTGGGAAATACTATTATATATATTATATTAGAATACACATATATATGTATTTAGAGAGAGAGAGAGAGAGACATGTTTTGATTTAATTTAATTTATCTGCCTATTACTGTGCTACTCAGTAGGGGTAATTTTTGAATTTATCAGATGCCTTTATTATGTACTCTGATGTGTGTGTGTGTGTGTGTGTGTGTGTGTGATTTATGTGGAGAATCTCAGGGCATAGCGATGTTCACTGGACAAACAGTAACAGCGGCTTAGTTAAA
Organism: Grampus griseus; assembly: GCF_964374135.1. Taxonomy (NCBI): domain Eukaryota; kingdom Metazoa; phylum Chordata; class Mammalia; order Artiodactyla; family Delphinidae; genus Grampus; species Grampus griseus. Next base: position 34,804,381 of record NC_139010.1, read on the forward strand.
AACTGTTGCATGTCATTCAGTTGTCAATTCTGTTTACCTTTAGTTGTGCTCAGACCAATAGGAGTTACAGGAAGGAGGATCTCAAGAGCTTACACACATGTGTGTGTGTGTGTGTGTGTGTGTGTGTGGTGTTGGGCAGGGGTTCAATGATTTTAAGTCTCTAACCAGAGCTAGAACCATGTATGTGGTATATTTACATATGCAGGTCTGTGGACGTCGCAATTGCCTACTGAGGTGGTATGGAAATGAATGCACTGCTTTCCAAAACAAAATACACACACACTCTACTCAAATGTTTGTCTTCAATAAGAAGCAAGAAGACATGATCCACATAAGAGCAGTAAACAAAGACCCCAGGGTCGTTGACGCTTCAGGCCTTTGAACTAACAAACACAGACATTCGGAAGCCTCATAAGCAGTTGGGGCTAGGTTTTCTATCTGATGTGGGAGATGTTTTGTGAAGGGTTTGGAGAACAGGCACCTCCTTCTCTCCATACCCTTATTTCAGCAGTCTCTTAAAAGCCAGGGAAGGGAGCACAAAGCCAAATGTGTCTGATATTGCTGGCAATACTGATGTCATGTTTGCTATATCTACATAGCTCTGTTTCTAAAATAACAGACTCGCATTGTGTGCTGTCATGGCTGTCTATTTTCTTCTCTTTCATTTCTTTTTTTATGTTTTTGAAGTGACTTTGATGTGTGAATGCAAAGGAACACATGAAGAGGCATGGGGGAGTGGTGATGAGTACCCTCTAGGCTACAGGTTGTTTGTCCATCAGACATAATCACGCTCTGCATTAGAAAACTTTCAAAGCTACCAGCAAAGCTTTAAAAGACTTTTTTTCTTTTTTAAATCATGAATACACATGAGCCATTTCACAGATTGTGTTTGTAATTAATAGAAGGCCTAGGGTATCCTTCCTCTAAAAGATGTGTAGACACAAAGCCAGTCCTTGAAATTATCAAGGCGTTTGTCTCAAAACCACTCAGGGAAACAGTCTCAACTCCCAGTGCCCGGGACAGAGTCAGTCACAGCTCAAATGGCCACGTGATGTTTCAGGAGAGACAGGCTGAAGCTACAGTATGAGGAAACCGACATGTGCAGAGTCCAGCTACTGCCTTATTAGCATTTTCATATGCACTCATATTTAACTCTCATCTGATCACTGGGAAGGAGCGTATCATTTAGATTCTCATGATTTGACCAAAGATGCTTAGACGGGATAGAGGTGTATTTCTTTCTCACGTAGGGTCCTTGGTGAGAGTCCAAAGTGATTAAGGAAACTCCGTAAAGTCAGTGGGGTCACAGCCTCCTTTTAACTTTATGCTTTGCTCTCCCTAGCACATGGCTTCCATCCTCAAGGTCACAAGACAGCTATTACAGCTCCAGCTGTTTATAGCTGCATCCCAGGTAGGAATAATGAAAGGACAAAATGATGTGAAAAGACCTTCTTGAAACCCCATTTCATGACTTCTACCTGTAATCTCTTAGTGGCAATCACTGTCATTCCAAATAAAAAAATCATGTTCTCTAACCAAATGATTGGGGAGATGAATACTGAATAGATAAGTAGCAGTCTCTGGCCAGACAGGAATAAGTATCCCAATTAAAAACGGAGTTTCAGTGAGATAAATGAACTGAACCTAGGTCAACACTGAGCCAGAGAACGGTGACAGTTTTCTGTGAGGAAAGTCGGTAAATATGTGGACCGCCAAGGTCAGAGCTTGAGCCTAAGCAGGGCCTGATGTTTGTTTGAGCTCATCTGCCATTGGGTTTAACAGGGGTCGAATTACATAAGCCAATTAGAATTAAAATGTTTGGATGGAGACAAACAAAAAAGCCAGTGTGTGCAGGGAATATGGACCTGAGAAGGGCTATGTGGAAAGGGGATGTGAAGGAGAACTGTCACCTATCTGGGGTATCTTTTCCCCCAGATTGCCCCGTGAGCACACAACTGAACCTCATGTCGAAAGGTGAAGAGGAATTCTATGAGTGCTAAGCTGGTTGGCCTCTGTCAACATGGAGTGGGAAAGGGGGTACCTAAGTGACTTTTTTTTTTTTTTTTTTTTTTTTTTTTGCGGTACGCGGGCCTCTCACTGTTGTGGCCTCTCCCGTTGCGGAGCACAGGCTCCGGACGCGCAGGCTCAGCGGCCATGGCTCACGGGCCCAGCCGCTCCGCGGCATGTGGGATCTTCCCGGAACAGGGCACGAACCCGTGTCCCCTGCATCGGCAGGCGGACTCTCAACCGCTGCACCACCAGGGTAGCCCTAAGTGACTTTTTTGAAAACCTAGTGTGCCTTAAGCTCAGCGAGACCTTCAAGGAGGAGGTCAGCAACTTGTCAAGGGTTTGCAGCTTTTAGGGAGGTGTGTTCTTGCCAATGGGGACTGTCACCAAGAACCTGAGAAACGTGGGGTGTGTGTCAAGATGTTTGAAGCTGCAGTCATGCCATCCCATGCTCCAGGTCGGCTACCAATGATGACTATGTTTATAGCAAACCCTCCATACCCAAATCCTATCTGGACTTTGAAAATCGATGATAAGAGGTATTTCCGGGGCTAGGAAACATATCCAAGGCTACTGACCTGCTAAGTCACTGACCTCGTCTGAATGTAAAATGTCATTTGAAGCTTGAACCATCAAGCTGGTTGCCTTAAGCCAACCCATGGCACGCCCACTCCCTGGGGATGCTTTGCATGTGGTGGGGCTGGCAAAGCCCCAGGCTTACAGGTTGATAGTTACGTGTGCTCAAATATCCTTCTCTCTTACATCCTTACCCCCATATTTCTAAGTAAGTTTTTTATGGCCATAATATATATCACCACGGATGACAGTTGTACTGGAACTAGTAAGTGCTCTAAATAATAACATCATAAAGTTTTTGTCATTACTCTCTGCACTACACCCTCTCCATGTACTTTCATCCTGTCCATCAGTCCTCTTAGTACTAGGTAATTAAAAAAAAACAAAAACAAACTCCTGCCAATAAATCTGGTAACCAGTGAAACATTTGAGACACACACTCCCAAAGTTGTTTTTTCATCACTGGTGGATTACTAACAATTTGCCAATGAAGACTTTCTTCTAATTACTGGGGAAAAGGCACTTCTTAATTAATAGAGAGGAGGATTGGTTTCATCCAGATTAGTGATTGCTGGGAATGTGTCCCAAGCCCACCAGGCAGAAGCTATTTAAAGTGAGCATATTAGCAACAAAATTAAGCAGCTCGGGGTTGAGTCCTAATAAGGTGGACCATGGTAATTAAATTGAGGTTTATAGATGGCACCTCTTCAGGGGGTCCAAGAACTCAAAATGTTGATACAGTCTCTTCCATAACTTTCTCCGCTTCTCAGTAGGGTCCCTGATGATAGACACGTGTACGCAGTAGTCCCTGTCATCCCAGGCCCCACAACACATACCTGCTTTCACCGCATGGCGGTACAGTCATCTGTCATTATGAGGCTCAGACCTATGGCCAAGGGAGCCAGAGCCCTGAGCTGAAGAGACACCTGGACTAGTGCAACTAGCTCTCTCTTTTCATCTCTTACTACAGAATGCTCAAAGCATTTGTGTCGCCTCCTTCGTCTCCTCCGTCCTCTGTGCTCACATTCATATTTTCCTACTGCTCACCCTGACCTCCACTTCCTTCCCTTTCTCTCAGAATTGTCCGTGGCAGTGTCTGGATTTGTGCCTCTGTATTTAACAAATATCCTTCCATTCCCATTCTCAGCCAGTTTTTTTTTCTGAGTGCTTCCTCCACAACCCCTTCCCTTCTTGAAACCTGACTGTCCATTGTTGACACACCTTCTCCAGGAAAAGCTGATTTTTATGTTTTTTCCCCATGCCCCTCATGCTCTGAAGGTAGGTTTGGTGTCCTACTGATTACCCACTGCCCTTCTGATAGCATTTATTCCTTCAGTTCTTGAAAAACAAAATACGATTCTTTGAGACACATTATAACACAATGAATTCTATCTAGGCTGTTGTCACCTACAGACTTTTTCACACCTCATCTTTTATGACATTGTTGGCTTCCTCCAGTTCTACACATGGCCTTGACAGCCTCATCTCCATAATTTTTTCTGTCACTCCATCACATCCACCCACTTCCATGGCCACACCTGAGACATAATCATCACCTCTATACTAATTCCATTGCTCTGCTCTCAGAAATCTTCATCTCCTCCTGACTGGCTTGTTCCATTACACCTACCCTCATCTGCTTTTATTAACCTCATGAGCATCTCTAGTGTCTTAATCCCTCCTTTTTTTTTTTTTTCCCGGTACGCGGGCCTCTCACTGTTGTGGCCTCTCCCGCTGTGGAGCACAGGCTGTGGACGCGCAGGCTCAGCGGCCATGGCTCACGGGCCCAGCCGCTCTGCGGCATGTGGGATCCTCCCGGACCGGGGCACGAACCCGTGTCCCCTGCATCGGCAGGCGGACTCTCAACCACTGCGCCACCAGGGAAGCCCTTAATCCCTCCTTTTTTATGCCAGACAAACAGCCCTAATATTTTCATTTCCTCCTTAATGCTGCTTCGATTCTGGGTCCATCAATACAATAATATCAGTGTACCTCCACATCACAGAGCGTAAAGGATATTTCTGAGTCCTCATCTCACAATATTGAAATCTCAGCAATATGTTATCTTGTTGAATCCACCCTCTCTGTTTTGACTTCCTTTTCCACTGGACATCCGTGGTGTATTGCACTATAATCCCTTTCCTCCTATCCCCTGGCTACTACTTTGTAGTCACATTTGCAAGCTCAGCTGCTGCTTCTCAGCCATTAAATGTTAGAGTACTTCCACATACTCTCTCAGGTCCTTTTCTTATATCACTTTGTACTCTCTTCCTTGGCAACATGCTTTTACCATCTATGTGCACAGGACTTCCAAATTTTTAGCTAGAGCTCAAACTCTCCTGTGAACTCTAGACTTTCGTAACATCTTCCCATGAATGTCTCAACAGCACATGACATTCAACTTGCTGACAACTGAAATCCCGTTTAACCTGGTTATCTTCCGGTGTTCACTTCTCAGGCTAACACTCGATCACCATCAAGTTCATAGGCTAAAAGCCTAAGCCTCCTCTCTGATGCTACTCTCTTCCTTATTTGCCATTTTAAAAATTTGATTTTGAGCTTCCCTGGTGGCGCAGTGGTTGAGAGTCCACCTGCCGATGCAGGGGATGCGGGTTCATGCCCCGGTCTGGGAAGATCCCACATGATGTGGAGCGGCTGGGCCCGTGAGCCATGGCCGCTGAGCCTGCGCGTCTGGAGCCTGTGCTCCGCAAAATTTGATTTCCAGTCTGCCAGATCCATCCATTTCCTTTCATCTTTGTTTCCATCCTAATAGTCAGTTACCGTTTATGATTTTGTGGACTAATGCTGAAGAATTTCCAATCCAGTAATGCCATATGTTTAATCCTTTTCCTCTTTTCTCCTCTGTAGCTAGTGTTCTTTTCCAACTGCAAGTCTGATGGGAACCTCAGGCTCTCTCACCCTTCACTCTCCACTGTTAAAACCCATCAGTGGCTTCCGGTTACTCAGCTGGATTTTCCGGAGGCAAATTGTACCACATCTCCTTATCCTCAGTACTCTAGCCGTTTGTCCATTCTTACTTTTACTTGAATATGCTAATGAGCATGTGTGGATTGGCTTAACAAATACACGGTACGTAATAAATGTATAGTTTAGTGAGGCTCTTGCAAATCATGTAACAACGTTTCTGCAACAGTGGTGCTGAAGAGACATCCTTTCCATTGCTCGGAGGTCCACTGACACCAAATTGAAGTGAAAAGTGAGTTCTGTGCATCTGAGTCCACAAAAGAGGGTCCCTGCCTCTCTGTCCAGCCTCCTTACCTCGGGTTCCAACGCTGATAGGAAAGTGAGGGACTAAACTCAGCAGCGGTCAAAGCATAGCCTCAGGCCCAGAGGAACCTGGCAGGCTTGTGAGAAGATTCTCATGGCCAGCCCCTCCCTATGTGGCACACAGATTTTTGTCCTTCTACAAAAACGTGTAATAGCCTAGGGGCAGTGTGAGGATTCTGAGTATAAACACTGCCCAGAAGTGGCCCTTTAATGCCTCAGGTCCATGGCAGACATGACAAACGATGTCCTCACCACAAGGGGCAGGGCCGATGATCTGAAGCTTTCCAGCTGGCACTGACAGGTTTCTCAACAGTGGAAGGCTCAGCACATGGCATCCACAGACTCTAAGGAGATCTTTAGCTCAAATGCTTTAACTCTAAGTGCCACCAGCTGGGAAGAAAGGCTTGCCTTTTTCTGACTCATAGGGTGGAGAGAATCTCAAAAGGAGAGGCCAAAAAAAAAAAAAAAAAAAAGCAGGGATTGGGGGTGGTACTTGAGAGAGGAGGAGAAAGGAGGCCACCAATGGCTGGGTAGTGTCAAGCCCCACTCCTGGCAAAGGGCATCAGGAAGCTGCTGTGTGCTTACTTCCCACCGTCACTCTGAGCTCAGAAAGACAGGACTCGGGATCATTGGAGAGCTTCATGGTTCCACTCAGAAATCCTCACTTACCTCCAGAATGCCTCTCAGGAGACATTATGGTTGTAACATTCCAGATAATTTAACATTTTTATGTGCACAGGTGCACATGCACACACACACACACAAGCAAGAAGTTTTAGAGACAAAACTGGTAACATTCCAAAAATTTTGATTGAGCACCTACTAACTGTAGATACTTGTTAGGCAGTGGAAATATTAATAAAAAGCTACTGTGATGTTAAGATGTTTGGAGACTGGTCCCAGAACAAAGTGTTCTTTGGTTGAGGGCAGTGTACAATTTTCTAATGATTATCATTTTTTTGAGTTGAACAAAGAGTGAACTTTTGGTACTTTATTTTCCTGGTTCTTCAGTTTAATTTTGCTACCCAAACTCCCTCCCAATTATGGTTTATTTATTTCTGAACTCCAGAACTCCCTGACAATTTGCAGTAGTGAGATTTTTATGTAAGTGCTGGAAGGCAAATTCCAAAACATAAAGAAAGTTTGCCATTGGCAGAAATGGTCCGTATGAGACACATTTATCAAAAATGAGAAATAAGAATGAAAGGGTTGTAACATGGTTTTTTTTGTTTGTTTTTGTTTTTCACTTTTTGGCACCTAGGTGACAAGAGACTTTTCCAATTAAAAATTACTTTACTGAGGGTCATTTTGTCAGAATAGCCACAAGATTTTTTTTAATTAATATATTGTTTCCTAAAAGGTTCAAGATAACTTTGCTTATGGTGATTAGAAAAACACTTACTTGTTCTCCTTGCCTTCTTCCCTTCCTCCCTCCTTCCTTCCTTCCTTCCATCCATCCATCCATCCATCCATCCATTCATCCATCATTTCTTCCCACCCTCACTTCTCATTACTCACCATTTCTCCTTCTATCTCTTTGCCCTGGTTTTTCACATCTCTGTTTAAGTCTCTCTCTTTGTGTCTATCTTTCCTTCACAAATCAATAAATATTCTTCTTAGTCCCCACTTCAATACACAGAGTACAGACACACAAACACACAGAAATACAAACATACAGCAGAAACACAGATACTTACAGTGGAAGTGCACATACACACACACAAACTCACCCTCCCCAGGTTCACAGTGAACTGTTAGAGGTGGAGTAACACTTGTAATTATTAGCTCAGTAATGCTTGCTGTCCGGTTCTGTGTCATTTTTCTGTACCCAAATGACCAAGTATGGCTATAAAGATTTGGGGACACAATACCTACTTTTCTTGAAACCTGTAGAAAGATCCCTCACTCCCTCTAAGAGGCTTCAGTCACTGCCTTCCTGCCTCAGCTTGTTTGTCTAGCAATAGATTTAAAGAGCATATTTAGTGTGAAACTGCAGAGAAACTTAGGGTCCTAAGCCTCAAGACTCACAAAACAGGGCTCTTCCCCTGTGGATCCTAAAACTTTGACAATTCTGTGGCCCTCTGTAAGAAGAGAATACAAATTTACAAACGTAAAAAGAACTTACAGGTTACTGGACATTTGGAGATCCAGGTCTCCTCTTTGCTCTCCTTTTAAGTAATGTATTTTTAAAAGCTGCTTACGCAGAAAGTTTCCTGAATGCAACCTGGCTTCTCCTCTCCATCTAGAACACTCTGCATTTCCCATCAACTCCCAGCCTCAGGGGATCATAGAAGAGATGGGTCCTGAACTCTGGCTTCATTCCCTGCACAGTATATCCACCTCTGGTGGGGAGTGTGCCCAAGTTCCCGGTTTCCTGCTCAGATGGAGAATCACTGTGATAATGGGGCTGAGACCGCAGATTCCCTTGACAGTGGGTCAGACCGCTTTCTTGCCAGTCCATGGCCCCCATGCCCTGAGGTCCTCATCAGCACCTTGCAAACCTATCCTGCTTCAGGGCACTGTCGCCTCTAAACATCTGCAACACCGGGACCTCAGCACCTTCCTCTTGGTTACCTCACTCTCAGTAAGCCCTGTTGTTCTAGGAGGATTTTCCTCTGTCTGGGTTCCTACCCTGGGTGGTATCAGTCCCGTAGGTTGTTGTATCTTAACGTGGCCTGAGAAGCCAGAGAATTCTGGCCAGTTTTTTTTTTTTTTTTTTGCAGTAGGCGGGCCTCTCACTGTTGTGGCCTCTCCCGTTGCGGAGCACAGGCTCCAGACGCGGAGGCTCAGCGGCCATGGCTCACGGGCCCAGCCGCTCCGCGGCATGTGGGATTTTCCCGGACCAGGGCACGAACCCATATCCCCTGCATCGGCAGGCGGACTCTCAACCACTGCGCCACCAGGGAAGCCCAGGTTGTTGTGTCTTAAGGTGGCCTAAGAAGCCAGATAGTTCTGGCCAGTTTTTATCGAAGTAGGGATTAGGTAATTTTCAGGACCTGCCCAGAGCAAGTGTCTTTGACCGCTAATTCAGCGGCAGATGGCCTGAAGAGCTTTTCCCTGGCCTGAATTTGTCATTTTTGGCATGCTGAGGACCACCGAGGGTGCAGGGAGCAGTGGCTTAGTGGGTCCTGTCCTTTGAGGGCTGTGCTGTACAGGGTGCAGGGCTTACAGAGATCTGAGTTCTAGTCCTGGCCCTGCCACTCACTGGCTGTGACCTGGGGCATATCTCTCATCCTTATTTTGTCCTTTGTAAAATGGGGTTAAGGACACTTCACAGGTAGCGGAGGAGCTGATCACAGACTGGTGAATGAACTCAGCTGAGGTTACATACCTGTTCAAAAGTAAAACTGCCTTAGGAGGCTCTAATATCACATGTGTCATTGCTTCACAAGATGAATTGGGAAATCATAATTAGGCAGCAGCCGAAAATAACTTGAAGAAGTGCTGTCATCCATTTCTCATAGGTAAATTTTGATGAGTTTAATTAAATGAGTGGGATCTCTTTCTTTTTTGCTTACCTCTAATCTCTTCTTCTCTCTGTCTTTCCGTCTGTCTCATATCGGAGTAGGTATGTTCCCCAAATTTCAGACCTGAATTATTGTGTTTTTTTTTTTTTTTTCATATATTCTCTCCTTACGTACCTCTAATATTAGTGACACTTGCAGATTTGCTTTTCCAGTCCTGGCCCACCTCTTAGGCCATAGCCTGCATCTCCAGATAATGACTTCCTTTCTGCCCTCTTTCGCTCACTCTATGTAGCTCGCATATTGCCAGTAGAACTTGATTCTGTGAATTTGTAAAATAGGGGAAACGACATAGTCAAGAAATTCAAGACACTGTCTTTGAAGTACTGAGAACTTGGGAAGAAGTAGACCTTGGCCAGGCAAGGAGTTTCAAGAAGAAGATATTTGGAATTCGAAGTGGCAGAGATTTCTGAGAGATCAGATGTGAGAGTGAAGAAAAGCAAGGGGTCAGGGAGGCCTCCTGGGTTTCTGGCTTGGGAACTGGGTGGGTGGCGGTAAGGCCCACCGAGATAGGGCACACTGGAGACAATCCAAGGTTTGGGGAAATGGGACTGGGGGCGGGGGGCAGCATCAGCTCTGAATTTTCATCTGGCTTTCAGACAAGTGGAGTTTGAAGTGACTTTGAGGTATCTACGTGAAGATGCCAACTAGAGAGTTAGGTCTGGAGCACAGGGGAGAGGTCTTCACTGACAATATGAATGGTCTCTTTCAAATTGGTGACAGTTTCAGCCAGAGGCATGAGTGCAAATGCTCAAAGAGAAAGAATATAGAGCCAGAAGAGAGAGAGCCTAGGACTCAACACGGAGCCTTGGAACTTTAACAGTAAAAGGGGAGTTTAGGAGAATGATTTGATCAGTGGAACATAAAAGTTGGCTCCATAGTGCCCGGTGATCATTAGGGTGGTCATATGATTTATTGACCAAACTGGAAAATGTTTAAGAATGAAAGGGTGCTAACCAGATAGAATACCAAGGCAACACATATAAACTGGGACTCTGGGCTGCAAATCAGGGATAGAAGGTAGTTGGATTTATTCAGATTGGAATTATGACAGATATACATGCCAGGAGAACAGGGAGAGAAAATAATTGAGAGTACTGAATTAATCAGAAAATGCCATCTCATCTACATGCGTGCCTATCAACTCTTCCTACATACTGCTCCCTAAACTTTCCACGCCATATCTTTTTTTCATTTTGCCACTTTCCTGCTCAGAAAAATTTCAGTGGCTCTCTCTCAGTTATCTAGGATAAAGTTCAGAATTCTTAGCTTGGAATTTGAAACCCTTCTTGTTCCATGTGGCCCGTCTTCCTAGTCTGTCACTTACTCATTCATTCTCCTGTAGAATTATACTTGCCTTTTCAATGATACCTAAATATGCCTTAAACATTACAATCTCTAGGCTTTTAATAAGTGGTAGAATACAATCCCCTTCATGACCTTAGCAATGAATGCTCCTTCAAATGAGGCATACCACTCATTTGAATCTATTAAAAGGCTGGCTCATCAGGAAGTCTCCTCATATCTGCCAACCTTTAGAGCGCCAGTTCTGAGGGAAATGTATTTATGGAAGGTGCCAATTCTGTTCTTGATGGAAAGACTCAAATCTCTCAGATGAAGGCCAGTTTTTTCCACAGTGAGTTCTGCATTCTATATGTGATGTACAATAGTTCACTTGTAAACAGGCAGAGAAGTTCATCTTTTGTTTACATGCCTGGGCAAGTCTAATTCAGTGGCAAAACTCTATGAATCCATAATTTCATTCCCTTGAAAGCTTCTGGAACTCCGCATTCAATTGTGCTGGCAAGACTTTTAGAGTGAAAGAAAAAAACATGTTGGAATTAAAGAGGTGTGTTATCATTCAGCAGTATCATCAAAATATCTTTATTTTGCTCAAATCAATAGCAAAAATCTTTAGACAGTCTGTGTGCATTTTAAAAATGATTGTAGTAACAAAATTGAATTTGTCTCTTTATTTGGAGGATGAGTAATTGTAGCATATAAAGTACCACTTTGATAGAAAATTAAAGCATCCATTTGGATTGCTTTATAGAAAACCAAATTGTTTTTTCTTCTGCTAAGGATGTTTGCATTTCTTGCTGCTCTAAAGGTGACAGGCATCAGAGGACACCTCGGAGCCGTGTCCCTGGACCAAAGAAGAGGATGAAAATCCTTTTCTTTGCCATTTCCATCTGTTGTTCCCCAGTACAAGCCCCTGAATTTTGATTTTGTCCTTGAACAATGTTTCTTTTGTAGTTTTGAAATGCTTTTAGGGAGAGTTAATATACTTCTTGGCCTCTGTGTCATCCTGGGGCAGAGGGAGCTTCGATCAGGCTTCTTTGTTTTCTTAGGTCTCCCAACTCTTCCAATTTGTGCAGTGTTTGTGCTTGAGAAGATCTCTAGCCAATGTCTCTTTTAATCTTTTTTTTTAAAAATCTTCCCTTTACTTCTTCATAATCATTTTCACTTGAGCTTGCATGTAGACATTGAGAGTTTCCTTTTGGTTTCTTCAGAGTAGGTTTGTGACTCTGCACTTTTTGTGACTGATAGATACCTTTACAGGCAATAAGATCTTCTATTCAAAAGTGAAGAGACATGAAAATGAACCTCTTCTGTTTCTTTCTCAGGCTTTTCTTCCCCCATGGATCATTTTCTTCCTCTTATTATTTTCCTCCCTGAATATCTTTTCATAGAGTTGAACATTGCTTAAGTTATAGAACAACAGTGGAAACACCCAGCCTTCTTGTCTAAGAGATCACTCCTGCTTCATGATGCACATGGCATTAGCACAGCCAGGACCACGGACTCTGGTGCCTATCGCACTTTGAGAAGTTCCTTTCATCAGAAGAATGTTGAAGAGATGAAGATATTACTTCAGAACACAGCACCATCCTGTATTTTCCTGGACACCGGGCTATTCCCAGTTCTTAAGTAATTGCTTTCTCAAGAAATTTCCTTTCACTTCTTAAAGTCCGATGTACATATATAAAATGAGGTACTTACAAACATGCCATTCATTTACTCACTCTCCAAGATGGACAGAAATGGAAATTTGGGAATTGTAGTAGGATGACCTGGGTTCAAATCTTGATATTCTTGTTTTTGTGATTCTGGCTGGGTTGTATAGAACTCCTTGAACTTTAATGTCATCATCCACAAAAGTAGGATAATGTTACTTTATAGGAACACTGCAGGGATTGGAAGAGGAGATAGTTGTGCTGCTTTACACATAGGAGATGCTCAGTAAGTGTTAGATCTTTTCTTCCTGGGACCCACCCTCGTTTCCACTCTCCACCTTCATCTGGACAGGTGTGCTGTCATAGGCAGAACTTTGTGACCAAAGCCTATCATAAAACTAGCATATTCTTCATGAAAATGACATTTCATAGCAGGTGGTATATTGCATTTGATGCTAAGGTAAATAACCATTTAAATTATGTACATATATATTTTTTTTTCTGTTTTAGGGGAAACAGAAATGTTGGAATTTTATAATAACTTGGAAATGAGACTCTCTAATATCAAAATAAAGAGAACAAAATAATATAATAGCTAACACGTAGCACTTTTTATGTGTCAGTCACTATTTTAATCTTTTACATAGTAGCACGTTTAATTCTTGTCATGACTGACTACATAATTTCTAGGACCCAGTACAAAATAAAAGTTCAGAGCCCTTGTTCAAAAATGATTAAGAGTATTTTATGAAGTTCAGGGCCCTTCAAAGCACAGAACCATGTATAACTGCATAGGTCACATATTCCAATCATCACATCAAGCCCTTGAGATAAAAACTATCTTTTCATTGTAGATAATGAAGTTGAGATACAGAGGGAAAAGTTAATTTACTAAAGATTATGGAGACAGGAAGTGGTGAAGCTGGATTCCACTGAGGTAATCTGTGTCCAGAGACTGTGTCCTTATCTACTTTAAAAACAAAAAAAAAAGTTTTTCATTGATGTAATGACATTCAGCTTCAAAATCATTTTAGCTACATTATTTTATGAAATAATCTCTATGAAAGTCTCTACTTTGACATTGTCATATAATATACTATATTTATCTACATAATTATCAGTGCCCTGGTTCGTACAAGTTGAGAAAGAGCTAATGGAAAGTATTGTCCATGTAGCTAACAACACCAAAACTTATATGCAACTTACCAAGTACCAAACAGGGCTGTTCTAAGCACCTTATATATGTTAACATCCTATGCATTTCCCTAACATTCTATGAAGTTGGTGCTAGTATGGCTATCGTATTTTAGATGAGGAAGTTGGAAGATACATGTTTTGAGCAAAGCCACATGCCTAACAACTTTTGAGGCTGGGATTTTAACCCAGGTAGACTGGTGCCAGAGGCTGGATCTTAAATACCACCCTCTGCTCCTCTCTTGACTATGAGAGGCATCAGGTATGTCATCCTTTTAATCTTATCCACTGCTGAATTATGACTGGCAGATTGCCTGACACACTAGATAACCAAACAGTATTTGATGAAGTAATGAATAGATTGAATATTTTTAAAATTAAAATTTTATTTATCCAAGTAATACCAGAAGGCATGGTCCTTGTAAAATGCTAAAAAAATATTCTAAGAAAAGCAAAAACTTCCTCCCCCAATCCTAAACTCCTTCCCAGACCACCCTTTTCTTCCTTTGTCATAATTTGAAACTTCAGTCTCTGGACTTATTTAGTAAAGACCAAGATATTCAGTGGTGTTCAGTGTTTATGAACTGCCATTGATCATGGTATGAACTGACAAAGTTGATGTTTGCTCTGAGTATTCAAGGGAGCGCAGTAGGATTGTGTATACGATGCAGCTTTATTTAGAGCCATTTCTTTGACTAGAAATGCATTAAAAAATGCCCTGGTTTCACGAGGCAGCATCAGGAGAATTGAAAGTGCAGTATTACACAAATAATTACAAGCGGCTTCGATTTCCGTTACCATCCAATCCCTGACAGAAAGCTCCTTACCCAGGGGTGTTAGCCATATGACCACGGTGGCTGCTGGAGTTTAAGCTTTAAGCTGTTGTAGGCAAGAGTTTAAAGTCTGGGCAACGGGGTGAGTTTCTTTCTTTCCAAATTGTTCATGCTGTGTTCTCTGTAGCCTTGCAGCCCAGCCTTTAGACGAGATATTACCAGACTGTATATTTCAAAGAAGACTATAAGATTGAAATATAATTGGGGAATTATTCTTAGTTGGTAAGTTTTTCTTGTGATAAGAGATGATGTGGGCAGAAAACTGCCTTTTGGGTGGCGATACAGTACAATAATTAAGAGCCTGGGTTTTGTAGCCAGATTGCCTGGTTTGAAACCTCTCACTGCCACTTACTGACTGAACAACTGACTGATGCTAGGCAGTATGCTAGACTCTCTGAGACTCCTTTTCCTCCTTTGTAAACTGGAGATTATAATAGTGTCCATGCCGTAGGCTTGCGGTAATATGAATATGAGGCCATCAATGTGAAATACCTGGTGTGCTGAAAGTCTCAGTAAATATTAGCTATCAAAAGCATTTTATAAGCGAAATAAAATGAAAATAGACAGGAAGAGCAATTTCAGAATCAGAGGAAATCTTTTGCACTTCCGTCTAGTTGGAAATCTTAGGCCAGTGTTTTTTCGCTGAGAGCTGTTGAGAACCTCATTTGGGACTAGTGGAATACCTGTGCTCTGTTACCCTTTTCTAGGACATAATAGTGTCCTGCAATCGACAAATGACATGTTTATCTTTCGTCAATAAAAGTGACATTCTAAAAGGAAGGAGCTACTCTTTGGTATCCTTGCTATTTAATAATATGTTCACGAGTGAACTGACTTAGTAACATTAACTGGACGTATCTCGGGTAGATATTCTCCTCCGTGGCTGAGAGAGTGCTTAGAATACTTCCTGGCCCACGGTAGGTACAGAATAAATATTGGGTGATTTACAATCCATTCTTCCCAATGCTTGCATCTCCTATAATATACCAGTGCTTGTTAGGCTCCTCACAATAGGATACTAAGCCCCTTTATTTCTCTCTCCCCAGTACCCGGCACAGGCTATGGTATGACCTCCGTGCTCAGTGACCACTTGCTGAATAGGGTACTGGGAAAGAGAAGGAGGGGTCTCAAAGATACTGATAGCTTTCAAGAGTGATGAGAGCCATAAATTCAGAAGAAAATTTGGAGAATAAAAGATTCAGAAAGGTGACTCGAGTAGGAGGAGGGAAACAAAAAACTTTGAAGTACGCTTCTCTTTGAAGCACCATGTCCTCTCACCATTAATGGTTTATCGGCTACCCCTGGATTCCAACCTAAGCATGGCTCTGTCCTCACAGTCCTTGTCACATGCCTTTTCGGAGCTTCCATGTTTGTGAACGTCATATACTGTTCGCTTAGATAGAAGCTATCTGGTAGGTAGATAGATAGATAGGGGATGATTTTATATTTATCTAGTGATGCGAAGTCTTGAAGTTTAGAGTCAGCCTGATTTAGGGTAAATTAGTATCACTTGTACATACTAGTTGAGTGATATTGTACAATTTAGCAGAAATAACCCCTTTACGAACGAGGACTGCTAATTAGTTGATTCATTGTTTGTTTGGGGTTTTTTTAATTATGTTAAGCAGAAAAAAAATCCTGAAAATTCATATCTCTCTTAAATATTTTATGTTAGTTTGAAACATGTAAATTTAGTTGTCAGTCTTTTGAGGTAGATCTAAGGCCTTTCTTGAGTATTGACCTGCTGATTGAATTTCTTGCAAAAATCACTGTATATCTATATAAACTGTAAGCATAATATAATCTATACACATAAACTATAATTTCCAGTTTCAGTTTCTTTATATAGGACAAGAACTAAAAATCTTTGCGAAGCGTGCTATGGGAAGAACGTGACAGGTGTTCAACACACTCCCCCTCCCAAATAGTTAGTTCTGTGAAGGTACAGACCATGTTTTAATTTTATTTCTCCCTTCCTCCATCCTTCTCTTCCCTGTTTCTCTTTTTTTTTCACCTTGATCACAATGCCTACTAAAGAACTTTGTATATAGTAGCTTCATGAGATAGAAGAATTAAATTAATAATGGATAAAAAATTCCCTACTATAACATTCAATGAAAATGTCCTTTTCATTATTGTTGTCATTATATTTATTATTTTGTTTTTAATTTTTTGTTTTTATTATGTTGCTACAGATGCAAAGTAAACTGGTGTCTTTAAACTAATATTAGAAAAATTGCTTGAGAAGGCTTAGATGAGGAGATTTTCAGCAAAGTTCCATCAATGGAAGAAATATAACTAGTTGATCCAGCCTAGACTTCTTCATATCCGTAGAGTGATTAAAAAAACACTCTAAATTGGTTTAAGTTTTCTGGCCCATTCTATTGAAGTATGTGTTCTCATATGTAGTTTTTGCAAGTAATTGTGTTTTTGTGGCGAAATTGTTATGCTCTCAGAAAAGAATGAGGTGCAGTTATTTTAGTGCATGACTGTTAAGGGATTGAGCTAGAAAACCAACTTGCTTGCTTGCCTTATTTCATTTTATTTATTTATTTTTATTTTTTCTTAAACTAAGCACAGGCAAATAGATATTGAGGAAAATGCTAGTTATGGGCAAGAGCCCAGAGGTACAACTTGTCTGCATTACTATCGAATTGAGTTCACCTCTTTGCAAACAGGATGCTTCCTGCAAAATTGCTTCTGTGTATACATTTAGAGTGTCCCTGTGTTCATTGTTTTAAGTATTGGGTTAGAGATCTCACCAAGCAATAAAGTAACATTAGCTTCCCATAGATGTGTAATCCTATTATATTTAGATATAAGAATATATTTTAATGAGTACAGATACAGAGATTAAAGCAGAAGAATTGAGGAAGCAGCCTGTTCCCTCAGGGATAATGGGTAACGTAATCATTCTCTTGAAAAAAAGCAAATAAATTAGAAGTCTTTATTGCATCAGAGTGGATGAAATTCACATTTTCATTTCTACCAAAAGGGATGTCCGCATGATTCCAAACTAAGTCAATTTAACATGTCTTTTTACATCATCACCAATTTTTGAAAAATGTTTAAAATTGAACCAAGAGACAGATATATATAATGCTAGTTAATGCTTTAGGGGATATATCTTTAAATAGAAATCTCTCTTTCACTGCCATTAAAAACCAAATTTCAAGTTGAGCTCTAGAAGTAAGCCAGTAATTATCATTAATGGAGCAGAGGAAACTGCAAATTTTGGTCAATATTACTGCTCTTCATTCCTCTCCCTTTGATAATTAACTCCCATTATGTATGATGCCCTCGAAGCCAAAGAAAAGGTTAGTAAAAGTCTTGACTATATTCCAGGTACATCTTCTAAGTAACTGATGGAGAAAGACACTGTGGTCTTGATAAAAGTTCTAAAAGAACTTGAGAGGACAGAAGACATTCCATAGAGGAGGTGGGATCAAATCTGTGTCTTGCAGTAGAGAGAGGAAGGAGATGGCATGAGGAAAAAAACTGTGTAGCAGAGGTACAGGAAATTGTTCTAGAAACAATTTGACTAAATTGGAATTGTCGGAAGTGTCAAGGAAATAGAATTGGGTAGATTCTTAAGGACCTTGAGTGCCATAATAAGGAATCAGACTTCAGAACATTTACAGTGTTTTTCAATAGGTGTGTGACTTGATGGCAGTGGGTTTGGGAAAATGAAGATGAGAAGGGGAAGGAAGATCTCCTAAGAAATTAGAAGGCCTTCATTTTGCATATTGAAAGATAAATGAGCAGAAGAATATGAAAAATGAATGGACAAGACTATAGATGACTGGATAGGTAGAGAGGCCCCCCAACCCTTAACCACAGTCTCATCTAGCAAGAGCCCAGCTATTTTCCCTATGCATCATCTCTGCTTCTCAGTGGCTCATGCAATTTTAAAGCAAGAAGAAATAATAAAATAATGATGAAGCAGGTGCGCTGTGTAAGTGCACCCTGGGGTGAATAAATTATAGAAAGTACACTGTAGTACGATAGAAGGAAAGGAAATTACTGAGAGAAAATGGCCTCGTGTTTCTTATTGAGTTCAAACTCAGTTCTTCTTTAATTCAAAGAAAATAGGTACTCTTGGTCTGGTGGCCTGAAGAGGACCTCAGGAACTTGTAGTACAGAGATGCCAAAAGGGACAGGGGAAAAAAAATGACCTCATTGTCAAGTCACCATTCCTTCTAAAGGTCAGCTCTCTACTTCTTGCCCCTGAATACTCTGTCTCCAGTATCGTACCCTGGCCACAAGAATAATTCTGCTACTTCTCCTGTTTAAAAATCTTTGATGACCCTTCCCCATGTCCTACAGTTGAATTCTGTTTCCCTTCCATGGCACACAGGATTCTCCAGCACCTGCAGACCTCTCCTGCCCTGTAGCTGAGTCTTGTTCAACTGAGAGACTTCCTGCTTTCAAAAGGACCACGCACATGTCGTTTTTTCTGCACATCGTCCTTCCCCTTAGCATCCTGTGGTCACCCTTGACCAGATACTAGTGCAAACATCTTCCCAGGAAGCCTTCTTTGATCCTGTCCTCTCTCAGACCCATTATGCCGCCCTAGCTCATGTCTGTGATGTGATTGCTATCTCGTGGGTATTGTTCAAAGTATTTAACAAATATCTTACTTTGCCTTACTTGGCTGACAGCCCTCCTTTGTAATGCTACCTTGCATTGAATGTATCTCTGTCAGTGTCCAAATGTGCTTGTACATGTGGCTGTGCAGGTCTAGGAGACCTAGACCTGTGCAAACCAGGAGAGTTCTGAAGGCAGGCACTTCTAGCTACATCTGGAAAATAGAAATGATCACAACTATAATAACAACCCATATTTATTAATACTAACTTTGTGTTAGGCATGGTCCTATCAGACTTACGTTTCACCTACGCTTCATGACAATTTTCTGAGACAGGTACTACTATTATCTCCAACTATATGTAACACGGGATAGTGATGGTGACTAGCACATAGGATCAAGTGAAAATTAAATAAGAATTAAACTTGTAAACCATTTAGCTTGAGCACGTGAGACATTTCCAGAACTCTTTGCTATTATTATTCATACAAGAGAGGTCAGTAATATGTATATTTGACTCAGTGCAGTCAGCTCAGGATCTGAAATTCTTGTCTTTGAATCCTAAGGGCCTTTCTTTTTTTTTTTATTTTTTATTTTTTTTTGCGGTACGCGGGCCTTTCACCGCCGTGACCTCTCCCGCTGCGGAGCACAGGCTTCAGACGCGCAGGCCCAGCCTCCATGGCTCACGGGCCCAGCCGCTCCGCCGCATGTGGGATCTTCCCGGACCGGGGCACGAACCCGTGTCCCCTGTATCGGCAGGTGGACTCTCAACCACTGCGCCACCAGGGAAGCCCATGGCCTTTCATTTTGATGTATTTTCTTTTTATTGCTTTTCCACACAATAAGATGCCCTTTAAACTTGGTTTAGCAAAATCCCTAAAATCTGATCAATGTATATATGTCCTGGATGTATGAAAGAAGTATTTTGATTCCTAAGAGAACAATAAGCGAACCTGGCTGGGAGATGTAAATGTCAGTGACGAATGGGTGATGGGGCATAAAGCATATTCTTGGATTCCTAGAGAACCAAGCACTCAGGTCCTGATGGCTTCATGTTAAAGAGACGCAGGTAGAATCAATTTAGCATTCCTGCTGACAAGCTTCCATTCTCAGCAAGTAAGCCATCATGCCCTCTGGAGCTGCCATCTTAGGTCAGTCGAGGCATTTGGCCTCATTAACCACTTTGGATTCATCTTAAGACTTTCTTATTTATAGTCTTCCTAAGGCTTAATGGGCTTCAAAAGGTACTTGGCCCTGGTTCACATTGAGTCTTACCAAGCTGTATGCTTTTACTCAGCGGGCAGCCATTTGACTGTCAGCTTTTATATTTTCCTCTGCAAGGCAAAGAAAGCCTTGCAGCTGCTCCTAGTTGCCCAATTAACATTTCCATGTCACTGTATTCCTGCTTGTAGTTATTCTTTATGTCGTCTTTGTTTCCTCGATCATTGTAATAATTCTGACTTAGCTCTTCTCTATGCTTCAAGCGTATCAGATTTAAGTTTTTTGTCATATAAATCTGATCTTTCAGTAGATTCCTGTGATTGTTTTGTCAGAAGTAGAAATTAAACTAAATCTTGCAGCGTGGTCATGGTTTGGGAAGATAGAAGGAAGGGTGCTGCAGTGCAGGGGAGTTTTGAGAGCAAAGATAAGAAGACAGGAATCCGGTTGGGTGGTGTGGATGTGTGTGGATATGTGTGGATAGAGGGCGCACCAATGGATTAAGAGAGTGATATCAAGGGCAGGGTTGAGAGAATGAGATATACATTAGAATAAGCCGATCTGCACACCTTCAACTCAACCCCCCTCCCCAGCCATCCAGCAGACAGTCCCATCCCCAGATATGATCTTTGTTATTCCTGTACTCTGGACGTTTCAGTGAGTCTCCAGTGCCATCCGCTAAACTTCATATTATTTCTCCTTCCATTTTCAACTTGGAAGGGCCCAGCACAAGTGATTTTTCTAAACTAATCATCAGTTATTCCTCTCCCACCATGCATCTCACATTTTAGCCCCCCCTAACAACATGTGAATCGCTGAACTCACCATGCATTCTTATCCCCACATCACCACCTGTGCACTCTCCCCCGCTGATCTTCCACCTCTTGAGTGCACTTATGGCCTCCTATGCAGTATTTAACATACAGATAAAATATAACTCATAGTCTGTATCTTTCTCGGGCATAATTGTTCACTCCTCCACATGTGCGTCCAGTGTCCTTGACCATACCTGTATTACAGCACTTACTACAGCCTAATCTACGTATGCACTTATACGTCTAACCTGCCACCTAGGCTTGAGCTCAGTGAAGTTTTTATTCATCCATGTTCCCCTTAAAGTTTCTCATGGTGCCTGGCAGGTAGTAGGTGCTCAGTCAACATCTGTTCAAGTACTTTGGGTGGAGAATCACTGCAATTTTCTACTCTAGGAAATGTTGAGAATTGGTGGTATAATCAGACTGGTTATTGTTTAATTAATATTTTCTACTGGAGACTTTTCTTTAATCAGTTGTCAAGGTTTTGCTGGTTAACAAATACTTTTGAAGATCCTTAGGGCCAAAATTATTTATAGAAAATCACTACTGTTGTTGTTGGTCATTCACTTAGAAAGGGTTTACTGAATGCTTCCAATTAATGAGCTAATTTCAGTTTCCTGAATCACAATAATATTTATTTCCCAAGAAATAAACAACTTTCTGCATATAAATTAGAGTTTTATTAAGTAGCAAGTTTATAAATCAATGATGTAGAATGGCATTCAGCTAGAACTAATCCATAAGTCTTTTTTAGTGAGAAATGAAAACGTAGCCTCAATAATTTTAGATATAATTTCCATACACTTTTTTGTTGGTGGATATTATAGATTGATTTCTGCTGCCGATAGACTTTGAAGTTGTTTAAGCGTATAAAAGCCCCGAAGTAATTTTCTACAGATAGAAATAGCCCACTGAATACAACATTCTCATTTGTGTGTCTGAATCCCTATTCTTTTAAAACCCTCTCCATTCTCCCTTCAGCAATGTTTATGATTGTTAAGAAGGAATCCAACCTGATTTGATAAAATACTTTATTTTTGAAAATAAAGAAAACACTAGGTGGCACCTTGTAAAATTATTACTCAAAACTGGTCAAATGTTAGCACTTTCATATGATTCATCCTACTATTGACAGTTTGATTCTTTAGGAGGAAAAATATCAATCCTAAAATCTTCAGGTAATTGCAAATGATATTTGAGAAAGAACTAGAATGTGAATGTTGCCATACTGAGTATATGATGTATGTTCATAACAACAGTTGCAATCTGGCAAAACAAGGGATCATTCTTCTGCACTTTGAACACCAAGGCAGAATAAATTTAGGGTGTTTTCCATCCATCAGTTACTGCATGTTACTCTGATCCTATTTGGAATGAGGAAACTCAACTACCATTAGAACTACTATTAGTGTTGACTGTGACAGTCCACCAGATGCTCAGGACCGATAATCCAAGCCTCAGGTGAGCACCTGTAGTAGTAGGATAGGTTACGCTTCAGTAACAAAAAAGCCCTCACAGTCATAGCAGCCTAACACAATTCACATTTAAGTTATGCTTATAATGTTGGTGTGGGTTGAGTGACACTCCAGGGCAGATTTTGGAAGAGAAGAATATTGGAGGGTCTATGCAGGTTTTCATTGCTTCAAGTGGAAATGACACATGTCACTTCCAGTTACGTTTCATTGGCTAGAGCGATCTTCTGACTTAATTACAAGGGAAAAGGGAAATACAATGAGTGGAGAAAAAAGAAGAAAAGCAGATATGGGTGAGCACTAGATATCTCTACCAGAGATTTTAAGACTATAGTAGACTTTGTACATTTTACTTAACATTTCTTCATTCTTGCTTGCCACCATTTTCCCATGATACATTGCTAACTGGGGCAAACCAAGATGAAAGTCTGAAACCCAAAGGTTGCCCTTTCCCAAAACTATTTCAGAAGACCAAGAATCTTCCCGGTACTTCTTACCCCAAGAGGCATAAGTCCACATGGCAGGATTTTACCCCATTAGTTGTCGTCATTTTCATAATCCAATTCTGCACACATAAGGAGAATGAGCTACAGTGTCAGAGAGAAAGCTTCAGCTGTACAGTAGGATGGCCCAGAAGAAAGCATGTATTGTACATGGGAAGAGAGTCTCTTATATTTAGAGAAAATTTAGATTTCAATAGAGTGATTTCCTTAAAATTGGCAATTTTTTCCCCCTTTCATTTCATAGGAAATTAGGGAATCTTAAGTCCAGAAGCAATTGTCATCCATTCTTTCTGCCTGGATGGGTGAGAATTGCCTCCCTATCAGCTCCCCCAAAGACATAAGCCTCAAAAATTGACAGTGTATGATCACATGCTGATGGAGAGGGGATTGGTTCTAGTTTTCAGGTTTTCCCCCTAGCAAATGTGTTACTATCAAAAATGTGAGAGAAAACACCATTACCTATTATAAAGCAGAAGCCACAGTTCTATTTATTCTGTCATAAGATAAACTGAACAAAACTTTCATTGATATATAAAAACAGAAAACTTACGGAATCCTGTAAAATGAAACTGACAGCACTCCATCTCACTACCTTAACGTGGCTGATCTTATGGACTCCCCTTCTTCATTGTACGACCGGAAAAGTTTTCATCATCTGAAACACAAATTTCTTACGTGACCTTCAGTATTTTATTATTTGCCATTTTTACTGTATGTTCTCTATTTCTTTAGTTACTTGAAAAACGATGTCAAAATAGAACTCATCTCTTAAATCCCCATTACAGTCTTTCAGTGCCAATGTCTCCCTCATAGTCCCAGCCCATTCATTCTTTCTTTCAGTGTGTCTCTTTGCTTTACTTCTCTCCCTCCCCCCACCACACCACCTCCTCCCTCTTTCTGTTCTCCCTCTCCTTGCCTGGAACCGACTTATTATTCACTTGAATTCCTGGGAACAGGAAGCATGACCAACTTAAAGAAAAAGCTGATTTTAAACAGCCCTCAATGCAAGTATTTACAACATTGTGAAGATAGACAAATTTCCCCTGGTTTCCTACTGGCACTCACCTCAGAAAATCCCCTAATAATGCAAGGCCTATGAAGGGTTAGTAATTAGTAATTCAACTGATGGGCTGTGGGCTCTGATGCTAACTGTTGCTTTATGACATTGTCTCCATTCAAATACTTGAAGAAATTTTCTTCACTCTTTATATTTAGTAACATATTTTTAAAAATATATTTTAGAAATGACGTGTGTGTGTTATACAAATGACACATGCATTTTTCTTCAGTCTTTATATTAACAGATTTTTAAAAATATATTTTAGAAATTATGTGTGTGTATATATACAAATGACACATGCAGTTTCCATACTAGTACACTGAATCACTGTGCCTTATTATATATAGCTTTCCACGAATATTTTTCCTCTGTGCTACTTCAATTTTTTGATCTTATATATCATGCTGAAATTTACATTTTAGTGCATTTTCCCCTTTCTTCTTTATTTATTAGTTTCTTAAGTTAAAATATCAGAAATAAAATTACTTAACAGTATTTGAATGGGTTAGTAATTCAACTGATGGGCTCTTGGCTCTGATCCTAACTGTTGCTTTATGACATTGTCTCCATTCAAATACTATTTTCTTGTTCAAAAATTAGATATTACGTTTATTTGGTTTTCTCTAGCATCTCCTTCTCCCCTGCATACACACTTGTGATGAGTTCCAGATTGAAATCCTAGCTGCTGACAACCTGCTAGATCTCACTGTAAATGTAGGCTCTGTCTAGAGTGATAGGGCCAAGACTCATATTTCAGGATATTAAGAGCAGGCAAGAAACAAAAATGGAAACAGAACAGAATCTCAATAAATCTCAGGTTTTTCTGTTTGTTTTTGTGGATGACAATGATCTCTCCACTTTCTTCTTCTCTTTCTAATACCTATATTAAAATACGAACCCTCTTAAGAAAAGAGGATGAAACTTATGATGCTCTCATACTCGGGGTCAAGCACTGCTCCAGGCCTAGTACATATACTGTCCTATTTAATTCTCACACAATCCTATAAAGGAAGTGCTACGTTCCTCTTCTATTGATGAAGAGACAAAGTCCAGAGGTGTCAAATAAGTTGCAAAGACAAACCATTATGTGATAGAGCAGGGATTCCAATCTTGACACATTATTGCATCTACTCTTTCCTGTGCACTATAATGCCTCCCCTAAAATAAAATGTATCCAGTACGTTACATTTCCTAAACCATGTACACTTATCCTAATAAGGAAGGATAAATGACAATGGTTACTTCTGTTTTAAAAGATGAGAAAACTGGATTGTAGAGAATGTGTATGGCTTGTTTATCATCTCTTGGTAGAAAGAAGACCTAGGACCAGACCTAGTTTAGCATTTTAAAAATTATACCATGATGTTTAGAACTAAGAGGGGAAAAAAAAAAATATATATATATATATATATACACACATATATATTTATAGTACTTTGTGTGCCTATGAGGCAGAGATAGTTCCCTTACTGTAATACTAATGGTCGTGAAAGTGGGTCAGCAGAGGGTAAGAACACACGGTGGGAAACAGCATCTAGTCAGCAAACACGTTTGTTGCTCTGACGTCACTAAAAGTGTTGCTGTCCCACAGGTTGTCTCTGTCGATGCCTGTGAGTCCTGGTTGTTCACAATTAATTATTGACCTATTTGATCTTCCTTACTAATTTGTAATTAATCACATTCTACTTTGTCACATTTTTTTTTCCTCCTGACTACCCCATGCATAAAATCCCGCTAGAGTACTTCTTTTTACACTTTCCCTAACGTAAATAACGTGGTACATGTTGTCAAGCCAATGGGATACTGTCAAGTATGAAATATTTTACAACTAGAAATTCTATTTTTTAACCAAATTTCCAGACTCAAAAAATGAAAAAGTCTTTTATTTAATGAATGTTTGTTGATGGTCATTTCATTTGTTTTGAAAAAGGAGCACAGGATTCATTATGCATTTCCAATTTTCCAACAACACTAGATAGGAATATTTCTGTTTTGAATATTCTATAATTGTTCCAACCCGGAGAGTGCTGGCACGGGAGCCAGCCTGTCCTAGTTCACATCCGGGTTCCATCTTTTACCAGCTATGTGATCATGAGGAAGTTACCAAATCACTCTGTGCTTCAGTTTTCTTACTATAAAATGCAGATAATCCCAATTTTATAAGGTTATGGTTAGGTATAAATAAAGGAATATAGGTAAAGAATTTTTCATAATTCTGGCAGATGGTAGCTGCTTACTAAAAGTTAATTTTTCTTGTTGCCATGTTTTACTTTAAAGATATATGTTTTCTTGGGCTTCCCTGGTGGCGCAGTGGTTGAAAGTCCGCCTGCCGATGCAGGGGACGTGGGTTCGTGCCCCAGTCCGGGAAGATCCCACATGCCGCGGAGCTGCTGGGCCCATGAGCCATGGCCGCTGAGCCTGCGTGTCCGAAGCCTGTGCTCCGGAACGGGAGAGGCCACAACAGTGAGAGGCCCGTGTACCGCAAAAAAAAAAAAAAAAAAAAAAAAAAAACCTGACAAAAATAACCAAAATTATTTCCAATAGGGACATATACAGAAAATATATGGTACATTGATAGGATTTTAAAGCAGCCATTTAACCACTGTCATCTCAAATAATAACTTCATGAAATAGGAACATTTTATAATATTTAGGAAACACAATTTATACAAGTGTATATATACTTTAATTCCATTAAACGAAACATATATTTACATTGGATATACACCAAAATATTATCATTGATTATGTTTAAGTGGTAGGAGTGTGAATGACTTTATTACTTACTTATACTTCCTGTATTTTCCAAATTTCCTGCATCAAGTTGATATTATTTTATAAGGATAATGTGTATGTATGTATTTTAAATATATATTTAAGATGGTTCTATAACCTGACCTCATCCATAATTATTTAGTATCTTACCCAATTTTTAACTGTTGAGTAATTTTATTTCTGATATTTTAACTTAAGAAAACAATAAATAAAGAAGAAAGGGAAAAATGCACTAAAATGTAAATTTCAGCATGATGTATAAGACCAAAAACTTGATACAGCATGGAGGAAAAATATTTGTGGAAAGCCTAAATATAATAAGGCACAGTGATTCATGGTACTAGTATGGAAACTGCATGTGTCATTTGTATATACACACACACATAATTTCTAAAATATAGTTTTAAAAATCTGGTACTAAATATAAAGACTGAAGAAGATTTCTGTAAGCTTTAATAGTAATTACTTCTGAAGAATAAATTTTCCCATTTTTCTTTCTATTATTCTTCATTTTCCAAATTTTAAAATATGATGCTTACTTTTTTATAGTAAGGAAGATAAAGATACCCCATTAAATACATACAGTGTTTGAGAAATATTTTTTTAAATTCCCCCAAGTAGATGTTTTCTGATCCTTCCTGAATCATGTGGCCGCCATGTTATTTTATTTAGGAAATGACAACTCCACTTGTATCATTTTGAAGTGCTGAATTGTGCAATACTCCTGGGGGGAAGCTCTCCCTTAAAGCCTTTACCTGCAAGCTTCCTCCAGAGCCTTTTTGAGTCAGCACCTCCATCTGTGGTCCAGGATGAGAAACTATGTACTAAATCACCTTGACAGTTGTCTGTTTGCATTATATCATCAGCTCCTACCTTGGGTGCTGACACCACACCCCTCACATCCATTATTTGCCTCTCCAAAGTGCAGGCATTCTCAGACAGAACAGAGAATCACTTTTCTTTGCTAAAAAAGATATACCAGTGTTAGAGATATCTTCCCCGAATTTCCATGCAAGATTATTATTATTTTTTAAACAGGGTTAGGGCTCCCAAGAATTAAGACCAGGCTGTGCTCTTTTGTGTAATCGGACTTTTTGATGCAAAGTGTTTTCCCCAGAGACCATCATGGTGGCAAAATTCTCCATTATGCAAAGAGGGGTCATTGACAAGTTCATAATCAGAATATACCTGTATGTATCTAAAATATATGCCTAAGATTGTCATATCATTTGACCTTGTAATTCATAATTATTTAGAATGAATTAAGCTGAAAGGAAATTATTTGAGGTGAGTTAGGAAACAGGATGAGGGTCGGGAATAAACCCAGAAGGGACGAAGCACATAGGAAAACGTCGTTTGGGAAAAAAATAAACTCTTTTACTGATTCCCATATTCCCTAGATCTAGCCATGCTCAGGCTAAAGAAATGCCTTTTTCTAAATATTTGATCAGCATTTTCTAAGGCTCTCTTAGCAACAGGCATGATGTGTAGTGCTAGCAGCCAGGAGAGTGCCGGACACATGCCACTTTTTGGGAACTCTCAGTCAAGGGGGGAAAACAATGCCAAGAACCAAGCAAACAGCCTGGAGCTTTGAGAGGGTGTTCAGAAGAATGTGTACAACTTTGCCTGGGCAAGAGAATACTCACAAGCAGAGAGACTTGGCTTTGTCTTAGTGAATTTTACCATTTTTTATTACCACTGATGCCGCATATTTGTCCAGTATGATTGCTGACACACTGCAAATTAAATGGATTACTTAAAGGTCATTACCTATGATTAATCTATGATGAACTTCCTTTCACTGTATCTTTACATACCTTAGGTGCTTCTATCAATACGTCTTATTCTACTTGTTTGTTTACGTGTGTTTTCCTCTTCTAAGCCGAAAACTTCAAAGGCTGTGGTCTAATTATCAGGTGCTGATGCATAGCAAGTACTCAGTAAATGTGAATTAAATGAGTAAACAAACTATTCCATAGTTTGAATTTCATGTAACTCTCCTTTTTAAGGAACATCCAGTAAACACAGATGTTTATAATGAGCAAATTTATTTTCTGTTGAATTCAGTTGACATAAAATAACAGCACTAACACAATTTTAATATGATCAAAATTATTGGATGATGAAGTAGGAGAAAGTGTTAGGGAAGTCCAGAAAACTAACTGCTGAAGGGAACCAGAGTGGGAGAGGCTGTCAGATTGAAGAAAAGATGTATTAAAAAATGGTAGAGATGTTGAGTTCCCAAGTTGATCTGGTTCTCATCGAGAAAATCCAGGCAGCTAGCCATCTTGATGTGACCCCCAAGAGTTCATTCCTGGGATCTCTCTCTTCGAAGAGAAGATCATGCATATTTATATTCCACTACCAGAGCTAAGGGGTATAGACAAATGCCACACCCAATTTTATGTCACTATATCGTCCAAAATAGTCAAACACTGGATGAATAAATTATCCTGTTACCAACCAACTACAGAATTTATGGGAACGCCAACAGCAAGTAGAATATTGTCATTTCAACATGACTTTAATGACTCTTAAATTGGTTTATCAGCATCACTATGTGAGAAGAGGTGGGGAGCAGAGAAAAGAGGACCCTTAGTAGTTGTAGGGGAGGGGATGAGAAGCAAAAAGGGACTTGAGACCTGATTTCAGAAAGTCATTAGTTGCATCGCTGTGTAATTAGCCTGAGTTCCAGGGAACCATCAGTATCTGCCTTTCTGGATAAATGTGCAGTTTTGTGAGGCTGTGACAGCCTGGCACTGAGTGGGCTGTAGGTGAAGTATGACTGCCCTGCCTTATGAAAGGCAGAGGACTGGCAAGGAAAATCCATCTGACATTGGGAGCAGCCAAATTAATCAAGAACAACCAGTTTTTCAGCTCTATAGAACTGTACTTCAGTAGCTATTGTTTTAAATACCTTCAAGTAACCTCTTGTATGTTTCCCACTTCCTACTTATAGCATGTAAATAAGGAGAATCCAAAAGTATTTAAATTCACAGCACAACTGAACTTTTCCATTTTTTTCTCCTTCCTTTTTCCCCCCTTGGGAAACATTGCCTTACGCACCATTTGCACAATACCAGGATAAAATCAGCTCCACAAATATGAATTGCTGGTTTGAGCATAAAAAACAAAAAAAAAATAACTTGATGTTATTGTAAGACTGATTATTTGAGAAGGGGTGCTTAAGGAGGCACAGGAGTGTATGTATATTGCATCTGAGAATATAATAGGGAAAAAGTTTACTCTGTAACCTAGGCCTTAAAAATCCAAAAAAATTACAATTGCAAAAAAAAAATAAGTGCAAAAATATGGGAGGAAACAGCATTTTCACTTATCTGCATAAGTTCTATTCTACATAATATTTTTGTGAAGACATAGTAGAATGATTAAGAAAATGTGTTTTGAGCATCAGACAGACTCAAGTTCAAGTCCTAGCTCCACCTCATTCTTGTTCTGTCCCCAAGCAAACCTAAACCACTCAAAGTCTGTCACTTCATATGTAAAATAGGGAAAATAAATAAATAATCATATAAATGTCTAACTCTTAGGGTGGTTGTGAGGAACAAATGAGGATGAACAAATATTACCTGGCTCATAGTAAGCATGCAATGTGTTAGCTATTAGTACTGCTTATAACAGCGCTCAAAAATTGCTACAAATTCCACAATATTCCTGAAACCCATTTGACAGGAAGATCTGTACTCTTTTTACTATGCCACAGTTGCATTGCATACTGCTTAAATTTTAAAACTAATGTGTTGGACTCATAGACATTTTTGTCTAGGGGTGACTCACAAGAAATTTTGACCATATAACCTTTGTAACATCTTGTCTTACCAAGAGAAAGTGGGTTTGCAATTCACAGAAAGATAGACAGGGTGAAAAGGCAGAGGGCTATGTACCAGATGAAGGAACAAGATAAAACCCCAGAAAAACAACTAAATGGAGTGGAGATAGGCAACCTTCCAGAAAAAGAATTCAGAATAATGATAGTGAAGATGATCCAGGACCTCGGAAAAGAATGGAGGCAAAGATCGAGAAGATGCAAGAAGTGTTTAACAAAGACCTAGAAGAATTAAAGAACAAACAAACAGAGATGAACAATACAATAACTGAAATGAAAAATGCACTAGAAGGAATCAGTAGCAGAATAATGGAGGCATAAGAACGGATAAGTGACTTAGAAGACAAAATGGTGGAATTCACTGCTGCAGAACAGAGTAAAGAAAAAAGAATGAAAAGAAATGAAGACAGCCTGAGAGACCTCTGGCACAACATTAAACACAACAACATTCGCATTATAGGTGTCCCAGAAGGAGGAGAGAGAGAGAAAGAACCCGAGAAAATACTTGAAGAGATTGTAGTCGAAAACTTCCCTAACATGGGAAAGGAAATAGCCACCCAAGTTCAGGAAGCGCAGAGAGTCCCATACAGGATAAACCCAAGGAGAAACACACTGAGACACATAGTAATCAAATTGGCAAAAATAAAAGACAAAAATTATTAAAAGCAGCAAGGGAAAAACAATAAATAATATACAAAGGAACTCCCATAAGATTAACAGCTGATTTCTCAGCAGAAACTCTACAAACCAGAAGGAATGATATACTTAAAGTGATGAAAGGAAAGAACCTACAACCAAGATTACTCTACCCGGCAAGAATCACATTCAGATTTGATGGAGAAATCAAAAGCTTTACAGACAAGCAAAAACTAAGAGAATTCAGCACCACCAAACCAGCTCTACAACTAATGCTAAAGGAACTTTTCTAAGTGGGAAAGACAAGAGAAGAAAAGGACCTACAAAAACAAACCCAAAACAACTAAGAAAATGGTAGTAGGAACATATGTATTGATAATTACCTAAAACGTGAATGGATTAAATGCTCCAGCCAAAAGACACAGGCTTGCTGAATGGATGCAAAAACAAGACCCATATAAATGCTGTCTACAAGAGACCCACTTCAGACCTAGGGACACATACAGACTGAAAGTGAGGGTATGGAAATCAAAAGAAAGCTGGAGTAGCAATACTCATATCAGATAAAATAGACCTTAAAATAAAGAATGTTACAAGAGACAAGAAAGGACACTACATAATGATCAAGGGATCAATCCAAGAAGAAGATATAACAGTTATAAATATATATGCACCCAACATAGGAGCACCTCAATACATAAGGCAACTGCTAACAGGTATAAAAGAGTAAATCGACAGTAACACAATAATAGTGGGGGACTTTATCACCTCACTTAACACCTATCGACGGATAATCCAAGCAGAAAATTAATAAGGAAACACAAGCTTTAAATGACACAATAGACCAGTTAGATTTAATTGATATTTATAGGACATTCCATCCAAAAACAGCAGATTACACGTTCTTCTCAAGTGCACATAGAACATTCTCCAGGATAGATCACATCTTGGGTCACAAATCAAGCCTCAGTAAATTTAAGAAAATTGAAATCATCAAGCATCTTTTCTGACCACAATGCTATGAGATTAGAAATCAATTACAGGGGGAAAAAACGTAAAAAACACAAACACTTGGAGGCTAAAGACTACGGTACTAAATAACCAAGAGATCACTGAAGAAATCAAAGAGGAAATCAAAAAATACCTAGAGACAAATGACAATGAAAACACGACGATCCAAAACCTATGGGATGCAGCAAAAGCAGTTCTAAGAGGGAAGATTATAGCTATACAAGCCTACCTCAAGAAGCAAGAAGAATCTCAAATAAACCATCTAACCATCAACACCTAAAGGAACTAGAGAAGAAGAACAAACAAAACCCAAAGTTAGTAGAAGGAAAGAAATGATAAAGATCAGAGCAGAAATACATGAAATAGAAACAAAGAAAACAATAGCAAAGATCAATAAAACTAAAAGCTGGTTCTTTGAAAAGATAAACAAAATTGATAAACCATTAGCCAGACTCATCAAGAAAAAGAGGGTGAGGACTCAAACCAATAAAATTGGAAATGAAAAAGGAGAAGTTACAACAGACACTGCAGAAATGCAAAGGATCATGAGAGATTACTACAATCAACTTTATGCCAATAAAATGGACAACTTGGAAGAAATGGACGAATTCTTAGAAATACACAACCTTCCAAGACGGAACCAGGAAGAAATAGAAAATGTGAACTTACAAATCATAAGCACTGAAATTGAAACTGTGATGAAAAATCTTCCAACAAACAAAAGTCCAGGACCAGGTGACTTCACAGATGAATTCTATCAAACATTTAGAGAAGAGCTAACACCCATCCTTCTCAAACTCTTCCAAAAAATTGCAGAGGAAGGAACACTCCCAAACTCATTCTGTGAGGCCATCACCCTGAAACCAAAACCAGACAAAGATAATACAAAAAAAGAAAATTACAGACCAATATCACTGATGAATATAGATGCAAAAATCCTCAACAAAATACTAGCAAACAGAATCCAACAACACATTAAGAGGATCATATACCATGATGAAGTGGGATTTATCCCAGGGATGCAAGGATTCTTTAATATACACAGATCAATCAATGTGATACACCATATTAACAAACTGAAGGAGAAAAACCATATGATCATCTCAATAGATGCAGAAAAAGCTTTTGACAAAATTCAACACCCATTTATTATAAAAACTCTCCAAGGGTGTGGAGAAAAGGGAACCCTCTTGTACTGTTGGTGGGAATGTAAAGTGATACAGCCACTATGGAGAACAGTATGGAGGTTCCTTAAAAAACTACAAATAGAACTACCATATGACCCAGCAATCCCACTACTGGGCATATACCCTGAGAAAACCATCATTCAAAAAGTCTCATGTACCAAAATGTTCACTGCAGCTCTATTTACAATAGCCAGGTCATGGAAGCAACCTAAGTGTCCATCATCAGATGAATGGATAAAGAAGATGTGACACATATATACAATGGAATATTACTCAGCCATAAAAATAAACGAAATTGAGTTATTTGTAGTGAGGTGGATGGACCTAGAGTCTGTCATACAGAGTGAAGTAAGTCAGAAAGAGAAAGACAAATACTGTATGCTAACACATATATATGGAATCTAAGAAAAAATAATGTCATGAAGAACCTAGGGGTAAAACGGGAATAAAGACACAGACCTACTAGAGAGTGGACTTGAGGATATGGGGAGGGGGAAGGGTAAGCTGTGCCAAAGTGAGAGAGTGGCATGGACAAATATACACTACCAAACGTAAAATAGATAGCTAGTGGGAAGCAGCCGCATAGCACAGGGAGATCAGCTTGTGCTTTGTGACCCCCTAGAGGGGTGGATAGGGAGGGTGGGAGGGAGGGAGATGCAAGAGGGAAGAGATATGGGAACATAGTATATGTATAACTGATTCACTTTGTTATAAAGCAGAAACTAACAAACCATTGTAAAGCAATTATACTCCAATAAAGATGTTAAAAAAAAAAACCTCTCCAAATAGTGGGCATAGAGGGAATGGATACAAAACAAATGGATATTATGTTGAGATATCCTCCCTCAACATAATAAAGGCCACATTTGACAAACCCACAGCAAACATCATTCTCAATGGTGAAAACTGAAAGCATTTCCTGTAAGGTCAGTAACAATACAAGGATGTCCACTCTCACCACTATTATTCAATGTAGTTTTTGAAGTCCTAGCCACGGCAATCAGAGAAGAAAAACAAATAAAAGGAATACAAATTGGAAAAGAAGAAGTAAAACTGTCACCATTTGCAGGTGACAGGATACTATACACAGAGAATCCTAAAGATGCCACCAGAAAACTACTAGAGCTAATCAGTAAATTTAGTAAAGTTGCAGGATACAAAATTAATGCACAGAAATCTCTTGTATTCCTATACACTAATGATGAAAAATCTAAAAGAGAAATTAAGGAAACATTCCCCTTATCCATTGCAACAAAAAGAATAAAATACCTAGGAATAAACCTATCTAAGGAGACAAAAGACCTGTATGCAGAAAACTATACGAAACTGATGAAAGAAATTAAAGATGATACCAACAGATGGAGAGATATACCATGTTCTTGGATTGGAAGAACCAATATTGTGAAAATGACTCTGCTACCCAAAGCAATCTACAGATTCAATGCAATCCCTATCAAATTACCAATGGCATATTTTACAGAACTAGAACAAAAAATCTTAAAATTTGTATGGAGACACAAAAGACCCCGAATAGCCAAAGCAGTCTTGAGGGAAAAAAGTGGAGCTGGAGGAATCATAGAGTGTCATAGAGTGAAGTAAGTCAGAAGGAGAAAAACAAATATCGTATATTAACGCATATACGTGTAACCTAGACAAATGGTACAGGTGAACTGGTTTGCAGGGCAGAAATAGAGACACAGATGTAGAGAACAAATGTATGGACACCAACTGGGGAAAGCTTCGGGGCGTGGGGGTGGGGGTGTGATAAATTGGGAGACTGGGATTGACACGTATACACTGATGTGTATAAAACAATGACTAATATGTACCTGCTGTATAAAAAACTAAAATTCACAAAAAAAAAGAAAGTGGGTTTGCCAAGGGCAAATCAAGTTGCCTGAAATATGACTGTAGTATGGATATCTACACAAGGGAAATAGAAAAAGCTGCATACTAAGATCCTGAAATGTCATTAAGATAAGCTTGTATTGAATTTGAAGTGATTGTCTAGTCCAGGCAAGTCCCTACTGTGTACTCACTTAATGCGTTTGGAAGGAAGGAAGGAAGCAAACATAGGTAGGTGGGCAAATACCATCAAGAAATGAAGTGTTAATTGTAACACCCCAGGACCTTCTTGCTCAACTTGTTTCAAGGTTCTTCTCAGTCTAGCTGCAGCCAAAGATCATCTTTATCCCCCCACTTTTGCCCAAATTTGTAGCTGCATCCTTGCTTCATTGTCAAGCTAGAAGTAAGACACTGACCCTCCCTCCTAACTGGTTGGACAATTCTTTTTTTTTTTTACTTGAAAATTTGCTCTGTATCTAATACTTAGCTAGGGAATTGCAACCACCTCTAGTGGTCCTAAGCAAATGCCCCACTCCCTGAAATAGAGGGAGTTGCTCTTTTCACTTATATTATCTGTTTGTGTTTAATGCTTTATATGTGCCTTCTTCTTAGTCCCTGGCCCTAATAAGAAGGCAATTTTCGTGTCTTATTCTTCTCCAGCACAAAATACTGTACAAATAAGTATTGGCTGACTTTTTTTTTTTAACATTTATGCATTTTTGTATGGTGTATGTGTGTGTGTATTGTGTATGTTTGTGTGCAATGTGTATTTGAAGTACATGGCATGGTTTCTAATAAATGCGTTAAGAATGCATATCTTGGTCTCTGCATTAATTCAGATACAGAGAACAGTATAGGAGACAGAAGGTTACACATGGTGAAGCATGATAATTCCATCATGCTTTGTCCATCGTCAAGAAGAAATTCAGCAGGATAAGTACAATTAGGAGTATGGTATTTCACCCATGGAGGCCCAGCTGGTTATAGCTCATGTGAACCTGTTTTCAGCGTTTGACAGACATTGCAAGTGAAAATCATTTTGATCAAAGTCCCAAGTTAGATCACAGCCTGGAAATTGATTCATCAAGGTTATAGCGTAGACTGAGGAATACACTGGCAGTTTCTACCTGAGAAAACCAGCTTGAAAATCATATAAGACTTGTCACTCCAGGAGACTTAGATATATGAAAAGTGTTTGATGTGGATGTTTGGAAAGTACCTGTACTAACCTGAACTATTGCCAAGATTATTAACGCATCACTTTGGTGAGCCAAGAATTTCCATTTTTTCCCCATAGGGGAGGATGTCTTGTATCATCTGATGTGGAGAGAGGACACAGCTTTTTATTTTAAGGCTAAAGAATTTCAACTTGAGGAAAAACATGCAGCTAGGTTTTGACAGAAGCTGTTGGGAGGTGGAGGCAAACGCGATGTTTTATAAGTGTTGGTATTACAATCAGATCACTTTTGGTAGGTGCCATCTGATCATCTAATCAGAGTATAATGTCAGCTGGGCTGGAGAATCATTTCTTTTTTATAAACCGTCTGTTTTGTCATAAAAATTTCTTTATAAGCCATATGCAGGCAGAGTGTTTGTTCTTTTTCTCAACATTATCTTCTGTTTGTTTCTACATCCTGTGTCCTGCAATGTAGTTTTAACCTGTCTAGGAAGGATACAGGGAGTGCAACAGAATAAAGAAAGAAATGGTTGGCAAATAAACAAATATCAATTGATTGAAGATACATCTGTCGCATCAGTGATTCTCAGACACTGAAGAACACATTATCTCCAGCCTTCCTCACGAAAAAGCAATTCTGTTTCCAAAATGGTGGGCTTTGGATCACATTGCCTTCAGAGCCTCAACTTTCCTGTTTGAAAATGGGAGTTATAAAAATGGGAGATTTTGTATGGAGTTAATTAAATTGAATGCAAATGTAAAAGGACAATACAGGTGAAACTGCACATTATAATAAATGATATATTCAAGATGATTTTATAAAGTCAAATACAAAAGAAATGAGAATAGTAACAGTCGGATACATTTTAATCTTTGTAATAAACAGTTATTAAGCACTGGAAAGCAGGTTAATGTTAGTCATTTAATGACAGCTGTGTACCATTGGTGATTTGCCAAATTCCTCTTCCCTAGTAGGTTCTTCCCACATATCTGGAAGCATAGCCAGTCTTTTGCAAGCTACTGAGTTTGATGGCTATAGAATGAGTATTCAGGATTCTTTTCTCCTTTACCTTAAACTTGATCAGAATTTCATGGTTGTAGTTGAGCCCTGTTGAGATCCCAAGAGTCTGGCTACATATTCGTAGGTCAGAAGCAATCAAAAGATCAAGAGCATCATTATTAGTTCAGGGATGTGTGGATAGAGCCCTGTGATCAGCAAGGAGACCAGTTTTAAGCACAGTTGAATGCTCTTACAACATTTCAATAAACTATATGGGTGATGAAAATTTTCAAAGGCATGCAATTCACATAAAAAAATATAGTAGTCTTCGTTGGACAGTTTTTTGGTAGTAATAGTAGCAGTGTTATTGTTTATATTTGCACAGCACTTTTACTATTCTAAGTGCTTTAAAAGATTATCTCACAACAATGTTTAGTTTTACTCATTTTGTCTTAATTTGCAGATATTAAGGTTGAAGACTATGGCAGAAAACAAGTCATCTTAGCTCATAGAATTCATATTAGCTTACACATTTTGAGTGTCTATTAAATGCAGAACTTTCTCATTCTCCTTATCATGTAATATTCCAACCTACTGGGATGTGTTAGTGTCGTCATTCATAAACAGAATAAGCTGAGGCTCAGGAACTTGGCCAGTCCCACAAAAACATTAGTGATGGAGCTAGGATTTGTGCCCAAGTCTTCTGACCTCTTGGCCAGCACGGTTGCAGTCTGAGCACCATGCTTACAGTCTGAGTTACTCTGCGAGGCGGATCCTGGCTGTGAGGGGAGGGCTATAGGACAGAGAGCAGTGCTGTGCTGAAGAGAAAGTCACCCTACAATTGCCAGCTTGTGATGTATTTCATGTGGTAAAAGTGAAGGCATACTTAACAAATTGTCCCCTGGGTTCCCGTAGTTCCTCTGTTCACAAGCTGATTGTAACAGCTACATTCTCTTCATGAAAACAGGTTAGGTGGAGACAATCAATTGACTGAAAATGTGGAAGAAAAAGGCATTTGAAAACAGTCTCTAGAAAATAATTATTTTAAAGTTTTACTTCTACAGTTTCAAAGTCCAGAGAAACTAATTTTGGAATGGAGGGCAAAAATAATATCCTAGGAATTTTATACTTTCCTTGGATATAGTACTTTCCAGTGAACCAGTGATACCAAATATACATGAGATCATTTATGTTAGGAATATTGTACCATCCCTCCCTACACACAAAACATGTGATTGAAAAACAAGAGCTTGACAACATGGTGAGTTATGCTGGGGGATTGGGGGTGCAATGAGGCAGGTGTAGTGAGAACTGGAAGGGAGCAGATGGGATGCCAGAAGCACAGGGATCATGAGAGTCTCAGCATAGAATGAGACATTAAAAGTATCCCAAAGCAGTAAATTCCAGCCAGCACAGATGTTTTGCTTTCTCATCTCTGACTCAAACGCTGATAGAACGCATGACTCTCTCTTTTTTTAAAAAAAAATTTTATTTATTTTTGGCTTCATTGCTGCGCGGGGGCTTTCTCTAGTTGTGGCGAGCGGGAGCTACTCTTCGTTGCAGTGCGCAGGCCTCTCATCGTGGTGGCTTCTCGTTGCTGCGAAGCACAGGCTCCTGGCGCACAGGCTTCAGTAGTTGTAGCACGCGGGCTCAGTATTTGTGGCCCACGGGCTCTAGAGCACAGGCTCAGCAGCTGTAGTGCACGGGCTTAGTTGCTCCATGGCATGTGGGATCTTTCCCAACTAGGGCTCGAACCCATGTCCCCTGCATTGGCAGGCGGACCCTCAACCACTGAGCCACCAGGGAAGCCCCGCATGTGTCTCTTGATGATCCCTTTAGCAGGCAAGATACACTAAGCTGGGGATCTTTTGCAAGAGTGAATCTTCTGGAGAAATAATGAGAGATATAAACTTTGTAGCAGATGTAGATATATTGGTAAACATATTTTGAATGTAGCCAAATTGTTAAATCATAGTAACTGACGTAGTATTAAGAAGAATGGTAAATGTATAATAATGATGT
This sequence comes from Grampus griseus, assembly GCF_964374135.1. Lineage (NCBI taxonomy): Eukaryota > Metazoa > Chordata > Mammalia > Artiodactyla > Delphinidae > Grampus > Grampus griseus. Next base: position 34,843,916 of record NC_139010.1, read on the forward strand.
GTTCAGGTTCCACTCTGTTTCTACCACTGAGACTTAGTGAATTTTCTTGTAATTTTACTATCTTTTCTCTGTTTGTTTGTTTATTTATAGGCATCTGAATGAGTAGAAAGACACTGTATATAGAAATTTAGTAAGGGAGCCCAGAAAATTTCTAGTTGTTTTCTAAAGTGTATTTTATAATAAATTAGTTGCACAAGATATTTTTAAGGGGGGATTTCACGGTTATGTAAGCTGGGGAAAATACGGCATTTCATATTTCTCCTTAGAAATTCACAGTATACATTGACAGATTAAAGACACTGAGACACCTTGCAGTTAAAAATAACTGCTTAATTTTGTTTGACTCAGTTTTTTTCCACATTTATACTCGTTGACTGTAACTTGGGTATTACTAATAGAACTCAAGGAACTAGTGTTCACTAAATCACTCTTAAAAAGAAAATAAGGTTTATTCTAACCCTTTATTCACTGGAGAAATAACATGGTAGCAGTAACCACACACATTGGTGAACATGTGTTTTGGGTCCTGTCAGTCTTGAGTGATAATTAAGGAAGTACCATATGACAAGCACCTTGTTATGCGTCAGATTCGACTCCTTCAGTGTGCACTTCTAGAGGGTTTTTATTCATTTTATATCAAGAGATTTGCTATAATATGTTGCTTATGAAATTCATAAGTTCCTGGGCTGAGGCAGTTGGCCCAGCTACCTAAGCAAAGATGCTCTCTGAACAATGCCTAATTGTTCTGGTGAAAAATACAGTTATTACACTGAGTCCTCATAAGGGAATTAAGACTGTGAGAGACTTCTTTTTGGCCCTGAACATCAGATTTCTGTCTAGGCTTTCAATAGCCTGTTAATCAATTCACGATTACTTTATTCACTTACCATCATCAATCAGGGAAGCATATGTATCTTAATACCAAACAAGTTGTCTTTTAAAAATTGTTTTAAATCCTCTATGATTTATATGTCATGTGACATTAGCTCAACCCCGAGACTTTATTGATACAAAATCCTACCCCCAAAGTATCTCTATCCCACCTTTGCATAATTGAGTTATTCAACTGAATGTGGTATTGCAAAACCTATCCCTATGAAATGTCAACTTCTATCCTTTGATCCTTCTTTTCAGACTTTGTTGCTGAGAATATGTTTGAAAGTTGAGTGGTGTATCATCTGTCATGTTAGCTCTTCCTCTCAGGTTGCTTTACGTTATCCCCGATACCTCCTGAAAACACACACACCAACACACCATCCAGGTGTTTATCCCAATCACTAATATAAAAGTGGTGAAGGACAAGTGCAAGGGCAAAGCCTGTAGCCTGCTGCTCGAGGCTTCTGTCCAACTTGATATTAGCACTTTTGAGGGACAGTTGATGATTATACTAACTATAAATCTATAAATCCAAACTGCATCATATTCCGTTATCTTGCCCACAAGGACATCATACGTTCTGCTAAAAATCAAGAAGTACTCTATGTCATTCTTCTAGTTTGCTTTGTTAGTTCTATTAGTTTGGCTTGTCCTATTAATCCAGTCCATGAGAGAACTTTGTAATAATTCTTTACAGTTTTATATTACAACACTCCTGATTTAATTGGTACAAGTCTGTCTTCATCTCTTCGAAGTAAGAATACTCGACCCCCTCCAGTCTATTGGCAGCTCTCTTATCTTCCAAGGTTTGGCAAGTGTTAATTCATAATTATTCTCGGTGGTATTTACAACTTGTTCATTTGTAAAGGATAATTCATCCAAATTTTTAAAAATATTCATATTTGAGGCCTGACTCAAGTCATAATTCAAATAAATAGCTGCTCAAATTTTTCTTTATAAAATAATATGCTCATAATATTACATCAAGAAGGTATCTATCTTCCCCCCATCCCACCCAAATCACTGAATGATAGAAATAATACAAAAATAAGAATAAGTTGATAATAGTGCTCACAAATAAGTAGGGGTGGCGATCCTTGGACAGAAAATCCTGAAAATCAAATGCATATTGAACTAGTTTGCTGTAGGAACAAGAGTGGAAGAAACCATAATTCACATAACGTAGAAAACTGTAGGAAAGGGAAAGGCAGGTTCTGTGGTATTTGCATTTCATGATCAATAATATGTGACAAGCCCTTTGAGATAGCCCTTCTGACACCACTACATGCATCTGAATCGCCTGGGGAACTTGTTCAAATGCGGAGTCCGATTAGAAGATCTGGGGCGGTGACCAAGAGCCTGCATGTCATTCCAGACAGTGCTGAGGCTGCTGGTTCTTGGATCTTGCTTTGTGTATCAGGGATCTTGATCAGAGGCTCTCTGGAGTGCTTAGCAATCTGTCTTAGCAGGTCCTCCAGGGGATGCTGATATAAGCTCAAATGTGAGGTCCACTCCAGTGTTAGTTAAGTGAATAGGTGCATTTAGGTCAGTTGGTCTATTGCTCTCCCTTTACCATCACTTCCATGCCCTCCTGTGTTCCAAGCTGCAAGCTCTACAGTTGTTTTCTCCGGAGATTAAAACCTTACCTAACTCTGCTCTCAGAAGGAATTAATCAGTGCTGCTGAGGAGGGCTTATAGTGTTGATTTGTTATCTGAGGTAGAACAGAGCAAACTTAGAGATAACCTTTATCTCTACCATCTACAAGAAAAGGCAGCTCTGCCCATTGAGAAAAATCTGTTCAAGTGATCCATCCCAGACTGAAGAATTTCTTATTTTAGTATATGCATGACAGAGTCCCAAGCTTATCTGTGAAATCGCACTCATCTTTCCTAGAGTTAGCCCGCCAACTGACACCCAGACTACCACTTATATGGAGCCTGTGTCTAATTTTGCTCCTAATTTTTTGAGGGACCAGCCGAGGGCAAGCCTAGAAGCCAGCCATATATTAAAACCTTGAATGTTATAATTCAAGCTAAAAACTATTAAGTAAAATGCTTACCCTCCTACCTTGATAATGATCTGGAAGGTCAGGCTCATATTTAGAATATGGGATTTTTTTGGAGTTCCACATGTGAACGTAGAGTCATGGGACAGCCTGTACCTGGCCCCCAAGCCCACCACTTCCACCCTGTGCAATGGCCCACTCCCTTTATAATTTTTTTCTCAGTCTTCAGCTGCCGATCTCAACATTTTGCATGTAGGCAGATTTTAGGGATTTGAGACAATCTCTTCAGCTAAAATACCTCATCAGAGTACAAAGTTAAATGCTGTCAGTGGCTGGTAAGGGCAACAGAAAGCTTGCCTCCCCAAAATGACACATGAAAATCTTGGAGGACATGTGAAATTTGAAAAACTTATGATTGCCTAATTAGAATTTTGGGATTTGAAATCATTTTATGTAATGTTTCCATTCCTTTCTTGATTATGTCTCTAGCATGGAGTAATTCCTTAAAAATATCAGTAATATTTGCTTTAGAAATTGTATTTTAAAAAAAAATTAAACATGATAGACAAAGCAAAACTCTCTTGAACATCTTCTTCCTTCACTGTGTAGATCACTTTTCTTCCTTGTGAGTCATCATCCTGGACAAGCACTTACATTTTTGCCCCTATGTAGGGCTGGTGCTCAGCTGATAGGTACCATACAAACTTATTTTCTTTATATTTTTTCATACTACAGCATGCTTTATAAATCTAACCATTTAGGTATGATACATGTTTATTCAATTCATTTATTTCTGAATATTTGATTCTGAACACTCAATTAAAAAGAAGTATAAATTTGAAATGCTAAAAAAATATAACCTATTTTAGAAATCATAAAAAACTAAGTGGTACCCATCACTCAGTTTCATCATATAAATATTTGCATATTAACTGCAGGATTTTTTAATGAAAACCAACAACAGAAACAATTGAGAGCTTTTTGAAAATTTCCCTTTCATTTCATTCTTTCTCATAGTAGCCATCATGATAAATTTAAGATTTCACATTCTATGAATTTTTTCCGTAATGCAACCTCTGATTGGCTTTGAGATTTTTCTCCTAATCCTTGATGTTCTTCAATTTTACTATAACCTATCTAGCTCTGGATTGATTTATTTTAGAAGTTATATATTTTGGTACTTATAGTGTGTTTTTTGATTAGAGAACATCTATCTTTTTTCAATCTTGAAAATCCTCAGCAATTATTTTTTCAAATATTGCTTTTCTGTCATTTCCTCAATTTTTGGTTTTTTTCTGGGATTACTGTTGAGCATATGCTACAGCCTCTCTATCTGTCCTACATGTTTTGTATGATTTATCCCTTTGTCCCTCTGGGTTTTTTTCTGGGTGAGCTTCCCAGGACCATCTTTCAATCCACTAATTTGTGTTTTAATTATATCCAGTTATGTTTACCCATTGAATGCATTTTCTAACTTATATGATATATTTACATTATATTATAGTTTCCCTATGATTTTAATTAATTCTCTTTCATAAGACGAGAGTTTTTATTTCTTAGAGGGAGGATGCTTTTGTTTTATGCTTATTTTTTAATTTGAGTTTATATTTTATCTCATTGAGCATTTTAAACGTCTTTCAAAACAGTTGTTTGTTCCATAAAATCATTTTTTTCTGGAGTGAATTTTATTGACTGTCAATTTTATAGGATTCCGTTTCTTTATATGTTTTCAATATTTGCTTTAAGTCTCCTTTTAATCAGAGAATTGTGTATAGCTTTTTTTTATCTTTTTTTCCTCTCTCTTCCTACCTTCATCCTCTCCTCTCCCTGCTAACTTTCCTTAATGCCCATCCATCTCTATAATGCTATTGTCAGTTGCCTCTGAGACCCCCTGGATTCAGGCAATCCAGAACTGGGTTTTATAAAGGTGTGATATTGGGGATACACAGATTCAGTCCCCAACCCAGCAGAAGTCTAATCAGCTCATGAATTCCATGTCCATGTTCTTTCTTCTCCCTAGGCCTTTCGGTTATTTAGAGCAATACTGTCCAATAGTAGCCACGGGCCACTTGTGGCTATTTAAATTTAATTTCCAATCAACTAAATTAAATAATATTTAAAATGCGGTTTCCCAGTAGCACTAGCCATTTGTGTCTAATGGGTACCTTAATGGACAGTTCTTTCCCATCATCACAGACAGTTCCATGTCTGCTCTAGAGTTGTAATCCCAGGCTTTTTTTCTTCCTTAGCAGCAGTTTTTAAAGCTGCTTTTCTTTGGAGGGGACGAACCATATACCCTGGTCCCCAAGTATCAAACAGGGAGCCTGACTCTTCCTATATTCCATGAGGTCACCTTTAGCCCGTTTTTCCTGAAGGAGGTGAAGTCTAGACTCCCAGAATTTGCACTTGGATCCTGAGCCTGGCAAGTCCATGGTTGCAGACCCACTCAAGCTTTGGATTTCTGTTCCTTTTCTGGTGTTCAGACCAGAAGCTGCTTTTAGATTTTCATATTTTAACCATTGTGAATAATTACTTGAAGCAGAGGAATTTCTGAAACAAGAACTCTGTGCATCTTGACCTAAAAATAGTTCATTCACTTTTACAGTAGGCTTCTATTCCATTGTCATTTTGAACAATCTATGCTTATTTATACATATCCATTTTATGGCCATTTTGACTGCTTCTAATTTTCAGAATTAAAATAAACGCTGCCATTAATATTCTTGCACATATCTTCTGTGAGACGATAGTGTGAAAATTCCTTTGTGGGCATATAACAAGGCAAGAAATAGAACCTCTGGGTCATAGGAAGCATGCTCATTTACTTTTATTTTATATTCTACAAAATTGTTGCACCAATTTACACACTATTCCGCATAATTCACCACAATTTAGAATTCATTTTTGCACCTATGTTGGATGTGAAATGACATCTCATTTTAATTTTCATGTCTCTAATTATTAGAGAATATCCTTTTTAACTTTTTGTTTCATTATTGTTTTTGGGGTTTTGAGGGGATGTCATTTGGGTTTCCTTCTTTGTTATTTACATGTTAAAGTGCTTTTAACATGTTTGCATTTTTCCTTTCTTACTGATTTTTAAAAGTTACTTATACATCATAAGAGGAAAATTCTTGGTTATATGCTTTGCAGTAGTCTTACTATCTTTGACTTTCTTTTTATAAATTTATTTATTTATTTTTGGCTGCGTTGGGTCTTCGTTGCTGCACGCAGGCTTTCTCTAGTTGTGACGAGCGGGGGCTACTCTTCGTTGCCGTGCACGGGCTTCTCATTGCAGTGGCTTCTCTTGTTGTGGAGCACAGACTCTAGGCGTGCAGGCTTCAGTAGTTGTGGCACGCAGGCTCAGTAGTTGTGGCTCGTGGGCTCTAGAGCGCAGGCTCAGTAGTTGTGGCTCACAGGCTTAGTTGCTCCGCTGCATGTGGGATCTTCCCGGGCCAGGGCTCGAACCCGTGTCCCCTGCATTGGCAGGTGGCTTCTTAACCACTGCGCCACCAGGGGAGTCCCTGACTTTCTTTTTAAACTTTGTTTTGGTGATTTTTAATGATGCAGAAATATCTTTTGTTTTTGTATTAAGAAATCAAATTGATTTGTTTTTAATTATCATTTTTTCTTGTACATCTTAGTCAATAAATTATTCCTTAGCCCATGTTCATAAAGATATCTTTCTGCTGTATTTTCTTCTAAATATTTTTAAAATTTTTCATATTTAAATAGGTAATGCAACTGAATTTATTTGTATGTGTGTGTACATGTGCGTGTGTGTGTGTGTGTACATGTGTGTGTGTGTGGTGAGACCATCTTCTAATTCATTCTTTCATATGTATGATCAATGGCTCTCCAACTCTGTGTATGATTTTTCCTCTCGCCTCTGACTTCTTCTAATGTTACTTAAGTGTTATAGTGATGTCTAAGTATATGTAGGTTTGTTTCTATTCTCTCTATTCTTTACTATTGGTCTGTTTATCACATGACCGATTTCACACTGTCTTTACTACCAGTCTTTATATCTTGTAAGGCAAATCCCCCTTACCTGTGTGTCTTCAAAACTTTATATATTTAGTTACTAACTTAGCTTCTTTCACACTTTAGTATCCTATCTAGTTTTCGAATCATGCACACATGCACACATACACATACATTCACACACATGGGAAACTGCATTTAATTTGTAGATAAATTTGAGAAAATTGCTATTTTACAGTGTTGTTCTTCCCATTCAGGAAAATGATATACTTTCCTATTTCTCTGTTTCGAGAAACAATGTTTTAGATACTTCATGAAATTTTATAATTTTCTCCAAAAGGATCTCATGCACCATTGGTTAGGTTTATTCTGTGGCACTTATAATTTCAGTAGCCACTTTGAATAGGATTTTTTTTTCAAAAAAATTCCTTATTCTAAATATTTGCTCATGGGGTATAGAAAAGCAAGAATTTTATATACTGTGTTCTGGCCAGCAAGATTAATGAAATTCATTATTAATTTTAAGAGTTTGATTTTTTAAAAAGGATTATAATGTCTTGGAAAAATAGTAAATTGGTATATTTCATTAAATCGTATTTACTTTTCATATTTTGCTGGCTAAAACCACCAAGAAACTGACTAACTGAAGGGTTGAACCTGGCATCCTTGTTACATCTGACTTGAAAGGGAAAGCTTCTAATATTTTTTCATTAAGTAATGTTACTATAGGACAATGAATCTCGGGCCTCAGGGTACATCAGAAACACCTGGAGGGCTTGTGCAAGCACAGATCACTATTCTCAGAAACCCCCAGAGTTTCTGAATCAGTAAATCTGGGCTGGGTGCAGGTAATTTGTATTGCATAATAGGTTCTCAGGAGATGCTCTTGCCACAGGTCAGAGAGCACACTTTGAAAAACAAGGTGGAGGGGTGGAGAGCCTGGGGGGTAGGGGTGGGAGGCAGGTTACGGTGGTCAGGTGAGGGCTCACTGTGGAGGTGCCGTCTGAGCCAGGTCTTGAGGACATGAGGGGACTTGCCACAGAGATGCCAGAAAGAGCATCCCAGGCAGAGGGAACATGAGAATGTTCCTGATGTGTTTGACGGACTTCAAGGAGGCTGCTGTGACTGGAGTGGTATGGTTTGGGAAGAATCATAAAAAAAACACCTTAGAGGGATGACAGGAGGGCAAGAGGAGGACCTTATTCATCATTAAAGGACTCTGTCTTTCATTTTCATGACTTGGGGAGTTTCTCTGAGGAGTAAGATAATATGACTTATATTTTTAAAGGATTATCTGATCTTTGTGTTGAGAATAGTCATTAAGGAGCCAGGGCAAAAGCATAGAGACCAGGAAAGGGGCATTTCAGGAATCCATGGAAGAGTTGTAGCAGTGGTGGTGGGAAGAAGTGGTAGGATCTCCACAGAGTTCACGCTAAAGCCTGACACCTTTCTTGCCTTTGGAGAAGGTGTTGGAGACGGAGTGGGTCATGGAGGCTGCCAGAGCTCTTCCTTGAGCAACAGAAAGGATCTTGGAGCCATTCAAGGATACGGCACCCCTGACTATGAATATTTCTCTCAAATGAGAAAACTTACATAAAGAAATCAAACTGTCCTCACATTGCCCTGAGAGTGAAAAGTTCTGAGGACATTCAAAAGAATATTAATGCAGAGAATTTATTGAATCCATACTGAGAGCCTGATGTTTTTTTATGAAGGGTTATTAAAGGACGAGGGACCACTGTGGACCTCCCAATGAAAGAAACAAATTGTATTTTAAGACTGGCTAATGTTAAACCTGACACTCTACACCAGACCCACTCAAAATGAATATCGCTACCCTAAGGTTTGCCATGGTTTAGGTTTGTTTAGTATTGTGCCTCTTGATTCTTACCTCTGATAAACAGTAGACATTTCAACTCTCATTTTTTTTTCCTGAAAATGGGAATGGATTGCTCCTCTGACAAAGTGAACTTCCCTTCCCACGCTAAGATGCCCGGCGTGAGCAGCTGCAGAACCAACTCTGTTTTAGGGACAAAGAAAAGCATACTGTGGAAGTTACCCTGCCTCATGCTTCTTTAGTAATTATTTTTCTTTGCATTTATTTTTATTCTTCCTAAAACGCCAAAAAATTTTTTCTTCTGATTTACATCAACTATTTATTTTATATAAAATGTGCCTTACCCTTTTCAGTTTAACTAGGATTACCTTTGATTCTCCCTGGATATGGAATATATCATGCAGTAATTTAAAGATCAGGGTTTCACACAAGGTCAGAACATGACCCAGTGTAAACAGGAAGTGATGTCATTTGCAGATAGTCTAATAGGAAGAACATTGTGGTATATCTGAGGAGGGTTTTTCAATCAGCAATGTATATAGTTCTTATTCACTAGCTCTTAAGTATATTTAAATGATTCTTTTCCCTACCAATCAAATCAGTGGCTCACCGACATGACACTGAGAAAAGTCCACATTTCTTGATTATTAACATCTGTGAACTACATTTTATAGTATTTCTGACTGTGTATTCTTTTTTTTTTTTTTTTTTTTTTTTTTTTTGCGGTACGCGGGCCTCTCACTGTTGTGGCCTCTCCTGCTGCGGAGCGCAGGCTCAGCGGCCATGCCTCATGGGCCCAGCTGCTCCGCGGCATGTGGGATCTTCCCAGACCGGGGCACGAACCCGTGTCCCCTGCATCAGCAGGTGGACTCTCAACCACTGCGCCACCAGGGAAGCCCCTGACTGTGTATTCTTAAACATCAAAATGAAAAATAAAATGTAGCCCTTTCACTCCAAGTGCTTATCTTTGATTTTCTGAATATTAAATAGAAAGGAGAAGTTCATTTTGTAACTCCCCTCAGCATCATCACCACTATTTAGCGTCTCAATAGTGAGACTATATTTTTTGAGTAGGGTTGAGGAAAAAGAGGACAGATTTAGGAGTTTCGAGACCTGAGTGTGAATCTTGACTCTTTCCAGTGGCATCCCTGACAAGTTGTCATCCCACCTCTGCTTGAGTATTATAGTGACAGAAAGTACATTACCTTCCAAGGTGGCGCATTGTATCTTTCCTGTTTCTAGCTGTTATTAAGCATGCATATATTCTAAGAGGAAATATTATCTTCTCATATTGTATAGCACTGAGATAAAGTGACATAATTCTTCTTAAAAAAGCAGAAGAGCTAGTGGGAATCTGCTTGTCTCTGGCTTCCAGTGTGGGTGGGGAACCGTGATGCCACAGTCTGGTGTTCTGCCAGGACCACTACAGTCACCTCAAGCTGTGTTCCTTGCTTCCAGCCTCAGCACCACCCCACCCAACCTCCAAACCACCATGGAGAAAATAATAAACACACACACATATCATACACAGATATATGCTTTCACATGAAAATTGTTATTTGAACTCAAACCCAAGTATGCACGTGTGTGCGTATACACACACGCAGACACACACACGCACACCCCTCCATATATCTCAGATTAAGGCAGATGGGAACCTCAGAGAGAGAGAGAATCACTTACATCCTTCTTCACGAAAGCATTGGTTCTGAGACTCAGAGCACACCCATTTCTAGATGATTGGTCACCCTGTAGAAGTCCTCTAAGAGAGATATAGACATAGAGGTCCCATGTGGCCTGCTAATGATAACTAAAATTGAACTCAGCTTCAGTAACACCTGATGAAACTAACTTTTCTTTGTCCATACGAAACTGAAGCTAATTCATTTCAAGAAAGGCACTTAAAATTATTGAGGAAAGCTGTTAAAAAGAAATCACAGGCTCTAGAGTTTCCAACACTATAGCTATTCCAAGTCTAATAACATCATGGAAGCAAATTAGGGTGGAAACTGATTACCATTGATTGCAAAGGTGTTTATGCATAATTTAAAGGATCCATAGAGAACAACTAGTGGGCTGGTAATCAAAACAACTTACTCTATAACAGGAAATTTAAATGGTTTGTTCACAAGAATATAGATGTTCAAATTATGAAATTTTAAAGCAAGTACCTTTCAAAAATATTTTTATTGAGGAAACTGGTTTCTAGGTAATCAATGAAAATAAATTTATGAATATGAAATCACATATTTTAAAATTAGAACTAGTTTTTACTAGTTCTTTCATTAGTTAATGTGGGCTAAACTCAGGAACAAATCCTAATCAAAATAAAGGGAAAAAACATAATACCTTAAAAAATATAAAGGTGTATTGAAATTTAGTAAGTTTTGCATCTAGAAATAGTTTGGTTCATCTGATGCTTCATCCTAAACTGTGAGCTTTGTATTATGTAAATAATTTCTCATATAGAACAGTGAGCATGATGGTTAAAGATGGAATACTCTATAAGCAAATGTTTTGGCATCTGCTGCTGCTTCAATGTACTCATCCAATGTCACTGATTTGTAGAAAAATATTGACTTATGCATAAGAGAAAACTCTTACATCATCTCCAAACAGAGCAGGTTTTGAGTAATTTGAGTATACAGGAACACTGAATTTTTCAACCAAGTGGTTTTGGGCCACTGAAGTAACATTCCACTTCTGTAGGGATGCGTTTAAAAGTCCTTCCTGCAGCTCATGCAGCTCAGTATCAGAAAAACAAACAACCCAATCCAAAAATGGGCAGAAGACCTAAATAGACATTTCTCCAAAGAAGATATACAGATTGCCAACACACACATGAAAGAATGCTCAACATCATTAATCATTAGAGAAATGCAAATCAAAACTACAATGAGGTATCATCTCACACCAGTCAGAATGGCCATCATCAAAAAATCTAGAAGCAATAAATGCTGGAGAGGGTGTGGAGAAAAGGGAACCCTCTTGCACTGCTGGTGGGAATGTGAATTGGTACAGCCACTATGGAGAACAGTATGGAGCTTCCTTAAAAAACTACAAATAGAACTACCATACAACCCAGCAATCCCACTACTGGGTATATACCCTGAGAAAACCATAATTCAAAAAGAGTCATGTACTGCAATGTTCCTTGCAGCTCTATTTACAATAGCCAGGACATGGAAGCAACGTAAGTGTCCATCAACAGATGAATGGATAAAGAAGATGTGGCACATATATACAATGGAATATTACTCAGCCATAAAAAGAAACGAAACTGAGTTATTTGTAGTGAGGTGGATGGACCTAGAGTCTGTCATACAGAGTGAAGTAAGTCAGAAAGAGAAAGACAAATACCGTATGCTAACACATATATATGGAATCAAAAAAAAGAAAAATAAGGTCATGAAGAACCAAGGGGTAAGACAGGAATAAAGACACAGACCTACTAAAGAATGGACTTGAGGATATGGGGAGGGGGAAGGGTAAGCTGGGACGAAGTGAGAGAGCGGCATGTACATATATACACTACCAAACATAGATAGCTAGTGGGAAGCAGCTGCATAGCACAGGGAGATCAGCTCGGTGCTTTGTGATCACCTAGAGGGGTGGGATAGGGAGGGTGGGAGGGAGGGAGACGCAAGAGGGAAGAGATATGGGGACATATGTATATGTATAACTGATTCCCTTTGTTATAAAGCAGAAACTAACACACCATTGTAAAGCAACTATACTCCAATAAAGATGTAGAAAAAAAAAAAGTTTTTCCTTAGAGTGAGCCAGCATCTTAGTCCCTTCCACTCCCACTCACTGGTAGGTCGTTGTATACATCAAGGCCTCCCGTAACAAGTGTCCCAAGCTAGTCATCAGCTCTGTGATGACAACCCCACTTTCCTCCCCTCAAAGTAGACTGTCTCCAGTTCTGCCATTCATCAACATGTTCTTCTAAATAATTTATTTTCAGTTTCCCTGTTAAAGGGTGCTGTCTGCAAGTAAACCTATTCTAGGTGTGGTTTCTTTGTACTAACAACAGGGCAGCCTTCTTGATTCTGATTACTTCTCTTCTACTGTTCAATGTCTACTTCCTGTTTGTAGCAAAAGTTACTATTGACACTAAAGGTTCTAATATAGGGGTTGACAGCTGTGGGCTCAGGAAAAGTAAGTTACAAGCTTTCCAGTGTTCAGCAATGAAGAGTCACTGGCAAAACGCCCTGGACACAAATCACAACTTCAAACCTTACTAGCTCTGTGACTTGATCAAATTACTTAATCATTCCAAACCTCTATTTTTCGCCTTTAAAACCACAAATAAAACAATGCTGACATAAAAATCCTGGGTGGAATATATAGGTAATTGTGTAAAGTGCCTAGCACAGAATCTGAAAAACTGTAAGTACTTGATAAATATGACTTCTCCCTTTTCTACATCAAATAATGTAGATTACTTCCAAGAGCCCCAGTCACTTCTTATTTACTTCTGACAAATGATTTTTTTTAAGTACTGATTATAAAATGAACTAATTATGTCGTAGCCTTGGGAGTTTTTAGAGTAGGTCATTAAATTTGTAATTGTGGTACAACTTTTTCTAGATAGAAGTCTGTTGTAAATCCCCCAGAAACCTTTATATAAGGTAGCTTTTTTATTTGAAGCAAAGGAACAGAATGAGAAAACTAGAGCTTTTCATCTTCACGAGAGTTTATGAGCTTTACGTAAATTAATAGGTACGGCTCTCTTTTGTGCACCAGGCCAGGGCGATTAGCCCTGTTGGCAGAGGAGGAAATGAGCGCCCAGAGGGGTGAATTATACCGTTCAAGGTGCTGTGAGCAGGATGTGAACGGGAGAGTTTGGGCCCGTGCATGTGCATTTAGGTGCCCGTGAGTGTTTGTGGTAGAGGTGGGTGTAGATTGGAAAGAGTAGGGAAGATTCCTAGTGAAGACTGATGCAAAGGCTTAATAGTATAGTTTTTACAAGTTTAGTAAGATTTCTGTTGTCTAGAATGATTGGGGATAATGGCCTGCTGCTGCTCGTGTTAAATTGCATGGGTGTTCGTGTTATATAGGTATAAATATGTGGATATATACCTAATTGTGTGCTATCTAGAGTGTGTACCCCATGTATAACCACCTCAACTGATCGGTTGCCTGTTTGCTTTACATCTATACTCTGCCCATCTTTTATTCTTTTCTCTATTTCAGAACCACATTTCTTAGGCTGTCTGGACCAATGGCTTCTGAGTGGAGTTGGCTGGTAGGAAGCACTAAATTGGAAGGCAGGACTCTATTTCCTGTTCTATTTTTTCCTCTCTCTCTCTCTCTCTCTCTCTCTACCTTCTGTTTTCTCTGTTTCCCGGTTTATTTCCAGCAGCAGCTAGGTTCATTTAGGGTTCCAGCTCTGGTCTGATGGACCCACTGGATTTATCCTAGTTTCCTGGACTCAGACTTTATCCCTTCAGCCTAGGGGTGAGAGTGATTTCATGTTGTTGTCAATTCCTGTGTGACCCTATTGTTCTTCCTTTAGCTTCTTACCCTTTCTTTCATGTGATCAGTCGTCTATTAAATTTCCTGGTTTCAAATATTTAAAGAGGTTTCTGCTTTCAGATATACCAACTTTTTCTTTCTCAATATATATAATTTTGAATGAGCATATGAATTGAGAGATTAGAATGTGATAATATATTATTGAGTCTACATTTTTAAAAAAAGCCACATTAAATATCACTGTATTTTTCTTTTACGCTTTTTCAAGTTAATTCAATTATGTGGGCAAATCGTTAAACTCTTAGTTTCGCTTTTATCTTTATTCGTACCATAAGCATAAAATGATAGGTCCTCTCCTCCTCAAAAAGTAGTTAATGAAGTAGAGCCCTTTAAATAGATACATAACACAGTCTGAACAGTCGCAGACGACACGGGGTAGAGAAATAAATACGATCTCTAGTGTTGGTTTAACTTGTCCAATCCAAGTTCTAACACATACTTTCCATGTGTCCTGGGACACAGAAGTTAATTTCTCTAAAACTTCAATCTCCTCATCTATAAAAGAGTGTTAACCTCATCTCCTTTTTATCAGTTTCATGAGGATTACTTTGTCTAACCTTTGTAAATCTCTCAGCACTGTGCTCTGAGCAGAGGAAGTCTTCTAGGAGCCCAGATTGCTCATCCATTACACTACAAGATGCAGAAGCGCTTTCTGATAGCACTTTCTCCTGGATTTATTCCTAGGTAAAACACATACAGGAATATCAGATACATCACCCATAACCTGATTAACTGAATCTCTCTCTCTCTTTTTAGAACATAATCATATTTTATTGATTTCAAGTCACTGCTCACCTACTGAGTTTCTATTTCAACTTACCAAACACTCCAGTTAAATAACATTCCTTTGAATTCTATTTTGAATTTGCTGACTGTGGACGGTTCCTTAATTTTTGTCAACCTACCTGTACCAGATTGCATATTCCTTCGTTTCAATTAAAGGTCAAGAATCTTACCCATGTCACCATTAGGAAGAATATCCCCCCTCCTATGTCTTCTCTAGCTTACCCATCCTTACCCGTGCCATTGTGTTATTTTCCCACTTTCCATATGACATTCAGCTTTAGAACATATTTCACTATCTGATCTTGTCCAAGCTAGGGACATTGATATCGCCACCTCTTCCTGACCTTGCTTGGTTACCAGAACTCTAGCCAGTTGTACTGTGCTGACTGATCTCCAACAAAACATATGCTTTCACTGGAATGACTAAAACATTGGCATCAGAGATAGCATGTAGATTTAGGAATTTCTTTTCTTTTTAAGAGGAAATGTGAAATAGCAGGAAGAGCACTGGATGATGCTCTGTGCTCTGCCTATTCATTTCTTAACCCCCAACCCAACCCCTGGCGACCAGTGTTTTTTTTTTTTTTACGGTACGCGGTCCTCTCACTGTTGTGGCCTCTCCCGTTGCAGAGCACAGGCTCTGGACGTGCAGGCTCAGCGGCCATGGCTCACGGGCCCAGCCGCTCCACGGCATGTGGGATCTTCCCGGACCGGGGCACGAACCCGTGTCCCCTGCATCGGCAGGCGGACTCTCAACCACTGCACCACCAGGGAAGCCCTGAATCATTTTTAAAATTAAATGATTTGCTCTACTTACATGACTTCATCATCTAAGTGTATATATTTTTTAAATAAAAAATACAAATGTGCTTATAATGAAAAGCCACCAGCCTTGATCTTATCCTTTTGCACTAATTCCCCATGCCCGATTCCCCCAACATGCACCCCTCCCCAAACACTTGGACGTGCTTAGTAAACCATTTTCATTTGGTATTTTCCTGCTTGTTAACTTCATATCTCTAAATAACATATTAAGCCTCTGTTTCTTTATCTACTTTAGTTATGATACATTGACTTTCCATAATCATGGGAATTTAAGTCACTTACACAACCCCCCACTTCTACTCCCTCCTCCCTACCTGGTTCTATCACTACACTCAGTTCTCAAAGTTAGACTTAATGATACATTTCAGTAAGTAGAATAATATGGTTAAGAAATGGGGCTTTTTTGTGCAAAACTGAGGTTGATCTAGTTACATATTTCCCTGGTTTCCTCCTAACAGATTTTCAAACTTACAGTAACAATTATATTAGACTGAGCATCCATTTAAACTTACAAGCCTGTGCCTTTTTTTTTTTTTCAAGGCAAGACCCCACTTTCATCTCAGTCTGAGTTGCATGAGGCTTTTAATATGAAATCACTTTCCATTCAGTCCAAAGCTTCCTTGTTGCTGATGAATGTCATACATAATGAAAGATTATATCCATTTATCCTCAGCAGTAAATCATTTATCACACAAAGGAGATATATTATTGTAATTCGGATCAAAGCTGCCCACTTCCTTTAGCCGGCAGAAACGCTGCACCGTTTGTGGATTGTACAATATCCTGGGAGAAACAGGGGAAATTATGCTGTTGAATGAGGGTTCAGCAAACTCTAGGGGTTTCTAAAATGGCTTTTAAAAAAATCATGTTTCACGTAGAATTTCTATGATCCAGGCATGTGAGCTGTAAGAGCCTTTTTTTTTTTGCTTTCTTCACTTAATTAAATCTGAAAGCTGTGGGACTTTTTGCAGCTTGCTCTGTGATGTCTGCAAACAGATTTGTGAATGACATTTTGTGGGTATTTTGCCCCCTTTCTTAGAGAGGCAATAATTATTACCGCTTCATTTTGAAGCATGCTGTGAGTGGTTTTATCAGTTCTTTTGCTAATGAGCTCCTTCTCTGCTTTCTACTGCCAATCATAAAGATGACTTTTAAATAAGATGTATGTCTCAGATTTCTTTTCTTTTCACTCTTCCTTATCAAGCTGTGTATGGCTTTGCTTCAGGAATCACCCACACTACCCAGGCAAGGAACAAGGCTGGTCTGTTTGATCTCTTGTTGATATCATGCTCTCTCACTGTCTCCTTCTGAGAGCAGTGAATTCCAGAAAGGACATCACACTCCTCCAGAGGAGCCTCTTCTTATGTTGTGTCTTTGATTTTAGGTTAGCGTTGCCCTGTATTCCACATCTGTGTTCACCGCTTTTCAAATTCAACAGCGTGTGAGTGCCTCAGTATGGAAATGATCCTAAGTAAAGTGAGCTGCAGAATGAAGGAGGGAGAATGGGCCCTCTTTCTTCCTTTGGTATTACTTGGGCTCCTGGCCAGGATGCTCTTACAGTTTATTCAGAATTTATGCAAAAGAGTAGCTGGTGATTCACATGATCAAGTCACAGATCTGCACCTAACGTTTACAAACAACATTACTTCATCTGATCTTCACTGCATTCTGGAAGTAGCCTTTCAGCGCTTTGGCCATTTCAGAGCTAGCTATTGAACTTCCTGTTCTCCTCCTCCAGACTCTGTGAGCTCATTATGTCCCTTGCATGGTTGATAGAAATAAATGGAATGTGCCCAGGCTCCTTATCCTTAAAACAAGAGATTGCTAAATTTATCAGAACAAGACATAGTGATAGCAAAAATATTATACATTAACTTTAATCGAGGTGTTCCTATTGATGGTTCTTACTTCTCTGACTATTCAGATGCTTTTACTCTCATGTAGGTACAGTTGCCGGATCTAGGGAATAAAATACAGGACACCCGGTTCAATTTAAATGCCAGATAAATAATGAATACATTTTTAGTATAAGTATGTCCCACATATTACATGTGGGACACACTGATGTAAAAACAATATGTTTGAAATTCAGATTTAACTGGGTGTTCTCTATTTTATCTGGAAACCCTAAATACGGGAGAATCCAAATTCTGGTCTTTGCTACTCTATAGCTATGTTACCCAGCTTAGTAACGGTTATGGACTGAATTGTGTCTTCTGAAAACTCGTATGTTCAAGCGTTAAATTCCAGTGTGATTGTATCTGGAGATAGGGTCTTTTAGAGATAATTAAGGTTAAATGCGACCATACAGGTGGAGTCCTATTCTGATAGGATTGGTGGCCTTCGAAGAAGTGGCAGAGAGAGGTTGAAGAGGGAGAGCCAGATCAATCTCTGTCTCTCCACCATGTGAGGTAACAGAAAGCAGCCATCTGCAACCCAAAGGGAGAGCCCTCACCAGACGCATACCTTGCTGACACCTTGATCTTGGACCTCTAGTCTCCAGAACTGTGGGAAAATAATTTTCTGTTGTTTAAGCCACCCCGTCTGTGATATGTTTCTCTGGCAGCCCAAGTTGACTAAAATGGCAAGTTTAGCATGTTTTCCTTCTGTCTCAGTTTTACATTTCTCGCTGAACTGTGAGCTGGGAAAGACGGTCGTCACTTTTCTTCCACTGACTAGTCTTAACATGTGAGTCAATTACACTTCTAATTTCAAGAAAGTAGAGAGAGAAAAGTGAAGGAATCTGCTAATAGTTGAACCTTAAGCCTCAGAGAAAGTCTGTGATTGGCTAATCTCACAATCTTAGCGACATCTTAAGTGAAAAGAATAAAGAGGAATCATAGGGAGTAGTTGGGACAATAAATCCCGGTCCATTGTTGGCTGGGAACTATCAAAGGCAGTCATGGGAACTTTGAATTAACTAAAGAAGTGGGGGAAGGGAGCATGACTGTCCTCTGACTTTAATGTTAGAACCTTAATTATCTGCCTAAATTTTCTGATTACTAAACATATTTATAAGCATTGGGGGCAATGTGTGTCTATGTCTGTGTGTGTGCAGTGTGCACAGAGCACACACGAAATCAAGGCTCATAACCCCACTTAGAGATGAGCACCTGAGACCTTAGAGAGGTCAGTCACTGACCTCTGTCATACCTCTAAGTGGCAGAATTAGGGGTCATTCTGCATCCATAGGACATACCTTTTCCACCATAACAGGCTACCTCCCTTGAAAGCTAGAATCTCATGTTCGTCATGTTAGAATTTATGTATACTAGGAAACTAATAACATAACATTTTCTCAATTTGAATTTATAAAGCAAAATTCCATCTATCCTCCACTTGTCATTATTATTCCCTAACCCTTTTGCTCTTAATAAAGACAATGATTATTTTACTACCTCTAATGTGATATTGAAATTAGTCTTCCTGCAAGAAGGCCAATAGATTACTTCTTAATTTACCTTCTTAGCCTAAAAAGGGATTCTTTTTTCTTTTAGATGCAGTAAAAATCAAAGCTAAGTTAGATAGAATGGCTTTTTCAGCCCACATAGCTGCTTTGGGTACTATTGCTATGCACTCTAAGCTGCGCAGTACCTTCACGTCATGTTATGTGTTTTAATTTTGTTAATGAAGTAGTAAGGCTGAGTGAGGCTCTTGATAGGGTCAGAAATTTCTATAAAGGCCAAGGTATTTATTCAGACTGACCTGAGAACTCCTTAGCCACTGATTGTTCAAAAGTGAATTACCATATATGGGAGTAAGAGGATGATGTAAACAGGTTCTGTCCCTCTGGTACTAAAATTGACCAATGAAGTGTATGGGTGACTGCTGGACCAGGAACCTAATGTTTACACATGGTTGAGAGGAACTTGCAGTTGAGGAAACACATGTTTCTTATATTTTTTTAATGTCTCAGACTTGAAATCATTCTTTTCCTTTTCGTCTTTAGGGCTCAAATAGTAACTGAATGCAACACACCTCCTGAATTTGAGCAGATGCTTTCAGATTCACTTCTGAAATCATATCAGACTCATGATGAAGTAATTGGCCTCCATCTACTTTTGAATTCAAACTTTGCTAAGGGGAAATTTTAAAAATTATTACATTTTCTGAAAATTGCAGGTATAGCTTCATTAGCAAGAATAATCATGGTTGTAAGGTGAGTGACATAAGCAACAGTTTCCTCAGCCATGGAATTTGTGATCTATTTGAAAGCTGTTGATAACACATTGGAGGACCCTCACGCGTTTGAAGACAGTTGTTGCTCTGCAATTTAAAATAATCTGATTCTAAATTCTTCCATCTGTAGTTCAAAGGATTTTAGAAAGACTGTACCTACAGCCAGGCTACAGGTAAATTTAATTCCAGTTGATTAACTTAAAGATCTTGCTGTCTTAATTAGTGCTCCTTTTAAATAAGACCACTTAATTAAGTTCTAAATTCAGCTAAAGAAAACTTACACCTTAATCAGTGTCACAGTATTCTCCATAGCAAAACCTAGATCTCAGTTTCAGCAGTGAGTGGCAGGGAAGGGAATTTGTTCTAACACCATTAATAATTTTTGAGCCTATAACTCTAGGCTGCAGATCCTTAGCTAGAAAAGTTTCTGGTCCCCCCAGCACACATTTGCATTCAGATAGAGACCTGGTTTGGGATTCTGGCTCCAGAACACCCCATCTCTTCCATGCTGGGCAATTCATTCACCTTGTTGAAACTGTATCTTCTGTTTTTGTTTGTTTTGTTTCTGTTTTTTTTTTTTTTCTTTCTTTTTTCATTTTCTTTTTCTTTTTTATTAAACTGAGGACAGTCCACAATCAAGAAATGTCGTTCTTTAAGAGTGGTACTCCTAAAGGTCCATAGTTAGTGAATACCCCTTAAATTAACACAAAGCTAGGGACATTTGCCTTTAAATCAGTGACCAGCCTCTGTGACATGGTTTGCTTAAGAACATTTTGAAATTGGATAATAACTTACAAATCTAGGTCTTTAATTCTTACCATAAATCATGGCTTCAGTTCATGATATTTGGACCATATTTTTAAATACTAATCTTAGGAAAGATACCTGGGTGAACGATGATTTATGTATCTACTGAATTTCCATGAAGAATGTCAGAAAGTGCCACAGATCAAGCAAGGACTTTAAAGTCAACTCCAGCTGAGTGTGTACCTAGTTCAAGTACTCACTGGCTGTGTGATTTTGGAACAAGATGCTTAACCTTTCTGAACCTCCGTTTCCTCACTTGAAAAGCTGGGATGATGATTCCAAATTCAAAGAATATTTTTAAAAAACTAACACGTGTTGAGTGCTTACCATGAACAACAGGTGTTATTTATTCCTAATAATAATGCTAGGAGGGAGCAACTATTATTATCTCCAAGTTACAGATGAAGAAAAGGAGGCAGAGGAAGGCTAAGCAGCTAGTAAATAGCCGATCCTGGATTTAAAACCAGGCTGTTCTCCAAACCACCCTGCTCTCAAATGTAATGTTTAAACGCCTGATGATTTTTCCATTTTTCCCAACCAAGGGCTGACATTGAGGCTGAGGAGAATTGGCAGGAGATAATTGCCAAACTGGAGGGATTGTTCTTTTATCAAATCAGCATTTAATAGGCCCCTTAAAATTGGCAGACTTGTATATCACTGACAAAGTGTCTACTTTCCTGTAACACCAGAGAGTAACTACCATTTTTTGGTCTATGAGTAAAAGTTGGTACAGTCAGGAAAGAAACCATACAGTTTGCCACCATTTCTCTTGTGAAGTTAATTGATTTCTGCTAGTTTGAATTTTATGTCTAAAATTAAGTTTCCAAGAAGGAAGCATGTATACTTTCTCTAAAATGTATGCAGAGACCTGGCCCTACACCAGGATTGAAGCAAACATTTGAACATTTTTCTAACCTCCATATATTTCTCTCTGTAAATTATGTAAAATGCATCTCTGCAAATACGCAAGGTAGAAGGTCCCTAAGCATAAGAATGGCCAAAATTCATGTATGTAATATCAACCATGCGTGCTTGTTTATTTTTTCTCCTTCCTGGTATCATTCCCATTTTGTTCGGGTTTAAAGTGGGGAACAGGGATATCAAAAGGTTTGCGTAAAGTATATCCATGCAAATACTAAGTGAAGAAGTGAGGCTATAAACTCGACACTGTTAATCATTCTGATACAGTTGAGGAAGAAGTGATAAGAGACATTGTGTTGGCTGAGAATCCATGTAGATAACAGAGACTGTGACAGTGAAGACAGAGTAGCAATGGAGAAGAAGGGGGTGAAGCAATGATCACATCTTCCAGTAATGAGTAAATGACCAGGGAATCAACAGATGAGGATTGAGAGGATGGATAGTATAGTTCCCCCAATGGGACAGTTTTTGTGGTATTTGTTTTTGTTTTGTTTTGCTTTGGTTTGCTCTCCTAACAGGAGGAAGCAGGAGAAATGGAAGAATAATCTGGAAATGTAGGGAGGCTGTTGGTGAGAAGTGAGAGTTCTTTCATTTTCACTCAAAGTCATTAATCTTAGCTCTCATTTGTTGCTATTCATAAAATGAGTTCAAAGAAATAAATTAGCATGTGAGTATCGTAAGAGAAGAGATGGGCATGGTCTGAAGTTAGTAGTGTGGGCTGATGGCCATGGGAGCCACTTTTAGCTGGCCAAAGGATGCCCATTTCTGTGGGAACATCAGCAAATGAGCTGACCATTTAAAAAGTCTCTTCCTTGGGGGTCCTCCACATCCAGGCTGAGTGCTAGGTTCACTGCTTCGCTTTAACACACTAGACAAATCAAGTATTAGCTTCTAGCTGACAATCGTGCATGCATTTTGTATTTTCTTATCTTTGCCAGGATTATTCTCTTTTCTTTTGCCCAAGAATTGCCTTTTAAAACTTTTCTCTAAAACTGGGCTTTTCTTCAGGGATGATGTAGAAGGGGAAAACATGAATAGAAGGGGTGGCTTGTTATTTTAGGTACAGCTGAACAAGTGGGAGGGGCATGAGGACCAAATCAGAAGGATGTAAGGAGTAGAAGAAGTGAGGTCTGCATTTGAAAATATACAGCTGGCCCCATCCCTGTGGAAAGGGAGGGACCTGGTTCGTGATTTGGCCCTGAGGCTCACCAAGAGAGGTACTTTGCTGACACTTAAACTGGGCTGAGAATCTCCAATTTCTGACCCCACTTCATTGCCAGGGGCCAGTTTCCCTTATTCAGGGTTACCACACCACGGTTCTCTTCAACCCCTCATCCACCCTACCCTGCTTTGGACATTGTCTCCTCAATGATGCCCTTCCCCACTGCCTTTTAAATTTGTAAATAAACAAAACACACAACACAATCAAGAACTTACTGATTTCTGAAGTGACAAGTCCTTCATCTCAGAGTAGGTGAACACACAGAATTTAAGACTAATTTTTTTTTCAAAATAAAATTCTTAGCTCTTGCTGACTGAGTTGACTTTGTGGTTGTGCTGCTGTGGATAACGCTTCTCCCAGTTTCGTTACCCAACTCTTTATAAACCGTGGCTGTCTTTTCTATTCTAATCCTGTTCTTTGGCCATCTAGTTGTAGAAGCAAAACTTACCTGTTAAGACCACCAGGGAACACTGATATTTTTAATAAAATTTCTATGATGCAAGCCTTCTCAGGGATAAATAAATTCAGAGAACAGGCAGTGGATGAATTCAGTGGAGCTTTGAAGCAATGCAGAGTAGAAAAATAATAGAGTATTTAACCTGGTTAACTCAAGATTTGTGCTTTTTTTTTTCCAAACGTGTATTTACCCTTAAAGATTACACATGTACTTGTATAATTTTACTAATTCTGTCATGCTTTATTAAGATGAACAAACAGAAAGAACTTTCTGTTATATGAACGTCTCTTGTTCATATACCTGTATCTCTCAGAAAACAAAAGATCTTTAAAAATTGTCTCAAAATCCCCCCACAACTAACAAAAACCAAAACAAACATGCAATGATATTTCTCAAAAGATGTGCTGTTTATCACACTGTCAGAAGGTCTGTCAAACCCAATCTGTTCAACAGAAGTGCATCTTAGACATTTTTTTCTTTTACTTTATTTCCTTAACAGTGTCATAAATTCAATCCACCTCATTGGCTTTACCTGCTGGCCACATTTTGTCTTCCAATTTGGATGGATTTGAACTTACCAAGGTGACGTGTGATTTTTAAGTGGAAATTTTAATTTGTCATTCTGAAAATCCAGCACCAATTAGCAGGGACGCGGCCACCTTAACAAAGGAGCAGGGCTTTGCTGCATAGCCAGTCACAGCCCTCGGCAGGTTTCCTAGCCTGGGCCAGGCTGCTCCAACATCATCACACTTTTTTTATCTTCATACCAGCACACAGGTGTGAAGGCAGTATGAAGGAACACACTGTGCAATTTTCCTGATACTCCATGAGGCCTGAACACTTCAGAGTGGGCTCAAAGTCATGGAAAATCAGTTGAAGACTAGAAAAATTTCAAACATCGTCCCTTATTTTCTTCTCCACACGCAAACGGAATAATGCATTTTAAGTGATAAAAACCCGTTAAAAAGCAAAGCAAAACAAAAGCACTTCCCCTTAAAAGCAGCTATCTCCCTGGGATACCACTTTCATATTAAATGAAGATACAAAGAGTGAAGTGTGCTTAAAATCCCCCACATATGTTGGAAATAAAAACCTCAGGAGTAAATAAATGCATGTTACGGCACCCACCCAGCACCTAAGTCATCATTACAAGAAAATGAAAACCCAAACACTGTGGTTCAGGTAATTTTGAATAAAGGCCAACTAACAATGTTAGGGCAGCTTTCAGAGAACAAGAATTTATTTCTTCATCACAAATGTGCTTCAGTCTTAAGTATTTTCTGACTTTGTACCATTATCGAACCAGTGATATGCCTGCTTTATTTCAAGTGCAATAAATGAATTTTTAAAAAGGTTCTGAAAATATGTGTCTGCTTAAGCAAGTTCTCTCAATAGCCTGTTGGGTATTTGGGGTGTCCATATGTCAGAAGTCTTTGTTCTCAATCTATAGGGAAAATTGCCAAATACACTCCAGCGTTCCAGGCTTAAAAAGGTGCTAAAGAGAGCCTGCCCCGTTACCTGCATTCCAGTTCAGCTCACAATGAAAGGTAGAAAAATTACCTAGGTGCCTTTCACTGTGACTGCTCCAGTTGCAATAGACTTTATCTAATAAAGTGTTTATTACACTCAGAAAACAAAGCATATTCTGAAGAAAGAACCCACGGCTCCCATCTCTGACAGAACAATCTCTTTGAATTCTTTTGTTGATTTTGTCGATTTCTAAGAACCAGAGGATTGTTTTTTAAATCTGATTTTTATGCCAGCAGCACAATTTCCTCCTCAGTAAGTAGGACAGATTCATCCCACAAGCAACAATGGATGTGCTCCTGCTTAACTTGAGCATGAGAGATTAAGCTTCAAGCAGATATACTAAATGCCACCTCCCTGCTTACAGAGACTGCTCAGAGGCAGGAGTGCGGAGCCTCAGCTGTATTTTGTTCCTTGAACTGCCCGCTGATGAGCTGAGGCTGTCTGAGGCGGCCAAGCAGCCTTGACTGAGCGAGCTGTGAGAAGACTGTGGACTGGCAGGGCTGAAGCGATATGCCCCATTGCAGGGGCTTTCAGGCAAATTCCCTGCCTCCACATTGCACCCACCTTAGGAAAGTTGCCTCGCAGAAAGTACGCACTTTGCACCCGTTTGCTGAATATAAAAGAGAAAAATGAGGAGAGGAAAATGTGAGTTTAAAGAAAATGCACGGAGGCCTTGCACATAGAGATAGATGCCTTTCAGATCTTGCCGGATCTGAAATAAATGCTGCTATTTCTGACCCAACAGTTAGGCGGCACTGACTGGAAGAATTGCTAAGTTAAAAAAAAAAAAAAAGGTAAAATTAGCAAATGAACAAACTAGTAAAACACAAGGAAAATAAACAGCCCAGATCTACTGATAATATTTGATCAATCACGTTAGAAAATGATTTTTTGTTAGGAAAATAACACTTGCAATATGATGCTTTCCGAAGGGGTATTTGCCGTCTTTTAGAGACCAGTGTGTTGCCTAAAGAATCCTGCAGAATTATGAGGGTAACCATTATTCATACTGCTCTGAGGGCATCTTACATTGCTACTAAGTTTGCTCATTAGATATTACCTATAAAACTATAAAAGCAAAGTGGTGCTGTTTTTTTTACACAGACATGACTAAAATTCACCTGCTATCAATGTTAGAAACAGACTGAACCAAGCCATACAAAAGCATGAATGTACTGTTCTCACGGTGATGTAATTGGTGGCTACTTTGCTTGTTGAAATCTCGAACCATTCACAAACACATGCATATGTTTGTCGTTTACCCCTTTTCTCAGGTGCAAAGAAGGCTACCAAGGAGTCCGTTGTGATCAATTTCTGCCGAAAACTGATTCCATCTTATCGGATCCAAGTAGGTCAAGCGTTTTTCTTCTGTCTCTAACACAATATAAAACTCTGAGCCACAGTTGCTAACTCACTGACGGCTGTATCTCAGTTTTGTGTCTCTGAGTGCTGCCAAGGGTGGGAGCTCGGGACAGACACTCACATTCAAAGTTTGTTCAGAACTGTCTCTGTCCAGGTGTAGGTCTTCTCCAGGGATGGGGTCTGATTTCCAGATTCATCTCTACCACAACCCTCTGCTGGGAACTGCAGCAAGTCCTGCTCCCTTAGCATTCAGACTCCCCCACTATCACTCCATTATGAAAGCAAGAATATAGAAACATAAAAGACCTTATTTTTTATCCAAAAGAGTATTATGAGAACTATAGTATCGTATTGCTTCTTACCCACTGGTTGGTAATTTGTGAAAATATTAAACCTATTAACCTTTACCTTCCTAAAGTAAGGAAATACACATAAAAAATTATATAAGAAGTTTTCAAACCAACGGTGAAAACCTCATTTTTAGCAACACTCTTCGAGTATCAGCGACTACTGTACCAATGATAAATTATTTGGTTTTCCATTCATGAAAGAAGACAATTTGCCACTACAAAATATTGCCACTCATTAGTTTCTGTCTCTATACAGAGTAAAAAGTAACGTTCTATATGAATATGCCCAATTCTGGTCAAATGTGAAATTTTTACTTTATCTGTAAATGATCAGCTCTTTCAATGACTGCTACAATTGCATTGCCACTAAGGAAAAGGGGACTTTCAGTGAATCAGAAGTTTAGTTCAGTGAAGATAATGACAGACATTTCCAAATCGTAAAGGCAAGATTTTGGTTCTCTGAATACCAAACATGCATAGCATAAACTTTATCATGCATTGACAACAGCCAGAGGTCACCCGGTCTGTGAATGTGCACGTCGCTGCGTAACGACCATGTTTAGCCATCCTTCAACACCTTTTCAAAATGCATATTTCCATTTCCCCCTTGAATTTTTAGGTATGTTTCCTCGGGTAAATGTAATATTTTTTAAAAAGGAAATTCTTGTTTAATTCAGTTTGCTTGTGTTTTATCTTGTCAAGGCAAGCTGCCACTGTACAGCGTTCGCTCCTCTTTTTTTTGCAAATTTAGCTCTCCTAGAGAAAGGTGGTTGTTGCCTAAAAGCCAGCAACCAAGCTAGCCATGATCTGTGTTCTCTGAAATGTGAGGCTCTGGTCTATAGGAGTTTCCCAGGTAGGGGGCAGTTACTAGAACGTGTTGAATCTTTCCTATCTTGTGATTTTTGCCACTTGCTAAGCTGATGTCTAAAAGGTATGGTTGTGGCTAGAGACGTATAATTTGGAATACTAGAAATCTTACAAAGAAGAGTGGGTTTGCTGATTTCTTTCTTTCTCTTTTTATTCACTTTGATGTATTATACTTAGCTCCCCTCTTTGTTTTTTTTTTTTCCCTTCTTTCTTTCTCTTTCCTTCCCTTTTATGTCCCCTTTCCTTTTCTTCTCTTTATTATTTTCTTGCATCCCTTTATGCTTCCTCCCTTCCCCTCCCTTCCTTCCTCCCTCCCTCCCTCCCTCCCTCCCTCCTTCCCTCCCTCCCTTCCTCCCTTCCTTCCTTCCTTTCTTTCTCTTTTCCTATATAGCTGTGGAATATCTGTCCAGTACGGGTACCGGGACAGGGCTTGCATATGGTACAGAATGGGCAAAATAATCTTTCTTTACACAGTCTAATCAAACCTTTGCCATTCAGTTGAATATGATAGTCCATCACTGCAAAAGCTGAGAATGAGGCCACTATAAGGACTGTGTGCTTCTCAAAGAAAAATGATCCCATGATCAGAGTCACCAACCCTGAAAACCTTGGTCTCACATCCACAAAAATATTTAGTTCAACAATACTTACAATGGTGAAAAAATAGACACATTCTGAAAAACAAGATTATGTTTAAGTAGCACATTATGTGGCACATCGATCATGTTCCAGTAAATTATTAAAATAAGAGCTGTATGAAATAGTCCTATTAAGTGAAACAGCAAGTTAGAAAATTATTTTCATGTAAGATTGCAATAAGAACTTTCTTTGGTCCAAAGGTGGAAAAAAACATACATTAAAATGCTAAAAGGGAACTTTAAGTATTGGGGTTATAGAAGTATATGAAAAATTTTCCTTTTTATCCTGTTTTCTGTAAAATGACATATCATTATGTGAATCAAAATGCCAGGATGCCTTGTGTTGGGCCGCACGACACAGGCCTGCAAGCCCTGTGCTTGCCCAGCTTCAACACCAAAGGAAGAGCCCAGAGTCAGCAAGAGACAGCAGTGGCTTAGTGGATGAGGTAGCTTACATGTCCGAAGCAAGGTCCTGGAGCAGGACCCCACCATCTGTGGCAGATGGCGGGCAGAACATGGTGGCGGGCTTTGCTGGGGTGGGGGGCAGGGTCACCAGTTATAGGGGGAATTAACATCAGGTCGGCTCATTGGTTACCAGGGAAACCAGCAGAGGGACAGCCTGCTTCTCACTGCCCCTTTGATAAGCTATCAGAGTGGAGATGTTCTGATCTAAAGCTAGGACAGTCATTAGCTGGAGCCTGGGGCAAGTATGTAAGAACATCAGTCAGGTGAGTAGGGTGTAGGTGAAGCAGACGCTAGTCTAGTCGAGCAGGGGATGTCCAGAGAACAGCCATCTTGAGTGTCCTGACCATACACCTTGAAATTCAAAAAAACAAAACAAAACATTGAGAAACCTATGGATGAGTCCCTGTGACACAGTTTAAATGGGAAAAGCATTTACTTCCCATTCATCTATGCATGCATCTATTTACTTATGTGATCATTAATTCCTTCCCCAAATATTTTCTGAGCACCCACCAAGGGCCATCTATAATTGGTCAGATTCTCTTAGTACAGAAGTGTACAAACAGGATTTAGGCTCTAAGACCCCCAAGGCTAGTGAGGGAGAAAAACATGTAGACACATAAGCATGGGCCTGTTTCTGGCAGAAACATTTATTCCTTTGTGATCTTGGCAGATTTATTAAGCCCCCGAGCCTCGGGCTTGTCATCTGTATACTGCCAATAATAATACCTATAGGCATCTATCACCATGATTGACAGGAGGTCAGTTCCAGGTAAACATTAGCCTACTTCCTTGCTCATTCATTGTAATCATACTAATATGTGTTCAGAGTTTACGTGTGTTAGGCACTGGGCCAAAGGACTTTACTTGGATTATCTCATTAAACCCTCACAATCAAAGTCCAGCAGAGTTACTGGCAAATGACCACATTTTGTAGATGAAGAAATTAGGCCTCGGAGATATTAAATCAACTTGCTCAAGGTCCCACAGCTAGTTAATGCTGGAGTCTAACTTCCAATCCACATGACTTTGGGACCTGAGCTCCCAACTGCAGGGCTCTTTCCTTCCTTTCCTATGCCCCTCCTTCCTCTAGTTATTTTCAATATGATATTTATCACTCTAAATTTCATTGGCTGAAACTCAGTGACCTGCAGCAAACATTATTCTAAGGAGCAATATTTGCACAATTTTCATATCTTAATGCAGCAACTTGAGCTTCCATAGAGATGTAAATCCCTAATGAAATTTCCTTGTCAGAATTCTTGCTGAAGGATCGTTTAATTTGCTGCTCATGGTATCTTGGAATGACTCTGCTCTGGAAATAAGCATCCCTCCAACACCCTCCCTCTGCTTTTCCTCCTCTCTCCCTTTTCTTCTCTCTCTCCCTTCTTCTCTCCCCATTTTCTCATTGCATGTTCTATTTAGTGAAATCCTAAGGAACAGTGGGTAGAAGTCTCTGCTGTTTTATTCTCCCCCAGGCGATGCAGAGTTGATCAGAAATGTGTACCTTTGTCAATTAATTTATTATAATTATAATAATAATAATAACCTCAAGTTACATGCATTTAGGGAAGCAAAGCCAGGATGTCACTGTGAGAAACTCAATGGCTGATAGGACCAGTGTTTGCACTGTGGCCCCAGGCTGGGTCTTCAGACCTGTTATTCCAAAAACTCACAAGCTGAACCTGTAGTCAGCTCTACTCAGGAAGACTTGTATACACATAAGAATCAAACTTATACAATCTCTTGATGTCAGTTTTCGGAAAAGCATAATGCATTGTCAGATTACTCAAAACCTCATATGGACCCAGGGTATGGAAGCCACATTCCCATCACAAGGATGAATAAGCAGGGGTTCAGAAGAAAGACAGTGAGAGGAGCAGACTTTCATCAAGATCCAGAGGACGTGACCTTCTGTGGAGGAGCCAGGACCAGCTAATCTAGAATTCCTGAAGAGCTTATACCTGTCCCCTGCTTCCTACTGCTGCCAACACATGGATAGCCACTGTGAACTTCCAGGAAGCGCCGTCATCTTCTTGATGATTTCTAATGTAATTGCTTTGGAACAAATCCATTTTCCTCACAAATACAGGATCGACCTGTAGACTCCTGTTTTCTCTTATCTCCAGTACCCACCCAGGTCAGGTACCATCTCTAGCCTTAAGGCAGAGCTAGATGGAACTGAAGAACCATGAACTGGCCAAGGTTTCAGGCAGATATTGTCCTGGGTCTCCCCGCTTCAGTGCACATGTCAACCTGAGTTATCAGCAAGATCCTGATCTCATCCTTGGCCAAGGAAAGCCTGAGAGCAGCTCCAGAGAATGGCTTAAGAGGAGAATCAAAGAATGGTACAGGGTGGAAAAGACACCCATCTGCAGTGCGGGTCCTTTTCCTGACACACAGCCAGTGGTAACCATTTCCGGTCCTCACTGTGCCTTCCTGTCCACATCGGCATCTAATACCCAGTATCCTCAGGGCTGGAGGGAGCTGATAAGTTTGCAAGCCCCAAGTTTGGCACGGGGCTTATACAGCTTAAACTCTCAGTGTCATCTGCTCTTCCGCATGGGAGGATGGAGGCTAACTTCTATCTCTAGTCTATATAAACCATTAAAAGAAAATTTTCCACAGTTTACTGATCTAGTAGACTTTTATTCAGCAATTCATGAATCAGGCAGCATCCAATCCAGCAGATAGAAAGGAGCTCTGAAGAACTGTATAAGATGAGAGATTCTTAAAGACCAAAGTGACCAAGAACAAGGAAGTTAAACTGGGTGTTTGCTTATTGGTTAAAGCAAGGTTACACCACTTACATGGAGCAAAGGAAAGTCAGGTAACTCGTGCTGAGCAGGCAAGCACTGGTTGGTTAAGCTAAGCCTTTCTTTTCTGGGAGAGCCAAGCATAGAAACTTAGTTAAGTTTTTGTTTGCTGATATGAGACTTAGCATGAGTGACTCCATCTTGGTTTTAACCTGGTAACTTTAACAGTACTGTCTTACATTCATACTTTGGTTTCTTTGGATCTTAGAAACCAGGCTGTGCTCTCAGGGTGCCCTGTAAGATGCCAGCAGCCTGTCAGAATACGATTCAGATGAAGACTAGCAAAAAATACGATAGGAGTTTTTAGACTCTCCATCACTCCAAACTGGGCTTGTGTACCCCAGCTTCTCAGGAACAATCACTTTGCAGATCCAAAAAGTAAATTTGCCGTGACATGTGGTTCTAGCCACAGAGGGAGCACCAGGCAGTGAACCAGTTCACAGAACCCTCTTCAGAATGGTTTGCAGGGACAACTAACTCATCAGGTCTGAGCACTATTGGTCTCCTTCTCTGTGTACCAGGAAGCAGATTGGGTCATCACTTACCCAGTGCCCAAACCAGTCAGCCCAGGGCAGAGCGGTGGTGCTTTGCCATGTGTGGCACAGTGAGGGAGAGGGAAACTTGGGAGAGCCTCCAAGAGCCAATGTGGGGCCTGGGAGCCCAAGCAGGAGTTGACTAAGCAGTTGCAGAGGTTTCCTTGAAGGGTATCAATGGGGAGTTTCCCAAAGAGACCCATGTTCCACCCTTTTGCCTTTCCCGATTTCATGTAGTATATGGAAAAGTGTGCAGTGTGACAACTACTAGATGGAAGGGTGTAAGAAAAGGTCCTCTGAATCAGGAGTTAAAAGATCTTGATTCTAATCCTGTGACCACTTGCTCTTAGCAGTGTGGCCTTGGGTGAATCACAGTGCAATTGAGCCTCAGTTTCTTTATCTGTAGAAGAAACCTCCAGGCACCCTGGTTAAAAGAAGAAAACAGCCCTCAGTACCGAGCAGGCTGTCCCTGCAAGCCATTCAAAAGTAGGGTCAAATGCACAGCTGAAATAATCTTTTTACTCATTCCTTCACTTATCCCCTAAGTAATTAAGCACATATAAAGTACACCATGCTGTGGATTCAAACGGTAGTAATTAAGGATCCTACCATCAATAAACTCATAGTCTAGAAAACTGCATTTATTTAAATTGAATTATAGACTCCAAAGAATGTGCTGTCTGTAAGACATTAAAGTGTTTTTTTTCATTCACTCATTCAACTCTTACTAATAGTTTGACATGGGACACGTTGCTTAACCTTGATGGGTCCTGGTTTTCTTCTTTATAAAATAAAATATTAATTGTCTCTATTGCAGACAGCTATTGTTGGATTAAATAAAATCTATTCAGAGTAGTTTGTGCTTGACACATGGTGAAAACTCAATAAAAGTTATCTAGTATTATCATTATTTTTTATCTTAACTGTTATTATTGCCTTTATAACTGCATGGTATTTGCTGCATGAGACATATTATCTGACCTCAAATATCTTCAGTTGCATAGAGGCAAGAAAAAATTGTACAAACAAGTACAAATAATACACATAAAAGACCAGACAGTTTAAGGAACTATCATCAAAATGGGGGACAATAAAAATTCACATGAAGTGGAAGGAAAGGCTTATCTAGGCAGGAGCATGACAGTGAGTTTTTCACATGGGGTGCTGTGGCTGTGTACTGTTGCACAGGCTGCACACTGCCCAACTTTACAAGTATCATTTGTACTGAAGTGTGAATGAGTCTCTATGGAGTTGGGCTACATGGTCCTGGGTAGGAAATTTCCATTAATAAGTTAGATGGAGAAACAGAAGGTTCTTGAGGGCACAAAGCATAAACTAATAACCACTTGCTCTTGGCCCATTAATCCTTACTGATGAGAGGGGATGTCTTCCAGACTGAAATCTACTCAGAATACTTAAGTCCCCTACATTACTCTGCCCTCCAGTAGCCATAAAAGCATTGTTAGTAGAATGTATTAATATGTAAAATTTGCAATTCTTAATACCCTTTTTCTGGCGTTGAAAGAAGAGTACCAGAATTATCAGCTTTTGATCATGCCTCTTTGAATCTTACAAAGTCTATCAATTCTATCAGATCTATGCTGTTTTTAGATATTTGATTGCTAACCTAACTTTTACCAATTAAACATGCTAATGCACACCATTTCTAGAACAGTAGGAAGATTAATATATTTACAAGAAAGAAAAAATTTCTCATGATCACATCACTCAGAGTTTACCACTAATAATCATTTTAGCTCATAGCATTCCAACTGTTTTGTAATTTTTATGTGGAATATATAGTCACCCAAATTTGGAAAATATGTATGTTTACATTTAATATATGTCCTTTAAAAAATAATTTGTAAGCCATGCATTGCAAAATGTGGTGAGATTACACATAATTTTTCTTAACATTTTTCTCTATTTTTCTAATTTTCTACAATACATATTTATTAACAGTACTTATTAAAAGAATGATAATAACACTTTTTGATGCATCTACATGCCAGGCACTGTTCTAAGCATTTTTCAGATAATCGTCAGATGGCTCTTTGAAGTAGATACAATAAAACCCCCCATTTTAATGATGAAGAAACTGAGACAAAGATAAGTCAAACTGTTTGCTCAAGGATACACTTTAAGTAAGTGGTAGGGCTGGAATTTGAACCCCATAAGTTATGCAGTCTAAATATGAAAAATGAAAAGACAGTCTCAAAAGTTGACAGTAGCTCTTTCCCATAGAGTTATAATCATTATGATTCCTCTTATTGGTCCCCTTCCTTTGAACATCATTATTTTTCTGTGTGACATTTCAGACTCTGCTGTATTAGACTTTGAGGTATCTGCTGAGACATTATGTATGGGTCCCTTTACAAAACTGTGGGCCGGGATGAAGGAGGGAGAATGCCGTCTAGTTTTATCTAGTTTTATTTTTCCAACTGCCACTTCAGTCCCTGGCAGAACAGGGCAGTCTCCAAGGCAGGTGGGTGAGGGAGTCCTACCACGGTGTAAGTGAGCGTGTCCTGTGGTGATGTTCTCTGTTTTTTTTTTTTTTTTTAATTTTTCTTGGAATATAGTTGACTTACAATGTTGTATTAGTTTCAGGTGTACAGCAAGGTGAATCAGTCATATATATATATCCATTCTTTTCAGAATCTTTTCCCATATGGGTTATTACAGAATATTGAGTAGAGTTCTCTGTGCTATACAGTAGGTCCTTATTAGTTATCTATTTTATATATAGCAATGTGTACATGTTAATCCCTATCTCCTAATTTATCACTTCTCTCCACGTTTCCACTTTGGTGACCATAAGTCTGATTTCAAGATGTGTGAGTCTGTTTCTGTTTTGTAATTAAGTTCATTTGTATCATTTTTATTAGATTCCACATATAAGTAATATTGTATGGTATTTGTCTTTCTCTGACTTACTTCACTTAATATGATAATCTCCAGGTCCATCCATGTTGCTGTACATGGCATTATTTCATTCTTTTGTATGGCTGAGTAATACTCCATTGTATATATGTACCACATCTTTTTTTTTTTTAATTAATTAATTTAATTTTGGCTGCACTGGGTCTTCGTTGCTGCACACGGGCTTTCTCTAGTTGCGGCGAGCAGGGGCTACTCTTCCTTTCAGTGCATGGGCTTCTCATTGTCGTGGCTTCTCTTGTTGTGGAGCACAGGCTATAGGTGCATGGGATTCAGTAGTTGTGGTAGACAGGCTCAGCAATTGTGGCTCACGGGCTCTAGAGTGCAGGCTCAGTAGTTGTGGCGCACAGGCTTAGTTGCTCCACGGCATGTGGGATCTTCCTGGACCAGGTATCGAACCCGTGTCCCCTGCATTGGCAGGCTGATTCTTAACCACTGTGCCACCAGGAAAGTCCCTACAACATCTTCTTTATCCATTCCTCTGTTGATGGACATTTAGTTTGCTTCCATGTCTTGGCTATTGTAAATAATGCTGCAGTGAACATTAGGGTGCAGGTATCTTTTCGAATTATGATTTTTCTCCAGATATATGCCCAGAAGTGGGATTGCTGGATCATATGGTAGTTCTATATTTAGGTTTTTAAGGAACTTCCACACTATTCTCCATAATGGTTGCACCAATTTACATTTCCATCAATAGTGTAGGAGGGTTCCTTTTTCTCCACACCCTCTCCAGCATTTATTGTTTGTAGATTTTTTGATGATGGCCATTCTGACAAGTGTGAGGTGATACCTCATTGTGATTTTGATTTGCATTTCTCTAATAATTACTGATGTTGAACATCTTTTCATGTGCTTTTTGGCCATCTGTACGTGTTCTTTGGAGAAGTGTCTACTTAGATCTTCTGCCCATTTTGGGATCGGGTTGTTTGCTTTTTGAATATGTAGCTGCATGAGTTGTTTGTATATTCTGGAGATTAATCCCTTGTTGGTTGCTTTGTTTGCAAATATTTTCTCCCATTCTGTGGACTGTTTTTGTTTTGTTTATGGTTTCCTTTGCTGTGCAAAAACTTTTAAGTTTAATTAGGTCCCATTTGTTAATTTTTGTTTTTGTTTTCATTACTCTAGGAGGTGAATCAAAAAAGATATTGTTTCGATTTATGTCAGAGAGTGTTCTAGTTATGTTTTCCTCTAAGAGTTTCATAATATCCGTCCTTACATTTAGGTCTTTAATCCTGCCGTGAGGCTTCCACTCTGCCCACACCTACCTCTCTGAACAGGAAATCCTAGCAGCACTCTCCTTCCCTGCCTAGAGGGCACCTACACCTGTGGTTGGTGTAAGCCGGAAGTTGCGTAGCCCACGGGTTACCTGCTCTGGGAGGCTTCAGTTCAGAATGGGGCTCTGGTTCCACCCCTCCCCCACTGCCCTTCCCCTACCCTCTCCAATTTGAGGGATCTAATAGGGTTCTTACTACTCACACAAGCTGTTGATAGCCTGAGTACGTTCAGCCTTCAGTACAGTTTAATTTTATATACACAGTATTTTCAGTTTATTTCTATATTTGTCATATTTGGCTAATTACTTATGCATGAGGGTGGCACCTCCCCACCAGAGATTTATACATTGATGTAACTTTCTTCCAGTATCCATAAAGTATTGCCATTTTCACTGAAAATCTATGTGGAGATAACCTTTACTGAGTATTCCAGTGGCCTTTTTATTTGGAAGTTTCCAAGTGGTACACTTTGAGCATAAGAAGAATTGAAAGAAAAATGGTGGAAAGTTTCGCCAAGAGTATCTGAAGATTAAAAACAAAGAAACAGTAACCACAAGACTAAATTGGCCTTTACCCAAGGGTGTACAGGGCATCTGAGATTACCTTGCTCATAGCTTTTTGTGTTTCCTCCTCATACTCCATTTTGGATAAATTTAAATCACATCTAATAACATTACATGCATCACTAGAGAGTTACCACTACCCTCTATGAAATAGAGAAAAAAAAATAATGATTTTCCTCTATGTTAGTAAGCCTTTCCTAAATGCATCTATTTATTTACATCCTGTGCACAGAAGCTGTTATGTTTTGGAGATAAATAGCAGAATTACTTGTTAATTTTGAAAGTGTTTTATATGATGCTGTTGCTGGGAGATGACCAATATAGTGCTGTACCAAGCTGCACACCCCCCATCCTCCTTTCCTTGAGAGAGCTATTTTGAGAGAGCATGATAGAGCAATTTCACTCTTGTGTAACTAACATGAAATGGAATGATTTGAGCTATTACCATCTTCATTTCTAATTTGGTACTACCATCACTCTTTCATTTTTTATCTAGTTTTAAAAATTGGACATGCAAATTGTAAATAGCCTCTCATAATGTGGATTGTAAAGATGAGACAGAAAAGTATGAAAATCTACCACATTGTTGTCAATAATCAGAGACACAGGGTTATGGGTTTTCTCTTAATACTAAAGTCATATTTTTAATTCCAACAGAGATGTTTTCACGGAATGAGGACATACTGTGTGGCAGACATTGTCTATGCCACTATCTCTACTTCCTCGTTTATTACCCACCCCTTACTTGGGGTTATTCTATAGTTGAGGAAACTAAGATTCAGAGAAATTAATTAACCCATCAAAATCACTGAGTTTCTAAGAATTTAAATTCTAATCTGTAGATTATACCCTTTAGCTTTCCAAGTACTTTCTCTTAGGGACCAATAAAGTGTTTGTGTTTTTATTTTTAAGCCAAGGAACTGATGTTTCAAGGACAAAGTAACACAGAAGTTGGTTTTAGAATGTTTGTTGCAATAGGAGCTTTTTATTTATTTATCTATTTATTTATCTAGATAGATCTATCTCTCTGTCCTTTGATTGTTTGCTTGATTGATTTTTCATGAGGAGTTAAGGGCAAGGCATTCTCCATCATGGCTAGTGGTATGCTTAAAAATTCAACTTAAAATAGGTGAAAAGATGGGTGCATAATTAGTACAGTTTGGGATAGAATGCTGTATTAAGCTATACAGTACAAGGTGCATAGTCTAGTTCCTAACACACAACAAGCACTTGATGAAATTGTGAGCAGTTATAATGAATTTTTGATGATTTGTTTTATATGAGAATAAACTTTTGAGAACAGGCACTGGATCTTCTAAATTTCTGGCTCTCTTAACTTTTCAGTCTCCCCTTATGAATAGAGGTTAACTATTCAGTTTTACTGGTTGGTATGTCCATTGTCTCCATTTTCTTTGGAATCTTGAAAACCAGTCCTTTTAAGAAAGTTCGGTGGTGTAAAAATTAATGTGGAATCGATCTGGCAGATAGACACTTGATTCCCCACTGTGTTTTAAACCATGAGGAGGTTTTCAAATTTTCAGTTTTTCCTGGTTTCTTGTCTTCACAGCAGTGCTCTGTAATTATGCCTGAGGGAAGTTTCCAGATATTGGGCATATCCCGCCTCAGTGGTCTAGGAACACATTCCAGACCCAATCGGAGTGTTTCGTGGATAATCTGGAAATGTTTCCCCTCAATTAAGAATGAACAATGAGGAATTTAAAACGCAAACATTTCTATAATGTAAGCCAATTCTGATATAAATAACATTTATTAAGGACCTATTTTGGTTCATGCAAGAAACTTTGCCAGGTACACTCACATATGTTGTATAGGTTATCATTTAACTCTGACAAGTACAAGACAAAATAGTTATTTCTATCCCCATTTATTTTTGAACAATACAAACAAGACTAAGTAGGCAATATCTAGAGGAAGAAAACTGTGGAGATTTATTGTGGAAATAAGAAGACAAATTGAGAGAAATAGCGTGCTCTAATATAGAACATATTTTGTAAAAGTCTATTGTTTCTTGAATATATTTCACTATAGTTTCAAATAAAATCCTCAGACTATTTCTTAAACCTTTATTTTAGTTTTTCTTTATTTTTGTGTGTGTGTTTCATTATGAAATTTAATCAGCAGATTGTTAAAAAATAAAATGCAGATTCTACAGGAGAACAGGGATTGTGTTGGGTTTGGTTACCACCATATCCCAAGTATTGTACCTAACATGCTTCCATCATATCAGACGTAGAAGTATATTTGATTGAATTAGTGAAATAGAAACTTGTCCAAGTTTACATGTTTTTCTACTTCTCATTTTTAAATATGTTTTTTAGTCCATCCACTTCAAAATTTAGTATCAACTCAATGT
Organism: Grampus griseus; assembly: GCF_964374135.1. NCBI lineage: Eukaryota > Metazoa > Chordata > Mammalia > Artiodactyla > Delphinidae > Grampus > Grampus griseus. The sequence goes on from NC_139010.1 coordinate 34,883,069, forward strand.
CTACGACTTTGCTAAGTGTTATGAATAATTAATATAGTAACAATATTTTAAAATACAATTTTTGGCTTAATTTAATTTTAGGATAGTAATACATTCCTAGGATTCAAATCAAACAGTATAAAAAGGTTTAAGATTAAAGTCTTCTATCCCATTCCCCATTCACCCATTTCTCCTCTCACAGGCAATCAGTGTTGTTAGTGTCTTATAAAACTTTATAGTTATTTTATAATATATTTATAAATGAAAGTAATGTATTTATTATAAATACATTATATTTATAATATATTATTATACTATATTTATAATATAGTATATTATAAATAAGTAATATATTTCTAAAAGCAAAATGAACCAAAAATCCCCCCCTTTTTGTATAAGTAACAGCTGATAGTACACACTGCTCTGTATTTTGCTTTTCCACTTAGCAGTGGATCTTCAAGGTAATTTTATTTCAGTACCTATAGAACATTTGCATTCTTTTTACAATTGAATAGCCTATTTCTTTTTACATCAATTGCGTATAACATAATATGACAAATAGCATCTTATGTGTGGATTTGCATTTAGGTTATTTTTTTATTTACAGTATGCTGTTTTAAACAGTATGAGGGATAAATTTCTGGAAGTAGAACATCTGAATCCCAAATATGTACCTCTGTAGATATTGGGCTTGTCCTCATTGTCAGTCCTCCAGTCGTACCATTTTAAACTCTCACACCTTCTCCAAACCTTCTGTTTCTGCAGTCTCTTCAACACAACATATTGCTTTATCAAACTACTTTATCTTTGTTCAGACTTAGAAGGGTGCTAGTCATGTAGTTTTTAATCTAATTTCTTTTACGATGAGTGACATGGAGCATCGTTTCATATGTTTAAAAGCTAGTTTCCTTTCTTGTGAACTCTCTTAATATCCCTTGGTGAGTTTTCTGTTCAGTTTTTGTAATGGTTTGTAGGAGTTGTTTATATGTAAAGGAATTTAGGCCTTTGATAGTGAGTGATATGAGGTTGAAATCGTTTGTTTTTTCTTTTAACATTTACATTTTGTCTTTGGTTATAGTAGTTTGTGCCAAGCAGGAAACATACTTCCTTCCTTCCTTCCTTCCTTCCTTCCTTCCTTCCTTCTTTTCTCTTCTTTCTTTCTCATAGTATAATTGAATGAATCAATTACTTTCTTTTGGGGCTACTGGGTTTTGTGTAATACTTTGAAAAGCTCTTTCTCACTAACTTTATTCAATAGTTTTCCCATATAAATTGGATAGTTTTATTATTTTATGCTTAAATCTTGAAAAAGATATAGATTTCTTTTTTCCTAGATGATTACACAGATTCCCAAGATGATTTTGTTAGTAATATAATTATCAGTAGCATGTATGTTCATAACTTAAATGGCATTTATGTATTAAATATCATATATGTATAAATAAAATATAAAAGGCATAACTAAATATCAAATATTTATTTGGTTCTATTTCTGATCTTCCTATTTTGTGCCATTGACCTATTTGTGTAATATTCTTAACTAAAATACATAGGAGGAGGCAGTCTCCTTCAGTTACCCAAACCCATCCCGCCAGATTTTCTGACTATTTGGGTTTCATTAACTAATTCACTACCCACAACTTATTAGTAATATAGATTTGGGGGCTGTATGTTACATTTAAAGGTAGCCATGATGGGCCATGAGTTAATGAAGCAGAAGAAGACAGGTGGCAAATAAATAAATAAATAAAATAAGGGAGATGAAGAGAGAGAGAGACAGAGAGAGACAAAAGCCAGGAGGAAGACTTGCCAACATTTCCAAAGGACGAAGCTTAACCCCAGTAAATTGGCAACTACCTTATCATCCAGAGATCAATCTCACTGTTTGATAGCACTCTTTGCTTTATAAGATCCCTCCATCTTCACACTTTTTAAGGAGGTTTCATTTTCTAAAACAAATATATATTAGTTTAACATAAAAATTTATATTATTGGGGGTGACTCATTACTGGTCTATATTATCATAATATCAGAAGTTAGTGATACTAGTAATTTAGTATGTGATGAGCATGAGCAGAAACATGCCAACAATTGTACAACTGCAGACTACTGTGCTATTAATAATCTTGGAATTGAACTGTTCAACATTCATGTTGGTCAGCACATCAAAGAATGCTGAAACTGACATCTTTTTTGTGCTGATAGAGAAGAACCAGATGATATCTCAAGTTGGAACCCTGGGTTCCTTAGAAAAGAAGTTTACCTGGGAAATGGTCAGGGGCAGAAGGATATATCTCATGAATAGCTCAGATAATTTTATTCTTCCTATTCCATTCCTAACAAGCATGATTCAGGACAATCTTCAAGGCATTATCAGCAAAGAAAAATATGAATGCCGCTTTTTTTCTTTTTTCTTAATGTGCACATTACTATTTTAATGCATTTTTAAAAATTTGTATTGGCGTATAGTTGGCTTACAATGTTGTGTTAGTTTCTGGTGTATAGCAAAGTAAATCCATTCTTTTTCAGATTCTTTTCCCATGTAGGTTATTACAGAATATTGAGTAGAGTTTCCTGTGCTATACAGCAGGTCATTATTAGTTATCTATTTTTTATATATAGTAGTGTGTATATGTCAATCCCAATCTCCTAATTTATCACTTCCCTCCACATTTCCCCTTTGGTAAGCATAGGTTTGATTTTGAGATCTGTGAGTCTGTTTTTGTTTTGTAAATAAGTTCATTTGTATTATTTTTATTAGATTCCACATATAAGTAATATCATAGGGTATTTGCCTTTCTCTGTCTGACTTACTTCACTTAGTATGATAATCTCTAGGTCTATCCGTGTTACTGTAAATGGCATTATTTCATTCTTTTGTATGGCTGAGTAATATTCCATCGTATATATGTATCACATCTCCTTTATCCAGTTGTCTGTTGATGGAAATTTAGGTTGCTTCCATGTCTTGGCTATTGTAAATAGTGCTGCAGTGAACTTCTAGATGCAGGTATCTTTTCGAATTATGATTTTCTACAGATATATGCCCAGAAGTGGGATTGCTGGATCTTATGATAGTTCTATATTTAGTTTTTTAAGGAACTTCCACACTATTCTCCATAATGACTGTACCAATTTACGTTCCCACCAATAGTGTAGGAGGGTTCCTTTTTCTCCACACCCTCTCCAGCATTTATTGTTTGTAGATTTTTTGATGATGACCATTCTGACAGGTGTGAGGTGATACCTCATTGTGGGTTTGATTTGCATTTCTCTAATGATTACTGATGTTGAACATCTTTTCATGTGCTTTTTGGCCATCTGCCACTGTCTTTTTCATGTGTCCCAGTTTGTGTGGTGCCCAGAAGCAGAATATATAGTCAGATGTATCCATCCTCCCTTGTCCTAAACAAGCAGTTATTAGTATACTTTTTTTGTAGTCATAACTCCATCTACCATTGATGGAGTTATGTGTGCTCTTCTATAATCTCATAATAGTTTGTATATTCTTCTCAACATGGTCAGCCTGGAAAGGGATCTGCCATTTACTGGATACCTAATATCTCTTATTTTTCCACACTTAATTTCATTTCATCCCTGTCTCTCTGCCCCAGAAGCCTCTGAGATTAATATTATTTGTTGCCATTTTGCAGGTGTGATGCTGGGTCATAGTTTTAGGTGAGGCTTAAGCAATAAGCTTCACTCACAGCTGTATTAGCGGCAGGGAAAGGACAGCTCTGACATCCTTGGCTTCCACAGGGGGAGATTCCTGAAAGAAGAGAGAGGACTACTGCAACCAAAGGAAGTTTATACAGGTTAGGCAAGAGAAATACCTACAAAAATAGAGAAAACCATTCTACTGTTAATGAACTACTTATAAACAATCACAGACCAAAATTTGATACATAATTTATTTTCTACTTGTCCTTAGGATCTGATGTTGGGTCTAGGTGTCCCATCTATTTCACATTTCTCTGATCTTCCAGTTGAGTATTGCAATCAAAGAAGAAAGTAAACTTGACTTTGCTTGTTCTTCATAAAGCCAGGTTGCCCCTCAGTGAGGCCAACATCTTCCACTTGTTAGCACTGACCAATATCTCATAAATGCGTTTTTGCATTTTGTTGTATTTAGCATGCTCACTGATTTATAGTCTAAGGATTTACTTTATACACTTCTCTTCTCTAAATGTGAAAATATATGGTTTTCGGTCCTGCAGTGAATCCTCTAAGAAAGCAGATGGTAGATTAGATCTCAGTCCAAAGTTCTCTCTCTCAGGATCTGGGATATAATCCAGTCAGCCTGGGACCCTAAAACTCATTTGTACTGAAATGCTCTCTTATCCATCATTCTGTACTTCGACAGCTCTTTTTTTTATGTCTGTTCAGCCTTTTGTACAAAACTTGCTTCTCCTTGAAAGAAAATATGACTATACTTAACACACTGATTAATTTTATTTTATCTTAATCATGAATAACTTTATACAGGTATACCCCAGAGATATCGCAGGTTTGGTTTCAGGCCACTGAAATAAAAGGGATATCACAATAAAGCAAGTCACATGAACTTTTTGGCTTCCCAGTGCATATAAAGCTATGTTTACACTCTACTTAGTCTACTAAGTGTGCATTATCTCAAAAAAAATAATCTATATACCTTAATTAAAAATACTGCTGAAAAATTCTAACCATCTTCTGAACCTTCAGTGAGTTGTAGTAGTAACATCAAAGATCACTGATCCCAGATCACCATAAGAAATATAATAGTGATGAAAAAGTTTGAAATATTGTGAAACTTACCATAGCATGATCCAGAGACATGAAATAAGCAAATGCTGTTGGAAAAATGGTACCCACAGACATTCTTGATACAGGGTTGCCACAAACCTTCAATTTGCGAAAAACATGATATCTCTTAAGTACAATAAAGTGAAGGGCAATAAAACAAGTTATGCCTGTACCAGCATCTTCAAACGGCAGGCAAATCTTTCCCTGTTTTTTCTCTTGCTCTAGAATACCAAACCCTTCCTTCCGTCCCCCAATTCAATTCTTCTTTTGGCCTTTGCATCTTTTCCTTTTAAGATCTAAATGTTCAGGTTTCTGAACCTGTATTTATAGGTCTCTGTCAACTGTTTTTATCATTAAAGTAGTATAGTTTCAGTAAACCTGAGAGAAGAATAACCAGTTGTGAGTGGAAATGGGTCACTCAGAGGCCAGTGTAATGCTGACTGTACCACAATGACTCTGAGGTCCCCTTGTCATTCGGTGGAAACAACTGAGGGGAACAAGCCTATCTATGAAGCGTGCTAGTGTGTTAGTGGTTTCCTGACCAGTTCGAACTTGATCTTTTTCTCTACTTCGCATGTAATGTCAGAGAATGGGAAAACTGTTATATTTTTAAGGGAAATTCAGTATAAGGAATTAAGTAAGCACGCATTTTCCCCATCATTTATAATTACTGATGAAGCCAAGACTTAAAATGTTTATAAAATCATTTGGTAAAAGAAAGGAAGGCAACCATACATATGACGAATTTTACAAAATAATGTATGTGAAATTCTTCTCAAGGATAAATGTGTACTTATCTCGAAAAATTCAAATTGAACTTTACAATCAGATCATGTGCTTTCCCAAGGATGTCCCACCTGTGCCCTATATACATATGCACTAATTGTGATTCACTGATTTATTTGATTGTGCACATAAAATATATAAGCAGTGCCTTTCACAAGGGACTACAGATTCTCCCTTTTAGAGTTGAGAAAGAAAGATACAGACCCTGTCCTCATGGAACTTATAAGAATAAATAATTATACTAGTAAGTAAGTAATTAATATTTGTGAAAAATGCCATGAAGTAAACATCCAGAATTCAATAATGATATAAGACGCAGAAATTGAACCTTTTTGGGAGGAGGGTTGTGGACCAAGCACTGTTCTAAGCAGATAGGCAAAGCATCTATTCTTATCTATGTGATTGGTGAGATACTGATTCAGAATAAACAGAGTAATAAGTATATACACAATCTTAACAGGCAGTGATGCGTATTTGAGTAGAGAATGATTGGATTGCTATTTTATTTTCAATTTGATCAGAAAAGAAATATTATTTAAACTGAGATCTGAATAACAAGAGAGGAAAAGCCTTTGAGGGAAATACATTCCATGAAGAGAAAACATCCAAGACCCTAAGCCTGGGGTAAACCTGATATGTTCAAAATAAAACGTACACATACGTATAAAAGGCCGGAATGATGACACATAGGATGAAGACCAAGATGACCATATAATTGTCCTTCTAATCAGGACACCTTAAGAGTGAAAGTAGATGCTATGAGTAATAGTAACTAGGCAATAAGCATGCAGGATTATCTGGACAGTCTGGGCTTACGATCATTTTAGACAAGTGCTTCTCATCCAGGATCAATTTTGCCCCCCAGGGGACATTTGGCAACATCTGGAGACATTTTTAGTCACCCCTACTTGGGGGTGAAGTTGCTTGGCATCAGGTGGCTAGAGGTCTCCTACCACGCACAGAACAACAACCCACACAAAGAATTATTTGGTCCAAACTGCCCATGTTGCTGAGGTTGAGAACTTCTGCTTTAGGCTGGGAAGGTGAGCAAGTGTAGTGTAGTCAGGAACTAGATCATGTGCATATTTTTAAAGTAGGGTGAGCTATTTATATTTTTATTCTAATTGTGATGTGAAGCCATTGGAGGTGTTTAAGTCAGAGTGATGTAAGTTACTTACAGTTTTAAAAGATCTCTTTGGCTTCTGTGTGATAAATGTAGGAGGGAGGGGCAAGGACAGAATTATGTACATCTGTTAGAAAACAAGGAATTCTGGTGCTTTGAACCAGACTGTTAATACACATAGGGGGAAGTGTGATTTTGGAAATAAAGTCAACAGGACTAGACAATGGAAAGGATGTGGGGAACAAGGGGAAAACAAATCAGAAATGACTTCCAGTTGCACTTGAGCAACTGGATGGATGCTCTTCCCAATGCAGAAACTATAACAGCTTGAGAAGGTTTAGCTGGAGAGTGAGGGGAATCAATAGTTCTGCTTCAGCAAGCATGTTTGAGATGCCTGTTTGTGTGGAGGCTAGAGTTTTGCAGAGAGATTAGGGTGAGGTTTATGGATCTGTGAATCATCAGCATATACATAGGTAGTGATTAAAGTCAGGGGAAAGATGCAGTCCCCTAGAAAGAAAGGTTACAAAATATACATATATTTAAAAAATTAAATGGAGGTCCCAGGATTCTCTGACGTTGTGAAACAGAATAAAGTAGAAAAGCCGAAGGTATAGACTGAAGTGAAGCAGCAAGGGGTGTGAGAAAACGCAGGATGATTGGGGCTTACAGAAACTAAGAGAAAGAGAAGGTGGTCAGCTATCTTAAGTGACACTAGGGGCTGAAGTAATGTAATAAAAGATATTTGAAAATTAGATTTGGGTACGTGGAGGACACTTGTGATCTTCCTAGGAGCAGTGTCTTGGGTTGATAGGGAAAGTAAGCCCAGTTGAAATTGGTTGAGAGAAGTATTAATATAAGGAAGTAGAAAGCAGTCACTACAGAAATTCATTATAAGACGTTTAGCTATGGTTTTTTATGAGAAACGTTTCTATGTTAAAATAATAAAATACATGTAGAGAGAAAATAATACGTAAGTGAAGTTCCTGAGAAAGCAAGTGGAGTTTAATTTAGTGCTTAAGTAGGAGGGTTGCCCTTTTGCCCTTTGATAAAAGCAGGAGGATATCTTCAGTAGTAACAGCAAGGAATGCAGAGTGTATAAAGATGTGGTGGGTTTGCCGAGGAGGTAAAGCTCGAGCAGAGTTAAAAGATGGGTAGTGCATTAGTTAACAACATGCTGTTGGGGGCAAGGGCGGAGTGTGGTGAAGGAGGTCATTTTGTTCAAAGTCCTCACACAGGAAGTGCTTTGATTCATTTGAATAACTGAGAAGGAGGAGAAAGGAAGACTCAGTAAATACTTACTGAACAGAGGAATAATTGTTGTCAGTTGAATGGAATGCGTATGTTTTATTTCTTGACAAATTGTTTTTAATTAAATTTAAAACTCCTATTGAGTTTTAGTTTCAAAGCAATTTTATTTGGGAATTTCAGCTTAAATGATATTAGTCAGTGTCTTTATCTCTAGAGTTGTAAATCTCTCCAAAATAGTTTTTTCTCAGTCTTTCTCTATGCTAATAGTATCAGTAAAGCCAACTTGAACAAAATGTCCCATGTGAATTGAAACTATTTCACCTCAAATGGTTTGTCATACCCATGTCGAAATGAAGCAGTTTTGATTTACTGCAGTTGAGGTGGAATGGAGATTGCTGAAGTTTACAAGCCTGATTCTGCTTTTATGGTCTTACTTGAGGTTGACCTTAATGCTCCAGTACCCTCCCGAATCTATGTTTTTTCAAGTGTCTGTATGCTCAGTGTTGGGCATACCCTTGGATGACACTGTCAAATGAGGAAGTTTACAGAACATCTGGTTTGAAAACAAGTTTTTAAGAGAGTTTTAAGAATTAAAACCCAAAGTCAAACAGTTTTCCAAATTATAAATGACCAAATCAGCGAATATAGAAGGGTTTTTATGAGTCATGAAATACCAAATTATAAATGACCAGATCAGTGAATATAGAAGGGTTTTTATGAGTCATGAAATATAAGAGGAAATAGTTCTAGAGAGATAAAAGCAGAGAAGGGAAATACTTCAGTGAATACAAATTCTCCCTTTCAATAATAAAATATAAAAAAATATGAATAAATGTATGACAACCCATTGCAAGTTCTGATAAGACTCAACTTTCCCTCTCTATCCTCATTAAAAATCTTGAGAAAAAACATTCTCAAGATTTCAGGGTTTTAACAAAAGGGAATCTAGTGATTTCTGATTGTTCTCCCTCACCTTCTCACCAATGAAGATCCAGTTCAGCAGTCTGTGGCTGTCCATTTTACTGCATCCCAAATTCATCTTATCCTGGTAAAGAACAGAAGAACAGAGGCACTTCTATCTCAGCATGGAGGGCTAGTGAAAACCTGTCTTTCACATGCTCTATATACAGAGAGAAATTTCTAAAATAATAAGCAGGTGAGATTGGTTTTGGCAAAGGGCTGACCCATTTAATTTAATGTAAAAAAAAAAAGTAATGTAAAAAAAAAAAAAGTACTATTTAGTGTGAGTGAAAGACCACCTCTACCTTCAGTCAAGCCACATTAACTTCTTTAACCAACAGCAGCAATGAATGAAAACAAGAGTAAGTCATGAGGACAGAAGGGTATAATGTGTTTTACCAAAACTTTCTGAAAAATCTGTCAAATGCCAGAGTGCTCATATCACAGAGAGCCTGATCATGGTGCTTCTGGTTTGCTCTTGGCACAGATGACACATACTACAACGGGGGCGACCAAGGAAGGTACACGTAGCCAGTGTGATGAGAATGTCTCTTTTCCAGCAAAATTAGGGTAACACACATAGGCACACAAGTCCTTGGGACAAAGGAAACTTCTAACCACAAGTCCCAACTCTCATTGATAGAAATCTTCTCAATACATCCTATCATTCAAAAATAGAAATCAATAATAATAATAATACTGATCTGATCTTTAAAGAAAAAAAGAAAGGAAGAGAGGAAGGGAGAGAAGGAGGAAAGGACAGAGGAAGGGAGAAAAAAAGGGAGGGAGGGAAGGAAGGAAGGAAGGAAGAAAGGGAGGAAGAGAGAAAGAAAGAAAGAGAAAAGAAAGAAAAAAGATAGATAGATTAGGCACAAAACACACAAAGAGAAAATTCCAAGGGTCCTATGTGAATGAGCAGGTGGAAATGAGCTTTAGGGCTAAAGCCATGAGTTTCGAAGTAATGTATTTCATGTGAAATAAAAATCAGAAAACACCCCATCCAGTGCCCTCAACTGGAATATGACCTATCTGGGTCTTTGCAGAAAAAAGAAAGCCAAAGATAAGTACTTGGCCATGGTTTGGAGTTTGAATTTACTCTTACTTTTGAGTTGATAGAGTAGCAGGTAACCTACTCCACAACCTTGGGTCCCAAGAGAGACAAATAGGAAGCTTCCCCATAGAGATGCCCACAATCAAGGGCACATCAAGTCCCTAATGAATAAAGCTAGTGATCTCACAGGAAAATTTACAACAAAAATAAGAAAAAGCATGTAAGAAAATCATCCATGAGATAGTGTTGGCAAATGTAAAAGTCAACCCAGAATGAAGCACAAAGAGATAAGGTGAGGAACAATGTGAGAGAGTTCTAGAAAAAAGTGTGCAAAATTTGAATAGAAAACATGGGAAAGTTTCAAATCAAAAATAAAAATAGTTATAATAAATTAAATGAAAAGGAAGAGAAAAGAATCACTCCTGATAATTCATAGTGAAACATCATCATTAAAAAAAGGAAAAGGCAAAATACTATTATCATCTCTATCATCCAACTTAATATTGGAATTTCTAGCAAGCCTAATAAAAGGAAAATCAATAGGATGAAGGGACTTTAAAGGATGAAGCAAAATTATATTGTTTTAAATTGCAGCAGCTACAATTTATCTATGTAGACAATTCAGGAAAAAATGGAGAATAATTATCAAAACTAAAAAGAACTAACAAAATTAGCACATGAAATCTGACAAATATCAAAATAACAGTAGAATTTTCAGGAATTCCTCCTAGATTCAAAACAAGACTAAGGATTTTCAGGAATTCCTCCTAGACTCGAAACAAGACTAAGACTAAAACAAAGCAAAATAAAATAAAACTATTCCGGACAGCTAAACAAAGCAATAACAAATAACCAAAGCAATGAATATAGGAATAAATAAAGAATATTATCAGTATATGCATTTACATTTTAGCTAGCTGGAAACCCTACAATAAATGAGAAACAGTTTTTCATGTTTAAAATGGTGGCTGATTTTAAAATCTTTCTACAAAAATAATTTCATTTCTTTTTTTTTTTAAGAACTTTTCTTTCATTTTCTTTTATTTTTTTGGCCGCACCACACAGCTTGCAGGATCTTAGTTCCCCAACCAGGGATTGAACCTGTGCCCTTGGCAGTGAAAGCATGGAGTCCTAACCACTGGACCTCCAGGGAATTCCCATAACTTCATTTCTTATATCTGAGCTGTCCAATATGGTAGCCACTAGCCACGTGTGGCTATTGAGTACCATGAAATATAGTTAATCCAAGTTATGATGTGCTGATGTAAGTATAAAATACATACTGTAATTCACAAACTTAGTATAAAAAAAATGTAAGATACTTCATTCTACTTTCTACAAGAAATGTTAAAGAGACTTCTCTAAGTGGAACAGAAAGGAAATATGAAAATTATGAAAAGAAAAAAAAACTCATTGGTAAAGGCAAATGTACAGTAAATGTAGTAGACCAACCACTAATAAAGCTACTAGGAAGACTAAAATACAAAAGTAGTAAAGTCATCTCTATCCACAATAAGTAGTTAAAGGATTCACAGAAGGATGTAAAATATGATGTCAAAATTATTAAATGTGGGAAGGAGGAGATAAACATACAAGATTGTTAGAATGCATTCAAACTTGAGAGATCATCAGCTAAAAAATCAAGTATATATGTAGGTTGTTATATATAAAGCTCACGATAACCACAAACCAAAAATTTATAATAGACACAGAAAAAGAGAAAGGAATCCAAACATAACACTAAAGACAGTCATTAAATCACAAGGGAAGAGAGCAAAAGAAGAAGGAAGGGGAAAAAAGAACTTAAAAAACAACCAGAAAACAGTTACAAAATGGCAATAAGTACACACCTATCAATACTTTCTTTAAATGTAAATGGACTAAATGCTCCAATCAAATGACATAGAGTAGCTGAATTAATATAAAAACAAGATTCATGTATATGCTGCCTACAAGAGACACAAAGACTGAAAGTGAGGGGATGGAAAAAGGTAGTCAATGCAAATGAAAACAGAAAGAAAGCTAGAGGAGTAATACTTATATCAGACAAAATAGACTTGAAAACAAAGACTGTAACAAGGATATTACATAATGATAAAGAAGATATAAGAATTGTAAATATATATGCGTCCATCTTGGAGCATCTAAATACATAAAACAACTATTAACAGACATAAGGGAATAAACTGATTGTAACACAATAATGGTAGGGGACTTTAACACTTCAATTACATCAATGGACAGATCATCCAGACAGAAAATCAATAAGGAAACACTGGCCTTAACTGACACATTAGATCAGATGAACATATATATATAAAACATTCCATCCAAAAGCAGCAAAACAAACTTTCTTTTCAAGTGCACATGGAAGATTCTCCAGGATATGTCATGTGCTAGGCCACAAAATAAGTCCCAATAAATTTAAGTTTGAAATTATATCAAGCATCTTTTCCACCCACAATGGTTTGACTAAACAATATGCTACTGAACAACCAATAGGTCACTGAAGAAATCAAAGAGGAAATTAAAAGTACCTGGAGACAAATGAAAATAGAAACACAAAATTCAAAATCTTTGGGATGCAACAAAATCATTTCAAAGAGCAACATTTATAGTGATACAAGCCTACCTCAGGTAACAAGAAAAAAAATCTCAATAAACAACCTAAACTTACACCTAAAGGAACTAGAAAATGAAAAACAAACAAAACCCAAAGTTAGTTGAGGGAAGGAAATCATAAAGATCCCAACAGAAATAAATGAATTTGTGACTAAAAAAACAATAGAAAAGATCAATGAAACTAAGATCTGTTTCTTTGAAAAGATAAACAAAATTGATAAAATCTTTAGACTCATCAAAAAAGAAAAAGAGAAAGGGCTCAAATAAAATCAGAAATGAAAGAGAAATTACAACTAACACCACAGAAATACAAAAGATTATGAGATTACTACAAACAGTTATATGCCAATTAAATGGAAGACCTAGAAGAAACTGACAAATTCCTAGAAACATACAATCTCCTGAGACTGAATCAGAAAGAAACAGAACATATGAATATAATGATTACCAGTAATAAAATTGAATCTGTAAATAAAAAGAAAAAATTCACAACAAACAAAAGTCCAGGACCAGATGGCTTCATAGGAGAATTCTACAAAATATTTAAAGAGTTAACACCTATCCTTTGCAAACTATTCCAAAAAATTTAAGAGGACAGAAGACTTCTAAGCTTAATTTAAGAGGCCAGTATCACCCTGTTACCAAATAAGACAAAGACACCACAATAAAAGAAAACTACAGACCAATATCACTGATGAACATAGATGCAAAACTTTTCAATAGAATATTAGCAAACTAAATTCAACAGTACATTAAAAGGATCATATACCACTATCAAGTGGCACTTATCTCAGGCATACAAGGATGGTTCAATATCTGCAAATAAAACAATGTGAGACACCACATTAACAAATTGAAGAATAAAGATTATATGATCATCTCAATAGATGCAGAAAAAGCTTTTGACAAAATACAGCAACAATTTATGATAAAAACTCTCAACAAAGTGGGTATAGAGGGAAAATACCTCAACATAAAAAGGTTGTATATGACAAACGCACAGCCAACATCATACTCAGTGGTGAAAATCTGCAAGCATTTTCTCTAAGATCAGGAACAAGACAAGGATGACACTCTCACTAATTTTATACAATATATTATGGGAAGTCCTAGCCACAGCAATCAGACAAGGAAAAGAAATAAAATAATGCAAATTGGAAAGGAAGGAATAAAACTGTTTGCAGGTGACATTTTACTATACATAGAACATCCTAAAGAGACCACCACAAAGCTATTAGAACTAATAAATGAATTCATTACAGTTGCTGGATACAATTTAATATATAGAAATCTATCTTATCTGATAAGAGGTTAATATCCAAAATATACAAAGAATTCATACCACTCAACATCAGAAAAACAACCAGATTAAAAAATGGAGACAGGAGCTGAATAGACATTTTTCCAAAGAAGACATAAAGATGGTCAACAGACACAAGAGAAGACATTTAGCATCAATAATCATCAGAAGAATGCAAATCAAAACTACAGTGAGATTTCACCTCACACTGTGAGAATATCTATCATCAAAAAGTCAACAAAACACAGTTGTTGGTGAGGATGTGGATAAAAGGCAACCCTCATGCTCTGTTGGTGGGAATGTAAATTGGTGCATCCACTACGGAAAACAGTATGGAGGTTCCTCAAGAAATTAAAAGTAGAATTACGATATGATCCAGCAATTCTGCTTCTGGGTATTTTTCTGAAGAAAACAAAAACACTAATTTGAAAACATATATGCACCCCTATATGTTCATTGCAGCATTATTTACAATTGCTAAGATGCTAAGATTTGGAAGCAACCTAAGTGCCTATCCACAGCTGAATGGGTATAGAATGAATACTGGAAAATTACTCAGCCATAAAAAAAGAATGAACTCTTGCCATTTGCGACAACATGGATGGACCTAGGGGTGTTATGCTAAGTGAAATAAATCAGACAAAGACAGATGCCATATGACTTCTTATATTTAAAATCTAAACAAAACAAAACAAATGAACAAACTTAACAGAAAGAGACTCAGATACAGAGAACAAACTTGTGGTTGCCAGAGGGGAGGGGAGTAGGAGAATGAGTGAAATAGGTGAGGGAAATTAAGAGGTACAAACTTCCAATTACAAAATAAGTGAGTCACAGGGATGAAATGTACAGCCTGGGACATAATGGTAATATTGTAATAACTTTGTGTGGTGACACGTGGTAACCAGACTTACTGTGATGATCATTTTGTAATATATGGAAATATCAAATCACTGTGGTGTGCACCATAGTGTTGTATGTCAACTATACTTCAATAAAAACAAAGTAAAACTAAAAGAATAAACACATGAGGAAAGTCAGAAAATAGTTAATGAATTAGGAAACTAATCGTTACTATCTTCCCTTTTTCCAGAACAAACCTAGTACATATGAAAATTAGAAGGTAAAAGTGATATTTTAAGTTAGAAAAGAATACATTATTTACTCTTGGGCTATCTATGTGTTAAAAAAACAATAAAATTAATTTTTTCTCACAATTTACACAAAATAAATTTCAGGAGATTAAATCTTTGCATATGATAAAACAAAAAGATAATTTAAAAATTATTTTTAAATAGTTTAAAAATGTAATCTGGGTTTAAAGGATTCATAATTCAGCATGATGTGAATGTTGGAATTATAGTGGAAAAGATTATAAATAAATACATGGAGAATGAAATAGGACAAGTTGTTCAACCTCAAGGGTAGTGAGGAAAATATGAACTCAAGGATGCTAATTACTCACAAGTTGAAACAAACCACCATTCTTTAAATGATCACTCTTTTCTTAGAGAGATAACAAATACCAAAGATAGGTCTTTTGGAAGGAAGACACAATAAAGTTAATGAAAAAAGCCATGCCATGGGGCTTCCCTGGTGGTGCAGTTGTTGAGAGTCCGCCTGCCGATGCAGGGGACACGGGTTCGTGCCCCGGTCCGGGAAGATCCCACATGCCGCAGAGCGGCTGGGCCCGTGAGCCATGGCCACTGAGCCTGAGCATCCAGAGCCTGTGCTCTGCAACAGGAGAGGCCGCAACAGTGAGAGGCCTGCGTACTGCAAAAAAAAAAAAAAAAAAAAAAAAAAAAAAAAAGCCATGCCACACTATCAATTAATTGAGTGTACTCTTATCTTTCCCTCATGCCAATTCCCTTTGAAGGAAAATTATACTGAAGGAACTTAGTACGCATCTTGAGGTGAAATGCTAACAATATGGTATGCATATAGATGTTTGCTCTCTTGTGCTGTGGGACAAGGTTGGTAGACTAAATTTTAGTTTGTGGAATGAATAAATGTCATCTATCTGAACATGATTTTTTGAATTATTTTGAAATGTCAGCTCTTAACCGACATAGCAAGTCTTCTCTAAGTAATGAAATTTAATATCAGATTTGATTTCAACTCAGATTTTGTGTGTTCATGGTTTTCATTTGAGAAAGGATAATATTGCTTTGTAGAAGTTAGACATGATTACTTCTTATTCAGTTGCTTTGATGTGCCTATTTCTTTGAAAAAAATCTCTTTTTAAATGCTCTTTTGATATATGAGCCCATGGTTCCAGTGAAATTACTTCTGAATGCAAAAAGTGATGCAGGCTTTAGAGTTTGCTAAGAGTAGTTATTCTGATAGATTTGTTGATATTTTCTTGATAATCAATGAACCAAAATTTGCTTTAAAATTTTTCCATTGTGAATATACAAAAGTAAACAGCAGGCAACAACCACTTCCCGAAGCAGGAAAAACATTTTATTGCCAGTTTTTCCTTTTACTTTTTGGTGGACCTCCTCATTTTTATTGTGACACTGACTTTTAATGCGGATACTGAAGTTTGCAGAGGTCAGCCTAAGCATTAAAAAACTGACCACAACTAGTTAAAGATTTAGGAAAAGAACACATTATATACTTTCTTCCAGATTTGCTTGTATTGAGTGGAAATTAATCTGAGAAATAGTTTAAGGATGAGGATGGATTTTATGATTTGCTTGAAGTTGGTTGGTAGGGTAATAAATGATTTAAATATAGGTCTAAATGTTTTGGTGCAACATTCTTTCCCTTATTCCAGATCAATAATGTGGTCTTGGCAGTGGAGTTGAGAGTGGGAGTATAGTTTTCTTGTAGTACAGCTCTTAGTAAACTATTCCTTCTTATTCTGAGAATAAGTCTTCTATATCAAGTATAGCTCACTGATCTCCTTCATGAATTAAAGAACAGTAGACGAGAACATTTAATATGACCCTCTTAGCAAATTTCAAGTATAGAATACAGTACTTTTTATCTCTCCTCCTCTGCTCTTCTGTCATCCTATTTCTGCCATGTATTTTAACACTTAAATGTTCTGTAGCCATAAACATCTTCCTTACCTTATGGGTATATTTTAAACGCTGGGACTGTACAAAGAATATTAATCTTTTCATGCTAATATATTGTGCACTTCAAAGCCAAGTAGAGTATTTACTTTCTTCAGACTTCTTGGGTTTTCTGGAGTATCTAACAGCTCTTCTAATCCCCACATCCTC
The DNA here is from genome assembly GCF_964374135.1 of Grampus griseus. Taxonomy (NCBI): domain Eukaryota; kingdom Metazoa; phylum Chordata; class Mammalia; order Artiodactyla; family Delphinidae; genus Grampus; species Grampus griseus. The sequence goes on from NC_139010.1 coordinate 34,900,156, forward strand.
AGCTTTCCTAGTGACCAATTATTTTTACTTTTCTCCTGGATCCCTTTGTCTCCAGCACCCTTCTGCACAGCTTCCCTCTCGATCCGCTGCCCAGCTGTTCTCCTGGGACTTATGATCTCTGTTGTCCTGGCTTGCAAATGTTGCTTTCTGATTTTCTTGCCTTCCTGTTTAAAATTTTGTTTTCCCTTTTTCGACCAAAGAAAGAGCATACATTTCTTGCATATCACTAGTGTGTCTGAATATGTCCTTATTCTATGCTCATGCTAGCAGGGATATTTTTAAATTCTTTTGATGGGCCCTTTTAATTTAGAGATTTAGATCTGTCTGCTCTGCGAAACCTTTTATTATTTTCTGGATAATTTTCATCTCTCCAGTTTTTGTTTTCTGTTCTCTCATTCTTAAAATTCTCTTCGTTGGCTATTGGATTTCCTGGGGTGATTTTTTTCTTTCATCTTTTCCCAGTATTTGTCAATTTTCTGTATTTATTGGGAGATTTCTTTATCTTCCTACTCTTGTTTTAATTCTTTTTATTTTAAACACAGCATTTTAATCTCTAAGAGCTCTTTCAGATCCACCGATTTTTCCTTTCCCCAAGAATTTTGCCACAAAAATGAGTAAGATACTTTTTTGCATCTCTCTAAAGGTAGTTTGTTATTTTCTTACTTCCTGTGAATCTTCTCTGTAATCTCTGGGAATCATCTCTCTCTCTCTGTGGTCCTCTGTTTACGTTTGAAAGCAAGACATGAGAAGCTCATTTGGAGCTCTGTGTAATTGTGTACTGCTGGTTGACTTGGGGTCTTCATTTTAGGATACCTGCCTTGAGCTGGTGTCATTTTGAGAGCCCTTAAATGTCAGAATGTCATTGGAGTCACAATTTCTCTATGGAATTGCCTTCCCCTCTCCTATCTAAAGGCAGAGTAGGGAATGTTCCCAGTTCCATACATGGTATTTTGCCCTTTCTCTCCACCATCATGTGTTTGGTCACAGGTCCTCCTTATACTCTCATGTGTGCTAGGCACTTTTTCAGTCCCAAGTCTCTATGCTTTTACTGGGAATACTGTCTCACTTCTCAATCGTGTCCCACACTGGTACTTACTCCATCTCAGGGCAATAGTAACTGCTCTTCCATGAACTTGCTGCCTTCCATAATTCATAGAAATTTCTTATACGCTGATACTTCTTTATCAGTCTCTTATTTGTTGTTGATTTATGACCTATTGATTCTTATACTTAACATTTTCACTGGGTCCCAGGAAGAAAAGAAAATATATGCACGTGGTCAATCCCCCATCTTTAAGCAGAGATTATCCTAGAGATTTATAACTCCATCTTAAATAACCCGCCTAGCACCAAGTAATTGTAGATATTCCAATCTCTTCAAGCATCCAGACCAAATGTTCTTTTTTTTTTTCAGCCATAGTGCCTAACATCATTTTCTGAATTGATGCAAACAACACATTCACTAAAAACTATTCTACCATTGATAGCAACTAATGTCATTGACTATTTTAATGATATAAAATGCTTCAATTTGTTTTAAGTGGAATTTCATTGTATCTTTTTCATTGGATTAAAAACCTATGAAGGAACCTATGGAGGTGGCCTAGGTTCCTCAGCCAGATGAGATGAGGGACATTCTGAAAGCAGAAGTGCCAAGGGAAGACTGAAAATCCCTCAGACAAGAGGTGGAAAGAAACAAACACTAGGAATGTGTTTTGGCAATCTGAACGTATTCCAGGCAAGCGTTGTCAGAATGGAACCAAAATAGACCATAAATTCAGAAGGGCAGTGTAGATACATTGTGAATATAGGCTGAGATAGATGCCAGTCTTGATATAAGGGCTGGCAGGAAGCTGTGTGTCCTCTGTGGGGCTAGCTGGAGTAGAAATTAGGACTCTCCTTTGGGTACCATGGTGAAGGAACAGAATACGCAAGAGCTCTAGGGAAATGGTGTTTAGGTCTTCTCACTGGGACATTTATCAGAATGAGAGACCAAAAAAAAAATAGATGGCTGCTTCCTAAATCAGGTGATATACTGGCACGGACTCCCTGAAAGCTTGATCTAGCAGAAGGAATAATATCCTGCTGATTTGTAGGGCACAGATTCTTGACATGATGATCCAAAGATTAATCCCTGGCTCTTGGATAGCAATGGAAGATCACACAAGGGTCTCAATACATCTAACTGAAGTGAATTATGATGGAGCAAAGGGTACCAGATGGATTAACATTCCAGAATCTGGTACATTTTTCTCAAAGTTTCATTATTTTTCTTCCCAAACAAATTGTTAATCATGGAGAAAATGGAAATAATATGAGATAAAATATATGTTGTTGATGAACTTTTCTCTGATGGTTTAATTTAGTCATATGTGTGAAGTGTTCTTTCTAATGTTAAAAAATTTAAGACAAAAAACTAGGCCAGTGTTTTATTCTATGGTCTATAGTGTCTGGATTTAAATGCTAGATGCTACAATTACTGAGCTTGAGTTCCCTTTTGGGATATGCAAAGGCATCCCGTATTAACTGGTCAGTCTCATTTATCAGTGGACTCTTGATATCTCAGCAGCCTAGCTAATCCTTAGAAGTGTGGCAATCATGTGAATTTGTCTGCCTAAGCTCCTCTGTGCTGAGGTGAAAATGTTCTTAGAACTTAGAGGAAAATAAACGTATTCCCTTCTTCATTCCATCATTCATGAAACTTACTAGTACCTGCTAAATGCCAGGCGCTCAGTTAGGTTATCCTGATTCAATGGAGAGTTCATTAATTATTGTGTTAAGTGGCTGACATGTCAAACTATCCAGCTCAATAGCACCTCAAATGAAGAATATCCAAAACTACACTCGTGATTTTTTTCTCCCAACCTGTTCTGCTTTCTCCGTCATCTATGTCAACATTGACTGTATTAGCTCAGCCAATTTGGAATTCACCTTCGGTTTCTCCCTTTTTCTTATACCTGTGTCCAAATAAATCACTAAGTTTTATTTATACTCCATCCAAACCACATCAAAAGTCTGATTCTTTCTGTATTGCCACTACTGCATTTCAGACCACCATCCTTTCTCACTGGATTATTACTGTAATATCCCTACCAACCTCTGTAGTCTTGCTGATCTCTAATCCATAGGCAAGGATATCTTTCTGTTCTATCTTTAAGTTTACTGATCCTTTCTGTTGTTGTGTTCATTCTGCTATTAAGCTCCTCCAGTGACTTTTTGAAAATTTGGTTATTGCATTTTTCAGTTGCATAACTTAAATTTGTTTATTTTTATATTTCTATTTGTTAGTGAGATTATCTGTTTTATAACTGGTTTCAAGGATACTTGTAGTTGCTTATTAAAGCAATTTTATGATGGCTACTTTAAAATCTTTGTCAAACGATTCTACATCTGTGTTACCTTAATGTTGTATCTTTTATGTTTCACTCAAACTGTGTGATTTCCCTGCTTCTTGGCATGGTGGGTGCTTTTCAGTTATAACTTGGCTACTTTGACTATTATGTTTGGGAGACTCTGGATAAATTTTCTATTTTAACAAACAGTCACCCTTTTGACATTCAGCATGCAGATACTGACCTACTTTTTTAAGCTCCAGTTCTAATGACAACTTAATTTTCAAAACCTTTGAGATATTTTCATCTGCTCAGTTTGTCTGGTACCACCGGGTCTTTTGCTGATCCCTGCTGGTGCCATCCGTGAGGCAGATAGTGGTTCTCCATATGGGACTTCCCTGTTCTCTAGGGCCTGGGAAAGCATTTTCCCTGGCCTCTGATTGTCTATGGGCTCTTGCTTTATCCTGGCCAAACTTCTGGGCTGCCTGTTGTCTCTGGGAGGGAGAGGACCTGGGCTGCTTATTCCTGCCAGTTTGGGATTCAGGGAACACCAGATCTGGATCATCTGCTGTTGTGTGGAATGGTGTGGGAATTGGAAGATGTTGGGGCATAACGTCGTTCCTCTAGTCCTGCGGTCCCTAGCTAGTTTGCGTTCCTCTTCCCACTTTTCAGAGTCCTCCTATGGTAGTCTATCGTGTTATTTTCAGGGTTTATAGTTGTGCTAAGATAGGAGAAATAAAGAATAATGAGTCTATGTTGTCTTATCCACACCAGAAATCAAGGCTATCCTTCTAAAGCATGCTTTCTTGTTACCTTCCACTTAAAATTCCTCAGTTAATTCTCAATGCTCTCAGGTAAAATCAATGCCCCTAATCTGTCTTTATCAGTTAGGACTCTTTACTGCTTATAACGTAAAACAAAATTCAAAGATAATCAATAAAGCTGGTATTTTGGCTTTTGTAACTGAATTTCAGAGTTATCAGGAAAGGCTCTATTCTAAGCTCAAACCACATGGCCAGAACCAGTTGCTTGAATTTGCTTCTGATTGGTTCTCTCGTGTTTGTGAGATGGTTGCCAGTTTTTCTTGGGCTATCATATTCAGGTTCATGCCCAAAAGCAAGGACAATGTCCTTACATCTTCCCTGACTCCCACAAACACCAAGAAAATAGTCTAAAATCCTGGATTTCATTTCGATTAGATAACTTTGACCAAATGTTAACTCTGAGTGTGTGGTAGGTCTTCCTTTTACTCCCTTTCCCTAAAGGGTGGGTTAGAAACAATCTTTCCTGAATACATGGACTTTAAGGAAAGAAAATAAAGGTTCTGTTACATAAAGAAAGGAGGAATGGATGCATCAGGACCAAAAAAATCCCTGCAAATGTCATTATAGTGGTTTTCAAATACTGCCCTTATCTCTACCCTGCCTGCTTTGCTAACTTCAGCTCTCCTGGTGTATCTTCTTATACTCAGACAAGCCATTCAGAATTGATTTTGAATTTTTAGAGTTTTCCCATCTTTGGAACTATGGTAATGCTGCTTCCTTTGGTTGAAACACCTAACTCCTCCAGCCATCTCTCCAAAACTCACACTCTCTCAATATCTCTTTCTCTCTCTCCCTCTCTCTCTCTTTCACACACACACACACACACACACACACACACACACACACACACACCTTTTTGTGTATTTACTTCATACTTCTCTGATTTCATTTTAGGACTCAGTATGCAACTATCCCTCACACTCAAAACTAGGTGATGCTGTATTGACTTTGTGCCCTCTTGTCTTTCACTGTAGCATGTATTATACCCTACTGCAGTGGCCAGTTACCTGAGCTATGTCCCTCACTAGCTTGTAAAGGCAAAATTGCCCTTCACAACTTTATCCTTATTACCTACCAAAGTGCTTCTTCAGTAATTCACTTTCAAAAGCTCTAGGTGAGTATATCATGCTATGAATGTGTAAAGAATAGACTAATAATAACGTCTAGGCAAACAGGGAGTAGTCGATGTAGGAGCTGTACCATGAAAAAAGAGGAGGAATTCTCTAGGACTTAGAAGTCACAGAAGGGCATTACAGGCAGTAGAAAGTTACTTCATGGATACAGGCAAATATAATAGACATACCACCTGTTTTATTTTGTTTTGTTTTTTTCTCCTAAAATGAGACTGAACAGGTTCCTCTGTCCCCATGGACGTTATCCTTCCGTCTTCAAATCCAAGCTGAAGCTACTTCTGCAGTCCTAAGAAATTGGCAGTTTGTAGCTCCCTGGAGTCCCCATGGCATAGCCTGGTGGTGTTTGTTACTACTCTCTTTTCAGTGTGTGGGAATGAAGAATGAGTATCAAATTATCTGAATGTCAAAACTCAAATACAAATATCAAGACCATTTCACATCACTGATTGTTTTGAATTCTGAGCCCAGCTTTTGCAGGCTACAATGCTGGAGAGAACCACTTGGTTATGTCACTGTTTTCTAGTCAAAGTGCACTCCAGGCATGATGAACCTAGTCTTAATGAAAATAGCTTTATTCTTATGCCATACAACAGCAGATTATATCATAGAGCTAAAGAAATAGAGTTGAAAATTCCTTTAAGAATATTTCCTGTGAAAGGAGTTTAGAAAGTCACTCAAACAAGAGTGATTGTACTTTATACATTTTATGTTTGTTGTTTTCGTTTGGGTTGAAATTGGAGAATCTAGCGTTGTCATTGTTGCTTCCTTGTTTGAGAGTAAGAGAAATTGAAATTATCACTAGGCGAAGAAGTTTTTGGTTGATCTTATGTTACTACTGTCAGCAAATAAAATTATATAAAAGTTAGAAATTACTAAAGCTTCCTTGATGCTGTACTACCAAAAGAGAATAAAATATCTGTCATTTGAAACGAGAAAGGAGAAAGTAATATCCCTTAAGGTCGAAGTTTGAACTGGTAAATTTAAGTACATTCCTTTACTTAATCCTCACTGGAGTTATACATATGCACCCACCACCTAAATTTATCAAATGTTAATATTTATTTCAGAAGGATTATTTGAGAGAATGAAAGATTGTAATTATATGTGAAGCTTCCTGCCTTGCCTTGTTATATTCTCCTATTCCCCTTATCAAGAAAATCATGATGCTGTATTCCATGGTTATCATTCTTGTCTGTTTCTAGGTGATTAACAATAAAGGGTGTTACTCTATATTTTTTCAAATATTATTTATAGCTACCTGTATTATATATCAATATTCTATATAGGGGGTATCCATTTGTGATCTGTCCTTTTTTATGCTATATTTTCTTTTACCTCTATTATTATCACACTTATAGGTTTATCATATAGCTTAATATCATGTAAGGCAAGTCCTTTCTACATCAATATTATTTATTATTGACCTTTGCTCTTTTACATAAATTTTTAAATAAATTTGTCAAGTTTTATGAAAAGTCTTACTGAAATTTTCATTGGAATTGTATTGGAATTATTAATTAGTTTAAGGGAAATTTTTATCTTCAGAAAATTGACTCCTCTCACTCATGAACCTGTTATATCATTCTAGTTAGGTTCTTGTTAATAAATCTCTATTTTTATCTATTTATCTATGTGTTTTCTCTATAACAATCTTGCACATCTTTTGGTTTTATTCCTCCTACATTAGGAAGACATTGTTGCTATTGTGAATGGTACTCATTTTCCATTATATATTCCAGTGGACTATTTGGGGTATATAGGATTTTTTTCAAGTCAATCTTTTATCCGTCATCCTTGCTAAAAATCCTAGTATACTAGGCTCATTTTTTTTTCCTTATTAAAAGGTATTTTTAGGTAAAAGTTCAAGATTGGTAAACTGATGGTCTCTGAAAACCTTGAAAATGTCTTTATGTTATTCTAGATAGATAGTTTTGTGACCAATTTGAGGATGATAGTTATTTTCTGTTAGTGCTTTAAAAATATTTTCCACTATGTTCTAAAATTTTTAAACTTTTTTTTAAATTAATTTATTTTTGGCTCCGTTGGGTCTTCGTTGCTGCACTTGGGCTTTCTCTAGTTGCGGCGAGCAGGGGCTACTCTTCCTTGCGGTGCACGGGCTTATTGCCGTGGTTTTTCTTGTGGTGGAGCATGGCCTCTAGGCACACGGGCTTCAGTAGTTGTGGCACACGGACTCAGTAGTTGTGGCTCGCGGGCTCTAGAGCACAGGCTCAGTAGTTGTGGTGCATGGGCTTAGTTGCTCTGCGGCGTGTGGGATCTTCCCAGGCCAGGGCTTGAACCCATGTCCCCTGCATTGACAGGCGGATTCTTAACCACTGCACCACCAGGGAAGTCCTATATTCTAGAATTTAATATTACTAAGAAATACTCTGCTATTATTCTTATTTTTATCCCTTTTTAAAAAAATTATATTTTTTCTGTGATATTTTTATGACAGCTTTAATGAGATATCATTTACATACCATGATATTCACACGGTATATAAGTTCAGTCTGTCCAATTCATTTCTTTTTAGTATATACACAGAGTTGTGAAATCCGTCACCACTATCAAATTGCGGTATATTTTCATCACCCAAAATGAAATCCCGTATCTATTAGAAGTCACTCCCAATAGCCTCCCCTCTTCCCCTAACAACCCCTAATCTACTTTCTGTGTATATGGATTTGCCTATCCTGGACATCTTATATAAATGAAATCATACAATATATTTTTTGTGTGTGTCTGACATCTTGAATTTAGCATAATGTATTTAAGGTTCACTCATGTGGCATGTGTCATTCTTCTTATTACAAAGCAGTATCCCATTGTACGGATGTAAGATATTGTTTATTTATTCATCAGTCAATAAATATTTGGGTTGTTTTAAAATTTAAGCCTTTATGAAATAATGCTGCTATGAACATTCATGTACAAGCTTTTATGTGTACATATGTTTTCATTTATTTTGTGTGCATACCTAGTAGAATAGCTGGATGATGTGGTAACTACATGTTTAACATTTTGAATTACTGAAAAGAATTTTCCAAACCAGCTCCAACATTTTACATTTCCACCAGCAATGTATGAGGTTCAAATTTCTCCACATGTTCACCAACAATTTTTATTAACTTTTTAATTTAATTTAATTTTTAGGGCAAAAACATGTACCTTGTTGTTTTGATGTGCATTCCCGTAATGTTTAATGACTTTGAGCATCTTTTTGTTTGTTTAGTGACCATTTGTGTAGAAAAATATTTATTCAAATCCTTTGTCCATTTGTTAATTGAGTTGCTTTTGTATTGTTGAATTTTAAGAGTTCTTTTATCTATTCTGGATACAAGTGCCTTATTAATTTTATGATTTGGAAATATTTTCTCTCATTCTGTGTATCCTCTTTTCACTTTGTTGAACGTTTATTTTGTCTGATATTAGTATAGCCATCCAGGCTCTATTTTAGTTAATGTTTCCATGGTAGTTTTTTCTGCCCTTTTAATCTGTTTGGTTCTTTGACTCTAAAATATGTTTCTTCTAGATGACATAAGACTTGGATCATTTTTTTTTAATCCATTCTGTTAATATCTACCTTTTAATATGAATGTTTAACACACTTACATTTCAAAAAATTTTTATTGGAGTGTAGTTGATTTAAAATGTTGTGTTGTGGATGTACAGCAGAGTGAATCTGTTATACATATACATATATCCACTCTGTTTTAGATTCTTTTCCCATATAGGCCATTATAGAGTGTTGGTCCTTATTAGTTATCTATTTTATATATAGTAGTGTGTATATGTCAGTCCCAAGCTCCCAATTTATCCTTCTCCCTTCTTTACCTCCTGGTAACAGTAAGTTTGTTTTCTACATCTGTAACTCTATTTCTGTTTTGTAGATAAGTTTATTTGTACCTCTTTTTTAGATTCCACATATAAGCGATATCATATGATATTTGTCTTTCTCTGTCTTACTTCACTCAGTGTGACAATCTCTAGGTCCATCCATGTTGCTGCAAATGGCATTATTTTGTTCTTTTTTATGGCTGAGTAATATTCCGTTGTATATATGTACCACATCTTCTTTATCCATTCCTCTGTTGATGGACATTTAGGTTATTTCCATGTCCTGGCTATTGTAAATAGTGCTGCAATGAACATTGGGGTGAAGATACCTTTATGAATTATGGTTTTCTCTGGATATATGCCCAGGAGTGGGATTGCTGGTTCATATGGTAGCTCTATTTCTAGTTTTTTAAGGACCCTCTGTACTGTTCTCCATAGTGGCTATACTAGTTTACATTCCCAACAACAATGTAAGGGGGTTCCCTTTTCTCCACACCTTCTCCAATATTTATTGTTTGTAGACTTTTTGATGATGGCCGTTCTGACTGGTATGAGGTGATACCTCATTGTAGTTTTGATTTGCATTTCTCTAATGATTAGTGATGTTGAGCATCCTTTCATGTGCTTTTCGGCCATCTGTATGTCTTCTCTGGAGAAATGTCTATTTAGATTTTCTGCCCATTTTTGGATTGGGTTGTTTGTTTTTTTTATATTGAGCTGCCTGAGCTTTTGTGTATTTTGGAGATTAATCCCTTGTTGGTTGCTTCATTTGCAAATATTTTCTCCCATTCTGAGGGTGTCTTTTCATTGTTTTATGGTTTCCTTTGCTGTGCAAAAGCTTTTAAATTTAATTAGGTCCCATTTATTTATTTATTTATTTTTGAATTTTATTTTCTTTTTTTATACAGCAGGTTCTTATTAGTTATCTCTTTTATACATATTAGTGTATACATGTCAATCCCAATCTCCCAATTCATCACACCACACCACACCGTCACCACCACCCCCACCCCACCGCTTTCCCCCCTTGGTGTCCATATGTTTGTTCTCTACATCTGTGTCTCTATTTCTGCCTTGCAAACTGGTTCATCTGTACCATTTTTCTAGATTCCACATACCTGCATTAATATACAATATTTGTATTTCTTTTTCTGACTTACTTCACTCTGTATGACAGTCTCTAGGTCCATCCAAGTCTCTACAAATGACCCAGTTTCGTTCCTTTTCATGGCTAATATTCCATTGCATATATGTACTACGTCTTCTTTATCTGTTCATCTGTCAATGGGCATTTAGGTTGCTTCCATGACCTGGCTATTGTAAATAGTGCTGCAGTGAACATTAGGGTGCATGTGTCTTTTTGAATTATGGTTTTCTCAGGGTATATGCCCAGTAGTGGGATTGCTAGGTCATATGGTAGTTCTATTTTTAGTTTTTTAAGGAAGCTCCATACTGTTCTCCATAGTGGCTGTATCAATTTACATTCCCACCAACAGTGCAAGAGGGTTTCCTTTTCTCCACACCCTCTCCAGCATTTGTTGTTTGCAGATTTTCTGACGATGCCCATTCTAACTGGCGTGAGGTGATACCTCATTGTAGTTTTGATTTGCATTTCTCTAATAATCAGTGATGTTGAGCAGCTTTTCATGTGCCTCTTGGTCATCTGTATCTCTTCTTTGGAGAAATGTCTATTTAGGTCTTCTGCTCATCTTTTGATTGGGTTGGTTTTTTTAATATTGAGCTGCATGAGCTGTTTATATATATTGGAGATTAATCCTTTGTCCATCGGTTCGTTTGCAAATATTTTCTCCCATTCTGAGGGTTGTCTTTTCATCTTGTTTACAGTTTCCTTTGCAGTGCAAAAGCTTTTAAGTTTCATTTGGTCCCGTGCTTCCTTGGTGGCACAGTGGTTGAGAATCCGCCTGCCAATGCAGGGGACACGGGTTCAAGCCCTGGTCAAAGTATGCATCATAATCTCATCAATAAAGTTTATATTTATTACTTTATGTAATTGTCTTTTAAATTAGAATAAAATAGTACAAAAATCTGTACTGTATTTAATATTTATATATTTATCTTTATTGTTGCTCTTTATTTCTTCATGTAGATTTGAGGTACTGTCTAATGTTCTTTGATTTCAGGCCTAAGTACTCTTTTTAGTATTTCTTGTAGGATAGTTCTGCTAGTGACAAATCCACCCCCGTACCCCCCTGATGTAGGAATGCCTTAATTTCCCCCTTAGTTTTGAAGAACACTTTGGCTAAATATAGAATTCTTGATTAGCTGTTTTTTCCTTTCAACAGTTTGAGTATGTCATCTCACTGCATCCTGGCCTTGATGGTTTCCAATGAGCTGTCTGCCTATAATTTTATGGAGGATATCTTGTATGTGATGGCTCACTTTTTTCTTGATGTTTTCAAGACTCTGTCTTTATCTGTTGACAAATTGATAATAATGTATCTAGAATAGAATCTCTTTGAGTTTATCCTCCTTGGAGTTCATTGAGCTTCTTCAATGTATAAACTGTCTTTCATTAAATTTGGGGAATTTTCAGTTGTGTCTTCAAATATTTTTTTACTTTGTTTTCTCTCTGCTCCCCTTCTGAGATGTCCATTATGCACGTCAGTGTGAATTACGGTATGAGGTACACTATTCCTCAAACCATATTATCTCAGTTGATTTGGCTTCACATTCTCTGTTTTCTTCTTCTGCCTGCCGAATTCTTCTGCCTGCTGAAAATCATTTTGATTGTTGCACATTCCAATGACATATTTTTTATTTCATTAGTTTTTATAATTTCTACATCATGATTGTCAACCTATTTTGTGAGACTGTCTTCCATTTCCTTTACCTCTCTTATACCATGACTCGTTTTTTATTTTTAATAGTGATTATTTTCATCTTCTGTGTATTTAATTAACTCTTTCTAAAATCTACCTGGAAAATCAACTTTTCATTTCTCTTTATTTTTGTTTCACAATCCCTTGTTTTTTGAAAATTGGACTTTAAAGAAAAACTCTTTCTCTTGAAACATAACTCCTAGAAATTTTGTCATTCCATCTGGAGTCAATTTTTCTTCTGTGTTGGATAGGATGTTATAACTTTAGTGTTAGATTTCAAAATGAATTTTGGAATTTGGATTTGCTGGTTCATTTTTGACTAGGATATTGTTTTGTTTCATTCCTCTTTTTTTTTCTCTGTTTATGCTCACTTTTTCCTGCCTAAGATGTCCTGGCCATAGTCCATAAAAAAAGCTAGTGATTTTCCTGCAGTGTGATTTTGAGTCTCTGACTGCCTTCTCCCTAGGCCTGCAGCTACCCAGGAGCTAGAACTCTGGAAAGTTCCCGCCCTTCAGCGCCCCCATCATGTTCTGTCCTTCTCAGGTCCAGATATTAGTCAGAATAAGGTAGGTTTAGACATTAAGCCTTCTTAGATCCAGGTACTAGTCAGAATAAGGTTGGTTATATTGCAGTGACCAATGACCGCATTATGCTGTGGCATAAAAAAGAGCCAAGTTTTATTTCTCACACTTAATGTCAGCTGGGAGTGCTGTGGCTATGCTTCCTTATCACCTTCATTCTGAGACCCAGGAAGATGGGATTTTCTCTTTCTTGCTCACGAGGATATGTGGACACTGGTCAGTGGTTCCTAAATCTTCTTCCATAAGGAGTCATATTACTTTTGCTCACATTTCATTGGCTTGAGCAAATCATAAGGCCAAGCCTAACATCAATAGCACAATAACGTAGCTTCTTCCCCCAAGAGGGTTAATGAGCATTTTACATTATTATATAATGCAGTATACCACATTCTCTTTATTTTTTTTTTAACCTGTAATAGATTAACTCCCAGCTACCATTTTCTGCCTTGGTTCCCCCAAACTGTCTGGAGTAGGACTTGGACTGTGAACATCATTCTGTGTTTCTACTCTGTGCAGCTTTTTTCTTGATTCTAGCCAGCTACCTTTCTGGTTTTGTATTTTTCACTTTTGTGTCTCGTTGTGTGTATGTTTGTAAGTACAGGAAAATACCTCATATAATAAGTTTGGTGTCATCTTACTCAGAATGTTATCCATAATTTCTTTTTTGGTGAAAAATAAGCTCCACAAACCCGTGATGAGATCCCCTCTCTCCCTGACAAATCATCCCTTAGGATCAGTGTGAGTTTCAGAATACATAACTAACGTCATCGAGTCTGGTAGACACAGAATCTCTGTATTTTCCAAGGCTTTAGTGTTAATTGATCAGGTAGCATTTCCATGTAATTGAAATGTATTTCTTGGCCTGAAACGATTTCTCATTAGTAAGTATAAATTGGTGCTTATTCAGCTAAGCCACGCAATTTTGGGTTTAATAAAAGCCCAGTCTGCTCATTTGTTTACTCTGTTTACTCCCTAAAGTCTAAGCCTTTTGTGACTGAATACAATGCTTAATAAACAGAAGAAAGAATACTAATTGTAGGCACTGTCATGTTGCCCTATTCCTAAGAGCTGGACCTGGCTGCAGACCAAATGGCTCTTGGGTAGAATCAACCAAGTTACCCTCCAGCTTAGGTTTCCAGCTGTCACAAAACAGATCTTGGCCTCAGACAAACACATTTGCAGAATAATATCCTGTTTTACCACAGTGGATCAGGGGAGCTCAGCTAACATCAATCTTCCCTGTAACTCACTTCATCCATCAACTTTCACATCCTGCATACTTTCTTCCTCTAATACATATGTCCCCCTTGTGGAATACTGACCACTCACCCGGGTGTGTCATTGGTGCTGGACAAAGGGAAACTAATCTCTACCTCTTTCCTCACCAAAAGCTCACATCGGATGTGTCATTGGTGCTGGACAAAAGGAAACTAATCTCTACCTCTTTCCTCACCAAAAGCTCACATTTCTACAGGCAAACCATCATGTAGACAGAAATTGATTTCTTCTCTTTGACTGGTGCTGAGAAAGAGGAATTAAAGCTCATGTACAAAACTACTGGAAATAAAAAGTTCTCCAACTAATAAAACAAGGACCTCTCTGTAAGTGAGTCCTATCTGGAGTAATTGGCTTCCCGTTACTGGAGATTGTCAAAGTTTGATGATAATTTGGTATCACAGAACAGGAGGTATTCTTGTGTGTGTGTGTGTGTGTGTGTGTGTGTGTGTGTGTGTGTGTGTGTGTGTGTGTGTGTGTGTGTGTGTGTGTGTGTGTGTGTTGCACAGCTAATCCTGTTATAAAAAGCCTTTCTTAGCTCTTTTGGATTTTATTCTTTTGGACTGTATTCTTTATTCAACATTTGCCTTTTTAATCTCACCTCTCCCAATTCTTTCTCATGCTTAAAAAACATATATTGAGGTCTCCTTCATTCTAAAAGAAGTTCCTTTTTCCCCTCAATTCTGTTTCTCTCTGAAGTGTCATATCTATTATTTCCTTTACCAAAAGTTCGTATTTAGTTACGTATACTCTTAAAAGCAGGATACATAATACTGCCCACTGAAGTCTGGCCAGTGTCCCTACAACTGTAATGAAACTTCTAAGACAGATATATGAGCTGGTCCAGTGGGGTTAGAGATGCACTTTCAGGCTCATATGAGGTCATGGTGTGTGGCACATTCTCCTGAAATATGGATTTTACTCAATAATAAGACATTAAAAACATTATTTTGTTATTAAAACAAACACAAATTATGGAGTACACTGCAAAAATCTTCATAAGATCCTCAAAGCCCAGTAGTACCCTCAGGCTGCCACACAACTCCCACTGAAGCGAGGTGGGTCCGCCGTGGATCAGCAGCCTGGCCATTCCACGTGAGGTCAAGGGCTCTGCAGTGAAGTCAAGTGCTGTGCAGTCTGGACCCCCGGGACTGTCTAAACTAATCAAATGCAGGTCCCCTCCAGGGCAAAGACCCTCACTGATGAGAAACCCAAATTGATCAGAATAGCCACAGTAGAAGCAAAGGGAAAAAAATGGTTTAAAAGAATAGGGAAAAAGAACAGAGGCTGCATTATCAGTAAATGTGAGGTCATTTTGTTGTTGTTGTTATTAGATACTTTGCAAAAATGACAGAAGAGGGAGCACTAGAGCCGTAATGCTAAGAAAACTGTTCTGACCCATCCGCCTTCCTAAAAGTACAGAGAAACTCCGAAGAAGGAAAAGGAGGAAGAGAAGGAAGAGACAGGAGAGAAGAGCAAAGGGAGGAGGAACAGGAAGGAGACGATGAGAATTAATCATGGTCAATTTCCATGCAAAATTATTGTAAGCTATTATTAGGAAAAAATAATACAAGCAGAATGACTCAAGCAATAACACTATACCAGAAAAATGCTCCGCAAATAATAGAAAGTTATAGGCTAATACATATATTTTTCAAATAAATTAAAGAAGCTATGAAAGAATGACCAAAATTAGGAAAACTTCAAATTGAGGGGATTAGAAAAATTAAGAGCTAAAAAGGAAAAAAAATTACAAAAGAAAATAAACATTTTTATTAGTCTTTATTTTTGTTCTGCTACATGTAACACTGTTGATCTTCTGGAACTCTCCTTCTCTGGCTTCCAGTAGATGAGGGTCCTTCTAATTCTCCTCCAGCAGCTTCTTCCTGCTCTGATTCAGGAGTTCCTCTTCAATGACGTCACAGAAAGGGGACATTTCCTGTGGCTCTCTCTTGGTCACTTCTTTCAGTTCACTCTTCTCAGTGGCTGCAGCCACTTGTAAAGTTTAAACAAACATAAGTTGCCTGCATTCCAAATATGCCACTCTATTCTTGAGCTGATCTACCCATGACTAGCCTGCCGCCTTTCTGGGTGCCTCACTGGCATCTAGTGTGGACCATGTCTTAAGCCATCTACCTACCTAGTGTTTAAATCCATGCCTCATCTAAAATTCTGTAACTTAGAAAAATGGTGTTTCTTCTCTCTCATTCTCTCAGATTCAAAACTCCAAAAGCACCCATCACTGTTCTCTTTCTCACCCTGCCATTTAATCAAAGGCCCTTGTCTGCTCAATTTTGCTTCCAAAATATTTCTCAAATCTGTTCCCTCCTTGCACTCTCCACCACCACTGCTCAGCTCCATCCACGTCTCAGAAATGGACTCTTGCAGTAACTTACTTGCTGACTTCATTCTGTCTCATCTGCAAGTGATGTCTAGAACCTGACTGCACTTACTGGGTTTGGGGGATTCCATTTCCATAGAAAATAATGTGGGTGTTGTCATTCAGAGTTGTGCTTGGCCATGCCTTCTTTAAGGGCAATAGATCCTCAACTTGTTTTTGTTCTCAGTACAGTGGAAGGAATTAAAAGTTTTTGAATAACACAAGCCAATAGGAATTATAATACAATAACTGTTAAGATAATTATGACTGCATTAGAATGTCTCAAAGTGTGCCTAAAACTGTTCCAAGTGTCACCCTCTAGAAGTGTGTTGCTGTTTACTGCCCTTTCCATCCTCTTTTATATACATGAGGCAATATCTTTGAGTATCCGCCTGAAAAAATAAGCCACCTTTTCCTCTTTCTCATAGCACTTTTGTACCCAGATATTTGTGACATCACATAATCCACTCACCTCAGAGCTGACCGACATACAGAGTTGTGGTGTTGAGTAAATAAAACAATCCTGTTCCAAAAAAAAGATTACTCTGTACCAGTACAGAAGAGCGAGAGAAGACAGTTCCACTGTGAGGAAGCGTCACCAGATGTACACATACAAGGGAGCACACAAGAGACTATAAACTCTGGACAGGATTTCACACAAAACTAAATGGCAGTCAAAACAACAATGAAAACTTCTCTTGTTCCCTGTAGAGATAAGTGAATGCACCCTGTTGTTGTCTACTGTATACTTGTGAGAGACCCCTGAACTAATCTGTAGGTTTATGTTTACAGTTCCAAGGATCGGAAGCCTAATATTTTATTTTATGTTTTTTAGTTTTATATTATAGTATCGTTGATTAACAATGTTGTGTTAGTTTCAGGTGTACAGCAAAGTGATTCAGTTATGCGTATACAAGTATTTATTCTTTTTCAAATTATTATCCCATTTAGGTTATTACAGAATATTGTTCAGAGTTACAGTAGGTCCTTGTTGATTATACCCTAGGTCCTTGTCGGTTATCTATTTTAAATATAGCAATGTGTTCGTGTCAATCCCAAACTCCCAATCTATCCCTCTTCCCACCCTACCCCCCAACCAGTAACCATAAGTTCGTTCTCTAAGTCTGTGAGTCTGTTTCTGTTTTGTAAGTACGTTCATTTGTATCATTTTTTTTTGATTCTGCATATAAGCGATATCATATGACATTTGTCTGTCTCTGTCTGACTTGCTTCACTTAGTATGATAATCTCCAGGTCCATCCATGTTGTTGCAAATTACAGATTTCATTCTTTTTAATAGAAGCCTAATATTTTAAATATCAAAGATCAGGCTTCTTATTGGATCTGTTATGTTTTTAAGGAGATACCCTGAAGGAGGGGGTGGTGGGTAAGAAGCACCTCCCTCCTCAAAGAAAATTTAATGATTCCTTTTTATGATCGCAGCTGGCATCACATGTAACAACAACAACAAAGACCCAGATTTTGTAGAAACTGGAGGCACAGTTAGGAAGAGTTCTTAGTACATCCACAGGTCACCATGTGCAAACTGAGAATCATTGGCCTACCGAGGTGTGGTCAAGTTTGTAATTGTGGAATTTAAGGTCTTTTATATCTGGTACCAACTTCACTTTTCCCATTCCTACATCCTTACCCAGTGCCCCTCAGGATGTAGAGAAGGGCTGACTGGCCAGGATCAGCTAGAACACA
Organism: Grampus griseus; assembly: GCF_964374135.1. Lineage (NCBI taxonomy): Eukaryota > Metazoa > Chordata > Mammalia > Artiodactyla > Delphinidae > Grampus > Grampus griseus. Next base: position 34,918,065 of record NC_139010.1, read on the forward strand.
CAGAGTAGGAAGTATGTTGCACAGAGGTTATGCAAGTGACGGGGGGATACCCAAAGATTTAGGAGTAATTTGACATCAGTCATTGTGCTTTGCTAGAGAAGTTATTCTTCAAAGATGGGCCAACTCTTTGGATATATATGTATGTTAAAGCATTTAATGTATTCCAACCACCATGTTTAATTTCAAGATTTTGGAAAAATGTATCTACGGTGTTGGGATCAGTACACATTGGGAATTAGAGTAAAGGACTGAAATATATATATGAAAACTTATAGTTGGAGTGGTGGCTCTATCAGCTTCCTTACACATTGGCAAGATAGTGTTAGAAAACTATTTTTGTGGGTTTTTTGTCTCCAAAAAATGAGCTGACACATTCCAGATGGAATGAAGACCATGAGCACATTGCCAAGACCTCCAACAATGAATTACTGGCGTCAAGCCGTGATATTATAGAAGTGAGGGTTAATCGTTGTGTCACTGATGTCCACAGAGTTCAGAATTTTAGACTTTTTGCAAATGGAATATTGCAATTTTCAGCTGCCTTTTGCCAGGCTACTGAGAGGCAGCACAGTCAAATATGACAGATGTATTGCCGATGAAAAGCTTGTTTACCTGGGGCAAACAAGGCTTATCTTTTAAGACACTGTTTGAAGAGTGCACAGAATTGTAGGGAAAGGAATATTCTGGAGGATGGATGTGCTCACGTGTTCCTATGGCATTTGTTTTCTCCACATAACATCCGTGGGTAAATTCAGATTATCTGTTCTAATAGACACATTCAATTTAACTCTCAACATGATTCATTGCTATGCCATGCCCTGCTTTCTCAGAGTTCCTTTAAATTTCCAAAGTCTCATATGTAAGCTTCACTGACCAATTTTTATTTTAGGAATATGGGAAAGCACCTCTCACCAAATACTAGGAAAATCCCACTGTTAGATATAGATTTGATTTGCTATCAAACTGCATGTTAAAAATAACAATGACCGGGCTTCGCTGGTGGCACAGTGATTGAGAGTCCGCCTGCTGATGCAGAGCACACGGGTTCGTGCCCTGGTCCAGGAGGATCCCACGTACCACGGAGCGGCTGGGCCCGTGAGCCATGGCCGCTGAGCCTGCGCGTCTCCGGAGCCTGTGCTCCGCAACGGGAGAGGCCACAGCAGTGAGAGGCCCGCGTACCGCAAAAAAAAAAAAAGTAAAATCCACTAGAGGTTACTTTCTACTTACTGTGAATTTTTAAAATCAAATTCCTTTTACTTTAACACCTCGTTGATATCAGATGTATTTAAATAATATTTAATTAGGCATTAGGAAAGGGAGAGAATAGAGATCATTCAAGACCAAGAGAGAAGTTTCCGTGTGTTGCCACAAGTGAGTAGCATCTCAGATAAATGTAAATATCTGAAAGTCAAGGAGCAGGGGGGTACGCAGCAGCAGAAAATTGGTGCACAGAAGGGTTTGAACATATGTATCTCATACTTTATAAATCAGCCTGAGGCTGCCCTGCATGATCTAACTGCAGTGCAAACAAATGTTCTGTTCAAGGTGATCAAATTGGTAAACTCAGATTTGATGGACTAAAACTAAAAAACTAGAGATTATGGTAACTGCTCACAACCTTGCATGTCCTTGTCAGTTTATGATGTTTACTCAGATGTATTGATTTCAAGATAGAAACATGTATCTTTCAAATCCTGACTATGTGACACACCAGGCTTAATGTGGAAGAAAAGGACCACCCATGAAGCAGTACTATCCACCAGACTTCTTTTGACTGTGTTGAATCCTCACAACAATCCTCTGAAGTAACACAAATTCTTGTCTAAGAGGAAGAAATTGTAACTTAGAGAGTATTAAGGAACTTGTCTGAGGCCATGTGACTCTTGGATGGGGAATTTGGGATTCAAACAGAGCTCTCTGAAGACCCAAACCCTTTCACTTCCTCTAAATCGTTCTACCCTGCAGTAAAGGTACCTGTGTTGGATGGATGCAGACACATCCATCGATTTTGTTATAGTGTGACTGGGGAATTAGAGAACTTGATATATGGGTGTGGGGGCCGGTTTAGAAGTTTGTTTTGGAAATGTATAGTTAATATCTTGTAAATTGCATGTAAATATTTCTGCACTTATTTGTGTGAGACTTGACATGACAGAATAGGTAGGGAAATCCAATTACCCATCCATCTGCTGATAAATCAATGAAGACAACTGCAACGAAGTGTTTATTTCATCTTTGCTGAAGGGCATGTTTTACCAAACATTAGTTCAATAATCTCATTTGTAAATCTTAGAAATCTTGCCCTTTATAATTATTCGCCTTAAACGATCTTTCTTTCCTTCCTTCCTTTAAAAAGTTAGAATCTCTCTTATGTCATTTGAAGAAGATTGCAGAGAACAAAGGATGGCTTTTGTAGTTACTTTGGTGCTGATGAAAGATTATGGGCTTTTGAGTCAAACACATCAATGTTCATGCATAAATAGTTGTAAGTTATGTGACCTTGATGAAGTCATTTAAACTGTCTACCTTTCCATTTCTTAAGTTGTAAAATGGAAGCAGTCATATCGTACAGGGTTGTGGTGAAAATTAAATGAGATAGTGAGCATAAAATCATTTAGCCTGGTATTTAGAACAAAGTAAGTGCACAGTAAATGCTAGCTACAAAATTACTGTCACTACTATTGCTGTAATCACACCTGGGAAAATTATTTATCTTTTCCAAGCCTCATATTCCTCTCAAGCATTCATTCACTTTTTTATTTTTAAATTTTATTGGAGTATAGTTGATTTACAATGTTGTGTTAGTTTCAAGTATACAGCAAAGTGATTCAGTTATACATATACATACCTTCATTCTTTTTAAGATTCTTTTCTCATATAGGTTATCACAGAATATTGAGTAGAGTTCCCTGTGCTATACAGTAGGTCCTTGTTGGCTATCTATCTTATATACAGATTCTTCTCTTTTAAGTGAGAATTAAATGAGAAAGCATATGTTACATATTCATCACAACACAGAGCCTTAATAAACGTGAATGACTTTTCTCAATCTGTTTTCATCCAGACGCCGTTTTGTCGCCAAGTAACTGCCCTTTGTTAGGCTTGGGGTTGTGGACAGTCAACACTGACACTACTTCCAGAGCCCTGGCATTTCAACATGGTCTGTCAGTTTTCTGGGAAGATACACATTCTCAAATTTATCTTCACTGACCAAAGGAGTCACCAAGTGTAGGGACCGTTGACCCACACTTAGTCTGATTAGATATCAAATAGTTTCCTGCTATAGAAAATGTACTGCATTATTGGAGTTAGAGTGTCCCAAGTATACTGAAGTCAATCATATAACTTTATATCAGTTTCTCTTAGAGCTTATCATTTTAATCTAATCAGCGCTCTTCAAATGTAATGTGCACACACATCCCCTGGTGATCTTGTGGAAATGGAGCTTCAGTTTCAGTAGGTCTGGGTCAAGGCCAGAGGTTCTGAATTATGAAGGTCCCAGATGATGAAGACGCTGCAAGATCACACTTTGAGAGGGTCACAGTGTTAATGAAGCCACACCCTATTTAAACCTTATCTTTGACTAGCAGATGTTAGCAGACCTTCCTTTCGCGTCTTCTATTCTCCCCTCTGAGCTCTGTTTCCTTTTTTCAACACTGCTCCCTTTAAACGTGAAGGCACTTAAAGTAAAAATGCTAACTGCTCCTCAAATAAATCCTTTACTTGCATATCCACAAACCTTTTATCTGTGTTTTTATTATTCATTTTAGTATCATTCTGTCTTCTCAGCTTGGCAAACTCCTACTCATCCTTCTAGAACCAGTTCAAATTTCTCCTCTTCTGTGATCACCTCCTTCACAAAGTAGTACATTTTTTTCCTTCACTATGCTCCCCTGACATGTTGCACATATATGTTTAGCAATTATCCTTTTCTTCTGTAATTTTTATCTCTATTTTATATTCTTGATGATAATAGAACACCATGAGGGAATTTTGGGTCCAGTTCCCAGCATCTGATGCTGTCTTGGCAGACACTGAACACTCAAAATAATTTAGGAGGCTGAAGGTATACAGTAGACCAAGCAGAGTCTATGGGAGACAGGCAAGGCTGGGTCCGACTTCCTGCTCCCCCATGATCATTGTAAAGTTGTAAGAGTACCTTAACTTTCCTTGACCTCAGTTTTTTCACCTGTAAAAATTCGAATATTTTACGTTACTCTATAAGGCTGCTGTGAGGATTATATAAGATAACATCTATGTTGCATTTAGCCCTAGTACCTGAGGAGTAGCCAATAACTGTTAATATCGTGGTTTCTTATTATTTTTTTGTTTGAGACTTACTTCAGATCATATCAACAGATGCTAGAGTGCAATTTTTCCCCTTCCATTTTAGACTGAATGAGTTAATGTTATATTTATTTTATTACGGTCTCATAGTGTCCAATGTTATTTTTAAGACTCCCAAACTTTCATAGAGTAAGGGCTATTTAAATACTTAAAAATGAAATATATAAATGTATGTTATCTTGCATTTCACATGTTAGGCCCTTGAAAGACGTTTTTGAACTAAGTCATGAGAAAACTTCCTTTGAGCAACACTTCTTACATTTAAGCAACTTTATGACTGAGAGCATTCTGCATTTCCAAGGTCAACCATTTACTAAGGTACTTAATTTGCACATTGCGATATATAGTCTGCTGTGTCTGGTGTTCATTTCCACTGCTGTTTTTATGCCACAATCCCTCCTGATCCATCCGGCCAAGAACTTGCCTGAGATGTTCCCTCCCGCCTTGTGTCTCACTCTTTGCAGCAGAGATAAATGGATTAAGAACACGAAATAATCAGAGCACATCAAGTGGAGAAGACAATTCCTTTGCATAGAGTTGACTGCATTGATTGCAATTTAAATGCATGATGACTTCTTTCCCAGGAGTGTGAAAAAGAAATAGTTTACAAAATACCCAGGAAGTCTCTCAAGGAAACTAATTAATGGCATTATTATCTTAAGCACAGCAAAGATTATTGAAAAGTTTCCTGTTACTCAAAATACTTTAGAAAACAAATTATGATTACCTAGGATACTGTGCTTTAATGAATCTTTCATTGATTTTCTGTATGTTTACAGAGAGGGTTCAGACTTTATTTTCAACAATTTATACAGCACTTGCATGAGAGGGCTTCATATGCACTGGACAGAAAAAGTCATTTTCTGTTATAGCATGTCACAAAGCAAAAACCAAGAACTTGAAACAAAGGAAAAAATAACAGACCTGCCCCACATACAGTGTTTCTCTAAAATATATAACTAGAAATGGATTGGCTGAATTGAACGGGGGTGTGCGTGTCAATATGTGCTAGGTAATACCACAATTTTTACCAAAGTGGTCACAGAAATTGACATTTCAATTGCTTTGTATCCTTAAAACTGGTGGTATTTTTGACTTTTCAATTTTCCCATTTTGCTGTATTTATAAATGTATCTTGTCTTGGACTTAATATTTTCATCACCATATTTCTTATGTGTTATGGCCATTTGGATCTCCCTCTTCTGTTTTGAGAGCTTCTTCAAGTATTTTGCCCAAATTTCTCTTTGGTTACCAGGGTTTTTTTTAATTGGTTAATAATACTTCTTCATATATTCAAAATATTTAGCATGTGTGTGTCTGGTGTGTGTCTGTGTGTGTGTTGGAAATATACTATGATTTTTTTTTTTAACATCTTTATTGGCGTATAGTTGCTTTACAATGGTGTGTTAGTTTCTGCTTTATAACACAGTGAATCAGTTATACATATACATATGTTCCCATATCTCTTCCCTCTTGCATCTCCCTCCCTCCCACCCTCCCTATCCCACCCCTCTAGGTGGTCACAAAGCACCCAGCCGATCTCCCTGTGCAATGTAGCTGCTTCCCACTAGCTATCTATTTTACGTTTGGTAGTGTATATATGTCCATGCCATGCTTTCACTTTGTCACAGCTTACCCTTCCCCCTCCCCATAACCTCAAGTCCATTCTCTAGTAGGTCTGTGTCTTTATTCCTGTCTTACCCCTAGGTTCTTCATGACATTTTTTGTTTTTTCTTAGATTCCATAAATATGTGTTAGCATATGGTATTTGTCTTTCTCTTTCTGACTTACTTCACTCTGTATGACAGACTCTAGGTCCATCCACCTCACTACAAACAACTCAGTTTCATTTCTTTCTATGGCTGAGTAATATTCCATTGTATATTGTGCCACATCTTCTTTATCCATTCATCCAATGATGGACACTTAGGTTGCTTCCATCTCCTGGCTATTGTAAATAGAGCTGCAGTGAATATTTTGGTACATGACTCTTTTTGCATTATGCTTTTCTCAGGGTATATGCCTAGTAGTGGGATTGCTGGGTCATATAGTACTTCTATTTGTAGTTTTTTAAGGAACCTCCATACTGTTCTCCATAGTGGCTATACTAATTCACATTCCCACCAGCAGTGCAAGAGTGTTCCCTTTTCTCCACACCCTCTCCAGCATTTATTGTTTCTAGATTTTTTGATGATGGCCATTCTGACCGGTGTGAGATGATATCTCATTGTAGTTTTGATTTGCATTTTTCTAATGATTAATGATGTTGAACATTCTTTCATGTGTTTGTTGGCAATCTGTATATCTTCTTTGGAGAAATGTCTGTTTAGGTCTTCTGCCCACTTTTGGATTAGGTTGTTTGTTTTTTTTTGTTATTGAGCTGCATGAGCTGCTTGTAGATTTTGGAGATTAATCCTTTGTCAGTTGCTTCATTTGCAAATACTTTCTCCCATTCTGAGGGTTGTCTTTTGGTCTTGTTTATGGTTTCCTTTGCTGTGCAAAAGCTTTGAAGTTTCATTAGGTACCATTTGTTTATTTTTGTTTTTATTTTCATTTCTCTAGGAGGTGGATCAAAAAGGATCTTGCTGTGATTTATGTCATAGAGTGTTCTGCCTGTGTTTTCCTCTAAGAGTTTGATAGTTTCTGGCCTTACATTTAGGTCTTTAATCCATTTTGAGCTTATTTTTGTGTATGGTGTTAGGGAGTGTTCTAATCTCATACTTTTACATGTACCTGTCCAGTTTTCCCAGCACCACTTATTGAAGAGGCTGTCCTTTCTCCACTGTACATTCCTGCCTCCTTTATCAAAGATAAGGTGTCCATATGTGCATGGGTTTATCTCTGGGCTTTCTATCCTGTTCCATTGATCTATATTTCTGTTTTTGTGCCAGTACCATACTGTCTTAATTACTTTAGCTTTGTAGTATAGTCTGAAGTCAGGGAGCCTGATTCCTCCAGCTCCGTTTTTTGTTCTCAAGATTGCTTTGGCTATTCGGAGTCTTTTTTGTTTCCATACAAATTGTGAAAGTTTTTGTTCTAGTTCTGTGAAAAATGCCAGTGGTAGTTTGATAGGGGTTGCGTTGAATCTGTAGATTGCTTTGGGTAGTAGAGTCATTTTCACAATGTTGATTCTTCCAATCCAAGAACATGGTATATCTCTCCATCTACTTGTATCATCTTTAATTTCTTTCATCAGTGTCTTATAATTTTCTGCATACAGGTCTTTTGTCTCCTTAGGTAGGTTTATTCCTAGATATTTTATTCTTTTTGTTGCAGTGGTAAATGGGAGTGTTTTCTTAATTTCACTTTCAGATTTTTCATCATTAGTGTATAGGAATGCCAGAGATTTCTGTGCATTAATTTTGTATCCTGCTACTTTACCAAATTCATTGATTAGCTCTAGTAGTTTTCTGGTAGCATCTTTAGGATTCTCTACGTATATTATCATGTCATCTGCAAACAGTGACAGCTTTACTTCTTCTTTTCAGGTTTGGTTTCCTTTTATTTCCTTTTCTTCTCTGATTGCTGTGGCTAAAACTTCTAAAACTATGTTGAATAAGAATGGTGAGAGTGGGCAACCTTGTCTTCTTCCTGATCTTAGTGGAAATGCTTTCAGTTTTTCACCATCGAGGACGATGTTGGCTGTGGGTTTGTCATATATGGCCCTTATTATGTTGAGGAAAGTTCCCACTATGCCTACTTTCTGCAGGGTTTTTATCATAAATGGGTGTTGAATTTTGTCGAAAGCTGTCTCTGCATCTATTGAGATGATCATATGGTTTTTCTCCTTCAACTTTTTAATATGGTGTATCACGTTGATTGATTTGCATATATTGAAGAACCCTTGCATTCCTGGAATAAACCCCACTTGATCATGGTGTATGATCCTTTTAATGTGCTGTTGGATTCTGTTTGCTAGTGTTTTGTTGAGGATTTTTGCATCTATGTTCATCAGTTATATTGGCCTGTAGTTTTCTTTCTTTGTAACATCCTTGTCTGGTTTTGGTATCAGGGTGATGGTGGCCTCATAGAATGAGTTTGGGAGTGTTCCTCCCTCTGCTATATTTTGGAAGAGTTTGAGAAGGATAGGTGTTAGCTCTTCTCTTGTAATGGTGATTTCTTAAAAATATATTTTTTTAAATAGAACTTCATTCTGGTCTATCGATAGAGAACTATTTATTTTGTTTTACAGAGACACTGGGTGTGTCATGTTATATCCTTCAGAAGGCAGGTGGCATCCCAGGGAAATATTAAATGTGACCTTTGAGCAGGCATGAGACCCAAAGAAGTCTGAGACCCTTTGAGGTCTCTTTGCCACCTTCTTTTATAAACATGACTTATATGTATTTCCAACTATGGTGATGACAGTTAAGGTCTGGAGTTATGGCAGGTTGTCTGAATATTTGGATGACACCATTATTTTTTATTTCTTTTATTTGTATGATTGGGCCATATGATTTCATATTTATTAAGTTTTTGCTATTTTTATAAAAATTCATATTAGAGACAAAGCATCCAGAGCTCATTCCCACATCACATGGTAGCAGAAGATGGACAAGGTGGTGGATAGAAGTGAGGCTTCTCCTCAGGGACCCACAATTACTATAAGAAAGGCAACTAAAGAAAGCCCTTCTTAAATCAAACCTGATAATTAGAGATTTTTTGAGTGTTTCTTTCTAGAAAAGGCATTAATTTTAAGATGTTCTTGTTTCACATTTCTGTTCTGCCTTTTGGAGTTGTCATGTGCCATTGGTACATAATTCCAGAGTAGCTAAACAGGAGGAGAAAAGAGAATCATTATGGAATAGCAAACAGAAACCTAGACACAAATGATGTAAATGGCAGTCTGATAGGGATTCTGGAACCAGGGTGCAAAACTAGACAAGTCTCATCTTGCTCTTTAGTTGATCCTATGTGTTTCTGATAGAGTCTGTTGTAGAAAGGTTAATGCATCATTTAGGTAACCTCTAAGACACTCTTTGTTGATAACATGTTCAGTTCCTATTTGGCTTATGCTGATCATTTTATTTTTACAATATTTCAACTTATTTTCTACATACACTTGAAAGACTCAATCTCCCATTTTACTTCAACCCTTCCTTGCTTTAATTTGTTGGAACTACAGCTCTCCTGAACACTCTTTGCTGCCAAGGCTCTAACTGTTTTCAGACAAAAATGTCACGGGAGGAAGTCACCATCTAAATCTGTGTTTTAGCCTCTTTCTCTTCCAAATTTTTGCAGTACCTTTCCAACAATTTCTTTCTTTCTAATAATGTTCGGCTTATAAATGAGACATCTGTCAAAGTACATATAAAGATGAATGTTACAAAAATGAAATGACATCTAATTTTTTATTTATTTAGGTGATATCTTGCCCTATTTATTTTCATTACACTTCAATACACATATTAATTGCATTTTCAGTAATATCAGTTTAAACAAATAATTTTTAAAGCACTCAGTAGAAAGAACTGATGGTCATTGGATAACTTCTTTGTTCCTGGAGATTTACTAACATCATCTTAACACCTCAGAACAACAAGATGAGCAAAGTATTGTTTCTAGATATACCTAACGAAGGCTCAGAGGCTGCCACACATCCAAGTGACATCATTATACGCAGCAGAGCTAGGACTGCAGTGGGACTACAGTGTAGGACTGTGGGACTACAATGTGGAACTACAGTGTAGTCTCCTCTATCTCTGGAACTTTAAGTGTGGTGCAGGCCAGCAACATCACCATCCCCCAGGAACTTGTTAGAAATGCAGAATTTGAGTGCCACCCCAGACTAAATGGCATCAGAATCTTTATTTTAACAAGATCCCCAGATGAATCGTATGCATATTAAAGACTGAGAAGTACTGATTTATATACAACATGCCTCTGAAGCAGGGTGGTATTTTTTGTTGTTTTTTTCCTATTTCTCATCTTCTATGACTGCAAAGACAAACATGTGGTATACTTTAAACAAGTTTATTTTTATTTCCCCGCAAAACACATTTAATTTTTGTAAGAACATTCTGGGGAGATCTCATAGCACTATTCAAATTCTTTTTCTTTCTTTACTTTTCTCACAGACAATTCCTTTTCTTCTCCATCTTCTAACATCTATTACAATTTTCTCCAGCAAATTAAGTCCATTTATTATAAGGTGGCAATGGATCTGGTGTTTTCCGTTTTGTATAGTGAAGAAAGAACATTTATGGGTTAATTCATACATTCTGCACATATTTCCAATTCATTTTTCATCTTCCTTAAGTAATTGCTCTTATATATATGCCTTGAGCATGATTATTTGTGCATATGTATTAAAAAGAAAAGAAAAAACCTCCAAAATATCAAGAGGTTATTTTGAATAAATACCTTAGAATTTCTTTTTTCATTTTAGCCATTTCTAGCTTGTAAAACACACTTTCTATTTACAGTGGGTATCACTAAATTAAATCAGAATGATACAAGACTAATTTGGATCATTTTACTAAATGTTCCAGGAAATAAATATAATGATTGATTTAAACCTGGTAAAGAAATTCACTCATTCCATTTTGCCATTATGTATTACTTATTATTCTTGGTGGACAAATGACATTATATAATTAAATATATATATATTTTTTGTTTATTTGTTTCAATTTTATGATGTTCTTAGGATGATATAGATGTGTGTGTTCTCTCATAGATGATTATATATACATTTTTCACATAGCCTTAGAATAGGAAAATATTTACGATTAAACTATATTTTGTTTTTTCGAAATACTTCTTCATTATTTTGCCTTTGCAAGAAAACCTTCATCTACTCATGATTAATAAATTTATACATGCTTTGTTTTTTAAAATCCAACCCAGAATGTAGAGAACTAAGGTTATCCCAAAATTGTGATTTTATCTGTTCAATAGATGTTCATTGTTTATTTTTTGCATGTTTTCTTGTAATACGGTGATGAGAAAAGGTATGATCCCTGTCCTTATGTAGTTGACAATACTATGGTGAGGGAGTCATATAAACACTAAATTACTACATCGGGAGTCAGTGCTACAGTGATGTCTGCCTCACAGTAGAGGTGTGATTTATCTTGAGATTTGAGGGATAACGGCAGATACATGGGCTTAGAACTGAAGGCAAAGAAATTTGGAATGATGGCATATGGATGGAGCAGCAGTGAGAAGAGGCAGTGGTGAGAGATGAAGCTGGACAGGCTGGCTGAGGCCAGTTCAAGGCAGCATATAAGTCATATGAAGAAGGGAACAAGCCATGAGAAGTCATTAAAGAACCCTCACCCATAATATTCAGTATTTATTCAGTACGGGCCATGTGCCAAGCATTGTGCTAGTGATTGTACATGGTGTGCAGTCTAATCTTCCATTTCCATTTTATATATGAGGGGGAAAATGGTGAATCTTACAGTGTATTACACAAAGTAGAGCATCTGGGATTTGAAGCCAAGATTTGCTGTTTCTAACACTCACTCTCCTTTTTAAATTATGAAATATATCATTTATTCAAAGAATACATATTACATATATGTAAAATATAACAAAAAAACAATAGTATGCTCCCATCTACCCAGTTTAACATATCAGAACATGAGTAAAACAACTGAGGTCTCCTTTATGCCCCTCTGAAATCTAAATATTTTCCAGTGGATAAGGTTCTTAAATTTGTACACGTCTCCACAATATATGGTTTGTTTGTTTCTTTGTTTATCTATCTTTTATTGTGAAAAGAACACTTGACATGAGATCTACCCTTTTCACAAAGTTTTCAGTGCACAATACAGTATAGTTGACTATAAACACAACATTGTACAGCTGATCTCTAGAACTTACTCCTCTTGCATGACTGAAACCTTATGTTTTTGGATTAGCAGCGCCCTATTTCAGGAACTCATTTAAATAGTAAAATCCTTAACGTATATTTTGGTGACTTTTTAAAATTCCATTTTCTATTAGTGAGATTTAGCTCTGTTGACTCATGTAGTTATAGAGAACATACTTTCCCAATTCACTTATATTTTAGCCTTATGACGGCTATTTGTTGTTTCTGTCTTTTTGCTTCTACTGTCAGCATTGCTGTAACATTTTTATCTATGTCTCATCATGTACCTGTGCGAAAAGTTTCTCTAGAGTATTGACTATATCTAGGATGCTATTTCTGGGTTGCAGTAAATGTTCATATTTAATTTTAAAAGATAGTACTAAATCGTTTTCCAAGTTGATTTCACTGACTTAAAACCCCATCCTTACAATCTGCTTTCCATGACCTTGTCAATAAGTACATAAAAAAAAAAAAAATCTGGGCTAATCTCATGGGTTGTAAATGGCATTTCAATAATCCAATTACTAGGCAGGGTTTTTTTTTTTCCTCTTATAATGTATTTACGTTTATACTTCTTCTTTCCTGAAAAGCCCACTTGAGCTTTTGAAAGTTTTTCTTATCGATTTATAAGTGGTCTTTTCATATTCTGGATGCTCATCCTTTTGTCCATTATCTGTACTGCAAATGATTTTCCCAGTTTACGGCTTATTTATTTTAATTTTTTGATAAACACAAGTTCATAATTATACTATAGTTAGACTCGTCAGACTCTGTCCTTATTCTTTGTGTATTTTGTGTCTTACTTAAGAAAAGTAACCCTAGCCTGAGGTCATGGATCTGTTCTGCTCTATTTTCTTTGAAAAGTTTTGAAGATACGATTTTTAGATTTAAGCATTAAACCCATTTGGAATTGACTTTTCTGAATGAGTGTGTGACGGATCTCTGTGCTGTTTTTCTCCACGTGGTTGTTTTTGAAGAACTTTAGGCAGAGTTGTTGCATGAGTACATTTTTGCTTGAGGATAGACTTGGTTAATATGTGACTAAAGACAAGAGACCAAAAATGAAGCCACTATCATGATCCCAGCAAGAGATACTGAGGGTCTGAATTAGGGCCACGTCAGTAGCGTGGACAGGGAGACATAAAAATTATTTTGGAGCCACAAACAATAGAACTTGGTATATCTGATTTTAGTGGGCATAATTAACATTCTGGTCTTTAGTTTTTTTTCCCTGAATTTTAAAGTAAAATATTTTACTGCCCTACGATGTACTGGTGTCCTTGAGTGTCCTCTACTTGCAGTGTTCTTCCTTTAAACATTTGCAAGTCTCCTTCCCTCATTTCCCTCAAGTCTCTGCTGAAATGCATTTTTTAAATGATGGCCCCTTTGAGTACCCTTTATAAAACAGCAATATCTTTCTCCTGAGCGTAGACACATACAAATACCTGGTAATCTCTAGTTCCTTATGATTTATTACCATCTTTGCATGATTATTTTTATAGTGTCTGTGTATTTTCTCTAGATTATAAGCTCTATGAGGGAAGAAGCTTCATCTGTTTGTTTACTGCCGTATCACCAGGGCCTATGCCAATGTCTGTTAAATACTCATCGAATAAACACATGGGCAGAGAGTAATTTATGCCAATGAAATATATTCTCTTTTTAAAAAGAGGGGCTTGTATAGATCTAATGTTTTTGAAATGTTAACAGATTTTCACTTTTCCTACAATGGCAGAATTCTGGGGAGATGGCAGTGACCCACTGGGCTAAGAGTCACCTTCCTCCCAGATCTCATTGTAATATTTCTAAAACAACTTAAGAATAAAGATGACAAGCAGAAGGAATCATTGTGAATATCCCAATTTGGCCTGCACTTACCTGGGTGAGCCCATCCATCATCTTTATTACACATTGACAATAAAAGCAGTGGTCTCTAAACTAACTGAACCTTTAGAGATGAAACAAAATAAAACTATGAACATAACCGGCCTGCATCTCAACACCTGCCTGGATTGAGGCAAAGCCCTTCCTGTCTGTTCCCCCTCCCTGCTCTGCCATAGAGCTGCATTCACCAGCAGTCTTCTATTGGACTGGCTTTGAAATGTTCAGTTAGTGCGCCTTGTCTGTTTAAATCTGCTTTAGAGAAGAAACCATGATAAGATGATTAAATAAACATGTAAAACTACTTGCGGGCTGGATACCGTATAGTCTTTGGTCACATTAGAGTTTGGTAAGCATGTTTTATCCATTCCACACCTTAGAAACAGAAACTTTAAAAACTGGCTTAGGTGTTGGCATCTACTCTGATCACAGCTGACTTAGCTGACCCCCAGCCACCAAGTTCCTTGCTCATCTAGGCCAGGTTGTCTTCAAATGTTCATGTGTTCATGCATTAGCAGGAGATCTTGTTGAAGTGTAGATTCTGATTCAGTAGGTTTGGGTTGGGGGGTGGTCTAAGATTTTGCATTTCTTACAAGCTCCCAGTTGATGTTGAAAAACCTAGTACATGCACCACACTTTGGCCCCTAGACTTCTGGTCAAAATATTGAATATTATCAATGTAAGGTCGGATCTTAACAAAACGGCACCGCGAAACAAAGGAAAGCTTCAAGTGAGCTTTATTAGGGAGCGCTCCCAGGCGAGGTTCACTGGTCCGAGAGAAAGGGGCCAGAGAAGTCGCGTCCAGTACTGGATGAGGGGAATTTTTACTGGGGTAAAAGCAGAAGGTGGCTTGCAAGGGGAGGGGGTGGTTTGCTATACAGGGTAATTCCTTATTTGGTGAGGATACAGCAGGGCCAGGTGTTGGTTGGTCTGTTGTGGGGCGTAAGCCCATTTTCCCTTCCTGTCAGCCCCATTGTTTTCTGGGCAGGAAGTTAGAGTCTCTTGTTGATTCCCAGAACAGGTGAGGTCGTTATGTCCCAATGCCTCTCCTACCTCATACTGGTCGATGTTTTCTCTTACCCCCCGGGCCTCCTTTCACCCGGGCCAATGGACCTTACAATCAACCCAAATTTAAAGATGAATTTTCTTTTAAGACAAATTATTGGAACACACTAGATGATGAAGATGCTTAGGTTCAGAATAAAATCTACTTTGAAATATATTTTTATGCAGAATTAAATAAAATATTAGGATGAGATATTTTTCTTTTAATCCTAGATTAGATGAAAAATAATTGATAGTGCTTAAAGCTGTAGTGAAATGTGGACAAAATATAAATAAGACCTTTACTGTATATAGAAGAAAAGCAGAATCAACATTGCTAAAAATCAAATTAGAGAACCATAAGATGAATTTAAAAAACATACTTAGGATGCAGAAGAAACGTCTCAGGAGATAAAGTTAACATAGGAGTACATGAATGACACAGAGCTCAGGACACAGAAATGCTGCAAGAGGTGAATGGATTGGAATCAATAATTATTAACAGAGGAAAATCTTCTAGAACTATAAAGACTCTTGAGGGCAAGAGGCTTACCTTATACAGGTAAAATTACTAAGTAGAAACTAACATATAGACATTCTCTGATAATTTTTTTTTAAACCTTAAAGCAAAAATAAGGAGCTTAATTCTACCAAATACAAATTAGTTCATTTTCAAAGGAAAACCAGACTAGATTCGAATTTCTCCTCTACAACAGTCAAAACCAGAAAGCAATAAAGAAACATCTATAAAACGTTAGAAAAATCAAATGTAAACCAAAATTTTACAACTTGGCATGTTGTCCTGAAATGTAGTAACAACAGAAAGACATTTTCAGTCCTACTAAGACTCAAGAGAGTTATTAGCAAGCACTCAGACCTGTGCTCATATCACTAAAGGCAGACCACAGAATGAACTCCCATTTCTGAAATGTGTACTTTTTTTTATGGTTTAGTCAAATTACAGAGGTTAATAAATAAAAACACAAAAAATATTATCCATACCTCTTTTGTATCATTATTGTACATTGTATTATTGTTTTATAGTTATTTCCTTCTGAGACCTTTCCTCCATAGCATGATAATCTTAAGGGCAAAGACCTTTATTAACATTTAACACCTTTATCTGTTTTATCTGATATTTGCTCTGAAAGTATTTGTTAATTAAATGTGTTGTCTTTTGTGGCATCATCTCATTTAAATCCATTCTCTTGCCTCCTACACCTGATCATGTTGAAAACATTTGTGGAGGGAACTGTAGAAATCACTAACAAATCTAATTTAGAGATCTTATATTGTGGCAATCTTTTCCAAACCAAATTTTAATATTCAAAGCAGTTGGGGCTCCAAGCTGTGTTTGACACAGCCTGGCCTGGTGGGTGACGCCCCAGTCCCAGACACATAGAGTGACAAGGCTGCTACTTAGGAGAAGTTACTGGTGTTCTCTGCAGGTGGCATGGTTGACTCCTAGGAATGTTCTTCATTTCACCACAAAACTCTGCTCACAGTTGTCTGTACAGGTTTATCTGGATCTCTGATGTAGTTTGTAGTATAATTCAGTTGAAAACATTTCATTCCAAGCACTCATAATGAAGTGGTTTTCTTTTTTTCTTTTTTTTAACATCTTTATTAGAGTATAATTGCTTTACAATGGTGTGTTAGTTTCTGCTTGATAACAAAGTGAATCAGTTATAAGTATACATATGTTCCCGTATCTCTTCCCTCTTGCGTCTCCCTCCCTTCCACCCTCCCTATCCCACCCCTCCAGGCGGTCACAAAGCACCAAGGTGATCTCCCTGTGCTATGCGGCTGCTTCCCACTAGCTATCTACCTTACATTCAATTACATCAGTATATAGCTTTACAAATAGGTCTTTTCATTGGCCATTATTTGTTTACATCACTGGGTTAATTTTGGCAAACACACTAATTCGTAGAGTACTATGAATTATAATTATGCTAAAAGAGAAAAAAAAATAAAATGACTATTGATATATTAAAAATTAGAACCAGAAACGTATTTAGAGATTTGTCTAGGATTAATTTTATAAATAATATAAATTAAGATCATTATTAGTAAATGGTATTGCACATTCTGAAACCTAGAGACTGCATCCAAGAATACTAATAAGGAGGACTGGGGAGCCAAGGGGAGAGTTATTGATCTTTGTGTTAAATATTTTAGTGCTCTGTAGTCCTTCCATGATGCCTCTAAAGCAGATGGGCTTAGAGCTGCTTCTGACCCATGAGGAAACACTTCACCCTGTGAAACCCTTAGAGTTGATTATTTTCTGAGTTTTAGGATCAAACATTTAGGAATTTTATTCTGTTTTTTTGAATTTTGAATTTCTGTATTTTCATGTATGTCTGCAGTTTCATGTAATTTCTGCAGTTTCATGTATATCATTTCATTTCATTCTTAGCAATAAACTTGATTAGGTCACAGTGAATACTTACGAGTACTGAGTTTCTTTCCCAAATGGTCTAGCCAAATTTTTTGAGGTCTCCTGCTAGCTCTACCTCTGAAGATTTCACTTCAAAGTACTCCACCTTCCATGGCTGAATCATCAACTGTCCTTTGCAAAAGGCCTAGGATTGTTTTTTTCTCCTTGGGTCTGGTTATCCATCAGACCCAGAGGAGCTTATGAGAACTGGCAACCTAAGCACAAGGTGGTAATAACAACAATTTACATTTATCAAAGACTTAATGTGTGCCAGGCACTTTTTTAAAGGACTTTGCTTGCATTATTTCATTTAATTCTCAGAATAACTCCATGAGGTATTATCATACCCATTTTGCAGGCAAGGAAACTGAGCCATAGAGAGGTTAAGTTACTTGCCTGAAGTCTAAAAAACTTCTAAAAGGTAGTAAAAGTTTTGCAGTGGAGACTGGATTATGAACACAGAGGGTCAGTTTCCAAAATTTCAGTTCTTAATTACTCTGCCAAATGGTGCATTATATTAATACAAGTATGCCCCCCTCCTTTTTCAAACTCTGATTATAAACACAAGCATTATGGTTCATTTTAAAGTATGATTCTAGGATTGGGTTGTTTGTTTTTTTGATACTGAGCTGCATGAGCTGCTTGTACAGTATGGAGTTTCCTTAAAAAACTAAAATAGAACTCCCATATGACCCAGCAATCCCACTACTGGGCATATACCCTAAGAAAACCATAATTCAAAAAGAGTCATGTACCAAAATGTTCATTGAAGCACTATTTACAGTAACCAGGACATGGAAGCAACCTAAGTGTCCACTGACAGATGAATGGATAAAGAAGATGTGACACATATATACAATGGAATATTACTCAGCCATAAAGAGAAATGAAATTGAGTTATTTGTAGTGAGGTGGATGGACCTAGAGACTGTCATAGAGAGTGAAGTAAGTCAGAAACAGAACAACACATACCGTATGCTAACACGTATATATGGAATCTAAGAAAAAAAAGGTCATGAAGAACCTAGGGACAAAACGGGAATAAAGACACAGACCTACTAGAGCACGGACTTAAGGATATGGGGAGGGGGAAGGGTAAGCTGTGATAAAGTGAGAGAGTGGCATGGACATATATACCCTACCAAACGTAAGGTAGATAGCTAGTGGGAAGCAACTGCATAGCACAGGGAGATCAGCTCGGTGCTTTGTGACCACCTAGAGGGATGGGATAGGGAGGGTGGGAGGGAGAAGCGAGAGGGAGGGGATATGGGGATATATGTATACGTATAGCTGATTCACTTTGTTATACAGAAGAAACTGACACACCATTGTAAAACAATTATACTCCAATAAAGATGTTAAAAAAATAAATAAATAGAAAGTACTGTCATAGTTGGTGGTCTGCTAGGCATTTTGCATGTGCAGCTTGCTTGAATGCTTGCAATTCTGTAGTGTGGGGTCTATGCCTTTATTCATTTTACAGAGAAGTAGTTACACAAGTTCCTAGAAGCCATATAGCTGATAAGTGCTGGAGTAAAAGTCCAAACCCACCATATTGACCTACTTGTAGATAAGTGTTTTATTATCATTGCTCTAAGATTGTACATTACAGATATACCTATCCTCCTAGTTTAATTAAGAGTCTTGCAAAAGCCATATTAATGTTTTTTTGGCTTTGGTCATACTGACCTTTGAATTTTTTTTTTAATTGCTGTGACATCCTGAAGAAATTTATCGTGCCTTCCCCAGAATTTCAATAAAATGCCCAGTACTTCTTGCTTTATTTCCTAATCTAGTTGAACTCAGGATCTTCCCTGCATCTCATCTTGAACGACTGCTGCTTTGGCCCAGATGTGGGGCGTGGCCCCTTTTCTTTGATTTCCTCACCCTGTGCCAAATGAATAGCAAAGGTTTGGGGCAATGGAGGTGGTGTTTGTATAATGGTTTACTATAACAACAAAAACTTACAATTAAAAATTTTACACTTTTCTTCTTAATTGTTTTTGGGTTCACTATCTAACCTCATCAAAAATTTCTCTTTCTGATCTTTTTCTTGGGCTCTCCACCTGCCCCCATGTGGCTAGAACCCTCTTCTTCCTTCTCCTTCTGATGCCCTGAGAATCTGAACTCCATTCTCTTTGCCCTAGAAATCTCAAAATTCACCTTACTGTAACATGTAGATAAATGTAGTCTCTTTGACAAAGTTCTTAGTCTCCCAGATCAGCCCTGAGAGTGTTCATTTTATAAGGCAGACTGTCTAGGTATTTTCATAAATGAGTACCCTTCTACTAGAAAGTAACAAATTGTTTTCCTGAATGAAAATGTACTTTCTATGGAGTAGAAGGAATTGTTGTATCAGTTTTGTTTTTAAATAAAGAATGTTCTTCCCTTTTCCGTTCTGACGAAAAGATTGCCCCAGCTTTGGGTCTTCTTTTGTGCTTTTGTCTCTTCCCCTTTAATTCAGCAAATCTACTAATGGTTTTCTAAGTCATATACCCTCCTGGATCTTGGAGTTCTTTGGAAACTTTTGCTTTCTGAATCACCTTCTACCTCTTCTCCACTCACTGGATCTGTCCCAGGGTACAGTAGCAGAATTACCATTTACTAGCTGATATAACTGAAGCCCAATAATATTTACTAATTTGCTGAGTGTCAAATGGACCTGAGCTTGATCTAAAACCCCACCCACTAAGAGTTTTAAGTAGGAAAAATGTAAATGTTCTTTCCATATAAATCTTACCTTTCTGAGCGCTCTGTGGCCTTTCTGGCACTTGTCTTAGTCGTTCTTTTTTTCTTTTATATAGACCTTTTTCTTCTGTTACCTCTGTTTCTGTACTGTTGTGCTCAAATTGGCCCAATTTTGATTCAGTTAAACCTGAACTCTGAACTTGTCCCCAGGAAGAATGAAGATTTATGCCCTACAATACTAGGTGAAAATGAATTAAATGGGAATAAATAGAGCTGCTCTTGCCAAGGAGAGGGCCAGGATATTATACTGGAAGTTCAATGTGCCGCCCATCCAGGAGTCTTTTTCACTGGGAACTTCTAGGATAAACAGACTCTTCCCCATTGAATGGCTTTTAGTACCTCTCCCTTGTTCCATTCTGTACCGAAGCTCTCTGAAGCAGAACATGGCTGATCCTTGCAGAATCACTGCAGACCCAGCTTGCTCAGATCAGGAAGGTAGAGCTGAGTTAACAAGCAAACAGCAAGGACCATTTATGATGAGTAAGAAGGGCCCTTGAAGAGGGCAACACACTGCCTAGGAGAGATAAGACAGTGTAGGACAGGAGCCCTGTGAAAGGGAAACCAGATGACCAGGTTATCTTCTGCTGGACACGCGGGTCACAGCTCTTCACTAGTTCCTTCTCAAGAAAGGTCTGGACCCTGAGACCAGACCAAAGATACAACTCTTGATTTACATCTTTCTTTTAATTTTAAAGTATATGTATATGCTGTATTTTATAGGGAGTCTTTAAAGTTTTTCTCAGCATAAAACTTCAAATTAATATCCTCTAGCCATTGTTATCTATAAATTTCTGAGCTGAACAGATCTATCTGAATTCTTCCAATTCTAATGAGGGGGAAACTGTACAGCAACTCCCACTCTCCTTCAACCTGCATCATCTCATCCTGCCTTGCCCAGACCCACCCACCCTTCAGAAAAGCAGGCTCCCCCAGACCAGCTTAGTGCTCTAAATGTTAAACACATCTGATTGTCCCTCCAAATCTATTTGAAATTCAATTTTTGCTTTGGAGTTTTTGTTGACCTGCTCTAACTACATGTCATTCATTTACTTTGAAGAAAGTGGTTATATTTCCGTGATTTTTTTTATCCGAAGTAATCATGATAATGTCTTTATGAAAAGTTTTAAAAAACATAATTAAGAAATCTTTTGTAATTAGGATCACTCAGACTACCAAATTTTCAAGCTCAGGCTTGTTTGAAGTCACCATTAACTTTTTTATTATCATTAATGGAGAATTTAGTCCTATTAAAATTAGGGTAGATATTGTTTTCTCTCTCTGGCTCAGCTAATGAGTTTGGTATTCACTGGAACTTATTGTGAGGTGCTGCAAAGCCAGAGCAGTGTAGACCACACTGGAATAAGATTTTATGAGGAAAACATAAACAAGCATATACTGTCAAACAGATCATTCTGAATGGTGTGGTACAAAGTTTGGAATTAAAAAACCTAATTTAAATTCTAGCTTGTTCATTTACTCATTCATCACACAAATATAGAGTGTCAAGTCTAAGTGAGGCACTAACGACAGGCACGATTTCCCAACAGTGTGACCTGATGCTAACAATTATATCCTCTCTGTTTCTTTAAGAATACATGAAGGATATATCTATTATTTTATAGTATAATACTTACATTAAAATATAATAATATTTACCCAGGTTTCTTATGAGTATTTAATGAAGTGTGTATTAAAACAGATGAGACAACAGAGATGGAATTACTTTATAAATTCTGAATTAATGGTTGTAACTATTGTTGTTTGTGCTAATAATGGAAAATATTTTACTCTGGGTCCTGTACTGAGTTCTGTAGGAAAGAAGAAGTTATATAAGGCTTTGTTATTGCTTAGCATTTCCAGCAATGGCAAGATTTAGAAAACACAAAGTAGTGTGGAAAGTGAATTCCCAGGCTGAGGTCAAGTACTGCAACTGGCAAATGAGGTCATTAGTGAAAAGGGCCATCCATGGATGAAGAGGAGGGGGCATTTGATGAAGGCAGCAGTGCCCTGGCTGCTGTTTTAGGGAAGGGTGTACAGAACTGAACCTTGAGAGTTGGAGAAATTCTGTGCACAAAGGTGGGGCAGGTCTAGGAATGCACACAGGACATCAGTCTAGTTAGAGGATGGTTTTGAGAATATTAAGGTGAGTGATACAGCTTAGAACTAAAATTGAGGAGGGTTTTGAACAACTAAGATTGAGGAGAGTTTTGAATAGCAGAGAGAAGAGTGGAATGGTTCTATTTGAAGTGCTGATGTCATGTAACATCAGATGGATGTCCTAGAATCTTGATTTATCAGTTGTTACTTTCCAGTATGGACAAGTTACAAACTCTAAGGCTTAGTTGCCCCATTTGTGAATATCTGTCTCTCATCATTGCTACGAAGATTAGATGAGATAAAATTCATCACATTGTCTGGCATATATTAGATACTTAATAAGCTTTAGCTATTTTTTTTTCTATTCTCCTTTCTCTTCATAGTTGCAGTGGGACTTTTGCCTTTACATTAGACTTTAATTGCCTCACGATTGTTTCCCTGCACATTTTATAACTAGATGTCTCATATTTATACCATCTACTTCCTATAGCGTCTGAGAACTGAAATTACTGTCTTCAGAACTTATCTAGCAAGCTAAACAGATAAGTTGATGTTTAGTTTAATGTAGCCCTTAAATTTTTGCCTAATCAATTGAAATTATTGCTTTATCTAAGTCAAAGTTCTTTAAAACATTTGAATTATATGAATAACATCCAGGATAGAAGAAGTATTACTATTTAAGTATTCTCCACTATCTATTGCCTGTTCTCTACTTATTACAAGAAACAAGCTATTTCTGAGTGTTGATGGCTCCTCCGGATTTGAGTTCATTTTATTAAGTAGCTGAAGACATCAACCATCAGCATACATTTCTTTATCCTAAATAAATGGTGACCTTTCCTTTCATCTTTTTTTGGTGACTTCTCATTAGAGAATAGATCAAGATGATAAAATGAGAAGAGTCTTCCCTTGCTTCAATTTAGCTTTGTGTTATTGTTTTGCTTCAATTCGTTGCAGCTACGATATCAAAAAGTCTTTTGATACACGTTAAGAAGAGAAGCAATTTTATAATACTTTCAGTGACTGAGAAAATCTTAAAAATGACTTTGATTCTACTGTCTTCTTCAAGCAAGGCACTTATTTCCTCTTCCTTTTCTATTCTTTGTGTCATGACCTAATTTTATTCCAAGCACCATCACAGTCCCAGTGACCCCAGAACTCACCTGAGCAAAGGAGACATATACTAGCTGCCCCGTTTGTCCTATCATGTCGTCCATCTGCCCTACAGTATGTCCTCCTACTGCCCCCTTTCCAGCCCCACCAACCTTCCTTAAGTGCAAGACCTCATTTCCTCTCCACTGCTTGCTAGAAAGTTTCTCTGAAGGAATCTCTTTGCTGCTGATTACTTATTTCTCCGAATCATACTGCACACTGCTTCCAACATCATCTTGCCTCTGCTTCAAGATTTAGAAACGATTTTTTTTTTTGGCTGCGTGGCTTGCAGGCTCTTAGTTCCCCGACCAGGGATTGAACCCGGGCCCTGGTAGTGAAAGTGCCAAGTCCTAACCACTGGACCATCAGGGAATTCCCTAGAAAAGATTTTTGAACCAGAAGGTAAAAGACAGCATCTTGGTCTGGTTGAAGGAAGTGTTCCTGCACTTCACTTGAAAAAAAATCACAGATTCCTGGGCCCACTCCCAAGACTTGCTGAATCTGTTTTGGATAATAATCCTGGAAATCTCTATTCTTAGTAAGAACAACAGGTGATTATTATAGGTAGGTTTGTTTAGAAATCCAGCCCTGCAGAGTACACAGAATGGAAATCAGGGAGTCTGAGAATCCCAAGTTAGAATTGCAGTAGCACATTTAATTCCTGCAGAGAACTGGGAAAGTCATTTAGCTTCCCTAACTATGTCTTCCCATTCAAAAATGGAAACATTACCGACTTAACACTCATCATTGTTGTGAGGCTAAAATATGAGAAAATACATAAAAATACTGACACTTAAGTATACTAGATTCTTCTGCTTTCTTTTCTAATGCAAACAATGGCTTTTCTGAAACTTGGTGAAAAGACTGACTGCTACTTGTTTTCCCTCTCGCCATATAGGCTTGTAAAAAGCCGACTTGAATTCCAGAACCATAGCTGTGGCTTTGGTTTCCCTGCAGACAGATGAGTCAACAGAGACCTGGAGGACCAAATATAAAGGTTTTCACGGTCCCTTGTGAAGTAAGAGAACTGGTAGAAACATCTGTGCCTCATGGAGACTAGGACAGTCTGGACTTATAATGGAAAGCTATCAGGACATGCTCAGAAGAGGGTCCAGGAGGAAAGCCTGCCCCGGGAGTGACAAGGGTCCATACCTGAGCACCACAACCAGGTTGTGGTTGTGGAACCAGGTTGTGGAACCAGGTATGATGGTTCCAACTTTTCCATACCTTCATCAACACCTGCTGTTATCTGTCTTTTTGGTTCTAATGATCCTAGTGAGTGTGAAGTAGTGTCTCATTGTGATTTTGATTTTTATTTCCCTAATAATTAATGATATTCAGTGTTTGTTTCATGTGCTTATTGCCTATCTACATTTCTATATATTCTATGGAGAAATGTCTCTTCAAGTATTTTTTCTGAATTTTATTTTATTAATTTTTTTATAGCAGGTTCTTATTAGTTATCCATTTAATACATATTAGTGTATACATGTCAATCCCAATCTCCCAGTTCATCACACCAACACCATCACCCTACTACTACCCCCTTGGTGTCCATATGTTTGTTCTCTACATCTGTGTCTCAATTTCTGCCCTGCAAATCAGTTCATCTGTACCATTTTTCTACGTTCCACATATATGTGTTAATATACGATACTTGTTTTTCTCTTTCTGACTTACTTCGCTCTGTATGACAGTCTCTAGATTCATCCACGTCTCTACAAATGACCCCATTTCGTTCCTTTTTATGGCTGAGTAATATTCCATTGTATATATGTACCACATCTTCTTTATCCATTCATCTGTCAATGGACATTTAGGTTGCTTTTATATCTGGCTGTTGTAAATAGTGCTGCAATGAACATTGGGGTGCATGTGTCTTTTTGAATTATGGTTTTCTCTGGGTATATACCCAGTAGTGGGATTGCTGGGTCATATGGTAGTTCTATTTTTAGTTTTTTAAGGAAGCTCCATACTGTTCTCCATAGTGGCTTTATCAATTTACATTCCCGCCAACAGTGCAAGAGGGTTGCCTTTTCTCCACACACTCTCCAGCATTTGTTGTTTGTAGATTTTCTGACGATGCCCATTCTAACTGGTGTGAGGTGATACCTCATTGTAGTTTTGATTTGCATTTCTCTAATAATTAGAGATGTTGAGCAGCTTTTCATGTGCTTCTTGGCCATCTGTATGTCTTCTTTGGAGAAATGTCTATTTAGGTCTTCTGCCCATTTTGGGATTGGGTTGTTTTTTTAATATTGAGCTGCATGAGGCGTTTATATATTTTGGAGATTAATCCTTTGTCCATTGATTCATTTGCAAATATTTTCTCCCATTCTGAGGGCTGTCTTTTCATCTTGTTTTTAGTTTCCTTTGCTTTGCAAAAGCTTTTAAGTTTCATTAGGTCCCATTTGTTTATTTTTGTTTTTATTTCCATTACTCTAGGAAGTGGACCAAAAAAGATCTTGCTGTGATTTATGTCAAAGAGTGTTCTTCCTATGTTTTCTTCTAAGAGTTAAATAGTGTCTAGCCTTACATTTAGGTCTTTAATCCACTTTGAGTTTATTTTTGTATATGGTGTTAGGGAGTGTTCTAATTTAATTTATTACATGTAGCTGTCCAGTTTTCCCAGCACCACTTATTGAAGAGACTGTCTTTTCTCCATTGTATATCCTTGCCTCCTTTGTCATAGATCAGTTGACCATAGGTGCATGGGTTTATATCTGGGCTTTCTATCCTGTTCCATTGATCTATATTTCTGTTTTTGTGCCAGACCATATTGGTTTTTTTTTAATTAATTAATTTTTTAATTTTTGGCTGTGTTGTATCTTCGCTTCTGTGCGAGGGGTTTCTCTAGTTGTGGCGAGCGAGGGCCACTCTTCATCACGGTGCGTGGGCCCCTCACTCTCGCGGCCTCTCTTGTTGCAGAGCACAAGCTCCAGATGCGCAGGCTCAGTAGTTGTGGCTCATGGGCCTAGTTGCTCCATGGCATGTGGGATCTTCCCAAACCAGGGCTCAAACCTGTGTCCCCTGCATTGGCAGGCAGACTCTCAACCACTGCACCACCAGGGAAGCCCCAGACCATATTGTCTTCATTACTGTAGGTTTGTAGTATAGTCTGAAGTCACGGAGTCTGATTCCTCCAGCTCTGTTTTTTTCCCTCAAGACCCCTTTGGCTATTCAGGGTCTTTTGTGTTTCCATACAAATTGTGAAAATTTTTGTTCTAGTTCTGTGAAAAATGCCAGTGGTAGTTTGATAGGGATTGCATTGAATCTGTAGATTGTTTGGGTAGTATAGTCATTATCACAATACTGATTCTTCCAATCCAAGAACATGGTATATCTCTCCATCTGTTTGTATCATCTTTAATTTATTTCATCAGTGTCTTATAGTTTTTTGCATACAGGTCTTTTGTCTCCCTAGGTAGGTTTATTCCTAGGTATTTTATAATTTATTCTTTTTGTTGCAATGGTAAATTGGATTGTTTCCTTAATTTCTCTTTCAAATTTTTCATCATTAGGGTATAGGAATGCAAGATTTTCTGTGCATTAATTTTGTATCCTGCGACTTTACCAAATTCATTGAATAGCTCTAGTAGTTTTCTGGTGGCATCTTTAGAATTCTCTATGTATAGTATTGTGTCATCTGCAAACAGTGACAATTTTACTTCTTCTTTTCCAAATTGTATTCCTTTTATTTCTTTTTCTTCTCTGATTGCCGAGGCTAGGTCTTCCAAAACTATTTTGAATAATAGTGTTGAGAGTGGACATCCTTTTCTTGTTCCTGATCTTTGAGGAAATGTTTTCAGTTTTTCACCATTGAGAATGATGTTTGCTGTGGGTTTGTCATATATGGCCTTTATTATGTTGAGGTAGGTTCCCTCTATGCCCACTTTCTAGAGAGTTTTTATCATAAGTGCATGTTGAATTTTGCCAAAAGCCTTTTCTGCATCTACTGAGATCATCATATGGTTTTTCTTCTTCAATTTGTTAATATGGTGTATCACATTGACTGATTTGTGTATATTTAAGAATCGTTGCATCCCTGGGATAAATCCCACTTGATGATGGTGTATGATCCCTTTAATGTGTTGTTAGATGCTGTTTGCTGGTATTTTGTTGAGGATTTTTGCATCTGTATTCATGAGAGATATTGGTCTGTTATTTTCTTTTTTTGTAGTATCTTTGTCTGGTTTTGGTATCAGGGTGCTGGTGGCCTCACAGAATGTGTTTAGGAGTGTTCCTTCCTCTGAATGTTTGACAGAATTCACCTGTGAAGCCATCTGGGCCTGGACTTTTGTTTATTGGAGGATTTTTCATCACAGTTTCAATTTCATTACTTGTGATTGGTCTGTTCATATTTTCTTTTCTTTTTTTTTTTGCGGTATGCGGGCCTCCCACCGCTGCGGCCTCTCCTGTTGTGGAGCACAGGCTCCGGACGCACAGGGCCAGCTGCCATGGCTCACGGGCCCAGCCACTCCACGGCATGTGGGATCTTCCCAGACCAGGGCACAAACCCGTGTCCCCTGCATCGGCAGGTGGACTCTCAACCACTGTGCCACCAGGGAAGCCCTCTGTTCATATTTCCTATTTCTTCCTGGTTCAGTCATGGAAGGTTATACCTTTCTAAGAATTTGTCTATTCCTTCCAGGTTGTCAGTTTTATTGGCATAGAGTTGTTTGTAGTAGTCTTTTAGGATGGTTTGTATTTCTGCGATGACTGTTGTAACTTCTCCTTTTTCATTTCTCATTTTATTGATTTGAGTCCTCCCCCTCTTTTTCTTGATGAGTCCGGCTAATGGTTTATCAATTTTGTTTATCTTTTCAAAGACCCAGCTTTTAGTTTTATTGATCTTTGCTATTGTTTTCTTTGTTTCTATTTCATTTGTTTCCACTCTGATCTTTATCATCTCTTTGCTTCTGCTAAGTTTGGGTTTTGTTTGTTCTTCTTTCTCTAGTTCCTTTAGGTGTAAGGTTAGATTGTTTATTTGAGATGTCTGTTGTTTCTTGAGGTAGGATTGTATTGCTATAAACTTCCCTCTTAGAACTGCTTTTGCTGCATCCCATAGGTTTTGAATCATCGTGTTTTCATTGTCATTTGTCTGTAGGTATTTTTTGATTTCTTCTGTGATCTCTTGGTTATTTAATAATGTATTGTTTTGCCTCCATGTGTTAGTGTTTTTTACGTTTTTTCCCCTGTAATTCATTTCTAATTTCATAGTGTTGTGGTCAGAAAAGATGCTTGTTTTGATTTCAATTTCCTTAAATTTACTGCAGCTTGATTTGTGACCCAAGATGTGATCTATCCTGGAGGATGTTCCATGGGCACTTGAGAAGAAAGTGTAATCTGCTGTTTTTGGATGGAATATCCTATAAATACCAATTAAATCTCTCTGGTCTATTGTGTCATTTAAAGTTTGTGTTTCCTTGTTAATATTCTGTTTGGATTATCTGTTGTTTGGTGTAAGTGAGGTGTTAAAGTCCCCCACTATTATTGTGTTACTGTCAATTTCCTCTTTTATAGCTGTTAGCAGTTGCCTTATGTATTGAGATGCTCCTATGTTGGGTGCATATATATTTATTATTGTTATATCTTCTTCTTGGATTGATCCCTTGATCATTATGTAGTGTCTTTCCTTGTCTCCTGTAGAATTCTTTATTTTAAAGTCTATTTTATCTTATATGAGTATTGCTCCTCCAGCTTTCTTTTGCTTTCCATTTGCATGGGATATCTTTTTCCATCCCCTCACTTTCAGTCTGTATGTGTCCCTAGGTCTGAAGTGGGTCGCTTGTAGACAGCATTTATATGGGTCCTGTTTTTTTATCCATTCAGCGAGCCTGTGTCTTTTGGATGGAGCATTTAATCCATTCACATTTAAGTTAATTATTGATATGTATGTTCCTATTATCATTTTCTTAATTGTTTTGATTTTGTTTTGGTAGGTCCTTTTCTTTTCTTGTGTTTTCCACTTAGAGAAGTTCCTTTAGCATTTGTTGTAAAGCTGGTTTGGTGGTGCTGAATTCTCCTAGCTTTTGCTTGTCTCTAAAGCTTTTGATTTCTCCATGGAATCTGAATGAAATCCTTGCTGGGTAGAGTAATCTTGGTTGTAGATTCTTCCCTTTCATCACTTTAAATAAATCATGCCACTCCCTTCTGCCTTGTAGAGTTTCTGCTGAGAAATCAGCTGTTAACCTTATGGGAATTCTCTTGTATGCTATTTGTTGTTTTTCCCTTGTTACTTTCAGTAATGTTTGTTTGTCTTTAATTTTTGTCAGTTTGATTACTATGTGTCTTTGCTTGTTTCTCCTTGGGTTTATCCTGCCTAGGACTCTGTGCTTCTTGAACTTGGGTGGCTATTTCCTTTCCCATGTTAGTGAAGTTTTCGACTATAATCTCTTCAAATATTTTCTCGGGTCCTTTCTCTCTCTTCTCCTTCTGGGACCCTTATAATGTGAATGTTGTTGCATTTAATTTTGTCCCAGAGGTCTCTTAAGCTGTCTTCATTTCTTTTCATTCTATTTTCTTTATTCTGTTCCACAGCAGTGAATTCCACCATTCTGTCTTCCAGGTCACTTATCCATTCTTCTGCCTCAGTTATTCTGCTATTGATTCCTTCTGGTGTATTTTTCATTTCAATTATTGTACTGTTCATCTCTGTTTGTTTGTTCTTTAATTCTTCTAGGTTTTTGTTAAACATTTCTTGCATCTTCTCGATCTTTGCCTCCATTCTTTTCCGAGGTCCTGGATCATCTTCACTATCATTATTCTGAATTCTTTTTCTGGAAGATCCCTATCTCCACTTCATTTAGTTGGTTTTCTGGGGTTTTATCTTGTTCCTTCATCTGGTACATAGTCCTCTTCCTTTTCATCTTGTCTATCTTTCTGTGAATGTGGTTTTTGTTTCCACAGGCTGCAGGATTGTAGTTCTTCTTGCTTCTGTTGTCTGCCCTGTGGTGGATGAGGCTATCTAAGAGGCTTGTTCAAGTTTCTTGATGGGAGGGACTAGTGGTGGGTATAGCTGGCTGTTGCTCTAGTGGGCAGAGCTCAGTAAAACTTTAATCTGCTTGTCTGCTGATGGGTGGGGTTCATTCCCTCCCTGTTGGTTGTTTGGTCTGATGTGACCCAACCCTGGAGCCTACCTGGGCTCTTTGGTGGGGCTCATGGCAGTCTCTGGGACGTCTCACGCCAAGGAGTACTTCCCAGAACTTCTGCTGCCAGTATCCTTGTCCTCATGGTGAGACACAGCCACCCTCCACCTCTGCAGGAGACCCTCCAACACTAGCCCGTAGGTCTGGTTCAGTCTCCTATGGGGTCACTGCTCCTTCCCCTGGGTCCCGATGAGCACACTACTTTGTGTGTGCCCTCCAAGAGTGGAGTCTCTGTTTCCCCTGGTCCTGTCGAAGTCCTGCAATCAAATCCTGTTAGCCTTCAAAGTCTGATTCTCTAGGAATTCCTCCTCCCGTTGCTGGACCCCCAGGTTGGGAAACCTGACGTGGGGCTCAGAACCTTCACTTCAGTGGGTGGACTTCTGTGGTATAAGTATCCTCCAGTTTGTGAGTCACCCACCCAGCAGTCATGGGATTTGATTTTATTGCTCTTGCGCCCGTCCTACCATCTCTGTGGCTTCTTCTTTGTCTTTGGATGTGGGGTATCTTTTTTGGTAAATTCCAGTGTTTTTCTGTTGATGATTGTTCAGCAGTTAGTTGTGATTCCAGTGCTCTCACAAGAGGGAGTGAGAGCACGTCCTTCTACTCCGCCATCTGGAACCAAATCCCCCTATTTTTTTAAATTTTAATTGGAGTCTTTTTATTGTTGAATTGTAATTCTTTATGTATTCTGCATACAAATCCCTCATCAGATATATGATTTAAAAATATTTTCTCCTATTCTGTGGCTTCTTTTAATTTCTTGATGATGTTTTTGAAGTGCAAACTTTTTTAATTTTGATCTTCTTTAAAATTTTGTTGCTTATGCTTTTGGTTTCATGTCTGAGAAACTGTTGGCTAACCCAAGATTTACCCCCATAAAGTTTTGCTCCTATGTTTTTTTTCTAAGAGTTTTATTTGTTACATTTAGATCCGTGATCCATTTTAAGATAATTTCTGCCTCTGCCCAGTCCTGTTTGCCCCAGTCCTTACAGGTATCATTCCCAAGTTCACTCCCCAATAAATCCCCTACAGAGTTCAAGTTTGTTTCCCAACAATCAAATAGTTGACTCATAAATATGAAAATAAAATATGATGATTGGGAACATTGTGGAAACTATAAGCACAGTTGTCCCTGGTATATTTCTGAGGTCTGGCATCCCTCCCAAGGGAAGGGAGGCCTGGAGAATAGAAGCTCCTTAGTGGACTGGCAAGGGAAGACTTCTCCATTCCCCACTGTCTTAGTCCATTCAGACTAGTATAACAAAAATACCACAGACTGGGTGGATTATAAACAACAGAAATTTATTTCTCATGGTTCTAGAGGCTGAGAAGTCCAAGATCAAGGCACCAGCAGATTAGGTATCTGATGAAAGCCTGCTCTCTGGTTCAAAGACAGCCTTCTTTACTCTATGTCCTCACCTGCATGGCAGAAGGAACAGGGGAGTTTTCTGATGTCTCTTCTATAAGGACACTAATCCCATTCATGAGGGCACTGCCCTGGTGTCCTAATCACCTCCCAAGGCCCCGTCTCTTAATACCAGTACCTTGGGTGTTAAGGATTTAACATATGAATATTAGGGGAATACAAACATTCAGTCTATGCCACCCACTTTGCTCCAAAGACTACATTATTCTATAGAAGAAAGTTTTCAATCACAGAGGTCAAAGCACAGGAAAGTTAATGTTCAAAACATGTCATCGGATCAAGTTACATATCTGTTTATCTATGTATTGCAGCAGGGGAAAGATAATACATTTTCCGTAGCAGTTATTATTATGTAACATATAATTAAATGTTATAAAGATGAGCCTGTTATATGACAAATGAATACAATCTTGTTGGTCCAGGCTGTAAAATTCCTTACTTCTTATATGCTAATTTCAATATGGAGTGGATTTCTGCTTATTTATTTAAAAAGAAAACCCTATTAGTATATTTAACATACATCATGTGGTCTTGATGTTTACAGCTTGTCACTTTGGAGATATTTTAGCTTATTGTGTTGAAACATGGAGTGAGATTTATGCTCAGAAAGTCTAAAGGGAAAAGGGCAAGAGAGGGCAGGATTTGGTCAACAGTTTCCTGAAATTGAGTATTTTTGCATTTATATATCTAAATTAAAGTTTGATTAGTTATTCCAAGTTTTTTCAAGCATTACGAACTCATAATCATAGACAGTTTGATATAAAACATACTGTAATCAACTAGCCTATGCTCTCACTTAACATAAAAGGAAACTGAGTCTCAAAGGAGGGTGGCAACTGGCCCTAAGTTGCAGATGAATTAGCAACAAAACCTTGTCTAGGATCCAAACCTGACCACTCTCTGCCCTGGGACGTAGTTCTTACAGCAAACTGCTTGAGTGTTTTCCAGGGTGGCTTAATACTGTTAAAGTGTGTGTGAGTTACTGAAAGACATTTGTGAGTGGGGGCAGAGGAGAAAAAGGGCATGCAGCTTTTTTCATAAAGTTGTGACAACATCTAGTTATTAGAAAGCAACCCAAGGATAAATATGCCTCGGCTTTCACTCACTTGCAGACATTAAAGCCCTGGGAGTCAGAGGCAAGTCTTTCTCATATTGAGTGAGGACCTGGCCTGGAGCAGCTAACTCCTAGGAAGGGATATATCCAAGCGCCGCTTGGGCAGCATGGGCTACCCCCATCCTTCAG
Source organism: Grampus griseus (assembly GCF_964374135.1). Lineage (NCBI taxonomy): Eukaryota > Metazoa > Chordata > Mammalia > Artiodactyla > Delphinidae > Grampus > Grampus griseus. The sequence goes on from NC_139010.1 coordinate 34,951,410, forward strand.
CTCCATTGGGAGGAATAACCCAAGGGAGAGATCCTGTAAGGTATTCTAATGGTTGTGGAAATAAAAGGAAATCCTTGTTCTGAAGCAGAATATGGATTTTAAAATTTAATGGTAACTGTTTGTCCATATCTGTGATAATTCTGCTATTTCTGATGCTTTGAAAGATTTAAAAACAAAATCTCAGAATAGCTTTCATAAATCAATTTGACCTTGCCCTGAAACCAAAACAATAGTTAATTCACTTGAAGCAGAGATATAATAGGTTCAAATAGCAAAAGAGCTCCCAGAGTCAATTTAAACAAGAGAAATAAAAAATAAAGTAGTTCATATTTTTCTATTATAAGTAATTTTATGGGAGCCCCTTTGTTTCATCGAATTTAAATATATCATTATAAACTTAATACATTACCAACAGTGTCACTGTGCAATGATAACCACTGTCAATATTGTCCTATGTTTTCTTTGAGTTTTTTAATTCTTTGCGTGGGTTCTTTTAAAGTGTATTCTAGATTCTGTCCCATCACCTCTCTGCCTCCCTGTGAAGGAGTGTTACTGGACAATTCCGCTGGAACTCTGTGCCCCCTTTGCTAGGGAGAAGACTGGCTATCTTCTGCAGAAGCTGCTCCTAGACCAACCAGAGTTGGCCAGAGTCATTGGTACAGCCAGGAGAGGGAACAGCCTAGACAAGCCTTGGGCAGAGTAAGCATTATCAAAAGAAGCTTTTATGAAATATATTTGTTTATGAAAAAATCCTGCTAGGAATGTACAGAGTTCATTGTCATTTAGAAATCCAAAACCAAATGAGATATACGTACCCATTAGTATTTTCTGACATTGGATTGGGAAATGGGCTAGAGAGATTAAGCCATGTGTCCTAAGCCCCATGGCTGGTAAAGTGGCCAGACCTTACCTGCCTTCCTGGGTGCTCCTTTATCCTCTGTTTTTAGAGTGGGTGCATGGATGTTTTTTTTCATCTGGTTTCCAGGATCTAGAGTAAATGTGAGGTTATCATAACTTTTGCACTTATAAGAATGTGAATCTTCTAGTATTCACAGACATCAGTTTGAATTTTGCCATTACTCAATTTTTTAAATCGCAGGTAAGATTTCTCACTTGAGTGAAATGTGAATCTTCCAAATCATGAAAGCTTGCATGAGGCTGCAAAATAAGATTGTGAGCAGTTATCTAAGGGGAAAACAGCCACAAAATTTAACTGGCAAAGGAATAAAATTAAATCAGACACCAACATAACCGAGGTTCTTCCCTGTCTCTTCAGATGACAGACAGTCTTGGGGCTACTACGCTGAGCATTTGATAGGAAGTGAAGGGCATTGACGCTCTGCAGGACATGACAGGAATACATTTAATAAACAGTTCCCCCATAGGTGAAGATTTGTCTTGAGGTACAGTTCTATAGAGAAAATTAGATTTTTTTTTTTTAGTAAATTGTTTTTTTTTTTAAGTTTGAGGGTGTGTACTGCAGAGTTTTAGATTTTAAGCATGTGCTCGTGATTTCCCTGATAATAGGATTTCAGATTCAATTTTTTTCTTGCCTTTTATGTACAGTTTCTTGATGCCCTTCATTGTTGAGAAAGTCGTACACAATGTTCAGTGACTGTAACTCTAGTGACTTTTTAAAAGACGGACCTGAGAGAAGCACAGTGCAGAGGGAGAGAGCAGGATTTTGGAGCTCTGCAGCCCTGGATTCCAACCCTGCAGCCTTTGCCATGTGTCTGGTTTCTGAGCTTGAACAAATAATTGAACCATTTACTTACCTACCAAACTGAGTCTGGAATACTCAGAAATGATTTTCTGTAAGAAGTTTAATTTGGGATTTGTACAATCAGAGAGAAGACGATGGATTCCAGGTTGGGGGAAGAACATAATCAAAGCCTTAGCGATGCAGTAAGACCAGCCTGACTGATTAGATATTTTGGGGGCATAACAGACTCTATAGCTGAGCAGGTAAATTGGAGTCAAATGAAGGTTAGCCTTGAAGCCAAGTTGAAGTACCCAGTGTTGACTTGGTAAGGACTAGGGAACTATTAGAGATATTTGAGCCATGGTTTGGGAAGCTGAGAAACAACTGCCGGATGACAGGTCAGCAGATAGATAAGAGGGATTGGTTTGGATTATATTTTGGAGTCTGGGAGTCACCTAGAGATTAATACCTCTAGATCCATAAGTTTTTCTTTGGTTGTGTGATTACAGCTAACATTGGCCGTAATTAATGACTTTGACAGAACTGGCTACTTCCTAGGTAATAAATTATCCTAATCTCAAAGGTAGTCAAAGACGGCATTTTGGTTGGTTTGTCTCTAAGGCTGTGCCAAGTTTCTAGGAAAGGAGTGACCACTGTGCCCAGCCAGGTGGGGATTCACCTCTAGGTAGACAAGTGGGCGCAGGTGGCCATAAATAAAACCAACTCCCCAATCCATAGACCCACAAACGTGCTTGCATTTCACATTAGACAGCTGAGTTTCATACTATCTAATGGTGATCTTTGGTCAAAGTAAAGGTGGCATTAATGTCAACATGGTATATTTTCCCATTTTTATTCCATGACTTGTTTTTGAATTGTAGATGAGGCAGAAACTGGAAGCTCTTCTATTTTGAGAGTCACACATCACATTAAAATATTAGAAACTCAGAATCGTCCTATAGTAAGAAACCATTTAACTTTGCATCAACCCTGGGGTTTCTAAAACTTCTTAGTCTACAGACCCATTTCTCTTGTAGTTTCCACTAACATCTAACGGAGCTAGAGCTGTCCAAAACTAAGTCTAGGATATTGAACTTTAACCAACAGAATTAGTAAAGTATTTTTCCCTTCTAGGGTAGTAGCTCAATATTTAGTTCCAGTGGAAGCCACAGAAGGAATCTAAATGTATTTGTGAACTATATTTCAAGATGCAGAGGCAAGTGACAACCCGAGAGTTTAGAAAATTTGGAGTTAGAAGTTACGAGCTGCAAGCCACATGTTAAATAGCGTTTTTATTTATCCCTCACCTATAAATATAATATTATCCACCTATAAGTGTTATGATGCTCAGAAAAGATAATGTATCAGTACATGAGGATCTTTTGTAATTGCAGAGCCTCATTTGATGCTGTATTCTGGTTTGAAATGTACTTGTGTCTTCCAGTTTGTGTTGCCACAAAAATTAAAGTCATTCCTTAAAGGGAGTTGAAGGGATCCATTTAAGCAAACTGTCATGTGAAAGTTGGTCCCTAAAGCTATGGTATCGTTCAAATTAAGGGAAATGAAGAGTCAGAAAAAAGACTGTAACATAGTAAATCCACGATTGCATTCAAATCTCTGACAGAAACTGCAAATGGCTGAGTCCTTGGGCTGACTCCACCTGCTGATATATTCTATTTGACTGGAACAGTGTTTGCAAAACAAATAGGATTTGGACGCATCTGTGTTAGCCATAGAACCCATTGCTTATTTTTTGTCTTACATCTAGGCTCAAGACTTCCATTTATGTCCCTGCCCCGTCCCTGGGAGCTTTTTGTTTTTTTCTTTAAGAGGGGACCTGTTTTCGCCTGTGGGCATCCAAATTGTTTTATTTCCTATCTGATGCTCAAGAAGCCTTTCCTTCTAGATGTTGCCTGATAGCTCCTATTTTCTCCCTTTGTAGTACATTGATAGGAGCAGGTGCTGGAGAGTTTTAGAAGGAAGATTCTGTTAGAAATGTATACATTTGGATTACTACCATTGGGAATGTTTAAAAAAATTAAATTCTACTAAAATATGGCCCTGCCCAAGATGCATATACTCTGACCCTCCATCAGCCTAACCTGGGGGGAGCTAGTCTGTGGAGATAGAGACTTACTTAGCAGTGCCTCAACTGGGACCTTGGGCCAAGGTCTCAAACCCATCACTGAAATCATTTCAGCCTAAATATCCCTCCTTCTCATTGCTGATCAGCCCAAGCATCCTGTTTCCCTTAAACCCAACTGAAATTTATTGTCCTCAAGATGCTGTTAGTGGCAGGAGTACCAACTGGCATAACTTCTTTGGAATACAGATGGGCAATATATAGCAATATTAACATATGGCAATATTAAAGGAGTCTGTATTTATGATTCAGTAACCCCCATGCCGGGTTATATGCAAAGGTGTAATAACATTGCACGGTTATTTATTACAGCAACTCTTTCAAAAATATACAGTGAGAGGGGTTGTTTCTATAAATAACTGTGTAGCCACACGATGGAATATTACTCTATCATGATAAAATTATGCATTTGAAAAATATATTTAGTGATGTGAGAAAGGGTTGAAGACGTCATGTTAAGGCCAGACAGAAATAAAAATGTAGGTATGTAACTGTTTGTGTGTGTGCCAGTGGGGTGGGGGGTGTGAGCGGCTCACACACAAATCCAAGGAGACCATTTTCCCCTTTCCCTGGTCTCCTTGTCGAGGATCTTTTTCACTTAATGCACCGTGGACATGTTCCATTAGAACTCTCTGGTAGCTGGGTTACTTGGGCATCAGGGATACCATTCTATTAGAAAGGAGATGCTCTTCATTCTAAAGTTTTCCTTGACCTTTAATCTGGTATGCTACTATTGAGGTAAGGGAGTCAGGAAGGAAACTAAAATGTATCGAATGCCTAATAATTTAGAGACGTTTGCTAGGCCCTCCACCCATGTCATCTAGTAATTCTCAGTTATTCTCACACTCTCTTTTTAATATGGAACTTCAACACATCTCTATAGCATTCTATTCATTCTGTTCTGTTTTAGGCCTGAGGTGCTATTTTGTTCCTGTCAACCCTACAAAGTTAAGGAGTCTTAACCCTGACCCAGATCCAGTACCCAGGTAGGGTACTGTTGTCCACTGACAGATGCTACTAACATTGCTGCCAGCCTGGATCTCTCAATCATGCTGCTTCTAGCTGTATTCCATCTGCCCACCCTTTTGGGCTTCTCTGAGGCCAACTGCTTGCCTGGCCTCCCACCAGTTGCCTAATAACACTCTACTTTCTGCAACCCATGTTCCACCTGCCCTCCTGGGTGGCCATCAGCACCAGCTCCAGTTAAACCCTCAGCGCCAGTCTAGTTCCAAGTCCAAAGGTCTCCCTGCCCACTGAGGCACCGCTGCAGTTAACCCTGCCATGCCTGGGTGTAACACCTCGATGGTTCTTAAAACATTACGTGTCATGGCGTACACATTGTAAGATTTTTCAGAATATTCCATTTTTGATCTTTTAGCTGTTCCCTTTTCTCCAAATTAAGTTATTTGGAAGGAGTGATATGCTGAAATTTGAGTGTATTTTTTGAAGAGAAAAAATACAGCTGGTTTAACATTCCTGTCCTTCAATCCACTTCACACTGGAGAATGGAGGTGAAGCCAAGTTGTGAAAAATAATAAAGCCAATTATTTTGTCTGTTCCTTTGTGTGATATACAGCACCTTTTGTTTTTAAAAAAAAAGCATAGATCAGCGAGTACAAATTGGTACTTCTGTCGCCCTGGGTATACCATGCCCAGATCATCAATTATGATTACAGCCTTGTGAATTTGCTTCAACAGGAAGTAAGAGAGAGCTATGCTATCATGAAGGGGAGCCCTGGGCTCTCAGGCTGTGCCTCCTTTGGTGGTCTCAGCTCTGCCTGTTCCTAAAACTGAGCCCAGTGATTTCTTCCTCTATCTTCAGCCCTGCCCTGGAACACATAGCAATTTAGTTTTGTAGCTGGAAGACTTAAATTACTAAGCTGCGTGCTGGTGTGGCTAATACTGAGTCCTTTTCTGGTCATCGGCCTTTTTCTTTCTCTGGCCTTGGTCCCAAGGTGTACTCCCATGGAGACTACTGCTACCCCATCCCACCCCACCCAGGTCGGGTTCCTCCCAGCTGCCCCACTGCAGTATTCCCGTTATCGGCGTGGTCATTTTTTGCTCGGACCCCAGCTGCATCAGGCTGCTTGTGTTGAAAACCCAAGTGGGGCCACTCCCATGTTTTGAAATTCTCCTCTGGTTGTTTGGAGCTATAATTTCCACCTTCAGTTTGTTCCTACTGTACTTCAAGAGGTGTTAAGTGTTTTAAAAACTAGTCTGATTGGTTATTAAGAGGGATTTTCAGCAGGAGGAGGCTGTCAGTTTTTCTCAGGGATTCAACTTGTTCTGAAATTTGGATTCTTCCATCATCACTGTCATTTTCCTCTGACTTCCTGACGCTACCTTTGGCAGTTACAGTCAGAAACAACATTTCACACACTCTCTCGTATCAGAGCAAAAACATGGTCTTGATGTAAGATTGTGCTAAGACGTTCAGCAAGCAACTCTCAGTCCCCGCCACACTCCCAGGCAGGGGAGACAGTCAATTTCATATACCTGGATTGTCTCTGAGCAGAATCAGCCCATCCCAGGATAGCACCCTCCATACCCATGTTTGTTGTATTCTATGTCCGTTTCTTTTAAACTTTCATATTAAAAATTCAGGCTTTGAATTGAGTATAGGAGAATATTAAGCATCAAATATTATCAAAGGAAAGGGAATGAGAAGATTAAAAAAAAAAAAAAAGAAGGGTGCCAACCTGGAGTCAGAATACCTGGATTAATGTCTTGGCTCTAAATGATTCACATTTTTCCCAGCATCGCAGAGCCACAGAGACCTTATGGCCTCCCTCCTTCATTTTACTCTTCACAGAACCAGACGATGACACAGATTGGCTAGATTTCATAGACACAGGGATGTCCAAGTATATTAAGTTATATACCTGCTGGTTCTGTATTTCCCCAGGGAACTTCCGCAGAGACAGAAAGAAGAGATTTGGCAGCATTCGTGATGACATTCAAAGTGGGCATTTTCAAACATCTTATAGTGTGTGACAATTGATGTCCACATCTTTATATTGAAATGAGAGTTAGGGAGCATCTGTCTATTTCATGATGACAGCTTCATGCTCAACAACTTTAGAGAAGTTGGTGCAGAGTAGAAAATTGAGACAAAAGACATATCGCATCTTACCACATATCTGACCATTAATTTGTTTTTCATACAGTTTTTTAAAACAGCAATACTAAAGTGTATAAAATAAAACATTTTTGTATATTTACTTCATTAATGCCCTAGCACTGAATGCACTTAATCTCTCTTTTAACAAAAATAATATTTTTCTTTATATTCTACATATCTTGCCTAATCACTGAGCTCATCCAAAGTGAAAGTTATATTAGGATTTGCATTAGCAAATATTTGCAATTTGAGTTATAATTAGTCAAATCTATAACATCTCTGAGAAGATTACCATTTTTTCTTAGAACGAGAATAAGATGTTTCAATATTCAGCTAGTAACAATACTTCCTGGTCAGGAAAACAGAGTTTTTAATAAACTGACATTTTATCACCACTTAGAAGCTAGATGCCGTACGTTAAACTTCTGCAGTTAGTCCACAAGATAAATGCAGATTGAAGACTTTCATAGGATTTTCTGCTTATAATCTCAGTATGTGTTCATTGTGTAAAATTTGGAAAATAAACAGAAGCTTAAAAAGATTATCTATAGTTATTATGAAATTTAATCATATATATGTAAAATTATAAATATATGTATATGGAAATGTATATATATGTGTGTGTGTGTGTGTATATATATATATATATATATATATATAAAGACAAAAGTAAATCTCACTCCATATCCTACAACTCAGTTATAAATATTTTAAAAGAATTAGCGAACATCCTTCCAAACACCACTGTATGCTTATTTGTACCTACCTGTATTTATATGTTAAAAGTATTGAGTTCATACTGATTTCTCCAATTCCAGTCCAAGGTCCTACTATTCATTCTAGCCTCGCCCCCTTTCCTTAGTCATAACTTCTTTCTCCAACAATGAAAAACAATGATTTGTTATCTTTGGCACATTTACTTATTTGTTTATTTCTAATATGCACATAAAGAATTTCAGAATTGAGCCTATACCTATATGAAAAACAAATTTACTAACTGGAGTACAGTACTTAGGCCAACAGCATTGGCAAATCTTTCTGTAAAGGGCCAGATAGTAACTGTAGGAAACTGGCAAAAAAAAAAGACAAAGTCTTCCCTCAGATATACACATAGCCACCTCCCTTCCTTCCTTCCTTCCTTCAAGCCGTGCTTAGAAGGCTGTCTTTTCACTGAGGCACCTCCATGGCCTAATGAGTTTATAACCCCTCCCTATCCCACCTAGGCCATCCTCATCCCTCTTTCTTTACTTTGTTTCCCCTTGCACTTATCACATTGTATCATACCCTCAGTCCATCCACTCTAATACACATGTTTACACACACACATGTTTTTAAATATATACTTTGACATCTCTAAAATGTGACTATTTCTTACAATCAATAATAGATCATTTACTTGGGGGTTTAAATTATGTCAGCATTTGCAATCAGTAGTGTTCCAGGTTTGATAAAGCAGGGTATATAATTTGCTTTTGTCTTCTGTTTACTTTATATCTTGCCCTTTTAGAATGCAAAAGACACAACTCCAGAGTTATTAAAGGGGATGTTCTAACTGCTGTAAACCCCAAATCTCAGTGGATTAACACAACAAGGGTTTATTTTTCTCTTGTGTCATTAAGGGCTGTGTGTTCCATTTGGGGCCTAAGTGTCCTCTGTTGGATCCTGTACCTCCAGCCAGCTTAAAATGCTGAGGGTTGAAGATCGCTTAAGTATATAGGAGCAAGCCTGCTCTCTGTTTCTGTGTTAATCAGATTATGCTAATGGCTATGTTGTTATGGGTTGAATCCTGTCCCCCCAAAAGACATGTTGAAGCTCTGGTACCTGTAACTGTAACTTGTTTAGAAATAAAGTCTTTGCAGATGTAATCAAGTTAAGATGAAGTCATACAGGGTTAGGGTAGACCCCAAATCCAATGACCAGTAGCCTCATAAGGAGAAACAGGTTTGGAGATACAAAGTCCATGTGATAGAAGAGGCAGAGATTGGAGTTATACAGCCACAAATCATGGAATGCCAAGGACTGCTGGCAACAGAAACTAGAAAAGACAAGGAAGGAGTATTTCCTAAAGCCTTTGGAGGGACCATGACCCTATCAACACCTTAATTTTGGACTTGTAACCTCTAGACCTGTAAAAGAATACATTTCTATTGTTTTAAGCCGCCCAGTTTATAATAATTTGTTACAGCTGCCCTAAGAAACTAATACCCAGCTCCTGATACCAAAATCTGTATCAGTCAGGGTTCTACAGAGAAACAGAGCCCCCAGATATATGGGGAAACAGAATATATATTATTCCACACAGGGCCTTAACATCCTCTGTTAGATTCACTATCTCCAGCCAGCTTAAAAAGTGAGATTTGAAGATCACTGAATATCTAGAAATAATAGGAGGATAGATATAAATATAGATACGGATATATCCCCTACTGGTTCTGTTTGTCAGTTTCTTCTGTTTCTGTATAATTAATAGAATTGCATACATGTATGTAACATTTATTATATAATCATTTCTAATTTATATATACATTTTTTTGAGATTTATTTAAGGGAAATGGCTCATGTTACTGTGGAGACTGGCAAGTCTGAAATCTGTAGGGCAGGCTGTCAGATGGGAAATTTAGGCAGGAGCTGATGCTGCAATCTTGAGGAAGAATTTTTCCTTTTGCAGGAAATCTCAGTTTTTGCTTTTAAGGCCTTCAACCAACTGTGGGATGAGGCCCATCCGCCTTATTGAGGATAATCTTCTTTACATAAAGCCCTCTGATTGCAGACGTCAACCACATCTACAATTACATTTACAGCAACACCTAGATTAGTGTTTGATTAAATGACCGGGCACTGTAGCCTAGCCAAGTTGGTATGTCACATATACCAAACTATCACTATAACAAAGTAAATCAAAGTTTATACTACTTGACACACAAAAAATTTGTTTCTCTTTCATGGTAAAATATTGTGCTTGTTGGCGGGGATGGGAACGAGTGCTGGCCTCCACAGGGTCACAGAGCAGATCGGGAACCCATTTAGGAAATCAGAACCCATCTAGAAGTTCCTCCCTTTAGGGCTGTCAGAGAATTGTTTAAAACAGTCCAGGAGGGCTACCCTGGTGGCGCAGTGGTTGAGGGTCCGCCTGCAGATGCAGGGGACACACGGGTTCGTGCCCCAGTCCGGGAAGATCCCACATACCGCCTAGCGGCTGGGTCCGTGGGCCATGGCCGCTGGGCCTGCGCATCCGGAGCCTGTGCTCTGCAATGGGAGAGGCCGCGGCCATGAGAGGCCCACGTACCACACACACACACACACCAAAAAAAACAGTCCAGGAACTAGAATATATCCCTTTTCTTACATTGGCCAGAACCCAGAAATATGGCTCCCCTTAACTGCAAGGGTGGCTGGGAAATTTAGTCTTTCTGTGATCAAGAGGAAAATGAGATGGTTTGAATGAATAAAAAGCCCTGTGTGCCGCATAGGATTTTTTTTTTTTTTATCCTGCTCTGTTCACTGACATATCCCAAGCATCCAGAATATTATACTCTGAAACATATTTGTCGAAGTCCTAATGAAAAAAGAAACTATCAGTATAAAATAAATAATAAATATAAGAAATTCTAAAGCTTTAACATATTATTTATTAAAATATACTTGAACAACTGAATTCTCCCATTAAAGGATAGAAACAAAGCACAGCTATGTACTTTTTAAGAGCAACACACTTTAATGATAACAACGTAGAAAATAAAGGGATGGGAAGAGATACTGTTCAACTATATTTTTAAAAAATGGAAAGCACAAAGTTTAAAGAGAGTCTCTGTGTTAATGAGAGACAAGTTGCCAGGTAAAGTTAATGGGATGAATCAGGATAAAGAGGAACACTAAGTAATAAGAAGAGCACAATTTATCAAGATGATAACCAGTCATTAACCAATATAAACCAATCTACGTAGCCACTAAATATATAAGGTAAAATACATTAGATTAAAAAAGCTTGATACAAATACAATTATATAATTATAATGGAAACTTCCAATATATCTTTTGTCATGGTTGAAGAGATCTGTAGAGAAACATACATAAAGACACAGATAAATTAACTAAAACCATCAATACCATAAATAACTGGGACTTTAGGTCATTTTCTACATATCAGTGAAGTAAAATAAATCACAGACAATGGCAGAAATTATGAAAGCGAGCTAGCTAGCTAATATGTTCTGGTGAGTGACTCTTTTTATGTACCTCCTTTATTTGCTTCAAAACCATTTCCTTTAGTGCCTCTTTCTAATTAAGTCTCATTATACATAATGATGGACTCTGCACTTCAGCCCTGTTGATACAGTACTGCTACAGGGTGTATTTACCCAGATATAAAGAAGTTCTTGGGAAGTCGGAGTTCTGTGCAGTGAAAAGGGCAATCTCTGGAGACAAAAGACTGGGTTTGAATTCTGACCTTGCCCTCACTAAAGTAATTGAATACCTCTTATAGATGCAAAATGTATCTGGAATCACAAACTTGAGTTCAAATTCACACTATAATTTGCCAGTTATATGATATTAGGCAATTTACTTAACCTCGTGGAGATTCGATGTTCTTATCTCTAGATGAGAAACCATCTCTAGAGATGCAAGTCTGTCTGTAACTTCAGTAAGCTTTTACATAGTAGTACAAATAGTTTAGAGATGCAATTCTGTCTGTAACTTCAGTAAGCTTTTACATAGTAGTACAAATATACTTTATCTTCTAGGATCCAAAAATCCTCTGCAATCCCCATTTCAAATAAAGAACTGTATTTATGTTAGAATAGCTAAAAAGCCAATTGAGACACTTTTTGCAAAATAAAGGAAATGTTTCCCCAAAAGAACAAAGAGGGGTTAATTAAGGCAGTGTTAATATAACAGGTTCTGTCACTTCCATTTATCAAATTTCCAAAACATAGGCTAGAAATTGAAAGAGCTTCAAGTGTTACAGGCTTGTTTTGAGTTTTATATATACACAAGTGACAGTGCTTAATGCAGAACTTGCCTAATGGGTGATCAATACTTATTACCTATCTTCTTTCCTTTGATATCTGGGAGTAAAATCAAGTTGATGGAGCTGCATCATTGCTCTCACTGCCACAAATACTGACAATCGTCCATTGGGATTTTCCTACTCAATAAATGTCTTCCTGACGAAGCCAAATGATTTCCTTTCTCACATATATATTATGATTGAAAATGGGGAATTGCTGATTTACAAAATAAGTTGTGATGCTGATAGAAAAATGTCAATAATGTGCTTATACATGTAAGGCACAGGGGATTAAAATATGCCTGGGCAAGCAAAAAGAGAGCAATGGTATTAAACATCCTAATAAATATTTGATAGAAGGACAGAAATTGAGGGAAATGGATAGACTTGGAAGAGAAAGAAGCAAGAAAAGAATAAGGAAATGTAACATTTGCCTCAGGTCTTTGAAATATGCAAGAGAGAAAAGTTGACATGGAAGAGTGTAAATATTTTAGCAAAAGAAAAAAGAAACGCTTGAAATGAGAAATACACAAGACAGTAGATGTTCTGTTTTATCCACTTTGAATGTTTCTGTGAGGGTCAAGCATAAAAAGTACTGAGATGGAATATTAATGCAGTCTAACCTTTAAGCTACCATAGACCCACGCACAAAGACAGACACACACTGAAGATTTAGGAGATCTCAAACTGAAAGTGCATAAGAATAACCCTGAGAGTTATTAAATATACAGCTTATAGAATTTGCATTTTTACATGCACTTTGGCTGATTCTAATATAGATGTTTGACAGTCCACAACTGAGAAACACTCTCTAGTTTTTCTGTACTTCATCATTACCCTTAGAGAGGTGGATTTCCAACTAACATTTTCATCTTGTTTCCTGGGTGGGATTATAGATTCAGAACAACTTAGAGAATTGAAAGTCATGTTTTTAGTTATGCAGCAGAACCCACTAAGATTTGAATGAGCACTCTTTATTGAGCAGAACATTCATGGGACTTTTTCTAACCCATGGGTTGTGATTACAAGAGAAGAAAGAGATGGCAGGCAAACTTGGCACAAGATTCAAAAGAAAAGAGACTTGAAGCATCCCTGAAAGAGAAGGTAATCCAGCCCACAATGCTAAGAAGATATTCAATATCAGCATTCTGAAATTTGGGGAATTATAGCAGCAGATGATGATGCTGCCTTCCAAAGGGCTGTTAAAATACATGTGTATGGAACAAATAGAGTTCACTTTGAGGGATTTCTGAATGATGATTATTCAATATCAAGCAGAATTGGAAGAGGAAGGCTGTTTAATGTTAATTCCTGAAGGACTGCTAAAAATTCAATGGTAGAAGATTCTCTACTTGAAGAAGTAGACCAACCAGCAGGAATTAAATATTATAAGAATAATAGCAAGGTGTTATGTGTGTGTGTGTGTGTGTGTATACACATATATACATATACACATATATACACACAATATAAAGATGATAAAACAATAAATAAATAATTATAGAAGAATTGCATATAATATGGCATAACAGCTTATACTTAGTTTCTAGAAAAAATACGTCCATTTATAAGCAACATGAATCTAAAATTATCATTGAGTTCTGTAGTAGTTTGTTTTTTGGTTTATGGTTCAAATACAACCAAATAAAACATAACAAATGCATACCTACTATGTATGAGAGATTGTGCTTGTACTTTGAGCAATTAAAATTGTGTTCAGCTGCAAGTAACAGAACACCCAATTAAACAATGATTTCAGTAAACTAGGGGTTTTGTTTGTCTGAAGTGATGAGAAGTACAGAGGTGTAGGGAGTCTGGGGCTGGTACAGCACTACAAAGTGTCCTTGGAATTTTAGATCTTTAACTTATTCTCATCAACCATGTTAGCATGTGGCTTCCATCTTCATTCTGGCTGCCTCATAACTGCAGGAAGTCTGTGCCATCCAACTCCAGGCTGAAAGGAGGAGGAGGGCACCTAACAAATGGCTAAATCTTTTAATAAATGATTAACTAAGTGCTCCCATAGAAAGCGATTTGCTGAAAGACAACCTAGAAATTGTCTATTCTAATGCTATACAGCAGAACTGTGTCATAGAGCCACCGTAAACGGTACAAGGAAGGCTGAAACCCTGAGTATTTAACCTGAGTACATTAACACTTTGAAAAAATTATGATAGAGTGGAGAACAGATATCAAGTAGGCAAATAGAAATGCCTATAAAATCAGATATGTTATCTAATTTAAGCATTTTATAAATCATATGCATTTTATTTCTTAAATAGATGAAGACATTGAGACATATTGAGAGAAAGGTTAAGTAACTTGCCTGAGGTCACATGAGGTTACTAAAGGACAAAATCAGGAATTAAAGCCCATGTAATCAAATGTTAATATCTTTTTCCAGCATATAACATTCGTCCAGGTACCACCAAGCAATATATTCCTTAGAAAGTCAATTACAAAAAAAAAAACCAATTTGTTCATCATTCGCCAGTCACGTGGTCAATGCCTTTTGATGGTAGAGATTTTGCATTTTTTCATCCTAGACTGAAACAATTTTTAGGGCACAGGCCATGTCTTCAACATTTTTTTTTTTTTTAAAGAAGATGTTGGGGGTAGCAGTTTATTAATTAATTTATTTATTTTTGCTGTGTTGGGTCTTCGTTTCTGTGCGAGGGCTTTCTCTAGTTGTGGCAAGCGGGGGCCGCTCTTCATCACAGTGCGCAGACCTCTCACTGTCGCGGCCTCTCGTTGCGGAGCACAGGCTCCAGACGCGCAGGCTCAGTAGTTGTGGCTCATGGGCCTAGTTGCTCCGCGGCATGTGGGATCCTCCCAGACCAGCGCTCGAACCCGTGTCCCCTGCGTTGGCAGGCAGATTCTCAACCACTGCGCCACCAGGGAAGCCCTCTTCAACATTTCTGTATCCCTGATACTTAGTGTTGATTGGTAGAAACAGAGATATCAAGCTAGATAAATCTGGATTTAGAGACTATTTTTTCAGCTTACAGAATCTGGGGGAGAGGGTTTTGTTCTTGTTGTTGTTGTTTTTAATTTTTCTAATACCCACACAAGGCATCATAGAACATGTTCTAGAGTATGCATTTAGCAAATTCTTGCTAAAGGTTTAAATAAATAATTAAAATGTGATTTTGTATGGATGTAAAATCTGTATGTGCATATATATATGTAGAGTAAGAAGAATAGCAGTAAAAAGAGCAGTGCCTATTAGAATTATGATTCATTTGGTTAAAAGGTCACACAGAGCTGGAAAAATATTAAGTGATAAATTGATAAATTATCAATTATCAATTAATAAAAATATTAATTGATAAACTCGACCTGGGTTTCACTGTGATGAATTTCATTCATTCAATCCAAAAATATTTATTGAGCACCTACCTTATACCAGCCATTGTCCTAAACATCATGGATACAGTGAATAAAACAGAGAACGTATTGTTATGGGTTGAATTGTGTCCCCAAGTTTCATGCATGGAAGTCCTAACCCGCAGTACCTCAGAACGTGACCTCATTTGGAGATGGAGTCTGTAGAGGGGTAATCAAGTTAAAATGAGGTCATCAGGGTGGCCCTAATCCAATATGACTAGTGTCCTTATAAAAAGGGGAAATTTGAACACAGACGTCCACAGAGAGAGAATATCATGTAAAGATGAAGGCAGAGTCGGGGTGATACAACTTTGGCTAAGGAATGCCAAAGACTGCCAGAAAGCCACCAGAGACTAACAGGGGGGCATGGAACAGATTCTCCCTCACAGCCCTCAGAAGAAACTAACCCCTCTGACACCTTGATCTCGGACTTCCAGCCTCCAGAACTCCCTCTGACACCTTGATCTCGGACTTCCAGCCTCCAGAACTGTGAAACCATAAATTTCCACTGTTTACCCCACTTTGGAGTACTTTGTTTTGGCAGCCCTAGCAACTATACACAAGTGAAGCCCCTCCCTCCTGGAACTTTACATTCTAGTCTGGAGCAGGGAGGGAAATAGATAATGTTGCATATAGTAATAAAGTCTAAGGAGTAAAGAAGACTAGGGGGAAGGAGATAAAACATGCCATCTTATGTAATAGGATCTCTGATAAAAGGACATTAGAAGTGAAAGGAGGTAGGGATTGAGTTGTGTTGATATCTGGAGGAAGAACATTTAAGGGCAGGGGAGCAGCCAGTCCATAGCTCCTGGGAAAAAGAGTGCTTCTGGGTTAGAAGAGCTGCCATGAGGTCAGTTGGTTCAATTAGAATAAGGGACAGAGAATGGTAGCAGTATAGTCAGAGATTTAATGGAGGAGCAGATTGTATAGGTCCGTGTTTTATTTTGATGATAACTGGTTTCTATTCTAAGTGACATAGAAAGCCATGGGAGGGACTTTTGAGCAAAGGAATAATGTGATCTGACTTAAAATTTCAAAGGATCTCTCCAGCTGCTGTGCGGGAAGAGACTGTGGGGAGGGGGGCAGAGTTGGAAGCAGAGAAGTCAAGGAGGAGGCTAATGTGCTAAAAACTTCCAGGTGTGAGATGCAGCTGGTTTGTGCCAGAAAGGTGGTGGAGGAAAAGATGATAGGCAAGTGAAGGGTCGGCTGAAGCATCCCAAATACGACGGGAAGCTTGACAGAGAAATGGAGACCAGATCTATGGAGGATGCTATAGGAAGTTTCTGTTTAAGAAGAGCAGTAAAGGAGAGGGAATTGAATGTTAGTACTGGAAGGAATAGATGAAGTTGGTGTCCAGGAGAATTTGGCTTGCTACCGTCATGAAGCCATCCAGAGCAATGGGGTCATCAACCGACACATAATTTATTCCTACTACTCATATCTTTGGGTGACATTTATGGACCCATTTTAGTCCCTGCAATGAGCAAATGAATTTCATTTTCCCTAGAGAAGGCTCAATTTGAACAAGGGGGGAAATGTCATTATTTTAATCTCCTATGGCTTTGAACCCCTTATCTAGGATTTACATCTATCTATTAATATGAAGAAAAGGAAATTCCTTAAAACAAAAATTCAAGCTGATTTGACATCAACTAAGTAAAAATGTTTGGTTTAATAACAGCAAATGCCCATAGCAAGAATAATTCAATAGTTAAGTACTTAAGTAGTTTGAAGTCCCACAAAATTTGTTGAAAATTTCTTTGCACCTAGCTGTTTGCATATATTGTTTAGTAACCATGCAAATTACCTTATTGTATATTCCAATTTTTGCAACAGCAAGAAATGCCCATTTAAAACAAAATTTTTTAAATAAAATAAAATTTAGGGATAACATGACTATATTGAGTTCAGTGTAATTGTATCTAATATTGCAGTATAATAAGCTAATCAGCCTTCTTGATTTTGTAGCAGTAACAAATCTCAGTCTAAAAAATGTGGAGTAGATGTGTATACAAAGCCATTTGTGTCGTGGGTTCAAAGTGTAAGTACTTGAAACCTGGGTTTGAATCCCAGCATTGTTAGTCACAAGTTGAAAGATCTAGTTAACCTCTATGTGCCTCAGTTTCATCTCTAACATGGGAATAAAAATAGCAACTACTTCATAAAATTGCTGTAGGTTTTTAATTAATTAAGACACGTAAAGTGTATAGATAAACGGCTGCTTACAATAAGCCCTCAAAGATTTAAGCTATATTATTATCTTCGTTATTTAAATTTCCTTCTTTTCTATCTCAAGTTGCATTTCATTGGGTTAGAGAAAAGTGTAATCACAGTTCATCCTTGACTCCTGTTCCCTGAGGATAGCGTCACAGTTCTGTAAAGAGGTGTGGTTTACCCAGTGCCCAGGCACCGGTGCAGCTGCAAGAGGTGGTAGATGGGCAAATCCTCTGTGCTCTTGTCTATCCACGCTGGAATCTGCTGAGGTGTCCTCACTACTGTCATGTGTTTAGTCCACAGAGGCCATTGCTGCAGACTGTAGTCTTCCCAACCTCCTAGCTCATGTATGTCAGGCTCTCGGTGATTGTGCCTATCAGGTTCACGGGGAATAAATTGACGTGCCTAGCTGCTACCCACCCTGGCAGATCTGAGGGTCATCTCTCTGGCTCCTCTAGCATCCCATCCTTCAGTGTAAAGCTGAAGTTGGGAGAGCAGTGGACATGGGGTACTCTGGCCTTGCTGCCTCCAGGGACCGTAGTTAGCAAGTTCAAGGCAGCCCTGTTTGGGAAGCTGTTTCACTTCCTCTAGTTGGAGCAGTGGGATGGTGAGAAGTGCATGATTTGGCAGCAGCAGTGTGCATACTTTTTTCTGAAGGTCACCTCCCAGGCCTTTTGGCTTTCCTCCATTTCTTCCCTTCACCTAGAAACTCTTTAATGTATTAATTTGCAGGGGAGCCTGGTTCTTTGTCTATACCATCAAATCTAGTATTTTATATTTCAGTTTCTTCAGAGCCAAGGATTTTGCAACTCACAAACTTTTTTTTTTAATTGCTAAGACCTCCCTCCCCGGAAGCAACAGACAAAAGAATACAGGATAGAAGGAACTACCTGTAACAGAGGTCACATTGAGTAAAACTTCAAAAATCCATGCAGCTATTTAATTTTTCTTTATTTACTCAAATACTCTCTCTGTGCCAGGAACTATAATATAAAGACATACTAAGCATGGCTTTTTTTAATTAAGTTCCTTATAGTCATTTGGGGGAAGATGAGCAGGAAAACAAAGAACTATAATAAAGTGTGATGAACCTACAGTACATAAATATAAAAGATTCCATGAAAGACTGTTTCTATTGGAGACAGTATGTGGGAAAAGATATGCATTCCAGAGCGAGTTGTGTTTAAAAAAAGTGAGTCGTTATGAATGAAGTTCACCAGACTGCACGTGAGCAAGGTGAGGCTTTGGAATTGGAGAAGGAATGTGGAGGTGGGGCTGGAGAAGCAGGATGGGGCTGGATCATTAATGTTTGACTTACATGGCATGCTAGGCAAGGTGGAAAGTTTTCTGTGGGGACAGCGGCATGATTTAATGAAATTACGTGCTTCCCATCTTGGGAAGCAAATTAGCCCATCTTGAGCAAATTAGTACACCTTTCTGAATCTCAGTTTCCTCATCTGTAAAATATTATCTGCAGAAAGGATGCTGTGGGGATGAGTCAGCAGGATGTCATATAGACTCACAAGTCTATCATTTGTAGATGGTAGCTTTGAAGAATAACATTGTAGACCCTATTCATTTGCTTTGCTAATGTCTAAGTGATGTAAAATTAGAACTTTATAAATTCATCCATACTCAGCTTTTGACATCCACACAGCATTTTGAAAAGGTTATCTCACTAATAGGATGCCCGGCAGAGTGATTATTTTTTATCCACATATCTAGAAAACACACAGAGAGAGTTATCAAGACTATAGAAGAGGGTAGTGGGTGAGAACTTCAAAGTACCTGGATTCCACTGGGTTCCCAGCTAATTATAGCCAAAATTAGATAATAGTTTCTTCCATTATTTTAATAAAGATGCTTTCCCTAGTTTTTCTACACTACGAAGAATTCAGCCACTCTGGGGTAAGCCATTATTGGGTGAAGGCTCTACCAGTTTAATTTCCATTTCTTTATTTCTGTTAAATAAAAGAAGCTTACATTAGTCCTATGTTATTAACTACTTAATAGATTTAGGAAGCAGGTAGCAAAAGAAGAATTGTTCTTTGCGTTTAAATGAACCAAATAATACCCTCAGCTGGTTATGCATTTAGGGGGAAAGAAATTGCTACATTTTAAGTCTGCAGAAGTAATACATTAATCCATTAGTGAGCCCAAGTGTGTTGTCTGTTGTGCTCATTATCGAGCATTCCCAGGTGTTCAGGGGTTTTTGAGTCTAAATTGTCATGACTTTTAAACTTGGTAATAGAAATATCCAGCATAAGTATCATAAGCTATGAAACTATTCCCATACCAGTGCTTTTTACAAAGAAAAGTACAGCATTAAATATTAAATTAAGATGTTCCCCAATATTGGAATGTGTTGTCAGAATGAAGCTAAGAAACAAAATTAGTAATAGAAACCGTAGGGTTGCCAAGTTTTCTTCCCAGTTGCCTGATTTTTTTGTATCATTTTAAGAGCACAATACCAAATATTAGGCACCGTGAGTATGTGCATTTAAACAAATAAATCAATTGATTTCTTCAGATACTCATTATCCATCTATTTGTGGATTCAGTCAACAAAAATGCTTTGAGCATTTACTACCTGCTAGATAGGGCACATAGTCTGGAAGGAGGCGAGACTGCCAGACAAATGACCACAAGATAGAATTGAAAGAGCAAAGTGTTATTAGAAAGGGCACCTCTTGGGGAATTGTTTGAGCTGAGTCTGAAAAGAGCAAGATAAAGCAGTTCTTTCAAAGATCAGGAGCTCTAAAAATCATGTTGTATTGAAGCACTTTCTTTCATTCCACGAATGGAGCTGAGTTTGTGTATGGAACAGAGGCAGAGGGTGAGCACAGGAGTGAACATGGCTGCCATGGATGGCTGTGGATAAAAGCCTCGTTGAGGCTTTTCTCTGCAACCTTAGTGGCTACCAGTGCTTCCCTCTTCTCCCAAAGAACATTAAAATAAGAACTTCTTGGGCTTCCCTGGTGGCACAGGGGTTGAGAGTCCGCCTGCCGATGCAGGGGACACGGGTTCATGCCCCGGTCCGGGAAGATCCCACATGCCGCGGAGCGGCTGGGCCCGTGAGCCACGGCCACTGAGCCTGCGCGTCCGGAGCCTGTGCTCCACCAACGGGAGAGGCCACAGCAATGAGAGGCCCGCGTACCGCAAAAAAAAAAAAGAACTTCTTATATAAGTAGTCACTTGCCTGAACATCTCAGTTCATTGAGGTGATAGAAGAGAAAAAGAAAAGACTTTTCCTCTTTCTTTTCTTTTTTTTTTTTTTTGTTCCCTGCAGGTGATTCACAATTCAGTGAGGAATAAACTATGTAACTCGAAATATAGTTTGTGTGTGTGTTTTAATGGAAGCCTATTGAAAGTGTCCAGAAAATCTGGAAGACTAAGGTAGAAAATCTCGCCTGAGAGAAAGCATTATAGTTTATAAGCATGATTTACTTTTTTAAAAAATCTCACAATGGTATACCTCATTGAGAAAGAAAATTGGTGGGGTTATGAAAAAGATTCAATAAACATTTACTTTCCATCTGCTACTTGAAAGACAGAAGGGGAAGTGAAGGAGGGGCAGGCAAAAGATCCTAGTTTTCCTAATTAGTGATGGTATAGGTATATCTATATTGGTTATATTTCAGTGCACAATAATCCTACTCCTAAATACAGATCCCATTATCATTCATAGAAAAACAGAGCAGGTAATGTTATTTCAGGCTTTCAGAGATGGCTTCAGGAGGAAGTGGTCCTTGAAAGACAGACTGAGTTTGTAGGAGGAAGACTTGAGAGTCCATCAGGAAAGATATTCAAGGCTAGTGTAATGGCTGGAATAAAAACATGAGATGTGTGGGTATGGGCCTATTTGAGGGAAGTGGTAGTAGAACAGAATCTTTAGAGAGTTAGGAAAAATGGGTGACTTCTTTCTCATATTTTAAGTGATTTCCTACAGAAAAACTTTAAATAGCCAGCTACCTTCTGCATTTGAAGAACTATTTGTCATGCAATATATTTTTCCATACAAATAAATACCTTTACGTAAAATAAAATAGAGCAAAGCCAGTGGCAGTGACAATGGACAAGCCTACCGTTCAGAGGCCAACCTAAAGAGTGGTTACCAAAAGCAAAGTACAAAAGTGCCAGGTCTGTCTTGTGTTGTCTTGTCCCACATCATTTCTTGATGGCATCAGGCATCACTTAAGAATAAGCTTCCAACACACAGGCTTGTTTTGGGTCTTAGCTCTGACACAGTTAGCCCAGCCTATCATAAGTTGCACTTTCTCGGCCACTAATCAGTTTTCCTGAGTCCTAACCTAAAAGGACCTCTTCCTGATTATGACCTTAACTTGCCTCCTAGTTTGAATTATCTTTGCTATTTCCTCGGTGTGGACTTGCTCTTTTCTTTACTTCATCATGAATGAGGCTTTTTGCCAGCTCCATTACTTCCCTGCATTTGGGTGTTGCAGATCAATACCTTGGGCAGTTGGTTCAGGACCAAGAATCTTCGACCTCTTGGCTAATCATTCTCTTTGGTCCCTCTATTTTTGGCAGATGGGAAGCAGAAGATACCTTTGTTGGGATCCCCATGCTACCAAAGCTGTCATCTGTTGGGAGGTGGGAGTTAGGTTTCTTTGCTCTTTGCTTAGGAGAGTTCATTTCAGAGCAATGTTTCTTAAAATGTGTCCATCATTTTCTGAATTAGTATTCATCATGAAGCTATTGCAATTTTGAATTCAGGAATATAATGAAAAACATAGTGCTAAAACAACTGGTTAACAAAAGCTTTAATTAATTAGCATATCAACTGCAAACACATATAATGCTGATTGCCATATACTTCTTTCTTTCCTTTCTTTTACTTTTTTGAGTAGACATTCCCCTATTTTATTATAATCCTTACATCTACCAACCTTAATCTCTTCTGTATGTCTTCATTGATAATAAAATGGATTGAAGTTGAAAAGTTACAATCTGTAAAAGTGTACAAAACAAATATTTCAAAGATTGCTTGAATGGTTTGACATTATTAAGAAGTAACCCCTTAAATAGCATATATAATAATATTTTAATTACCATGGAAAATTGAATACTTTTTCCTGATAATTGACCACTTGTTCACATGAATCCTAAATTACATACAAAAATTATGTGCCAATGGTATACATGTGTTGGACACTTTCAGATAATAATCTGGTGATTTTTGGACTCCAGAATTGTAGTCTCATGTAAGTAGTAATTAAATGTAGTACTTTGATATGGGGGGTGTTCTAGAAACATTTATGTATATTGTTTTTTCAATATCAAAAGAGTTGCACCCAGAGGTGTAATGTTCATTGGAATCCTCAGAAACTGAGGTGATGGAAAACAGCCTGGATGTGCTCTGAAGGAATTCAAAATATCACATGCAGTGGGCAAAGGGGCAGACTCAGATGGCATTTCATTCATTCAATAAATATTTATTGAGCATCAACAAAATGTCAGATTTTGATAGGCTAGAGTGATAAATCAGTGAGCAAGAGAAATAATGACCCTTCACTCCTGGGATTTGAGATAGTTTTCCACCCTCAGAATATAGGCATCTATAAATACGGCCTTTAGTTTTCACAACGCTTATTTTCTTCAGCTATTAAATGGGGGTCAGTAGCACTACTTTACAGGCTAATTTTTTTTTTCTTTTTTTTGCGGTACACGGGCCTCTCACTGTTGTGGACTCTCCCATTGCGGAGCACAGGCTCCAGACGCGCAGGCTCAGTGGCCATGGCTCACGGGCCCAGCCACTCCGCGGCATGTGGGATCTTCCCGGACCGGGGCACGAACCCGTGTCCCCTGCATCGGCAGGCAGACTCTCAACCACTGAGCCACCAGGAAAGCCCCAGGCTAATTTTTAAAGTTATATAAAATAATGTGTGTGGAAGTTCCCAGTGAGAAAATATGAGAAGTTGATAAAATATGACAAGAGCTGGGGAATTTCAAGGACAAAAACCCCTAGTGCATTCACCTGTACAAATTTGCTATCATCGATTATATAACCAAAATAGCAGTATTTTTTGAATGAAGAATTCTTCTATATAATGATAATTCTTATTTAATTCTTTAATCAATAATTGTGAACATGAAATCATTTTAAGTCTAATGTTCTAAGATGTTTTCACTGGAAAATTCTACAAGCCATTTAGGCAAGATTCATCCTTGAAGAGCCACTTAAACAAAGAGTCACTCATAAACCTCAGTTGTAACTCTGATTTGTTATTTGATTTCACGGAGCAGAATGCCCATCTTGAGTTTGCGCTGCACGAACGTGTGGCCGTCTCCATGGCTGCTTGCTTCTCCTCCTTTGATACAAACGAATATTTTTATTTAGAGGATGAGAGGGGAGTGTGAAATAGAAGTGTCTCTGTGCAAGAGGAATCCGTAACAGAGCTTTTGAGAAGAAAAATTAAGAGGTCATGTTTCATTACAAGGCCCGTGGAAGGGAGAATGGGGCTATGTGCTCTTCTGGAAAAGTGGTTTTACTTCTCCATGATTGATGACCTGTCTGGTGTGAGGCTGGTCACAGTATTAATGTCAGGACTTACTCTCAACAGTAGAAAAAGCTGTCAGTTCTGATATGATAGAAGTAAGAGTGGGATTGGGATTATAGAGCTGAAGTGGCCACAGAGAGTCCTCTGACTTAGGCCCATGAGGCAAGGTGATTTCGTGTAAAATTAACTTTAAACTTATTTTACATGTACAGAGAGAAGACCAGAAAGAACTGAAATAAAAATTTAACAGGAATTAGTTTCAAAATATAATAAGAAATGTATCATTTTCATTAATATGATGTTTTACTGTCCAAATTTTATTCATAAACATGTAGAAATTTTGGACTTCCCTGGTGGCACAGTGGTTAAGAATCCGCCTGCCAACGCAGGGGGCACAGGTTTGAGCCCTGGTCTGGGAAGATCCCACATGCCACGGAGCAACTAAGCCCGTGCGCCACGACTACTGAGTCTGTGCTCTAGAGCCCGCGAGCCACAACTACTGAGCCTGTGTGCCACAACTACTGAAGCCCACGTGCCTAGAGCCCGTACTCCACAACAAGAGAAGCCACCACAATGAGAAGCCCATGCACCGCAAGGAAGAGTAGCCCCCGCTACTAGAGAAAGCTCATGCGCAGCGACGAAGACACAACACAGCCAAAAATAAATTAAAAAAAAAAATTTTTTTTAATGTAGAAATTTTAAGATCAAATATATATGTGTGCTGATAAAAATAAAATTACCTGTTTAACAAGGTAGCATGATTTAATGGAGAGAGCATGGAGGTTAGAATCTAACCTGCATTCATATCCAAACTCTTGCACTGAGTAGCTGGAAAAAGGATAATCTGATAATAGCCCTCTCCTTTTAGGACAACATGATAGAATGGAATGCAATGCCTGGAAAGGGCCTTTCCTTCCTCACCCTGCAGGAGTGAGCTCACACTCTTGCCAGCTCTCCTTCCCTCCCTGTTGCGGGACTGACCCAAAAGGCCTGAGAGATTCACGTCTGGCTATTCTTGGCTCCCAGTTGTCACGTTGTCTTAGTGACTGCCAAGTGTCACTTCCCTCTGGTGAACAGTTATATGCTCTGGGAGCCTGTGGTGAGCCCTATTCCCCCATCCTGTGACACCTTAATCTTTTTGAAAGGTATATATTCTGAGAATCCCATGGATTGCTTCTAGACTCTAGCTTCCCTCAGCCCTTACCCTCCTAATCAGAAACCTTAGAGTCTATCCCAGCCTCTCCTAGTTTACCTGTCTTGTTATAATAAACTGGGACACACATGACAGTGCCTTGACGTGTGACATCTCATCACCTTGTCCATGATCTTCTCCAGGAGCAAGCAAAATACAGTGACCCACTGGTGAAGCATGACACAGTTACATCTCTTTACAGTGATTCTAGAAACTACTAGAGAATGATAAGCACAGGTGTCAGGAGTCAGCAGATGTTCAAGACCCAGCTTACCATCTTCATAAATCCAGTTTAGTCTTCTTAGTTGTGATGGACTACCTCCTCCTAAAGCGTCACCACTGAAAAGTCATTTGACATGGATCTGGGGGTAGAATCTACAGAGTGACGGATTTCAGTTCAGTGATTAAGATAAACCATTTATAAAATGACATATTTTATAGTTGAGTGGCTAGTTTCCTCCACATTTAAATGGGACCTGTTTCCCAGCACGGGTACTATGATAGATTACTACCACAGAGTGCTTCATAACAAGGTGGTAGCTTACATCAAGTTGGGAAATACTCCACCGGGAGAGTCTCGGCACACATATGAAGACCTTTAGGGATTCTTGCAGTGGAGAAGCCTGTTGAACTTTAAGCGACTATTCTAACTTTTTAAAACACAGAACAATATTTTCATATAATATGTTTTTCCACATCCCCTGGAATAAGGGCTTAAATCATCCCATTTGGAACTACTCTATGATAGAACTACCTGTTCAGTTACTTTTAATATAAGAGTGACACTGAAACTCACATTCATGTTGCATCGTCCCGGTGCTGCATTACAGGGGTTCCTCATCACAGGCTGGACAACTTGTCTCATCTCGCCCTGAGATTGGAATCAAGTCAAGGATTGCTTTTCCTCATTCTGCCCAGATTGAGGGAACTGTTTGTAGCCCCTTGTTGTCTGTCTGTCAACATATAAATAAGAAGCTTTGAGGGACTTCCCTGGCAGTGGGAAGATTCCACTGGTTAAGATTCCACTTTTCCACTGCAGGGGGCATAAGTTCGATCCCTGGTTGGGGAACTAAGATCCCACATGCCGCGTGGCCAAAAAAAAAGAATTATGGACATGTTGGAAACATGTGGGCCTTGAATTTCCCGGAGTTTTTGACTTTATAGCATGTTAAGTTTGTCTCCTTGGTCACTTCCGTAGCCCTCAAATCTTAAGCACGTTTTGGGCAGAGCTGCTGGCATTTGTTAAGTGTGTTGCCAATTTGAAGATTATTTGGTTCAATGGCTGGCACATATTCAGGCACAACTCCGCACATCCCTTGCCATATGTACAAACAAATAACTTCAATTAGGCAAGGCTCGTTATGAAGAAATCTCCCTAGGAACCAATGAAAAGATGTTAATGATTTGCCAGTTTGGTTCCTTGGAGAGAGGGAATCCCTCTCTACCTAGCTTATATTGGGCACTTCATCAATAAACCAGCGGTGAGCAAATAAATAAGTAGTGCTTCTACAGTGCCTGAGGATACTTGAAAACAATTTGTTCTCTTAAGTGGATTAAATAACTCCTCCCTGAACGTCTTATTAACTGATGATTTTGTAAAAATTAGCTTTTTCTTCATAAGGAGGGCATAAGTAAACCCTGAGAATGACTGGTGGCTGAAAGTCGAGAAGCTTAGACTCAGTTGTGTTTCTACTACTTATCAACAGTGTAGTTTTGGGAAAGTTTGTTTACCCCTGTTCCTCATCTGTAAAATGAGGATCATGACAGTCTTATAAGTTTCTGTGAGTTAATACTTTAAGCAGTTCCTGGCATGTAGTAAGTGCTCAGTATATCTTAGCCACTACTATATAATCAAAGGGTGCAATATTCCCAAAGAACTGCAATTTTTACGTATAAAAGTTCATCAGACTCTAAAAGAAATGGGAATTATACATTCTAATACATGCCATAGGGAAGATCAAACTGTTTTTCTTGAAGTTATTTGCCTCCTCCTTCATCCCAATATCTGCACAGTTCTTGGCGCCTGGTTTGTTGAGTGAATGAATAAATGAGTAATTAATTGATTCATTCTTATCACATTCCTCTTGATGTTTTCATGCAGACCTGAATATCCCCAGGAACGCTATTTGCTTTAAGAATTAGCCAGTGAAGGGTTATGAGAAGTATTGTGGTTTCTGTTCTGTGTGACTCAGTTGACAAAATTAATTGCTTTTCTGTCATGCAATTTCATGGATTTTCATCAATCCTTTTGTCTGTTAACAAATCCTGTCAGTATCTTTAAACCTGCAATAATGATCAGTGTTTAGCATTTTAGTAAAAGAATGGAAATGTGTGTGTGTGTGTGTGTGTGTGTGGTGAGAGAGGGAGAGCGAGAGAGAAAGAGGGAAATTTTAAATAAGATCTAACTTTTTATTTGTGTGTTTCAGTAGTGTCAGTCTTCATGAATGTTATTATAAAAAGTAAATAATTTCTCTATAAAATCTAAGAATATAATGCCATGTTGCTTGACAGTATTTCTGAGAACTACTACTCTAATAATTAGATGTAACTTTTCTGCTGTGTTAAGAGTAGACAGATTTCCTTTCTCTTAAGACATCTACTTACACCGTTTAGTGTTTGAATAATTTTAAAATTCTGATTTCTGTTCCTTTTACTGGTTATGAATTCATTCTGGTTTAAAGTGTTTAGATTGCCCTCAAATTTATCAAACTTGCCACTCATTTCTTCGTGCAATTTCCAGACTTACAAAGCCTGATTGCCCATATCTCCTGTCTCATATAGAAATGGACCCACCAAGGTTGTGGGAAGAATGAAGAGTGACCATTGGTTATACTTGCCAGCAAAACAGGCTACAGCCAGCCATTTCTGAGCCATCTCAGTTCTACTAGAAAGTTCTTTTTTTTACATTGAAGTATAGTTGATTTAACAGTGTCGTATTAGTTTCTGGTATACAGCAGTGACTCAGTTATATATATATATATATATATATATATATATATATATATATATATATATATATATATATATATATACATATTCTTTTCCATTATGGTTTATTAGAGGACATTGAATATAGTTCCCTGCGCTATATAGTAGGAGCTTGTTGTTTATCTGTTTTATGTGTAGTAGTTGTACCTGCTAATCCCAGACTCCTACTGTATCCCTTTGGTCCCTTTCCCCTTTGGTAACCATAAATTTGTTTTCTATGTGTGAGTCTCTTTTTGTTTCATAAATAAGTTCATTTGTGTCATATTTTAGATTCCACATATAAGTGATATCATATGGTATTTGTCTTTCTCTTTCTGACTTATTTCACTTAGTATGATAATTTCTAGGTCCATCCATGTTGCTGCAGTTGGCATTATTCTTTTTTAAGGCTGAATAATATTCCATTGTACCACATCAATTTTATTTTATTTTATTTTTTAGTTTTATTGGAATATAGTTGATTTACAATATTGTTTCAGGTGTACAGCAAAGTGATTCGGTTATACATATACATATATTCATTCTTTTTCAGATTCTTTTCTCATATAAGTTATCACAGAATATTGAGTAGAGTTCCCTGTGGTATACAGTAGGTCCTTGCTGGTTATCTATCTTATATATTCTACTAGAAAGTTCTTGTTCAACCAGACTAGGGCTAATGGCTGTTCTGGCTGTAGGCAGAAGGTTTTTTTTATTCCCAATCTTTTTTTTTTTTTCTTTTAGTCTCATGATAGGTAATCTCACCCACATCCCTGCTTTAAAATAGCACAACTCTAGTCTCTCCCTAGTGTCCTAAGTACACACAATCATGAAGATTTTTTTCACACAAGAACCCAAACATGGTCTAGCCAACTTTTCTACAATCTCCATTCAAAAAGCACATTCTCCTCCTCCCAGGACAAGCTTTTATGGAATCTTGCCCACTCTATCCAATGCACATTTTCTCATTTTCCATTATAGCAGCATCACAAAGAATTTTCAAAGCTTTCTCTCTGTGGGCTCCCACTGATTTCTGAATTACTTGCGAACAAAAATCTTGTCTTTTTATGTAAGTGTGCTAGATAGCTATCATAGTATATATTAAGCAGGTAAAAAATGCCATGGAAAGGAAGAAATGTATCTACTTTTAAAAAACATCATTACCATAGTTCTTTATATGAGATATTTCTCAATTAAAATAATTCCTAATAACTTAAACACTGAACTATTTACAGGCAGGTTCATAGATACGTAAAGTAGATTAGATGTTGCCCGGAACAGAGCAGAGAGGGGAAAATGGGAAATTATTTCTTAGTGGGTAGAGTTTCTCTTCGGAGTGATAGAAAAGTTTGGGAAATATATTGGTCATGGTTACACAACATTTTCAATGTAATTAATACCACTGAATTGTACACTTAAAATTTGTCAAAATGACAAGGTTTATGTTATATATATTTTACCACAATAGAATTTAAAGATGAGTTATTTACAAATAAGAAAGGCATTGAAATATTCAAGATAACTAAATGCATATTTTTTAAAAAGAAAATCTTTCCTAAATAGAGAAGTCATAAAAGGGAGCCCAGAAATTAGTCTTGGAAATAAACATGATCTTAGGAATACTGTTTTTTTTTTTTCATTTATTCTCATTTAAGAAACATATTACTACAACAGAAATCATCATTAAATAGTGCAATGAATTTTAAAAGTGAATAACTGAATGATTAAAAGAAAGCACCATTTAAATAAACAACTCTCCAAAGTTGAATGGCTGCATATAGCAGGGTCCGGTTTATCCCTCTGTTGAGCACAAACATTAGGTGGTCAAAATGGTATGCTGTCCATAGGAACATAGAACAGACATGGACACATCTACCACTTGTTTTTGATAGGAAGTGCTATCAAGTTTAACGGTCATAGGACCAAAGGGTCAGATAGACTGGATTTATGCCCTGGGTCTTCCTCATGTAAGATTTTTAGTCTCAATGAAGCACAGTTTCTTCATCTAACAAATAAATGGGAAAAGATCCAACATCATTTCTTTTTTGTGAAAGTGAAGAGTGCCTGGTGAAAGCCTGTCATGCAGAAGTCCTTTACCTACATATTATTAGCATAAAGGTTCAAATAGGTTTAATGTTAAACAAGTAGTTATTCTACATAAAATATAATGAGTTCTGAAAATAACTTTAGTTCCAAATATGCTTTATATGAAGTTTTTTTTTTCTTTCTCCCTCCCTCCCTTCCTTCCTTCCTTCCTTTTTTTTTTCTTTTTTTCTTTCTTTCCTTTTTTATTGGCTAAATTTATACTTAGCATACTTGGCAATATTATCCCATCTAAATTCCTGGCTACTGGGAAATACCAGTCAGTGTTCAAATCACCCCTAATTGTGGGCAAACTAAATTATCTTTCGCAAGCAAACATGGTGTTACAGTTGAGACACAGTCCTCGCCTTGAAAGGCCAATCTTATAAGCACTGATTTCTGTGTGGAATTTTTTCTAACCTTTTTTTCTTTTTCTGTTTTCCTTTCCTATATGCTGACTTCGGTGTAGCAGACCACTTGGGGATTGAATTCATGGGTAAGACTAAACAATTTTCTCCTTAAATATCCGGAAAAGGCTAAGTTTGATAATGTATATAGTGTTCTTCCCCATCTGATTATAATTGAAATGTCTCACTGTCAGGTACTATTAGTAGTAAAAAATGTTTTTGTCGATTTTTCACTAAGTAATGGCTCAAAATGAAAGACTTAACTACTTATTGGGAAGGCAATTTAATGTTAAGTGCATCTTTGGAACGTTACAGAAGTTGAATTTGGCTCCTGGATTTGATTGTTTGCTCTAATTCTCAATTTTCTTATCTGTAAAGAGGGATAACGATAGTTCCTATTTTATTGCACATATAAATTGCTTAGCACAATGTCTGCAAGATGGCAAACACTCAATAAATGGTAGAAAATAATGGTGATGGTTTAAAAATATCAGTTTTTGTTATTTTCTGCTCTATTTTTTTTTTTTCCTTTAGCATGATGACTACTTTGGATATATTTTGGTCAATCTTAATTTTGGAGTATGGACTCTATAAATGTTTTCATTTACAAAGTGAAAATATTTATTTTGAAAGTATTTGTAGTGAATGGTGTGTTTTTAAAAGGATTAGAGTACCTTCCACAGTAATTTATTTTCTATACTCATAGATAATTACATTAAGAATTGGACATACTTTTCTGAGTCTATATTATAAGTAAATGAAAAGAAAAAGCATTCCATAGGATTGATAGGCATCATGGTACTAAAATAGAAAGATACTCAGGAGTTAAAATTAGTGAAACTGAGGACCCAAATTTGAATCCAAATTCATAGGTTCTCCTTGCTCAGCTTTTGTTGAACTTCAGGTTTTTCTCTTATATGATATAGATGTGAATACTTGCTTTATACCTGCATATGTTCTCTGTGATAATACTGACAAATCTGCTTGTTTTCATTTATCCATTAATTCAGCAAATATTTATCAGTTGCTCACTCTAAGCAAAGAAAAAATGCAACATGCTACAGATAAAATAGTGAGCAAAAATGGACCATAAAAGCTGGTTTGATGGAACTTACAGTCTAGGAATCTTTCAGATGATAATTAGGTAATAAAACTGATAAATATAAAATTTAAAGTTTCTTAAGACCTATTTGGGGCAAGATGATATTAGCTTGGACTCCTGTGATAATGGAAGGTGTGAGAGGAAAAACTGGCAGATATTGGGGACGTGATAGCAACCAGTATTTGAGAGGAATTGATGTTGAAGGTTAGAAAAGGGAGACTTTCAAGGATGACTGCAGGGTTTAGTAGTTTGCATATTTAGATAAAATGTGGGCCCATTTTCTGAAAAAGAAGACTAGAAGAAGAACAGATTTATGGGAGATGTTTTACTAGATTAGGTTTGGAAATTTTGAGTTCTGGTTGCCTTTGATATATCTGAGAGAAGATGTTAAGTTGATAGTTATATTTCTGGAAGTTTTGAGGGTTAATTAGAGGTTAGTGATGACATACATATTAAAATTGATCTTCCTGTTGTGTGATATTACTCATTAGTGCTCTGTTATCTAGGTATTGGATCATAGAAAAAGCAGATAGCTCAATTCCGGCAGATTTGGGGCTTTGGTAGATAGATGTGATGAAAACTCATAAGGACAATGAAATTCAAGGTAATATTGAAATGAAGCATTATGGAATGTAAGGTAGACGCGTAACGAGATGAATAGGGATTGGCTAATCTGAATGGAATTAATGAGTAGTCACCATGGGAGTCCTCAAACAAGTTGTTGGCATGAAGAGAAGGTTGTAGTCATATGAACCAAGAATTGCAGAAAACCATGGGCATGGTCATGTGGTAGAGTATAAATTGTTGAGAAGGACATGTGGTTTGTACTTTCCTTATTTACTGATGATGGTGGGGATTAGCAGCATGGAAGTTGAGCATCAACAGTCATTTGAGGATAGCAGGTACTTAGCCTAATCAGTAGAGAAATTTGCTCCACCAGACTGTGGTGATTGCTGGCTCAGAGAATAGAGGCTCCAGAAGTTATGTAGTAGAATGACTGTAGATATAAGAAACACTGCCTGGTGGTGTGTGGGACTGGGATAGCATCAAACCCCACAAATGGTATGGCCACGGTTATAGTAAACTAAACTTGCTACATAAATAATAATTATCACTGTTGAAAGAAATGGATGAGTCATCATCCTATTGGGCTTTCCCTGAGGATTTTCAGTGCCACTTATGCCTTATAGTATAACAATTTGCTCTGGAATCAAGATATGTATTAAGAGGTCTGTTTTAAAATATTTAAAATAATTTAGTTACCAGTAGGGGAAAAATAAGAGGTTATTGTGTAATTCATCTATATGAAACTCAAGCCTAACTGATGTTATAATGAGTCTTATAAAAGGTGAAGTCAAATTATAGCTATAAAGCTTTACAGGGAATGGATTCTCAATATGTGAATCCAGCAGTAGAGTTTGCCTTGGAGAGAAGGGGTTGGGCAAGGTCAGAGTCAAAGGGAGTACTTAGTATGCATAGAGAATGGCAAATGATGAAGGAGTATTTGGAATGATAAATAGGTTTATAGACTTAATGAATAAACTGTTTTCACTGGCCTCACTAATTCTAGACCCTGTTCACCCCCACAGCTTGCTCTAACTGAATGTATAATATTCTGTTTCTTGATCTGGGAATAAATATTTTCAGATTTAACTTGTAATTTTAGAATCCATATGGGTAAAATTTGTTCCATGGGAGATGATATCATCACAATAATATGGTATCTCTAGGTATAAATGAAGCTGGGAAGCAGAAATGTAGGCATATTCTCTATAAATTTAATTATGTCAGTTTATTGGTGTGCCTACAAGTATTCAATGCCAGTTCTGTGTTAATGAATTTCAGAATACCTTTCTTCTCAACTTTCATCATTCTTGCTTTGGGCAATGTTAATTTCATGTTTCCTTGACTTGATCACAAGGTGATGATCTGAAGCACACGTGTCTTTTTTTTTTTTTTTTTTTGCGGTACGCGGGCCTCTCACTGCTGCGGCCTCTCCCGTTGCGGAGCACAGGCTCCGGACGCGCAGGCCCAGCGACCATGGCTCACGGGCCCAGCCGCTCCGCGGCATGTGGGATCTTCCCGGACCGGGGCACGAACCCGCGTCCCCTGCATCGGCAGGCGGACTCTCAACCACTGTGCCACCAGGGAAGCCCGCACACGTGTCTTTTCCCCAAGTCTTTTTATTCCCAATGGCCATGTCATGTGTGCACTCCTACTGATCAGACTCAAAACATAAACACATCAGAAAGTTCAGCAAATTCTTATTTATAGCAGAGAACTTCAAATCATATACTGCAAGAATCCTACTATTATTTAATCAACATATACTTCTCACCCTTACTATATGCCATATGTATAAGATATTGAACATGCAGATATATAATCCACATTCCCTTAATGACTAAAGGTTCTGAAATTAAAGGTAGAGAAAGCTACACATAGCTGAGGTGACATAACAAGTGCTATTAAAATGGCATAGGCAAAATGCAATGAAAAAAATTAAAAACAAAAGCCACTAAACGGGCTTGGGAAATTCAGAAACATCTTCCCAGGAGGGGAGAAATTTAAGCTGGGTACCAGCCAAAGTGGATAAGCTGTACCAAGTGTTGCTCCAGTCCAAATTTAGACTAGCCGCACATTGCTTCCACATTAGTGGGAGCCTTGCTATTTCAGTCAGTGTCTCTGAGCTCCCTAGTGTCACTACTTGAGGACTGAAGAGAGGACATCAACTTCAGTAAAATAATTATCCTATTGAATAAACCATGCCAAGCCTAATGTCCATAAAACTGTCAGCATTCAAAAAGATTTTTCCTTAATTATATTCATGAATTTTTTTTTAATGATGCCACTGGGATTGGAACAATGCAAATTTCAACAACAAATACTGCTCTAGAATACAGTATCAGTTTAAAAAAATACAGTTAACTGGCATAGTTAGGACAGGAATTTGAAGGTGCATAAAAACACAAAATTGTGTTTGTAAAAAAATGTGAAATAAAAGGGTTTATAGTAAACCAATAATCAAAAAATATTTCTTGAAGTCATGACTTGACCTACTCATTCATAAATGCATGAGGGAAAATTGATATTTTTAAGGTCAGATATTCGAACTTTCCCTCACAGCGTGGATAGATCAGGAGATGGTACAAACTTCTTTCTAAGCACAAGTACTCATTGAGTTGTGTGAGAAATCCAACCAATCATCCAGACAAGACAGATGGTCAAAGGGCATGTCAGACTGGCCAAGTTTGGAAGGTGCATTGATCATGAAGAGGGATTTCTCATCTGAGAAATATCTCACTACTGTGTCAGGTGCTCAGTCATGGAGCATATCTCATTATATCCATTTGAGCTATTTGTTACGCATCTGTGTCTCTGACAATGCCCTGATGCATTTGATGCTCTAGGCATCAACGATGTTTGTATAAAAGCAGGTGCAGTGCCATTTGCAAATGTATTAGCAAACCACAGGGAGAATTGAAGATTGTGTGGGAGATCTTTTATGCAAATTTCTTTCATTCTCATATGAAAAAATAAAATGAACTCTGCCAGTTAAATGTCGTTTGTGATTTGATATTGTGTTTAGGATAGCATAATATATTTATGCAGTCTAAGTAAACTCTGGTATATATATTTTAATCAAAAGATTTATAAAACTTGGGAAAAGTCAGATTTTTAACTATAATCTTAAAAAGATATTCTAAAATAATCCTATGTTTTGAAGTTAAAAAAAGAAGACAAAAGAAATACTGAGTTGCCTATAAGGAGAGGGTTAGAAATGTCTATCATCTAAAATATATGTGTAGGTTCAGAATTGAGAAAGTTATTACTTCAAACTTCACCATATATTTAGTATACCTTCATCCCCTCATGTAAAAAAGAATACTTTTAGGATATTTTAGTAAGCACTGAAGATTATCTCCTGAGAAATGACCAGTTTCTAATTCTGTTTAGATGATATGAGGTGGGGATACTTTCCTTAAAGCTACACTGCTTATTATGAATGAATTGGTGTGTGTTCCTTGAAATCTAACAAGCTCATATGTCAGTCAAATGAATTCATGTGTATGCCCTAATTTGTGAAACAGCATTAGAAATATAAAAATGAGGATCCCCTTCTTTAGGCTGAAATCTGTGAATTAGACTTATTTGGAACAGAAATGTTTTTATTCACGTGAATATGTTGTTTTCTTATAAAATAAAATGCTAATTTATGGATAAATGTGTTTGTATAGGGGATTCATTCAAAAGGGTACTTGTTTAGTTTTTTCTTATATTAAACCACATGAGAAAGCAGATGTCTCAGAGTAATGTAAGTTACCATTATTTAATGCTTGACATGTGCCACCAAATTTCCATTATTTCATTGCACTCTCAAAAAAAAAAAAAAAAAAAAGAAAAGCATGAGGTAGAAACTATTTATATCCCTATCTTATAAACGGCAAAACTGAGGTCTATTTAGATGGAATATCTCATCCAAAGAGCAAGTGGAAAATACAGGATTTGAACCAGAGTCTATCTTCCTCCAGAGTTCTTGAATTCTGCTGGTGACCAGCTGCTGAGCACCTAACACATGAAGGCTTCAGGATTACTCAAGAGAGGTTGTACTCTGGCAATCTTTCAAATGACAATGCAATTTTGCATCTAGTCCTAAAGTTTAGAAGTAATGTTTTCCAAGTACCGTGAGGTCGTGAGAATCTTAGGTAGTAACTCACTTTATCCAAGCTACAAAAAATGAAAATGAACTAGATGCCAGTTTATAGCTCTACATTCAGAATTTTAACTGTCATGTGTAACAAAAGGCTCCCATTGGCTGATAATTTCAGTTTCTCATGTAGAATAATCTACAGAAGTTGTAGTGTATCAATATTTGAAGGTTTCGTGGTGATTACAGAGGGTTGAGTGACATTAGTTGGGTGCCTCTGCTGTTGAATGCCATTGTGGTATAAAAGCCTTACACGTCCATCTCCTCTGATGAGAGACATGTACCAGATGGCATAGTGAGTTGAACCATCTCCTCAATGGTTTCCCAAAATGCTGCTTAAGAAACACTTACACAATCTTGTTTGCTCACTTATTTTTCTCTTTAGCAATATGACCACTCCCTCTCCTTATACTATGATTTTTTTTTATCGTGTTAGTACAAGAGCTAATGATAAGGTTCTCTTAATCACAAGCACCTCCAAGGTTTTTCATTCCTCTCTCCCTTCCTTCCTTCCTTCCTTTCTTTCTTTCTTTCCTTCTTTCTTTCTCTTTCTTTCTTTCTTTCTTTCTTTCTTTCTTTCTTTCTTTCTTTCTTTCTTTCTTTCTTTCTTTCTTTTTCTTTCTTTCTTTCTTTCTTTCTTTCTTTCTTTCTTTCTTTCTTTCTTTCTTTCTTTCTTTTTCTTTCTTTCTTTCTTTTCTCTTTCTTTCTTTCTCTCTCTCTCTTCCTTCCTTCCTTCCTTTCTTCCTCCTTCTCTCCCTCCCTTACTTTCTTTCCTTACTTACTTTCTTTCTAATAAGAGATATCTTGATTTGATTTGTTTTTTTCCCAAGACTTCCTAGCCATGTGTGTAAGGATAATATTTTGGCTTTATATATCGTTAGCCAATTGTCATTTGCACATATTGGTACCTCCAGTGCTTAGAAGTAAAAGTTTCTAAACAAAGTCATGACTACTTCATCACATAAACTAAATTCAGAATTTTAGTTTATTTTAGACAGAATTTTCAGGTGGAATCAAACGCTTTCAGTGATCCTCTTTGAGGAATGGCTACAACCAAGAGATACACTGGAAAAATATGCAGATATATTAATTATGGTTTCTACAAAAGAGAAAATGGACATTTTTGGAAATACTTTTATAGAATGGATTCCAGAATTGGTTAATGAAGTTTTGTAGGTAGACGCTGAGAAACGTATTTGTTGTGAACTATTGGAAAAAGCAGGAGTGTTCACTGAAAGGTGACATAGGACCACTACATTTTTGCTACATTGATATTAGGAAAATTTTCATAAATCTGCTAAATGAATAGATTGGGAGTTTCTGTGTAGATAGTGAATATATAGACTCTAGCAAAACCTTGGGTAGGCTCTCATCAACTTCTTTTGTAATATGGTGAAGCATGGATTATACCAATTTAATGGTAAGTAGATTTGGGGCAATAAAATGCTATATGGAGGATCAAGATCAGCCATGAGTGGAACTTTTGATGGCCTCTGTGGAAACATTTTTATTAATGGAATAAAAAAAAGACATAGATAAGACACATAAAATTATTGAACTTTTTATGAAGCGTGATTGTGCTCTAACAGACTGAATTAAGATCTAATAGAAAGGATTGGACTTTGGATTGTCAAATTGGACTCAAAAGAATTTGAGATCTTAACCAGTATCAAGTTAATTACATTTATATGCCAATTATCTAAAATGTGCATTAGTTGATAGTAGGTTCCAAAGATCTTCTGAAATGTTCTAGAAAAAAGAAGAAAGTGAAAAAAAAAGAACAAAGAAGTTCAGATTGTCATTGGAAAGTAAATCCCAAAGAGATTACAAAAACAAATGGGCTGGGCTTCCCTGGTGGCGCAGTGGTTGAGAGTCCGCCTGCCGATGCAGGGGACACGGGTTCATGCCCCGGTCCGGGAAGATCCCACATGCCGTGGAGCGGCTGGGCCCATGAGCCATGGCCACTGAGCCTGCGCGTCCGGAGCCTGTGCTCCACAACGGGAGAGGCCACAACAGTGAGAGGCCCGTGTATTGCAAAAAAAAAAAAAAAAAAAAAAAAAACAGAAAAAAACAAATGGGCTTTTATATCCCATTCTCCCTGACCACTTCAGGAGCCAGGATGAATCTGTGGAATAGAAGAAAGGGGAAAAAAAAAAAAGGATGATGGATAGAACATCTGAAGATGCAGCAAAGTGAATATGATACTGCTGCTTCTCAATAAACAGAGAGTCTACTTCGTGAGCTCTCAGTGGTTCAGCCAATTGGAATGTGTGGAGCCCCTTTGGAAAATCAGGTCATGTGCCAGCCCAGAGCAACACAAAGACAAGTACAACAGACTCTCAAGAAATTCACATTTCAGTGTGTGGAGCAGACTTGCAAGCCAAGCATCGCAGTTCAGTGCAAAAAAGACTTTAATTGAAGTTTTGGTGTTTCTTTTATTTATTATTATTTTTTTTTTACAAAATGCAAGAAGGGGTTTCTCAAACATCTGCAAGATGTTAATACTTGGTTCATACTCACACATGTAAATAGGGTTTGAGTTCACATACATGTGGGAAACACTAGGTTCTGTACCTCTGTTGCACGATTTCACAAAGCCTTTGGTATACTTCTATCTATTCATAACTCTCAGCAAGAAGATTATAGGAGGCAACATTTTCTGAATTATTTTTCCAGAGAAGCATGTTTCTTAGAGCTAGGGTCTTAGGGACCATACTCTGGTAAATCCTGGGAGAAAGGAACAGAGAGGAAGGCGTACCCACATCTCATTCGAACAGTTAGGGACGTCTTTATGTGGGAGGATAAAAAGTATTCCTGCAGCTGGGAGATGACAGAAGGGAAGATGAGGGAAAGGAACAATGAAGAACACAGATAAATAAGAGATGAAAGAGCATGAGGATTTTAGGAAATGGCAAGGCCCAGGTAATTGGAGAAAGTAATACACATGAAAGGCAGTGTGGCAGGTGGTATGGCTGGTCAGTCAGGTCACAGCAGATTATGATGACCTTAGGATGCACTTTGAAAGAAGTATAACTTTATCTTGTTGTGAAAGAGCCTTCAGCGGTTTCAAGCAGGGAGTGATCAGATTTCCCTTAAATAGCTTATTCTGTCAGTAGCTGTGTGTAGAGGTTGCCTGAAGACACTGCATGCAAAATCCCAGCTATTGGGCCAAGCTCAGGATTTTACTTCAAATATTCACCAAATGCTTGCTCTTTGAACAACTCTGTCAACGTTATATAGATGAATGCCCATTTATCTGTGTCAAGCATAGAGAAATAAGCAAAGGAAGAACACCTGGGGAAGCAGTGGGGCTGAGGTGCAGTGAGCAGAGCCATGGCCATAATGGACGTTGAACTGCTCTTTGAGGGAAGGGTAGCATTTCAAAGGTGTGGCTTTCAGCACATTCAGGTGTTCTGTGCAGCCCTAGAAGTGGGCCAGTGTCCTAGAGGATCCTGATTGACCAGGTATCTTCTCATAGAATAGCTCATGAATTGGTCGTTATTGCTGACAGGTCTGTGCTTTCTGTGAGTGTCATGGTTGCAGTTTGAGAAACAGAATAATGGGATAACCTACGTAATCAAAATAACAATTCAAGAGCTTTCAACTTTAACTTTCATCCCGGGCCCTGGGAAACTTGTTACAGCTGTAAATTCCTGTTTTCAGCTTTAGATATCTGATTAGGTAGTTCTGGATGGACCCCAGGCTCTTGGTTTTAACATTTGACGTAGGAGATCTCTGCCTACAAGGTGAGAAACTTTGACATAAAGGGACAGGTAGACTTGATTTAATTCTGGATCCACCTTTTAGTAAATGTATGACCTAGGGCCAGAGATTTATCATCTCTAATCTTGCAGCTTCCAATCTGTGTAAGTGGGATGATGGCCTAATCAATCTCAGAGGGTTGTTGGAAAGATCAAAATACATAAGGCATAGGAAGCATTTAGCGCAAAGCCTGGCACTTATTAAGTGCTCAGTCAAATGAGCTATTGTAACTACTGTTCCTCCTGGGAGCGACTTCAGTGATGTGGATTTCTGACCCAGATGCCATCTGAGGTTTCCCTTTAGTCTGTCTCCATCACTCTGATACTTCTGGAAAGGGGAAATTGAACATTAATGTTATCTAATAGAATGGGGTCCATTTTCCAGGGCATTCCAGGAAATGTCAGCTAAGTTTTCAGGGTCAGTTCTCTAAAAAGAGCAATATCTGTGAAGTCTGGAGATCCCCTTTCAGAATTTGGTTCTAAAGAGACGCCTTTATATCTTCAATCTGGTTATGCAGGATGCCTGCATTCCCTTTATTAATATTTCCATCATACTGAGTTGAGGACATACATATACTCAACCAGGGCCTCAGCTATAGAAAGTGCATGATGGGTAGGGTTGCCAGACTTAGCAAATAAAATGCAGGGCATCCACTTAAATTTGAATTTCAGATACACAACAAATAATTGTTTAGTATAGACATGTTGTTGAATTTAGTGGGGCATATTTATATAAAAGCTTATTTGTTGCTTACATAAAATCCAAATCAACTCAATTTTGAATATTTTATCTGGTAACCCTAGGTTTAGGGCTGTACACATGGTGAGACATGGCCCCCTCCCGACCCATTTCTATTTCACACTTCACTCCCCAGGAAGGCTGAATTAAAATTGTTATAAGGAGTACAAAAAGATAAGCAGAATTAATGGGGGAGACGAGCAGGGGAAATTGGAGTAAGAGTGCTGTGTGAATCTCCATGGATAACTCTGCTTGTTACATGATGAGAATTAGTCAAAAATACTACTAAGCTGTTTCCAGATTATCTCTGGGAAGGTATAGTTGTTTAACGTGGCAAGTGCAACCTATGAACTCCGTTCTGAGCACGATGGGTCCTGCTGTCAGAGCAACTGAAATATTTTAAAGCCAAGTTGTTATTGTGGGTGAAATGGCTTAACATTTCAAATATGGACGCTTCAGAAAATAAATGGTAGCATGATAACTTAGTTGATCAGCTTTTGAGAAAGAGGGTAACATTGAACTTACCAGAAGATGCCATTCAAGGCCATATTAATGAAGTACTAACAGCTGTGTCTTTATCTGTTCACCACCTATTCATTTCCTCGTTATATTCAGGCTGCTAACTTCAGTCATAAACATGTTTGTATGAGAATAGGGAGATTTTTGTTCCTACCAGAAAAAAAAAATAAGGTATCTGTTTTCTGGAGTCGTACTATGGAATCAAAGCAGTGTTTCAGTTATTCCACTTTTGTATAGCTTTGAGAAAAAGAGATGCTATGGTATTCAAGCAGTGTAATGGAGAAATATATATACCCTGAAGCCAGGCAGATGTGCATCAAATCTTGACTTCATCTTCTATATGCTGTGGGATATGGGCTATCTCTGTCTTTCTATCCATCCATCTATCCATCCACACGTGTGAGGACTAATATCTCTCTCAAGGTTCATTAATATAAAGATGGATGATATAACAAACCATGTATTCATTTATTGACATCTATTAGTCACTTAGATTACGTCCTCCCTTTCTTCATTCCCTAATGTGTTGCACTGTGTTTGCCCTGTTTGTTTACTGATCTGCATGTCTGTGTCTGCGTGTGTGTTCATAAACCCTCCAAAATAGAGGGTATACCAGCTGTTTGCTTTGGCAGTCACTTCCAGCACTTTCCCGACACCTGCCCTTTCCTGGTTCCTTGGTTGCCTTCTGAGGACATTGCCGAGGAGATACAGTTGAGAGGGAGCAGCTG
The DNA here is from genome assembly GCF_964374135.1 of Grampus griseus. NCBI lineage: Eukaryota > Metazoa > Chordata > Mammalia > Artiodactyla > Delphinidae > Grampus > Grampus griseus. The sequence continues at coordinate 34,993,708 of NC_139010.1, forward strand.
CTACTCCAGATGTGGACCTCTATCTCTCCTAAGCCCCACACGAAATCAGACCTTCTGCCTATCACAGCCAAGGAAAATGACAAATCTTTTGTATGGATAGAATAGGTGTTTGTGGTGTTATTTGCAGGGTCTTGGAATCCTTGTCGTCTAAGGAAATCTTACCTTGTTCCCTGATTTTTTGTCAGATTCTACCATGGCAGCCTTCTGAAGCCGGGGATAGCAGAGTATACCAAGTACCAGTGCATCTTAGGCCCATCTTGACTCAATTCTCTAACCTCATCTCCTCTACCCACGCCATTCTCAAACAAAGTCACACTTGCTTCCTTGAGCACACCATAATCTTTCTTTGAACCTGTCCCTTTTAACTGATCAGTTCTTTATATTGAAAGGAAGCCTGGCTCCCTGTACCAGTGCCTTAAAGTCATGGATTCCTGGGACTTCATCTTAATTCTTTTACTTACTAGTGTTGTGACTTTTGGTTACATTAACTTCCGTAGGCCTCCGTTTTCTTGTATAAAGACAGGGGTAATAACAGGACATATTCCAACAACTGTTGGAATGGATGAAAATAGTTTCTCCAGTCAACCTATATCTGTTCTCTAAACTGTTCCTTTGCCTAGTATTCCATCTAATACCTCAAGATAGTTATCATGGCCTATCTCTAAATCTTATCTCCTGAGCAATACAGGGTTTGAACGGCAAGGGTTATACCTGAAATTTTTTCAATAGTAAAGACTACAGTACTACATGTTCCTCAGCTGTTGAATCTTCAGATACAGGGGAACTGTGTATATGGAGGGCCAACTCTAAGTTATACACAGATTTTCTGTTGTGTGACGGGTCAGTGCCCCTAACTCCCATGTTGCTCAGGGGTCAAAAGTACTTGTTTTGATATTATTTTCAACTCTTTCTTTCCTTCGCATTTTTTTCTGGAGAACTATGGTTTGTCAGAACCTCTTCAGAAGTCTAAACCTATTTCCCAAGGTATTTTGAAATTTATATGAGAAAATGCATATCATAAACGTAGAGTAGCCCATGTGTTGTAAATGCTCCAAAATATCTTAATTTATCTTCTCTTTCATTCTTGGTACACTGTAATTTTACTCATTCAATTTATAATATGATTTGCTTATTTTATCTCCATCCAGGGGTCATTTTTTAAGCAGTTTTCTATAGGTTTTTTTTTTTTTTTCTCCCCAGCCACTTTCCTAAATACATATGCACGTTTTACATAGTAGAGGGTATAGCGTGCAATCCTGTTTTTTTTTTTAATGTTGTTGAGTTTTATACGTATTGGAATTTTGTTTAGATTTATTTTGTAATTTGTTTTGGCTTTATAGTTGTATAAGAGATATAAGCATAATGGGTTTATGCCTAGTTTTATATATCTACCATTAAAATTTTCCTTGAGATTTTTTTTTTTTTTAAAGACACTGGTGTCATGAAGCTGCAGTTGTCCAATGTAGTTTTTAGTTGACAAAAGTATCTTTGGGTCACTTTTAGGGAACTAGTCTAGGGCTGCCTTTTACCGGCCTCTGTTTATATAATAGATTTACCTTCAAAATGTAAGACTTTACATTTACTTCTATCATTTGTCATATCTGTTTTAACCCATTTTTCTGTCTATCAAGTAGAAAACACATAGATTCTTTTGTGTATATTGATTGTACCTTATAATAACTTGAACTCTTTCAGTCATTCTGATTTTTAGATAACGCGCACTGACAACGTGCGCATGTGACAGGCATGGATGTTCTTTAATGTTTATGGTTAGTTGTAAAAATGGGATTGCAATCTCAGAACTACAGTTGCAAATTTCAAAATCTTCTTTCTTTGGCTTAATGTTATGACAGAAAAATGTCTTAGATTTGGTAAAGTCAATCTTCTATCCATAAAGAATAATCTCTTACCTGTAACTTTTTATAAAGTTTTTTTTCCCCCCATGCGTGGCCATTTATATATTTTACTACTGAGAAATCACTGAGTGCTCCAACAGAATTACGACAAAGGTTGCAAAGGCATGATGTTCTAGTAGCTGAACCATGGACATTAAAGGATTTAGCCTTGGAAAAGCTAGACTTTTCTCTGAGGGCTACGATGTGCAGGGGGATATTGAATTATACTCAGTATCCTAGGAAGCTGATGGTACTGTCAAGTTACCATTATTGAAAGAGCAATAGGTTATTAATACTATTATTCATTAAATATATTATGAACACATTGCCATTTCTGCTAGTTTAAAAAGTAACTTCAGTTTGTAGAACCGCCATTTATATAAAAAGTGAGACTGCATGCTTAACACTAAATACAAACTGTAATTTGTCAGTACTGAACTTCAAAAACATTTTTAAAATAAAATATATATTGGAAGCCAATTGCAATATGAGCACTGTAACATCCAGATTTTGATGAAATCAGGAATTATAGAACTTCTTATGGGGAAATTTTCCTGGATGTCACCTGGAAATGGAGCCCCCTTTTAAACTTTGAAAGTGGTTAAGATCTGGTTCAGTTTGAGATTCTATCACACACAGATGCTAACTCATATGTATGAACATCTATTATTGAAAATGCCATAAGAGCTTTTATATCCTTCTGCATTTTTCTATCAAAGATATGCTTTCATGAAATAAAGATGATTTCATTTCCTTGGTTTCGACGTTGTTTCATAGAAGAGTGGATTATTTTTTTCTCCTATCATCTGTCTTCTTTTTACATGCCCTCAATTTCCCTTTTCTTTCCTTCTTTCTTTCCTTCTTTCTTTCTTTCTTTCTCTCTCTCTTTCTCTCTCTCTCTCTCTCTCTCTCTCTCTCTCTCTCTCTCTCTCTCTCTCTCTCTCTTTTTCTCTCTTTCTCTCTTTCTCTCTTTCTCTCTTTCTCTCTTTCTCTCTTTCTTTCTCTTGGAGCTCAACTCTCACGAGCAACACTTTTCATATATATGAGTTTGAAAGTCCTTTTGTAGGAAGGGGGATATACTTGTGACAGATCTGAACTCTTTAAAATTCAGATTGGATCAATGTGTTTTGAGGTTTTTGCAGTGAAATGAAAACCATTTTAAACACATCATATTATCTTTTCTAACTGACTTACTGAATTGAATAGTGGGACCAACACACTCAGGAGTTTGAGGTTTAGTATTTCCAGTGCCATCAATATATCTAGAATATTTCTATGACTAGTTGTAATAGTCACTTGGGTCAGAGTGATCTTTGAGACATTTGAGTCTGGCATCCAGATTCCTAGTTTTATTATGAACTGATGCCTAACGATGTTAAAAGACTTGCTTCTACTCAAGTAGCTAGAGACAAAGCTAGGAATCAACAGCAAGCATCTGTTGACTACCTGCTATTAGGAATGGTCTTATAATTCCATCCTTAGTGCTAGTATCTTTCCACAGCAGCCAATTTAAATTTCCCATCCTTTTAATCCAGTGCTGTTTACATCTAGATAACTAGATAGTTGTATTCCTTCTTCAGTGAGGATTCTGGAAGACCTCATTGAGGTTTGATGACACCTCTGTAAAACCATTTTAATTAACAAAAATGCCTTAATACAGATGTAGTTCCCACCCTTCAGAAATTTCTTGGAAATTCAGTTTCTTGGAAAATGTCTTTGCATCCATTGTCTTGATCTGGCTGAAGATACGGTGTAGCAGAGCCAGTCGTTCCTGCTCTTTGATCCCGATATTGCATTGCTAGTTTCATGGAGTGTCTGTGCTGCATTTATCTGTGGGTCCCCTGTGCCCAGCTCAGAGATGAGGATATAGCAGGTTCTTATTAAATGTTGTTGGAAGACTGGATTTCATTAAGTAACTTTTAATGCCTTTACATACCCTAGCATCACCTTCTATTCCACTGGAAGTGTTATTCTATTCTTACCTAGATGATGTTTAAAATTCTTTCACATTGAAAAACTAAACTAAAGAAAAAGTATGGTTGAAAGAGTTTATGGCAAATTAGAGAGAACTTGGCTCAATTAAGTTTTCTAACTCCTGCTGTATAGAACAAATTGTTAGGATCGGCAATCATAATTGAGCTTCAACTGGAGGCTTTGTTTTATAATTTGCTCTAAGGTAATTAGAAAAATGTGCATGAAAGCATGACACGTATAAATCACAGGTATATTCATCTGGTTGTATTTTGTGTACTTTATGTTTATAGCTCGTTTTGTAAAGCCAAATTTACTGTATTGAAACAGACAATTAATGGAAGGTAAAGGGACTAGTATTTTCCCAGCAACTGCAATGAGCGAGGCACTATGCCAGAGCCTGTACAAACTCTATCTCTGTTAATCTTCTCTGATGCAAATATTGACACCACTTCACAAATGAGGAAACTGGACTATGTGAAAAGCTGAGCATGTGGGGGATCTGTAAGCCTGTTCTTCTTTGTGAACAAAGGCAGAGCCTAATCGAAATAATTACAACTTATATCAAACTAATTTGTGGTAGAGACAGAAGTCAAACCCAGTTCCCCTGGCTGGCATTTCAGTTATTTTTACAAGGGCAGTTTGCATTACTGAGGTATTTCGAATAAGACACATTTATTTACATTTATTTAAGTTACAATTTAACTTGCAAGATAAATCTACAGATTATTTTTTTAAGAAATACTAACACATCATGACATCATAGTACAGTGAACGAAGACTATAAGAGCTCTCTTTTTGTGCTATTTTCCTTGACTAAATGGAGCCAGATAATTAGAAATTATGAAGAGGCATAAACTGGTTCAATGAAATTGAACTTGGAGACAAATCCAATTCTGTATTCTAATACAGAATTTCTTAAGGTGTGTTCTTTAGAGATATTAAGTGGTGTTTTATACACACACACACACACACACACACACACACACACAAAGGCACACACTCATATGGTATAAAATTCAAAAATAAATGTGGTTACATATGTACAAAAGAGAATTCCATGATCAAACATGTTGAGGAAGTGCTGTGTTAAAAAAATTAAACATTTTCTTTCAAATTATATAAAATCTTATATGCATTAATATGAAAATATTCTTTATGGAACTCCAAGGGCGAAATAGAATTTGCAAAGTCCCCTAACCTTTTTGACCACAAAAAATCTTTTTAAGGAACAATTGTTCACTCTTGGAGTATAAGTGATCAGTGTGATACGTTTTGGCAAATGTTTAGTCATTTACTTATTTAACAATAATGTATGAGCACTTACTAAATGCCGATCACTGAATAGGCATCGGGGATGCAGAATGATTAAAACAGACATTCCTGCCTCTGTGGAGCTAATATTCTAGTAATGGAAACAATATAAACAAGACAAATAAGCATGTAGGCCTCTAATGAGTCCTAAGGAGGAAAAAAAAAGTGGAGAAGAAGGTAGGGAGTGTCAGTACAAGGAGTCGATTTTCTAAAAAGAGTAACAGGGAGAGACTCACTGAGAAAGTAACACTAAAGACTGAAGTGAAAAAACAAGCTACGTGGATTTCTGGGGAGATTTACAAGCAGAGGAAAGCCCAAATTCAAGAATGAAAATCTGTGTGTCTGCAGCAAAGTGAGCATGGGGAACTGTCATAGGATATGAGATCAGAGAAATTATAGAAACCCAGATCAGGTAGGTCCTTATGGGTTATAGTGAGGAATTTGGCTATGAATGAAATGGAAAGCCCTTGGAGTGTTTTGAGCAACAGAATGACCAAATCTGTCTTAAGGCTTATGTTCTGAGAAAAGGCAGGAATTATCAAATGGGAAAGCAGACAGATCATGTAGGGGGCCATTGCAAAGGTCCAGAGGTGGCATGATGGTGACCTGCACAAAAATTTCAGCAGTGGAGTAGGTGAACTAAAGTCAGATTCTGGATCTGTATTGAAGGGAGAGATGTACTGGATTTGCTGATATATCAGATAATGGGTTTGAGAGAGAGCAATCAAGGATAATTCCAGAGTTTCAGACTCAGTAAGTGGAAGGTTGGTTGCCACTTATTAAAATGGACAAGACCTTGAGAGGAGGAAGTTTGAAGAGGGAAGGTTAAATATTAAGAATTAATTTTTAGATGTAGTAATTTTGATATGTTTTTTAGGTCTTGCCATGCAGAGGTTGTTTTAGCAGACAGAATACTAAAGTAGGTGGTCAGTGTCACCCAGTGGCAAACTGTTTACATAGAGCACGTGGGTATTCCAAAATTAGAATGGTCTACATTTAAGGGGCCAATTCTAATTTATAGAATCCTCAACATAAATTAAAATTCTATAAGCTACTTTAGTGCAGCCGTGCTTCTGGCAGAAACAAACAAACAGAAAACAAAAAGGAGTAGGGAGGTTGCAAAATCACTACCTTCAACCTAAAGCAGGTCTCATTCATTGTCTTTTGGAGACTAGAAGGTGGAGTTAACCATGAAATAGCAGTGGTGGTCACTGGGTGCTTTGACATGGCTCAACACTTCCTCTGAAGGGATCTCTATAGGAGGTTTTCTCAAGAGTCCTGCTGATGAGAAGCACTCTGCTCTCAACATCTTCAATTAATTCGGCCTTAGAGGAGTTGTTGCTGGTCTATAGATCTTCTGTTTTGACAAAGATAGCTTGTGACATCGCTCTGTCAGTCTGAAGGACTTCCATTTTGAGACTGAAGGCAGCTAGCCAGAAAAGCCAATACTTTAAGTGAATTTAATAGACTCTATTCAAATGCTACTTGAGTTGCTATGGAAACCTTATTAGAAAATATTGAGAATATACATGATCTCCCTCCTAGGCAATTTTTTTTCCTAAATAACTTTAGTGCCTTTATGTATAGAAAAATTTTTTTTTTAAATGTGAACATATAAAGTGTATAAAATGGTAAGTGTGAAGTTTAAACATTTAATATAAAGCACAAGACCACGTAACCGTCTAGTTCAAGGAAATAAACACTGCTGGCTATTTAGAAGCCAATCACTTGCCTCTTCCAAATCACAGAATCCTCTCAAAAAGAAAAAAAAAAATCAATCAATATCCTATTATGGTATCTGTTTTCTTGCCTGTGTTTAGCGTTTTCTCACCTGAACACTGTGGTTTAATTTAGCCTTATTAATTGTATATTAATATACATATTTGAATATATCTTCGTTGTATGAATATATAATAATTTATTCGTCTATTCTACTGTTCATTGGCCTTTGTATTTTTCCTAATCTTAGAATATTATAAATAATTCTGCCTTGAACATTTCATTAGCCATATTTGTATAAACGTGTATTCATTTCCATTTAATATTGTTGGGCCACTGAGTGTACTTATCTTCACATTTAACAGATAATGCAAACCTTTTTTTTCAGTGGTTTTGTCATTTATTTTCCCAAAGAGGTTAAACCAATTTACATTCCAACCAGAATTGTGTAAAAATTTCTGTTACTCTATATTCTCTCCCACATCTGAAATGGTCCCTAGTTTTAATATTTTGCCATTCTACTCTATGTGTAATAGTATCTCATTTGTCTTTCCGAAATGGGAGTCTGAGTACATTTTCATATTTATTTGACATTCTGATAACCTGTGTGAAGTATTTGTTAGATCTCTCACTTGTTTACTAAAGGATTTTCTTATCAGTTTCTTACAGTAATCACTTACATAAGATAATTTACAGCTTTATAATAAGTCTGTATTTCTGTAAGATCAAGTAAGTCAAACTTATTCTTATCCTAGGGTGTCCTGGTTATCCTGGGCTATTTGTGTTTCTGTATACGTTTTACAATCAACTTTTAAAAATGGAAAAAAATTATCTTGAGTTTCACTGAAATTACATTAAAGCTGCAGATGAGTTAGGAAAGTACTTGTAAATCTTTAAAACTTAAATCTTCTAATTTATGATCGCAGTGTAGCCCTTCACTTGTTTAGATCTTCTTTAAACTTTTTCTCAGTAATGTTTTATAGATTTCTGCCCAGAGGTTTTGCACACCTTTGTTAGATTTATCCCTTGATATTTAAATTTTTATGCTGTTATAAACAGTATCACTTTTTAAATTGTTCTTTGTTGTAGCTGTAGAGAAATTAGATTGATTTTTATACACTGACTTTATATCTAACAACCTTACTATACTTACTATTACTTCTAATAATTTATCTGTAGATATTTTGGATTGTCTGTTAAATCATATCATATGAATAATTTTTATCCTTATTTTTTAATCCTTAAATGTAAATATTTTTTCTTCTTATTGTCTTTTTGTACTGGCTAGAATTTCCTGTACAATATTGATTAAAAATAGTGATACTATGTTTCATTTCCTTATTCCCAATCTCAGAGTGGAATCTTTTGACATTTTATCACTAATTATGATGTTTACTTATGGCTTTAATACCACCTGCTATCACAATAAGAAAATTCCTTTCTATTTTTAGTTTGCAGAGTTCTTTTTTAAATTATAAATTTGCATCAGATTTTACCAAAGACTCTTTCTGACTCTGTTGATCTCATTATATGATTTACCCTTTAGTTTATTAATGTGGTCAGCTAAATTGATTTGTTTTCAAGTGTTAAGTCAGTTTTGCAATCCTAGAATAAAGCCAACTTAGTTATGATATATTATACTTTTTTTCCAACTGCTAGATTTAGGTATTCTATTTTTTAAGGATAGTTTTTATTCATTTGTATAATTGTAATTTGGGTCTTATTTTACTCTGAAAAAATTGAGACATATTGATTAATTATTGACCTTCTTAGGTCTAAAAACAAAAATTCCTCAATCCAACCAGAATAAGGCAAGTAAAGAATAAAAAAAGAATGAGAAAACAATAAAGCAAACGAGATTCAAATGGAAGACACATTAAAAATAAATTTAAAAAATGTAAATAATCATAATTAATGGAAACACACACGTGCACACACCAGGCAAATAATAACCAGAATAATGCCGATGAAGTATTATTGATATTAGATAAAGTAAAATTTGAAGAAAGTTTACTAGAGATAAGATTCTCACTAGTTAATAATAAAATGTTCACTTAACTAGGAAGGTATGAAATTGTAAAGTTATATGTACCTCACAATATAACTTTTTACCTTTATATAACCTCAAAATATATAAAGGTAAAAATATGTATGTGTACATTTCTATATATCTGTAATATTGATAGTATACAAGACACATTTAAATATTTATACCATAAGACGAGGTCTTAACATACCTCCCTTGTTTCTTAGATCAAAGAAACAAACAAAACAATCCAAAGGCTTATATACAGTATAAAGAGTATGAATAACAAACTTGATTTAATGGACACCTAATGAATATTATACTCAACATTTGGAGAGCACATCTTCTTTCCAAGAATATATCTAACATTTATAAAAATGACAACACTCTAGCCCATAAGGCTAGTCTCAACAAATTTCAAGATTTAATATTATGCATACTGTAGTTTCTATCCACAATGCAAAAAAGTTAAAAATCAATAACAAAAGAGGATCACTTATGCCTCTCATGATTAGGGACTATAACACACTTATAACTAATTTTAGATCAAGGAAGAAAATAAAAATACTTCACATCAAAATGTGTAGGATAAAGCTAATGCTGTTCTGAGAGGTAAATACATTGACCTTTCTTATGTTAGAAATCCAGAGGTCCAGTCTACTGAGCCAAACTTTTCACAGAAGTTAGAAAATATAAGCCATAATAAATCTAAAATAATAGAAGTTACCAATAAAGGATACAAGAAATAAATTTTAAAATTATCACAAAAAAGAGAGGATTGGAAGAGCCAAAACTTGGTTGTTACAAACTTATCCTAACAGAAAACACCATGCTCAGTTGACTTTGTAAATGAGTTCTTTGTAATATACCAGAAACAGGTAATTTTAATTTACTCAGCCTCTTCCAGAGAATTGAAAAGAGAAAATACTTCAAAATTCATTTTAAGTGGCTAGCATAACCTTAAAGCCAAAACCTAACAAAAACAGTACAAGTAAGGAAAGAGCAATCTAAATCCAGCAAAGTATACAAACGATCATATCACTTGATCAATTTTTGTTTATTCCTGAAATGCAGGTTTGCTTTAATATTAGCAAATGTGGTAGCATAATTCACCATACTAGAAGAATAAAGGAGAAAAAATGATGATGTTGAGATGAGCAAAAAAATTAATAAGCCTAGTGTATACCATGACACATTTCAAACTAAAAGTGAAAGAGAATTTTCTCAAAAAAACTTTAATATCTTGGTATATCAAAAAAATGATAAAACAACCAAGTCACTATGGAAGAATCCTTTCCTTTCTTGTGTTAATGTGCCCCTTACATTTGTATATTATATTCTACTTGATTGTAAATTTTGCAAGATGTCCCTTTGGCATCAGAAACAAGAGAAGATGCCCATGACTTCCATTCTTGCTTAATATTGTACTGGAAATTCATTGTCAGTGTAGTCAGACAAGAAAAAGAGTAACAACAAAAGAGAGAAACTTGTCATTACTTGACAGTGATAACTATTGCTCAGAAGAATCTGCACGTGATTATTAGAATTAACAAAGAATTTAGCAAAATTGTTTGTTAAAAACATCAACATAAAAAATCAATTGTATTTTTATATAACTTACAAAAAATATTTACTCTGGAAGCAAATACAATAGTGCCAATAAATCTAACAAGAGATATAAAAAGATGTAAAGATGCAGCTTTTTTATTTTTTGAGGAGCAAAATGACAAGAAGGACAAAAATATATATAGCTTGAAGAAGAGCAAGCTAGAGCATTTACCCTCCCAGGTATCAAGAATTAGTATAAAGATAGCAGCATATTGGTATCAATACATGGATGGACAAATAGCTAAGGGAACAAAAGAACATAAATGCTGACTCTAGCATATATGGAAACTTGAATCCTGACAGAGGCAACTGTGGATCAGTTGGCAAAGGATGGACTATAAAATAAATAATTGAAAACTTGGATACTTTTCTTTAATTAATTTTTTAAAATTTTATTTATATTGGAGTATATTTGATTTACAATGTTGTGTTAGTTTCAGGTGTACAGCAAAGTGATTTAATTATATCAATACATATACATATATCTATTCTTTTTCAGATTCTTTTCCCATATAGGCTATTACAGAGTACTGAGTAGTGTTCCTTGTGCTATACAATAGGACCTTGTTGATTGTTTATTTTATATATAGTAATGTGTATATGTAATCCCAAACTCCTAATTTATCTCTCCCCCAACATTTCCCCTTTGGTAACCATAAGTTTGTTAAGTCTGTGAGTCTGTTTCTGTTTTATAAATATAAGTTTATTTATATCATTTTTTTTAGATTCCACATATAAGTGATATCATAAGATGTTTGCCTTTGTCTGACTTCACTTAGTATGATAATTTCTAGATACAGCCATGTTGCTGCAAATGGCATTATTTCATTCTTTTTATGGCTGAGTAATATTCCATTGAATATATGCACCACATCTTCTTATCCATTCCTCTGTCAGTGGACATTTAGGTTTCTTCCATGTCTTGGCTATTGTAAACAGTGCTTCAGTGAACATTGGAGTGCATGTATCTTTTTGAATTATGGTTTTCTCTGGCTATATGCCCAGGAGTGGGATTGCTGGATCATATGGTAATTCTATTTCTAGCTTTTTAAGAAACCTCCATACTGTTCTCTATAATGGTTGTACCAATTTACATTCCCACCAGCAGTGTAGGAGGGTTCCCTTTTCTCCACACCCACTCTTTATTGTTTGTAGACTTTTTGATGATGGCCATTCTGACTGGTGTGAGGTGATATCTCATTGTAGTTTTGATTTGCATTTCTCTAACAATTAGCAATGTTGAGCATCTTTTCATGTGCTTTTTGGCCATCTGTATGTTTGCTTTAGAGAAAAGTCTATTTAGATCTTCTGTCCATTTTTTGATTGGGTTGTTTGTGTTTTTTTGTTATTGAGCTGCATGAACTGTTTGTATATTTTGGCAATTAATCCCTTTGTCAGTCACATCAATTGCAAATATTTTCTCCCATTCTGTGGGTTGTCTTTTTGTTTTGTTTATGGTTTCCTTTGCTGTGCAAAAGCTTTTAAGTTTAATTAGGTCCCAATTGTTTATTTTTGTTTTCCTTTTCATTACTCTAGGAGGTGGATCCAAAAAGATATTGCTGCGATTTATCTTTATTTATTAAATAGGGCATAAAAATCCTATCCATTAAGTAAGAGCTTAATAAAAATTGTTGTATTAAAATTAAGACCTTGTCTATGTCAAAAGACTACATAAGAGTGAAAACACAAGTCACAAACTAGGACAGGACGTTTTCACTACATATAACACATATCAGATTAGTATTCTAGAGATCAATACAAAAAGAGCAAAAAGTCCAATAGGAAAATTAAGCTTGATAAGGAAAATATACATAGCCTGAGAGTATATGAAAAGATGCTCAACATCATTTCTTGTTTAAGAAATGCAAGTTAAAATCATAATGAGATATTTCACAATCAATTGACAAGCAAGATAGAATAGAATACATTTAACTAGACTCAAATCAACTCAGTCAAACTCAACTCGGCTAGACTAGACTAGATTAAAATAGAATAGAAATTTCGATACAATCTGGTGTTAGCTAGATTTGAAACAACAGGAAATCTCATTCATTGCTGGCAGTGTAATGCCATTCCTACTCATATACCATAAAAATACTCTTGCAGATGTGCTTTAAAAAATGTATATGAATATTCATGATATTGTTCATAGCAGTCAAAAAAATCTAAATGTCCATAATTAATAGAATGGATAAATAAATTTTGCTGTAATCAGTCATTCAGTAGAGTATCATACAGCAACCAAAATGAAAAATTGGAAAAACATGAACCATCATGGAAAAATTTAAAAGAAAAATAGTATTAAATGAAGTAAGTAGCTCACTGAGAAATCTGAATACTAATATCCCATTTATTTATTTATGCATGTATACATATAATGTATATACGTGTGAGTAGTTTACAAACGGGAAAATGAACAATATCTTGTCTAGGTGTAATTATCTGGGACTATTTACATGTTGTTGAATTCTTGTTGATAATTAATGAAACATATGTGGTATGATTTACAAATTTCAGCAAAGTGATTATCTCTATGGGGAAAGTAAGCGTGTGTATGATCAGGGAGGAGCTGATAATATCCAGTAAGAGACTATTGATGTTAAATTTCTTATACTGGGTGTATGCACTGGTTAATTTTACATATTCCATCAACTGTATGCTTATCTTTTATGTATCTTCACACCTATAACATGTTTTACAATAAAATTTTTGAATAACTTGAAAAAAAGACAAAAATGTATTAAAATCAGGCAAATTTGTTGTGCAAAATGTTACACAATTCCTTTTATATCATTGGGGAAAAAAAATCCTACAAGGATAAAAACCAAGCTGCTATATATATATATATATATATATATATATATATATATATATATATATATATATAAAGTCTTATTTGTGTCAACATCTCCAGTTATCTTTGTGTTTAGCAATAGTTGATTTTGGCTCTAAGATTAATATGTCATTATTCCCCTTTGGAATTCCTTTCCTATATGTTCCACTCAGAATCCTTTAACTTCTCTGCCACCTCTCACCTCTTTTGCTGTAAATTTGTATTTTCCTTTAAGATTCAGTTCATCCATTGCCTCCTCTGAGAGATTCCTGAGAAGCCCTTCCCCTGGACTGACACAGCCTTCTTTTGGTCCCTACTAGTATTCTGATATATTTCTATCATTGCATTTTCTGTATGGTCTTGTTATTAACGTTTGGATAGTGTCCCACTTGACTGTGAACTATTTGAAAGCAGGGAGCTGTATCATTTTTTCCTGGACTCCCAGCTCTTAGCACTGTTTCCTCACATCCTGTGGGCATCCAATATGCCTTTGTCAAACAAGGGAGGGAGGACAGGCAGATAGTGACTTTCTTTATGCCTGAGAAGCTTGATGGTAAGATGGCATAAACATGAAAAGTTAAATGAGATTTTTAAAATAGTTTAAGACAATTTGAGCCAAAAATATGAAAGGAAATCCAGCACTGTAAAATTTCATTTCTCAGATGAATGCCGTAAATTGAAAACTGTATGAAGGTTTAGAGAAGGTGAGTGACAGCTGAGGTTTGAACCTCAGCTCTGTTATTTGTTTGCTGGATGAATTCCATTTCCTTATCTGTAATTACAGATAACTGTTCTGCCGTACCATAGGGTTGTTGGGAGGATTAAATGTGATAATGCTGGTTAAGTACTCAGCACATGTGGAAGTGCTCCTGTGTCCCATGGGTATTATTTTTCCAAGCTTGAGTGTTACCAAAAGGCTATAAAGAGCTGGAGTTTAAACAGACTCACAGACATAGAGGTCAGACTTGTGGTTGCCAAGGGGAAGGGGGGAGGGAGAGAGATGGATTGGGAATTTAGGGTTGGTTGGTTCCAAGTATCACATCTAGAATGGATAAACAGCAAGGTCCTACTGGATAGCACAGGGAACTATATCCAATCTCCCGGGATAAACCATAATGGAAGAGAATATCTTAAAAAGAATGTATATATGTGTAAAACTTGAGTCACTTTGCTGTACAGCAGAGATTGACACAACATTGTAAGTCAACTATACTTCAATTAAAAAAATAATAAAACAAAAATAAATTTTAAAAAAAAGAAATGGTGACTATTTGAATAGGAAGCAATCTGGGAGTTTGCAAGTACAGTTTCCATGAGAGAAGATAAGAAAGGAATGAGGCATTTATGGAACCTCTTCAACATGTCAGTTGAATGGCCAGGCAACTTGCTGACATTCTACCATTTAATGTTCACAACCAGCCCTTAGTGAGGTCCTACCAACCCCATTTTACAGACAAGAAAACTGAGCCTCAGAGAATGTGAAGCACATGTTCAGTGGAACCAGGCAAGGCAGAAGAGGAGTCAGGGATTTCTGGAACCTTTCCTATGTCTGGCAAAGAAGGATGAAAGCTGTGCTGTGAATGGATTTGCGAATGTGCATCTTATTTCCCATGAAATGCCTGTTTACAGTTGTAGGATATCTAAGAGTAGATTTTAATGAGAGGAATGATGTTTTGATTTCCTACATAGAAATGCACGTGAACTTTGATGTATTTAAAATATGTAACTGAAAACAGCTGCTTGTCAAAAAATCGAAGTGACTACCTCTAAATGTGGTTTGTAAGTCTGCTAACAACCTCAAACTAGATTTAATGTCATGTTTTTACAACACACTGTATGGGTAGTAATCAGTATGGAAGGTTGTCTCTTTCTTCCCAAAGGATTGTAGCAGGAATGAAATTCATTAAGTTTGAGAAACCATCCCTGCTGGGAGCTGAGTTGGAGTCCCTGCGTCAGAGTAGCAAATGGAATTGCATTTTAAAGAAACCTGGAGTCTTTCTTCTTGGCACCAAGTCCCACACTCATGATTAGCAGGAGTCAATCATCAGCTGAAATCATCCTGGTCCTTCACCGACTCCAGTTTGGTCTGTTTCCATCCATCTGCTCATGTGAGACGAAATTTGCTTTGGTGAAGGGCAAATGCAGAGACCACCAGCTTGGGCAGCTTTTACCATCACAATGTGCTTTTTACATCTCTGAAAAAGGACTTGATTAAGATGCAGCAAAATAGAGTCTTTAAAATGTGAGTAAATGTATACTACTATGAATGTATTAAGTCCTTATGGAAGAAAAAGAATTTGGAAGGTCTGCATATTCGCTTCAAAATTTTAAATTAGGCGAGTTAAATAGCTTTTGAGAAACAAATAGATGTTCTTAAACCATAATCTGATGCTTGAGAGAACGGAATACTTTTTGATACAAGTAAATTTAAATGATAAATAGCATAAGATGGTTAACTGTCCAGATCAAAGGTAAAATTTATTGCTTCATGACTGAATTCACAACACTACACAAAAGATGCACCTGGAATTTAACTGACAAGTCCAGGAAAACAAACAGATCTTGTTTCTGATGTCTTGATCTCTTGAAGGACTGGTGCTTTTAAGTAACTAAGATGTCTTAACGTATTATAAAATAACAATAGAAATGTTTCACACTCAATAATGTTGTAATAATATATTGTGAAGTATGTTCACTTAGCCCTTACTGTATAGAGGGAGACCCCTATAGGCCTTACAGCCCAGCAACGAGAGCCCCTTCCCTGGCATCACATTTCAGGGTTTCTTATCTTGTATAGCAAACTTGCTTAGCCTTCTCGGGGGAGACCAGAAGTGCCAGAGTCAAAGCCCCCAGAGCAACCCTAAACCAATGAGAGATGGTTACAGTTGACGTTTAAGTCCCCAGCTTCTTGTCCCACAGAGGGATAATCCTGAGATGCATTCCTCACAGCCTCTTAGAGAGTTTGCCCTGGGGTTGAGCCTGAGGTGTCCACAGCAGTAAAGTGCTAATTAACCCACTTTCTGTTGGTTTCTTCTTTTTCCTTTCTCACTTCTGTATACCTCACAGCGCTTCTGGGGTCAATTCTCCACTCCTACTCTTAGATGCCCACTAAAACATGGATCCAAGAGGTGGGACTAACAGAGCTCATGCCTCCGTTTCAAGACCACCCTCCAGGAGTCAGGAATCCAGAGTTCCCCATTCAGATGCTTCAGGGGCCTGTTCAGGTCCCTCTCTCCATTGGCTCTGACTTCTTGAGAGCAGGCTGTACCATTATGCACAACTCTAGCCTCGAAATTTGGAATGAGCTTGGACATGCCGACTGATTGTCCATACACACGTACACACGTTCTTGGAGAGAGGCAATAGGGTGAGAAGAGAAAAGGGATAGGCTCTGGGCTCGGGGTCTCCAGTTGCGCTCTTGGCTTGATTTCTCAAGCCATAGGCATAGGCATGAATGGAAGGAGCACTGACTGAGAGTCACAGGCTGTGCGTTTCACTCTGGATGTCACAAGTTAAATGCAGTGAATTATTATTGGCAGGTGATCTAACTGTCCTGGTCTTTAACTACTTCATGTGTGAAATGAGAGATGTATATAAATTTATCTGTAAGGTCCCTTCAAGATCATAGTTTCTTACAGTCAAAGTCATTGAGAGCAATTCTCTCACACATAAGGAATACTTAAAAGTTCCCCTTTAATTTCTGCCTAGAAACTCTGAATGTTCGCCCTGGATGAGTTATTGTTCTCATGACACCTGCTCTAGGCCTCTTCCTGCTTCTTGGTTGAAAGAACACAGAGTCCAAAGGAACATGGATAATGGCTCTTATTATTTAGGTAAAATAATGGAGAGAAAAGCTGTATTTGCAATACGAACACAACCGTGAAAACAAAAACAAAGTATATGACCAGGGCGAGGGACTTAGAAGAAAATGTATCAATATAAAAACAGTGATTCCCCTTTGATTGTAGAAATGTGGATGGTATTTTTCTCTGTAGTTTTACCTTTTTCCTACCTTTGCTTTTCTTAGCATCAATAGCTTTGTAAGCATACATTCAGAGACAGCATGGAAGAATAGTCAAGAATAAAATTGTCACTCTTACAGCCATTTGAAACAGTTCAGAAACTAGCATGGTACTTTTATTGTAAAAAATAGACTTGATCATTGACAATACTATTTAAAGGTGTAGAGGAAAATGTCTGGGGAATTGATTTTTAAGGGGAATTTCTGTATGTTTAAAGGGCCCTAAAAAAATTTTTTTATAAGAGGAGCTAAGTAAATCAGACATACCCTCATATCCTGACAAGTCACTGCTATGAGGTTATTATAGGGTAGAAGAAATTATAGAGGTTACAGGAGGGGTTACAGGAGTAACTGCTATGAGGATATTATAGGGAAGAAGAAATTATAGAGGTTACAGGAGGTTTTCAATAGCAGGCATATGAAAAACAACTTGATTACATCTATAGTATAAATTCTAATCATTAAAATAGCAGTACTACTGTTATTAAATGCATACAAACTTTATAGCTGATCATTTTTTTCTCAAATATTATCCCATTTAACATGCCATTAGTATGTTAAGCATTATAGATGTCTTAAAAATTATTAATTTTAGAATGCATGCTGTAATCTCTGAAAATAACATGAACTTTCTTTAACTGATATTATGTAGGTAAGGGGAGAAATAAAATCTAATTCCTAGCCAAATATTAATAACAATTATTATTAAGAATGTAATAAATAATATGTATGCTATTATCAGATACTCTTAAAAGTTTTCTACATGCATTACCTCATATTTTAATCACAGTGATCTTATAGGGTTGGTATAATTATCAAATTATGTTACAAATGAAGAAAATAAGACCCAGAGACATTATATGATTTGCTAAAGCCACTCAGATAATAAATGGTAGAGCTGAAAATCTAGTCGTATCCTAAAGACTAATACCCTTATTATGGTAAAACTCTGTGAGAGTATTTTGATGACTGGATTAGTTTAAAGGACTTTTGTGGGGGTTTTTTTCATGGATTTTTGTCTTTGTTTTGCTTTTATTGCTAGTGAATTGGTATTGCTGACCAGGATAACACAAAATTAGATCCTAGGTCTGAAACTATAAGAGCTCTATAATCATCAAGTCAATCTAATGAAAGAAATACAGGTTTTTCCAAAATTTTATGGGAGTTAGTTAATATAAATGTTTCAAGTAATAAATACTACCAGAACTATCTATGAGCATACATTATAAAGTCTGTTTTTTTAATTTAATTTTTATTTTATATTATAGTTGATTTACAATGTTGTGTTAGTTTCAGGTGTACAGCAAAATGATTCAGTTATACATATACATATATCCATTCTTTTTGAGATTCTTTTCCCATATAGGCTATTATAGAGTACTAAATAGAGTTTCCTGTGCTATACAGTAGGTCCTTGTTGATTGTTTATTTTATGTATAGTAGTATGTTAATCCCAACCTCCTAGTTTATCCCTCCCCGCCCCACCTTTCCCCTTTGGTAACCATAGGTTTGTTCTCTAAGTCTGTGAGTTTTTTTCTGTTTTGTAAATAAGTTCATTTGTATCATTTTTTTAGGTTCCACATATAAGTGGTATCATATGAAATTTGTCTTTCTCTTTCTGACTTACTTCACTTAGCATGATAATCTCTAGGTCCATCCATGTTGCTGCAAATGGCATTATTTCATTCTTTTTTATGGCTGAGTAATATTCCAGTGTATATATGTACCACATCTTCTTTATCCATTCATCTGTCAGTGGACATTTAGGTTGCTTCCATGTCTTGGCTACTGTAAATAGTGCTTCAATGAACATTGGGGTGCATGATGTATCTTTTTGAATTATGGTTTTCTCTGGCTATATGCCCAGGAGTGGGATTGCTGGATCATATGGTAGTTCTATTTCTCGCTTTTTAAGGAACCTCCATACTATTCTCCATAATGGTTGTACCAATTTACATTCCCATCAACAGTGTAGGAAGGTTCCCTTTTCTCCACAGACACTCCACCATTTATTGTTTGTAGACTTTTTGTTGATAGCCATTCTGACTGGTGTGATGTGATATCTCATTATAGTTTTGATTTGCATTTCTCTAATAATTAACAATGTTGAGCATCTTTTCATGTGCCTATTGGCCATCTGTATGTCTTCTTTGGAGAAATGTCTATTCAGGTCTTCTGCCTATTTTTCGATTGGGTTGTTTGTTTTTTTTGTTGTAGAGTTGTATGAGCTGTTTGTATATTTTGGAGATTAAGCCCTTGTCGGTCACATCGTTTGCAAATATTTCTCCCATTCGGTATGTTGCCTTTTCATTTTTTTAATGGTTTCCTTTGCCATGCAAAAGCTTTTAAGTTTAATTAAGTCCCATTTGTTTAGATTTTGTTTTTATTTTCATTACTCTAGGAGGTGGATCCAAAAAGATATTGCTGCAATTTATGTCAGAGAGTGTTCTGCCTATGTTTTCCTGTAAGAGTTTTATAGTATCCAGTCTTACATTTAAGTCTTTAATCCATTTTGAGTTTATTTTGTGTGTAGTGTTAGAGAATGTTCTAGTTTCATTCTTTTACATTTAGCTGTCCAGTTTTCCCAGCACCACTTACTGAAGAAACTGTTTCTTCTCCATTGTATATTCTTGCCTCCTTTGTCATAGATTAGGTGACCATATGTGCGTGGGTTTACCTCCAGACTTTCTATCCTGTTCCACTGATCTTTATTTCTGTTTTTGTGTCAGTGCCATACTGTTTTTATGACTTTAGCTTTGTAGTATAGTCTGACGTCAGGGAGCCTGATTTTTCCAGATTCATTTTTCTTTCTCAGGATAGCTTTGGCTCTTTGGGGTCTTTTGTGTTTCCAGACAAATTAAAATATTTTTTGTTCTAGTTCTGTGAAAAATGCCATTGGTAATTTAATAAGGATTGCATTGAATCTGTAGATTGCATTGGGTTTGAATTTATTTAAAATGAATATTGGTTTTTTATTCTGTCTTACACAAAGGGAACTTACTTTGGGGCATTTTGATATGTCAAAGATCATTTATAATCTCAACAAAATATAGCACATTTATTGTGCTTTATTCTTTATCTTTCAAACACATTTTAAATATTTATAATTACAGAAAATTTGAATTCTTTGTCTTTAACAGGCCTCTCTAAAGGCTGAAAAACTGTGTGTATGTGTGTGTGTGTGTGTGTGAGTGCGTAAGAGAGTGATTAGTTCACTATCACACTGTCACTACCAGCAGCCATACTCCATGGGATCAGTTTAGGCTCTCAGAGCTGGGACTCACTTCATCTTATTTTTTTGAGATGGAGCTGGTACAAGAGCTGGGAAAGCATAAGTGAATATAAAACTAGTTTTTGTGTGGTGTGTGTATGCGTGTATGTGTGCCTTTTATTGACCATTGTTCCAACTCCCTCAAACCTCAAAGTGATGGGGAATATGGCTAGAATATGGGAGGATGGGAGGCCAGAAGGATGGACACTAAAAAGACAATTCACAAAAGATCCTGGAGTCCTTCCTACACAAATATCCAAAGGCCTCCTCATTCTCAGAAATGCCAGTGCTGCTGTCTCTTTGATGAACTTCTCACCTCCACTCCCAACAAGTGCTTAGAGTGTTATTCAAGAAGAATAATGGACCCTTTATGATTCCCTGTAGCTGATAGTAAAACAGCAGCAGAATGGAACCTACAGAAAAGGTGAAAATTTCTTAAGCACCAACAGTGAACTGAACACAGTGGGATGAAGTCAAACAGAGCTGCAGATAGCTAAAATTATATGTGAAAGTCATTTATAATTTTAAGGAACTTGGCTTTGGTATACATATCGATGCTTAAGTTATTCGTATACCTACTGCCAGTCCTCACAGTTTGGAAGACTTGTGATTTCATAGTCAGTTTAGTAATCACCATGTTTTTTAAATGATACTTGCTTTTATTTAGAGACACTGTCATAAAGATGACTCCTAATTTGATTTAAAGTAGACCCCATTATATTAGAGTTTCCATTTATTTTAGGTCTTCATGTTTGTTACTATAGCTGAATGCATAGATGGATAGGTGAATATACAGATAGAACCAACTGAAAGACACAGATGAGGCCATTTCTAGTAACATTTTTTTCTGTTAGCATATATAAATATATATGATAATATATATTTTATCAATTACAAAAGATGAATTGTATTTTATTTTACATTATTATATGTATAATATATATGTGTATCTATACATATGTTATAAAGACAAGCAAGATTTGAGACAAAAGGAGTGAAGTCTGCACTTACATATTTGTTAGCTTTGATTTCTGCACATATTTTTTTTTTTTTTTTTTTTTTTTTTTGCGGTTCACAGGCCTCTCACTGTTGTGGTCTCTCCCGTTGTGGAGCACAGACTCCGGACGTGCAGGCTCAGCGGCCATGGCTCACGGGCCCAGCCGCTCCGCGGCATGTGGGATCTTCCCGGACCGGGGCACGAACCCGCGTCCCCTGCATCGGCAGGCGGACTCTCAACCACTGCGCCTCCAGGGAAGCCCTCTGCCCATATTTTACATCTCCATCCCACTCAAGTTTGTCATTTTTACATGGTCAGCTTGTGTCTTTCCTAACTACTTTCTTTTCAACATGAAAAGTAGAATTTCTAAAACTCCAGGTATGCTATAACAGATGGTGGCATGGTAATCACACCTTCTCTTTATTGCATCATGGATGTTCATTAATCATTTATAAGTAGCATTGAAACATGAAGAAAAGGGAGCAAGGTGGGGAAGATTTTTCATGCAAAAAGCATCAAAGTGATAGTCTAGAAGGAGAGGGTATATTGAAACAGTGTTCCTCAGTCATTGTTTCATATCAACACAGCAAATAATATTTGTGAGGTGTTCAGGGGTACCCTGAAGGCTATCTGAGGCATAAGAATGGGGTTTCGTAGCAATATTCTTTATATTATATAATAATAAAATATAAAAATTAGGATGATATAAAATATCTTGGAGCAAGTATTCTCTTCTTTATATTATATTTTCTTCAGAATTGGTTCTTGCTTTGCTTGCTTTGTGAATTTTCATTTCTTCTAACACCTCTTCCTTTACTTTCTTTCTTTCTTTGTAGAATTTGAATAGTTGTTGTCTTAGTCCATTTGGGCTGCTATAACAAATATACCATAGACTGGATGACTTAAACAACAATGTATTTCTCATAGTTTCATGCCCTAATCACCTCCCAAAGGCCCCACCTACTAATATCATTCCAATGGGGATTAGTATTTCAACATATGAATTCAGGGGGAATACAAACGTTCAGTTCATAGCAGTCAAGTTATTTCTTTTCATTTGCACATTTAAAGGGCAGCTTTGAAACTTCTATCTTTCCAGATACACTGAAAATATCCAAAATATTGATAATATTTCTGTCTTTTCCATGAGCTGCATCTAAATGCAGCTAATTTACTTATATCCACATTCCTGTAGCCTAAGGGCAGTAGAACAGGGGGAAGGGCAGTTTAACTCTGGTCTCTTATAATACATGTTGGGAGTCAAGGCTAGATTATCTTTATCAAAATCTTATCAGAATTATTAAACATGACTTGCAACGCCCAACCATGAGCTGGTCATACTCCTGTGGGCTTCACCTCCTTCCTCTAACTCAGTAGTAGCCCTGGTAATTTTTGCCTCTGTTGAGCTCTGGTGGTATATACTGGCTTCTATTCATAAGAGCATTTCCTCAAATGATCTCTTCAAAAATTCAGTGGGGCAACTAGTAAAACTCCTCAGATTTTTATTCCTTTTTTTATCAGTACTAACTCAGAGGAAAGGACATGGGGTCCAAGCTTGATACATCATACCATAATCTAAATTTCTTTCTTGGCAACAATGTTAAAAAGTCTTGTAGCATAAGACCATACCCTATTTCTTGTTCAATCGCTGCTAGTGAACTTTGGCTTTTATTAAAATATTAATTTCTATAGATTTTGAGGAATATGATTTGTGTTATGGCTTTGCTCAAGCATCTTTATCTAAAATGTTAATGCATTTTAAAGTAGCTGCACATTTTGATATGCATGTAGCATTAGGATTTTAAGCATTTGGAGAATAAATACATCACAAATTTTGCTTGTTTCTGTATTACCAACCAGAATTTTGAGACCACAAGAAATCATGCAATTTAAAGTAAAACATATTTAGTAGGAAACATGGTTCTGTGACTCAGATGGCATGATTAACATTCTTCTAATGTGCTTTCTAACATTTTTGTATGTAAGGCAATGCATTACTCAAATAAAACCCAAGCCTTTCCTTATCCTTAAGTGGCTCTCTTCTAGAAAGGGTGAAGCATATAAAATCACCTTGTATCAGAGGAGCTAAGAAAGAAGCCTGAAGAAATTATTGGTTCTTGTGCTTTGTTCCTTCATAGAATCTTTGGAAGACATGATGATGATTATACACATGCAAAAACAAAAACAAAAAAAATAAGGCAAGGAAAATAAAGAGTGACTTTATAAGGTCTTAGTTAGTTATTGTAATAGAAGAAAAATAACGTAAATGGATAAGTCCTAACGTTACACTGCACCGAAGACTGTAAACTGCAATCAATACAAACTAATCTGGGTTAACAATTCCATTATTCTCAATTATCTCAAGAGCTAAGATAATGTTCCTGATCCCATTATTGAAAGCAACACGAAGTTCTTCTGTGGGCACCATTCACCCTTCATACTTCATAATTCCAACAGGGATTCTCTGCTGTCTGCTTTGGTTCCCGTCTACTGGGGGAATAAATTCTTAAGATCATTTCTTTGACATTTTGAAGAAATACCTGCCTATATTTATATTACATTAAGTAGAAAGGTTTTAGAAGATTTCCTTATGTGAAATTCATGTTCTGTGGAGTTGGAGCTACATTCCGATTTCTTAATATTCTAGGACATTTAATTAAATCCCACTTTTAAAATTTGAGGATCATGGATTCCATTGTTGCTTCCTCTTCTGAAGTCCGTTCACAGCATGATAAATCTTTTATTAATCAGGATATGTAACATTGATGTAGTCTGTCTGGAAGCTATTAAGGAGCATTAATGAAATAAAAGTGATATTAATTTATCATGAATTATTTAAATGGCTCTATTGCTTAAACTAAAGTCTGTATTTTAATATAAACTGGGCCTATAGAACCTTTGTAGTTACTATTGAATAAGAAACATATGGCATATATGTTATACAAAATACAACATGTAACATGATGTGAATCATTTATAGACTATTTTTTTTAATACAGAAGGTTTTCCATTTAACTCTACAAATGCCCTTTAAGCATTAACTGTATGCACAGGAACTGTATATAAACACAGTAAGAATGATAGCCCTTACTATGGAGTCTCATGTGTAGAGAAAATATATGAAACTACATGAAATTGTTTAAGTATGTTTTGATCAAACCATGTAGGCAATATTATACTTATAGCTTTGAATCTTAGCCTGACTTCTGACATTTATTAGACATGTACTTATGGCAAGCCAAAACCCTTCCCTGAGCTACCTTTCTCATCCTCAATAGACTCATGAAAAGAGCTCCCTTCAGAAAGACACGATAGTTGTAAAGTGTCCACAGGGCACCTGGTTTGGAGTAGGGTCTTAATAACTAAGTCACCCACCTTCTCCTCTCCTCAACCTTGCTATAGCATCACAGAAGAAACTTCCAGGTGTTCGTATATTTCACTGGAAAACCAATTCATATTCCTGTGCAAGGCCAGAGTCAGAAGTTGCAGTGAGAAGGCTGTCTCAGCTTGACCTGGGATATATAAGCTCTTAACAACTCATTCAGGAGGAACAAGTTGCCTTATGGTGCAGAAAAATGTCTCAGTGAAGACCAAGACATCAGCAGTTAAATTCACAAGTGTGTCTTCATGTCCATGCTTCATATCAGGGAATCCAGAATGTTTCCTCTGAGTAGAAATCCCCCTGGGTTCCTTGTATATTGCAGTACACCTTGACCTGAAGGGAAGATACATGGAGACCTGCCAAGTTCTGGGCACACAAAGCTCTAATTCATTGTGTTAAATGGCAAAACCAAGGAACTGGTGATTTATGGCTGCAAATTATCGTGTTGTTCATTAGTGTTAATTACTGCTCAACCCTGAAATAAAATGTAATCAGTATGCTGAAATGAGAACACGACACTGGCTCCTTGCTGTTCATCTGCAAACTTCTCTGCCTGCCTCACTTTCCAGGACACGAAGAAAAAGACTGAGGGAAGCCAGGTGAGCGCACTGTGGAGAGACGAGCTTTTGGTTATGCTGGGCTGCTGCAGCGGCTCCTGCCAGCTCCAAGCCTAGATGCTGTCTGTTCCCAAGGAGATAAGAGTTTTGTTTGGATGCTCTCCCAGAATATTCCGATTGTCTTCAGGGACAGGAACGGTGGCAGTCAGGAGAGTCATTGAACCAATGGAGGCAGCATTGTGTGGCATGCCCTGAGGGACAGTAGCCACCACGGTGTCAGCAGCGTCCCCAGTGTGCCCCAGGGGCCTTCTCAGGCCCCACACCTGGCTGAGTCTTGGAAAACCAAGGCTCACATCCTGCATCCTGAGACTCAGTTTCACTTTGCAACAGATGGCCGGAATATCATGAAATTTCAGCTTCTTGGTCAGTGCCACACTAAATATCTATGAAGTGTAAACTGCCAGGCAAACGGATTTCCATTTCATGTCTGTCATAATCGTTGCCTACCGGAGATGATCTCCCATGCCAAGAAATGGATCCTTGACTTTGACACAGTGGCCTCTGCTAGCTTTTCACACGGGCATTCAGAAGAACAATATTAACAGCGGGTTTACTGGTGAGCCTCTTTGCAGCGTCATGGCCACTCAAGTGCTGGTGACAACAGTGAGATTTCCTTCCGGTTCCATCATAGGGAAAGAGAGAAAAACCATCAAGAGTTTTCAACCTTTCCTGGGCAGATGGACTGACTTTAAAATTTCTATTAATGGCAGCAGGATTAAATGCTTTTAGAGCAGTGATTGTCATTCTTTGGGTAGGACTGTGGATTTGCCTGTTGAATTTTCCGGTTAGGATGAATAAGAGAGGTCATCATAAAGGTGTACACTATTGCTATGGTTAGGGCGATCAAAGGCAATCAAGATCTCTTTATGCCCGCCTCATTTAGAGTTATGAGTCTTTAAATAGCTCTAATGTTTAAGGTATGGACCTTTTGTTGAATAGTTTTTATTTTTAGAGCAATTTTAAATTAAGAGTAAAATTGAGCAGAAAGGACAGAGTTCCCACATAATCCTTCCCTGACTTCACACACGCGGTTTATCCTCTTAAAATGTCTTGCATGAGTGTGGTACACTTGCTACAATTCATGAGTAACTATCAATGCATCACCATAAATGAAGCCCATAATTTACACTAAGGTTCACTCTTTGTGATGTACATTCTATGGGTTTTGCCAAATACGTAATGTCACATATCCACCATTACAGTATCATACAGAATAGTTTTACTGCCTTAAAAATCGCCTGTGTTCCACTTATTTATCTTTTACTTTCTCCCTTAGACCCCTAGGCAACCACTGATCTTTTTGCTGTCTCTGTAATTCTGCCTTTTCCAACATGCCATATGTTTGGAATCATACAGTGTGTAGCCTTTTCAGACTTGTTTATATCAGTTAGCTATATTCATTTAAGGTTCTTCCATGACTTTCTGGGACTTGTTAGCTCACTCAATTTTATTGTCGAATATTCCATTGTATGGATGTACAACAGTTTGTTTATGAATTCACCTGTTGAAAGACAGCCAGTTTGGGAAGAGTATAAATAAAGTTACCATAAACATTTACATATAGGTGTTGGCATGGACATAAGTTTTCAAATAACTTGGGTAAGTACCTAGGAACAAAATTTCTGGATTGTATAGTTAGGCTCTGATTAGCTTTGTAAAGCTGCCAAACTTTCTTCTAAAATGGATATACCATTTTGCATTTCCAAAAGTGATTGAGAGTCCCTGTTGTTCTATATCTTTACCAGCCTTTGGTGTTTTCAGTGTTTTGGATTTTAGCTTTTCTACTAGGTGTGTAGTGTTATCTCACTGTTTTTTTAATATGCAGTTTTTTAAGGACACATGACTTTGAGCACATGCTTTTTGCCAAAATTATATATTTTTTTGTCCTTTAAGATCTTTTGTTCATTTTTTAAATGTGGTTGTTTTCTTATTGTTGAGGTTTTTCTCCCTAAGAATATAATTTTGTTTTTATTGCATGAATTCTGATATTAATAATAACATCAGTAATATTAACATCATTCTCCCCAACGGTCAGTCACATGAATTATCTACATTGGACCTTTTTGTTTGTTTGTTTTTTAACATCTTTATTGGAGTATAATTGCTTTACAATGGTTTGTTAGTTTCTGCTTTATAACAAAGGGAATCAGTTATACATATACATATGTTCCCATATCTCTTCCCTCTTGCATCTCGCTCCCTCCTACCCTCCCTATCCCACCCCTCTAGGTGGTAAAAAAGCACCGAGCCGATCACTCTATACTATGCGGCTGCTTCCCAATAGCTATCTATTTTACATTTGGTAGTGTATATATATCAGTGCCACTCTCTCATTTCGTCCCAGCTTACCCTTCCCCCTCCCCGTGTCCTCAAGTCCATCCTCTACATCTGTGTCTTCATTCCTGTCCTGCCCCTAGGTTCTTCAGAACCTTTTTTTTTTTTTTTTTTTTTACATTCTATATATATGTGTTAGCATAGAGTATTTGTTTTTCTCTTTCTGACTTACTTCACTCTGTATGACAGACTCTAGGTCCATCCACCTCACTACAAATAACTCAATTTCATTTCTTTTTATGGCTGAGTAATATTCCATTGTATATATGTGCCACATCTTCTTTATCCATTCATCTGTCGTTGGACACTTAGGTTGCTTGCATGTCCTGGCTATTGTAAATAGTGGTGCAATGAACATTGTGGTACATGTCTCTTTTTGATTTATGGTTTTCTCAGGGTATATGCCCAGTAGTGGGATTGCTGGGTCGTATGGTAGTTCTATGTTTAGTTTTTTAAGGAACCTCCATACTGTTTTCCATAGTGGCTGTATCACTTTACATTCCCACCAACAGTGCAAGAGGGTTCCCTTTTCTCCACACCCTCTCCAGCATTTATTGTTTGTAGATTTTTTTGATGATGGCCATTCTGACTGGTATGAGGTGATACCACACTATAGTTTTGATTAGCATTTCTCTAATGATTAGGGATGTTGAGCATCCTTTCATGTGTTTGTTGGCAATCTGTATATCTTCTTTGGAGACATGTCTATTTAGGTCTTCTGCCCATTTTGGGATTGGTTTGTTTGTTTTTTGGATATTGAGTGGCATGAGTTGCTTGTATATTTTGGAGACTAATCCTTTGTCGGTTGCTTCATTTGCAAATATTTTCTTCCATTCTGAAGGTTGTCTTTTCATCTTTTTTATGGTTTCCTTTGCTGTGCAAAAGCTCTTAAGTTTCATTAGGTCCCATTTGTTTATTTTTGTTTTTATTTCGATTTCTCTAGGAGGTGAGTCAAAAAGGATCTTTCTGTGGTTTATGTCATAGAGTGTTCTGCCTATGTTTTCCGCTAAGGGTTTTATAGTGTCTGACCTTACATTTAGGTCTTTAATCCATTTTGAGTTTATTTTTGTGTGTGGTGTTAGGGAGTGTTCTAATTTCATTCTTTTACATGTAGCTGTCCGGTTTTCCCAGTACCACTTATTGAAGAGACTGTCTTTTCTCCATTGTATATTCTTAACTCCTTTATGAAAGAAAAGATGACCATATGTGCATGGGTTTATCTCTGGGTTTTCTATCCTGTTCCATTGGTCTATATTTCTGTTTTTGTGCCATTATCATACTGTCTTGATTACTGTAGCTTTGTAGTAAAGTCTGAAGTAAGGGAGCCTAATTCCTCGAGCTCCATTTTTCTTTCTCAAGATTATTTTGGCTATATGGGGTTTTTGTGTTTCTATACAAATTGTGAATTTTTTTGTTCTAGTTCTGTGAAAAATTACATTGGTAGTTTGATAGGGATTGCATTGAATTTGTAGATTGCTTTGGGTAGTATAGTCATTTTCACAATGTTGATTCTTGCAATCCAAGAACATGGTATATCTCTCCATCTGTTTGTATCATCTTTAATTTCTTTCATCAGTGTCTTATAGTTTTCTGCATACAGGTCTTTTGTTGACTCAGGTAGATTTCTTCCTAGGTATTTTATTCTTTTCATTGCAATGGTAAATGGGGGTGTTTCCTTAATTTCTCTTTCAGATTTTTCATCATTAGTGTATAGGAATGCAAGAGATTTCTGTGCATTAATTTTGTATTCTGCTACTTTACCAAATTCATTGATTAGCTCTAGTAGTTTTCCGGTAGCATCTTTCGGATTTGGTATGTATAGTATCATGTCATCTGCAAACAGTGACGGTTTTACTTCTTCTTTCCCGATTTGGATTCCTTTTATTTCTTTTTCTTCTCTGACTGCTGTGGCTAAAACTTCCAAAACTATGTTGCATAATAGTGGTGAGAGTGGGCAACCTTTTCTTGTTCCTGATCTTAGTGGAAATGGTTTCATTTTTTCACCATTGAGAACAGTGTTGGCTGTGGCTTTGTCATATAATGCCCTTATTATGTTGAGGTAAGTTCCCTCTATGCCTACTTTCTGGAGGATTTTTATCGTAAATGGGTGTTGAATTTTGTCTAAAGCTTTTTCTGCATCTATCGAGATTATCTTTTTTTTTTTATCCTTTAGTTTGTTATTATGGTGTATCATATTAATTGATTTGCATATATTGAAGAATCCTTGCATTTCTGGGATAAACCCCACTTGATCATGGTGTGTGGTCCCTTTAATGTGCTGTTGGATTCTGTTTGCTAGTATTTTGATGAGGATTTTTGCATCTATGTTCATCATTGATATTGGCCTGTAGTTTTCTTTTTTTGTGACATCTTTGTCTGGTTTTGGTATCAGGGTGATGGTGGCCTCGTAGAATGAGTTTGGGATTGTTCCTTCCTCTGCTATATTTTGGAAGAGTTTGAGAAGGATAGGTGTTAGCTGTTCTCTAAATATTTGATAGAATTCACCTGTGAAGCCAGCTTGTCCTGGGCTTTGGTTTGTTGGAAGATTTTTAATCACAGTTTCAATTTCAGTGCTTGTGATTGGTCTGTTTATATTTTGTTTCTTCCTGGTTTAGTCTCGGAACTTGTGATATTTTAAGAATTTGTCCATTTCTTCCAGGTTGTCCATTTTATTGGCATATAGTTGCTTGTAGTAAGCTCTCATGATCCTTTGTATTTCTGCAGTGTCAGTTGTTACTTCTCTTTTTTCATTTCTAATTCTGTTGATTTGAGACTTCTCCCTTTTTTTCTTGATGAATCTTGCTAATATTTTATCAATTTTATTTATCTTCTCAAAGAACCAGCTTTTAATTTTATTGACCTTTGCTATTGTTTTCTTCATTTCTTTTTCATTGATTTCTGATCTGATCTTTCTGTTTTCTTTCCTTCTGCTAACTTTGGGATTTGTTTTTTGTTCTTCTTCCTCTATTTGCTTTAGGTAGATGGTTAGGTTGTTTATGTGAGATTCTTCTTGTTTCTTGAGGTAGAATTTTATTGCTATAAACTTACCTCTTACAACTGCATTTGCTGCATCTCACAGGTTTGGGGATGTCGTGTTTTAATTGTCATTTGTTTCTAGGTATATTTTGATTTCCTCTTTGATTTCTTCAGTGATCTCAGTTATTTAGTAGTGTTGTTTAGACTCCATGTGTTTGTATTTTTTACAGTTTTTTTCCTATAATTGATACATAGTCTCATAGCGTTGTGGTTAGAAAAGATACTTGATACAATTTCAATTTTCTTAAATTTACCAAGGCTTGATTTGTGAATCACGATATGATCTATCCTGGCGAATGTTCCATGAGCACTTGAGAAGAAAATCTGTTCTGTTGTTTTGGGATGGAATGTCCTATAAATATCAATTAAGTCCATCCTGTTTCATGTGTCATTTAAAGCTTGTGTTTCCTTATTTATTTTCATTTTGGATGATTTGTCCATTGGTGAAACTATGGTGTTAAAGTCCCCTACTATTACTGTGTTACTGTTGATTTCCTCTTTTATGGCTGTTAGCATTTGCCTTATGTACTGAGGTGCTCCTATGTTGGGTGCATAAATATTTAAAATTGTTATATCTTCTTCTTGGATCAATCCCTTGATCATTATGTAGTGTCCTTCTTTGTCTCTTCTAATAGTCTTTATTTTAATGTCTATTTTTTCTGATACAAGAATTGCTCCTCCAGCTTTCTTTTGATTTCCATTTGCATGGAATATCTTTTTCCATCCCCTCACTTTCAGTCTGTATGTCTCCCTAGGTCTGAAGTGGGTCTCTTGTAGACAGCATATATACGGGTCTTGTTTTTGTATCCATTCAGCCAGTCTGTGTCTTTTGGTTGGAGCAATTAATCCATTTACATTTAAGGTAATTATCGATATGTATGTTCCTATTACCATTTTCTTAATTGTTTTGCATTTTTTTAGTGGGTCCTTTCCTTCTCTTGTGTTTTCTGCCTAGAGAAGTTCCTTTAGCATTGGTTGTAAAGCTGGTTTGGTTGTGCTGATTTCTCTTAGCTTTTGCTTGTCTGTAAATGTTGTAATTTCTCCATTGAATCTGAATGAGATCCTTGCTTAGTAGAGTAATCTTGGTTGTAGGTTTTTCCCTCTCATCACTTTAAATATGTCCTGCCATTCCCTTCTGGCTTGCAGAGTTTCTGCTGAAAGATCAGCTCTTAACCTTATAGGGATTCCCTTGTATGTTATTTGTTGCTTTTCCTTTGCTGCTTTTAATATTTTTTCTTTGTATTTAATTTTTGATAGTTTGATTAATATGTGTCTTGGTGTGTTTCTCCTTGCATTTATCCTGTATGGGGCTCTGTGCTTCCTGGACTTGAGTGACTATTTCCTTTCCCATATTAGGGAAGGTTTCAACTATAATCTTTTCAAATATTTTCTCATTCCCTTTCTTTTTCTCTTCTTCTTCTGGGACCCCTATAATTCAAATGTTGATATGTTTAATATTGTCCCAGAGGTCTCTGAGACTGTCCTCCATTCTTTTCATTCTTTTTTATTTGTTCTGCTCTGCAGTAGTTATGTCCACTCTTTTATCTTCCAGTTCACTTATCCATTCTTCTGCCTCAGTTATTCTGCTATTGATTCCTTCTAGAGAATTGTTAATTTCATTTATTGTGTTGTTCATCATTGTTTGTTTGCTCTTTAGTTCTTCTAGTTCCTTGTTAAACGTTTGTTGTATTTTTTCCATTCTATTTCCAAGATTCTGGATTATCTTTACTATCATTACTCTGAATTCTTTTTCAGCTAGACTCTCTCTTTCCTCTTCATATGTTTGGTCTGGTGGGTTTTTACTTTGTTCCTTCATCTGCTGTGTATTTCTCTGTCTTCTCACTTTGCTTAACTTACTGTGTTTCGGGTCTCCTTTTTGCAGGCTGCAGGTTCGTTGTTGCTCTTGTTTTTGGTGTCTGCCCCCAGTGGGTAAGGTTGGTTCAGTGGGTCGTGTAGGCTTCCTGGTGGAGGGGACTGGTGCCTGTGTTCTGGTTGATGAGGCTGGATCATGTATTTCTGGTGGGTGGGACTGCGTCTGGTGGTGTGTTTTACAGTATCTGTGACCTTAGTATGATTTTAGGCATCCTCTCTGCTAATGGATGGCGTTTTATCCCTGTCTTGCTAGTTGTTTGGCATGCGGTGTCCAGCACTGGAGCTTGCTGGTCGTTGAGTGGAGCTGGGTCTTAGCGTTTAGACCGAGGTCTCTGAGAGAGGCCTTGCCAATTGATATTACATGGGACTGGGATGTCTCTGGTGGTCCAGTATGCTGAACTCAGCTCTCCCACCACAGAGGCTCAGCCTGACACCCAGCTGGAGCACCAAGACCCTGTCAGCCACACGGCTTGTAAGTAAAGGGAGAAAACAAAGAAAGAAAGAGAAAAAAATAAAATAAAATAAATGAAGTTATTAAAATAAAAAAAATTATTAATAGAAAAAAGTAATTAAAAAAGGAGAGCAGCCAAACCAATAAACAAATCCACCAATGATAACAAGCACTAAAACTATGCTAAGATAAACATAAAAATCAGAAACTAGCTGGTCACAACTGTAAGCAAACCCCAAGTCTACAGTGGCTCCCAAAATCCACCTCGTCAATTTTGGGATGATTTGTTGTCTATTCAGGTATTCCACAGATGCAGGGCACATCAAGTTGATTGTGGAGATTTAATCCGCTGCTCCTGAGACTGCATGGAGAGATTTCCCTTTCTCTTCTTTGTTCGCACAGCTCCTGCGGTTCAGCTTTGGATTTGTCCCCACCTCTGCATGTAGGTCGCCTGAAGTGTCTGTTCTTCGCTCACACAGGACAGGGTTAAAGTAGCGGCTGATTCAGGGGCTCTGGCTCACTCAGGCCGGGGGGAAGGAGGGGTATGGAATGCAGGTCAAGCCTGTGGTGGCAGAGGCCGGCATGACGTTCCAGCAGCCTTAGATGCGCCATGTGTTCTCCCGGGGAAGTTGTCCCTGGATCACGGGACCCTGGCAGTGGTGGGCTGCACACTCTCCCAGGAGGGGAGGTGTGGATAGTGACTTGTGCTTGCACACAGGCTTCTTGGTGGCTGCAGTAGCAGCCTTAGCGTTTCGTGCCCGTCTCTGGTGTCTGCGCTGATAGCCGTGGCTTGCACCAGTCTATGAATCTCATTTAGGCGGTGCTCTGAATCTCCTCTCCTGGCACACCCTGAAACAATGGTCTCTTGCCTCTTAGCAGTTCCAGACTTTTTCCCGGACTCCCTCCTGGTTAGCTGTGGTGCAGTTTCCCTCTTCAGGCTGTTTTCATGCAGCCAACCCCAGTCCTCTCCCTGGGATCTGACCTCTGAAACCTGATCCTCAGCTCCCAGCCCCCACCTGCCCCGGCACCTGTGCAGACAAGCCTCTCAGGCTGATGAGTGTTTGTTGATCGGCACCAATCCTCTGTCCAGTAATCTCTGTGCTTTGCCCTCTGCACACCTGTTGATGCACTCTCCTCCATGACTCCGAAGCTTCCCCGCCGACTCACTGCCCGTTTCCACCAGTGAAGGGTCTTCCTAGTGTGTGGAAATTTTTCCTCCTTCACAGCTCCCTCCCAGGGGTGCAGGTCCCATCCCTATTCTTTTGTCTCTTTTTTTTCATTTTTCTTTTGCCCTACCCAGGTATGTGAGGAGTTTCTTGCCTTTTGGGAAGTCTGAGGTCTTCTACCAGCATTCAGTAGGTGCTCTGCAGGAGCTGTTCCACATGTAGATTTATTTTTGATGTATTTGTGGGGACAAAGGTGATCTCCACATTTTACTCCTTCACCATCTTGAAGGTCCTACCCTGTTGTTGAGTTTTAAGGGTCTTTTTTTTCCCTTGGGTATAACTTCTTTATCAAATATTTGTTTTGCAAATATTTTTTATGTCTTTGGCTTGTCTTTTCATTCTGTTCACAATGCCTTTTGCAGAACAAATATTTTTAATTTTAATAAGCCCCCAAATTTCAACTTTTCTTTCATAAATCATGCTGTTGGTGTTGTTTCTAAAAACTCATCATTAAACCTTAGGTCATATGGATTCTTTCTTAGAAAGTTACCTACAATTGATTCAGTTTCTTTAATAGATGTAGCCTTATTCATGTTGTCTGTTTTTCCTTGTGAGAGTTTTTGTAGATTTTGTCTTTCAAGGATTTGATCAAATTCTTATAAATTATCAAATGTGTGGCCATAGAGTTGTTCATAATATTCCTTTATTATCTTTTTTAATATCCATGAGATCATTTGTAATGGTCCCCTGTTCATTTTTTTTATGTTAGTAATTTATGTGTTCTCACTTTTTTTCTTGGTTAATCTGGCTACAGATTTATCAATTTTACTGATCTTTTCAAAGAACCAGCTTTTGGTTTTATTGACTTTCTTTCTTGATTCCTTGTTTTCAGTTTTATTGATTTCTGCTTTAATTTTTTTCTTTTTTTTTAACATCTTTATTGGAGTATAATTGCTTTACAGTGGTGTGTTAGTTTCTGCTTTATAACAAAGTGAATCAGTTCTGCGTTAATTTTTATTACTTCTTATCTTCTGCTTACTTTGGATTTAATTTTCTCTTCTTGTGCAGTTTTCTAAAGTAGAAACTTAGGTTATTGATCTTTAGGTTGTTCTTTTCTTATATATATTTTTAATGCTATAAATTTTCTTCTAAGATCAGTTTTGGCTGCATCCCACAAATTGTGATAAGTTGTCTTTTCATTTGTTTTTATTCCCAACGTTTTTTTCTTTAATTTCTCTTGATTCTTCTTTGATCCATGTGTTACTTAAAAGTGTGTTGTTTGATCTCCAAATACATGGGATTGTCCAGCTATTTTTCTGTTACTGACTTACATTTTAATTCCATGTGGTTTGATAGTATATTTTGTATGATCTTTATTCTTTAAATGTTTTCAGATGTGTTTTATGACCCAGAATGTGGCCTATCTTGGTGAATATTTTACATGAAGTTAGAAAGAATGTACAATCTGCTGTTGTTGGATAAAGTCTTCTATAAATGTCAAATAGATGCAGTTTGTTAATGTTGTTGTTCAGTCAACTTTGTCCTTACCGATTTCCTGCCTGCTGGATCTGTCCATTTCTGATAGAGTGGTGTTGAAGTATCCAACTATAAGAGTGGATTTATCTATTTCTCCTTAGTTCTGTAAGTTTTTTTTAAATTTTATTTATTTATTTTTGGCTATGCTGGGTCTTCATTGCTTTGTGCAGACTTTATCTAATTGCAGCAAGCAGGGCCTACTCTTCATTGTGGTGTGTGGGCTTCTCGTTGCGGTGGCTTCTCATGACAGAGCACATGCTCTAGGCCTGCAGACTTCAGTAGTTGTGGCTCATGGGCTCTGGAGCACAGGCTCAGTAGTTGTGGTGCACAGGCTTAGTTGCTCCGCAGCATATGGGATCTTCCCGGACCAGGGCTCGAGCCTATGTCCCCTGCATTGGCAGGCAGACTCCCAACCACTGCGCCACCAGGGAAGCACCAGTTCTGTAAGTTTTACCTCATGCATTTTCATGTTGTTGGTGTTTTTTAAAAATATTTATTTTATTTTAAAATTTATTTATTTTTGGCTGCGTCGGGTCTTAGTTGCGGCACACGGGATCTTCATTGAGGCATCCAGGATCTTTCGTTGTGGCGTGCAGGCTCTTCATTGCAGCACACAGGCTTCTCTCTAGTTGTGGCATGTGGGTTTTCTCTCTCTAGTTGTGGTGCTCAGGCTCCAGGGCACATGGGCTCTGTAGTTTGTGGCATGCAGTCTCTCTACTTGAGGCACACGAGGTCAGTAGTTGTGGCACACGGGCTTAGTTGCCCCGTGTCATGTGGGATCTTAATTCCCTGACCAGGGATAGAACCCACGTCCCCTGCATTGTAAGGTGGACTCTTTATCACTGGACCACCAGGGAAGTCCCTTCATGTTGTTTTGATAAGTACATATAAATTAAGGATTTTGTGTCTTCTTGGAGAATTGACCTCGTCATCATTATGCAATGCCCCTCTTTATTCCTGAAGTTTTTCCTGCTCTGAAGTCAGCTTGGTCTGAAATCAACACAGTTACACCAAATTTCTTTTTTGTGGCTGTTCAGGAGCAAAGAATGAGGGGAGGTATGTAAACAGGGAAGGAGTGAAAGTTTATACTAAGAATCATTATTTAGTTGGACCCCAGTATGGCCAGTGAATAATCCTGTAGGACATTTTGAGAAGCCATATGGTTGAGAAGCCAGAACTGTCCACCTAAGAATTGAAAAAGGGAAATATTTAACCATTAGCTCAGTTCTGTATTGTAAAGAATGGCCATGTGAGCATAAACTTCTTGCATTACTTTGGGTTGCATGTGCAAAGAGTCAGTAAAAACCCGGAGCAGCAAGTAAGAGGCAAGTGGTCCAGGGCCAAGACCCAAGGGGAGGCATTGTCAGGCTGCAACTACATGAAGCTGTTCACATTCTTAACCCCACCCCAGACTTCCTAAAGTAAAAACTCTGGAGAATGGGGATCAGCAGTCTGGATTATTTTCCCAGTTTATTGGGCAATAATTATATTATGTTACCTCTCGTCTTTTTGATATCAGCCATTCTAACAGGTGTGAGGTGATATCTCACTGTGGCTTTGATTTGCATTACCTAATGATTAGTGATGTTGAACATCTTTTCACGTACCTTTTGGACAATGTATGTGTTCTTTGGAAAAATGACTATTCAGTTCTCTGACCATTTAACTAGATTTTTTTTTTTTTTTTTGCCACTGAGTTGTATGAGTTCTTAATAAATTTTGGATATTAACTCCTTATCAGACATGTCATTTGCAATTTTTTCTCCCATTCCATAGGGTGCCTTTTCATTTTGTTGATGGTTTCCTTGCTGTGCAGAAGCTTTTTAGTTTAATATAGTCCCACTTGTTTAGTTTTGCTTTTGTTTTTAGTGTCAAGTCCAAAAAATTGTTGCCAAGACTGATGTTAAAGAGCTTACCACCTATGTTTCCTTCTTGGAGCTTTATGGTGTCAGATTTTTTAATCCATTTTGAGTTGATTTTTGTGTATGGTGTAGAATAGGGGTCTAGTTTCATTCTTTTGCATATAGTTGTCCAGTTTTTCCAACACCATTTATTAAAGAGATTATCCTTTCACCATTATATATTCAAGGCTGCTTTGTCATAAATTAATTGGCTATATATGTGTGGCTTTATTTCTTAGCTCTTCATACCATTATATGATCTCTGTTTTTATTTGTATGCCAACACCACACTGTTTTTATTACTATAGCTTTGTAATATAGCTTGAAATCAAAAAGTGTGATGACTCCAGATTTGTTCTTTCTCAAGATTACTCTGGCTATGCAGGCCATTTGTGGTTCCATACAAATATTAGGATTTTTTTCTATTTCTATGAAAAAGTCTTTGGAATTTTGATAGGGATTGCATTGAATCTGTAGATTGATATGGGTAGTGTGACACTTTACAATATTAATTCTTCCAATCCATGAGCAAAGAACATCTTTCCATTTATTTGGGTCTTCTTCAGTTTCTTTAATCAGTATCTTGTAGTTTTCAGTGTACAGATATTTTACTTCCTTGGTTAAATTTTATCCCAAGGTATTTTATTTTTGATGCATTTATAAATGGGATTGTTTTCTTAATTCCTCTTTCTGACAGTTTGATGTTAGTGTATAGAAGCACACCTAATTTTTGTATATTGATCTTGTACCCCACAACTTTACTAAACTCATTTTCTAGTGCTAAAAGTTTTTTGGTGGAGTCTTTAGGGTTTTCTATATATAACATTATGTCATCTGCACATAGAGATAGTTGTACTTCTTCCTTTCCAATTGGGTGGTTTTTATTGATTTAGTTAGTTGGTTAGTTAGTTTATTTTGCCTAATTGCTCTGGCTAGGACTTTGAGTACTATGTTATAAAAGTGGCAGGAATGGGCATCCTTATTTTATATACCAGATTTCTTTAGATTGGTTTTACATGGTGTATTTAACTCCACTCCTCTATTTTTTTTTTTTTTTTTTTTTTGCGATACGCGGGCCTCTCACTGCTGTGGCCTCTCCCGTTGTGGAGCATAGGCTCCGGATGCGCAGGCTCAGCGGCCATGGCTCACGGGCCCAGCCGCTCCGCAGCATGTGGGATCTTCCCGGACCGGGGCACGAACCCCTGTCCCCTGCATCGGCAGGCGGACTCTCAACCACTGCGCCACCAGGGAAGCCCCACTCCTCTACTTTTAAGCTATGTGTGGCAGTATACTTAAAGACAATGCATAGTTTCATCTTGATTTTTTTTTAAATACATATACTCTGTTTCTTTTAATTTGTGTGGTTACCATATTCATATATAAAGTGATTTTTATGTAATTTTGGGTTAATATCTACCATATTTATAACTGTTTTCTGTTCATTGATTTTTTTTTTTAATTCTTCTTTTCTTTTTCCTTCCATTCTTTCTCTCTCTTCTTTGGTTCTAACTAAGTTTTTTACGTGATAGCAATTTTTGTTTTCTCTCTTAGCACATCGATTATACTTCCTTGTTAAATTTTGTTAGTGGTTGCCCTAGAGTACAATATACATTTACAACTAGGATAAGTCTACTCTCAAATACTCTCAAGTTGACCCTTGAACAACACTGGTTCAAACTGCCTGGGTCCACTTATAAGAGAATATTTTTCAGTAGTAAATAATATAGTACTACATGGTCTGTGGTTGGTTGAATCTGTGGATACAGAGGAACTGTGGATACAGAAAGCCAGCTGTAAATTATATGTGGATTAACCCTCACGTTCTTTAAGGGTCAACTGTAACACTTTACTGCTTCATGAATACTACAGGTAACAAAGTATTCTCAATTAGTCCTTCTATTCCCTTATAATATCACTGTTATTCATTTTACTTAAAATGAGCTGTAATCATTATTTTTTGAACAGTTACCCATTAGCTCAATTAAGAATAAGAAAAAAAAAGGGTATTTTACCTTCTTTTATTCTTTCTCTGGAGCTCTTCCTTTCCTTATCTTATGTAGATCTTTCTCCCTGAATTAACTTCCAATGTTTCTGGCCAGCCACTTCTACTAGCAACAAAATCTCTTAATGTTTGTCTGAGAAAGTATTTTTACTTCATTATAGGAAAATAATTTCACTGGATACAGAATTCTTGTTTGGTGATGGTTTACTTTTGTTCTACTGTTCTTCAACACTTTTAAATGTTTACCCCATTCTCCTCTTGCTTCCATGGTTTCTGAAGAGAAGAATGTTATAATTCTTATCCTTATTCTTCTATAGGTAAAATGTTTCCCCTCCCTCCCTCAGGCTTCTTTCAAGACTTTGATTTTGGGTATACTGAATATGATATACCTAATGTAGATTTTTTTTTTTTTTTGTATTTTTCTTGCATAGTGTTCCCTGAGCTTCCTGGATCAGTGGTTTTGTGTCCTTCATGAATTGTGGAAAATTTTCAGTCATTATTACTTCAAATATTTTTTGTACATTTCTTTGTTTTGTTTTACTTCTGGTATTCCCATTGTATATGTTACACTGTTTCTAACTGTTCCCCAGTTCTTGGATATTGTTTTAAAAATTCTTTTTCTCTTTACTTTTGAGTTTGTAAAGTTTCTATTGACAATTTTCAAGCTTGTTGATTCTTTCCTTGAACATGTCAACTGTTAAGTCCATCAAAGACATTTTTTCATTTTTATTTCAGTGGGCTTTCTTTAATGTTTCCTCTATTTCTTAGAGTTTCCATTTTCCTGCCTGCATTGCCCATCTGTTTTTTCATGTTGTCTACTTTTTCATTAGATTCCTTTAGCATATTAATCAGTTAATTTAAATTCTTGATCTGATAATTCAAAAATCTCTGTCATATCTAAATCTTGTGAGACAGGAAGCCTAGAGGGGTCTATAAATGGATATTTCCCTTTCCCCATGCCAAAGGCTAGAGGGGACTAGAGTTGGTTATTTCTCGTGTTGGATAGGCTCTGTTACAATAGTTTTCTCTGAGGATTATCCTTTGTCAAGGCTAACAGAACACTCTGGGAATATTTAAAATGGTAACTTTTTCTCTCCCCCTGTCAGATACATGAGAGGGTTTTTCTCCAGTCTTCACAATGAGAACCTGGAGGGTCTCCTGTAGGGAAATCTCACAAAATTGCCTCTAAGGCTGTATCACTGGGAGTTTTTCTCTCTCAGGTGAGTCCACACTCAGTCTCCAGCTATTAGTCTATTACAATTTAAGTGTTCTTACTAGTTTCTGGCTCCAGCAGGTGGTTTTTGATCCTGGCAAGCTTGTGATTTTCTGTATTCACCTGTCTCTCCAGTTTTTAAGGCAGCAGCAATTTTCCTTATGACCTCAATTCTCTGATGGCTCTAAGAAGAGTTGTACGTTTCTACTTTGCCCAGCTTTTTTTCTGTTGGGAGGATGAGAGTAATGCCTTCCAAGTTCTTTACATTATCAGAGAGGAAACTGTAAAGTCTATGGACATGCCTTTGATAACCAAATATGAATTGATAAAAATTAGGAATAATTTGTTTGACAATGATTAAGTGAAACACCATCTACAAAATCTCAGATTTGAAATAAATAAAATAAAAAAGTTTGAAAATCAAACTTTATATCTTTTTATTATTAATTAATTTATTTATTTTTGGTTTTGTTGGGTCTTCGTTTCTGTGCGAGGGCTTTCTCTAGTTGCGGTATGCGCGGGCCACTCTTCATCGCGGTGCGCGGGCCTCTCACTATCGTGGCCTCTCGTTGCGGAGCACAGGCTCCAGACGCGCAGGCTCAGTAGTTGTGGCTCACGGGCCTAGTTGCTCCGCGGCATGTGGGATCTTCCCAGACCAGGGCTCGAACCCATGTCCCCTGCATTGGCAGGCAGATTCTCAACAACTGCACCACCAGGGAAGCCCCAAAACTTTATATCTTTTTAATAAACAATATTCTTAGCACACAGTGATGTTGCATTTGCATATTCTCTTAAGGCTTAAATAATGTAATGAATTTTCTAGTCCCTATAGTGATAATACAATTGAGTGAATTTCTCTGTACTTCAAAGGGAAAAATGCATGTGCAAAATTTCCCTGGCAGAATTTTGGCTAATCTGATAAACCTGTTTTTAAATATGCCATATGCAAATCTGAATATATTTAGGCAGTTAATTCACGAAGTCCATTTTAGGCTGGTTCTGCACCTTAAATGATATTCACTGAACCTAAAATGGAAAGATGGTAATTTTATCATAAATGTTGGGGAATATATAAATTTATTTCCAGTTTTTCTCATATTTTAATTTCTGTGATCTTTTATATTCAACAAATATCTATCTCCTTATTCTGAAATGAAGATATTTTAGTAAAAAAAAAAAGTCATAAAATTGCAGTATTAGAGATCCCCTGAATAAGGTTGT
Organism: Grampus griseus; assembly: GCF_964374135.1. Lineage (NCBI taxonomy): Eukaryota > Metazoa > Chordata > Mammalia > Artiodactyla > Delphinidae > Grampus > Grampus griseus. Next base: position 35,036,094 of record NC_139010.1, read on the forward strand.
TTCTAGTTCCAGATCTAGTGCCCCCCCTTTTAAAGAGAGATAAATAAGCAAAATTATGTATAATCAGGCTTGGTTCCAATTATATAAGACTTTGAAATGGATAAAAGAAAATCCTTAATATGTGAGTAGTTCTGTTATAATTTATTTGTTGTTATTCTCATTTTTTTTCTTTAAATAGGACAAAAATCAGAATTTCTGTGCAGCACTGTGGCAACGTTCCTATAGACTTTATCTCAAGTCAGCCACCTTTATAGTCAGGAAAAATTCTCCTCTACTCAGATATGAGTAAACACATGCCTACTAAACATGACTGAACAGTGTAAGGATCTTATCAATAACATCTTTTAAAATGACTTTTAAACCATAAAAATTAACTGCACTACTGTAAATTCTCCCCTTTGAATCACAGTTGGAATTTCTGCAGTTCAAGGATCCATTCTGACCGTAGAGAATACTGAGAAAGCCTCTCTACAGAGCAATGATGCTTATATGTTCTTCAGAGAATGTAATCATATTGGTGAATTAATTGAGCTTTAAAAGACTTTGTCAGTAAGGAATTTGATAAGGTGGGAGAAAATTAAATGTGGGCCTAATGTTAGCCCACTGGAGGAGAACTGAAATAATTACAGTGCTGTTCCCGATTCCATAATATTGTGAACAAGCTCACAGAGCTATCATTTCCGAACTCAGGCTGAGGTCTTAGTAACTCTACTGTGAATATGACATCTTGACCAAAATGAGTATCTGTGGCTATGAAGAGTGCTTCACAAGAAAGGCACAGAAATTAAATAGAAGTGGCAGTCTAGGTAGGAAAGTCACACTGGCTAGGCTCTCACTAGGAAGAGTACTTTCCCACCCCTGTGCAGAGCCTGGTATGCCTCATGGATGGATGGCTGACTTCCTATTGAATCTCCAGTAAGTGGTGCATCTGTATAGCTGGTCCCTCTAGCCATAATTATGCTGCCTTTCTGGCACCTGTTCTTTTCCCTCACATCCAATTCCTGACAGTCTTGGAACCTCACCTTCTTTCACAGTGCTTAGGGTCATGGCTGGGCCATATTTCTGGTACGTCTCACAACATCTTAGATACCCCAGATTAACTTCCTAAGTAACTCTATTGCTGAAGTCTTCTGCTGCCTCTAAGTCTTGGAGTTGAACTCTAAGACTTTCTAAGCAAAATTCAAAAATTGGTGTCTCAGACTGAATTTAACAAAACCAGTCCCCTGCCCGTGACTCTGAACTAGGCTGTAAATGAAGCCTAGAGTCCTAGCCTCGACATGAGATCAGCTTAGCCCCTTTGTATTGGGTTGAAATTAAAGAATATACACATATAATTTTCCCTGAGTTTTTTAAAAGTCATGTGGCAAACTAAGAAACTGAAAGTTGACATTTTCCCCGCTGAAATATACTCTAATCACCGGTGATTGATTTAAAAATAAACGGCCGAGCTACTTAACTCAGCAAGATTACACACTCAGGAGTAGGTTTCCGTATATTATGGGTAGCAACCATTCATAGAAGCAGTGAGATGCATGTGGAAAGAGCAAAGGCTTTAAACAGCCCTGAATCTGAATCCCAGTTCAGTGCCCTCCTCACCAGAAGACTGTCAGCAAGTATTTTCATCTTTCTGAGCCTTGTGTTCCTGTAAAGCGTGCAACCAATTCACAGACCACAAGGTTATTTTGAAGGTTAAATAAAATGTCAAATAAATACCCTTTATGACAGTGCCTGACACATGAGGATTGCTGGGGGAGGAAGTTATTTCTCCTTTATGGGTATTCCGTATACTCCGGAGATCTTTCAGATTCTGAATGGTGCTGAGATTCCAACACCTGATTATTGCTGGTGAGACCTGGGGCCTTTAGATCTTTGTGGTATCTTTTCCTCTCCAAATGTCTTTACAGGGCCTGGCTTCCCTATCTTGGTGGCTTCTCACCCATAGTGGGCTCTGTCTCTGTCCTTGCCTTGCTCTGTCCCAGCTTTGATCTCTGTGTAAATGATTGCATAGGACTGAACTCTGGAAAGGAAGTGAACTAAAACACTTAAGCCATGAAATTGTATGAGTGTGACTTTCCCTGACTGCTTGGAAGCTTCATTTCACAGGTGGGAAAGGGGAGAGTGACACAAATCTACTGGATTGCTGTGGGGATTAGTTGGCATTGTGTCATTTAAGTGCTTAGTCATTGGCACATGGTCAGTTCTTAGCAAGAGGACCTTTATTTCCACACCTCTAAAACGCTACGCAAAGTCAGCCAATAGCAATACGAATACATTCTGCCAACTCATGGAGCAAGTTGCTAAACGGATGTGGACATTGTGACCTGCTCTTGGAGAGGACTCGAAGTCTAGTTTCCACTGTGACAGAAGCCTACCCCAGTGCCTTCGTGGCCCTCAGAAAAAGCCCTGTAATCCATCAGTTATGGCTTTCTGATTCCTGAGATGCCTTTCCATGAGGGGATTATTTGTCAACTTGGTCTCTAGATATGGGAAGAAAAGCTGAATTCTTAGAGAAGAAACTACTAGCCCTTCAGGTGGAATTATTTTAAGGGAAAAGGGGGCAACCAGATATAGGGTAGTAACACTAAAAAATATTCAGCATTTATTTGTAATTCAAATTTGACTGGGCGTCCTGTGTTTTATCTAGCAACCTGAACTGTCCTCGATCTCTGAAGTCATAGCATTCAGGCAGGCACAAAGTCATTCACCCACTCACTGGGCCCCAGTAAGCTTTTTCTCTGGTGGACAAGCCTCGTATAGCGTGTGTGTGTGTGTGTGTGTGTGTGTGTGTGTGTGTGTGTGTGTGTGTGTGTGTGTGTGTGTGTGTGTGTGTGTCCCTGTTAAAAGTGAGATGTGAGAAAGACATCTCCATTTGCTTAAAGCAGCATCAACATTTAGAATGGGAAAGTTACCTAACTGACATGACAAACTACCACTGTTCTTCAGTCCCAGGTAATGCACACTTAACATTGTACAAACTTGTGTGCTGGACTGCAGCAAACCCTGAGATTGGCAGTCAACGGAGACCTGCTTCAGGAGAGCAACTCAATTTCTCCTTGAGGCCACATCTAACCTAGTCTCCTGGCTGCCTGTTAATGTTCTGAATTTTTGCACTGAGTGACATCAGAGTGAAATAAGCAAATGATGATTTAGTGTATAGGGAACGAAGAACATTCATAGTGGAAACATGGGTGTGATAAAGAAGACTAATCCTCCCACACACGGTCGCTGAGTTGCTACTGTAATATGAGTAAAATTTCTAAGACTCTCTGCCTCTCTCAGCTTTTTTCTTTTTTTAACATCTTTATTGGGGTATAATTGCTCCACAATGGTGTGCCAGTTTCTGCTTTATAACAAAGTGAATCAGTTATACATACACATATGTTCCCATATCTCTTCCCTCTTGCGTCTCCCTCCTCTCTCAGCTTTGAAATACATTTTTCAGATGAAAATGAAAAAATTTTTTAGGGAAAAAAAAATGTGTAGAAGCACAAAACATTATGAAAACCTCATTATATTCACATGTAGGAAAGAAAGGCACCGTCAGTGTATTTCATGGCAGATGCATCTCTCGTTCTGAATGACTTGTACCGAAGTGTCTGCAAATTTGAAATTAGGTGCAGAATGTCGTAATTTGTATGAATATCCATTCTAGCACATATGACTATGCTTTGGCTAGTTGAGAATCTCCATATTTGCTCAATTAGAAATGAACCTCACTTCTGGAGAATTCTAAAGTTGACAGAATGCAAACACAAATTTCTGCAATTGCCGTCTTGAGATATTAGAATAAGAAAATGTGCAGATAGGTACTAGAGCCAAAGATGGGTCTGAATAGAGGATATAAACCTCCTTGAAAACGCAGATAGGAAGCTTCTAGTTTCAGATTCAGCATGTAAAGAGCTTGGAAGTTGTCACTCCAGTCCTTATAACAAGTAAAACATGGACAGACTGCCACTCAATGATTTTTCTTGGATTCACTAGCCAGCTGAGTTTGCAGGGCTATCACACAAAGGACTGGAGAGACAGGTAAATTCAGAGACTCACAGCTGAGATGTGCTTACCTGGGACAGAAGACACTGGAGCTATCACTGGAAGGATTTCTTATATGGTAAATTTGACCAATTGCTGGAGGCTGCGTGTGGATTAACAGGAAAATGAGAAACTCCGGGGGGCTGCAGTCTTAGGGAGGCCCTCCATACTTTCTTGGGCTTTACTTCCAGAAATGCCACCAGGTTCTTCTGGTGAAGATCCAAGGAAGATCTCCTCATGACTCCAGCAGAGGGAGGAATAATCGTTGGGGGGTTATACGCAGAACCTTCTCCATAACAAAGGCCCACTCTCCAGGGTGAAAAGTTTGACCTGAGTTTTGTCTCCAGCCTGCTCTAGCTTTTCTGTCTTGGAAAGGGAGGTGAGCGAGAAAGGAGGCATCTATACAAGAAGAATGCTGTGATGGTCACAGGTCAGAGACACAGGCCCATTAAAAGACTGAAATTTAATCATTTGATCAGAGAACACATCTTTACTCTACACTTTACTGCCACACAAACGCGGCCCCAGTATAATACTAGCAAATTACAGCTGAAAGAGCTGAAAGATACAGATTCATTGTGAAAAGGTATGATTACAGAAACCCATAGTGAAGAGGGGAGACCAAAAAAGGACACTGGAGAAATTTGAATTCTCTGGCACCTATAGATAAAGAAAACAGTAAACAAAGCTCAATTTCTAGCCAGATTTGCACAAATAGGCCTATTTATGCATTCCCTAATATAGGATATAAATTGCCTAGCTTTCAAAAAAAACGGTAAGACATGCCAAACAAAAGCCATAAAAAACACAGTCTGAAGAGACAAAGCAAGCATAAGAACCAGACTCAGATTCGACAGAAGTGTCTGACACGGAATTTAAAGTAACTATGATTAAAATGTCAAAGCCTCTAAATAAAAAAGTAGGCAGCATGCAGAAACAGATAGGGAATATAGGCAAAGAGATGGACTTCTAAGAAAGAATAAAAAGGAAACGCTAGAAAATAAAAACACTAACAGAATTGGAGTGCCCTTGATATTCTCCTCAGTAGACTTGACATGATCAAGAAAAGAATCAGTGAGCTTCAAGAAAGGTTAATCAAAATTTCCCAAGCTGAAATGCAAAAGAAAAAAACTCAAAAAAACAACAGAACATTCAAAAATTATAAAATAATTTCAAAAAACGTAATATACACATAATTGTTGTACCAGAAGATCTAAAAAATGAAAATGGAGTAGAAGAAGAAATATTTGAAATAGTAATGGCTGAGAACTTTCCAAACTTAATGACAGGTGCCCATCATTATAGACTTTATGATTCCAATTATATGCCATTATGGAAAAGACAAAGCTATAAAGATAGTTTAAAAAGATCAGCAGCTGCCAGGGATTTTGAGAAGAAGTGTTGGATGAATAATTGGAGCACAGGGGACTTTTAGCACAGTGTAAGTAGAATTCTGTATGATACTGTAATGTTGAATATGTGACATAATGCATTCGTCAAAACCCATAGTGCTTCAGAGCATAGTGAACTTTAATATAGGCAAATTAAAAATAATTGTTTTGGAGGCTGGAGGATCCCCGGAACAAATGCAGAATGTGACAAAAGAAACTAAATATATTACAAATACGTGAAACAATTTCACTGAAGGAGGTGGGTGAGGGTAAGTAACTGAAAATGAGTAGAGTCAGTAAAACTGAAGGCTAAAGGAACCACGTAGAAGTAACTGTACCCTCATTGATAAAGTCTATTTCCCCAACAGAGGTGCAATTCTGAAATCCTATACATGTGTAGTATAACTGACCATTTAAATAAATAGATGGTAGCTCATGGGAGCCAGATTTCTAGCTGTTGGAGGGAGAGGCTACAGATGAATAAAGGGAGGAAGCTAGAAAGATTCATGCGGTAATAAATTAGAGTTGGCTAAAACACTAGGAACTCATATTTAGGTTAATATGTATATTACATATATATATAAAACTGATGGTTCTGTATAGAAACATTTATTTATGTATTTGTTTTTTGTGTGTGTATGTATGTATGTAGGTAGGTAGGTAGGTATGTTTATACACTATTGCATGCCTGCAATAGTATCTGTACATATATATCTTTACTCTGTCAGTTGAGAGGACCTAGAAGCAATAACATTGCATCAGCCATAAGCACACCAAGAACCCAGAGCTTGGTTTCTAATACTATTCTCCAATTATTATTGGAAATAGCGTTCCTTGGAGAAATGGCTGATTTTTGGACTAGAGCAGGAAGTATACAAAATGGGCCTGGAACAACACCTTGTAGCACCAGGAAGTAAAGAAGCACTTGGAAAATTTTAAAACTCCCCACAACAGTATAGGTATATCAAAGCGTTCCAGAAGCCTTGTGAAAGAGTTCCTAACTGTCAAAGGTGGAACAACTTGAGCAACAAAATACATAAAATTGTATCAGACTATAACCCAATGTATAAAGTAAAAATTTATGTGTAGTGATATAAATAATTAAATGTGGAGAATAGACAAAGATTCCTGGCAGAAAAATTACAAATAATTTGTGTAGCTACTTTGTGTTTAAAGAGGGGGGACATAACTATTTACCACTTAAATGTTGGCTGCACATAGTGACTTCCAAAGATTACTGTATAAAGGGAGGAAAAAGAGAGTAATTTTACAGTTGAGAATCCTGACAGATGACAAACTTTACCTCCTGTCAGGTGATCCAGGTTAGCATTAGTAGTGATAAGTCCTTTGATGTGAAATGATTATAATGGTACTTTACCTCTGTGGTTTCCTCCCAGAAATCATGAGAAAATCATCAGGCAGATCACAGTTGAGGAACATTCTATAAAATACCTGAACAGTAATCCTCAAAACTGTCAAAGTCCTCAAAAACAAGGAAAATCTGAAAAACTGTCATAACCCAAAGGAACATAAGGAAACATGACTCGTAAATATAACACAGCATCCTGGATGGGATCTTGGAAGAGAAAAAGGACATTAGGGGAAAATTAAGGACATCTGAGCATAGACTTTAATTAATAATATTATATCAATATCAGTCAATTAATTGTGATATAAATCTAAAACCTTTCTAAATTGAAATGTTTATTTAAAACTATAAATAAGTTAAAGGGAGAACATTTAAATCATTCTTTATTTTATAAATTTTCTTGTTTGGGGAAAAATTCTTTGTGTTTCTTTCATCTCCCACATTTTATTACGGAAAATTGACAACAGTATTCAACCAATTCAGACATCAAGATAATTACTCTTCATCTTCTTTAACTCCCAACAAGTAATTATTCAGTTTAAGAGAATGTGGTTTAGTTGAGGCAAAATGTATTTTGAGTGTTGATAAATTGATTATAGGTTTACATGGGATTCTCTAACATAGACCAAATGATCTGGAGAATAGCAGCTACTATTGAAGTTCTGTGATTCAGAGATTTAAATAATTTCATGGACATGAAAGTATTTTTTAAACTATAGATTTCAAGATAAATATAAAGTATCATCACTATTTGTCAGCTCATTAATTTATCCTTTCATTTAAAAAATTAGTTTCTTTGGGGACTTCCCTGGTGGCACAGTGGATAAGACTACGCACTCCCAATGCAAGGGGCCTGGGTTCGATCCCTGGTCAGGGAACTAGATCCCACATGCCTGCCGCAACTAAGATTCACATGCCACAGCTAAGGAGCCCACGTTCTGCAACTAAGGAGCCCGCCTGCCGCAACTAAGACCCCACACAACCAAACAAATAAATAATTTTTAAAAAATTAGTTTCTTTAGATACTTTCTATGTATTAATCAAGTCCTTATGCATTGAATAAAACTATCAGTTTTGAAATTATCTTCCTGAACAGTTTTACTCTTCATCCTCAGATTGGAATTTTTTACTTACTGGGGTTTTACTGTGTAATTTTTACTTGGTATTTTTCCAAATAGATAGCCTAAGAGTATAGAGTGGCGCCGAAATGTCAGAGCCTTTAAAACCATATGAATTGATCTGAACTGATTCAATTCTTCAAATTCTTTCAGTGTCTCTTATGCTAAGGCTATTTCTCTAACTATGCCTCTCTTTCAGGAAGAGATTTTAGCATCAGATCAGTTTTGAGAACTTTTGAGAAATTGTTTTCTCATTTGTGAAACAGTTATAGGTCCTGTGTATTGAAGTCCTTCTGGGAGTATGATATCCACTCTCAGCTTGATGACCAGGTCCTGGAGATTTAGATCCACCTGCAGATGATAGAGGTCATGTGGTCTTGTAGACAGAGTATGTCGTCTGGAGAATATAGTCATAGACAAATATGATTCATCTAAGTGGGGGAAATATTGAAGGACAGGAGGTCCTGGAACGTCACCACAGTGAAAATATGCCAAGTATGAGCATATCACTTCTTACTGGACATCTGCATTCAGGTGTTCCCTTAACACCTCAAACGTAACACGACCAAACTGAACTCATCATTCCCTTCTATCTTGTGCCACACTCTCTTCTGGATGAATGACACCACCATCCATTCATTTGCTCAAATTGCAATCCTAAAAGTCATTGTTGACTCGTCTCTCTCTCTCCCATCCAACTGTCAAATCCAGTTGATTCAGTTGTCCTTAAACATCTATCAAAGTTTCCATTTTAGTTTACCTACCTCTTGTCTAGTCAGAGAAATGTTACTTATAATACAGCTTCTGTAACAGTTTACTAACTTTGTATCTAGTCAGTTCCCTTCCAGTGCACTCTCCACAGAACAAAGTTATTCTGAAATACAAATGTGTTTTTTTCCCTTCCTTCAAACCTCAACCATGCTCCTTGTATGCCTGTTGTGTGGAATGACTTTCAGTTGCTTTACTACTACATGCTCTCTTTCTCACTATGGGCTTTACAGATGCTGTTTTCTATGTCTAGTATACCCTGCTGTTCCCTTCCCCACTTACCAAATGCCCATTCTATCTTTCATCCTCTGCCTAATCTCTACTCTCATTTCAGAATCATCTGAGGATTGTTACCTCTTTACAGAAAGCTTTCCCAGCCTTCCAAACTCTTTCTCCAAAGTCTGGATTATAACTTACTATAGGTCCTCATACTGCATCAATTCTTTTTGTCTCTAACCCCTACTAGCTTGGAAAGATCTGTGCGAGCAGGGACGGTATTCCTGTTAGAGTTACATCTAATGCCTGACACAATGCCTGACACATTGTGCTTAATAAATAATTTTTGAGTGAATGAATGAAAGAATGCTTTAGTGAATAAATGAGGAATTAATATTTAAATGTATATATGAAAGAATGGGGGATTGAAAAAGAAAATATTGAAAAAGAAAATATAGATCTAGATCAGGCAGTCAGAATCAAATACGCTTTTAAACAAAGTTTTTTAAAATTTTAAGTGGGTTTTACCAGGTTTTAAAAGGTAAAAATGGATTGAGGATTAGGATCTCTCTCTCTTTCTCTACCCGCCCCCCACTTTCCTTCCCTTGTATTTCTGTGTGTGGGGTACGTGTGTGTGCATGGGCGCACATGCACAAGTATACTTGTTAAAGGTAGGGGAAGATGGTGAGGAAAAATCATTAGGAAGAGCTTGATTTCTCTCGACTGGAAGGTAGAAAGCACTGAATAAATGTCAAGGTAGGAACCCTGTTACCAAACCTAGAGAGGAACATTTGCACTTTGACACTCATACTCAGTGGCCTAGTCCAAGACCAGGGCTGGACCATCAATATGTGGACTCGATGTTTAATGAATCAGTAACTTAAGTGCCCTGAAATGCTCCCCTGTGACCCTCCAAGTTTAGTTGGCATTGGCTCCCAAGCCTGGGTCAGGAATGACCATCAGTCTGTGTGGTGGTGGTGATCATGGGGTGGGGAGGTTAGGATCCAATGGGTCTACCAAAAACAGAAGGTAGAAGAGGGAGGAAATCAGACAAATAATTATGATGTTATCTATTTACTATACTGATATATGATTTTTGAAGTCTTCTACATATTGAAATAGATATCTCACACTTTTAAAAAAATATATCAATTAAAAGTTCTAGGTTGACACTGCATAGGATATTCCTTCTTTCTTGCAGATCACTAGCATTCAAAGCTGCCTGGTAGAATAATAGTTTAAGCTTCTTCACTTTAAGTCAAGGAAGCTTGGAAAATAGGACTGTTTCATGAAACTGAGTTTCTCCAACTTGGTGGGTCCAAGCAGTTCTCTGAAGTCATGAGCACCTCAGCTTTTCTTTCTTTCTTTTCTTTTTTTTAAATTATCTTTATTTATTTTCTTTTGAATTTTCTTTTATTTTTATATACAGCAGGTTCTTATTAATTATCCATTTTATACATATTAGTGTATATATGTCAATCCCAATCTCCCAATTCATCACACTACCAACCCTCCCCACCACCACTTTCCCCCCTTGGTGTCCATACGTTTGTTCTCTATATCTCTGTCTCTATTTCTGCCCTGCAAACCATTCATCTGTACCATTTCTCTAGGTTCCAAATATATGTGTTAATATATGATATTTGTTTTTTTCTCTTTCTCACTCACTTCACTCTGTATGACAGTCTACATCCATCCACGTCTCTACAAATGATTCAATTTCGTTCCTTTTTATGGCTGAGTAATATTCCATGGTATATATGTACCACATCTTCTTTAACCATTTGTCTGTGGATTGGCATTTAGGTTGCTTCCATGTCCTGGCTATTGTAAATACTGCTGCAATGAACATTGGGGTGCATGTGTCTTTTTGAATTATGGTTTTCTCTGGGTATATGCCCAGTAGTGGGATTGCTGGGTCATATGGTAATTGTATTTCTAGATTTTTAAGGAACTTCCATACTGTTCTCCATAGTGGCTGTATCAATTTACATTCCCACCAACAGTGCAAGAGGGTTCCCTTTTCTCCAGACCCTCTCCAGCATTTGTTGTTTGTAGATTTTCTGATGATACCCAATCTAACTGGTGTGAGGTGATACCTCATTGTAGTGTTGATTTGCATTTCTCTAATAAATAGTGATGTTGAGCAGCTTTTCATCTGCTCTTGGCCATCTGTATGTCTTCTTTGGAAAAATGTCTATTTAGGTCTTCTGCCTATTTTTGGATTGGGTTGTTTGCTTTTTTAATATTGAGCTGCATGAGCTGTTTATATATTTTGGAGATTAATCCTTTGTCTGTTGATTCATTTGCAAATATTTTCTCCCATTCTGAGGGCTGTCTTTTTGTCTTGTTTGTAGTTTCCTTTGCTGTGCAAAAGCTTTGAAGTTTCATTAGGTCCCATTTGTTTATTTTTGTTTGTATTTCCATTACTCTAGGAGGTGCACCAAAAAAAATCTTGCTGTGATTTATGTCAAAGAGTGTTCTTCCTATGTTTTCCTCTAAGAGGTTTATAGTGTCTGGTCTTACATTTAGATCTCTAATTCATTTTGAGTTTATTTTTGTGTATGGTGTTAGGGAGTGTTCTAATTTCATTCTTTTACATGTAGCTGTCCTGTTTTCCCAGCACCACTTATTGAAGAGGCTGTCTTTTCTCCTTGTATATCCTTGCCTCCTTTGTCATAGATTAGTCGACCATAGGTGTGTGGGTTTATCTCTGGGCTTTCTATACTGTTCCATTGGTCTATATTTCTGATTTTGTGCCAGTACCATATTGTCTTGATGACTGTAGCTTTGCAGTATAGTCTGAAGTCAGGGAGTCTGATTCCTCCAGCTCCGTTTTTTTCCCTCAAGACCCCTTTGGCTATTCAGTGTCTTTTCTGTCTCCATACAAATTTTAACATTTTTTGTTCTAATTCTGTAGAAAATGCCATTGGTAATTTGATAGGGATTGCATTCAATCTGTAGATTGCTTTGGGTAGTATAGTCATTTGAACAATAATGATTCTTCCAATCCAAGAACATGGTATATCTCTCCATCTGTTTGTATCATCTTTAATTTCTTGTATCAGTCTTACAGTTTTCTACATGCAGGTCTTTTGTCTCCCTAGGTAGGTTTATTCCTAGGTATTTTATTCTTTTTGTTGCAATGGATAATGGGAGTGTTTCCTTAATTTCTCTTTCAGATTTTTCATCATTAGTGCATTAATTTTGTATTCTGCAACTTTACCAAATTCATTGATTAGCTCTAGTAGTTTTGTGGTGGCATCTTTAGGATTCTCTATGTATAGTACCATGTCATCTGCGAACAGTGACAGTTTTACTTCTCCTTTACCAATTTGGATTCCTTTTATTTCTTGTTCTCTGATTGCTGTGGCTAAAACTTCCAAACTATGGTGAATAGTAATGGTGAGAGTGGGCAACCTTGTCTGCTTCCTGATCTTAGTGGAAATGGTTTCAGTTTTTCACCATTGAGAACGATGTTGGCTGTGGTTTTGTCATTTATGGCCTTTATTATGTTGAGGAAAGTTCCCTCTATGCCTACTTCCTGGAGGGTATTTTAATCACAAATCGGTTTTGAATTTTGTCAAAAGCTTTTTCTTCATCTATTGAGAAGATCATATGGTTTTTCTTCTTCAATTTGTTAATATGGTGTATCATATTGACTGATTTGTGTATATTGGAGAATCCTTGCATTCCTGAGATAAAACCCACTTGATCATTGTGTATGATCCGTTTAATGTTTTATTGAATTCTCCTTGCTAGTATTTTGTTGAGGATTTTTGCATCTATATTCATGAGTGATATTGGTTTGTAATTTTCTTTTTCTGTAGTATCTTTGTCTGGTTTTGGTATCAGGGTGATGGTGGCCTCATAGAATGAGTTTGGGAGTGTTCCTTCCTCTGCAATTTTTTGGAAGAGTTTGAGAAGGATGGGTGTTACCTCTTCTCTAAATGTTTGATAGAATTGATCTGTGAAGCCATCTGGTCCCAGACTTTTGTTTGTTGGAAGATTTTAATCACAGTTTTGAATTCATTACTTGTGATTGGTCTGGTCGTATTTTCTATTTCCTCCTGCTTCAGTTGTGTATGGTTATATCTTTCTAAGAATTTGTCCATTTCTTCCAGGTTGTCCATTTTATTGGCATAGAGTTGCTTGTAGTAGTCTCTTAGGATGCTTTGTATTTCTGCAGTGTCTATTGTAACTTCTCCTTTTTCATTTCTAATTTTATTGATTTGAGTCCTCTCCCTCTTTTTCTTGATGAGTCTGGCTAAAGGTTTATCAATTTTGTTTATCTTCTCAAAGAACCAGCTTTTAGTTATATTGATCTTTGCTATTGTTTTCTTTGTTTCTATTTCATTTATTTCTGCTCTGATCTTTATGATTTCTTTCCTTCTACTAACTTTGGGTTTTCTTTGTTCTTTCTCTAGTTCCTTTAGGCATAAGGTTAGATTGTTTATTTGAGATGTCTGTTGTTTCTTGAGCTAGGATTGTATTGCTGTAAACTTCGCTCTTAGTGCTTTTGCTGCATCCCATACGTTTTGGATCGTCATGTTTTCATTGTCATTTGTCTTTAGGTGTTTTTTGATTTTCTCTTTGATTTCTTCAGTGATCTCTTGGTTATTTAGTAACATATTGTTTAGCATCCATGTGTTTGTGTTTTTTATGTGTTTTTCCCTGTAATTGATTTTTAATCTCATAGTGTTGTGGTCAGAAAAGATGCTTGATATGATTTCAATTTTCTTAAATTTACTAAGTCTTGATTTGTGTCCCAAGATGTGATCTATCCTGGAGAATGTTCCATGTGCACTTGATAAGAAAGTGCAGTCTGCTGTTTTTGGATGGAATGTCCTATAAAAATCAATTAAATCTATCTAGTCTGTTGTGTCATTTAGAGCTTGTGTTTCCTTATTAATATTCTGTCTGGATGATCCATTGGTGTAAGTGAGGTGTTAAAGTCCCCCACTATTATTGTGTTACTGTCGATTTCCTGTTTTATAGCTGTTAGCAGCTGCCTTATGTATTGAGGTGCTCCTATGTTGGGTGCATATATATTTATAATTGTTATATCTTCTTCTTGGATTGATCCCTTGATCATTATGTAATGTCCTTCCTTGTCTCTTGTAATATTCTTTATTTTACAGTCTATTTTATATGATATAAGTATTGCTAATCCAGCTTTCTTTTGATTCCCATTTGCATGGAATATCTTTCTCCATCCCCTCACTTTCAATCTGTATGTGTCCCTAGGTCTGCAGTGGGTCTCTTGTAGGCAGCATATATATGGGTCTTGTTTTTTTATCCTTTCAGCGAGCCTGTGTCTTTTGGTTGGAGCATTTAATCCATTCACGTTTGAGGTAATTATTGATATGTATGTTTCTATTACCATTTTCTTAATTCTTTTGGGTTTGTTTTTGTAGGTCCTTTTCTTCTCTTGTGTTTCCTACTTAGAGAAGTTCCTTTAGCATTTGTTGTAGAGCTGGTTTGGTGGTGCTGAATTCTGTTAGCTTTTGCTTGTCTGTAAAGCTTTTGATTTCTCCATCGAATCTGAATGAAATCCTTGCTAGGTAGAGTAATCTTGGTTGTAAGTTCTTCCCTTTCATCACTTTAAATATGTCATGCCACTCCCTTCTGGCTTCTAGAGTTTCTGCTGAGAAATCAGCTGTTAACCTTACGGGAGTTCCCTTGTATGCTATTTGTCATTTTTCCCTTGCTGCTTTCAATAATTTTTCTTTGTCTTTAATTTTTGCCGATTTGATTACTATGTGTCTCGGTGTGTTTCTCCTTGGGTTTATCCTGTATGGGACTCACTGCGCTTCCTGGACTTCAGTGCCTATTTCCTTTCCCGTGTTAGGGAAGTTTTTGACTATAATCTCTTCAAATATTTTCTCAGGTCCTTTTTCTCTCTCTTCTCCTTCTGGAACCCCCATAATGTGAAACTTTTTTGCATTTAATGTTGTCCCAGAGGTCACTTAGGCTGTCTTCATTTCTTTTCATTCTTTTTTCTTTATTCTGTTCTGCAGCAGTGAATTCCACCATCTGTCTTCCAGGTCACTTATCCATTCTTCTGCCTCAGTTATTCTGCTATTGATTCCTTCCGGGTTTTCATTTCAGTTATTGTTCATCTCAGTTTGTTTTTTCTTTAATTCTTCTATGTCTTTGTTAAACATTTCTTGCATCTTCTCGACCTTTGCCTCCATTCTGTTTCCAAGGTCCTGGATCATTTTCACTATCATTATTCTGAATTCTTTTTCTGGAAGGTTTACTGTCTCCACTTCATTTAGTTGTTTTTCTGGGATTTTGTCTTGTTCCTTCATTTGGTACATGGCCCTCTGCCTTTTCATCTTGTCCATCTTTCTGTGAATGGGGTTTTTGTTCCACAGGCTGCAGGATTGTAGTTCTTGCTTCTGCTCTCTGCCCTCTGGTGGATGAGGCTATCTAAGAGGCTTGTGCAAGTTTCCTGATTTGAGGGATTGCTGGTGGGTATAGCTGGCTGTTGGTCTGGTGGGCAGAGCTCAGTAAAACTTTAATCTGCTTGTCTGCTGGTGCATGGGGCTGGGTTCCCTCCCTGTTTGTTGTCTGGCCTGAGATGACCCAACCCTGTAGCCTACCTGGGCTCTTTGGTGGGCCTAATGGCGGACTCTGGGAGGGCTCACGCCAAGGATAACTTCCCAGAAGTTCTGCTGCCGGTGACTTTGTCCTCATGGTGAGTCACAGCCAACCCCAGCCTCTGGAGGAGACCCTCAACACTAGCATGTAGGTCTGGTTCAGTCTCCTATGGGGTCACTGCTCCTTCCCCTGGGTCCTGATGCACATACTACTTTGTGTGTGCTCTCCAAGAGTAGAGTCTCTGTTTCCCCTAGTCCTGTCAAAGTCATACCATCAAATCCTGCTCACCTTCCAAGTCTGATTCTCTGGGAAGTCCTCCTCCCATTGCCAGACCCACAGGTTGAGAAGCCTGACGTGGGGCTCAGAACCTTCACTCCAGTGGGTGGACTTCTGTGGTATAAGTGTTCTCTAGTTTGTGAGTCACCCACCCAACGTTATGGGATTTGATTTTATTGTGATTGCGCCCCTCCTATCATCTCATTGTGGCTTCTCCTTTGTCTTTGGATGTGGGGTATCTTTTTTGGTGAGTTTCAGTGTTTACTTGCGATGATTGTTCAGCAGTTAGTTCACCTCAGCTTTTCAAAAGAGAATTCTTGGCTGTTGAATAGCTCAGGCAAGTCATGAGATTATTTATTCTGTTATATAATAGTAAAGGTCTTCCATAAACACTCCTCCATAGTGTTAAAGAGACCTAATGCTTTAGAAAGGAAGAAGAAAGACCTACTTTTGGGAGTGATTACTCATTATGTATAAGACACTATATTTTGGGGACTTAGCATCCATTATTTTATTATCTTCACAAAAACCCTGCACTGAAGGTATTGACATCCCTGTTTTACAGATGAGGGCCTTGAAGCTAGGGGAGGACAAGGGATGTCCTTAAAATTATCCTTGCTTAATCCAAGGTAGAACTGATATTAACTCAAGACTCTCTGAGTCCAGAGTATGGTCTCTTTCACCCCACCCTACCGCCTCTCCAACATTATTTTAGTTTGATTAAGGACCGATTTTCTAGTTACAAAGGTGGAGGAAGAAGATGTCTTTTTTCTCCAGCTAGGCAGTAACATGTAGTGGTTAAAAGCATGGGTTCTAGAGCCAGATTGTCTGAGACAACTTATTTTTTATTTGAACTTGAACATTTAGTTTAGTTCTTTCATGCCTCAATTTCTCCAAGTGCAAATAAGGTTAATAATGACCCCAGAACTGCAGAGAGGGCTAAAGAACTTTGCACCTGCAAAGAGCTTTGTATTGTAAGCGATCAATAAATGTTCCTGTTTTACTTGCCATTGCTACTGTTGTTGTCAGTGGCATCTTTCCACAGAGGCCACAGCTACACAGAACAGGAACAACACTCAAGCACATTTTCATGCCACCTCCTGCCCCCCTAAGTCCCAGTCATGGAGAAACGAGAAGATCCCCTAGCCAAAAGTTATTTCTTGTCACTCTTGTAGAGTTCAGGCACACCCAAGGGCTGGGAAAAGTGGGTGCTCTTATTTGCAACCTATATATGATTAGGAAAATGAAATCATTCCTTGCTTGGTCAGAGGAGTAAGAATGCATCTATCTACCATTCGACAGTGCAGAACCAGCAGCTTGAACTGGGGATATGTCCTATTGCCATAGGCTTTCCCAGAGAGAGGACAGCCATGTGCCCCCTTTGGGGGCCAGTCCAGCCTAGCAAAAATATTGAGGGTGGCAGGACAAGCAGGGGCAGGCAGCTGAAGGTTTTCAGGAGATTCAAGCAGTCAGGCAGATCATTCAGGAAGTTTAAAAAACTTTCTAGCTAAGTCATTCATCCACTTATATACCAAGCATGCTATTGGCTCTGAACTACCACATTATGATTAACTTGCACCAGCCAGTTTTATAACTGAGGTCTGCAGGCTCCAACTACCTTAGGGAACATTCTGGTGACCAAAGAAATAAAAGCTTGTTAAAAGTGATAATTGCTTGTGTGCCCACGAAGTGTCACACCCCTGAAATTGTTCTCTGCTTTCCTTTATAGTTTTTAGGGTGAGCCATCTTATCTGGGATACAGTTTGTTACGCCCAGTAATTATTTCCTTACAGGAAGTTGTTCCCATTTCAATCTCTGCTCCTTAAGCTCTTTTAATTAAAACAAACAAACCAATAGACAAACAAAACAAAAACCCTGGAGATATTAATAAATGCAATAGGGAAAAATAAGGAAAAAAATTAAAATTAACAGGGATTTTGACCTGGAGGCCTGGCCTTTCTCAGAGTCTGGAATAATGTTAAAGTGTGGCTGTACTCATCAGAAAATATTTCTCCTCTCAGACTTGTGGAGAATTCTAGGTGGGTCCCCCTTTGGATTGGACATCCATTTAACATGACTCAACTGCCCTTTGTCTCTCTTTGGTCCTTATTTTTTTTTTGTCTTTCCTATTTTGCTCCCTTTCCTAACTGACCTCTCCTTCTGGTCTCCAGTTTAGTTTTCTGGAAAAGACTCTTGTTGGCCCAGCTCATCAGCATCAGCTGAACTTTTGTGCCTAAACCAATCGCAGGACCCCGCTATCTGCATCTGCTCAGGGCCCCCCACTGAACCTCAAGGCTCTTGCCTTAAAAGCTGAATCAAAACGCTCTAGTCATAGAAGGCACGTTGGCCTTTGTTAGCCAATGCTGAGGGAGGTGGCTTCCATTGGCTGATAGACTCCATGTTTACCCAGCACAGTAAAAGAACTAAAGTTATTCTTTGACAATTTAAGGGACTGTTTTAGAATTTTTTTTTCCTTTTTTCTTTTCTTTTTTTTTTTTTTTTTTTTTTTTGCTGTATGCAGGCCTCTCACTGTTGTGGCCTCTCCCGTGGTGGAGCACAGGCTCCGGACGCGCAGGCTCAGCGGCCATGGCTCACGGGCCCAGCCACTCCGTGGCATGTGGGATCTTCCCGGACCAGGGCACGAACCCGTGTCCCCTGCATCGGCAGGCGGACTCCCAACCACTTCGCCACCAGGGAAGCCCTAGAATTTTTTAACAAATATTTTAAAATATTAATTTGAGACATTATTTAAATTTTGATTGTACCTCTTGTGACAGAGTACTTTTTTTTCATTGAATTTCTTTTTATCTACTCCAGGGATTAGGAAAATGTTCCTGTAAAGGGCCAAATAGTTAATATTCGGGCTTTGCGTACTTTGCTGCAGCTACTCAACTCTGCCTTGCAGTACAAGGGCAGCCATGGACAATACATAAACGAATGATGGCTCGGACAAAACGTTATTCACAACAATGGCCCATCCAGCTGGATTTGACTGTGGCTTGTCCTTTGCTGATCCCTGATCTTTGCCAGCACAAGTGCACTTACGCTGCGCTCACATCCTCTCACACCCTGCACTCATTTTGCTTTTCTGTATTTCCTTGTTGCTGTATTGCAGAGCTCACTCATCCTGAGATGACTTATTTCCACAGTATTGCATGGGAGGTCCTCTGTTGTGAGGCCACTCAGGGTCTCTTAAGTGGAGACAAAACATGAATTGCCCTACAAGAGAACGGATGCCTCAGAATCATCAACAAATGCATTTGGGGGAAATTTCTAGTACTGTTAAATGGAATGTTTTCTCCTAGAAGTTATGAGAATGGTACTTCTGTCACACATAGCATGCATGTCTGCTTAGCCACAGGTATTTTGTTGAAAGTCAAAATGATAATACTCTCTCCTGCCGACCCTATAAGATGCTCCAATGATAATGTGGGGGTGCGAGAGTAGCAGGAAATACATGTCTACTCTTCACATCTGTCTTAACTCTGTTGTTCTCTCCTAAAATGAAGTTGTTTTTGAGCCACTCTATCCAAAACCTGGCTGTCATTTCTAAGTCCTGGGGGATGCTACCACCATTTTATCTTTCAAAAAGCAAATTTAAAAAAAAAACCCAGGGGACTTCCCTCGTGGCGCAGTGGTTAACAATCTGCCTGCCAATGCAGGGGACAGGGTTCGAGCCCTGGTCCGGGAAGATCCCACATGCCGCAGAGCAACTAAGCCTGTGCGCCACAACTACTGAGCCTTTGCTCTAGAGCCCGTGAGCCACAACTACTGAGCCCACGTGCCACAACTACTGAAGCCTGTGTGCCTAGAGCCCGTGCTCCGCAACAAGAGAAGCCACTGCAACGAGAAGCCCACGCACCACAATGAAGAGCAGCTCCCGCTCGTCACACCTAGAGAAAGCCCGTGCACAGCAACAAAGACCCAACACAGCCAAAAATAAAATAAATTAATCAAAAAACAAAACAAAACAAAACAAAAAAAACAATCCCCAGCTATGAGATTTCTCTTCCCAGATGGTAGAGATGGTATGGTATGGGCTTGTTTACAGGATGAATTTTATTCCAACTGTGAGCTACTTATTCTTCCAACAATTGTTCTTTACAAGTTTGTCTTTCTTCCTTGGCTATTATATGCTTTTGATCTGTCATAAGTGATCACTGTGGTATTTGACTCCAACAGAATGAACCTTTGCTGTGTATAAGACAACAATATTTTGGCATGTTTTAGCTCACGTGGACCTCCTGCCTGAGCTGTCTCAGCCTGTCTAGAGGCAACCGGGCATCCAGAATTTCTGCACATCTCTTCCTTGGGGGCATGAGCTTCCCTGTAGTTTTAGATTTTTCACAGTTGCTGATTTCATCCAGGGATATCACTGTGTGAACTTTTTTCTGAAGGTAATAGCTTGTGTGAGTGGCAGGGGATACTGAGGGAAAGTGGAAAGAAGGGAGTGTCATTATATTCCTCCAGCACTGTTGTTAGAGCCTGCATGCCTGTTATTTTTCTTTCACAATTTCCCCTTTTGTAGCAATTTCCTTACAATGTTTCAGATAACATTTGTTACATAGGAGTAAGTTATGTCATGACACACCTACCATGATTAGCAATGTCAGTAAAGTTTAAGAAGGAATGTTTAGTGAACAGAAAATTATAAACAGAGTCATCCCTCTACAGGTAAAACTCAGGAGTACTGAGAATTCCAGGGTAATCTCAGTCTAAACACACGTGAGTATGTGTTTGGATCTGAACAAACCCAGTGACAGGGTGGATGATCTACCTTATCCGGATCCCTCCAAGGAACTCGATTGTGTTTGTTGTCTACAGGTTCGAGCACACAGGGTCCTGGTTTCTCAGACATCCTTGCGGTCTATTTGCATGCGCCAGTTCAGAGCCCAAGCTGAGCGCATTCGCATTATGTTGTTTTTCCGTATTTTCTGGAACAACACAGAGCAAAACAGGAAAAAAACGAGAACAAAACAGTCAGTAAAGCTCCCAGGAACTTGCAGATTAAAGTGAAGATAAATAACTCACCAAGGGACTGTAACGCAATGTGATAACTGACATAATGGAGATTACCCCACTGGGTTCTCCAGAAACACATAAAATGGAAACCTCACCATGGGAGTTGTGGGAGCACGAGATAAGGGAAAACTTCCTCCCCGTGGAAATCTTCAAGCCAAATGATATGCTTCTACCTTGGTGGAGGAGATGAGAGAGGCAAGGAGGACATCCCAGGCAGAAGAACAAAATGTACAGTTACCTGGAGGTGAGGGGGAGAATGGCAAACTCACATGCCCTCTACCAACTGCTTTGTCCTCTCTTCTCCTGAAATGACAATCCCACCCAATTTTAATTCAGTCTAAAAATGTTAACGTCATGCCTGATCTATTTTCCATTATATCCCACACCTGTTCCATCAGCAGGGATAGGAAACTTAGTGATTTTCATGTACATATTCATCCATCCTTTATTTCATAAACTTATTTTTGAGATGCTTACCATTTAGTGACTTCAAGACTTTAATTAAATAAATGTTAATGAAGGAAGACATGCTTGAACTTTGGAGCCAGACACAATTGGGTCGGTTCCTTGATTCTACCTTTCACCTTCTAACTGTATAACTTTGGGAAGGTCCCTTGAGATCTCCAGACCTTCGAACATGGGCAGAAAGAAGCTAATTACGTGTTGCTCAGAGTGCCTGCCACAGGGTCATTCAATATTAACAAGTAGCAGTTCCTGTCTCCTCACTTTCCATCCCGGCTTCCATTTCTACTTTGAAACTTTTTTTTAAATTTTATTTATTTATTTTTGGCTGTGTTGGGTCTTTGTTGCTGCACGCTGGCTTCCTCTAGTTGCGGCGAGCAGGGGCTACTCTTCCTTTCAGTACACGGACTTCTCGTTGTCGTGGCTTCTCTTGTCGTGGAGCACAAGCTATAGGTGCACGGGCTTCAGTAGTTGTGGCACACAGGCTCAGTAATTGTGGCTCACGGGCTCTAGAGTGCAGGCTTAGTAGTTGTGGCACAGAGACGTAGTTGCTCCACGGCATGTGGGATCTTCCTGGACCAGGGCTTGAACCCATGTCCCCTGCATTAGCAGGCAGATTCTTAGCCACTGTGCCACCAGGGAAGTCCTGAAACTTCTTTTATCGCATTTTTAAATGTACATTGCCTCTTCTGTTTGATTTTGAGCTCCTTGCGAGCCTAGACTACATGTTTCGGGTTTGTTTGTTTTTTTAATAAAATGCTTTTTTGGTTTATGTTTCTATTTTTGCTTAGTTTTAGTTTGCAGGGGAGTCCCGTTCAGTCAGCCTTTGGGTATGGGAGGAAGAATGCACGGTTTCCCTTTTGGTTTCCTCAAGCATGGAGAAAGGGGAGATGCAGGAAAAAGCAAAGGATGCAGGACTGTTTGATATGGGGCATGAGTTTGGGACCCAGGTCTGTTACTCTTAAGTTATTATATTAACCTCTTTGAGCCTCAGTTTCCTCAATCTCTAAAATGAAGTGAAAGGTTCTCCGTTTTTATCCTGCCTACAGGATCATAGCTGGACATTTGTCTCACTCAGTTTACAGTCTTAGCTCCCACTCTGTCCATGGGCGGGACCACAGGGGTTCCCCAACCCCCTGCAGTAGCATTCCAGGTTCCATTTCATCCTCTTCATTCCTTCACCTGCGCCCCCCCCCCCCCGCTCCCATCGTTTTCATTCTGTGGCCAGTACCTTGTTTTCCTGCTTGCTTTGTAATTCTGACGTCACCTCTGCACACCCTATTTCATAGTCCCGTTGCCTTCAATGGAGAACAGTCCTGGGGGCAGTCTTGCCCCATTTCTACCCCCACCTTCATGTGCTTCCCCTACTATCCCTGCTGCAGAGGGACCGCCTTTTCTGGAAGGGAGTGCATATGTTATTCAATTCCACTTAATGAGGTAAGCAATGAAATATGTTTAAGAGAATATGAATAGGGCCGTAAGTATAGCTGTAATAGCCTCCTGAAAACTATTTCAGATACTTCTTTGTGCCATGACAGTTACTTGAGTTGTTTCCTATCCTGTGTACAAGTTTAACTCGTAAATGTCTCTAGCAACAACAACAATGAAAACTGGGTAAACTCTATTTAATTGGATGAAGATGTCACCTGTTTGTTTGTTTTGTAAATTTAAGCAGGACATGTCAACAATTGTCCTGCTGCTATGATGTTCTGCTCAAAGTTATTGGGCTCTTCAACTGAATGGACACTGATTTGGACATTCGTATCTTTTAGAATATGCAGCCCTGGTAGCTGGATTTGCCACTGCCCCGAACTAGAGGGAGGAGTGTGTGTGTGTGTGTGTGTGTGTGTGTGTGTGTGTGTGTGTGTGTGAGTGAGTGAGGGCTGCATTGCCACCCTCTGGCAATGCAGCCCTCTGTCTGTGAACAGAGTCAAACTCAGTAGGATCAGATGATGCAGAAAACACTGGCTGCTTCTGTCCAGCAAGCTCAAGGTAGAGGGTCTGACACTACCTGAGACCCCTGCTCTGCAGCTGAGCAGATCATATCCTCTAAATGGGAAAAGTGCAACTCTCACAGTTCTCAGGGCAAAGAAGGTCACTGAGCCAGAAATATTGTGATACTTGGTGAAAAGGGTGATGCAGAAGGAAGGACAACGGACATTAAATGATTGTTTCTTGAAAGCTGAGCAGGGTGAGAACCTTCATGACACTGTTATCCAGGGAGCAGTCAAAGCACTTCTACCCAGTGCTTGGGACTCACACGCTGTATAGACAGTGTGAATAAAGCTATGCCCATTTTTGTATCTTGCTCTTTGGGAGGAAGCATCTACCATGTCATGGACACACTAGGTTTCTTACATTGTTTCAAGTGATTGTCAGAAGTAGATAGAAGTGTGGTGTCCCTCCCTTGCACAATCACTCAGGCAACTGTTCCTAATGTCTTCTCCGGAGTCTTCATTGTCACTTACTCAGTCTCATACACAGGCAGAATATTCTGTTCCATCAGTCCATGTGTCTATTTTTATGCCAATACCATAATGTTTTGATTACTATAGCTTTGTGGTACAGTTTGAAATCAGAAAGTGTGATGCCTCCTGCTCCATTCTCCTTTCTAAGGACTGCTTTGGCCATGCAAGGTCTTTTGTGGTTCCATATGGATTTGAGGATTGTTTTTCTATTTCTGTAAAAAAAAAAAATGCCATTGGAATTTTTATAGGGATTGCATTGAATCTGTAGATTGCCTTGGGTATGTACTACTCAACTTGAAAATATCACTCTGCTCATAGTTCATAAATGTTTACCACAATGTTCCATATTTATTTTTATATGCCCATCTCACCAGCTAGATACAGGATTTGTAGAATTCTACCTTATTTATCTTTATAGCCAAAGTATAATTCTAGAGCAGTGTCTGCTATGGGATGCAGGAGAGACTCCAATAGACACAGACAGTAACTTCCGCTAATAAATTTTAATCCTGTTCGGAGATGAAGCCCGTATGAGTTATTCCAATGGGTAGTGGCTACTCCGTTAGATTGATCTAAGCAGCTATTTTTTGCTTAGAAAAGCAAACGTTCCGCCTTTTTTGAAGTATTTACAATTCCTTAGCATGTCACACAATCCTTTTAAAACATTCGTTTGAATAGCCTATGTTCCAAAACATAGTGTATTAATAGAAAATTTGAGAAATAATAAGGCCAACAGAGCACGAAAGAACTGCCATTGAGAAGATAGTTTATTATTCACATTCCCAAGCAGGGGGACCACAGCCTGCTCTCAGGGACCCATGAAGGAATACCCAGCTGTGTCAGGAGGCCCAGGAAAAGGAGGAACTGTGGGCAAAAGGCTTTTTTGTGGCCTCCACAGGAAGCAGTGGGTGAGGCAGGGTAAGTAGGCTTAGAATTCGCTAGTTTGAATAATTTCAGCAGACTCTGGGGCATGGGGACTGTCCTTAGTTGTCTAGTACCTGAGCCTGGAGTGATTGGGACAGATGGACAGTAGCCCAAAGTGTGAGAGCCTGATAAGGTGGTGGTTGGGAGTGTGCTCTCTGAATTGGTTGGTTTGTATTTGAAAAGTACACTCATAAGCTGGTGGCTTACTACCTCTAGGAATCGGCTAGTCCTGGGAGGGGCCGTCCCTTCAGGGTCAACAAGGCCCAGACGTCAAAGCAACAGAAATAGAAAATAAAGGACATGGTTATTACAGTCCATAACGCCAAAAGATATTTATTTTTCTCTAAGCACGAATGGGCATGTGGGCAAGACAGCAGACTCTGCAGCTCTGTGGATACAACTGCTGTTACAAGACAAGAACGATTGCTATGATGTGGCTAGGACAGAGTCAACTTGAATTCTCTACGTATTTTTCTTGAAGATTATATATATAAACACCACAGAGACGTGAGAATTTTCCAGATACCTTAAAATCTATTTGATTCAGCTGTAGCCGGATGCTTGAATCACTTTCCTTATGGGTCATGTGTGGTTTATCTCGCTTCTGGATATATCTTCCAGAGATTCTTTGCAAGTATCCTCTGTTGCTTCTGCCTCTGTCGAACCATTACTGTACTTATCTTTTGGAACTAACCCTGTCATCTTCTTGGATCCTGTAGCTTACTCCATGCTGAACTAAACTTGTCGCCAAGCTCCTGTTGGTATCACTGCTGGATGACAATTTGTTTCTTTTAACTTAACTGGGAAGGAAGGACATGGATAGCTACAGCATAAGATTATTGTATATCCATAATTACCCCCTACTGCCCTTTGTTTAGGTAAAAGAGATGAAACTAAAAAGTCACGTTTTGTAATGACAGAAGGATCACTTGACGCGGGTCTTTCTGACATCAGCACTTGTGAACTTTTTATTTTATTTTATTTTATTATTGAAGTATAGTTAATTTACAACGTTGTGTTAGTTTCAAGTATACAGCAAAGTGATTCCATTTTATATAAATATATATTCTGTTTCAGATTCTTTTCCATTATAGCGTTTATAGTGTTTATGAATTTAAACTGTTATTTCCCCTTAAATATCAAATTTTATGTATAATGTACATCTCAAAGCACTTATTACAAGATATTGAGTAGAGTTCCCTGTTCTATACAGTAGATCCTTGTTTACCTATTTTATATATAGTGGTGTGTATATGTTAATCCCAAACTCTTAATTTCTCTCCCCCCGCAATCCCTGCTACCCCTTTGGTAACCATAAGTTTGTTTTCTATGTGTGTGAGTCTGTTTTTGTTTTCATAAATAAGTTCATTTTTGTCATATTTCAGATTCCACATATAAGTGATATAAGGTATTTGTCTTTCTCTGACTTACTTCACTTAGTATCATAATCTCTAGGTCCATCCATCTTGCTGCAAATGGCATTATTTCATTCTTTTTTATAGCCAAGTAGTATTCCATTGTATATATGTACCACATCCTCTTTATCCATTCATCTGTTGAGGGACATTTTACTAATATTTTTAATAGAGATTCCATGTTGAAGTGATACTGTTTTCAATATGCTGGGTAAATAAAATTTATAACTAGAGTTAATTTTTCCTTTTTTGTTTTTGTTTGTTTGTGTTTTGATTCTTTGACTGTGTCTTGGCTGCCTTAAATAGATTTGAACAGATACAAATCTAGAGTTACAGTGCTGGAAATTCAGATCTCCGGCTCTGGGGTGGGGCCCAGTTGCAGGTGTGTTTGAAAAACTTTGCAGTAATTTCAGAGCTATAGCCAGGATAGAGAACCACTGCCTAGAGTGCAGAGGCCTCTGCTTTGCTGTCTGGTACCCAACCTGACTCAGGACAGCCCCTGATGGGATACTTAACAACATGGGCCTGCGAAGTGCAAATAGCTACAGGGCTATCACCCTAAGTAGCTGTGCAAATAGCTGACTTTGCAGATGATGCTTATAGATCATGCCAGGTCACCCCTAATATTTAAGGCAATAGGAGTTAAGATTCCTTTAACTTACATCTCACCTGGTTGAGGGAAGTGGAGATCCATTAAACCAGACTGGGAAGGGTTGGGTGTTACTTTGGGACTGAGTGTTCTGTGAAGCAAGATTTAAATGGATTTAGTGGATTCGATTTCTCACTCTATCGAAACAAGTCAAACAGTAAAAGACCTATAAACCACTAGGTCAGATTCTCCCCATTGTCAAGAAAATAGCATGTTATCGTTCCAAGTCACATGTCTTGCTCTTAGAATGTAACTTTGCCAATAAACAGTGAATCCTAAGTGATAAAAACTGGGATTAAGAGTATGGATTGGGGGACAATTATTACAGGTTCAGAAAAAATAGAGTTTTCACACCCTTTAACCCTGAAGCCAGAAGTCAAAGACTGATTTTATGATAACATTGTAAACTCACCAATAGATTTATTTTGATTGAATTTGCTTTTTACTTATAATTTATTTGTGGGAGAAATAACACTTGGAAAGCCAGTGCATGTTAAGCATACCAATGGGAAGACCCAGGGCTTTTCATTTTTTTTCCTAATGTGTTTTATAGCATTCACTTATCTATAGTCGCCCAGAGCTATACTGTTTGGGAAAGGAGGGAGAGAGATAAGGGATTATTATGGGAAGGTTTATATTTGGTGGGGACTGTGCGGGAAGAAAAGGAAATTGCAGGTTGAGAATAAATGTGTTTATGAATTTAAACTGTTATTTCCCCTTAAATATCAAATTTTATGTATAATGTACATCTCAAAGCACTTTGTATGGAAATAAGATAAAATATAATTTTAAAAGTTAACATTTTATTAGGAAGTAATTATTTTACTTTTTCACAGTATTTTAAATGATGCCCTTCCACAGTGGATGGTGAAGGGCAACAGAATGAATCCCCAGAGTAAAAGACCCCTTTCCAAGAAAATGTTGCCTCTTTTTGTTACCTCACCAGGCAGAGGGCCCAACCAGTAGAATGTCATTAGACATCCAACCCAGAAGCTGTTGAGTTGAATGAAAGCCTACTGAATACCCTCCCTTGTACAGAGCAAGCACAAGCCAGGTGCAAGGGTCCAGTCATGAAGATGCTCTTGCCTTCGAGGGCTCTCAGACTGGGCTGTGGGAAAACAGATATGTGCATCTTTGACACAAGACAATGCAGTTATGGAAAGATGCAAAAGGAATGCAAACGGGCCCTTGAGAAGAGTTTTCCGATTGGATAGTACTTACATTGTATAGTATTTATTCTGATAGTATTTATGGATCATTGGCTATATTAGTTTGTTAGGACTGCCCATAACAAAGTACCACAAATTGGTAGTTAAACAACAGAAATGTATTGTGTCATAGTTCTGGAAGCTAGAAGTATAAGATCAGGGTGTTGGCAGGGTTCGTTCCTTCTGAGGGCTGTGAGGGAGAATCTGTTCCTGCCTCTCTCCTGGCTTCTGGTGGTTTCCTGGAAATCTTTAGCCTTCCTTGACATGTGGATGCATCACTCCAAAGTCTGCTTCCATCTTCACATGGCGTCCTCCCTGTATGTGTTTCTCTGTGTCCAAATTTCTGTTTTTGACGAGGACACAGTAATATTGGATTAGGATCCATCCTAATGACCTCAACTTGATCATCTGCAAAACGCTATATCCAAAGAAGTTCACATTTACAGTTATTGGGGTTAGAACTTCAAAATCTTTGTGCAGCGGGGGACACAAATCAACCCACAATGGTGGGAGTTCTGCAAGTAGGGAAGAGGAAGGGGCTTCCAGGAAGAAATAACACCACGCTAAAGATATGGGGCATTTCAGTACCTCCTGGTCATCTCAGCTCCTCTGCACTCAGATGGTTGGGCTGGACCCCTATCCCCTCTGTCATGCAGCATTCTCGGAGATCCTTGCCGTGAGGCTAGGCCATCGCTTGTTCAGTCTTCCTGATATTCTCATCACATACTCTCTCACTACCCCTCCCTGCCCGTGTGTGTTTAATCTCATTGATCTCAAGGTGAGGACCCATTTCATTTGCCTTCAGAATCTCTTTCACCTTAATGAAGCACTTTTTTTTCTTTAATAGTGCAGTCATCAGGCCATTTAGCGCTTGTTCATTTTTGTCTTCAAGTTCAAGAAAAGACTCAACTTCAAGAAAAGTGCAAATCCCAGTTTCTAACATTCTAAATATTCTCTTTCCTTTCATTCTCTTTCCTGATCACAGTTCATTTGCATTCCTTGTAAGCTCCTAATATTTTAATCTATCTCCAACATTTGTTGGTTTTTAAGAACAAAATTGGGAGGAGGCTCTCTTGTTCTAAGAATAATTAAAACTGAAATAAATCCACTTAAACTTAATCCAGTTAAAATTATGACAAAAATTCATAGGTTTACAATCAGGGAGAGTCTGATCTACCCAGATTTTAAGAATTGACTTGATGAATAGAAATAAATGCTAGAATTAGGCAGGGAGGAAACCTAGGATGAAGACTGATTTCATAAATGGTGGGATCATTAGTGAACTTGTCTTATAATGACTTTTGCTTCTCTGTGTAGACTTTTATCTGCAGGGCTTCCGATAATGAATACTTGGCTAAGAAGGAGCCCTGGTGATATTGCTAGGTTGACTTTCATAATGAACTATCAGAGTAATCATGCTTGCACTGACACCTACTGGTGGCATCACAAAGGGTCTTATTTGCATATGTTGACGATGAGGTGGTCTAGGCAGAGAAGTTTTGCTCCTGTATATGACTTATAGACTTACAGGTATGTGTGTGTGTGTGTGTGTGTGTGTGTGTGTGTGTGTGTCTCCGTGTTTAAGCTTCACATTACTTGGATGCCAACACATTGCAGGAAATCATGCTTGAGTTTTCTCTCTTACAGACTTAATTAAAACTGATGGTACAAAGGAAAGATTCCCAAGAGGCAGTGGGATCTCAGGGCTCCATTCTTGGAGGGGATGTGGAGCTTCCTTTTAGAACATTTCCCATCCCTTCACATATATAGTGATGTGGTCACCCACACTTCTATCCTTCACATAGAGCTAACCAGAGGGAAATGGTATATAAAAGCTGCAGCTATGATTTTCTGTGGGCATAATTTTTTTTTTTAATGTAGTAGAGTTTAACAAGTATTCACAGAGACTTTTAGCAGTCTAAGGAGAGCTACAGCTTCCAAAAGCATTTTCCTCAGGCAGCTTTACCTACTAGGACCTAAACTGTAAGCTGTCTGGTTTAGCAAACAGTGCTGTACCCACAGGTTTTCCAAGGATTCTGGGTCTCTGGGGATCATGAGAATGTAAAAGACAGAGCCCCTCCTCAAGGAGGATCGCTTGAATTTCATCTGCTAAAACATCTGGATAGGAAATTCAAAACTACTAGGAGAAAAATTCAGTTAACAAGAGGCAAAGTGCAAGGAATGATCAGTAAATAAAACAACAGTAAAATAAATTCCTTCAGTATAGAGCACAGGCAGAGAGGCCCTGAGGCAGCAAGTCACGGACTGCCTGTGGGTAAGGTGAATTTTGCATTAGGGAAGTAGAGTATTTTAAAGGCCAGTTGTTTTGTTTTGTTTTGTTTTGCTTCAACACTGGCTTCAGGAGAAAAAGGGAAAAGGAAGGAAACTGCATTTTGTGTATCCATCACATGCCACTAGATGGACACTTTATTTGTGCTCTCCTATTGAATCTGTAAACAAATATGTGAAGTGTGAAGTATTTTCCCCATTATCGATAAAGACAACGGTTGAAAGAAGATAAGAACAGTTGTAGCTGGTGTTTAAACCGAGGGGTAACATTGGCCAACCACACTGCTCCCTGAGTGAGGTGGGTTCAGGGGGAGAGTGGGGTTAGCAAAGGGCAGCACTTGTGTTTTTCAGAGTCTTGGGCCAGGCTGCCTGCCAAAAGGATTTTTTCCACTGGTCCAATGTCAGTTTCCGAAAATTCACCATAATGTTATTACCTTCTCTTTTTCCACCTTTATAATATGAAATATGATCATATAAAAAGAGAGGAGCGAGCCCTGTGCACCACAGAAGAGAAAAAGGAACAGAGTTGGGAGACAATGCAAACACACTTTTCCAATTCCTGTCGAGCCAAAGATTGGTTTTGCCCTCTGGGTTTTTAAAAAATGGAATGCAAAAATGTTGATGTTCCATAGAATAATAACAAGTTACCATATATTAGACAGAACCAAATTAAACGGCCAATGTCCAGCCATTTATTGCCCCCATGGCAATTTTATATTGGTTCAGACTAATACTTAATGATTACTCCAAGTTAGGCACTGCAATCCTCTGTATATTCTAACTCACTCAATCCTCACAACTTCTGTACAGTGAAGTTCATAGTTGCCTCATTACAAGTAAGGCATTCTCTGCTTTCAGGAGTTAGGCTGGAATTCTAGATCCTAAATCCGGGCTAAGTGGTAGAAGACAGGGTAGGTTTGGAGAAAGTGCGTTTGCCTTGCAGTACGTGGGATATACATGACAGAGGACCCAGGGAACCGCGGGGGCTGCCTTCATGATTCCGTTAACTTGCTCATGCAGGTTCTCCAGCAACCTCTACGTCACTAAATTAAAGGACTTTGTTTTATTTGGCCTCTTAGAAGCATTCAGTAGCCTATTTTTCTAGAAAAAACAAAAACAAACCCTGTATCTTTTCTTCCATGGCACTATCAGGTTTTATTATTGTTGTTTCTTTTATTTTCCTTATTTATTTATTTTTTCTTGCCTGATTGGCTGCTCCTTTTTTTTTTTTTTAATCCCCTCTGCAGGATCCTTGTCTACCCTTCCATGAAATTTTGGAGTCTCTCAAAGGTCTATCTTAGAATAGAATGCCTAAGATTCTCTTATTACTCTATATTTTCTCCTGGGGCTGTCTTATCAACACACTTGGTTTCAGTATATGCATAACCCCAAATATTTTCATCCGGAATCCTGTCTCCTCCTCTTAACCCAGATCTATACATGTAAATGTCTACTTTACACTGCCACTTGGCTATCTTATAGGCTTTTAAAACTCACCAACTCCAAAGCTGAATTTGATATCTTTCCTTTCAATTCTGATCCCCCTCCAATAAGCTCCAACTTAGTTAAGAGCATCATCGTCTAGTCCCTTAAGTATTTTCAGCCTAACTGCTGGGCTTCCCTAGTGGCTCAGTGGTTAAAAATCTGCCTGCCAATGCAGGGGACACAGGTTCGAGCCCTGGTCGGGGAAGATCCCACATGACGCGGAACAACTAAACCCGTGTGCTACAACTACTGAGCCTGCACTCTAGAGCCCGCGAGCCACAATTACTGAAGCCTGTGCACCTAGAGCCCGTGCTCCGTAACAAGAGAAGCCACCACAATGAGAAACCTGCGCACCACAACAAAGAGTAGTCCCCACTCACAGCAACTAAAGAAAGCCTGCGTGCAGCAATGAAGACCCAACGCAGCCAAAAATAAATAAATTTATTTTAAAAAACCTAACTGCTTTTCACTTCTGTTTACTGCCCACCATGGTTGTTACTATTATCATAGAAACATCCATCATGTCTACGCTGATATAATGGCCTTCTAACAGGACTCAGCATTTACTTTATCCCTTCTAATCTTTTCTGTAAATGGCAGGAAAAATAAATGTAAATATTATCACATCACACTCCTCTTCTTTCAAATTTTCAGTACCTTCCTGCTATTGTAAAGACATGTTCGTTGTATACCATGTTCCTGTTGTTTCCGTGTTGCTCCACTAAGTTGGGAGAGTATAGAAAATAACTTGTGCAAAGGCCCTGGGGTAGGGTAAATAACTTCCAGATTCCTGAACATGCCATTTTATCACCTACCACAGGACCTTTGCACAAGCTGTCTTCTCTTCCTGGACCACTTTGCCCATCCCCATTCTTCTTGCCTAGTTGGATCCTATTTTATACTTAAAATCTCTGGTCTCTGTGAATAGGTCAATTTTTCATATTATATTATTTTGTAGGATTATATACCTCCTTGTTATAACATTTATTACAGTCAGCATTTCATATCATTGCCTTTATTTAGGCAGAAAATTGAAATTTATAAAGGTAAAGTAGTATACCTTTGGTTACTCATATTAAAGGTGGCTAAAATTAAAGTCAGATCCAAAATTGCCAGACCCCCAACCCCTTGCTTCCTGCTCCTCATTGTGCTGGTTCTTGTGTAGCACTCTGAATCAAAGGCATTGAGAGCACCATCATGGTAACTACACCTGGGTCTATAAATCCACTCGCAGTATTTGGAGTTTTAATTTCACTCTTGATTTTGAACTCAGAAATGATTTTATACATTTCCCCAGGCTATATTTGACTAGCTTTAAAAACTAACAACGGGCTTCCCTGGTGGCACAGTGGCTGAGAGTCCGCCTGCCGATGCAGGGGACGCAGGTTCGTGCCCCGGTCCGGGAAGATCCCACATGCCACGGAGCGGCTGGGCCCGTGAGCCATGGCCGCTGAGCCTGCGCGTCCGGAGCCTGTGCTCCGCAACGGGAGAGGCCACAACACTGAGAGGCCCGCGTACCACAAAAAACAAACAAACAAACAAAAAAAACACCCAGTAGATGTTATGCGGAGATCATTGTTTAGTGGATAGAGTCTTATTTCTTTTGTTTTAATAGATATTGTTATCCACCATTTTCGTAGTTCTTTTTATTGGCAGAAGCAGGGTGGAGTAGATTATTATATGTAAATCATGCTTATTCCATTAGAGTCATCAACTCACAGCAATTAAATGAAATGGAATTCTTTATAAATTGGTACATCTACTTACTTGTTTCCAAATTCATTTGGAAGATTTAATGAGCTTACAAATGCGGATGGAAAGGATGACATTCTTTAAGATGGCAAGATGCCCAAACAAGGTCTCAGTGACAGGTTTTTTTATCTCTTTAATTTGAACCTTTCAAAATTTAAAATGTCAACCAAGGCTTGCCAGGGCCACACGGTTGCCCCTCTTCATTTAATCAGAAATGTGGATAATGTGGTATTTCTCTTAGGTTTACTTTCTGGTTTTGATACTCCAGGCTGAATAAAGACATTGAAAATGTAAATAAAACCTAAGAGGGAGAGAAGAGAGGATAGTTCTTCTAATACATTGTTTCCCAATACACTGCTGCAGGAAAAAACTTTAAAATGTACTGTCGTATCTGAAGAGAGGATATAGGGCATGATCTCAGGAAAGAAGGAAAGGAGAGAGAGAGGGAAGGAGGGACGGAGGGAGGAAGAATGAAAAGAAGGGAAGGGAAGGAAAAAGGGAGGGGGAGAGAGGGAGGGAGAAAGAAAGGAAGGGAGGGAGGGAGGAAGGAAGGAAGGGAAAGAGAGACATAGGAAGGAAGGAAGAAAAGAAAGGGAAAGACTATAGTCTCTGTGCTGTATAAAGAGAGAGATGAAGACAACGGGAGGATAATTAACAGAAAGAAAGTTCTGAGATCTATGGATAAAAAGGTCTTGGTGAGATGGAAGAACGGTTTCAGTAGATATATTTCAGAAAACGAGCTAGAAGGGTAAATGTCAATGTCTGAAAAGTGAAATGCTTGTGTTTGAATTCTTGTCACTTTTTGCAATATAAGATGCTCTAAGATATGACTTTGGTAGTAGGGGTTGAGGTTACTGTGCCAGATCACTGGTACTGAGGAATGAGTAAATATTCACATGTATATTGAAGTTCTCTTTCATTAATGATGTCAATCATAGTAATGGGTGGATGAATGGGAGACGGACGGCCAGGGACCAAATCAGAAAATGCAGTGGCATCAGTATCACATAAATTGGAAGTCATCACCGGCACAGGAAAGTTCTGATAGCAGATTATTTGGGGCCCCACCATAATTTTTTAAATGTATGTTCCCAGTATGTTCTCAAGTCATGAAATGTCTTTTGATAATAAGATTCATAATTGTGATATCTGTGTATGAGTTCTGATTTAGCCATGCACATACAAAAAAATAAATAAAAGCGGCTGTGCTATAGACCATTGCAAAGAAACTGAATCATAATAACGTCCTCGTGTTTTCCTATTCATGACAGGAACAAAAAAACTTTGCTTTGAAAGGCTCCTACCAGTTCAGAAGTACGAGGATGGAGATTGTCTCTGCTGTGCCGTGCTAACATCCGCTTTAATTCTCTTTTTCAAATTCACAGAGAGTGAAGAAGTTTATCAGAGGCAGGTGCTGTCAATTTCATGTATCATCTTTGGAATTGTCATCGTGGGCATGTTCTGTGCAGCATTCTACTTCAAAAGCAAGTAAGCCCATTTCTCTCAGTGTTAAAAGGTTACTTCTCAGAGGAAGTACTTTGTCTTTCTTTAAAGTGCTGAGCTCAGTACTCAGTCTGAGCTCCAGGCAGAGGGATTTTGTGCAAATTGTGTCCATCAGACTTCCATAAGTAACTCTCAATCTTTCGTAGCCTCTGGTGAATGTGTACAGTGTGTGCATGCATGTATTTGTGTGTGTTTTATCTCTGATGCACGTAGCGATCATTCCTCTCTGTAATCATGAACACTCTGTGTTCTTTGCACTTTCGATTGCCTGCCGGAATTAAAGGCTCAACATTTGCCTGTCACCAAGGGGTTAAGTCTTCTGAAAAGAGAGATCACTGCTATAGACATAAACTTTATCAACTAGCATCTAGCCTTTCATGGAAAAAAAACCCAATTTCCTTTTATAGTGTTTTTACCTGCTACCCATCAAGGTTTTAGCCAAATATAAAGTATGAATACTGTAAAGTCTACTTTGCTTCACCAGTTAGTATATGCACGTCTAGAATATGCCCTACACTTACCTTGCCAAGAAACCAAACCTTCTGCCAAAAGCACTGCTTTTTTGGGGCTAATAAGGTAGAATTAAAAATATACATAAATATGTATATAAGTATGTATGTGTGTATACATATATATTTACTCCACATAACTTTGGTAGAGGTATTTTATTTATGTAAATGACATAATCTACACTTAAAATAAGAAATGCAGATAAAAATATTCAATTCCTTGGTTTCTTGGAACGTATGCAGGCCTTGAGAAGTTGGCACAGATTCTGTTCCTACAGCTTGTCGGAAATCCAAGCCAACATGTAATTGCTTTTCATTGGACCTGTGTTCTTCTACCCATTTGCTCTTCTAAAAATGGACCAATTTCCAAATACAGTCTGTGATACCTGTCTTCATGTCGTATATGTTGATCTTTAAAAAGAACAGCGATTAATGATTTTAAAACATAATGGAAACTCGGGTATGAATCCAGAATTAGTGACTATTATTTTTTAATACACTATTTCAGAATAGGTTTAGATTTGCAGAATTACCGTGAAAATAGTACAGATAGATCCAATGTACTAGAATGTACACTGCCCAGAGAGAGTCAGGACTTACCCAAAGGCTTGTATTCTCTTGCTTATGTATGTTTTCCTTCCCATAATCCTTCGAATGCTGCCACTCTGGTCCTTTCTCCATTCTCTTGTCACCCGTGGTATGGCATGACCTCACCCGATGGAATATTACAGCACATTGTTAGCTGATGAAAGTTTGAACGTAGGTTACATGAAGAGGTAGAAGTGAGCAGCACCTTCTTGAATTTAGGGGATTTTCTGACTGAGTTAATTGAACCCCAACAAGGGGATTGAAGGGCACACTGAAAGAAATTCTTTTCTCCTCGCTCCCAATAAGCCCGTATATTCCTATAAGTAGTTAATCGAACTATTAATTGAGCCTTTCATATCTGACTGATACGGCTCACATAGCAACTATAAATTCTTCTCGGTTTTCTTTTTACTTTTAACTTATATGGGCTAAGAAGTGTAAGGCTGGGAGTCCTTAGTAGACTTTGGAAATGCAAGACTTGATTCAACTCTAACAATGGAATCAGAATAGGAGAAGAGATGTTCCAGGAGCAGAATGATTTGTTCCAGGGACAAATAATTATCACAACCGGGAAAGCACAGGAGGAAAAAGGAGAACCGGTGCTACCAGTAGAAAGCAGATGTGCTCATAACTTGCCCTGACTATAGGTTATCACCCTCTGAAGTAAGAGATTTTAGATCACCAAGTAAGGCTCTTAAGGACAGGCAGTGGATGTTCTGATATGATGCTATGATTCTCTTCAGCTGTGGAGGTCTAAGTCCCCCAGCTGCTAGTACACAGCTGTAAGAGTTACCTGACCCGAGATAGCCAGCATCCAGGGACAGGTCAACGTGAAGCTTTGAAGGCCTAGACCTTTGCCCCAACTTGGGGTGCAAGGCCATGCCAGTTTCCGAGCTCCCCGTGGGATTTGTGGAGGTCTTCACTGAGACTGTATCACATTCCAACTTCTCCCTCTGCCCAGTCCTGCTTCCTTCCCTTCATTTCCACACACGTTGATCCAAAGAGCCCTCCCTAATAAAAATCCTGCACGCTATCTCCATCTCAGTGTCTGCTTCCCCAGGAAGGCAACCTGTAACATTAGAAAAAATGTCTCCCGATGGACTGGTGATGCCTGATATTCCACCACTTTACACCTCATTTCTTTCTGATGAATTGAGCCAGAGCAACTTGAAACTCACTGAACTATAGAATCACACCGACATTGTTAGGCTAAGTAGGTTCCAGTGTGAAATGCCCGTATCTTGTCTTCCCCAGAGCAACTGCTCTCATGAGAGAGCTAATGGTATTGCAGGCAGACGCTTCTCACTTCCTTTGTTCCCATTTGCTGAGGGGAGAAGGAAAGAGCAAAACTGTGTGTGCTTGGGAGATCAGAGGGATGTTGGGGAAGGAGGCAGGTTCAGAAAAGAAAGCCCATTGATTCTGGAATATTAGTGAGTCAGTACGGGAGCAAGAAGAGGGTAAAGGAAAGCAAATTATAAAAAGGATTCAGGAAATGCAGTCAGAAATTTTTATGAGGAAAATTCCTTTAGAATTTTACATTTCCCAGACGCCGAATTATGGAATTACTGAAAAGATCGTTAGTATTTTTACTATTTAATTCTTAGGAAATTAATTGGGTCCTGACTCTGTGCCAAGCCCCCTTTTACTACTTCATGATGATTCACTCAGTAGAACTTCCTCATCTCCAGTTTGCTTCATCAGTGAATCCCTGATAGGATTTTGTGGCTAACATGTGCTTCTTAAAATGCTGATATGATAGATTTGTTTCTAACAATAGGCTACAGATTAGCTGTTAGGAAGTAGATAGATAATTACAAGTGCATTAAAGCAACAGAGGTAGAAGCCCCCCAAATGATTGAAAAGATACAATAAATATTTAAACAGAGCTACATCACACCAGCACTGTAAATTCAAAGGATGTAATGGTGCTCCAGGCCTCCAAATCCTGTAGCAAATACTGTGACTTGCTTGTGAGAGAGGCAATTAACAAGATCTCTTCTTTTATCTTGGAGCCAGTGTTCTAATTCCTCTGCAGCATCTGCCCATACAACTAAGCACGTGTTCTCACATTTAGTTTCCACAATATTTATGGAAGAGAGCTTTTCCAAACTCCATTGACAGGTGAGGAAACTGAGGCTCAGAGAAGTTTTGGAAATCAATCATTTTGATTTGGGGAATCAAAGCAAAGCTGGTGGGTGGCAGAGCCAGAATTCAAATCTCAGTCACTGTGATACTCGAGCCCGTGGTGTATAGAGTGCTGTCTCTACCTGGAAAGGCTCACTGCAAGAGATGGTGCACAGTGTCCACCAAAGGCTCTCTCCTAGGCACGGACCTTGGAGAAGAGGCCAAAAAGTCTAGGGGGGATGATTCTGCAAAGTTTGTTTCCCTGTTTGTTTGTTCATTTTATAGGTTCTGAGTCTTCTGCTGTTAGATAATTGCTGTAGAGCTCTTGGGAGAGAGCAGCTAATAAGCCAGTAATTTGTCACATCCTTCTGATATAGCCACTGAATGGTCAGAACAACAGTCACTCCACATCTGCAGAAATATTTTACTTGGAGTCCCAAACCTGAGAATGATCTCAGCCTTCCCATCAAGAAGCTGCATAACTATAGCAAGTGGTTTGACAGTCGTGAGCGGTGGCTCGAAGTGCAAAGTACACAGCCAGACTCGCTGGGTTCAAATCCAGCTCTACCACTTACTAGCTGTGTGACTTTGGGCAAATTATTTAACTTCTCTGTGCCTC
Source organism: Grampus griseus (assembly GCF_964374135.1). Lineage (NCBI taxonomy): Eukaryota > Metazoa > Chordata > Mammalia > Artiodactyla > Delphinidae > Grampus > Grampus griseus. The sequence continues at coordinate 35,074,884 of NC_139010.1, forward strand.
GGTTTTCTCATCTGTTAAATGAGTATAGGATTAATGCCTCATCACACACGAGTTATCGTGAAGAATAAGTAAGTTGAGACATGTAAAACACTTAAAATGATGCTTGGCACACAGTAGGTGCTCTTTAAGAGTTAACAATTTTTATTATTTACAAAAGTTCTAATAAAAATCTACATTCAGGGCTGATGGTAAAAATAAATGAACTGTTTCTAAACTGTAAAAAAGAAAATAGACCCGTTATGGTATATGTGAAAGCTATACAGTCAAGCCACACTTATATGAATTGGACAGATATAAACGTAACTTTGCAAGTATGTTATATGTGGTTGCTAGGTCCAAGCTTCAAAGTTTTCCACTTGTCACTTCTTCAGAGCATTCCTAATTCTTTTCAGTTTAGCACTCAGGGATAGGGACCTCTTGCATCCAATAGGGACTGGACAAGGAATTACATTTCTGTCTGCCTTTGGAGTGCCACTGGGTGTGAATCCTGGACGATAACAGATAATGCCAGTATTTCTTGGTGGGGTTGAAGATGAAGGGAGGATTCTCTTTGTTAAGTGAGTTTATCTAGCTTTAGCAAATGACAAATATAGATGTTGGGAATGAATGAACCTCAAAAAATATGAATAGAATAAATGTATGTAACTATTTACACATGGATTTATTTAAACCTGCAGGAAACAAGCTAAACAAATTCAAGAGCAACTCAAAGAGCCACATAACGGTAAAAACTACAGTCTCAAAGCATCCAGCACAATGGCAAAGTCAGAGAACTTGGTGAAGAATCATGTCCAGCTGCAAAATGTAAGTTACACGTCTATACATCTCTTCCCACAGTCCATCTCAGTGCTTCCCGTCCAGAGGGGCTGGGGAGCCTGTGATCAGACTTGCATATTTTTTTCAGTACTCTGTAGATTTTTCCTTAAATCATGTTGCATTTTCATGTGCGCACACAAGTACTGGATAAAAGAAAGAAAAATTAACTCTCAGCTCTTGATTACAATCTGTAATATAATTAATCTCTGGAAGCAAAAAGAGCTTCAGTTGTTTGTTCCATAATCTCTTACTGAATCCTTACTTATCAGCAATGGAGCTGGGCACTAGGGGTACAATGTTCCCTACTGTAGGAAACTGATAGAGTAAAAAATACAGACACCCAGAGGAGGCTTGTAGGATGAGATGGTTGATATTACAGCAGAGATTGGAGAAGAGACCAAAGGGAGGTGGTGGGGGCAGAAGTGGAGGCAGCCACAAATCCAGGCTTGAACAGGATTTTGAAGAATATTTAAGGTTCATCAGAGAGTCAAAGAGCAGAGAACACAAGACTAGAACAAAGAGAAAGAATAAACCCATGGAATCCTAAGAATACATGCTATGTTGAGGCAACTCTGAGTTAAGGGGTGTGAGAGAAATCAAAGGTCAGAAACATGGGAGGGAAGAGTTGTGGTCCCAGAGTTGGGACTTCCTAACACCAGGCCTTAAACAGATACCAGAACTTGAAGTTAAATAAATGCAAGCTCTTTGAATCCTACATTCTTTCTAAAGTGGTTTTAAACATTTCTGAGATATATTGCAAAACACTAAATTAAAGACAAGCAAGTGTTCCCAAACAGGTCCTGCTGCTTGCAGGACCAATACTCCAGAGACAAGTGTAACTCCCAAGATTTTGCTCCGTGAAAGTTTTTAAGAGACAATCGAATCATTGGCCCGGGGGGTGGGGCAGGGAATCAGTGTCTTCATAATCTTCCACTGTGTGCAGGCTTTCTTCTGATTGGTTTGTGGTGAGGTAACAGGGTGGTAGTCCAGGAATCTGGTGTTCAGCCTGAAGTTGCCATCCTCTACCTAAGTAGGGACCTTAGTTCCTGCAGAAGAACTCAAAGATATCGTTATGAATATTTCATGAGAAGGAACCAGGCCCCTGCCCCATGCAGCGCTATTGTTTCTTGACTGTTCCTCCTTGTTTCTGCATTCCCTCCCTTCCCTGATTAGTCACCGTTTGAATCTGCTCTTTGGAACTAAGAGAGGGTCAAGGAGGTTGAATGAAGCCTATTTCCTACAAACCAGAAATGAGGACACAGAAAGGATTTGTATCCCCACAGGGTCCTGCTCCATTTCACAAATGCCATATAAGGCATACTGGAAGATTCCTATTAGGGTAGCAACTCTTTGTCCCCCACCAGATTGCACTTCCAGATTCTGAGACACAAAACGAAAGCACAAAGGCCATGATATAAACCTAGTATTTGAGTATAATACGCAATCACCCAGGACACATTGACACCCCTCCAAATGCTTGAATCACTGGGAATTTAAACATCATTTGTGATTTTAGGAAATCATTACCCCAAAAGTCGCCATTATGCTATGCATGACAGATGTACTTAGATGTTTAATGCGGAATTCATAAATCAGAATTGCTTCCCAGCAAAGTTTTGTTAAACTTGTAATCATGGTTGTGTGTAGGGATTGTTCTTTTCAGAAACAGGGTGAATGCTTTTGCTAATGATTTCTAATGAGTACTATCCCATCACTGTAAAAACAAACGCAGTGATGGAGGGCTTCTTTGCAACTGAACCTGTCAAAGATAAAGCCAGAGTCTAGTTAAAGTAGTAAGGACAGACTTTTGATCAGTAATATACTGTTGCATTACGGAAGAGAATCCAGTTTGAACTGAACCCAACTTCCATTCTTACAGAGGTGACTGGGAGTTTTAAAAGGAGAATGAGGGAGTAGGGAGGGGAAACAGTGGGGGCCTGACAGAGTCAGGGAGGTGAAAAATTACAAAGAGTTGGTCATAGAAATGCGATTAGGCCAGCTTTGTCTGGCCATTATTGAACTTAGGACCCTGTTGTTGCAGGAAAAATGGGGTGCAAGAGGATGGTCATGCCCCAGGTCTCGGGTGAGTCCCTGGGACGGGCCGCCAGGTGACGGTCCTTGGCTCTGTGTAGGAAAGAATTCAAGAGCTAGCCACAGTAAAGTAGACAAAGTGTGGGCCATCTCAGAAGGCAAAAGGTGGCCCCCAAATATGGGGTGGTTTGTTTTTATGGGCTAATGAGTGGGAGGATTATTCCAACAATTTTGGGAAGGGGCAGATGTTTCCAGAAACTGGGCCACTGCCCACTTTTGGCCTTTTATGGTTGGCCTCCGGAAGTATCATGGTGCCTCTAGGTGTGTCATTTAGATGCTAATGCATTACAGTGAGCATATAATGAGGCTCAAGGTCTAGTGGAAGTCGAATCTTCCACCGTCTTGGACCTAGCTGGTTCTAACTAGTTTACGTCGTGTCCTGTTCTTAATGGTTGTGTCATTCTTTTAAAGGCTGCGCCTTGCCCCCTTCCTTCCTATCTCACTGTCCTTCTACAGAGACTGGGAGACTGAGTCCCTACCCTTCCTAATGATTACATTTCAAATAAATTGTCTTTCAGGTCCATGAAAAGGACTTTCCCCAGTTGTAGGAGATACATAACACATCTCAAAGGGACAGAGGAAGGTTAACAATCCTAAACCCTTTTTAGTAAATGCTCTGAGAAAGAGAGGTCTGGGGACTGCCTCAGGCGTTGGCTAAAATGAATGGCAAATTCTTTTGGAGGCCTTGAGGGGCCTTTGTTGGCTTGTTCGTTTTTGGTGGGTTTTGGCAAGCATTTTAAGGGGGGGGGGTGGGCTAGGGATATAGCATTGTGAGCTGTTAGAACTATGTTAGAGTTTGCTCAGGTCTTTCAGTGTGAGGGTGAGTGGATGAAATATTTAGGCAGAAGTTCTGCAGTTTTTAAAGGCCAAAGTTGAGGCCTAATCGAAAAGAGGCCTTAGAGGAGCCTGTCTACTCAAGAAGAGAGTCTGTCGGTCCCTATGCATTGTATAGGGCTGCAGACAGAACACACACACAGTTTTGTATTCTTTCTCACCGAACATATGGTCAGTAGCATTTTCTCTATGCTTTACGATCTCCACACATTCATTTGGGAGACAGCATAATGGCCCACAGAGTGGTCACCTCACAATTTACTTCTCCTTCCCCTCCCAGTAGACACTCATGTTTTCTATTTTTTAATTATTAAAATTAAACTCTTCACTCATGTGTTTCCCCCACCCCTCATTTAACTGGAATTATTAGGATTCAGACAACAAGAAAGAAATTATCAACTGTAGGGCTGCCACACTTGAAAGACCTTTGGGTCCTATAGTTTTCTTTTCTTTTTCTCTCCCTCTTCCCTCCTCTTCAGCCCAGCCCTCCCCAGCGTTTTGTATGTTGGCACAGGGCAGCAGAGTTTCAACTGGATGATTCCCCCAGAGCCCAAGATAGGAAAGTGTCTTTTTATATTCATTCTACTTTTGGATAAAGAGAGGATACATATGACATTTTATCTCTGAGTTGTGGTGTGGTCAGCTAGTGAAACTGTGCAAATCAGATTGAGAGTTGAACCCACGTGCTGGGACTCGAACCCAGCCTAAACCCAGATTGGCACTTGAACCCACAGTCTTTTAACTGAGATCACCCACCTGGTTCCAGGACTTAATGAAGCTCAGGTTCTTTATGTCTCATCGCAGAAAGAATTCAGTGAGAGACAAAGTGATAGGTAAGAAGTGGATTTATTTAGGGAGATACACATTCCATAGACAGAATGCGGTCATCTCGAAAGGCAAGAACAGCCTTGGGAGAAACACACTCCACAGACAGCATGTAGGCCATCTCAAAAAGTGAGAGGCCCCGAAATGTGGTGTGGCTAGTTTTTATGGGCTGAGTAATTTCATAGGCTAATGAGTGGGAGGATTATTCCAACTATTTGGGGGAAAGGGTGGGGGTTTCCAGGCCCACTTTGAGGTCTTTTATGCTTAGCCTCTGAACTGTCATGGCACCTGTGGGTGTGTCATTTAGCATGCTAATATATTCCAATGAGCATATAATGAGGCTCAAGGTCTACTGGAAGTCCAGTCTTCTGCCGTCCTGGACCGAGTTCATTCTAACCAGTTTTCGTCATGTCCTATGGCTATATGTCATTCTTTTAAAGGTTGTGCCCTGCGCCCTTCCCTCCTGTTTCATTAGGATAGCACATTTCAAGGGATCAACAGTCTGAAAGGCTACACAAAAGCTGGGAGTTCAGGCAGAGAATAGATGGGAGAGGAAGGCATTTAAGGACCCTGAAGAAAGAGCGCAAGGTGCATTGAGGAGACTTCTGCATGCCAGCCATAGCATTCTACACACTGGCGACTGGGCCCAAGAGACTCCTGAGCAGATCGCTTTACAAGACTAGTGTAAAATGAACAAGTTGCTTTCCCAAAGGCACATATCAATTTCAGTGCAAGAAAGCAATATAGTCCCTACCAGCTTTGTTATACCTTTGTCAGCATTTCTTCTGCTAATTTAATAGGAGAAAATTGTATCCTTTAATTAAATTTCACTGTTTGAGAGGGTAATATAATCTCTGTTCATATATTTCTAGTCAGATTTCCACTATGGTGAATTATACGTTGATACCCTTGCTCATAGTTTTATTATAAGAAGCAAATAACAATTTAACAGCAATTTTTCATGCCATATGTTATGGGAGAAAATAGTAATAGAGAATACATATCAATAATCCCTTAAAAAGAAATTGAAATGTTTAAGAACATTTGCTTTCCTACAATGCTATGCTTAAGATGGATGAGAAGCATACAGGACATCTGAGCAGTTGGTCGAGTAGGAAGTAGTCTTAGGGAAAGCAGTAATTTGTCATGTGGCTAAGAAATATCTGCGTGCATATTCAAATGCAAATGTTTTAAAGAAAATTTGGAAAAGTATTTTTCTTTTGTAGGTCTATAGTTTTTTTCTTCAGACAAGAGCCATGAGGAAATACAAATGTTAATGATAACAGCAAAAAATGATAAAATAACGATAATGATAACAGCAAATAACATGTACTGGGTACAGACATAGAATCATGCTAAATAATATAAATACATAGCCTTATTTAGTCCTAACAACAACTACTTAGTTTACACCCACGATGTGCAGAAGAGGAATCTAGGACTCAAACAAAGCTTGAGAAAGTTCTGTCAGGCAGCTAGCTAGTGAATAGCTAAGAACCAAACCCACATCTCTGTAACTCAGTGGTTCTCCACAGGGGACAGTGTTGCCCCACAGAACATTTGGCAAAGTCTCGAAACACTTTGGGTGTTACAACTTGGGAGGGAAGTGTACAGGTGTCTATGAGTAGAGGGTGCTGACAAATACCCAGTAATGCCTGGGGTAGTCCCCCACAACAGAAAGTGTTCTTTCCCAAATGTCAGGAGTGGTGAGAAAGTCTGGAGTCCAAGGTCTAGATGCAAGATGTGTCCACTAGGAGATTCTGACAGCCTAGCACAGGAGTTCTATCACCAGTGCCCACTTCAGGCATTTATTTCTACTGCGTGGAAGGAGACAGGTAACCCTGGTACACTATAATCCTTAGGAGGGAAAATTTCCTACTTTGCTTACCATATCAGGCAAATTTATCTTTATCTTATCTTGGAGCCCAGGTTAACTACTTGAAATTCTCTGCAGTGTTTAACAAATGAATTGGCTGTTTCTGGCACTCCCCTAAGTTCATTAAACATTCATGGGGAAGGGTTTCACTTGACAGTCATTTAACAAGATGTGAAACACCCAATCCAGTGAAGCAACGTGATACTATGGGAACACTTGACTCAGAAGCTGCAGAACTAGACCTGGCGGTGCCTTAGAAGCACCTAGCCCCATACCATCCTTTACAAATGAAGCATTTGTAACTCAAAGAGATGAAGTGACCTCATTTCCTGTGTCCCCAGAGAGAGAGAGAGAGAGAGAGAGAGAAAGAGAGAGAGAGAGAGAGAGAGAGAGAACGCTGGGGCTAGAGTTATAACCTCCAGACCAGTCAAGGGAGTGAAACTTCCCAGCACCTAGTTCAGGGATCAGAAACAGAAGTCATCAAAAGAGAGATGATCTATTCTTTCTTAAAATCAAGGGAAAATATACATTAGTGAAAAGTAAAGGAACAAAATCATGTACCGCTTCCCACAGTTTTTTCAATAACCATCTTAGGAAGGATAGGTTTGTGGGAGTAACATTCAATGAGAAAGAACTGGAAGATAATATTTGCACGCTAAAGAAGAACAAGAAGAATTTAATGCCTAGTACAGCCTTGATAATTGGTACAGAGAGGCATTTATCCTGTAATGCTTTTTGAATTTTTTCTCTGTTGGACACTGCATGAAGATCTTAAAAAATACAAACAGGAGATGGATCCTGGCTTCAGGGACCTCATGGGCTAGTGCTAGAAACAAACACGTAAGCATATACTTTTCTTATCTTGTGGATACATTAATTCAAGTTGTTATCAGATAATGGAAAAGGACATCTAAAATTGGCGGGGGGGGAATCTGCAAAGCCCACACTGAAGCAGGTGACATTTACGCTGAGTCTTGAGAGTGAGTTGAAGTTCATCAGATAGTTTGATAGGGGTTGGTCAGAAGAGGTCATCTCTTTGAAGCATGAATCAAAGTTAATTTTGAATCATTCTAGTCTAAAACCTGATCTCTTGTTTTAAATATCAAATTCTAACTTATGGATTTGCTATAGATTCATACATTCATCTGTTGATTCAACTATGTATTAAATATCTAGTAAGGACCAGGGATATCATGATGACCAAAAATGACAGTGTTCCTACTTTCAAGGAGCTTACTGATTACTGTAGGTGACAGATATTAATCAAAGAATCCCACAAACAAATGCGCCAAGGCCTACAGCCAATAGTGAACAGTGCTGTAGAGCTTACAGGAGGCAGGTCTGGGAGATAACCTGACAATAGGAACAGCTAAGAGCTCTCTGAGAAGAGGGAATAACACGCGCTCAGTTCCCCCTGGCTGAAGCGGGCACCTGGTGAAGGTGAGGTGGTGGAGGGTGAGGGATGAGAGCCCGGAGGAGTGCTTGCTGTGCTGGGTGTCTGGAAACGGTGTCTAGCTCTATTATTCCTCTTCGGTGGAATGTGTTAAAGTTTGACAGCAGTTATTATAGTTCTTCCGGCTCTGGTACATGGTGCAAACATTCTTAAAATAACCACAACTGTTGAGTTGTTTTTAATTACTCGTATTAGAGATCCGGCTGAAACCACGCTCTAAAACATAACCACTCAGTCTCACGATCTTTTGGGCTCAAATCAGACCTGCAATAAAGAACTTTTTGACACAGACATAGGTGAGCTGAGAGCAATGCGGAGACAAGACACTGAAAACCTTAAAACCATTTTACAATATCCTCCCTCCTGGCTTTATTGCCTGGGGTTCCAGACCAGGTGATTATCAACTCTGTCAACATTGCTTTCCAACACAGCACGGCTTTCATTTAACTTTCTCTGGCTCGGGCTGCTTGCAGGGGGCAGACCTGGAAACAGCATACCTTGCTGTACTTCCAACATGCTCCTGCTTCATCTGACAGTTCTATTGATTTTAGGGCACCACTAACAGTGTGCTAGAAGCAAGGCAGGTGATGGTACAAACAACAGTGGGTGTCCTCGGCACCCAAGAACATTTCCACAAGCAGGGCTTTCAGGGAAGCCAATCGGGATGAATGCTTCCCCATGAAATAACAGTATGACCAGGGTCTGTGTGGGTGTTTGAAAGGAGAACGGCTGAGCTCATGCTGAAAGGACCAGTGCATGCTCTATGCCATCTTCTTATTCACGATTCAAGTGACATTACGTCAAATGGGGTTTTAACAAAACACGGACAAACACAAAATGTCAAGATCTGTGTGAGTACAGGAAAAGAACATGGATCAACTGCCGTACCTTGTAACATTGTACAGAAATGTTAAGGGGGAGGGCCAGACATGCAGCTAGCCTGAGCACTTGAACTTCACTGGGGATACTATCAGACGGATGAGATAAAATTGTGCCGACCTTAACTCCTCCCAGGGAGGAACTGCATACATTTTGGGAGGAACCATAATAAATGCTTTTAGCACAGATTATAAAATGTCCAAAAGCTATAGTCCTGGTCAGTTAAGCTGCCTTTAAGGAGAGTCTATGCAGACTGTTTTGCTGAGTGGGTTTTGCACCTTGAAGGCCTACAGCTAAGCTACTCAGGAAAATAAAGGAAAGCTGAATACTGCCTTTAGTCTCTAATTTATTATTATTTTTGGTATGTATCTTTTGCTTTAATTTTTTTTTAACATCTTTATTGGGGTATAATTGCTTTACAATGGTGTGTTAGTTTCTGCTTTATAACAAAGTGAATCAGTTATACATATACATATGTTCCCATATGTCTTCCCTCTTGCGTCTCCCTCCCTCCCACCCTCCCTATCCCACCCCTCCAGGCTGTCAGAAAGCACCCAGCCAATATCCCTGTGCCATGCGGCTGCTTCCCACTAGCTATCTACCTTACTACGTTTGTTAGTGTGTATATGTCCATGACTCTCTCTCGCCCTGTCACAGCTCACTCTTCCCCCTCCCCATAACCTCAAGTCCGTTCTCTAGTAGGTCTGCGTCTTTATTCCTGCCTTACCCCTAGGTTCTTCATGACATTTTTTTTTTCTTAAATTCCATATATATGTGTTAGCATACGGTATTTGTCTTTTTCTTTCTGACTTGCTTCACTCTGTATGACAGACTCTAGGTCTATCCACCTCATTACAAATAGCTCAATTTCGTTTCTTTTTATGGCTGAGTAATATTCCATTGTATATATGTGCCACATCTTCTTTATCCATTCATCCGATGATGGGCACTTAGGTTGTTTCCATCTCCGGGCTATTGTAAATAGAGCTGCAATGAACATTTTGGTACATGACTCTTTTTGAATTTTGGTTTTCTCAGGATATATGCCCAGTAGTGGGATTGCTGGGTCATATGGTAGTTCTATTTGTAGTTTTTTAAGGAACCTCCATACTGTTCTCCATAGTGGCCGAACCAATTCACATTCCCACCAGCAGTGCAAGAGTGTTCCCTTTCCTCCACACCCTCTCCAGCATTTATTGTTTCTAGATTTTTTGATGATGGCCATTCTGACTGGTGTGAGATGATATCTCATTGTAGTTTTGATTTGCATTTCTCTAATGATTAATGATGTTGAGCATTCTTTCATGTGTTTGTTGGCAGTCTGTATATCTTCTTTGGAGAAATGTCTATTTAGGTCTTCTGCCCATCTTTGGATTGGGTTGTCTGTTTTTTTGTTATTGAGCTGCATGAGCTGCTTGTAAATTTTGGAGATTAATCCTTTGTCGGTTGCTTCATTTGCAAATATTTTCTCCCATTCTGAGGGTTGTCTTTTGGTCTTGTTTATGGTTTCCTTTGCTGTGCAAAAGCTTTGAAGTTTCATTAGGTCCCATTTGTTTATTTTTGTTTTTATTTCCATTACTCTAGCAGGTGGGTCAGAAAGGATCTTGCTGTGATTTATGTCATAGAGTGTTCTGCCTATGTTTTCCTCTAAGAGTTTGATAGTTTCTGGCCTTACATTTAGGTCTTTAATCCATTTTGAGCTTATTTTTTTGTATGTGTGTATGGTGTGTATGGTGTTAGGGAGTGATCTAATCTCATACTTTTACATGTACCTGTCCAGTTTTCCCAGCACCACTTATTGAAGAGGCTGTCCTTTCTCCACTGTACATTCCTGCCACCTTTATCAAAGATAAGGTGTCCATATGTGCGTGGGTTTATCTCTGGGCTTTCTATCCTGTTCGATTGATCTATATTTCTGTTTTTGTGCCAGTACCATACTGTCTTGATTACTGTAGCTTTGTAGTATAGTCTGAAGTCAGGGAGCCTGATTCCTCCAGCTCCTTTTTTTGTTCTCAAGATTGCTTTGGCTATTCGGGGTCTTTTGTGTTTCCATACAAATTGCGAAATTTTTTGTTCTAGTTCTGTGAAAAATGCCAGTGGTAGTTTGATAGGGATTGCATTGAATCTATAGATTGCTTTGGGTAGTAGAGTCATTTTCACAATGTTGATTCTTCCAATCCAAGAACATGGTATATCTCTCCATCTATTTGTATCATCTTTAATTTCTTTCATCAGTGTCTTATAATTTTCTGCATACAGATCTTTTGTCTCCTTAGGTAGGTTTATTCCTAGATATTTTATTCTTTTTGTTGCAATGGTAAATGGGAGTGTTTTCTTGATTTCACTTTCACATTTTTCATCATTAGTATATAGGAATGCCAGAGATTTCTGTGTATTAATTTGTATCCTGCCACTTTGCCAAATTCATTGATTAGCTCTAGTAGTTTTCTGGTAGCATCTTTAGGATCCTGTATGTATAGGATCATGTCATCTGCAAACGGTGACAGCTTTACTTCTTCTTTTCCGATTTGGATTCCTTCTATTTCCTTTTCTTCTCTGATTGCTGTGGCTAAAACTTCCAAAACTGTGTTGAATAAGAGTGGTGAGAGTGGGCAACCTTGTCTTGTTCCTGATCTTAGTGGAAATGCTTTCAGTTTTTCACCATTGAGGATGATGTTTGCTGTGGGCTTGTCATATATGGCCTTTATTATGTTGAGGAAAGTTCCCTCTATGCCTACTTTCTGCAGGGTTTTTATCATAAATGGGTGTTGAATTTTGTCAAAAGCTTCTCTGCATCTATTGAGAATGATCAAATGGTTTTTCTCGTTCAATTTGTTAATATGGTTTATCACATTGATAGATTTGCGTATATTTAAGAATCCTTGCATTCCTGGAATAAACCCCACTTGATCATGGTGTATGATCCGTTTAATGTGCTGTTGGATTCTGTTTGCTAGTATTTTGTTGAGGATTTTTGCATCTATGTTCATCAGTGATATTGGCCTGTAGTTTCCTTTTTTGTGACATCCTTGTCTGGTTTTGGTATCAAGGTGATGGTGGCCTCGTAGAAGGAATTTGGGAGTGTTCCTCCCTCTGCTATATTTTGGAAGAGTTTGAGAAGGATAGGTGTTAGCTCTTCTCTAAATGTTTGATAGAATTCGCCTGTGAAGCCATCTGGTCCTGGGCTTTTGTTTGTTGGAAGATTTTTAATCACAGTTTCAATTTCAGTGCTTGTGATTGGTCTGTTCATATTTTCTATTTCATCCTGATTCAGTCTTGGCAGGTTGTGCATTTCTAAGAATTTGTCCATTTCTTCAGATTGTCCATTTTATTGGCATAGAGTTGCTTGTAGTAATCTCTCATGATCTTTTTTATTTCTGCAGTGTCCGTTGTTACCTCTCCTTTTTCATTTCAAATTCTATTGATTTGAGTCTTCTCCCTTTTTTCCTTGATGAGTCTGGCTAGTGGTTTATCTATTTTGTTTATCTTCTCAAAGAACCAGCTTTTAGTTTTATTGATCTTTGCTATTGTTTCCTTCATTTCTTTTTCATTTATTTCTGATCTGATGTTTATGATTTCTTTCCTTGTGCTAGCTTTGGGGTTTTTTTGTTCTTCTTTCTCTAATTGCTTGAGGTGCAAGGTTAGGTTGTTTATTCGAGATGTTTCCTGCTTCTTAAGGTGGGCTTGTATTGCTATAAACTTCCCCCTTAGAACTGCTTTTGCTGCATCCCATAGGTTTTGGGTCATTGTGTCTCCATTGTCATTTGTTTGTAGATATTTTTAAATTTCCTCTTTGATTTCTTCAGTGATCACTTCATTATTAAGTAGTGTATTGTTTAGCCTCCATGTGTTTGTATTTTTTACAGATCTTTTCCTGTAATTGATATCTAGTCTCATGGCGTTGTGGTCAGAAAAGATATTTGATACAATTTCAATTTTCTTAAATTTACCAAGGCTTGATTTGTGACCCAAGATATGATCTATCCTGGAGAATGTTCCATGAGCACTTGAGAAAAACGTGTATGCTGTTGTTTTTGGATGGAGTGTCCTATAAATATCAATTAAGTCCATCTTGTTTAATGTATCATTTGAAGCTTGTGTTTCCTTATTTATTTTCATTTTGAATGATCTGTCCATGGGTGAAAATGGGGTGTTTGAGTTCCCTACTATGAATGTGTTACTGTCGATTTCCCCTTTTATGGCTGTTAGTATTTGCCTTATGTATTGAGGTGCTCCTATGTTGGGTGCATAAATATTTACAATTGTTATATCTTCTTCTTGGATCAATCCCTTGATCATTATGTAGTGTCCTTCTTTGTCTCTTTTAATAGTCCTTATTTTAAAGTCTATTTTGTCTGATATGAGAATTGCTACTCCAGCTTTCTTTTGGTTTCCATTTGCATGGAATATCTTTTTCCATCCCCTTACTTTCAGTCTGTATGTGTCTCTATGTCTGAAGTGGGTCTCTTGTAGACAGCATATATAAGGGTCTTCTTTTTGTATGCATTCAGCCAATCTGTGTCTTTTGGTGGGAGCATTTAGTCCATTTACATTTAAGGTACATAACGATATGTATGTTCCTGTTCCCATTTTCTAAATTGTTTTGGGTTCGTTATTATAGGTCTTTTCCTTCTCTTGTGTTTCTTGTCTAGAGAAGTTCCTTTAGCATTTGTTGTAAAGCTGGTTTGGTGGTGCTGAACTCTCTCAGCTTTTCCTTGTCTGTAAAGGTTTTAATTTCTCCATCAAATCTGAATGAGATCCTTGCTGGCTAGAGTAGTCTTGGCTGCAGGTTTTTCTCCTTCAACACTTTCAGTATGTCCTGCCACTCCCTTCTGGCTTGTAGGGTTTCTGCTGAGAGATCAGCTGTTAACCTTATGGGGATTCCCTTATGTGTTATTTGTTGTTTTTCCCTTGCTGCTTTTAATATGCTTTCTTTGTATTTAATTTTTGACAGTTTGATTAATATGTGTCTTGGCGTATTTCTCCTTGGATTTATCCTGTATGGGACTCTCTGTGCTTCCTGGACTTGATTAACTATTTCCTTTCCCATATTAGGGAAGTTTTCAACTATAATCTCTTCAAATATTTTCTCAGTCCCTTTCTTTTTCTCTTCTTCTTCTGGAACCCCTATAATTTGAATGTTGGTGCATTTAATGTTGTCCCAGAGGTCTCTGAGACTGTCCTCAGTTCTTTTCATTCTTTTTTCTTTATTCTGCTCTGCAGTAGTTATTTCCACTATTTTATCTTCCAGGTCACTTATCCGTTCTTCTGTCTCAGTTATTCTGCTATTGATCCCATCTAGAGGACTTTTAATTTCATTTATTATGTTGTTCATTGTTGCTTGTTTCATCTTTATTTCTTCTAGGTCCTTGTTAACTGTTTCTTGCATTTTGTCCATTCTATTTCCAAGATTTCAGATCATCCTTACTATCATTATTCTGAATTCTTTTTCAGGTAGACTGCCTATTTCCTCTTCATTTGTTAGGTCTGGTGCATTTTTATCTTGCTCCTTTATCTGCTGTGTGTTTTTCTGTCTTCTCATTTTGCTTATCTTACTGTGTTTGGGGTCTCCTTTTTGCAGACTGCAGGTTTGTAGTTCCCGCTGTTTTTGATGTCTGTCTCCAGTGGCTAGGTTGGTTCAGTGGGTTATGTAGGCTTCCTGGTGGAGGGGACTAGTGCCTGTGTTGTGGTGGATGAGGCTGGATCTTGTCTCTCTAGTGGGCAGGTTCACATCTGGTGGTGTGTTTTGGGGTGTCTGTGGCCTTATTATGATTTTAGGCAGCCTCTCTGCTAATCGGTGGGGTTGTGTTCCTGTTTTGCTAGTTGTTTGGCATAGGTTGTCCAGCACTGTGGCTTGCTGGTCGTTGAGTGAAGCTGGGTGCTGGTGTTAAGATGGAGGTCTCTGGGAGATTTTCGCCGTTTGATATTATGTGGAGCTGGGAGATCTCTTGTTGACTGGTGTCCTGAAGTTGGCTCTCCTACCTCAGAGGCAGAGCCCTGACTCCTGGCTGGAGCACCAAGAGCCTTTCATCCACACGGCTCAGAATAAAAGGGAAAAAAAGTAGAGAGAATTAGTAGAAGTATGAGGAAAGAAAGAAGGAAAGGAGGGAAGGAAGGAAGGAAGGAAGGAAGGAAGGAAGAAAGAAAGAAAGAAAGAAAGAAGGAAAAAGGCAAGAAGGAAAGAAAGGGAGGGAAGGAGGAAGGAAGGAAGGAGGGAAAGAAGGAAAAAAGAAAGAAAGAAGATACAGTAAAAATAAAATAAAGTATAATAAAGTTATTGAATTAAAAAATTCTTATTTAGAAAAAAAAAAAAGGGACGGATAGAACCTTAGGACAAATGTTGGAAGCAAAGCCATACAGACAAAATCTTACACAGACTCATACACATACACCCTCACTAAAAGAGGTAAAGGGGGAAAAATCATAAATCTTGCTGTCAGAGACCAGCTCCTCAATTTGGGATGATTCGTTGTCTAAAGGAGGGAAGGAAGGAAGGAAAGAAAGAAAGAAAGAATGAAGGTAAAGTATAATAACGTTATTAAAATTAATTATTAAGAAAAAATTTTTTAAAAAAACCATGGACGGGTAGAACCCTAGGACAAATGGTGGAAGCAAGACTATACAGACAAGATCTCACACAGAAGCATACACATACACACTCACAAAAAGAGGAAAAGGGAAAAAAATCATAGATCTTGCTCCCAAAGTCCACCTCCTCAATTTGGGATGATTGGTTGTCTATTCAGGTATTCCACAGATGCAGGGTATATCAAGTTGATTGTGGAGCTTTAATCAGCTGCTTCTGAGGCTGCTGGGAGAGATTTCCCTTTCTCTTCTTTGTTCTCACAGCTCACCGGGGCTCAGCTTTGGATTTGGCCCTGCCTCTGCGTGTAGGTCACTGGAGGGCTTCTGTTTTTTGCTCAGACAGGACGGGGTTAAAGGAGCTGCTGATTGGGGGCTCTGGCGCACTCAGGCCGGCGGGGAGGGAGGGGCATGGAGTGCGGGGCGGGCCTGCGGCGGCAAAGGCCGGCGTGACTTTGCACCAGCCTGAGGCCCGCCGTGTGTTCTCCCGGGGAAGTTGTCCCTGGATCCCGGGAACCTGGCAGTGGCGGGCTGCACAGGCTCCGCGGAAGAGGGGTGTGGAGAGTGACCTGTGCTCGCACACAAGCCCCTTGGTGGCGGCAGCAGCAGCCTTAGCGTCTCCCGCCCATCTCTGGGGTCCGCGCTTTTAGCCGCGGCTCGCGCCCGTCTCTGGGGTTCGCGCTTTTAGCCGCGGCTCGCGCCCGTCTCTGGAGTTCCTTTAAGCAGCGTTCTTAAACCCCTCTCCTCACGCGCCAGGAAACACAGAGGGAAGAAAAAGTCTCTTGCCTCTTCGGCAGGTGCAGACTTTTCCCCCGGACTCCCTCCCGGCTAGCTGTGGTGCACTAACCCCTTCAGGCTATGTTCAAGCCACCAACCCCAGTCCTCTCCCTGCGCTCTGTCCGAAACCGAAACCCGAGCCTCAGAGTCTCAGCTCGCAGCCCCGCCTGCCCCGGTGGGTGAGCAGACGAGCCTCTTGGGCTGGTGAGTGCCGGTCGGCACCGATCCTCTGTGCGGGAATCTCCCCGCTTTGCCCTCCGCACCCGTTGCTGTGCTCTCCTCCAAGGCTTCGAAGCTCCCCCCTCCGCCTCCCGCAGTCTCCGCCCGCTAAGGGGCTTCCTAGTGTGTGGAAACCTTTCCTCCTTCACAGCTCCCTCCCACTGGTGCAGGTGCTGTCCCTATTCTTTTGTGTCTGTTTTTTCTTTTTTTTCTTTTGCCCTACCCAGGTACGTGGGGAGTTTCTTGCCTTTTGGGAGGTCTGAGGTCTTCTGCCAGCGTTCAGTAGGTGTTCTGTAGGAGTTGTTCCACGTGTAGATGTATTTCTGGTGTATCTGTGGGGAGGAAGGTGATCTCCGCGTCTTACTCTTCTGCCATCTTCAAGGTCCCCCCCCCCCCTTGCTTTAATATTTTAAGTGAACTTTATTTTGTAGGACAGTTTTAGATGTACAGAAAAGTTGCAAAGTTAATACAGAGAGTTCCCATATACGCTGTGCCCAGGTTCCCCTATTATTAACATTGTACATTGATATGGGACATTTGTTCAATTAATGAACTCATACTGATGCATTGTTATTAACTCAAGTCCATGGTTTATTCAGAATTCGTTAGTTTTTACCTAATTACTTCTTCTTTTCCAAGATCCCCTGCGGATACCACACCACATTTGGCTGTCATATCCTTTGGTTCCTTTTGGTTGTGACAGTTTGTCAGACTTTCCTTATTTTAATGACCTTGATAGTTTTTAGGAGTCCTGGTCAAGTATTTTGTAGGATGCTCCTCTACTGGAATTTGATGTTTTTTCTGATTAGATTGGTATTACGGGGTTTTGTAAGAAAGACAATACAGGTAAAGTGCCTGTTTCATCACATCCTATCAAAAGTGCATTCTCTCAATATGATTTATCACTGTTGATGATTCCTTTTGTCATCTGTCTGAGGTAGTAATGTCAGGCAGCTCCATTGTGGTGTTACTCTTTCTTCCCCATCCCTTTCTACAAAGTTCTCTTTAGAAGGAAGCAACCACGTGTAGTCCACACTTAAGGACTGGGGAGTTATGCTCACCCTTTGTGAAGGTAGAGTATCCACATAAGTTATTTGGAATTCTACTGCAGAGAATTTGTCTCTTCTTCAATTATTGAGTGGAATGCTCTTCCCTTAGGGGAGATCAGGCTCTGGTGAGGTCTCTTTTCACTAAAAAGTCGACAGTTATAATGCAGAACATTGTGCGTGCATTTCAAAATGGTTACTTTCTCATCAGAGACATGAGACAATTTTTTATTTTTTTTCATTCTTTTTTTGTGAGCATCTGGTGTGGTCCTGGAGGAGGTTAAACTCAAGAAAGTGTGAGAACACTCCCTAAGACTATAGCCCTGAGATAATTTTTACTTTCCCTCTAGTCCACATGCAGATTCCAAAAACGTATTAAATTACCACTTAAGTATTCCTACCAGTTTATGGTTGTGGAAGATTCTTCTGTAGGTAAGCTTGTTACTGACCAGGGTTCTTGGCCTCCCTTGCTCGCTCCCTGAGGGGGGAGGGGAAGGGGCGAGCTGTTTCTTTATATGGGGTGAGGGTAGGGGCGGGTCCAGGGGTCAGGCCAAAGGGATGGCTTAGGTGGTGTGCCCACCCCCTTGGTGGTGCTGTGTGCAGGGCGCATGCGCAGTACCCTGCTTTTGCTCCGGGCATCTCAGAAGTGGCAGTTGGGTTTTTGTATCTTGTCATTCATAATTTGCCTCAACTGCACATGTATGTAGATATTTTATTTTTATTATTTTTTTTGTGGTACACGGGCCTCTCACTGTTGTGGCCTCTCCCGTTGCGGAGCACAGGCTCCGGACGCGCAGGCTCAGCGGCCATGGCTCACGGGCCCAGCCGCTCCGCGGCATGTGGGATCCTCCCAGACCGGGGCACGAATCCGCGTCCCCTGCATCGGCAGGCGGACTCTCAACCACTGCGCCACCAGGGAAGCCCCGATAAGTGAGTTTTATTGCCATTATCCCCTAGTTAGCGGGACTCGTAAGGCGGACAGAGTCCATAGGAGGAGCTTTTCTGTGGTGGAGTGTTTCCCTTAAACCCAGCAGGGACAAAGGAGCTGCTTCCCTGGTGGGGGTGTCTGAGCAAACAGGCAGAATGCAAGCAAGGGTACAATAGCAAGAATGGCACATAGGAGTCCAACCCGCCGCATCCTCTTATCTGTCGATGGTTCCTGTCTTTTGAATAGGTCTCTCAGATTTTCCACCGGCTCACAGGTGTACTGTTCTGTTGTACCTGCGGGGGTAAAAGCTTTAGTGTGGGCAGATGTACCCAAGTAGATATCCCTTGCAGTTTGACAACGGGGAGTGAGGGGCGGCTAAAATTACTTTATAGGGGCCTTTCTATTTTGGCAATAGTTTTTTGGGAGACCCCTCTTTCCAGGTTTTAAGAACTTGGTCCCCGGGGTTTATTTGTGAAGGAACGGCCCCTTCCACTTAGTGGGAGCTGGCTGTGCCTTGCTGGCATAGTCCTGGATTGCTTTCTGAACGTGTTCTAGATTAATAATAATATACCTCAGGGTCTGACTCACTTCCTCATCCAGTAGAATGTCAGTAGTAAGAAAAGGCCTCCCATAGGTCATTTCAAATGGGCTGAGCCTCAGATTATAACTGGGGGCTACACGGACCCTGAGGAGTCCAATAGGAAGCAGGTGGGTCCAGGGTTCACGAGTCTCTGGCAGAGCTTTGCTCAGGTTTTCTTTAAAGTATGGTTCATTTTCTCTACCTTCCCTGAAGACTGGGGGTGCCAAGAGGTATGTAGCTTGTAGTCTATCCCTAGGGCCATTGTGAGTCCCTGTGTGATTCTGGCTATAAAAGAGGGCCCGTTATCGCTCTGGAGGGACTTTGGAAGTCCCAACCGAGGAATTATTTCTTGTAAAAGGGACTTACAGACTTCAGTAGCCTTTTCAGATTGAGTGGAGAAGGCTGCATCCCATCCCGTGAAAGTATCAATGAACACAAGAAAATATTTATATCCTGACAACAGGGGCATTTGGGTGAAATCTAACTGCCAGTTCTCCCCCCAGGTATGTCCCTCAGCATTGAACTGGCCTGAGTAACAAAGGGGGGATTGGATGGGCCTGTGGTTTATTACGGACACATAAGCACAGGCAAATGTTACTTGTTTTACTGTTCTTTTAATCCCCTTCCCTGAAAAAGCCTTTTGCATCAAGTCCCACAGTGCAACTCTCCCATAGTGGGTGGCATCATGTAAGCTCTTAGTGAGTTACCATTGTTGGGCCTCAGGGGTTAGAACCTTATTCTCCTTTTTATACCAGCCTGTGCTTCCTTTCTCATAGCCCCATTTCTCAGCATTTTCTTGTTCCTGTGGGGAATACTGGGGAAGGCTAGGGAGTTCGGGGGTGGGGGGCAATCACTAGGGCCATAACTTGCTCAGGCTCTTGCAGTAGAGCTGCCTGTGTTGCAATTCAGTCAGCTTTGCTTGGCTCACGAAAGGTCCATCCCTCTGATGGCCCCTACAGTGATCACTGCCACCTGGGTCGGGAGCTGCACTGCTTCTAAGGAGCCAGAATTAAATCTTTAGGAGAGAGTTTCTAGCGGTTAACATTCCTCTTTCTTTCCAAATGGCAGCCTGAGCACGCAGTACATGGAACCTGTATGTCCAGGGTGGCAGGGCCTTGGCTTCTGTGACTTCACCGAGACTGCCTATGGCATACCCTGCCTTTCGGGTTCCCATTTCTATAAAACTGCTCCCATCAGTAAACCATTCAACCTCAGGGCTGTCAAGAGGCTCATCTAGAAGATCAGACCTGCTGGAGTAAGTCTGTTCTATGGTCTCTATATACGAACACACTAAGTCTCCACTCTCAACCACTGGGTGCAGAGTTGCCGGGTTCAGGGTTTGACACACCTTTAAAGGTAATGTCGGGGGTGTCCATTAGGAGGGCCTGATATCTTGTTAACCTTCCTCCAGTCAACCAATGATGTCCTGTGACTTCCAGTACAAACTGTACCTAATGAGGGGTTAATACATCTAGGTGTTGTCTCAGGGTGAGCTTGGAAGCCTCACTGACCAACAGGGCTGTGACAGCTACTGCCCGCAGGCAGCTTGGCCGTCACAGGGCCACTGAATCCAGTTGTTTTGAAAAGTAAGCCATTGGTCTCTGATCCAGTCCCAGCTTTTGGGTCCGGACTCCTAGTGCTATCCCTGACCTCTCATGAATGTACAGGGCAAAGGGCTGGTGCTCTACTCAATGCAGTCTTTAGAATCTCAGAGGCCTGCTGGTGGTCCCTATTCCATTGAAGGGGCTCCCTTTCTTCTCACTTTAGAACCTCCTGTAGGGGTTTTGCTATAAGGCCATAATTTGGAACTCAGATATGACAGACACCAGCCATCCTGAGAAAGCCTCCAAGCTGCCTCTTTGTGGTTGGAGATGGTAGTGCACTAATTACTGTTTTTCCATCTATGGCCAGGGCTCTTTCCCCTGGGGTCAAAACAAATCCTAAATACTAAACCTGTTGCTGTGAGATCAGAGCCTTGGTTGGAGACACTTTATATCCCCTTTTTGCCAGAAAATTTAGGACCCTAGCAGTATATTGATCTGAATCTTGTTTGGTCTCACTACTTATCAATAAATCATCAACATATTGTAGCAGAGTTCCCTTCTCAAGGCTCAGTTCCCTTGCTAACACATTTCCAAAAAGATGGGGGCTGTCCCTAAAACCCTGCGGAAGCACTGTCCAGGTATATTGGGTAGCCTCCAGGGTGTCAGGGTCCCTCCATTCAAAGGCAAAAAGGTATTGAGAGTCTGGATGTAGGAGAATACAGAAAAATGCTTCTTTGAGGTCCAAAACAGAGAAATGCTGAGCATTTCCCAATACTTGGGCGAGGAGGGTGTATGGGTTTGGCACCATTGGGTGAATAGGGATGACTGCCTCATTCACTGCTCGCAAGTCTTGCACAAACTGATGCTCCCTGTTAGGCTTCTGAACAGGGAGGATCAGGGTGTTGCAAGGGGATCAGCAGGGCCTAATGTGTCCGTGTTTTAGGAATTTGGTGAGCGGTGATTGGATCCCCATCAGGGCTTCAGGCTTTAAAAGATATTGTCTCTTTCAGGGTCCTTTCCCTAGGCCTTAATCATATTTTCATTGGGAAAACATGTTTTGCCCTTCTTGGAATCAAGGTATCCCAAACTGCAGGATCTACTTGTTCTCTAATTTCTTGGGGGGAGGTCTTGGGGAATCTTTTGATGACCAGCACATGGGTCATCTGGGGCTACTAATAGATGCACATTCTTTATTTGAATTTTCTACCTCATTGGACTACGAATATACTAGCTCCTAATTTATTTAGCAAACCTCTTCAAGGAAGGGGTCAGGGCATTGTGGCGTATACGAAAAGGAGTAATGATAACGGACCCGACTCTGCAGGCAAGGGGAGACGTAAATCGCCTTACCTTCGGCTGTCCATCAACTCCCGTCACGGTACAGTCACGGTTGGGGAGGGGGCCGGCCTAGTCACAACAGAGGAGGTGGCTCCAGTGTCTACAGGGAATTCAGTTCTCCTACCCGCCACGTCAAGGGTGACCTGAGGCTCTGCTGGAGTGATGAGGATGGAACGAATAGGATCTGGAGCCAGGCAGGCACTCGCCCCATCAGACGGTGTGTGGGAATCTCTCATCCGAGAGATTCACAAGGAACTGGGGTTGGGGCCGCCCCTCTGGCGTGCCACAGGAGGGCGCTCAGGACATTCCCCCTTCCAGTGCCCCTCCTTCCAACAAAAGGCACACTGGTTTGTGCCCGGGCGGCTTCTTGGTGGTCTGTCCAGCCTTTGCAGCCTTTTAGGGTCCCCTCGAGGTGGTGGGTGGATCAGAGGGGCCAAAAACTGCGTTTTCTTTATCAGCCTCTTATCCTTATTGGCCTTTTCTGTTAAGTCTTGATTGCTATAGACCTTGAAGGCCTCCTCTACCAAGGTTGACCATGGGGTTTGCGGCCCAGCCTCAAGCTTTTGTTACTTTCTCCTGATATCAGGAGAGGCCTGGGTGATAAAATGCATGGCCAACAGTGTCCTCCCTTCTGCAGACTCAGGGTCTAAATCGGTGTACTTCCTGAATGGCTCTGTCACCTGCCTCAGGAAGACTGCCAGGTTTTCATCTTTTTTCCTGTGTAACCTCTGGGATCTTATCACTTACAGGCTTCACCATATACCTTTCATTCCTTCTGATAGATGAGTAATATAATGTCTCATCCTAGCCTGGCCTACACGATCTTCATTGTACCAGTGTGGGTCACGTTCTGGGATTGCGTCCCCCCCGGCCTGATAAATTTGGCGGTGTGGATAGGTGACCAGTAGGCCATCTGTGTGCTCCCTGGCCTTTCTCGGTATACGCTCCTTTTCATCTGGGGTGCAACTGGGTCAGAATAACCATGATGTCCTGCCAGGTAAGAGAGAATGTTAACCCCAGCCTGATGAATTTGTCAGGTTCAGGTTGTCAGGGTTCTCTGAGAACCTGCCAAACCTCTCCTTACAGATTCCTAAGTCCCCCATCGAGAAGGGGACATGTACTCTAGTAATCCCTCCATTCCCATTAGCTACTTCCCAGAGGGGGTAAAGGCCTTGTAGGGCAAAAGTGGTGGCTAACTTTGAACCTCATCGGAGCCCCATTGGAGGAAACGCGAGGGGCTCCGATTTTTGAGTTTCTGACTTGACAGGGAAAGGTGGGGGTCTGGGAGTTGAAGAAGACGGTGAAGGGGAAGAAGAAAGGGGGGGACTGAGAAGGAGGCTTAGTACCCCGATGGCTAGTCGGCAGTTGGAAGAAGGGGTCTGTGAGAACGCCTGGCTCTGAATCTTTTGGGGGCAACACAGGAAGAGAGGAATCCCTCAGTCTGGAGCCTACACATACGGGACCTCTCCCCATTTTTAAGACTGCTTGCAAAATAGGTCCAGTTGTAAAATGGTGTTAAATTTAAGGGATCCATTCCGTGGCCACTTCTCCTGGTCACCCAAGGTATACGGGAACCGGGCCGTGTTGCAAAAGAAAATCAGCTTAGTTCTTTACTGTCTCCAATTGTTAAGACTGCAACCCAGAGGAGAATCTCTGGGGATTCCCTGGGCATCTCCCATGCTTACATATAAATCTGGAAGCTAACAACCAGAGATCCTGGGGGCCGGATGGAGTCGAGGTCTAGTGTAACGACAAAGGGGGTCACAGAATTCCCTCCCCAGAGTGAGTGACACAGACAAGGGGTCTCCAGGATGAAGGGGATGGGAGTATAGGTAATGAGGACCAAGGGAAAGGACAGGAGAGGAGGGACAGAAAAGACTGAAAAAAAAGAGACAGGAAGAGATTGCCTTTTCAGCCTGCCCCCCGAGGGTGTCTATTCAGGCACCAGCCTGTGCACTTCCAGAAAGGGCCAGTGAAGGAGGGAGCACCCTGTCCACTGCCCACCAGGTGATCAAGCCCCGAAACCAGCCAGTTGTACATCGTCTGCAGGTCGCCAGCCCACAGGCGGGACTCTCATCCACACATACACCGGTATATAGAAATCTGCCCCTTCAGCCTGTTCCCAATGAGACATCTCTTGGCAGAGGAAAAGACAGGTGAGAATATTGGGAGGATCGGACGTCCAGCCACTACATGATAGGAGGATTGAACCTCTGTCACTCTCATGTATCTCCCATCAGGGAAGGCCCACTGGACCCAGGTCTGCTTGGTGTGAGGCGAGCCTCTCCCACCTCTGCTTGTGACCTGTCAAGGTGAGCTGTTGCCGGCCAAAGGGAGCAGGTCTCACAGGCTGAGAACAGTGATGCTGTAGCTGCCCGACGTCCACTGTCTCGGGAGGATAAGACAGAGAAGTAGGAGAGGACAGAGAAAGAAGTAGAGAGATTTCAGGAGAGGGAAAGGGAAAGTGTTGAGGGAAAAAGGGCAAAGGGGAGGGGGAAAGCGTCGTCGCCTGAATGAGGGTACTGAGGCCCTCAGGGGCCAGGAAGGCAGACTTACCAAACGTGGTGACGCTGAACCAAGAGGTTCAGGTGGCCACCTGTCACCCACTGGGAAGCTGCATTCGGTGGTCGGTGGTCCCGGAGGTGCCCAGATCCCCACCCGGGAATGGGAGAATATCCTGGCAGAGTCACAACAAAGCATGTTACTGATTCTTGGCCTCCTTAATCAACAGAAATTGATAAGAGGCCAGATGAGAAATTCAGGCAAGGCTTTACTGGGACTCAGTGCTGCAGCAGGAGGGAGTGAGAACAAGTAACAGTTTCCCTTGCTCGCTCCCTGAGCTGGGGCGAGCTGGTTCCTTGTATGGAGTGAAGGTAGGGGCGGGTCCAGGGGTCGGCTTAGGTGGTCTGCCCACCCCCTTGGTGATGCTGTGTGCAGGGCGCATGTGCAGTACCCTGCTTTTGCTCTGGGCATCTCAGAAGGGACAGTTGGGTTTTTGGTGTTTTGTATCTTGTCGTTCATAATTTGCCCCAACTGAGCATGCACGTGGTTATTGTTAGTCCTGAATAGATTCTTTGTATTCTGTTGCTGGAGGAGGCGTTTGTCCAGGTGCAGGCACCGCAGCAAAGGCTCCCAGGTCCCAGGCTGTCTCAAGGTGATCCTGGCTGATTCTCTGTATTCACTTGTCTTTCCAGGTTTTAGAGGGGTGGTTTGCCCTGCAACCTCAATTTGGATGTAAGAATAGCCATTGATTTTGTTTGTTCAGCTTTTCTCTTATTTTAAGGACAGGAATGATGATTTCTAAGCTCTTTATTTGTCAGATCTGAAAACTGGAATCTATGTCTAAATTCATTTGAACCAATATGTATGGGATATTAGTTTGAAGGATTGCCAAATTATTAGGTTTTTTTGTGTTCCCACTTGTCTCAACTAACCTTGGATTGGGGTACCAGCAGTTTAAACCTGCATCTCAGATTAAATGTAGCCACTGAAATGAAAACGATTCTCAAAAAGGCTATGAGAGAAAAATCCAAAATAATAAATTTTGGAGACAAATTTGTGGTAATGGGCCACAATAATACCAGTGAAAGCAACTGCATAGTATAATAATAATCTAAGCATTTGAAAGAAAAGAGTTAGAACATTATATCTATTATGAATGCCATGAATCAAAGCAGAGGCTCTGAACCAATGGCCCCAAGGCTGAACTAGGCTTTTTGTTTGTTTGTTTTGGTTTTTTTGCGGTACGCGGGCCTCTCATTGCTGTGGCCTCTCCCGTTGCGGAGCACAGGCTCCAGACGCGCAGGCTCAGTGGCCATGGCTCACGGGCCTAGCCGCTCCATGGCATGTGGGATCTTCCCGGATTGGGGCACGAGCCCGTGTCCCCTGCATCGGCAGGCGGACTCTCAACCACCGCGCCACCAGGGAAGCCCTGAACTAGGCTTTTTGACATACATTGTTTTTGAAAAAGGAACGGGCTGCTGACTTTTAATGATTTGGCAATTTCTCTAGAAAATGGGTGTGGGTGAGCTAGAAACACTGGCCAATGTCGCCCACTGATAGCCCTCTGCAGAAGTAGCACAGAAGTTACCCCCTCCAATTTGCTACAGATGTCTCCAGATAATCTTGCCTGTGTCTATAGCTGAGGCTTCCAACCATCTGAGTTTGTCTTCTCAAGCAATTTATCAAAAAATTCCAGTAGATCTTTTATAGAACCTGGAAGTCTAGAAACAGAAATTCAGGATGTTGTTTACATTTCAATAACAAGTTGATTCAATTCACTTTTTCCATGGATGATTTATGATAAACAATTAGTCAACAAAGGAGTACATGTGAAGGTATTTCCATCATTTTTTGGATCTTTGTAACTTGGGGCTGTTGAAAACAACCACCTTTTCCAAATTATCTCCATGTCTTCTTTTTGTTCCATGTCAACTCACTCCATTTTGCAAGAAGCCTAAATAGCTTCTGTTAAGTCCATTTTGTAGAATTCATATTCTGATTCAAGATGTGGTCATTACTAACACTATGTGGTTTGTTTTGGAAGTACTTAAAAAGAAAACAATTTAGTTAGAGATTTTGAACTTAAAGTTACATAACCTTGACAATTTTCCTAGTCTCCATAGCCCATACCCACCAATATACTTTTTCCCAAGGATAACAACTAGTTAATAGTTTACTTTTGTTTCCCATCTGCATCCCGTGTGGTTGCGTGCACACACACACACGCACACAAACACATGCACAAACATTTATGTATATGTACATACAAAATCTATACATATATATATACACACATACAAAGCTAAATGTGTTTGTATATACACACATACATACACTTATATATACATCTGTTTACTGCATTTTCCTTCTTTGCACATGTGGATTCATATTATGCATACTTTTCATACTTTGATTTTATTCAATGGCTGTATAATATTCATTGGTGGCCATTTCTGTTGTTTCCAGTTGCTTCTCTTCTGTGTTTGCTTTCTCTTTTGTTATTAAAAATTGTACCACTGACATACTTTGCTGATTATATCATTTCCAACTTTTACAATTAATGATGGAAATCCCTAGAGGTAGTCATCTACATCAAAGAGTACCAGTACTCTGCATCAGAGTACCTATATTTAATATTTTGCAACACATTGCCAATGTGTACCCCCAACAAATTAGCACCAACTCTATTTTCCTTGAATCTTTGCCTTTACTAAGTACTCCTGAAATTTAACGTTCTCTATGCTGATTTTCATCTCTACAATGAGTTCAGGTATATACTTTTTTGTATGTATTCTGCATATCTATCTTTGTTTTTCTGTGAAATTCTTGTTCGTATATTACATGTGAATATCTGGATTTCAAAATCTAATTTGGTTATTAGCCTTCAAAAAATGTCATCTCTCAGCATAGTTTTCATTGGAGTTTCTAGAAAAGAAACTTGCTAATCCTTGTTGCTTGTTCAAGTGCCAAGTGTCCAGGGAGTGTTAAACTTGACAACTGCTGCCTGATTGAGATGCCATGTGATATTTCTCTGATTGAGATGCCATGTGCTATTTCTCTGGGAGCAAAGTTTTTCTCAATATGCCATAGCTATAGGGTTTTCTTTAGACCCCTGCCTTGTGATATCTCATGGTCAAAGGTGAAACCAAGGGTTAATAACTATAAAGAGTAAACTGTTCACACGCTTCTCTTATTAGACATGGTAATTACCTGGTATCAGGCTGAAAGAGAGAACAGTGGAGAGTAGTGGGCAGATAATCTAAATCAAAGCCTTCCATAAATCTGAGACTTGTGAAGTTCAATCAGTTAGCATTTATTGAATCCCTATTGTTAGTAGTCCATCTACTAATTAATTTTTTTTGTAAAATGTGCATTGAATTAAAAATTCCTTGTATTAACTTATATAATATTGTATATCAACTATACTCCAATAAAAAAAATATGTGTGATTTTGGCTCTCAGGCATAGTGTGCCATGGGTAAAGACTGAAACGAAAAGCTAGACTTAGGATTCTAACGTGAAGAACCCTGTTGAATGGACCTTATCTAATCACAAAGAGTTCTGGGGGCAAGAGGGGAGAGCATATTCAGTGTGTGAGAAATGGGATGAAAATGGTGTTTTTGTCATTCTCCTGATCAGGTGCCCAGTGGAAAAGTTACTGGTAAGTTCCAGTAACTTTTTGATACCCAGCTGTAGTGTCAGAGGCCCTGCTCTCATAACTTCTCCTCCAGCTCAACTCTGTGCATGTGATTTCCCACAGTATTCAAAGGCGGAAAGGCATCCCGTGACTGCATTGGAGAAAATGATGGAGTCAAGTTTTGCCGGCCCCCAGTCATTCCCAGAGGTCCCTTCTCCCAACAGAGGAAGCCAATCTGTCAAACACCACAGGTACAGGTAGCTAATCATGGTGGGAATGGGCGTGTTGACACAATGTATAACACTGGACAACACATGCCGAGGAATGACAACATTATTCAGGAGAGATGATCGTTCTTGCTTCTCCTGTAGTTCCCCATGCAGTGGATGCTCAAGCAGCTCCTGGCAGGCAAAGCAAAGATACCAGCAGGCAGCAGTGCCCCTAGAGGAAGCCTAAAGGTACTATTAACAGCACCCATCAAGTCTGCAGACCCAGACCAGTGAATGAAACTATTGCAATCTGAAAAACTATTAAAAACATGATTTTTCCTAGCCTGCCTTATCAGTCTGCAAATGTAATGACTAATTCTTCCCTAGGCAGCTGACAGGACATGCTCCAGGTCTTCCAACATGGTTCTCACACAAAGAAAACTTTCCAGGGGGAAGAAGCCTGGCAAAGCTTCTCCTTTGGTTTATTAGATCTTCCATTATCAATGTTAGATCTTCCATTATCAATGGAGTGGGACTTTTAGATCTTCCATTATCAATGGAGTGGGACTTTTTTTTTTAACAAGCTGACTGTAAAAATTGGCTCTTTGGGGGAGAAAGCCAAAAATAAAGTTATCTTCTAGAAGTTTTACAGCATTCTGAGGCTGAGCAAATTCTTCAGCATCTTCTAGTCACATGCTGTGTTTATACATAGGAATCTGGAACTCCAAAAATTGAAAGTTTTGTTCTAAAGTGCCAACATTTGATACTTGCTACGACGGACATTATGTTTATGTGCATCCAAAAGTATTGATATGTCGTCAGTCTTTGTGGAAGCCGTCCAAAGATTTAAGCTTCCTTTTCTTAGTAAGAGGTACAGTATTTTAAAAATTCTTAATTATGGAGATTAAAAGTTTTTTAAATGGAAAAGGTAAAAAATAACAATTGTTCCCAGCAATGGAAGGTAAATGTTGTTGATCCTTGGTTTTCATAGATGTAGGCAATATTTTGAAAACCACCGTGAGAGAAGTTTGCGTTATTCAAGGAAACTAACTTCTCCCTCACCTTTCAGGGAGTCCCTAAAAAAGATTTTCTTGATGCTGGCCACATTTACTATGAGGTTCTCATGTCACTCTTGATACTAATCATTAGTACTTGATGGTGATTTTTATTCTTAATCTACATGGGTAGAGACTGAGGTACCAAGGGTTTGCTAAGTTAAAAAAAGGTTTCAACACAGGATGAAATATGTTTGGCTACTGGATAATTGCTTTTGTTATTAACTACAATTTTTGGTTTCTATCAATTGGGGCATTTACAAATATTTCCCTGCGAAAAGATTACTTCAGTTAACTGGACCTAGTGGGCGTTCTTCAATTACGGAATTAAGTACAAAATTATTGGCCTTATAGAAGATGTTTTTTTTCCAAAAGAGCATTCTCCTCTGCTGACTGTAATACACGTTAAAGTGGTATTCCATTCAGTCAAGTAAAATAATTAAGTATAATATTAAGTACTATATTGTCGTACATGTTTTAAAGTTGATATGATAAGCAATTATAGCTTCTAATGTATTTGACCTGCAAATACCCTACCCTACTTTTGTCTGATGATATACCTCCTCCTAAACTTGGTTTCTAGGAATCACTCACAGATCAAATAAGGAAGTCTCTAAGAGACCTTCTTTTTTATTTGGTTCAATGACATTGCAGTATTTGTTGGCATACATTGTGTCCTGATAGATAGGCAAGGGTTGATTTATAAAGTGCTTTTAGAACTTTGTAAATTATAGTTCAATATATCATAGCTTTTGTTTTGTAAAACATGCAGTAGACTTAAACGTTTTCGTGATTGATAACCTAGTCACTGATTTATACATCTTGCAAACTGCTGTGTAACTTCCTGAATGCCATTGGGTTAGAAAGCTTGAACAGTTGATTGATCAATAGGTATAGAACTGTTTTTTAAGATGGGTTACTAGCTCATACTGGTAGACTTTTATGAATAATTCATTTCTTTTGTGCACTGCAAATATGACTCATTTGGATAACTCATTTATGAAACAAAGCTGTTAATTCAAAGCCATTGTTTCTCATGTTTAGTCCAAAAAAAAAACCCTCTTTCTTTTTAAAGAAGAAATCTATTACGTCATGTTATACTTATTACATTATATTTTGGCAATATAACTCATTTATAGACAGTACGTGTAGGTTTTTTAAGGTGAAATAAGTCCAGGGTTTTCAGTGATTAGTATGAGCCTTTGAGTTGTCAGTTTGGGCAGAGGAATCAAGGGAATTTACTTTGTTGAGCAGCTACTAAGTGCCAGACTCCCTGCTAAGCACTTTACATACTTTTTTAATCCCCATAGCAATACTATGAAAATACCTAAACAAGTGCTAATACCTTTATTTGCATCTCTTCCACCCACCTCTAGGCTTTACCTTTTTCTGCCTTGCCTTGTACACTAAGAGGGCAGCAGGCTCACTTGCCTTTGGGCTTCTGTTGGTTTCTTGCGATGCACAGGCAAGCTATGGAAGGGGCAGAGGCCAGTGAGGTCCTAACACTTCTGCCCCCTCCCTCCCTGCCTGGTTATCTCAGCTACAGCCCTGTTTCTGGCACTAGCCAAGAGGTCCTCTTCTCACAAGCCCTTTCTCTCTTCAGTCAGGTAACTGCTCCTTCCCCCGTCCTTTCAGTTACAGGGATGGTAACAGCTTCCCATTGTTACCAGTCCTTATGTACAGTAGTATCCTGTATTTTTTTTTTCTCAAACAGTGAACACACTTTTGTAAATAGCAAAATCTTCCCAAATGACCCAATATAGAGTGCCATCTATTTCCCCCCAGGACTCTGACTGATACAAGTACTTTCCCCAGTATCATACAGACCTGATGCAGCTAATTCTAGCATCCAAGCCTGAGTACCCTGTGGACTCCACAATTGCCATTGGATGGTATAGATAGAAGCTGGAAAGGAGGGAAACAAATTAGTTATTATAGAGCTCCTTAAACTCGTTGGCTTAGTGACCTAACTAGAGGTCCCTTGTTGTTAGGCATGTTAGGACTCAATACACTCAACCCAGAAATATGATGATGAAGAATGAAGTTGTAATAACGTTGCCAGGTATGATCTGGTGTTTGCACAAACTCAGGAAGTTAATGTTGGGCTTGACGAATGTGAAGTTATAAAGTGTGATCATTTCGCCTTGCCCAAACCAGGAAGGTGGCTACTAGCACTCATTTGTCGGGTTCTCAAATGCTGACCTGAAATAATATTTGAGAAGTTTTGTATTTATTAAGTGGAAATAACAGTAATGTTGGTGGGGGGAAAACTTACAGAACTCCAAATAATGTAGTAATGTGGGTAAAATTCATTTGGGGGACTGGTTCCTATAGAACTTTATTGAAATTTTGAAAATGTTTTTGCTGTTCCTGTGTGTGGCTTTATTGCTATTTTCAGAGCTAAATGAGTAGGAACGCAAAAATTCTAAGTTCCCTTATTGGCATCTCATGGAATGTCTGCACAGGAACAAAGTTCTCACAGTTCACATGGCAGTAGGGTAAATTCAGTGGGGTGGAGGGAGGAATGGATATGGAATAAGTAATGCGTCAAATTAGTAACTGATTTCTCTAAAGAGTCTAGTTCTTTGTCTGACGTGATCTGTGTAGGGATCTTACCTGAGGTATATCCCGTTTATGCCTTGCCCTTTGATGGCATCTGGCATGGTTATTTGGGTATTTGGATGTATGGGTCAAGAAAATGTAGATCAGATGTTTATTAAAAGCAAACTCAAAGGGTTATTATGGGATTATGTAAAATCATGTGTGTGAAACTTTTGAAAATTGCAAAGCACTATAGAATTTAAAGAATCTTTCAATTAAAAATGTTAAAGCAAACTCAAAAGAAACATAATTTAGGTTCTCAGGATTTACGAAAATTTGAGACAGTGAACTGCAAAAGTAACATATATATTAAGGAGAGAAAGGCAATTAAAATAAGGTTAGTTTATTCTACCACTAACAAACACAAGTGAAATTTTCCCCATAAAGCCCTTAAGGCTTCTTGGGTTTAGTTCTTGGCAGTGTTTAATAACAAGGCCATTTTTATTTCTACTAAAGGCACTTTTGTAGCTTGGATAATGAGGGAGGAGGGGAATCAGGAGCTGGAGAATTCCTCAAGTGCACCTCATTGGCTGGAAAGCTGGTGTTATTTTAGTCCATTGTGCTCCAGACTGGAAAGCCAGAAACACAGAACTGGAACTGCTTTTCTTCTCAGTCTCTCCAGAGAGAAAATGGATCCAGTAACCTGCGATCCCTCCTAACAGATATTAACAGATATACTACAGGCATGGATGGAGCCTGACCTAGAACTTTGAGGATCTAGGGTGGAAATGCAGTGCTTGAAAAGTTTCAGCAGCCACCTGTGAGGTTATTGCTGTGATCAATTTGTTTGTTGGTTTTCTTTCCACCAGCAGGACTCTCTCCTCTTGCTGCAGCCCAGGGCAAAGGAGTGGTATGCTCCATAGGAACGCCTTCAGAAGGACACCCCCCTCACCCCGAAGTAGGCTGGGCGGAATCGTGGGACCAGCATATCAGCAACTCGAGGAATCAAGGGTCCCAGACCAGGATACGATACCTTGCCAAGGGTAGGTTTTAAAAGCAATGGAATTTAGGGAGGGTGTTATGGATGATATAGTTTTAAATTGAGTTGTTATGTTCCTTGGGGTTTTATTCACTGATTTAATCATCATTTGGCTATTTATGCTTGCTTCCACCTTTGTTCCACAAAAGAATAACTTTAAAAAACAGATACAATGGAAATAGATATTAGAGAAATGGTAGACAGAAAAGATATATAGCATTAAGTGTATAGACATCTAGACACTATGTTACTATCGCAGTTGCTAAAATAACTGGGAATGTGTCTTTGATTTTAAAACACAGAGATTTCTTAGGACGACTAAAGTGTTCCTTCATCCTTAGGTTTGGAAAAAAACCAGTGCTTAATTCTCTAATCACTATTGTGGACAATACCGTAACAATAACCTATAACATATATAAAGCATCTGCTCCTTCGAGCATTCTTGAACGAGTCTCAGTCAGTGTTGACAGAGTATTGTTAGGACACAGCTAGCTGGACTCAGATCTCTAGTTTCATTCACGGTGCAGGGATGGAAAAATTGGCTTTGGACTCCATGGCTGTTGCTCATCCTTGCAGTGTAAAAAGTGTCCCTTCCTCTCAGTGGACACAGACCCTCACAGGGCCCATAGCATGGTGAGTGGAGTGTAGAATGCATTTTAGCCACCACTCACCTAACCGCCATAAGCTGTTCAACCAAGTATGGCAGCCCTTATCGAAACTGACTGAATTTCAAATCGCATCTTTGCCCCTTACTACTTGTATGAATTTGAGAAAGTTTTATCATCTGAGCTTACGTTTTTCTCGTCTATAAATTGAACAAAATAATACCAGCTTTCCTGAGGGTTGTTGGGCAGATTAAAAAGAAATTACATGTGTCAAGAGCTTGTACCTGACACATGGTAAACAGAGAAGGGGTACTTGTAGCTATTGTCACAGGAACCATTATTCTTATTAATTTCAAGAGCAGTGCAATCAGGCTTTACTCCAGAAATGCCAAGAATCCATTTTCTCACTCAGGCTAGGTTCTTGTTGCATCTAGTTTTCCTCTCTCTGAATCAGCCAGACTAGGTTTCTTTGCTGCTTTGGTCTGGGTGATTTTTCCACCCTGTCTGTAGCAAGTTAAAAGCCAAAGCAGGTTTGAGGTCTGTCCCAGACTCTTACCTTTGTCTTTTCTTCTGGATGATATGTATGCAACAATGCCATGTCTGACGAATCTCAGCAACAGATTTCTGTAGGAAGACTAGAAGATAGGAAATAAATAGGCTGTGTCCGGATTTTGTAATTTTGAAGCAATTCCAAATAGACTGTAAAATGTATTTGGTAAGATCTAAGTTGTCCAAAATGTATAATGCAAATCAAGAAGTAGTTTGCATTTCTCTTTGCCTTATATCTGGAAAAGGGGCTTGCACTTAGCCTATAATTAATCATGTTTCATAACTACTTTTCTTCTGAAATCACTAATAATATCTGTTACTTAGATTTCTTTTTTTTCCCCCCTCCTGGGGTGAACGTTGGAGTGAGAATGAGTGAGGTGAAATCAAGTTAGAGATTTTGTGAGTGGAGAGAGACCCAGCCCGTGCTGTCTTTCTTCTGTTGGGCACTCTTAAGGCTATTGTTTTGTTTTGGATCAATCATCATTGGGTTTGGAATATTCTCTCCAATTGGCTAGCCACCAGCCAATTGGCTAGTATTTTCCTATGTGATATGCACCTGACGTTGATAAACGGTGACTCCAAGTCACTGTGTGCTCAGCACAGTGAGTCTCAGGGAGCAATCTCATTCTTAATTCTTGACAACAGCTATTTCCCACTCCTGGGGGACTGACCGTCTCTCCGGACTGGAAATGGTAATAGAATTTCACAGCTAAAGGCCCTCTTCAAATCTGGCCCTAGCCTGGAGGGGGAGTGAATGAATTTACAACAGCCAACTGCTGCTTGTTTATCAAGCATGTGGGTGCTGTCTGCTACTTAGATTCCCGGTATAGATGATGTCTGTCCTTGACACTAACTTCAACCCAGCTTGAACCCAGTGCCTGACTTAGTGAAGCCTGAGGAGGGAGCCAGGTAGACAGGAACTTCTTCAAGAGCCTTTCCCCTGATCAGTGGATCGACAACAGCCATGGCAGTGGCTCACAGAACTGTGAACTGGGTTATGTCAGGCAAATCAAACTAATGGAACCATGTACTAGACAGAAAGAGATGGAATCACAAAAGTTAGGTTGCTACCTTCGAAGTAGAAGGGATAGAAACATACTGATTATCCACCTCACTTAAATAGCAACTTTACAAACTTACATTCAGTTATTCTTCAGGAAGTGTACAGATGAACACACTAAAGAGAGCAGAATTTAACCCAAGGTGGGATAGCCCACGTAAAAGGAATGGATTGAATACCGGCCTTTCTGACTAAATAAACCATTAAACCAGGAAAGGAATGTGAAGAAAAATCACAGTCATGGATGGTGATGTGTAAATGGAATCTCTAATTGTACGGCTCCAGAGGGAGAAGTAGATTCCTTCAATTTAGTCAGTTCATTCTAATTCCATGTGCACCAAGAACTGGGTCTTGGAGTCCTCTGGGGAAACGCTGATTTCTTGGCCTGACCCCTGAATTACTGGGAATCAAACCAAATGACTAACTGTTGAAATCTTCCCTCTTTAAAAGGATGCTTTGACTCACATAGTTACAGAGGAAATGTACTTGTGATTACTTTGTTGAGGGATTGGAGGAAAGGCAGTCCAACTGGTCCAAACTGGCATTTTACAGTCAATGAATGACAGGCTCAAGGGATACAGAACTCTGAGTATCTTCTAATCAAGAATCATGCCTAGAAATGTAACTCTCACTTAAACTTCTGGAGGGTAGTATCACCTCCTAATTAAAGACCAGTGCTAGGACACTCGGAGCAACTCTAGGAAGGAAGGGAATAGTGAAGAGGCATTACTTCAGTGAGTCCTCAGAGCAGTCCCTCTAGATCAGTATTGCTACCTGATGGTTTTAATTAATGAGAGAATTAAGGTAAGGCTGCTACGTTTGCCTAAGATTCCA
Organism: Grampus griseus; assembly: GCF_964374135.1. NCBI lineage: Eukaryota > Metazoa > Chordata > Mammalia > Artiodactyla > Delphinidae > Grampus > Grampus griseus. The sequence goes on from NC_139010.1 coordinate 35,110,703, forward strand.
GAGCATGTAATGGTGGTGAGACTTGAAATCCTCTCTGATCCCAAACACAACTAATTGTTTAAAGTGCATCTTCATGTTAGGGCAGCCTTTCAGATTTCAGTTGTTGCCAACATGGGATCCATACCTGGCTTGTGAGATGATGTGTAAGTCAACTCCTTCAGTCAGCACGCAGGCATATGAGAAGACTGCTCCAAGTCTGGCTTGAATTGCCTTTGATTACTTCGTAGTCACGTGTTTTGCCGAAAGACTTACTTTCAGTTTCAAGTTCCAAGGGTTTGTTGGCAAAGTAACCCCTCAACACTTAAGTAAGAAAGAAGAAAGCTTGTTACATTAGTTATAGCACAGAGATAAGCAAAACAGTAAGAAAGAAATGTATTTACAATCACCAAATTGGGGAAGCACCTCCATCCAGATGCGAGCAACGCTGTGACATCCCTTGAAGAGCAATTTGGAGTCCCAGGTGGAAGGTCCCGGGCGTTGTGCCCGCTCCATGGATGAGAGTTCAGAGTGCAGCCCGAAGGAGTCCTGCTTTTAATGCCAAGCTGCACACTGATCATCATCAGCTTACGTGCAGATATGCCCCTCTGGCTATTATCATAAACGCTCTGATCTCTAGTCGTAAGTCTCAGGATGCTCACTGATCCCCGGGATTTGGCCAGATTCCCAAGGCCCAGGAAGCTTCGTGACTTACTCCCTTCCTTACCTGTTGGTTCCCAAGACTTGTTAGCACCGTTTCTGCTGACCTGCATGTAGTCCAGCAGTTCGGTATGTAGCTCCTTTCAGGGTCTTTGTTTAGTCAGAGGCCTATTGTTGCCTCTGAAGCCTGAACAAGACTATTAATTTTTCCAACATCGCGTCACATTGTGGACTTGCTGAAGCGTCAACAGTTGACTGAATCCTCTAAGATACTTACACCTTTATCCATCATTTTTACCAATAATGTTTAGATCCAGGTATTAAGAATTGGCACTATCACCATCACATTTCAACCTGGTAGATTCTACTCACTGATACACTCTGATGATCCATGTGAAAGACGATCTTATCCTCCTTAAATTTCGGTGCCATTGGTGAATCTGATAGCAGACATTCTGTATCTTCATACACGTTAATGGTGCTAAGGAAAGAACACAAAAGCCTGCAATTTGTCCCCTTTCTTCTTGTTGAAATTGATTCATTGATCAGAAACTTTAGGTTCAGATTTTCAGTCATAGAACACTAGGGAGAAAGTCATTGAGGTTCCCCAGGGAATTTCTTTGTATGTGGCTATATAATTGGCGCAGGTAGGTTTTACATCTCAAAAAAGGTTTGAGATGCCCACTCATTTCTGGCTTTGATAGTAACAATTAACATAAGACAACGTGGGTTTAACTTCTTCCTCTGCTGCTTACCAAGGGTGTGATTTGGGGCAAGCCCTTTGGGTATCCCTTAGTCCAGTTTATTTATCCATTATGTGGTAATAAATAAACCGCACAGTTTTGTTTTGTTTTTTTAATCAGTGGATGTAATTAGTGGTGAAAGTGCTTTTTGAAAGCTCTGTGTGAATGTTTGTTAGCTCTTGTTGACTGGGATATTAAGGGAGTGTTTGTTTACCTTGAAGATCTGTTTATGTATTCCTGAGTCCGTTCAATCAAACTTTATTGATTGCCAACTCCGTACTAGGCTCAGTAAGAGAGGGTAGGACACAATAACACCTAAATTTGTTCCCCATCTTTTCACACTGTCTGGCAGAAAGACAGATCTCTAAATTGCTCCCATCTTGTCTTTACAATAAAGGTTTCTAATATTTAGTATGCGACACACTTCATTGCAATTATTCTTTCCATGTATAAACATGATTTTTATTTACATTATAATGTAAGACAAGGGGAATGAGATTTATTATATTGAGGATGAACGTGTTTAGATTATGCTTAAATTTTAATGTTTAAGGTTAAAATTGAGGAAAACGAATTGAGAAATAGAATAAATACTACTGTTCAAGTCCCCAAACTACATTTCCGTGAACCTACGCTATCCCTGCCTCACTTTTTGGCACTGGAAAGTTCAGAGGCAATGGAAAATTCACTAGCTCTGAACAAGCAAGAGGGGGGCCAGCCAGATTCTGGCATATTTAAACCACTTGGAACGGCACGAGGGCGTTCTCAACAAGCCATTTTACCATGCACCCATGAACTACCTTACTTGGCTCCAGAAACCATGTGAGGAACGTTACTAGCTTGGCCGAGGCCCTGTGGAACTCACTTCATGTTCATCTTGGGCAGACAGAGGAACTGTGTGCCTCTCGTCCCATCTTTTAGGCTCAGCAAACTGGCAGTGAGGCAGTTCCTAAGAGCAGAGTGCCAGTGGAAATTGGATTTGGTCCCCCTAAAGTCAGTGAGAAGCAGAGAAACTCAGGACTTTAGTACCTTGATGCTTAACATTGGGCTTCCTGATTGCCTCCACCTAGGGTGGCCACAAGGAGTCTACACTGGACTAAACCAGGGCTGAGAGGGTGGTCAGGTTGATGGAGTGGAGTAATGCCGTTATGGGTTTCCTGTTTGTCACTATGGAAGGGCCACACACACTTACCTGCTCAATCCCCATTTACTTTGTATTCTAGGATAGAGGTCAGGAAGACTATATCCCACCTGCCTATACAGCTGTGGTGTGTTGAAAGATCCCTGGACTTAAAGTAAGAAGATCTGGGTTTGAGTCTCAGTCTGTCACTTATTTTCTGTGTGACCTTGGGCAAGTCACTTCACCTATCTGAGCTTCAGTTAACTTCTCTGTTTAACTGGGAACATAGTATCCGTCTCATGGGGTTGCTGTGAGAATTCAGTGAGATGGTGCATGTGGAAAGTGCTTTGTTGACTGAATAGTGCTCTCAAGAAGATGGGAAGAGCACAGAATATGTAACACTTTGTTTCTTCTTCAGGTATTCATCCAGTGGTTTAACAACCCAACAAAATGCATCAATAAATATGCAACTGCCTTCGAGAGAGACAAACTCCTATTTTAATAGCTTGGATCAAACGGACCTGATGGGATATTCATCCCCAAGGGCCAGTTCCGTGCCCATCATCCCCTCAGTGGGTCTAGAGGAAACCTGCATGCAAATGCCAGGGATTTCTGAAGTCAAAAGCATCAAATGGTGCAAAAACTCCTACTCTGCTGATATTGTCAATGTGAGTATTCCAGTCAGCGATTGTCTTATAGCAGAACAGCAAGAAGTGAAAATATTGCTAGAAACTGTCCAGGAGCAGATCCGCATTCTGACTGGTGCCAGGCGGTCAGAAGACTACGAACTGGCCAGCGTAGAAACCGAGGACAGTGCGAGTGAAAACACAGCCTTTCTCCCCCTGAGTTCCACAGCCAAATCAGAACGAGAGGCCCAATTTGTCTTAAGAAATGAAATACAAAGAGACCCTGCGTTGACCAAGTGACCTGAGATGTAAGAATCTGTGCGTTCTATGCTTTGCTCAACAGGAAAGAGAGGAGATTAAATACAAATTATTTATATGCATTAATTTAAGAGCATCTACTTAGAAGAAACCAAATAGTCTATCACCCTCATAGTGTTTTTTAACAAAATATTTTTTTAAAGGGAAAGAAACGTTTCAGGAGGGATAAAGCTTACCACTAAAGCTTTTGGGTAGAATTTTGAATACAATTTCATTTAGTCCCAACACTGTCCTCTTTGGCTCTTAGTAGATGTGGGCAATTCAGACTCTCCGCCCCACAGTGCCAGTGACCTCATAAAAAAGTGCTGGCAGTTACCCGGTTTCAAAGAGAAGAGACGCATCCCAAGGGTGGGCGTGCCAGTGAGCAGGTGGTCCTTGCCATTTGGCTTGCCAGTCCCTAAATTTCTATTCACTCGACAGCCTCATCACAGGTTATGTCATGTCAACAAATGTAGTGTTTTCTATTTACTTTTTGAAGAATGGCACAAAGACTCTGGAAGGAGAGGGACAGGAGACAGAGGGAGTCATGGGGCAATCTTAGCCACTCTTACGTGCCAGCTTCCTCTGAAATTTGAAGGCACAGAATCTCAGAGGGAGGTAAGAAATTATTACAGAAAAAGAGACAAAAACATCACACTGTCGTGTCACTAAAATCATGCTAATAGCTAATAGAAATGTTTTCGTTTGAGATCGTTTAGGGGCTCCAAAGGAGCACTTCTCAGTGTGTGTGCCTGTGTGTCTGGGCTTGCTCACTCGAGCACCGGTATGCCGTATGCACATATGTTCATCGTGCGTATGTGTGTGCATGTGTGTGCGTTAAGCTTGCTAAAATTTGTTCTGAAACATCAGGGAATCTAATATTCAGAAAAAATTTCCCTCTTAGATCTGTTCGCTTTAAATTTTTCCATTAAGTATAAAGTTCAGTTAGTAAATCAAGGTCACGTGCATGGTGGGGTCCTATAAAACTCTTGACAATGTCTAGACTATATTCTGATGTGAATATTTTTGAGAGGAACAGCTATTGGCTCATTAATGATATCAGTATCACAGGCGAGTTGGGGATGTGTATTTTGAATCATGCGTACTTAAATTATTTATACAAGCCAATGATCAAATTGATAGTTAGTTACCCTTTGTTTTCTCATTTTCCTCATTACTTTTTGTAGCAAGTCTACTACGCGTGGACCAAGACATTGGCTTCTGTGGTTAATATGGAAAGAATAAATTGTTGAAATTACAAAGCCCAGCCTATTCAGTTCACAGGAAGCCCCCCAAAGAACAGTAAATTGTGTTGTATGTTCATTTGGAATAAAGCAATATTTTTACCACTGCTAAGGTGAACTGAAACTTCTGAAGATTTGTCTGTTTTATTTAGCCTTATTTTCACGGGGCATTCAAGGACATTAGTGTTCACATAACCAGTCTTTTTCCAATTATTGGTGGTGTTGAGTTGTTATGTTTACACTGTTTTAAATAAAAAGGCATAGTATTTGAAAGTATATAAAAGATTTCTTTTACTGAAGTTTGGGAAAACCTTGATTAAGACTTCCTGTGGAAGACTCACATTCCACTGAAAAGGAATGTAACTAACTATTTCTGAATCAAATATTGAATATACACAATTCTTAATTAAGGTTAAGCTGTTTCTGTTTAAAATACATTGCAAATTGCTCTCTGAGAACATTCTTTCTTTGATAATAGACATAAATAGACATAATGCCATACAGGGAAAATAAAGAACACTGTGTTCTTATCAACACTGTTTAGTGGAAATTCAAAAGTCTCAAATGTTGAAAACATTTTGGTAGAAATGCATTTTATATTTAACAAAAACTTCATGCTGTTCCTTAGTTGTCCTACTATTGTTCCTTTGTTTTGAATATAGAGGTAATACTAGACTCTTAAAAAGGATTATTACAGCTTTTTAATGTCTCAATTATCTAAATTCTCATTTAGAAATAGTATATCTTTGGGAAAATTTTAGAAAAATGGTTTTAACTAACTGGTGTATAAAAACCCCATAACTTGCATATTCGATACGCTATTCAGTTGAAATTTATCACAATTATCAAACATTCACTGGAAGTCCTCCCAAGTCAACCTTGTCTTGGGTTTTTCACTAAAATGCTACCTGTTGCATATCTAAACGGATTCATACAGGATCCACTTAATTAGGAGTTTGTGTATTTTGTGACTCACTGCAGTTATTTCTTTTTTAACACCTTTCACTGCAGTTATATTAATATATCTTTTGCTCTAAGGAGATCGAAGGTTGTCAATCAAACTTAAGTCCTGATCTGACCCCTTATTTTTTTTTTTTGAAGTGGAACTATGTATGATGTGATTATAAACAGCCTCGTGCGTTCTAAAATGTATGAAAGTTACACACATCCACTGGCGGCCCGATGTAAAGTTTAGAGATAAAGTTATGTCCAAATTGATAGTAGAGACAAAAATCCTCCGTAAAGAACAATTATTAATGGTCACTTTCAGTGGCCATTTGTCTCCTTTTGGAATATGAAGCTCTCCCGTGAAAAGGGTCCACACTCAAAAAGCACCTCTTTGGGCACCAGCAGACAAGTGCTGATAGCATCAAGACTTTCAAAGTTGATCTAACGTGGCCAACACCTGGAGACATCGATACCTTGTCCTTCAAGCTCACGTGCCTACAGAGAAGTATTTATTTCTACAAGACACTTTTGATTTTGCTTCATTTTCCCTGTATTTCTTATGTGAATAGGTATTTGGAGATTTGGTAACTAAGTTAGTTGCATATTCATTATTTACTGGAGAATGAATGTCACTCATTATTTTTCACTCTGCATCATCTTCTGATGTCTTTTTTTATAAAGTGTGTGTTATTCTGATTTGCCAGTGACTTCTATAGAATGCTGTTGTTCAAACTACATGAGCAATTTTATGCTAATGAGAAAGAGTGGAAATTATGTTGGAGAATTGGCATCTAAATTCTCTGATTTTTGTATGCACATTAAGTGCTCTATGTTTTACACTGTTGTCCAACATCTACCTTGCTATGGGTGAAGGACTAAATATTTGTAGATAGATCAAATCTCCAATGATTTACATTGTTTCCAAGCATCAATAATAGCAAGGTCCTCTGGAGGAGAAACAGTGCTATTTTCAGGACTCCACAACCACCCTGTTTTGATCATAACATATCAGGCCTACCAAAAAGAGAACAGAAGGGCCAAGCAGATTTCCAGAGAATGATCACTGGCTTCTGAATTGACTGACAGCTACAATTTGAGTGGGGCTTTTGGCGACTCCAGCTAAAGCTCTCAATAACCGGGTCTCCACCAGAATATGCTTGACGTATGCAGCAGTCACTCACACTTACCTTGAAGTATGGTGCTACAGGAAACCATGACTCCCTAAGTGAGGGGGGATGGTGACTCCTTTGACTCCAGCCCTGTAAACCAGAAAATATTGCCCTTAGACAAGTGCTATGAAACATTTCCCAAATGAGTATATAGTATACCTAGGAACACAGCAGGAGGGGTGGGGTTTTTATTTGAGCTTTTGGTATCCAGGAAACATTTTATATATAAAGAATACTTTTTAAATTATTATTCAATTGTATAGATTCAGTACAGTGTATTCAATGATAGCATGTCTGTACTCTGTTTGTACTTTAGTCTACAGAAATTCAGTCTTCATCCAAGAAAGACCAGCACAATGCTTCTGGGCTGTTCTCAATTTTAAATGCATCCCAATATGTCATGGGAAATGAGGCCTTTAAATAAGCTTTATCTCTTCCTCTTTTATTCTTTCTTTCCCTTTTAAAGAAATAGTGAGGGTAAAGGAAGACATTCATTCCTTAAGGTCAACATCGTTCTCTCATAATAATCTGTTTCCTACTGTGACTACACACACACGCACACATACATATATAAGTATATATGTGTGTATAAAATATATATGTATATTACATTTAGTTTGATTATTTTGGTGGCTTTATTTTTGCTTCATTTGACAAATATTAAAGTGATTGCCTCATGGAATGCCAGCGAAATAATATCATTTAGAAATCAGCCAACTTGGCAATGTTTAGGTAATACAGGCATTTTCTAGTTTTTTCTCTTTCTAAGGTAAGCAGAAATATCCTTGGGTTGGAAAATTCAAAAGACCCTGGAGCAGAATGTCTGCTAGATTCTCTCTTAGAAATGAAGGTTAAACTATGGGTATATATGATTACTGTCCCTATAGTGTATAATTTCAAATATATTTTTTTACAAATTTAACCATTAGATCTCTCAAAGGGGCCTAAACAGGTGTCTTTGACTTCTAGTGCCCACTGAACTCTAGTAAGGAGTTGTGGTAAGGGCAGAATGGTGGTGGGGAAACCACATGTTAATGTTGGATACCCAGTGAAGATGTGAAGATACTAGCAGAGATGACCAGACTTAAAAGTACTAGGCCTCTAGTACTTTGATAACTTTTTGTCATAAAAACCTGTATTGATTGCATGTGTATTGTTGCCTATGAAAGCATTAATGATGCGACAACAAATAATTCTTATTGTTGGAAATGAATTAGAAAATCTTTATATTGGAAGTTGTCTTTGTGAAAGCTTCTGATTTACGTATGCATAATAGTAGCTCCATGACCCCATCTGTCAAATAAGGAGGATGATCTAGTTCATCTATGATTTCCCTTTCAAATTGGATGGAATGTTATCCAATCATTCCAACTCAGACTTTACCTCATTATTTGTCATCCAGTAACATAACCCTTTGGAAAGAAAATGGCTGTAAGACTTCAAAATTATTGGCATCTGTATATCAACCTGTGAATGACTTACATTTATAATATTCCATTTAATTTCCATGGAGAAATCGACAGGATCCCTTTTGTGATTGTTGTTAAAGTAAATTTACCTAGGCCAGGTAATAAAGAAGAAGGGATGGCCAAGAAAATATCTAATTTCAAAGCTTGAGCATCAAAATTTGCCCCAGATTTTTGAGTATTTGCCACAGATTTTTAAACTGTGAACTTTTATTGAAGCCAGAGCAAAGGGTTCTGTAGAGAAGGCATGAGACCTTGAAGCTGTTCTCTCACAGAAGCTGTGACACACTCTCATTGGATACACAGGATATTTACTGATATTGTCAATTATTTGCATCTCAAACTTCTTAACATGAACTCTCCAATTAACAGTGAATAAATTCTCTGGAGACACTATTCACATTATAGTTGGAAATAATCCTGTCTTTGGGGGACACAATAGACCAAAAAAATGCAGAGGTTACTTACTTAATTTTGGTTGTAATTGCTGTTTTTAACAAATTAGTATCTGTTGGCTCGTCCAGCAGCATCCTGAGTAGCATTAATTCTCCCATCTATAATTTATCTTCATTGAGGGCAACATCTGAATTCCTAAGTATTTAATAAAACAACACAGAATGTTGAAAACCTCAATCAAAAACAGTACAGCTCTTTAAATTGTGTTGGTTTTTAAAGTTATACGGATTCCATATAGTTGTTTACAAAATTGAAATAGAAGGGAAAAAATTCACATTTTCTTAACTTGTTTTTAATATATTTAGATGTCTGATAAACCACTCATACAGCCTTGTTACACTTTACATTGATCTTTCTGAAATAAATTTAAATGTAAGGGCTTAAACAATCACACACACACACGCACAGCACAGTACACATGGTATGTTAAAACTCAATGTTGTACTCCTTTTCCTTAGATTTTTTTCCTTTACAGGTCACCCAAGTATGTAACACTCCAAACTCTTATGACATGGAAGACCTTGATTTTAGATATGTTTCTTAGGAAATGCCTACAGCAAAAAAAATATAGTGATTATCTTTTAAGGTTTGTTCTATATAGCCTGCTTTTGAATTTTATCTTTACCAATGAAAGTCTGGAGAATAGATACATTTGTTCAAACTGAAACAAATGGAAGAATGGAAAACTTACCTTAAAATCACTACACATTTTCCAGTAGCCAATGTATATATTTTAAAGATAATTAGTGGGAAATTGGCTCTTACTTTTTCAACGATGCAACTGTACACATTAAATCTAAATAAACAAATTCACTTCTTCTTAATATATTTGACCAATCGTATTTTAAACAAAGAATGTAAATCACACAGAGAAGAATACATGCAAAATGGTCAGAATATTTTTAGTTGTCATTTAAAATAAATTTACCAAAACTGATCTTTTGTGCCTGTGATAATAATTTTGTTTCAAGGAGTGTATATGTATCTCCTTTACCTTCTTCCAAGAAAACATTTCAGAATGATGTCCACCGATGTGTGGGATATGAAGGCTATGGGAAATAATACGAGCTGTATGTCCCTTGACATCCTAGCAAAGTTCCATTACGTCTGCACTTTGTTTCCAGGAAGAGAGATCATATTGCTTATTAAAAATTAAGAAGTGAATTTAATAGTCTATCTAGTAATAATCTTGACTTCACATAAGTTTACATAGGTGGAGGAAATCCTTGACTATCATTTCCCTGTCATCCCTTTTCAGAAGCCTTTGATGAAGCTGGACACTCAGATTCCCTTAGGTTAGATTCTTACTGTATGTTCCTCTTATCTCACTTCTCTTTTATTAAACAGGGAATTTTCAGCTAAAATGAGACATTGATGTGACTTGGTAGGAGAAAATAGCTTTGTTCTTTGAGTTGTATCACTGGGGGAATAAACTGGGAACATTTCAAATGTGATTATAAGGTTCATGACTTTAACCAGTATCTTCTCATATACAGACATACCCCAGGGCCCTTTAATTTTCCTAATATTGTTAACAAACTTTTCAACCTTATTATTGTTTTTTACAACAGCATTTTCCATTTTTTAAGAGACAAAGACAAAATCATCCATTCACATAAAAGAACAAAACAATAAGTAAAACAAAGCAATCATCCTTTAAACAATGACCAAAATACAAACCAATAACAATATTTGTAAAGGCTTCAAGTAAAATACTGAGTAAAAATCAAATCAAATCTAAGGTTAAAATAATGTAGGAAATACTGGCAAATAGTTTGCATAATACGTTTTTTTCATAATTCTTCTGCATAAGTGGACTCTTCTTTCCATAATAATATTTAATGTTTTAGAACTTCTACTGGGCATTAATTATACCTATTTAGTATATTTAAATGTGCAAACATTTAAATATACTAAAATGTCCACTTTGCCATTTCTTCTAACGTGACACAAAGTTTATGAAAATTTGTGTAGATAAAAAGATAGAAAAAAATAGGGAGAATTATAAAAAGAAATTATTATCTATTAACCTCTCCTTATTTTCTCATTGACACCTTTCACTGAATGCTCCCATATTTTAAGCTAAACACAGAGGAAGCTACTGAATCAATTACGGAGGCAGATGCAAACATATTTTGAGAATTAAAATGTCTGATACACAGATACAAGGAGTTGCAGTCTTCCTTGGATCCAAATAAAGCTGAAAAGTACCGTATAGCACAGAGTTTGAGAAATGGGGAATTATTTTGATTTAAAAAATATTTGTTCTGCTGAGTCCATTCATTACGGCTAAAAAAATGAATAAGCATCACTGTGAGTCTTTTCTCCATTGAAAAAGAAGAGTTAGGCACGTGATACCATGAATAGTTAGACAACAGAAAGATTTAACTAATAAATTTCTTTTTGCTTTGCTTTCTTATCTTACTTTAAAAATAATGTTACTGAAAGTGTGAAAAATAAGAAAATAATCGGCATGGATTCAACTATGCTAAGACCATAGTAAGCAGTGTCTTTCATATACTTTCTTCTCATTTTTCAATATATATGTATATATCATATATACATATGTATATATATGTAATATATATGTATATATCACCATTATTTTCCTACTGTGGTTTATTATAACTTACAAAATAGTATAGCATACTGTACCATGGTAAACATTTAATTTAAAGGCTAAATTCCAATTTGTTCTATTATGACTTATTTAGACATTCTATTATTATTTGAATTATTCAAATATAATTATATATAAGAAATATAATTGTTATTTAAATTGCTTCCATTCATTCACTACCCTAAGTAATTCCACAATTAATATTAAAATACACATTATTTACTCTTCCTTTCTTTTGAAAGGAAACTGTGGGTCCATGCACAAGTGTCTTAGGGTCTGTATACCTTCAAAATTGTAAGTAATGCTTGTGTATAGGTTAGTATGCACATTCTTTGGTAGGGGGAGGAGGTCTATCAGTAAAAATTTTATAAGGTTAATAAGGAGATCTGTGAACTTCACTGGTTAAGAATAATTTTTTGAAATAATGTCTTGGTTACACATTATAAGAAATTGTATGTCTGGGTTAATGAATATGGAGTTTTTTGCTTTCTTTTTTTTTACTTTGTTTTTTTTTAGAGCAGTTTTAGGTTCACAGCAAAACTGAGAAGAAGGTACAGAGAGTTCCCATATACTTCCTGTCCCCCACATGCATAGCCTTTCCTATTATCAACACCCCCACCAGAGCAGTACATTTGTTACAACTGAAGACCCTACATGGGCACATTATAGTCACCCAATATTCATAGTTTACCTTATGGTGCACTCTTGTTATTGTACCTTCTATGGGTTTTAACAAATACATAATGACATGAATTCACTATCATGGTATTATACAGGGATTTTCACTGCCCTAAAAATCCTCTGTTCTCTACCTATTCATTCCTCTCTCCTCTGCCACTCTGCAGCAACCACTGATCTTTTTTACTGTTGCCACAGTTCTACCTTTTAGTATGGCCACTTTGAAAATTTATTTTAGACGTTGCTCAATTGATTTCTGGAAGTGGTAATATATGCAGTTTTAACATCACCTGAATTTTTTATTTTGCTCATCAGTATAACTGTAATTGGTTTAGATCTAATCAGAAATGCATCATTTTAATGAAGCTTAATTTTAACTTCTAATGAGAAAAAATGTTACAAGTTTACACAAAAAATATATAAGAAGAAAAATTAAAAAACACCACAGGAGATAACCACTATTAACATTTGAGTATATTCCCTTCCAATATTTTTAGTTGAATAAATCTATACATTCCACATTTTAAACATTGGAGTCATCTAATATGTAAAGCATTTTGTCCTGCTTTATTAACTTTACATACGGTCTCTAATAATCTCCTCAGTTTATAAAGTATCTTCACACATAACATTTCTAATGGTTACGCAAGCCATTATATGGATGAAACACATTCATATTTTCAAAGGGTCCTTTAAATATTTATCATATATACTATTTGAGTTTTAAATGTTTACCTACCTTTGACTTGTGTGTTTCAACACCGTATATACACATATATGCGTTAATGGCTTTTTGGCATTAGCATATTTCTATGTAGAGATAGAAACAGATATTGTGTTCTCTCACGGTATTAATTTTGGTTTTTTGTAGCAGCCTGCTTGATGGATTTTGATCATGAAAATCATAATATTTTGCTAACGTAGACAGCTGGATTAAAAGACATAAGCCCTAGAGAAACCTCTGTACAGCTGACTATATTCACATCTCCCAATCCATACTCAAAAAACTGAGCATTAAAGGAGACAATGATTTAAAAACTGCCATCAGCTTTGGAACCTGGAAGGAGTGACATAAAAGCAAACCATTATAAAGGATTGAGAATATATGTCCGGCACTAGATGTTTTACATATATTAACTTATTTAGTCTTCATAATAACCCTATGAGGTAGATATAAATATGATCCCCATTTTAAAGATGAGGAAACCGAAGCATAGAGAAGTTAAGAGACTTGCCCAAAGTTTCCCAGATAACAAATTGTAAGGGGCTGGACTTCAAACCAGAGTCCTTGAAGAGTTACCCTTTATTTTCTAACCTCTATCATTATCTTCCTTGAGGAATTTCTGATAATCATAGTTCAAATGTTCAAGACAAGCCTCTCCAAGGCTAAGTGAGGATGATCCTGACCCTAGTTCACCAAACTCAGATAGGCTATAACCAGTGCTAGAAATGAGGGCAGAGCATAGCACTAATGAATGGGAACTGCACCCAATTTTACGGGTTATTTGAAATTCTCACATACAAAGTGCAGTGATTAGATATTTAGCAAAATCGCTATTTCTTATCCCAAATATGACAGACAGTAGTGCTAGGAAGGAGGCCAGAAGGATCATATGCATGGCCACGGCTACACCCACTCTTTTCAAAGTGAAGACTGTGTACAAAATGGTGATCCTCAGGTCATCTGCTTCAACAAAGCAAGAGTTAGTGTGTGGTTGAACGTTCGTGTCCATTCACTTCAAGGCACCACACCATGGAAATATCATTATAAATGTGTGTGTGTGTGTGTGTATTTTTTTTTCTTTTGCCTACCCGATCCTTTATGCAATTCAACATACAAGGTGACACCAAGATAAGTCAAGTGAAGTTCCAATTTGGGTACCTCCATCTCCCTCCCCTAAATCCAGATTCAGTGGCTGCCAAAGCCAGAAGGGGCTTAGGGTAGGGTGTGTGTGGTTAATAGAAGAAATACAGAAGATTCATTCAATCTCTGCCACACACCAACCATTATTAGGCAGACACAAGCCCTAGAGAAACCTCTGCATGGTCAAGGCAGAGAGACCACAAAATATCTCAACAGGGGCATTGTGAAGCAATTTGTAGGGAAAAACAAAGGTCAAATATACAGCTTTTAATAGGCAGAGGTCATGACTTTTCAAAATAAGATTTGCTCTAATGTTGCACCTTACAAATTATCAGCTATTATATCAAAATAAGAAAATTTACACTCAGAAATGAGATAAAAGACTAAGAGCAATGGCTGAGAGTAAGAGAGAAAACACATTATATAATAAAGTCAAGAAAAAAGTTATTTAAAGAAGAAATAGAGCACAACTGAAATCTGGCAGAATTAGTAAATAAGGAAATTAGCAATGTAAAAAGAGGCCCCAATAGTACTTGAGTTAAAAACGCAGGAAGCGAATTTCCTACTCTTTCTCCCTAAGATATATTATTTGTTTCAAAGCTTAAAAAAAAAAAAAAAATGGAAAGTAACGTTTTTAAATGTTAAAAAAGAAAACAAAAATAATTCTACTCTCTTCTAAATAACAGGTGTCAAAGAGGAAATAAAAGTTTCAGTTAAAGAAAATGTAGAGTATAAAAAGCAAGACATAAAAAATGTTTAAAACTAACTCAAAGCGGAACTCTGCAGAGCCTTGGATGAATTCAACATTAAACAAGAAAGATGTGTTTAAATTAAGAATTCAACTGAGAAAGTTAGAAAGTAATATAATGCACTTAAAAAAAAGTCCCATAAATATTTGGATCACAAAACCTTTTATCTTCCTAAGTACATTTAGTCTTTCATTAATGTTTAGCAGAACTGTCTTTGGGTAATTGCTATTTGCAATATCACTTATAAATATGTATGCAAAAAACCCAAATGAAATGCTTACAAATGGATTATACTCACATAATAAAAATTACCATGACAGCATAAGGTTTATTTTAGCAATTTAAATATATTTTAATATTAATGTATTTAGTAACATGATTTATTTCCATAAATAGGAAAAAAATCAGATATGATTCCATTTATGTTCCTGAAAAACGCATTTTGTTAATTAAGGGGAAAAAAAATCACTTCCTTAACAATGCAAAGTCAATGGTCAGTATTAGACATAGCGATTAAACATCAGATTCATCTTCCTTGAAGAACAAGGTCACTTTTTCACTATTAACAAAGCTAACATAGATGGACATTATCTAGCAATAAGAATAAGAAAATAAAGTAGGTATAAATATGGCAAACATAGAGTCACAAGGATCTGAAAAATATTCAAAAGTCAACAGAATGATACTATAAACAATTTCAGTAATAAGCCTGTAAGCAAAATAGAATGGCTAGAAAATATAAGCTAAATAAGATCCTATTTGCAATATTAACGTAAATATACATTACCTTGAAATAAATCTAAGAGAACTACCAAATAAAATAGCATTAATGAATATTTAAATAAATGGGAATATAATTTTTCTCTTCATGGGAAAACTTCATATTTTAAACTTCTCAAGAATTTCTAGTTTCATTTATAATTATAATGCAATCAAATAAAATACATAGTAGGAATATTTTGGAGAATACATGAATGAGAACAGCCAAAAGTAGTTTGGAAAATAAAACTATATGGAAAAAATAGGGACAGTTTATTATAAAATCAAAGATGTTATGATGCTTTAATTGTTAAACCTTAGTGTGTTGATGCAGGTATAAAGAGAAATACAAGCAACAGCCCAGAAACGAACTCATAAATTTTAAAACATGAATAGAAATGAAGGACATTTTAAATTATAAATTCACTTTGTTCAAGAAATGTTGCTAGAAGATTATCTAGTTTAAAAAGGGAAATATAGGTCCTTACCTCATACCACACACTATAATAAAATTCTGATGAAATAAAGAGTTAAATGTAATAGATAAGCCGTAAAAAACCGAGAAGAAATGTAGTTGGTCAAGAACTTTCTAGGAATGAAAGCAAAGAGGAAACCCAAAATTGGATTATATTTACAGAATAAAAATTTAAATGGATATTTATAAAAATATAAAGTATATGATGAAATTGGAACAGTATTTACGGCATATGTTACAAAAGTTTACTATCTTAAAGAGCTCTTAAAAATAAGAAAACAACACCCAAATATTAATTAATTATTTCAACAAATCTGAACTGATGCCTATTATATACTAGGTGGTGTTCTAGATGGTAGCAATGAACAAAATGACAAAATGTGATGCCTCAGTGAGGACAATATATAGTGGAAATATGAGCAAATGGCAAGAACGTGAATATCTGCATACCTACGCACCCAGCCCCCCACACGCACACAAACAGAAAGAATGGCAGTGTGTATACGATATTATCTTTCATGGCTGAAATATTTCATAATAGAAGTTATATACAGAAAATTACATGAGGATTTATGTATAAGAATATTTGCTACAGCCTTATTTAAAATAGGAAATAATAAATTCAAAAGGTTAAACAAATCATGATATTTTATATAATGATGACATTTTATTAAATCCTGTAAAGTTGAAATACTCTTATTTTTCCCAGTATTACAGTAAATTAGGATATAGGATAAAATTGACTTGTAATTTGATAACAAATAATAAATTTATACACCACGCATTCCTTCCCATATTCTTCCTACATATACATATATACATGAGTAAAACAAAACGAATAAAAGCAATTGAAAGATACCCCAAAATGCAGCTCCAGAGAAATGCTTAAATTACGACACAACAGTAAGATGGATCGTATTGCATTATTAAATACGATGCTTTCAGAGAATATGGATTGCTTTAGAAAATGTTCTCAATATAAGCTATTGGAAGAAAATATTAAGATATTAACAATGCTTATTTCTGTGTGGTAAGATGTTGAGAATTTTATACAATTTTCAACATGTTCTTTTTTTTTATAATGGATATGTTTTACTTTTATCTTCAGAAGATGTTAAAAATAATTTTCAACAGTCTAATTTATGAAACCCAATTCAATATTTCATTAAAAAGTAATGGTTTTGCTTCCTATCCTTACAATCCTAATTAGTACATTGTTTTACGGTGTTTTCTTTGAAGGGATTTGCCTTTTAGTTTTTGGCCTGCCTCTCTGGTTTGATTAACTGGGGCTTCTGTTCTGCTTCTCTGCATCACAATTGAGTGTTATATAGGAAGCAAAAAGAAGCAGGACAATATTATTATATTCCCCCGAGGCTTCCTATTTTCCAGAGGTTAGACATATTGGCTCAACAGCACCAAGTCGCTGTACCAATTTCTCTCTCATTTCCCTTACACCCAGGGGCAAATGGCAACTTTCTTGTCTGTCACTTTCCAACTCAGGAAGCTGATGCGTATTTTTCTGTTATTTAAAACTTGACAGATAGCTCCCAGCATCAAACCATCAATGAAAACTGCTGGCCTCTGGCGGGGAAAGAGCAGTATAAGCTTTCAGCGTTCTAGTAGCTTAGAATGGATTTGGGGTGGTTCAAAAATTTCTTTAAAATCATATGTGATACTGAGCTAGTTCACAGAATTCTGTTTGTCATCAATAAAATGACATTAACAATACCTGCTCCCCGAAGCAAAGGTAAAATGTGTATTTATGTCCTTTGATAACGTGATGTCTGATGACAGAGAAAGCAGAGAGGGAGTCGGTCATCAAGTACCAGAGCCCATGTGACGTAAGAGAAAAAATACTGTCCTGCTAACCACGCTGTTTTCTTTGTGGTAAGGAAGAACACAGGCCTCACTCTGTAAGCCCACTTACTTCTCCCTTAAAAACCATGGTGACCAAGTGTTTCCTGTGCAGAGAGATTGGGTGGACAGAGTGGGTGAAATAATCCTCCACACAGATATCCCCCACATGTAAACACATTCATGTGTTTTTGACCTCCTTTCCCCCCCTCCCTTCCTTAGGCATCTATTGAGTGCTATGTGTGAGAGCAATTCTAAAAGCAGGACATACAGGGGCAAACAAAACAGACAAGGTCCTTCCTCTTCTTGGGCTAGAGTTCTATGAGGGAGATAGACAATAAGTAAGCAATTAAATAATCTAATTTCAGCTTGTGATTTAAAAACCTAAGGAAATAAGGAGTAGATGAGTGGGAAAGGAGGGGAAGGAGCTATTTTAGACAGTGTAATTGGAAAAAACACCTCTGAGATGATTCCATACTGAGTACCGAAAAGGAGACCTGGGCAAGGACAACCCAAGTAGGAGGAACAGCAAGTGTGAGGCTCTGAGGTGGGAGAAAGGTTGGCAAGCTGGAGCAGGAAGGCCAGAGTGTCTGCAACAGAGTTAGCTAGGATGGGCTCAAGGAGATGGTCACAGAGGACAGGCTAGCACAAGCCATGTCACATAGGGTCTTATAAGACAGAGTATGGAGTTTTGATTTTAATTTAAGTGCAACAAGGCATCATCAGAGAGTCTTAAGAAGAGGAGAAGTCTGTTCAGATTTTCTTTAAAAAGATGACTTAGGCTTTGGTGTAGAAAATGGCTTCAGGGCGGTAAGAATAGATGAAAGAGATCATGATGAGAGGCCAATGGAATAACACAGGTAAGAGATGATGGTTGGTTGGACTGGGGTGTGTGATAACAATTACACAAAGACCGGGGAAAAAATGATGATTTGTTTAGTATTTTACATTGATAGTGGGATTTCTCATGCTTTATCTGTAATAATCCTTAAAGTCCCTTCCAACTCTAAAAGTCATAAAGGTTAATCATTTATGATCTTAGGGGAGTTCAACAATAACTTTTCATTCTCTAAAATCATTATAATATATTTGATAGTGGAATTGCAGCCTCTATATCTATCTCAGTATATAACCATTTTAAAATGTTTTCAAATTTTTAATTTCAGAGAACTACTCAGTGAATATTAGACATTTTTGCTGTTTCAGATGCTACAGATCAATTTTTATATTGGAATTAGGTGTTTTTAATTTATAGCTCAAATTGTGTTTTCAATCCCATACTCTTTGGAGCTAGCATGCATGGCTGGCTTCCGAGCCAGGATAAGTCTGAAGTGATGATAATCTGTGTAAGAGAGCTGACTGTTGTGATATGGGTAATAAAGGTAATATTGAGGAGCAAAATTTAAGATTCCTCCTTTATTGTCCTAAACAACTGATGCTTTGCAAAAATTATATGATGATCTTTTAAACTGTGACCAACATTTATTCATTCAACAATTTGGTAAGACACGGGTTAATAAAATAGAAATGGTCCTAACCTTCACTGCTTATAATAACTTTCTGAGACAAAAAAATTAATAAAGAAACAAATATGTGTGTGTGTTGACAAGTGTCATGAAGGATATGAATAGGCCATGACGGCACAGAGCAGGGGTGATTTGGCACCCACTTATGAAGATGTTTATGAAAGGCCTCCCTCGGGAGGACATATTTAAGCCCACACATGCTTCAGCCATGTGAGGTGTAGTGGGGGCAACATTCCAGGCAAGGGAAATTACATACACAAAATTTCTTAGAGAAGAAAAGGCTTTAGCAGTTCAGGGAAGAGAAAGAAGGTCAAGGAAGCTACAAATAGGTAAGTGAACCTCTGAAGAAAAGTCAGGAGTTAGATCAGAGTAGAGATAGGATTGGTATTAAAACTTTCTAAATCCTGTGTTTGTCCCTATTATCCCCGTTCATAGTTCCCAATTCTGACAGCATCTCAACTACCTGGGAATTAACAGAGTGTTAACAAGTCAATAATCTCCTTTGAGTATTTACACTAAGATGGATTCCAAAACAGGAAAATTGTTTCGACACTATATTAGAATGGGTTGTAAATTTGAATGCAAATGATTAAGTCTTTTAAAGAAAGAATCACCTTAAGTGGTTGCAATAATTATTGCCATTAGAACCATTAAGGTGACTAAAAACTTGTTTATACTAATGGATATATAGGGAGCACTTTTTCTTTCTTAAGTATCTTCTCATTAGTCAGTTCTCAGAGGAAGCAGAAATGGTTCCAGATATTCTTTGTGAACAAAAGTTGGGAAGAAAGAGCTACTAAACTTTTATTAAATACCTACTTTATAACAGTACTAAAACTAGGCGGTAAATTTTCATAAATTAATTAATTCATGTCATTTTGGGGAGAGCTATTATAAACTCATCAGCAAAATATGTGTTTATAGCAAGTGAATGTCCCTTGTTAAGAAAACATCAGGCATTTTGTCTTTGAGTTCTGGACTTTCTTCTTCCCTTGAGTAGAATTTTCAGAATCCTGGCCCCTGAAAGGATGGGGATGACTTTCCAGGGGAGGGTGGGCAAGTGTTGAAAGCTTTGATGGTGGAGGGAGGGGGTGTGCAATCTGAGAAAAGCCTCTCAAATTAGAAGGCAGTATTTTGTGGGTGCATAGAGGCAGCAGAGTACCCATCAGCCACAGAGTACCCCACAGGAGTCAGGATCTCAGCCCGATAAAAGCTGCTTGGATGTCTATGAAGGTTCAGCTCTTAGCCTGTGTGTCCAGTGCGTCACATGAGGTCAGCAGAGAGCAACTTGGTGAGGGTCAGTGCTATAAGAACTCCCAGATCTGATATAATATCCTATGTGAAATCATGTAACAAGAAGGAATGGAATTTCAGAGGACCAAAGCCTGGGCCTTTCTCATGATTTCATAGATTTGACCCATGGCACTGTTTCATATATAACCCAAAGAAGGAAAGGAAAGCACTGAAGAATTACTGGGCATGGACTTCTCTTTGACCTTGGGAAGTGATGATATGCAATGGTTTTGGTATATTTTTTTAACAAAGTATATTAAAAATGAAAATATATATTATAAAAATGTCTTATACTTTGTATATTATATAATTAATAGCTAATATACACCTATATTAAATATTTACTGCAATCCTATAAAGAAGATATTATTATACCCACTATACAGATAAGGAAACAAAGGTTCAAAAATAGTTCATGACTTGCCAAAGATTATATATGTAAGTGTCAAAGTGAGGACTGAAACTAAGACCATTCTCTCTACCTCTCCCCGCCTTCTAAATATATCTGCATACACATAGAGAGATACATACATAAATATATCCATAGGAAAATATATACATACAAACATAAACAAATATCTGTAGTCTTTACATCTGTATGACCCTTTCCCTCTCTCCCTGTAATTCTCTCTCTCTTCTTTTCTCTTTATCTTCCTCAATGGATGCCTTTCTTTATATCCCTCTATTTAGATGCAACTGAAACTATCGAGTGTCCTAGTTTGCCCACATATTCTCTTTGAACGTACAAAGTAAAGTTTCAGGGGAGGGACAGATTTTTCTGAATAATAAAGAAACAAAAATTTTTAGTTTTGAAGGGACAGCCTGGGATGAAAGAGAAGAGTTTTGTAAGGAGGGGAAGAAAAATACGAGGAGCACTGAGAGAGGGAGAGCAGAGAGAGACAGAGAAAACAGGAGACAGAGAAAGTGGGGCAGCAGGAGCATGACTCTGTATGTGAAGGGAATGGGACTCTAAGAAGAGTCTTAGTCACTTGAGAACATTCTTACATCAGTAAATGGCTAATACATTTTTAGAATAGGGATATCTGAGATTAAATGCAAACTTACATCCTACTCTGTGCTGTAATTGCTCATTGCCACCCTCAAACTGTAAGTTTGCCCATGACAGTCCCTGTTTTAGAACCAAAATCCCACGTCCCAAGAAATCCCTCAGTCTCAGGTAAATTGGTCACCTCTGTAATATTCTTTCCAGAGACCACTGGCTCCAGTCTGATTATGGGAAAATATCAAACACACATAAATATAGGGATAGTCTGTATACTGTATATATTTTGGTCAATGCCACTCAAAAATTTCAAGAAAAAAAAGATTGAGTAATTGTCACATATTAGGTGAGACTAAGGAGACAAAATAATGAAATAAAACATAGTGTTTGGTGTTGAACTGTGTCCCCACAAAATTCATATGTTGATGTCCTAACCCCCAGTGCCTCAGAATGTGACTGGTTTTGGTGATAGGATCTTTAAAGAGGTAATTAAGGTTAAATGAGGTCATTAAAGTGGGCCCTAATCCAATAAAACAGGAGCCCGTTTCAGAAGAAATTATGATACAGACACACACAGAGGAAAGACCATGTGATGACAGAGGGAGAAGATGGTCATCCGCAAGTCAAGGAGAGAAGCCTCAGAAGAAATCGACTGTTGACACCTTGATCTTGGACTTCTAGCCTCCAGAACTGTGAGACAACAAATTTCTGCTGTTCAAGCCACTCAGTCTATGGTACTTCATTATGGTAGTTCTAGAAAATTAATACACAAAGTGTCCTGGATTGGATTTTGGAGCTAAAGACATTAGTAAAAAAAAAAAAAAAAAAATGGAGAAACCTGAATAAAGTCTGTAATTTACTTAATAGTATTGTGCACATGTTATTTTTTTAGTTTTGATAAATGTACCAGATGTTAAGATGGAAGATGTTAACATTAGGGAAAACTAAGTGAAGAGGATCTGAGAACTCTCTCTAGTACCTTCAATTCTTTTGCAAGTACATAACTACTTTAAAATAAAAAGTTTTAAAAAAAATCAAAGCACAAAGACAAAACATGCATAAGGCAGGACATCTCAGAAACTAACCAAAAAAATATACAAAAACCTAGCCTCACTGTTAAAAAGGAGAATAGAAGAGACATGTTGAGATGAAATCAGGGAGAAGATATAGTGGCATAAGAAGCAACACACTGAAGACTGAACCCAGGATCCTAACCCTCACCTATGTTTCCTATATCAGTAAAGAGATCGCTCCCTTGGTTTTTATATACATTCTATTCACCACCAGGATAGGTCACTTCAAACACCTAAATGTTTCTCTTCTGCAAGTATTTCCCCTTTTATACTGCTAAGAAGATGGTGGTGGTGATGATGTTTGTGATGATAATGGTGATGATTGTTGTTAGATACTTGTACCCTCCCATCCACAAGGCTCAGAAGGCATGTTGGACCTCATGTTGTGAACTCAAGTTGTACAAGAAAATTAACAATAGTTTGATAGTTCTGTCCTTCCACAGTGCCTTTCATTGTGCTTTGGATGAGAAAAAGCACCCCATATCCTTTACAGGGCCTATAAGTCCTTCACAATTAGACTTCTATTTCTTGAGCCTCATCATGGGACAGGCTTGCTCTCTGTTTCTGCATTGCAATACATGCTCAATAAGCATGTGTTAATCAG
Organism: Grampus griseus; assembly: GCF_964374135.1. NCBI lineage: Eukaryota > Metazoa > Chordata > Mammalia > Artiodactyla > Delphinidae > Grampus > Grampus griseus. The sequence goes on from NC_139010.1 coordinate 35,133,906, forward strand.
TGAATGAATGAAAAATTGGTAAAAGAAAGTATATGAATGCACAACTTAAATTCTACTGCGATCAGTCTCTTCAGCAAGTGGTATTGGGAAAGTTGGACAGCTGCACATAAATCAATGAATTTAGAACACACCATTTCACCATACACAAAAATAAACACAAAGTGGCTTAAAGACTTAAACATAAGACATGACACCATAAAACTCCTAAAAGATCATAGGCAAAACATTCTCTGACAGATCTTAACCAATGTTTTCTTAGATCAGTTTCCCAAGGCAATAGAAAAACAAACAAAAACAAATGGGACCTAATCAAACCTATAAGCTTTTGCACAGCAAAGGAAACCATAAACAAAACAAAAAGACAACTTACAGAGTGGGAGAAAATATTTGCAAACAATGTGACCGACAAGGGCTTAATTTCCAAAGTATTCAAACAGCTCATACAACTCAACAACAAAGTAACAAACAACCCAACTGAAAAATGGGCAGAAGACTAAACAGATATTTCTCCAAAGAAGAAGTACAGATGGCCAATAGACACATGAAGAGATATTCAACATCGCTAATTATTAGAGAAATACATATCAAAACTACAATGAGGTACCACCTCACACTGGTCAGAATGGCCAGCATTAAAAGGTCTACATATAACAAATGCTAGAGACAGTGTGGAGAAAAGGGAACCCTCCTACACTGTTGGTGGGAATGTAAGTTGGTGCAGGCACTGTGGAAAACAGTATGCAGGTTCCTCAGAAAACTAAAAATAAAATTACCATATGATCCAGCAATCTCACACCTGGGCATATATCCAGACAAAACTGTAATCCAAAAAGATACATGCACCCCTATGTTCATAGCAGCAATGTTCACAATAGCTAAGACATGGAAACAACCCAAATGTCCATCAAAAGACATATGGATAAAGACGATATGGTACATATATACAATGGAATACTACTCAGCCATAAAAAAGGAAATAATGCCATTTGCAGTAACATGGATACAACTAGAGATTATCATACTAATTGAAGTAAGTCAAAAAGAGAAAGACAAATGCCATAGGATATCTTATATGGAATCTAAAATATGACACAAATGAACCTATCTATGAAACAGAAGCAAAATCAAGGACACAGAGAACAGACCTGTGGTTGCCGAGGAACAGGGGGTTGGGGAAGGGATGGAGTGGGAGGTTGGGGTTAGCAGATGTAAGCTTTTGTAAATGGAATGGATAAACAACAAGGTCCTACTGGATAGCAGAGAACCACATTCAATATCTTATGATAAACCATAATGGAGAGGAAGGACCTTCAAGATGATGGAGGAATAAGACGTGGAGATCACTTTCCTCCCCACAAATACATCAGAAATACATCTACATGTGGAACAACTCTAACAGAACACCTACTGAATGCTGGCAGAAGACCTCAGACTTCCCAAAAGGCAAGAAGCTCCCCACGTACAAGGGTAGGGCAAAAGAAAAAAGAAAAAGCAGAGACAAAAGAATAGGGATGGGACCTGCACCTCTGGGAGGGAGCTTTGAAGGATGAAAAGTTTCCACACACTAGGAAGCCCCTTCACTGGTAGAGATGGGGGGATGGGCCAGTGGGAAGCTTTGGAGCCACGGAGGAGACTGTAGCAACAGGCGTGCAGAAGGCAAAGCGGAGAGCTTACCGCACAGAGGATCAGTGCCAACCAGCACTCACCAGCCTGAGAGGCTTGTCTGCTCACCCACCAGAGTGGGTGGAGGCTGGGAGCTGAGGCCTGGGCTTCAGAGGTCAGAACCCAGGGAGAGGACTGGGGATGACTGCGTGAACACAGCCTGAAGGGGGCTAGTGTGCCACAGCTAGCCAGGAGGGAGTCTAGGAAACAGTCTGGAACTGCCTAAGAGGCAAGAGACCATTGCTTCAGGGTGCACCAGGAGAGGAGATTCAGAGCACCGCCTAAAAAGCTTCAGAGACAAGCACAAGACGTGGCTATCAGCACGGACACCAGAGACGGGCATGAAATGTTGAGGCTGCTACTGCAGCCAACAAGAAGCCTGTGTGCAAGCACAGATCACTACCCACACATCCCCTCCCAGGAGCCTATGCAGCCTGCCACTGCCAGTGTCATGTGATCCAGGGACAGCATCCCCAGGAGAACACAAATCACACCTCAAGCTGTTGCAACATCACACTGGCCTCTGCCACTGCAGGCTCACCCCACGTTCTATACCCTTCCCTCCCCCGAGCCTGAGTGAGCCAGAGCCCCCTAATCAGCTGCTCCTTTAACCCCCTCCTATCTGGACAAAGAACAGACGCCCTCAGGCGACCTACATGCAGAGGCGGGGCCAAATCCAAAGCTGAACGCCAGGAGCTGTGTGAACAAAGACGAGAAAGGGAAATTTCTCCCAGCAGCCTCAGGAGCAGTGGATTAAATCTCCACAGTCAACATGACGTACCCTGCATCTGTGGAATACCTGAATAGAAAATGAATCATCCCAAATTGAGGAGGTGGACTTTAGGAGCAACTATAGACTTAGGGTTGGCTGTATGCTACTGACTAGTTTCTGATTTTTATGTTTATCTTAGTATAGTTTTTAGCACTTATTATCAGTGGTGTATTTGTTTATTGGTTTGGTTGCTCTCTTTTAAAAAAATTTTAAATTACTTTTTATATTTTTATTTTAATAATTATTTTTTAATTTTTTATTTTAGTAACTTTATTTTATTTATTTTCTTTCTTTTTTTTTTCTCCCTATTCTTCTGAGCTGTGTGGCTGACAGGGTCTTGGTGCTCCAGCCAGGTATCAGGCCCAAGCTTCTGAGGTAGGAGAGCAGAGTTCAGGACATTGGACAACCAGAGACCTCCCAGCCCCATGTAATATCAATCAGCGACTGCTGTCCCAGAGGTCCCTGTCTCAATTCTAAGGCCCAGCTACACTCAATGACCAGCAAGTTCCAGTGCTGAACACCCCATGCCAAACAACTAGCAAGACAGAAACACAATCCCACCCATTAGCAAAGAGGCTGCCTAAAATCATACTAAGTTCAAACACACCCCAAAACACACCACCAGACGCGGTCCTGTGCACCAGAAAGACAAGATCCAGCCTCATCCACCAGAACACAGGCACCAGTCCCCTCCATCAGGAAGCCTACACAACCCACTGAACCAACCTTAGCCACTGGGGACAGACACCAAAAACAACGGGAACTACAAACCTACAGTCTGTGAAAAGGAGATCCCAAACACAGTAAGTTAAGCAAAATGAGAAGACAGAGAAATACACAGCAGATGTTGGAGCAAGGTAAAAACCTGCCAGACCAAACAAAGAAAGATGAAATAGGCAGTCTATCTGAAAAAGAATTCAGAGTAATGATAGTAAAGGTGATCCAGAATCTTGGAAATAGAATGGAGAAAATACAAGAAACGTTTAACAAGGACCTAGAAGAACTAAAGAGCAAACAAACAATGATGAACAACACAATAAATGAAATAAAAATTCTGTCGAAGAAATCAATAGCAAAATAAATGAGGCAGAAGAATGGATAAGTGACCTGGAAGATAAAATAGTGAGAATAACTACCACAGAGCAGAATAAAGAAAAAACAATGAAAAGAATCGAGGATAGTCTCAGAGACCTCTGGAACAACACTAAATGCACCAACATTCGAATTATAGGGGTCTTAGAAAAAGTAGAGAAAAAGAAAGTGACTGAGAAAATATTTGAAGACATTATAGTTGAAAACTTGCCTAATATGGGAAAGGAAATAATCAATCGACTCCAGGAAGTGCAGAGAGTCTCATACAGGATAAATCCAAGGAGAAACACACCAAGAAACATATTAAACAAACTATCAAAATTAACTACAAAGAAAAAATATTAAAAGCAGCAAGGGAAAGCAACAAATAACATAAAAGGGAAACCCCGTAAGGTTAACAGCTGATCTTTCAGGAGAAACTCTGCAAGCGAGAAGGGAGTAGCAGGACATATTTAAACTGATAAATGGAAAAACGTATAACCAAGATTACTGTACCCAGCAAGGATCTCATTCAGATTCGATGGAGAACTTAAAACCTTTACAGACAAGCAAAAGCTAAGAGAATTCAGCATGACCAAGCCAGCTCTACAACAAATGCTAAAGGAACTTCTCTAGGCAGGAAACACAAGAGAAGGAAAACACCTACAATAACAAACCCAAAACAATTTAGAAAATGGTAACAGGAACATACATATCAATAATTACATTAAATATAAATGGATTAAATGTGCCAACCAAAAGACACAGACTGGCTGAATGGATACTAAAACAAGACCCGTATATATGCTGTCTACAAGAGACCCACTTCAGACCTAGGTACATATACAGACTGAAATTGAGGGAATGGAAAAAGATATTCAATGCAAATGGAAATCAAAGAAAGCTGGAGTAGCAATTCTCATACGAGACAAAATAGACTTTAAAATAAAGACTATTACAAGAGACAAAGAAGGACACTACATAGTGATCAAGGGATCAATTCAAGAAGAAGGTATAACAATTGTAAATATTTATTCACCCAACATAGGAGAACCTCAATACATAAGGCATGCTAACAGCCATAAAAGGGGAAATTGACAGTAATACAATCATAGTAGGAGACTTTAACACTCCACTTTCACCAATGGACAGATCATCCAAAATGAAAATCAATGAGGAAACACAAGCTTTCAATGACACATTAAACAAGATTGACTTAATTGATATTTACAAGACATTCCATCCAGAAAAAACGAATACATTTTCTTCTCAACTGCTCATAGAACATTCTCCAGGATGGATCATATCTTGGGTCACAAATCAAGCCGTGGTAAATTTAAGAAAATTGAGGTCATATCAAGTATCTTTTCCAACTACAATGCTATGAGACTAGCCATCAATTACAGGAAAAAGATTGGAGAAAAAATAAACACATGGAGGCAAAACAGTACAACTAAATAACCAAGAGCTCACTGTAGAAATCAAAGAGGAAATCAAGAAATACCTAGAAACAAATGACAATTAAAACACAATGACCCCAAACCTGTGAGATGCAGCTAAAGCAGTTCTAAGAGGGAAGTTTACAGCAATACAATCCTACCTCAAGAAACAAGAAGAATCTCAAATAAACAACCTAACCTAACACCTAAAGCAATTAGAGAAAGAAGAACTAAAAAGACCAAAAGTTAGCAGAAGGAAAGAAAACATAAATCTCACATAAGAAATAAATGAAAAAGAAATGAAGAAAATGACAGCAAAGATTGATAAAATTAAAGCTGGTTCTGACAAGATAAACAAAATTGATAAACAATTAGCCAGACTAAACAAGAAAAAAGGGAGAAGACTCAAATCAACAGAATTAGAAATGAAGAAGAAGTAACAACTGACACTGCATAAATACAAATGATCATGAGAGATTACTACAAGCAACTATATACTAATAAAATGGACAACTTGGAAGAAATGGACCAAGTCTTAGAAAAGCACAACCTTCCAAGACTGAACCAGGAAGAAATAGAAAATATAAACAGACCAATAACAAGCACTGAAATTGAAACTGTGATTAAAAGTCTTCCAACAAACAAAAGCCCAGGATCAAGATGAAAAGACAACCCAGAATGGGAGAAAATATTTGCAGACGAAGCAACTGACAGAGGATTAATCTCCAAAATATACAAGCAGCTCATGTAGCTCAATATCAAAAAACAAACAACCCAATCCAAAAATGGGCAGAAGACCTAAATAGACATTTCTCCGAAGAAGATATACAGATTGCCAACAAACACATGAAAGAATGCTCAACATCATTAATCATGGCTTCACAGGCAAATTCTATCAAACATTTAGAGAAGAGTTAAGCACCAATCCTTCTCAAACTCTTCCAAAATATAGCAGAAGGAGAAACACTTCCAAACTCATTCTATGAGGCCACCATCACCGTGATTCCAAAACCAGACAAAGATGTCACAAAAAAAGAAAACTACAGGACAATATCACTGATGAACATAGATTCAAAAATCCTCCACAAAACACTAGCAAACAGAATCCAACAGCACATTAAAAGGATCATGTACCATGATCAAGTGGGGTTTATCCCAGGAATGCAAGGCTTATTCAATATACCAAATCAATCAATGTGATACTCCATATTAACAAATTGAAGGAGAAAAACCATATGATAATCTCAACAGATAGAGAAAAAGCTTTTGACGAAATTCAACACCCATTTATGATTAAAAAAACCCTCCAGAAAGTGGGCGTAGAGGGAACTTACCTCAATAAAATAAAAGCCGTATATGACAAAATCACAGCCAACATCCTTCTCAATGGTGAAAAACTGAAACCATTTCCACTAAGATCAGGAACAAGACAAGGTTGCCCACTCTAACCACAATTATTCAACATAGTTTTGGAAGTTTTAGCCACAACAATCAGAGAATAAAAAGAAATAAAAGGAATCCAAATTGGGAAAGAAGAAGTAAAGCTGTCACTGTTTGCAGATGACATGATACTATACATAGAGATATGTAAAGATGCTACCAGAAATCTACTGGAGCTAATCAATGAATTTGGGAAAGTAGCAGCATAAAAAATTAATGCACAGAAACCTCTTGCATTCCTATACACTAATGATGAAAAATCTGAAAGAGAAATTAAGGAAACACTCCCATTTACCACTGCAACAAAAGAATAAAATACCTAGGAATAAACCTACCTAAGGAGACAAAAGACCTGTATGCAGAAAACTATAAGACACCAATGAAGGAAATTAAAGATGATAAAAACAGATGGAGAGATACACCATGTTCTTGGATTGGAAGAATCAACATCGTGAAAATGACTCTTCTACCGAAAGCAATCTACAGATTCAATGCAATCCCTATCAAACTACCAATGGCATTTTTCACAGAACTAGAACAAAAATTTTCACAATTTGTATGGAAACACAAAAGACCTGGTATAGCCAAAAGAATCTTGAGAAAGAAAAATGGAGCTGCAGGAATCAGGCTCCCTCCCTTCAGACTATACTACAAAGCTACAGTAATCAAGACAGTATGGTATACTGGCACAAAACCAGAAATATAGATCAATGGAACAGGACAGAATGCCCAGAGATAAACCCATGCACCTATGGACACCTTATCTTTGACAAAGGAGGCAAGAATATACAATGGAAGAAAGCCAGCCTCTTCAATAAGTGGTGCTGGGAACACTGGACAGCTACATGTAAAAGAATGAAATTAGAACACTTCCTAAAACCATACACACAAAAAACCTCAAAATGTATTAAAGACCTAAATGTACGGGCAGATACTATAAAACTCTTAAAGGAAAACATAGGCAGAACACGCTGTGACATAAATCACAGCAAGATCCTTTTTGACCCTACTCCTAGAGAATTGGAAATAAAAACAAAAAATAAACAAATGGGACCTAATGAAACTTAATAGCTTTTGCACAGCAAAGCATAAACAAGATGAAAAGACAACCCTCAGAATGGGAGAAAATATTTGCAAATGAAGCAACTGACAGAGGATTAATCTCCAAAATACACAAGCAGCTCATGTAGCTCAATATCAAAAAACAAACAACCCAATCCAAAAAAGGGCAGAAGACCTAAATAGACATTTCTCCAAAGAAGATATACAGATTGCCAACAAACACGTGAAGAATGCTCAACATCATTAATCATTAGAGAAATGCAAATCAAAACTAAAATGAGGTATCACCTCACACCAGTCAGAATGGCCATCATCAAAAAAATCTACAAACAATAAATGCTGGAGAGGGTGTGGAGAAAAGGGAACCCTCTTGCACTGTTGGTGGGAATGTACATTGATACAGCCACTATGCAGAACAGTATGGAGATTCCTTTAAAAACTAAAAATAAAACTACCATATGACCCAGCAATCCCACTACTAGGCATATACCCTGAGAAAACCATAATTCAAAAAGAGTCATGTACCACAATGTTCATTGCAACTCTATTTACAATAGTCGGGACATGGAAGCAACCTAAGTGTCCATCGACAGATGAATGGATAAAGAAGATGTGGCACATATATACAATGGAATATTACTCATCCATAAAAACAAACGAAATTGAGTTATTTGTAGTGAGGTTGATGGACCCAGAGTCTGTCATACAAAGTGAAGTAAGTTAGAACGAGAAAAACAAATACTGTATGCTAACACATATATATGGAATCTAAAAACAAAAAACATGGTTCTGAAGAACCTAGGGGCAGGACAGGAATAAAGATGCAGATGCAGAGAATGGACTTGAGGACACGGGAAGGGGGAAGGGTAAGCTGGAACCAAGTGAGAGAGTGGCATCGACTTATATATACTACCAAATGTAAAATAGATAGCTAGTGGGAAGCAGCTGCATAGCACAGGAAGATCAGCTTGGTGCTTTGTGACCATCTGGAGGGGTGGGATAGGGAGGGTGGGAGGGAGATGCAAGAGGGAGGAGATATGGGGATACATGTATACGTATAGCTGCTTCACTTTGTTATACAGCAGAAACTAACACACCATTGTAAAGCAATTATACTCCAATAAAGATGATAAAAAACAAAACAAAACAAATGCACAAACTCAGCTCAGCAAAGGGACCAAGCATAGAGGCACGTAAAAGAGAAATGGCTGAGGAAAGAGGTCAGGAAGCTGGAATCTTTCACAGGCTGGTTCTTGCTCAGCCTTGAGCTGTATTCTGCAGTACCAGTCATAGCACCTGACACATGGAAATCATTGTGTACTGGAATTGAAATAATGCATGACCAAGGATCAGCGTCCTAATTATTCACAAAGCGTTTCTTAAAGGAATCCTGTGCCTTCCTTCTGGCCAAACCCCAGGCTTGGCCCTAGGAGGAAGGATGAGAGAGCCTGAGTGAAGTGAGGAGGGCCCTCCTTGGGGCAACTGAGGAGGCAGCCCACTGCTGGAGGTTGGAGTCCCAGAGGAGAAGAAGGGCAACTCTCAGTGAGACAGGAATTCAGTGCCAAAGGGAGGTAAAGGGACACATGTGAGAAGGTAGCGAGCTGCTAAACGGAGAATCATTACACACAAGGGGACTGATTAAACAAGTAAATATTTCAGAATAATGGGAACCAGCTTCCTCGCTGTTTGAGAGGGGAGGTACAAATTTGAAAAGGGAAAACAAGAATGAATCCTCTTGTGTTGCACTGGAAATTGAAGTGTCAGAGTGAACTCACAGTTTTCAATCTGAATAGAAATAAAAATAAACTGAAGTGTGTGTGTGCATACGTTACTTCCGCAGCTGTCTCCACTGACAGGGCCTGGGAATAGACACAATACAGTAGCTATGAGCACATATACTGCTCAGGTCTTGCTTTCTGAATAATATGTTCCACTAATAGGAACATGGATTCTTTGGAGAAATGGCTGACTGTAAGGCCCAGAAAGGCATTTTCCTGAGTGAGCACATACAAACCTACCTTCCTAAGTCTGTGTAGTCTTTGCATGGTATCCCATTATAAGAATGAACTGTCCATCCACCTCACTATAAGTAACTCAATTTCGTTTCTTTTTATGGCTGAGTAATATTGCACTGTAGACGGGAATAAAGATGCAGACCTACTAGAGAATGGACTTGAGCACACAGGGAGGGGAAAGGGTAAGCTGGGACAAAGTGAGAGAGTGGCATGGACATATATACACTACCAAATGTAAAACAGATAGCTAGTGGGAAGCAGCCACATAGCACAGGGAGATCAGCTCGGTGCTTTGTGACCACCTCAAGGGGTGGGATAGGGAGGGTGGCATAGGGATAAAGCAATTATACTCCAATAAAGATGTTAAAAAAATAAAATAAAGAGAAAAAGAAAAGAATGAACTGTAATAAATTTAAACAATTTCCTATTGACTGAAAGTTAGGTTTCATTCAGATTTTTGTTACTGTAAATAATACTGCAGTGAAAATTCACATTTAAACAACTCTGCATACTTTCATAAATATATCTGGGGCATTTCTCATAAATATCATATTGCATATTAATTGTTCAAGAAAGCTCCAAATAGAAAAGGGTAACATTTCAACAATGGAAAGATTACTATTTTCACAGCCACATCCTATTACTGCTTGCTCATAAAATACTACAATTATCAGGCAAAATCAAATACAACTTCAGAATTATGGCAACATAAACTCAATTCAAAGGTCATAAATATTTTACTGGGCATTTAATTTCCCATTTATGTTTTTATAACATTTACTTCAGAGATATGGGCATCAAGACTTGCCTTGAAATGGGAATAATTTTCTTTAGCATATGCTGAAGTTGGTAAATGCAGATTAATCACGAAACTGTAACTAGAATTGAAGCTTTGCATTTCACAGATGAGAATTTTAAATATTGACAAAGGCAAGGATACAATATTACAATCATAGCATTTTAGATGTAAAAGAAATTGAATACTACCAGTCCTTCTACTCAAGCACAGGTTTTATTAATATTCATAGAATATGAGAAACAAGATTAAGAAACAAAGGAGGGAAATTTCTGAATTTCCTGGAAGCCAAAGCCAAAATGGAGCCACAAGCAATTATAGAGTCAGTCACACATGCCTGCATGTATGCACAACTGTATTTTCTATTTAACAACCAGGAATGTACTCCACTTGTTTCTATCCTCTTGCGTGTGTTTCAGAGTATGAAAGTCTGAAAAATACATTTCTCAAAATTCATTACCAGTAAATTCTAGTTTACATTCCATCAGTGAGAGTTACTGCCACAAGTTTTAGAAGTAGGAAGAGTGGCTGAATCCTTAGGACCTCTGTAACACCACTGCCAGGCGCAGGATTTGGCCAGTCCACACATCTGAGGCTTTGCAGCAGCCCCCCAAAATCTCCCAGGCAATCACCTCCTTTAGGACTACAGGATCTGGTGGTATCCTTGCACATTCATACAACTTCTTGCTTCCCTGAGATCATTGCTACTGTTTTTTCCTAATCTTCACAATACCATCCCTTAGAAATATTATGTAAGTTCCTAATTTCTTGTATTAAATCCCTGAAATACTTTCGGGAGCAAACCCTGATTGATGAAATATTTAGAACCAGAAAAGTTTCAATAAATAGTCACTAAAATCTTGGAACCTAAGACTGATATGTGGCAGATATATTTACTGTTCAACTACTATCCAGGTGCTCCCACACACTTCTTATCTTCCTTTCAATTAAGTGGGGTCTGAGATCTAATTCTACCCTAACAGGCTCTGAGAGGAAGGTACTGACATTGCTCCTGGTATAAAACCCAGGGCATTAAATGGATATTAAATCATTTGTTGTCCAGTTCCTATATTTCTATAGGCAAAACAGGGAAGGTCTTGTCCTCAGGGATCAATTATCTACCTGCTCCAGTACTTTGAACAATGTTGCACTGAGACCCTTAAGTTAGAGCCCAATGCACATCAAGGGTGATCTTTTTACCCTTGTTTTATCTTTATACTTTGATTGCAAGACAAATGTCTTTCATACTATAAGGATTTACTCTTCATAGCTATATAAGCATAGTTACACACTTACAAAAACCAAACGTGCACAGTTTACAAAACAGGATAAAATTGCATTCATTCGATGTTTATGGACCAGTTTCTATGGATAATAAGAATGTCCTTGAGATGTGAAGTTAAGTTATCTGTGGTCATATGGAGAACTGAAAACTCTTTACACTTATTCCTTTATTTGACAAGTATCTTTTTAGCACCTGTTGTACCAGGCGTTGTTTTAGAGGCATTAATGTATGATTACTTGTATTAGTCAGCCTGGGCTGCCATGACAAAATACCACAGACAAGCTGGTTGAAACGACAGAAATTTCTTCTCTCATAGTTCTGGAGGCTTTAAGTTCAAGATAAAGGTTCCACAGGGGTTTGTTTCTCATGAGACCTTTCTTCTGGACTTAGAGATGGCACATTCGTGCTTTGTCCTTTCATGGCCTTTACTCTGTGTTTACAGAAAGACAGTGAACTCTGGTGTTTCTTCCTCTTCTTATGAGGACAGCAGACCTATGGAATGAGGGACATGCCCTTATGACCTCACTGAACTTGTGTTACCTCCTTAAAGGTCCTATCCCCAAATATAGTCACATTGGGGGTTAAGCCTTCAACATATGAATTTGGGTGAGGAATATAATTCAGTCCATAACACCCCACAAGCAAAATTATCACAGCATTTTCTCAAAAAAGGTCTATACTAAGGAAACTGTAAAATAGCGATATTTGCTTTCCCGAATAAAGTAATATTTAGGAAAAGCACAGTTTCTAACATTTTAGATACCACTGCTATAGGAAGAATATCAAATGTAGGTCTTCTGATTTTTAATATTAAATTTGTATAAATTCTATAAACGTAGTTTTGTGAACTTAATGATACAAGTTTTTTCCTAGTTTTTGCTTTCTAACACTTAATTTTATTTCAGTATTTGCCTCTCGATTTCAAGATTTTAAATGTACTTTCAAAACAGATTGTCTTTAAAATGAGAAAAGTATTCAACAAATGAAAAAGTAAAAATCAGCACTTAAAAGTTATTTGAGAGGTCATGTACTTGTAATCTTTGATATTAAGCAAGTACTGAAACAAAGTGAATCTGACATTCTGTTAGATGGGCATGTGTGAAGGTAGTATCTACTCTTCTGACTTTACATATTGTATCAGTTGGATTCATTAATTATGCCTGCAGTTTGGGACATTTCCAATACATTGTTATTTTGGCACGTCAAAGAATATACGACTTTTTATCTACAATGTCAAATAAAAATCTGCAGAAGAAAAATTTCAGGTCCCAAGAGAACAGTGATATTTTAAAACAGAAAGATTTACTATAAAATGAAATGTCCCTTACTGTATGCAGATAAAAAGAAAAACAGTTGTTTTATATATAATCTAATTCTTTTACAACCATGTGACAATAAAACAGAGAAAATTTCAATATTTTCCCATAGCCCCCTTTTTTGATTCTCTTTACTTCTCTAATTCCCTTTACTTCTATCATAGTCAATTTGGACTACTACAATAGAACGTCCATGGACTGGGCGACTTAAACAACAAACATTTATTTCTCATAGTTCTAGAGGCTGAAGTCCAAGATCAGAGTGCAGCAAGGTCGGGTTTTTGGTGAGGGCCCTCTTCCTGGTTTACTGATGGTTATCTTTTTGTTTTATCCTCACAAGTTGGAGAAAGGGTTCTCTTCCATGTCTTATAAGGACACGAATACCATCATGGGGACCCTACTCTCACGACCTAATTACATTCTAAAGGCCCACCTCCCAGTACCATCACATTAGGGCTTCACCATATGCATTTTGGAGGGACACAAACATTTAGTCCATAACAACTTCTAACATAAAGTTTCAGGTGTGCTTGTAGTTTCAGTGTTATACTTAATGAGCCTACATTAGTTTCCTTTTATATTATTGTAAGGAGTAAGAGAATAATAAAATTGACCCTTTTTTAAAATAGCCTATCACTTTTTAAACTCAAAATGTCATTTTTTACCTCTTTTAGTCTTTATTGGTGGTTCACAAACGCTACTGCACATCAGAATCTCTTGTAGGGCTTGTGAAAACAGATGGCTACACTCCTTCCCCAGAGTTTCTGAATCACAGGTCTGGAGTAAGAAGTTTATTTTCAACTTCCTCATTTTTCTCCATCTTCTTTCTTTGCCTCGTCTGGGTAATCTGTTCATATTTAATTCAGTTATTCCCTTATCAGTTTTGTCATCAGTAAATATTTATGAATGAACAAATGTTTGGCTCATTTTGGGGACTGCTTTACTCTCAATCCATACTCATGTATTGTGCTCTTGTGCAGAAAACTCAAGTCCTACATTGTTCTTGGGTCATTTATTTCTATACTTTCTAGTACTCTTGTTCTTGCAGGAAAGAATTTCCATCTAGTACCATCTTCCTGTCATGTTATCTTGGAATTAAGTCACCTTGATGCCAACTGCTTCACTAGTTATATCAGTTTTCTACTGCTGTGTGCAAGATACCACAAGCTTAGTAGATTCAATCAATCCACATTTATTGGATAATTTCCACTGGTCTGCAGTTTGGGCATGAATTAGCTGGATGGTCTGTTCAAGATTTTACAAGGCTGCCATCAAGCTGTAGGCTGGGCCATGTTCTCACCTGGAGGCTTGACTGGGGAAAATATCTGCTCCCAAGCTCATACAGGTTATAGGCAGAATTCATTTCTTTGTGGCCATAGCACTAAGGTTCTCAGATCTTAGAAGCTACCCATGTTTCCCTGTCTGATGGCCCTCTCCACAGGCAGTTCAGGGCACAGCAGCTGGATTCTTCAAGGCAAGAAGGAAAGTCTCTTGCTCCATTGTGAGAAGACAGAGTCTTCTATAAATTAACATAATCACAGAAGTGACACCCCCCCACGAATGCTACATAATGTAACCTAGCCAAGGCGGTGGCATCTGATCACCCTGGCCATATTCTATTGGTTAGAAGACAGTAACAGGTTCTGCTCAGACTCGAAGGTGGGGGGATTATCCAGGGTGTAATGCCAGAGGGTGACGATCATGGTGGCCATCGTAGAACTTTGCCTGCCACACTAGATTTCCTCCAATAGCATCTTCTCCATATTTGGCTCCGTCTGATAAAATCACCTTCTCTGCAGCACCAATGGCTGTTCTCCTGGTTCCTGCCCCACCTCAGTGTGTAGGCCTAGTTCCTGGTCTCAGGCCACTCCAAAAGGTGCCTGTCTAATATGACTCCAAGCAATATGTCCCAATCCCTCCCCTATATAACAAGTCTGAAGTAGTGGAAAGAACACAGAATTTAAATCAGACAAAACTGCTTTCTCATTCTGGCTTCAAAATTATGAGGTGCATAAAAATTCAGAAGTGATCTGATCTCTCATTCTCAGTATAATAATCTACTTAGTGAGAAAAAGAATATTCAAATCACAAGGACATGTTAATGCAGTAAGAGCATGTAGCACCTGGCATGTACCCCATCATTGATAATTATCTTCTCTTCTATTAATTTTCCATCTTCTCTATATGATAAAGGTTTTACCTGGATCTAAAGCAAAACTGGAAAGAAAATCACATGAACATGTAGAGTTGTATTACACCAGGGACTTGATAACATGTTCTTTGCTCTTTACAGGATGAAATCAAAATTTGACTCCCTGCTATATGCAAAACATTTTACCCAATGAAATTTACCTATTGTTTCATTCTCTATTTTAAGTATACACAAATCCACATCTTTACTAATTGATTAATTACTTAATAGATTAATTAGTATATTTGTTGAGATGCTCATCAGGGTGAGAACAGATGTGTATCTGGATGTTAAACCTTAATGTTAAAAAAAGAAAAATGCACAGGAATTATGATCAAGTTGTTACTTTTACATTAGAGAAGTGCAAATCATAATTACAATAAGGTACCACCCCACACTGGTCAGAATGGCCATCACTAAAATGTCTACAAATACCAAATGCTGGAGAGGGTGTGGAGAAAAGGGAACCCTTCTACACTGCTGGTGGGAATGTAAGCTGGTAAAGCCACTATGAAAAATAGTATGGAGGTTGCTGAAAAAACTAAAAATAGAATTACCATATGATCCAGCAATACCACTCCTGGGCATATATCCAGACAAAACTCTAATCCAAAAAGACACATGAACCCCTACATTCATAGCAGCACCATTCACAATAGCCAAGACAAAGAAACAACCTAAATGTCCATCGTCAGAGGGATGTATAAAGAAGATGTGGTACATATATATAATGGAATCCTACTCAGCCATAAAAAAGAAGGAAATAATGCCATCTGCAGCAACATGGATGCAACTAGAGATTATCATACTAAGACAAATACCATATGATATCACTTATATGTGGAATCTAAAATATGACACAAATGAACCTATATACAAAACAGAAGCCGATTCATGGACATAGAGAACAGACTTGTGGTGGCCGAGGGGGTTGGAGGAGGGATGGAGTAGGAGGTTCGGGTTAGCAGATGTAAACTATTACACATGGAATGGATAAATAACACAGTCCTACTGTAGAGCACAGAGAACTATTTTCATTATCCTATGATAAAACATAATGGAAAAGAATATAAAAAAAGAATGCATATATATGTATAACTGAATCACTTTGCTATACAGCAGAAATGAACACAACATTGTAAATCAACTATGCTTCAATAAAAATAAGTTGTTAATTTTATAAACTTGTGATGATGGTTGAATATGGGAACTTGCTCTAGATTAAAATAATAACAGATGCAGGGTGAAGTTCAGAAAGGAAATAATTGTAGTTACTAGTAACAGAAAACAAAGTTAAAAGTGGCTTCTTTTTCCTACAGATGAAAAATTATCTCATGTTGGGGAGCCCCAGTGATGACAGATACGTTTTTGGCAGTCAGGGATCAGAGTTCAATTAACAAGGTAATAGGAAACAATGTATATTGTAACTAATGGCAATCTTTGCCATAATCTGTGTCTTTGGGAAAATCTTTTTTCCATACATAGACAACTTCAACATTTTTTCTCAATATCTGTCCAGTCCTCTTTGTTAGTTCAAGATAGAATTCCTTTTGATCTAGTGACCTATAAGTTAAGATATAATTATCTCTGCCCAGTGCACTCAATACACAATGATAGGGGAGTGGTGCCTAGAGTCACCATATAAAAAATACCTTCAGAAAAAGAGATTGGTAAACATTCTCAGTTACTGGCCATCCACTAGTCACAGCCTGATGGGGGACTGTGTAGACACTGCCTGGGCTTGCCCAAATTGTGGCCTCATACTCTGCTCTCTTGGGATAAATTCTCTCATTAATTGTCCCTGTGTCCCCTGTGTTTGCTTTCTGGAAGTTTACTTGTATATGTATGTATCATGCATGTCTATTATACTGCAAGAACAGCAGCAGCACATTCCAGTTTCTCTTCCCATTTATGAAGCACCTTTGAGGTTAGAACCACCCCATATCCTCTTATATCTCGGTGGCCAGAATTTAGGCACATGGATATGCCTACATGCAGTGGGAACTAGAAAATGTAATCTTTCAGCTGGGCACATTGCTATCTTTAATAAATCGGAGCCTTCTTATTAAGGAACAAGAGGAGATCAGATATTAGGAAAATAACTAACAGTTGTTGCCATAGAGCAACAACTGTTAGTTATATCATCAGAAATTCTTCATTAGTATAGATGAAATGTGATGGAAAGCTGTTACTAGGATAGGAACTTGATTAAGATAATCATTATAGTTGGAATTATCCCCCAGCACAGATTACTTTATTTGGAAGAATTATAAGGATATTATGATGGTGCACAATTCCATACAATATCATCACTACTCGGTACCCTAGAGTGTGTAGACCATAGTTAAGACCTCAGGGACACTCTTACAGAGAGAAGAGAATTAGGCTAGAGATCAGTGATGGATGCTCAAGTAGAGATCCAAGTGGGCATAGCATAGATCAAAGTATAATACCTAATATATCTTGATAAATTAGAGGTTGATCCAGGTAAGTTATGATCATCATGTATTTTTGTGAATATGGTCCACTTATAGTGGGCTCATACTAAATCCAGTGGGGCTACTAATTTCTAGATGGTTCTGGAAATTTATCATTGAGAATATCCAGAGATCCAGAAATGTTGACTGAAGACTAACAAAGTTAGCTGAAAATTAGTGCCCAGATCAGTCAGGCAGACTGATATTTCCACAGATAAGCAGGGATAGACTCAGAAAATCAAAGTTAAATCTAGGACATGAGAAAACACAAAGAGAGTGACAGTTGGGCATCAGCTCAGTTTTACTAAATATTCCTAGGAGCTTACCACTGAAAGACCAGATATTCCATCTGTGGTCTAAAAAAATTAAAGTCTTCTACTCTCTATTCTTCCAGCAAAGTCACCTCCTAGAGGTGATATTATTTGTAACAACATTTATTTGCTCCAAAAGCATATATGGTCTATTCTTGCCTACAGCATTTATTTATGGTTTTAACACTCACCTAGAAAGGGAAAATATGGTAACAGAATGATAAGAAAGGAAGTGAAACCAATGCAAAGCTGGAGGTTATGATACCTAGGTTCTCCTGCTGACCATTAACTACCGTGATTTATGTTATTACTTCCCCTCACTGAAGTCTTTATTTTTCATCTGTAAAATGAAGGGTTTTAAATGTACAACTTCTAGTATCTCTTCTCACCCGAACCTTCCATAAATCTAGGTAATCAAAAAACAAGAAAATATTTTCTGCTTTTTAAAAAATGGGATCCCTTTATACAGTTCTCTTTATATTCTATTCCCTTATGTGGCAAGAGTACATTTCTGAGTGTATGTGACTAAACCCTGTGTTTGATCATCACCCCCAGGTAAGAGACCCAGAGGCCACTTCTATGATTACATAACTGTGGTCTCATCTGAAGTTTCAATGACCACATGTAATGGAGGCCCCTACACAGAGATCCTAGGCTCAATATATTCAGGCATAAAGCAATACTGTACTTGCTTCTTGAGCCACTCTCATTTCCATATAAATGCTGCCTGCTACAAAGGACAATGTGACTTTTGTACTCTAAGAAGATGATGAGGTCATTTGGAGATGTCACTTATGTTTCGCATTTGATTCAGTTAACTTACAAAATAACAGAGTTCAGCCTAGGCTTCTTTGATCTTTAGCCTTTCCCCTTTTCTCATCTGAGTGAACAATGAAAAATTTAAGCACTAATAACAGTTCAAAATTCATGAGTTTGGCCACCAACTCTGCATTTATCTCTACCAGTACAAAAGGTACTCTGCAAATGAATGTTCTCTCATTTTCAAAGTAACAGGTAGGAATCCTTTCTACTCTTTTAGATATAAGTAAACTTGGGCACAAGAGGTAAAAGAATGTGTCAAATCACCACTGAATCAGATTCAATTTTTCTGATTCCAAACCCAAAAAATGAAATGGAGGAGGGTGATAAGGGAAAAAAAGAGAAACAGTTATCTTGATGAAATCTGGGATTTTCAAGCAGTTGTGGAACAAAGTAAAATTTAAATTAAAAACATGGGCTCATCCTGTGAAGTATGATTAATGTGAAGATCAAGAGTTAATAAGAGTTCCCTATGAGAGCTTTTTCATTTCCTGAGCTTGTCAGGAAAGCTCACAGAAACTCAACATATATATTGAACAGGGGATATACAGTATAGGTTTAATGCATAGGAGATTATATAGATTAAGTAGTTATTCGGTGGATAAAGATATCTGAAATTAATAGTTAAAGAAATCACTGTTTCATTTCTGGGTAAGTCTTTTACTACACATATCTGGATTATTCTGCAGATTCCTAATAATCATATGGATTTATTCCGAGTTTGTATCTATAACTCTTTAAAATTTATTTGACCTACCAAAACATTAACTGAGATGATTCCAGTCATTTTCATAGGTACTCTATAATTTAGAAATGCTTTTCTGCTGGTTGCAAGTAACTGAAAATGGCTACAGTAGCTTTAATAGAGATTTGTTTCTCTATTAAACATTTGTTAAATATTAAGTCCAGATCTTTGTGGCTAATGACATTATTCCAGTAGCTTCTATATATCAAGCTTGGGGCTATTTTAAACTCTTGGACTTTATTTTTTTGTCCTTATGATAACAAAACAGCGTCTGCTTCTATAAGAATCATGTCTAGGGCTTCCTTAGTGGTGCAGTGGTTAAGCATCTGCCTGCTAATGCAGGGGACATGGGCTCGATCCCTGGTCCGGGAAGATCCCACATGCCGCAGAGCAACTAAGCCCGTGCACCACAACTACTGAAGCCCGTGAGCCTAGAGCCCGTGCTCCACAAGAGAAGGCACTGCAATGACAAGCCCGCGCACCACAACAAAGAGTAGCTCCTGCTCACCGCAACTAGAGAAGGCCTGCACACAGCAACAAAGACCCAACACAGCCAAAAATAAAATAAATAAATTTTAAAAAATCATGTCTATATTCCAGGAAGAGGGAAAGACAAGGGGCAAAGATACATTCCAAGTCCTATGTCTCGTTTTGTCAGGAAAGCAAGATGTTTTTAGAATTTTACACAGAGAGGTGCTTTTTAAAAAATATCTCTTTGGCCAGAGTCAATATTCCACATATTCACTGCCATGTTCATTGGCAGAAGAGGATCACAGATGGTGAGGTAACACAAAGCACCCAGTTGTCAAACAAGGCATATGAATGAGAAATCTTATCCTGTATAAAGCTTTATTTGTAATTTTACGAATACAGAAAATCAAGAAACTCACAAGAAGCAGATCGAGGTCTTGGAAATCAAGGCAACTCCTCAGGTCTTTTTTATTTTTTTCTTTGCTGCACTGAACATACATGTACTGTCCTAGAATAGATGAGGTCTCTTAAGTTAGATACAGGAGTAGAGAGAATTTAGTCTATGAATGATCTCCATTCAATGCCCTAGTTTTGGTGATATCGTCCATGGAGGCATGCCTTATACCTCATAAATCCATAAATGATGATTCTTGTTTTTTCTTCTTCCTCTTCTTTTTCTCCTTCTCCTCTTCCTCCTTTTTCTTTATTACAAGCAATCCTTTAAAAGAGACATCCTTGTGGGCTCTCACACCCCAGCTGCAGCTTCCGGGGCTCCAGCCTCAGCGGGCTCCTGCGCCCCTCAGCAGGCTCTCGCACCCCAACTGCCACTGGGGGGTAGGGCTACCTCAGTGGAGTCCCATGCTCCAGCCGCCACCTCAGCAGGTTCCAGGAGCAGACGTCAGCGGGTTGCCTACTTGTAGAGGCAGGGCTGAAACCACAGCTGAGCTCCAGGGGCTGTGAGACTTAGGAAGCAGTGCTGAAATCTCTCCCTGTGGCTGCACAAGCCACAGATTTACACCTCTGCTGTTGGCTTTGTAAACTCAGCACCTGCAGGACATTCGAGTGGACAACGGGTGCTCCCGCATCTGGAACAGGTTTGGTGTTAGCAGCTGTGGGCTTTGTGTGAGTGTACACATAAGAGCTGGGCCAGGCCAGGGTCTGAGCTGCCTCCATAGCTCCCACAGCGGGTCCAGGTGCACGACTACTGCAGCCTTGGGATCTGACTTCAGTGGATCTGCGCTGATGGCCCTGTGAAAACAACTCCTGAGACAGGGCCGATTGCCAGCATTTCCAAGGTTGAGACAGGGCTGAGGGCAGTGCCAACAACAGTGTACTGTGTGAGCCCACACAACGGGTGACAGGAAACACAATAGAGCACACTCACCAGTGAAAAGCTCTGGAAGAGGAATACTCAGTGGCTCCTCTCCCAGTGGGAGTACTCCAATGCCATCTACCTCTCACCACAGCTCAGAAACACAGCTCACAAATGGATCTGGGGCCTTCTACTCCAACAGCTAAGCAACAGACCCAGCCCCTCAAAGTGTAGTGACAGCCACAGAGCAAAGAGGAGGCCCTGCTCAACATCTCGTGCAGTCTCTGGTCGCCACAACACCCATCAACCTCCAATCAAGGGGATAATGGACAGCATACACTGAGGAAAAACGCAGCAGGTGTCCATGCTGAAAACAGCCCTCACATCAAAAAATATTAAACACACACAGGCAACACAGGGATGCTCCCTCAAAAAAATAGCCCTCCAGGACCACAGTAGATAATTGTTTCTACTAAACTCATAGAGCAAGAGAAATATAAGTAAAAAGAAGAAGCAGAGGAACCACTCCCAATTAAAAGATCAAGAGTATTCCCCTGAAAGAACAATGAAACAGACTTCCTTAGTCTAATAGACACTGAGTTCAAAAAGGAGATAATGAAAATACTGAAGGAATTAAGAAAGACTATTGATAGAAACGTGGATTACTATAACAAGGAACTAGAAACTATAAGGAGGAACCAAGAAAAATTAGAAAATTCATTTGCTGAGATGAAAGCTGAGCTAAAGGCAATGAATAGCAGAATGAATAATGCAGAAGAACAAATAAGTGATCTGGAAGACAGAATAATGGAAATCACCCAATCAGAACAGCAGACAGAAAGCGAAATGAGAAAAAATAACAGCAATATAAGAGACATATGGGAGAGACTTCCCTGGGGGTCCAGTGGTTAAGACTTTACCTTCCAATGCAGTGGGTGTGGGTTCAATCCCTGGTCATGGAGCTAAGATCCCACATGCCTCGGGGCCAAAAAAAACAAAACATAAAACAGATGCAATATTGTAACAAATTTAATAAAGACTTTAAAAAGGGTCCACATCAAAAAAAAATCTTAAAAAAAAGAGACCTATGGGATAATATAAAGCATGTCAATCTACACATAATAGGGATACCAGAAGAAGACTGAGAAAGGACTGAAAATATATTTGAAGAGATTATGGCTGAAGACTTCCCAAACCTAAAGATGGAAAAGATACCCAGATACAGGAATCACAGAGAGTCTCAAACAAGATAAACCCAAACAGACCTACACCAAGACATATTACAATAAAAAATGGCAAAAGAGAGGATTCTAAAGGCAGCAAGAGAAAAGCAAAGAGTTAACTACAAGGGAACCCCTATAAGGCTCTCAGCTAATTTCTCTAGAGAAATGTTACAGGCTACATTGGAAAGATATATTCAAAGACCTGAAAGGGAAAAATCTGCAACCTAGGATATTCTACCCAGCAAGATTATCATTTAGAATAAAGAAATTTTCAGACAAGCAAAAACTAAAAGAATACAGCAATACTAAACCTATTCTAAAAGAAATACTGAAAGCTCTTCTCTAAATAGAAAAGATGTAAGAATCTATAGGAAACAGAAAGTCACAATTGGAAAGTAAATCACTTAAATAAGCTGGTACACAGATTAAAAAAAATATTTAAAAATTTATGTGAAATTGATGATAACCACAATGAACACCAAAAGGATGAACAGGAAGATGTAAAAGAGGGCATCACAATCATAAAATGTGGGATAGGAGAATAAGAAAATGTAGATTTTTTTTTCTTTGGTAGAATGTGTTTGAACCTATATGACTACCAGTCTAAGGCAAGTAGATATAGGAAAGGGTTAACATACTTGAAAAACAGGGTAACCACAAGTCAAAAACATACAATAGATTCACAAAAACTGAAAAGAAGCATAATACAAAAGAAAATCATTAAACAACAAAAGGAAAAACAAAAAGAAAGGGACAAAGAAGAAATATAAAATCTACAAGAAAACAAGGTTTAAAAAGGCAATAAATACCTATCTGTCAATAATTACCCTTAATGTCAATGGACTAAATGCTCCAATCAAAAGACACAGAGTGGCAGATTGGAAAAAAAAAAAAATACAAGAGCCTACAATATGCTGCTTACAAGAGACCCACTTTAGGGCAAAGGACACACATAGATTGAAAGTGACAGGATGGAAAAAGATATTTCATGTAAACAAAAATGACAAGAAAGAGGGGGTCACAATATTCATATCAGACAAAATAGACTTTAAAACAAAGACTATAAATAAAGATAAAGATGGACACTACAAAATGATAAGAGAATCAATCCAAGGAGAGGATATTACACTCATCAACATATATACATCCAATTAGGAGCACCCAAATACACTAAAGAAATACTAAGATATAAAAAAAGAAATTAGTTGGAATACAATAGTAGTAGGAGACTTTAACACCCCACTCACATCAAGAGACAAATATTTGAGACACAAAATCAATAAAACAACAGAGATCCTAAATGATACAATGGAATAGTTACACTTAATTGATATTTTCAGGACATTACCTGCAAAAGAAAGCAGAATACACATACTTTTCAAGTGCACATGGAACATTCTCTAGGATTGAACACATACTAGGACACAAAAGAAACCTCAATAAATTTAAGAGTACAGAAATTACTTCAAGCATCTTTTCTGACCACAATGGCATGAAACTAGAAATCAGAAAAAGACATGAGATAAAAACAATTACATGGAGACTAAACAAGATGCTACTTAAAAACCAGCAGGTTGGACTTCCCTGGTGGCACAGTGGTTAAGAATCCTTCTGCCAGTGCAGGGGACATGGGTTCGTCCCTGGTCCAGGAAGATCCCACATGGCACAGAGCAACTAAGCCCATGCACCACAACTACTAAGCCTGCTCTCTGAAGCCCACGAACCACAACTACTAAGCCCACGTGCCACAACTACTGAAACCCATGTGTCTAGAGCCCATGCTCTGCAACAAGAAGCCACCGCAATGCAAAGCCCACACACAACAAAGAGTAGCCCCGCTCACCACAACTAAAAGAAAGCCTGCACACAGCAATGAAGACCCAATGCAGCCAAAAAAATAAATTAAAAATAACAATCAGTGAACAATGAAATCAAAAAAGAAATTTAAAAATATCTTGAGGCAAATGACAATGAAAACACAATCATATAAAATCTATGGGATGCAGCAAAAGCAATTCTTAGAGGGAACTTTATAGCAATAAGGCCTTCTTTAAGAAACAAGAAAAATCTCAAGTAAACAACCTAACCCACCACCTAAAGAATTAGAAAAAGAACAAACAAAACCTAAAGTCAGAAGAAGGAAATAGATAATAAAGATCAGAGAGGAAATAAATAAAATAGAGATTAAAAAAATATCAATAAAATGAAGAGCTGGTTCTTTGAAAAGGTAAACAAAATTGACAAATCTCTGGTAAGACTCACCAAGAAGAAAAGAGAGAAGACCCAAATAAACAAAATAAGAAATGAAAGAGGAGAAATCAAAACTGATACTGCAGAAATACAAAAAAAAAAAAAAAAGAGAGAATACTATGAACAATTATATGTCAACAAATCTGACAACCTAAAAGAAATAAGACAACTTTCTAAAAAGATACAGCCCATCAAAACTGAATCAAGAAGCAACAGATAACTTCAACAGACTGATCACTAGAAGTGAAATAGAATCTGTAATTAAAAAAAAAAGTCCCTACAAATAAAAGTCCAGGACCAGATGGCTTCACAGGTGATTTCTACCAAACATACAAGGAAGAACTTATATCAATGCTCTCAAACTCTTCCAAAAGATTGAAGAGGAAAAAACACTTCCAAAGACATTCTATGAACCCACCATAACCCTTATACCAAAACCAGAAAAAGACACTATCAAAACAGAAAATTACAGGACAATGTCTTTGATGAATATAGATGCAACAAAATATTAGCAAACCAAACCCAACAGCACATAAAAAAAATTTATACACCACAACAAACTTGCTTTCATTGCAGGGACACAGGGATGGTTCAACATATGCAAATCAATCAATGTGATACACCACATCAACAAAAGACAAAAATCACATGATCATCTCAATAGATGCAGAAAAAGCATTTGACAAAATTCAACATTCATTCATGATAAAAACTCTTACCAAAGTGGGTACGGAGGGAACATATCTCAACATAATAAAAGCTATTTATGATAAGCCCACAGCCAATATAATACTCAACAATGAAAAGCTGAAAGACTTCCCACTAAAATCTGGAACAAGGCAAGGATGTCCACTCTCATCACTTTTCTTCAACTTAGTATTGGAAGTCCTAGCCACAGCAATCAGACAAGAAAAAGAAATGAAAGGTACTCAATTGGTAGGAAAGAGGTAAAATTGTCCTTATATACAGATGACATGATACTACATATAGAAAACCCTAAAGACTTCACACAAAAGCTACTAGAACTGATAAACAAATTCAGCAAGGTAGCAGGTTACAAGATTAACATACAGAAATCAGTTGCATTTCTTTACACTAATGATGAAATATCAGAAAGGGACTGTAAACAAACAATCCATTTAAAAAATTGCAGCCAAAAAAAACAAAAACCACTTAGAAATATACCTCACCAGGGAGGTGAAAGACTTACATGCTGAGAACTACAAAACATTAATAAAGGAAATTGAAGATGATTCAAAGGAACGAAAAGAAATCCTATGCTCTTGGATTGGAAGAATATTGTTAAAATTCCTATACTACTCAAAGCAACCTTCAGATTTAATGTGATCCCCATCAAACTACCCACAACATTTGTCACAGAATTAGAACAAATAATCCTAAAATTTATATGGAACCATAAGAGACTCAGAATTGCCAAAGCAATCCTTAGGAAAAAGAACAAAGGAGGAGGCATAACTCTCCAGACTTCAAACAAGACTACAAAGCCACAATAATCAAAACAGCATGGTATTGGCACAAAAAGAAACATATGGATCAACGGCACAAAATAGAGAGCCCAGAAATAAACCCACACTGGGAGAAAATATTTGCAAATGATGCAACTGACAAGGGCCTTGTTTCCAAACAGCTTATACAACTCAATAACAACAAACAAACAACCCAACTGAAAAATGAGCAGAAGCTCTAAATAGACATTTCTCCAAAGAAGACATACAGATGGCCAATAGGCACATGAAAAGATGCTCAACATCGCTAATTATTAGAGAAATACAAATTGAAACTACAGTGAGCTATCACCTCACACCAGTCAGAATGGCCATCATTAAAAAGTGTACAAATAATAAATGTTGAAGAGGATGTGGAGAAAAGGGAACCCTCTTACACTGTTGGTGGGAATGTAAGTTGGTGCAGCCACTGTGGAAAACAGTATGGAGGGTCCTCAAAAAACTAAAAATAGAGTTGCCGTATAATCCAGCAATCCCACTCCTGTTTATATACCCAGACAAATCTATAATTTGAAAAGATACATGCACCCCTATGTTCAGAGCAGCACTAATTACAATAGCCAAGACATGGAAACAACCTAAATATCCGTCGACAGATAAATGGATAAAGAAGATGGGGTACATATAAACAATGGAATATTACTCAGCCATAAAAAAGAACAAAATAATGCCATTTGCAGCAACAAGGATGGACCTAGAGATTATCATACTAAACGAACTAAGTCAGAAAAAGAAAGACAAATACTATATGATATCACTTATATATGGAATCTAAAATATGACACAAATGAACATATCTACAAGACAGAACCAGACTCACAGACATAGAGAACAGACTTGTGGTTGCCAAGGGGGTTTGGGGGGTGAGGGAGGGAAGGACTGGGAGTTTGGGATTAGCAGATGCAAACTAGTATATATAGGATGGATAAACAACAAGGTCCTACTGAAAAGCACAGAGATGTGTATTCAATATCCTGTGATAAAATCATAATGGAAAAGAATATGAAAAAAAATGTATATCTATAACTGAGTGACTTTGCTATACAGCAAAAATTAACAAAACATTGTAAATCAACTATACTTCAGTAAAATTTTTTAAAAAGAGAGTCATCCTTATTCAATAGATTAGAACTCCTTTCCTAACAAATATTGTAATCTCTTTGCTCGCAGGTCCAGATATCATGCTGTCAAGGATATCAGACTGTGTCACCTTTTTTTTTTCCCTTCCCCTAAAACTCTCCCCCTGGTAAAGGGAGTAAATAGATTATAGGCTTTAACTTCTTCCTCTTTAGACCCTGTTTCACACACAGAGACAGTAAGTTAGTTATACAGACTGATATGGAAGCTCTCTATAAACTTTTTCTCCCCCAGTGGAACAGCTGTTTATAAAATAACCAGACTGGACTCAATATTATTTTTTCAGTGACATTTAGGTTGTATAAAATGAACACTATCCATATGATCCCCTTTCTAAGACTCAACTTATCCCTTACACTTTGCCCCTTCCTTCCTATTATTAAATACAAAAAATAACTCGTTTTGCCAGCTGCACACTTGAAGGTCTTCTTGTGTTCTCTTTTAAAAGGTCACTTATTTATAATTAATAAATTAGTTTCATTTATGCAATAAATATTTCCTGGGCACCTATTTATAGAAAGAAATGTGCTACATGCTAGAAACAGAATGGGTAATGTAACAGATGTAGTCTTAGCCCCTCATGGACCTTATAATCTAGAAGAGTGACCAAAACATAAGTAAGCAGACATTTTGATCAATTCTACAAGGAAACATATGGTGCAATATTAGAGCCTAATGGTGGGGTCCTATTAGGGAAGGGGCCAGGAAAGTTTCCTTTAGGAGGATTCTTTAAAGCCTAGATATATAGTATGAAAAGAGGTAGCCACACAGTGGCCTTCAGGGTTTCTTCCTTCTCGGTGTCCACTGGTTGGAACAGGCACCTTTTTAATGCCTACTTATAAAGAACTTTAAATTAAAATCTGGAACCTTAAAGTGGTATAGCCTATATGAACTTTTGGTTGAAATTTCTATGCAATTTCAGTTCACTTTACTGCCTTTAAAAAGTTACTGCACCCAAAGAATGGGAGAAAATATTTGCAAATGAAGCAAACAACAAGGGATTAATCTCCAAAATATACAGACAGCTCATGTAGCTCAATAGCAAAAAAAAAACAAACAACCCAATCAAAAAAAGGGCAGAAGATCTAAATAGACATTTCTCCAGAGAAGACATACAGATGGCCAAAAAGCACATGAAAAGAAGTTCAACATTACTAATTATCAGAGAAATGCAAATCAAAACTACAATGAGGTATTACCTCACACCTGTCAGAATGGCCATCATTAAAAAGTCTACAAACAATAAATGCTGGAGAGGGCATGGAGAAAAGGGAACACTCCTACACTGTTGGTGGGAATGTAAACTAGTACAACTACTAAGGACAACAGTACAGAGGTTCCTGAAAAAATTAAAAATAGAACTACCCTATGATTCAGCCGTCCCATTCCTGGGCATATATCTGGAGAAAACCATAATCCGAAAAGATACATGAATCCCAATGTTCACTGCAGTACTATCTACTATAGCCAAGACATGGAAGCAACCTAAATGTCCATCATTAGAGGAATGGATAAAGAAGATGTGGTACATATATACAATGGAATATTAGCCATAAAAAATAATGAAATAATGCCATTTGCAGCAACATGGATGGACCTAGAGATTGTCACAATAAGTGAAGTCAATCAGACAAAGACAAATATCATATGACATCGCTCATATGTGGAATCTAATTTTAAAAAATGATGCAAATGAACTTATTTACAAAATAGCAACAGACTTAACAGATATCAAAATAAAAACTTAGTTACCAAAGAGGAAACGTGGGGGGTGGCGGTGAAGGATAAATCGGGTGCTTCGGATGAACATACACACACGACAGAGAAATTACACAACTGTCCAAAGTGACAGAAGTATAAGTGAAGGAACTAAGTGTCAAAACCGTGCATCTATGTCTGAGTCTATGTGACTATGGTAATTAGGGTAGGCTAAACTGTTCTAACAGCCTCCCAAATGTATAATGGTGAGAACCTATCAGGTCATTTGTTTTTTCCATATTGCAAAGGTGGCATTCTTCTTGTTTGGTGGTATGCTTTCCACTTCTCAGTAGTTAAGGGATCCAGGATCCTTCCTTCCCCAGAACTTTACATCCTCTGTATCCAATTGGTAGAGGGGAAAGAACATCATGGAGCACAACTGGAAAGTTCTCATAGGTCAGGCACAATCACTGCCACTAATACTCCACTGTCCAGATCTCACTAACTTAGCCACGACTAATTGCGAGGGAGGATAAGAAATGTAATCCAGGTGCATGAGAAGAGGCACAGCTAGCTGTCCATCACAGTGACCTCCTGAGATCCTATATTTTCCAAAATGAATATTTAAAAAAAAATGAATCTCACCAATAAAACAAATTAAAAATAAATTAATAAATTAAACTTCCAAGGAGACAGAGACCATATAGTACAGTGCATGACACATAGGCTGATCAATATTGAATGAATGAAGAAATACAATCCTCTACCTATCTCTAAAATCATATGGGATCACATATCATTTACATGTTTGCTCCATTTTTGTTGTAATTTTTGAAATAAGTGATATCTTAATATTTGTGATTAGATAATGTGTCCATGAATGTCTTATGAAATGCAAATTCAGTACGTTCATACAATATAATGGTTCCCATGGGTGACAATTAGGCTTGTTAGAACAATGTCCTAGGACTTCCCTGGTGGCTCAGTGGTTGGCAATCTGCCTGCAAATGCAGGGGACATGGGTTCAATCCCTGGTCCAGGCAGATCCCACATGCTGTGGAGCAACTAAGCCCATGTGCCACAACTACGGAGCCTGCATTCTAGAACCTGTGAGTCACAACTACTGAGCCCATGTGCCACAACCACTGAAGCCCACACGCCTAGTGCCCATGCTTCACAACAAGAGAAGCCAATCACAATGAGAAGCCTGTACATCGCAATGAAGAGTAGCCCCCGCTTGCTGCAATTAGAGAAAGACTGCGCAGAGCAACGAAGACCCAATGCAGCCAAAAATAGAAATTAATTAATAATAATAAAAAAAGAACAATGCGCTACCTTTTTTTAAAACTTTGAATACCCAGAAGGGAAAAAGAAACTGCATGTTTGTGGGGGTAATTTGTTTCTTCATTAAGAGATATGTTATGCTGCAGAATGTAATAACAATTTGATTTATATGGTGAAATGCTACATAAATGAAGCACACAATATGTAACATTTTTTCTTTGTGCAGTGGCCTTTCTCTTTAAATTAGCTCTTAGTTTGCTATAATAAAAGAGTATTACGCTTTCATAGGCACAGCCTAAGAAAGAAATTTAATTAACATGAGTAATTTCAAAACTCATTTAAGATCTCGCAATGAAATATTTTATGGACATTTAAGGTAATAAATTATTGATTGGCTAATCAAATCCTCAATTACTGACTAACTGATAAGTCGCCATCTCTCCAATAACAGATATTCTCTGAATGCAATCGCCAACATTAACTGACTCCCCCTCAGCATCCATCAGTCCCTTACAAACTAAGGATATCTTAAATCCCTGCCATTCATTTCTATTCATAGCCCTGGTTTACAAGTTTCTGTTCACAATCACACCCATCCTAGATCAGGCTCCTTTTCATGGATGTATAACATGTCTGGAATGTCAAGAATATAGCATCAACAACTGCAAAGACTCTGAGACTAATTATCATCAGGGTGGTGGATTTTCAGTCTCAGGCCCAACCACGTGTTTAGTATAAACTTTCTGGTGACTCAGCTCAACCAAACCTTGAGTTTGGGGACTCTCAGGCTGAGGGACTATACGGAATCCCCAGGCAGCTTGTAAATCAAGTCTGGTATTAGTGTGCTCCTATTATGCCCATTGTCTAGCAAGTCTCAAGTTACAACCTCTTTATCTTGTGACTGATACTAGGGTAAAAAATATTTTTTTAAGGAAAAACCAAGTCTTGAGTAAAACAAAGGAGCGACTATTTAAGTCCATGTATTAGAGAATTAATCATGATAATTCCACCCTTTTCACAACCTAAGTGCTTGTTCATCCAAGTTCTACACTTACTGATTCAACAAATATTTATCACCTGACATTTTGAATGGCATCTGCCTTCACAGAATTTGAAACAGGAGATAAAGGTGAGTATATAGGCAACTTTATGAAAAGGAATAAATCATTTGATAGATGAGTAGAGGGAATTAGGGAATAAAGAAAAAAGGTAATGGAACCAGATTCTAGAGAGAGTCAAAGATGTCTTTCTGACAAAAGTGATATTTCAAATGAGAACTGAAGATACAGAAACAGTGTGGGGAAGAATATTCTATGTCAGGATTTATAAAACTTTACTTATATGCCTACCAAGCTCATGACTTTTACATATTCACATACATACAATAACATTATTTACTGAATACTTATTTTGATCAATTCATTTTTAAAATTTAAATTAAAATTGTTTTAAAAGACACATTTATATCATTCCCATAAGAAGAAAATAAAAATCATGCAGTATAAGCAGAAGGAATCTCTGAAAATAAATACACTGACACAAGCATACAATTAAATCTTGGCTAATTACTACTTCCAGCAGAAATTTCTGAGCCTCAGACCTTCCCTCTCCCAATAAAAAGGGGATATTAGCAATCAAAGTGTTAAGCAAACAAACAAATAAATTCACTCGGTATGGAAGTGAAACTTTTTCATTTAAGTGATCTAATCAGAAGATAACTTTCCTTATACTATGAAACAATGATATTCAAAGCTCTTTTTGAGCATCAATCTAAAATGATTCCTTAAACCACTGGTGGTACGTGTCTTACATCTACAGAGACACAGGTCTAGACATAGAGGAGACCAGAGGTTAGAGTCCAGAGGCAGGACAGAAAAAGAAACGTTTGAGAAACTTGGAATCATAGACTAGAACTTGAACATGATTAAGGGAGAGTAAAATGGCCAAACTGGAGATAAAAATGTAAAGAGTGGCCTGATCATGCAGGGCTTTCCAAGCTATATTCAGAAACCTCTTGAGGGTCACTGGTGTATAGGGCAACACACTTCTGGTTAAGAAGATGGTTTGGATTGGAATAGGGAGCCATTTTCCCAGTGCTTCTCAATGTGCCCATCACTACCACTCCTGCTTTGGTCATGCCATAAGCCTTTGATTAATGAGCATAACTTTTAAAATCCATTTATCACGTGATGGATGCTCGGGTTAAGACTGCAGAATTAATGCATTTTAAGCTTTTTCCTAGGCAAAAAGGATTATAAGCATCAAATCACTGAAAAATGAATGGTCTCACTTAAATATAAATTAGGAATATTAATAGAAAGATATATCCCTTTCAAGGGCAAAATTCTCACAAAACTTTCTAAACTGATTAAGAAAGGGATTTTTAAAGAACAATGTATAAAAGGAAAATAAGTTGAGATCTGAGAATAATTCACTTAAGAATACAGAAAATTTATTATATATATGTATACATAAATATATGTTTTAAATGTCTTGAGTTTACTGAGACACCTGCTCCTTTACCTCTCTTTGAGCTAAGAACTTCCTCCCAGGAACAAGTTAAAAGCCTTGGACTTAAGTGAGGAGAATTCTGCTACTTTGGCTTTTATGAACAGTGTCCCATATAGAGGGTCAATGGTACAAAAGAGACTTGCCAGCTTCAGTTTATGCACATGAGCAGCTGCATGTTATGGAATGAATAGCCTAGCCACACGAACCCTAGTTAGTGTAAATCAGGGCTCAGTAAACAGAAACTAGATTTTTCAGACTATGTGATAAAGTTGTAAGTTCAGGAGGAATCACCTATTTTAGGAGAAGTAGGCAGTGCTGAACTCTTTGGCAGAGGTTTATTATATGAATATCAGAAGGCATATTTTCATTTAAAAAGCCTTACATTTTCCCAATTATGGTGTACACACAGAAGCATATGCAGTTAATGATCATAACATTTATACAAATATGTACTGAGTACATATTGTATGCCAAGTATTACACAAACCTCACTACATGCATTAGCACATTTAATTCTACAAAATATGTGTATCAACGGCATTCAAACTTCTTTTGACACCAGCTCGCATTAAGAAACACATTTTACATGCTACTAAGAAAACATACACACGTACCCAGCAAGGCTCTCATTCAGATTTGACAAAGTAATCAAAAATTTTACAGACAAGCAAAAGCTAGAAGAATTCAGCATCATGAGAACGGCTTTGCAACAAATGGTATAGGTTCTCTAAGTGAAAAAGAAAAGGCTACTACTAGAAACAAGAAAATTATGAATGGAAAAGCTCACAGACAAAGCAAATATAAAGTAAAGGTAGGGAATCATCTGCACACAAATATGAAGTCAAAACAAGGAATTATGAGAAGAGCACAAATGCAGGATATTGGAAAAGCATCTGAAATTAAACCAAAAACTTAAAACAATCTTGTTTATATATAGACTGCTATATCAAAACCTGAAGATAACTGCAAAGGGAAAATCTGCAATAAATAAACATAAAACAAATGAAAAAGAATCCAAATACAACACTAAAGTTAGCCATCAAATCACAAGAGAACAAAAGAGAAAGAGAAGAAAAAAGACCTACAAAAACAATCCAAAACAATTAAGAAAATGGAAATAGAAATATACATATTGATAATTACCTTAAATGTAAACGGATTAAATGCTTCAACCAAAAGACACAGGCTGAATGGATACAAAAACAAGACCCATATATATGCTGTCTATAAGAGACCCACTTCAGATCTAGGGACACATGCAGACTGAAAGCGATGGGATGGAAAAAGATATTCCATGCAAATGGAAATCAAAAGAAAGCTGGAGTAGCAATTCTCATATCAGACAAAATAGACTTTAAAATAAAGACTATTACAAGAGACAAAGAAGGACACTACATAATGATCAATGGATTAACTCAAAAAGAAGATATAACAACTGTAAATATAAATGCATCAAATAAAGGAGCACCTCAATATATAAGGCAAATAATAACAGCCATAAAGGGAGAAATTGACAGTAACACAATAATAGTGTGGGACTTTAACATCTCACTTTCATCAATGGACACATCATCAAGAAAAAAAATCAATAAGGAAACAGAGGCTATAAATGACACGTTAGACTAGGTGGACTTAACTGATATTTATAGAATATTCGAAAGAAAAGCAGCAGAACACACATTCTTCCCAAGTGCACACGGAATATTTTCCAGGATTGATCACACACTAGGCCACAAAGTGAGCCTCAGTAAATCTAAGAAAATTGAAATCATATCAATTTTGGACCACAAAATTTTGGCCCACAACTCTGAGATTAAAAATCAACTACAAGGAGAAACACTGTAAAAACAGAAACACGTGGAGTCTAAATAATATGCTGCTAAACAACCAATGGATCACTGAAGAAATCAAAGAGAAAATTAAAAAAACTAAGAGACAAATGAAAATGAAAGCACAAAGATCCAAAACCTATGTGATGTGGCAAAAGCAGTTCTAATAGGGAAGTTTACAGCAATACAATCTTACATTAGGAAACAAGAAAAATCACAAATAAACAACCTAACCTTATACCTAAGGCAACTAGACAAAGAAGAAAAACAAAACCCAAAGTTAGTAGAAGGAAAGAAGTCATAAAGACCAGAGCAGAAATAAATGAAATAGAGACAAAGAAAACAATACAAAAGATCAATGAAACTAAAAGCTGACTCTGTTTTTTTGAATGTTTTCATAGTCCTTTATTAATCATTCAGTTATATATGTGCATGATTTGGTAGACTCTTAATAAAAGCTGGTTCTTTGAAAAGATAAACTAAATTGATAAACATTTAGCCAGACTTATCAAGAAAAAAAGGCAGAGGACTCAAATCAATAAAACTAAAAATGAAAAAGAAGTTACAATGGACACCACAGAAATACAAAGAATCATAAGAGATTACTGCAGTCAAAGATATGCTGATAAAATGGACAACGTGGAAGAAATGGACAAATTCTTAGAAAGGCAGAATCTTCTGAGACTGAACCAAAAAGAAATAGAAAGTATGAACAGACCAATCACAAGGACTGAAATTGAGATTGTGATTAAAAAATTCCCAACAAACAAAAGTCCAGGACCAGATGGCTTTACAGGCAATTTCTATCAAACATTTATAGAAGAGTTAACACCTACCTTTCTGAAAATCTTCCAAAAAATTTCAGAGGATGAGATACTCCCAAACTCATTCAATGAGAGAACCATCACTCTGATACCAATACTAGACAAAGATACCACAAAAAAGAAAACTAGAGGCCAACATTACTGATGAACAAAGACGCAAAACTCCTCAACAAAATACTAGCAATCTGAATCCAATACATTAAAAGGATCATACACCAGGACCAAGTGGGATTTACCCCAGGGATACAAGGATTTTTCAATATCTGCAAATCAATCAGTGTGATATACCACATCCACAAACCGAAAAATAAAAACCATATGATCATCTCAATAGATACAGAAAAAGCTTTTGACAAAATTCAACACCCATTTATGATAAAAACTCTCCAGAAAGTGGGCATAAAGGGAACATACCTCAACATTATAAAAACCATATAAGAAAAACGTACCGCTAACATCATAATCAATGTTGAAAAGCTGAAAGTAGTTCCTCTAAGATCAGGAACAAGACAAGGATGTCCACTCTCGCCACTATTATTCAACATAGTATTGGAAGTCCTAGCTATGGCGATCATAGAAGAAAAAAAAAGAAACCCAAACTGGAAAAAAAAAATGTTAAACTGTCACTGTTTGCAGATGACATGATACTATACACAGAAAATCCTAAAGATGCTACCAGAAAAATACTAGAGCTAATCAATGAACTTGTTAAAGTTACAGGTTACAAAATTAATACACAGAAATCTGTTACATTTCTATACACTAAAAATGAAAGATCAGAAAAAGGAATTCAAGAAACAATCCTATTTATCAGCCCATCAAAAAGAATAAAATACCTAAGAATAAACCTACCTAAAGAGACAAAAGACTTATACCTCAAAAACTATACCTCGAAAACTTATACCTCGAAATCGAAGATAACACAAAGAGATGGAAAGATATACCATGTTCTTGGATAGGTAGAATCAATATTGTCAGAATGACTATACTACCGAAGGCAATCTACAGATTCAATGAAATGCCTATCAAATTACCAATGGCATCTTTCACAGAACTAAAACAAAAAAAATTAAAATTTGTATGGGGACACAAAAGACCTCGAATAGCTAAAGCAATCCTGAGAAAGAAAAACGGAGCTGGAGGAATCAGACTCCCAGACTTCAGAGTATACTACAAAGCTACAGTCATCAAAACAGTATGGTACTGGCACAAAAGAAGAAATGTAGATCAATGTAAAAGAATAGAAAGCCCAGAAATACAGCCAATCACCTATGGTCAATTAATCTACAGCAAAGGAGGCAAGACCATACAATGGAGAAAAGACAGACTCTTCAATACATAGTGCTAGGAAAACTGGACAGCTACATATGAAAAAGTGAAATTAGAACATTCTTTAACATGATACACAAAAATAAGCTCAAAATGGATTAAAAACCTAAATGTGAGACCAGGCACTATAAAAATGTTAGAAAAATACATAGGCAGAACACTCATTAACATAAATCTCAGCAATAACATTTTTTTAACATCTTTACTAGAGTACAATTGCTTTACAACAGTGTGTTAGTTCCTGCTTTATAAGAAAGTGAATCAGCTATACATATACATATATCCCCATATCTCCTCCCTCTTGCGTCTCCCTGCCCCTCTCCCTATCCACCCCTCTAGGTGGTCACAAAACACGGAGTTGATCTCCCTGTGCTATCTGGCTGCTTCCCACTAGCTATCTATTTTACATTTGGGAGTGTATATATGTACATATCACTCTCTCACTTCATCCTAGCTTAACTCTCCCACTCCCCATGTCCTCAAGTCCATTCTCTACACCTGTGTCTTTATTCCTGCCCTACCCCTTGGTGCTACAGAACAATTTTTTTTCTTTTTTATAGATTCTATATATATATATATGTGTTACCATACAGTATTTGTTATTGTCTTTCTAACTTACTTCACTCTGTACGACAGTCACTGGGTGCATCCACCTCACTACAAATAACACAATTTCGTTTTTTTATGGCTGAGTAATATTCCATTGTATATACATGCCACATCTTCTTTATCCATTCATCTGTTGATGGACACTTAGGTTGATTCCATGTCCTGGCTATTGAAAATAGTGCTGCAATGAACTGTCTGGTCCATGACTCTTTTTGAATTATGGTTTTCTCAGGGTATATGCCCAGTAGTGGGATTGCTGAGTTATATGGTAGTTTGATTTTTGATTTTAAGGAACCTCCCATAGTGATTGTACCAATTTACATTCCCACCAACAGTGCAGGACAGTTCCCTTTTCACAACACCCTTTCCAGCATTTACTGTTTCTAGATTTTTTGATGATGGCCATTCTGACTGGTATGAGGTGATATCTCATTGTTGTTTTGATTTGTGTTTCTCTAATACTTAGTGATGTTAAACATCCTTTCATGTGTTTGTTGGCAATCTATATACCTTCTTTGGAGAAATGTCTATTTAGATCTTCTGCCCATTTTTGGATTGGGTTGTTTATTTTTTTGATACTGATCTGCATGAGCTGCTTGTAAATTTTGGAGGTTAATCCTTTCTCAGTTGCTTCGTTTGCAAATATTTTCTCCCATTCTGAGGGTTGTCTTTTCATCTTGTTTACGGTTTCCTTTGCTGTTCAAAAGCTTCTGAGTTTCATTAAGTCCCATTTGTTTATTTTTGTTTTAATTTCCATTTCTCTAGGAGGTGGGTCAAAAAGGATCTTGCTGTGATTTATGTCACAGAGTGTTCTGCCTAAGTTTTCCTCGAAGAGTTTTATACTGCCTCTCCTTACATTTAGGTCTTTAATCCATTTTGAGTTTATTTTTGTGTATGGTGTTAGAGAGTGTTCTAATTTCATTCTTTTACATGTAGCTGTCCAGTTTTCCCAGCACCACTTATTAAAGAGGCTTTCTTTTCTCCATTGTATAGTATTGCCTCCTTTATCAAAAATAAGGTGACCATATGTCCGTGGGTTTATCTCTGGGCTTTCTATCCTGTTCCATTAATCTATATTTCTGTTTTTGTGCCAGTATCATGCTGTCAAGATTACTGCTAGCTTTGTAGTATAGTCTGAAGTCCAGGAGCCTGATTCCTCCAACTCTGTTTTTCTTTCTCAAGATTGCTTTGGTTATTTGGGGTCTTTTGTGTTTCCATAAAAATTGTGAAATTTTTTGTTCCAGTTCTGTGAAAAATGCCAGTGGTAGTTTGATTGGTATTGCATTGAATCTGTAGATTGCTTTGGGTACTGGAATCATTTTCACAATATTGATTCTTCCAATCCAAAAATATGGTATATCTCTCCATCTGTTGGTATGATCTTTAATTTATTTCATCAGTGTCTTATTGTTTTCTGCATACAGGCTTTTTGTCTCCTTATGTAGGTTTATTCCTAGGTATTTTATTCTTTTTGTTGCAGTGGTAAATGGGAGTGTTTCCTTAATTTCTCTTTCAGGTTTTTCATCGTTAGTGTATAGGAATACAAGAGATTTCTGTGCATGAATTTTGTATCCTGCTACTTTACCCAACTCATTCATTAGCTCTAGTAGTTTTCTGGTAGCATCTTTAGGAATCTCTATGTACAGTATCATGTCATCTGCAAACAGTGACAGTTTTACTTCTTCTTTACCAATTTGGATTCCTTGTATTTCTTCTTCTCTGACTGCTGTGGCTAAAACTTCCAAAACTATGTTGAATAATAGTGGTGAGAGTGGGAAACCTTGTCTTCCTCATCTTAGTGGAAATGGTTTCAGTTTTCCACCACTGAGAACGATGTTGGCTGTGGGTTTGTCATATGTCGCCTTCATTATGTTGAGGTAAGTTCCCTCTATGCCTACTTTCTGGAGGTTTTTTTTTTGTTTGTTTGTTTGTTTGTTTTATCATAAATGGGTGTTGAATTTTGTCAAAAGTTTTTTCTGCATCTATTGAGATGACCATATGGTTTTTCTCCTTTAACTTGGTAATATGTTGTATCACACTGATTGATTTGCAAACATTGAAGCATCCTTGCATTCCTGGGATAAACCCACTTGATCATGCCGTATGATCATTTTAATGTGCTGTTGGATTCTGTTTGCTAGTATTTTGTTGAGAATTTTTGCATCTATGTTCATCAATGATATTGGCCTGTAGTTTTCTTTTTTTGTGACATCCTTGTCTGGTGTTTGTATCAGGGTGATGGTGGCCTCGGAGAATGAGGTTGGGAGTGTTCCTCCCTCTGCTATATTTTGGAAGAGTTTGAGAAGGATAGATGTTAGCTCTTCTCTAAATGTTTGGTAGAATTCGCCTGTGAAGACATCTGGTTCTGGGCTTTCGTTTGTTGGAAGATTTTTAATCACAGTGTCAATTTCAGTGCTCGTCATTTGTCTGTTTATACTTTACATTTCTTCCTGGTTCAGCCTCAGAAGGTTGTGCTTTAGTAAGAATTTGTCCATTTCTTCCAGGTTGTCCATTTTATTGGCATATAGTTGCTTGTAGTAATCTCTCATGGTCCTTTTTTTTTCTGCAGTGTCAGTTGTTACTTCTCCTTTTTCATTTCTATTTCTGTTGATTTGAGTCTTCTCCCTTTTTTTCTTGATGAGTCTGGCTGGTGGTTTATCAGTTTTGTTTATCTTCTCAAAGAACTAGCTTTTAGTTTTACTGATCTTTGCTATCATTTCCTTCATTTCTTTTTCATTTATTTCTGATTTGATCTTTATGATTTCTTTCCTTCTGCTAACTTTGTGGGTTTTTTGTTCTTCTTTCTCTAATTCCTTTAGGTGTAAGGTTAGGTCGTTTGAGATGTTTCTTGTTTCTTGAGGTAGGATTATATTGCTATAAACTTCCCTCTTAGAAATGCTTTTGCTGCATCCCATAGGTTTTGTGTCACTGTGTTTTCATTATCATTTGTTTCTAGGTACTTTTTGATTTCTCCACTGATCTCTTGGTTATTTAGTAGTGTATTGCTTAGCCTCCATGTGTTTGTATTTTTTCCAGTTTTTTTCCTGTAATTGATATCTAGTCTCATAGCATTGTGGTTAGAAAAGATACTTGATGCGATTTCAATTATCTTAAATTTATCAAGGCTTGATTTGTGACCCAAGATATGACCTATCTTGGAGAATGTTCCACAAGCACTTGAGAAGAAAGTGTATTCTGTTGTTTTTGGATGAAACGTCCTACAAATATCAATTAAGTCTATGTTGTTTAATGTATCATTTAACCTTGTGTTTCTTCATTTATTTTCAGTTTGGATGATCTGTCCATTGGTCAAAGTGGGGTGTTAAAATCTCCTACTATGTTTGTGTTACTGTCAATTTCCCCTTTTATGGCTGTTAGCATTTGCCTTATGTACTGTGGTGCTCCTATGTTGGTGCATAAATATTTACAATTGTTATACCTTCTTCTTGAATTGATCCCTTGATCATTATGTAGTGTCCTTCTTTGTCTCTTGTAATAGTCTTTATTTTAAAGTCTATTTTGTCTGATATGAGAATTGCTACTCCAGCTTTCTTTCGGTTTCCATTTGCATGGAACATCTTTTTCCATCCCGTCACTTTCAGTCTGCATGTGTCCCTAGATCTGAAGTGGGTCTCCGATAGACAGCATATATATGGGTCTTGTTTTTGTATCCATTCAGCCAGTCTATGTCTTTTAATCCATTTACATTTAAGGTAGTTATCAATATGTATGTTCCTACCATTTTCTTAATTGTTTTGTGTTTGTTATTGTAGGTCTTTTCCTTCTCTTGTGTTTCCTGCTAAGAGAAGTTCCTTTAGCATTTGTTGTAGAGCTGGCCTCGTCGTGCTGAATTCTCTTAGCTTTTGCTTGTCTGTAAAGGTTTCACTTTCTCCATCGAATCTGAATGAGATCCTTGCTGGGTACAGTAATCTCGCTTTTAGGTGTCCCCCTTTCATCACTTTAAATATGTCCTGCCACTCCCTTCTGACTTGCAGAGTTTCTCCCGAAAAATCAGCTGTTAACCTTATGGGGATTCCTTTGTATGTTATTTGTTGCTTTTCCCTTGCTTTTAATTTTTTTTTTCTTTGTATTTAATTTTTGGTAGTTTGATTAATGTGAGTCTTGCCATGTTTCTCCTTGGATTTATCCTGTATAGGACTCTCATGTCCTTCCTGGACTATTTCCTTTCCCATATTAGGGAAGTTTTCAATGATAATCTCTTCAAATATTTTCTCAGTGCCTTTTTCTTCTGGGATCCATATAATTCAGATGTTGGTGCATTTAATGTTGTCCCAGAGGTCTCTGAGACTGTCTTCAATTCTTTTCATTTTTTTTTCTTTATTCTGCTCTGTGGTAGTTATTTCCACTATTTTATCTTCCAGGTCACTTATCTGTTCTTCTGCCTCAGTTATTCTGCTCTTGATTCCTTGTAGAGAATTTTTAATTTCATTTATTGTGTTGTTCTTCACTGTTTGTTTGCTCTTTAGTTCTTCTAGGTCCTTGTTAAAGATTTCTCGTGTTTTCTCCATTCTATTTGCAAGATTTTGGATCATCTTTGCTATCACTACTCTGAATGCTTTTTCAGGTAGGCTGCCTATTTCCTCTTCATTTGTTTGGTTTGGTGGGTTTTTACCTTGCTCCTTCATCTGCTGTGTATTTCTCTGTCTTCTCATTTTGCTTAACTTACTGTGTTTGGGGTCTCCTTTTTGCAGGCTGCAGGTTCACATTTCCCGTTGTTTTTGTTGTGCTCCCCTAGTGGCTAAGGTTGGTTTAGTGGGTTGTGTAGGCTTCCTGTTGGAGGGGACTGGTGCCTGTGTTCTGGTGCGTGAGGCTGGATCCTGTCTTTCTCGTGGGCAGGACTGCGTCATGTGGTGTGATTTTGAGTGTCTGTGACCTTATTATGATTTGAGGCAGCCTCTCTGCTACTTGGCAGTGTTGTGTTCCTGTCTTGCTTGTTGTTTGGCATAGGGTGTCCAGCACTGTAGCATGCTGGTTGTTGAGTGGAGCTGGGTCTTAGTGTAGAGATGGAGATCTCTGGGGAGAGCTTTTGCCATTTGATATTACGTGGAGCTGGGAGGTCTCTGTTGGACCCATGTCCTGAATTCGGCTCCCCCACCTCAGAGGCTCAGGCCTGACACCAGGCTGGAGCACCAAGATTCTGTCAGCCACACTGCTCAGAAGAAAAGGGAGAACACCAAAAAAGCAAGAAAAAAAGAAGAAAATATATAATAAAGTTATTAAAATACTAAAAAACATTTAAAATAAAGAAAATAAAGTAATAAAGAAAGAAGAGAGCAACGTAACCTAAAAACAAATCCACCAATGATGACAAGCACTAAAACCTTTCCAAAAAAAAATACAAAAAATGGACAGACAGAACCCTAGGACAAATGGTAAAAGCAAAGCTATACAGACAAAATCACAGAAAGAAGCATACACATACACACTCACAAAAAGAGGAAAAGGAAAAAATTATATATTTATAAAAAAGGAAGACAGCAACGAAATCGATAAACAAATCTACCAATGATAATAAGCTCTAAATACTTAACACTAAGCTAAACATAAAACCTGAAACAAGTTAGATGCAGAAAGGAAACCCCAAGTCTACATTTGCTCTCAAAGTCCACCACCTCAATTTTGGTATGATCTGTATGTCTTCAGGTATTCCACAGATGCAGGGTACATCAAGTTGATTGTGGAGATTTAATCCGCTGCTCCTGAGGCTGCTGGGAGAAATTTCCCTTTGTCTTCTTTGTTCGCACAGCTCCTGGGGTTCAGCTTTGTATTTGGCCCTGCCTCTGCATGTAGGTCGC
Source organism: Grampus griseus (assembly GCF_964374135.1). Lineage (NCBI taxonomy): Eukaryota > Metazoa > Chordata > Mammalia > Artiodactyla > Delphinidae > Grampus > Grampus griseus. Next base: position 35,177,126 of record NC_139010.1, read on the forward strand.
CTGAGGGCATCTGTTCCCCACCCTGACAGGACAGGGTTAAAGTAGCGGCTGATCAGGGGGCTGTGGCTCACTGAGGTGGGGGGGAGGGAGGGGTACGGAATGCGGGGTGATCCTGCAGCGACAGAGACTGTCATGACATTGCAACAGGCTGAGGTGTACCATGTGTTCTCCTGGGGAAGCTGTCCCTGGATCACGGGACCCTGGCAGTGGCAGGCTCTACAGCCTCCTGGGAGGAGAGGTCCGGATAGTGACCTGTGCTTGCACACAGGTTTCTTGGTGGCTGTAGTAGCAGCATCAACATTTCACGCCCATCCCTGGGGTTTGCACTGATAGCTGCAGCTCACGCCCATCTCCGGCATTCATTTAGGCGGTGCTCTGAATCCCTTGTCACGCACCCTGAAACAACTGTCTCTTGCCTCTTAGGCAGGTCCAGACTTTTCCCCGGACTCCCTCCCAGCTAGCTATGGTGTACTAGCCCCCTTCAGGCTGTGTTCACACAGCCAACCCCAGTCCTCTCCCTGGGATCTGATCTCAGAAGCCTGAGCTTCAGTTCCCAGCCTCTACCCGCCCTGGAAGGTGAGCAGACAAGCCTCTCAGGCTTGTGAGTGCTGGTTGGCACCGATTCTCTGTGTGGCAATCTCTCTGCTTTGCTCTCTGCATCCCTGCTGCTGCGCTCTCCTCCATGGCTCTGAAGCTCCCCCCGCACTCCCCCAACCCCTGTCTCCACCAGCAAAGCGGCTTCCTAGTGTGTGGAAACATTTCCTCCTTCAGAGCTCCCTCCCAGAGATGCAGGTCCCATCCCTATTTCTTTTGTCTCTGTTTTTTCTTTTGTCCTACCCTTGTACATGGGGAATTTTTCTTGCCCTTAGGGAAGTCTGAGGTCTTTTGCCAGCATTCAGTAGGTGCTCTGTAGGAGTCTTGTCTTACACCTCTGCCATGTTGAAGGTCCCCCCCAGCAATATCTTTCTGATTCATCTCCCAGAGTAATGGAAATAAAAACAAAAATAAACAAATGGGGCCTAATTAACTCAAAAGCTTTTGCACAGCAAAGGAAACTGTAAACAAAACAAAATATACAGCCCACAGAATGGGAGAAAATATTTGCAAATGATGTGACTGATGTGGAATTAGTTTCCAAAATTTACAAACAGCTCATGCTACTTAATATCATCAAAACAAACAACCCAATTAGAAAATCGTCAGAAGACCTACACAGACATTTCTCCAAAGAAAACATACAGATGGCCAAGAGGAACATGAAAAAATTTTCAACGTCACTAATTATTAGAGAAATACAAAACAAAACTACAATGAGATATCACCTCACACAAGTCAGAATGACTATCCTCAAAAATCCACAAACAATAAATGCTGGAGAGGGTGTGGAGACAAGGGAACCATCCTACACTGTTGGTGGGAATGTAAATTGGTACAGCCACTATGGAGAACAGTATGGAGGTTCCTTAAAAAACTAAATATAGAGCTACCCTATGATCTTGCAATCCCACTCCTGGGCATACATCTGGAGAAAAACATAGTTCAAAAAGATACACGCACCCCAATGTTCATTGCAGCACTACTTACAACAGTCAGGACATGGAAGCAACCTGAATGTCCATCAACAGAGGAATGAATAAAGAAGATGTGGTACATATATACAATGGAATATTACTCAGCCATAAAAAGAATGAAATAATGCCATTTGAAGCAACATGGATGGACCTAGACATTGGCATACTGAGTGAAGTCAGACAGAGAAAGAAATATCATATGATATCACTCATATGTGAAATCTAATTTAAAAATATGATACAAATGAACTTATTTACAAAACAGAAACAGACAGACTTAGAGAACAAACTTATGGTTATCAGGGGTTTAGGGGAGGGGGGAGGGATCGTTAGGAAGTTTGGGATTAACATGTACAAACTGCTATATTTAAAATGATTAACCAACAAGGACCTACTGTATAGCACAGGGAACTCTGCTCAATATCATTTAACAACCTAAATGGGAAAAGAATTTGAAAAAGAATAGATACATATATATGTATAACTGAATCACTTTACTGTATACCTGAAACTAACACAATATTGTTAATCAACTACGCTTCGAGATAAAATAAAAATTTAAATAAAACAAAATGGAAGAAAAAGAAAACATACACACATATATATTTTTCTCTGTTCTGTTTTTTGGTAGTTGGGAAAAAGCTTATCTTGATCCTCTAAATTTATTACACAAACCACCCATGGGCTTGGAAACACACTGAAAAACACTGCTCTGTATGGTAAATATTAGTATTTAGAAGTTAGACAACTATCTATTTGACTTTCTAGGTGTTCAGCCTGCGTTCCGAAATGTGTATACATGTGGGTGTGTTTATTTAATGCATAAGAAATATGTTTTGTGTGTATGTCTATGTGTATATACCATTCTGGGTTGTTATAGCTTCAGTCTCAACTGGTTAAATCAACAACTGCTATGAAGACAACTGGCTATATTATTGGTAAAAGTAACATTAAATAATTTCACACCTTACTGTGGAATGCAAATTAAAACAGCAATGAGATACATTTTTTTTTTTTTTTTTTTACTATCAGTCACTGCTGGAGTGAATTTAAATGTGTATGAAACTCTCTGCAGGGTAATTTGATTATGTGTATCAAAAGCCTTAACAATATGTATAAACATTGAATCAAAAATTCAATTACTAGAAATTTATCCTAAGGAAATAATTAGGCATATAGTCAGACTTTTAGTATAATTCACTGCAGGGCTGTTTTACAGTTTTTGCAGCAGTGAAAAATGTGAAACAACCAAAGTTTTCAACAACTGAGAGTTGGTTAGAAACAACAGTAAATATGCATATAATGGAAGATTACTATGCCATTGAAATATCATGTGAGAGATAATTATATATGGACGTTGAAGTATGTTTAAAATTGTATGCAAAGAGAGACAGACAGACTTATATGTTTAAATGAATATGTTATGAAAAGAAATAAATTATTGTATTACTTGCCAGATTTATTGGTTGAAATTGTGGAAATAGAAAAGGAGGGGTTGCTAATTGTATCAAGAGATGCTATCAGATCAGGGTATCAGGTGCATCTCCCAGAAATGGGAGATGTGGGAGTACAGTGATGTCAGGGGGAAAAAGAAAGGCAGTGGGAGAAGGTGTGGAGGTGACAGGAGAAAGATGAGCCGGAGAACGGGAACCTGTAAAGAGGAGGCTTAAGGTGTCCTCTAGCTTATTGTAACAGAGGAAGAAAAAAACTAACACCATGTTGACTGTGCCTCCCCCATTCTTCAGCCTATATATGCTATTACTTTAGCCCTGCACGTCAAGAGTTAAGCACTAGAGAAATATTGCTTGTGCCCAAATAGCTCATTAAGTTCCCTGAAGAAAGTTCCCATCCCACCCCTGGGGTAGTTATGGCTATTACTTGTTGTAGATGAGTTTGCTTTCAGCCTAGAAACCTCGCAAAAAGCAAAAGACGGTAAAGCAAAAATAACTGCTAACAACTTCAAGTTTTGCAGGAGCCTTGTGATCCAGCCTACATGAGCAAGCAGAAGAAGAAAGGTTATGCTTCCCTGGGGCAAGGTGGCTTGGAGAAGTCTGCAATCTGCCTTTACTCTTTAATCTTAAACCCTCCCCCTTCCCCTTTTCCCTTAGTATCAAAGAAGCCTGAATTCTACCAGGAGTTAAGATGGTTCTTTAGGACATTAGTTCACCATCTTCTCGGTTTTCTAGCTCTTCAAAAAAAGTCACTATTCCTTGCCCCAACACCTTGTCTCTCAACTTACTGGCCAAGCTCGTGCGGTGAGCTTGGATTTGGTAACACTATTTTACTCTGTGTGTCTGTTTACGGACCTCATAAAGAAAACAGTAGGAAGGCTGACATTATTCACCAAGGCTTTAATGCGCTGGCTTTACCATTTATTAGACTAAAACTCTGGGCCCAGCCTGATGCATGAGGTGTCCAGTTTTTTTTTTTTTTTTTTTTCGGTACGCGGGCCTCTCACTGTTGTGGCCTCTCCAGTTGCGGAGCACAGGCTCCGGATGCACAGGCTCAGCGGCAATGGCTCACGGGCCCAGCCGCTCTGCAGCATGTGGGATCTTCCCAGACCGGGGCACAAACCCACGTCCCCTGCATTGGCAGGCGGACTCTCAACCACTGCGCCACCAGGGAAGCCCTGTTCAGTTTTATTTATATAATTTTTCATATATTTAATAAAGTAAATTATACCGGATGTAATATATGATTGACATTTACGATTTCATACTTAAAATATTTTCTTGCCTTTTTTAGGCTATAGCTACCAACAGTTATTTAATGCCCCTGCTTTTTTCTGCGTCCTTACCTGTAGCATGAGATAGTAACAAATCACCTACCTTATTGTGTTGGTGCATTCTGGTTAAAAGCCTACTGGTATATCTATGAATATGTGCTATATATATACAACGGAATATTACTCAGCCATTAAAAAGAATGAAATAATGCCATTTGCAGCAACATGGATGAACCTAGAGATTGTCATACTAAGTCAGACAGAGAAAGACAAATATCATATGATATCACTTCTATGTGGAATCTAAAAAATGGGTACAAATGAACCTATTTACAAAACAGAAATAGAGTCACAGATGTAGAAAACAAACTTATGGCTACCAAGGGGGGAAGGGGAGGAGGGATAAACTGGGAGATTGGGATTGACATATACACACTACTATGTATAAAATAGATAATAAAAACCTACTGTATAGCAAAGGGAACTTTACTCAATACCCTGTAATGACCTACATGGAAATAGAATCTAAAAAAGAGTTGATGTATGTATATATATAACTGATTCACTTTGCTGTACAGCACAAACTAACACAGTGTTGTAAATCAACTATACTCCAATAAAAATTATTTTTTTTAAAAAGCCTACTGGAATATCTGACCTGTATCAAGCCTAAAATCCATGGTACTTGGTATTGCTAATATCTTAATGCATCTTTATAGAAAGGTCCAGGGTTATAATTCTATTAATACTCCCAGTATCTTCCCATTTTATCTAACTTTGCACTTAATAGCTAATAATGACAGATATACCTGGCTATTTTTTATAGAGTGCCCTTATTATTCATACTTGTTTTAAATTTATTTGATTTTTAAATTATTGTTTTGAAGGCAAAGGAAAATCCTTTTGAGTTTGATTGTGAATGTCGGTATCAGGCTTGGGCTTTATTTGCAAAATATTAAAATTCTCAGGTTTTACCCATAATATGAATAACTGACAAGTTTATAACATTGTTATTCTAGGCAGTGTTACAGGTACACAGTATTAATGCATTCAAATTCTGTAAAACCCAATGAGATAGGTATTATTAATTATCTGGAATTTACAGTTGAAGAAACTGAGCGATACAGTGGTTATGAAATTTCTCAAAGGTCACAGAGGTGTAACTGGCAGAGTAGGGACTCGAACCCAGACACTATGGCTCTATGTCTGTTGTCACCTGTTATGCTTATGCGTTCCCACTTTCATAACCCTGATTTACTATCTTAGTGAATTTGCGTGGATTTTCCTTTACAAGTAATACCCATTTTACAATATGCGTATTTCAAAATACATTTAGTTGATATTATGTCTCTTATAATTTCTTTCATTTACTTTCAATTATTTTCTAGCTGGTAATTGCTGGGACATATTAAACAGTAATTATTTCTACACTTACCTTGTAACCAGACACTAAGTTCCTTTAATACTATAGTGTTCTTAAATAACCCGTTTATTTTTTGAGATATATAGCTATATAATGAGTAAATAATGAAATTACTAGCCATTTTTCCATATAATGAATAAATTTATTGTCTGTTTAGCTATACTTTGCTTTCTTTCCATTTAACCTGATTAAGCAGGTTCTGATTAATATTGTTATACTGATTTTGATAATTTATTTTATCAATAATTTAATTGGAATTCCTTCAGTTGTCTTTTTCCAATTTTAACATACAATATGCAACTGACTTGATTTTGCAAAAAAAAACTTTTGCAGGCCCAATTCATCAGCTTGTTGTTTCTGCTGACTCTTGCTCATGGTGACATGTTTCTTCAGGGGTCTTGGAATTGTTTTAAACTTTGTGCTCATTTCTACTGGCATATTTCTTATTGAAATTCAAAGAAGACCTGGGTCTCAAGTCTGTCCTTCCATATAGTATTTATTTTTGCTTCTGTCAGATACATTGCCAAATACATTGGGTCACCACATTTCTGGACTTGGCTTTTCTTTCCACATTTACCAAAAGCTGAGAATGAAGCAGGTATTTTCAAGCATTTCACTCCAATACCACTCTGTATAGACCTAACACATTTGTCTGCTGTCCTCCTACACATATTAAAACTTGGCTTTAGCCTTCATTGATTAGCCTATGTCAGCAGGATTATTCACAACAGAAGTGTTACTGCTCCAGTAACTGCTCCAGTAAACTGCTCCAGTTTCCAGCCATGAGGAATTTCTATCTGCAGATAGGGATTTCTATACAGAGAATGGATATGTAAATAGGTACTCTTTTTAATTCTATACAGAGTGTTTGTGTTTCCCTAGTAGGAATATTTCTCTGGATATCTTGTCACTGGTATTTCCAGAAAAAGAAATATGATTTAAGACTAAGTATGAATTGTTTTATACATGAGGAAGCTACTATCAACTTTGTTCTTCATGTAGTATAATGAAAATATTATTATTAAGTGTATACCATAAGCTGAAGAAGTACGGAAAATATAAATACAGGAAAAATGTTATCAAAGTTTTGATGATATTGGATTTAATTATAAAACCATCCTCTTGTACTAAGTCCCTAATAACTATCAGAATATATGGACATGTGCCCACCATATATAATGTCACCTGAGCAGCTCTACATTGTCTCCATGGGGAACTAATGCTAATATGAAACTCCAGCTGACTGCTGTGTCAGGACCAATGAAGTGCTTTGTCTCTGAACAAGGGATGTGGATCTTTTCCTAGTATCCTTGAAAATGTGGCAGCCCATCTTCTTAGCTTGCAAGTAAGATGAATAACGTTTACCTTATATGGATATACCAGTTTGTTCACTCACCTACTGAAGGTCATGATGTATGCACCTAGCTTCTGGCAATCATGAATGAAGCTGCTATATACATCTGCATTCAGATTTCTGAATGTTTTCAAATCAGGTGAGTAAATTCTTAGGAACAAAGTTGCCAGATCATATGGTAAAACAATGTTTAACTTCATAAGAAACTGTTAACTATTTTGTAAAATAGCTCTACCATTTTTCATTCCCACCAGCAATAAATGAGAGTTCTTATTGCACCTAAACTCTGCCAGCAATTGGTATTGTCATGTTTTTCGATTTTACTCATTTTATTAGGCCTGTAAAGGTATATATTCTTTGGTGAAGTGTGTGTTCAAATCTTTTGGGCATTTTAAATGAAGTTGTTGTTGTTTCCTTATTGTTGAGTCTTAAGAGTTCTTTATATATTTTGGATACAAGTCCTTTCACACATACAAGTTTTACATATAACTTCTCCTGCTGTCTGGCTTATCACTTCATTCTCTTAACAGTGTTTTTCATAGGGATGAAGTTTTTAATTTTTACAAAGTCCAAATTAGCTATCTAAAAAAAAAAAACCCAAAAACTTCCTGGATTGTGCTGTTGATGTTTTATCTAAAATCTCATTGCCAAATCCAAAGACATTCAGATTTTTTCCCCATGTTTCCTTTTAGAAGTTTCATAGTTTTGTGTTTTACATTTAGGTCTTTAACCAATTGAAATATGTAATAATATTTTATATTCATCAGTTGAAAAATAATTGGAGAGCTGGAGAATACAAAGTATTGCCTGGATAGGGAACACAAGAACCCTCCTACTCTATGCTTTTCTGAGGTTTAAAAATTTGTTTTAGGGCTTCCCTGGTGGCTCAGTGGTTGAGAGTCCACCTGCCGATGCAGGGGACACGGGTTCGTGCCCCGGTCTGGGAAGATCCCACATGCTGCTGAGTGGCTGGGCCCGTGAGCCATGGCCGCTGAGCCTGCGCGTCCGGAGCCTGTGCTCCGCAACGGGAGAGGCGACAGCAGTGAGAGGCCCGTGTACCGCAAAAAAAAAAAAAAAAAAAAAAAAAAAAAAAAATTTGTTTTTTATAAAAATGTTTCATTCAAATTTTATAAAAACTTTATATTAAAATGGGAGAAAAGCAGGGATGATGGCTATTACCACCACTATTTTAGTATTAGATAACCATGCAAATATAATAAGGAGAAAAATAAAGACTAATAAATATCAAAAAGGTAGGAAATTTTCTATTTAAAGAAATTATCACCCTTATAAAATTCAAATTATTCCAATGAGATTTCTAGATAATAGATATATGTATATAAATATATATATACACATATGATGTATACCAGCAATTTGAAAATGTAAAAGAAAAAAAAAGATTATAACTAAACTAAAATTTAATTTAGATAAGAGTAAATTAACAAGAACCATATAAAAACCTGAACAGAGAAAACAGTCCTACTATGGTGAAAATATCACTTTAATCTCAATTAAAACTTCAACAAAATATTTAAGAAACTGGGATGGTTAAGCATATATATGAAACTCTATAGATGCTATAATGATCAAGAAGAACAATGAGGTCAAACAACTACTATCACTAAAAATATGTTAGGAGCTGGAATGATCTGGACATGTTTGCATTGACACAGGAAAGGATAAATATTTGAATAATATTAAACATAGAGTAATGTAGCTGCTGACAGAAAAGAATGACAACATTGATAGTTCAACTCTATGGGGAAAGAATACTCTAATAAATAAACTCCACTGGGAAAACTTGTTAGCCTAATTATTTCCACTGATAATAAACCTTATTGAGAAATGATCAATGGTAAGGGAAAAAAATCATAGAAAAAGATTAATATGTCCAGTAGGCTGTATGGTCAACTTCATTAGCAACTAGGAAAAATAAAAATAAAGGATGTGTATGTTTTTTCTTTCCTCGTCAGCTTGCAAGGAATGTAAACTATCATCGTGCTGGTTGATGTGAATATAGAAGAATACTCTAATATACAGTTGGTACGGAAGAAACAAAACCATAATATATAAAATTGCATATATTTATTTTACATTATTATGGTTAGATATAGATTTAGATATATAGATTCAAATACTATGGAAAATGTTTTAAAAGATATATACTTCATGCAGACACACATACATCTAGTGCCAATGCAATATAAAATTGGGAAAATCTAAGAGGAAGAGAATTCCACAGAAAGGTTTGTTTAGTTCTAGTATTGATGTCCCTTGGGAAAGGGTCCAGGAGAGGAAATTATACCCAAATCTCTCTACAAATTTGTAAGAAAGTTGTAAAAGATTGTATGGAATATATAGTCAAACAATAGGTTACAATGAAAGCCCCCAGTGGCATAACTAGTCTTGTTAGAAGGGGGAAACTTTTGGAACTTATCAACTGAGTAAACTCCACTTCACTTGGGGCTGGTTAAGACCTGCTGAGCTAAATAAACACCATAAGGGGAATGGCAGCAAGGCTTCAGAGCTATCCAGAGACATCTCTAACTGATAATGGTGGTTATTTCTGGAGAAAGGTGAGGGATAATGTGTGGGGAAGTGTGTGACGATAACTTGTGCTTTGTACATTTTGTATTCTCTACGGTTGAATTCATTTGTAAGAAAGAAATTAGTTTATTGTTTGTGTCATTCAAAATTAATATAAAATAAGACATTGCTCTTCCCCTTACAGTGGTGGGAGGAAAGAAAGTATGATGTGCTTTGTAATAACAACGGTGTGAGTTTAAAGGTATTCTAAATGTCAGGGTAGATAAATGTGATGTGATTTATAGGAAAAATATATTTATTTGGTGATTCAGTTGATCAAATATATATACGAGAAATATATATATATATATATATATATATATATATATATATATATATTCTGTCTTTGTATTCATCATCACAGCTTCCAAAACCCTTGGAATTTCCTGAGGGAGAAGAACAGTGGGATAATATTTGGTCTGTTGTCCTCAGTTCATGAAAATGCTTCAGGGAAGGTGACTTTTCAGTCCTACCCAAGGATGGGGGCCTGTTGCCAGGAGAACCAACCACATGATTAGAGAGTTGGAACTTTCAGTCCTCCCACCCCCTGATTTCAGAGAGGGGCAAGTGGTTGGAGTTTGAATCAATCATCACTGACCAAGAGATTTTGTTAGTTATGACTATATAATGATGTCTCCATAAAATCCCTGAAGGACAGCTTTTTGGCTCATTTTTTGAGAACTTCCATGTTGGGGAACCAGAACGCTTCCATGTGCCAGGAGCAGAGAAGCTCCTTTGTTCAGGACCTCGCCCTGTGTATCGCTTTGTCTATCTCTTTGTCTGGCTGTTGATTCATGTCCTTTAATATCCTTTTATAATGAATCAGTAATCTAGTGAGTAGACTGGTTTTCCTGAGTTCTGTGACCCATTGTAGCAAATTAATTGAACCTGACGTGGGCATCAAGGGAACCTCCAATTTGTATGTAGCCTGTTGGTCAGAAGCATAGGTAGCAACCTGGGCTTGCAACTGGCATCTGAAATAGAGGGCAGGCTTGGGGGGGGGGGTGAGCCCTTTACCCGTGGAATCTGATTCTATCTCTGGGTAGAATTGCTGGCATCTGAGAGTTGCTTGTTGGTGTGGGGAAGCCTCCATACACACAATTTGGAGCTGGGTCCAGGACCCCCTTTACGAAGAAGAATGTTTAAATGTGAGAAAATGCGTTAAAAAATGAAGTTAAAGTAAGCTTTCCTTGGGCATTAAACAGGAATATTTTCATGCTCTCAGCTCAAGTCGCTCAGCAAAAACCCGAAAACAACCTCAGTTTGCTTCAATAAGGGAGCAATCAGCATCATTATGTCAACAGGCTGGGCCTTTTGCAACTGTTTTGTCCTACAAATAAATTTATGCTGAATATTTGGCTTCTTGCCAATGCAGAAGCACAGCAGCTGAGAGACTATGAGAGAAAATAGCCCTTAAGCACATATGCAAGTCACTGCCTTTTTACATCTGACCACAAACACTAGACAGAAGTGTTTATCAAATCTGGCGGAATATAAAACCTTTATGGTTTTTATCGGAAGCTACACGTGAAGTATTTACAAACACATGTCCACTTCTTCATACCTTTGGCTCAACCAAGTAGGTGTCTCCTGTTGTGTTCCTGCCACACCAGTAACCTGGTGCAGAAAAACAATTTTTTCCCCCTAACTTTTATCTTTTGAAAGGAAATCTAATTAGTGTGAGATTGTTGCATTCATTTTACAGATGTAATATCTGCTTTGCTTCATGGGCTTAACAGTTATGACCACGGACCTGCTATCCTGCTCAGTTAAGTGGGGCACCTCAGAAATACTGTGTAAGAGGCCCAGCAAAAGGTCGGTAAGAAGTGCTGTTCTGCTGCAGAAGTCCAGATTAATATATTGTTTCCTTACTTCCAACTATCAACTCTGTGTCCCACTGAATCCTGCTGAGTTTTTTCTTTCCTTTTTTAAAGATGCTGATTTACAAAGAAACCATTTATAAAAGGGAAGAGGCTAAAATAAATGTGTGAGTATCAAAGCAAGAGAGTGTCTCCACATGATTCCGTTTGCTGAAAATGCCAATTACATGACAGACGGGATGTGGTATATTGTTGAAAAACTGACAGTCAACTTATTTCATCAATAAGTGGTTTAGCAATAAACAAAAGTAGTCATGGTGTATCATGGTAAATGCTATTGCTAATTGCTTTTGCGCTAATTACTCAGAAGTACAATAAAGCACAGTATCTTTACGTTTTTCCTTGTGATTTCCCGCTGTTTTCTTTTTATAAATTGTCTCCTCTTTAACTCTTTGCTTATAGAACTCTTAACAATCTTTCAAGCAATGGATCCTCAAGAAAGCCAACTGAATTCCTAATCCCTGAGATGCATTGATGAGCTTTTAGCACCTGCACATCTTGTGTGTCTCTCCATCACAGCTGGGCTGGATATCTTCCCTAGGCTCTATCAGAACTACTATTCATTCATCTCTACCATACTTTCTGCCCCAGAAGGCTGGCTTCTATAAACCACAAGGGACTGTCCTAACCTGTGCCTTCTAGAGTTTTGACCAATTGGAAGCAGGAGATCGGAAGGAGAAAGGAGGATAAGGTCAGGGGTTTTATTCCCATGGATGTTTCCTTGGACTGACTGTGTTCTTCAACCCCCAAATCTGTACTTCTTTCAAGGTGGTCTCCTATAAACCACCACCCACTGCAGGGTTATACTAACTCTTCCTCCCCTTTCCTCTTTAGTACAGTGGTCTTTATAAGTCTGCCATTCACTGACTTTGGGTTATGGCTTGATCCCTTATGATCATGCCTCGTTTGTATTTCTGTAAATAGTTCCCCTTCAAGATATCCATTCTGCGTAGCCAACTTCTCCCAAATTGACCAACAGACATTTTACTTTTTCTCGATGTTTAGGTTAGGAATTCTGGCAGAACTTGGCAGACCAATTCTTCTGCCTCATGTAGCATTGACATGGTTCATTTGGTGGTGTTCAGCTGAAAGCTGGACTGGTCTGACGTGTCCAAGATGGCTTCATCTATATCCCTGGAGCATTGGTAGGGTCAAATGGAAGACTGGGCTCAGGTGGACCCTTCCCCTTTACCATGTGGTCTCAGGGCATTTCCACCTTGTCTTTCCAGTGGGGTAGTCAGACTTTTTACATGGTGGCTCTTATCTGGCTTGAATAGACCAAACTGAAAGCTGCCAGTCCTCTTAAAAACCAGGTTAGTATCTGGCTGTATCAGTCTTCTATTGCTGTATGACAGACATCCCATCATATCCTCAAGTATCAATATTAATCACACTCAAGGGAATGGGATTACACAGAGCATGTACACCAAAGGGCAGGAATCTTGGGGACCCACCTTAGAAGTTTGCTTATCACAGTCCTTCCAAAGTCCCCAGGGTTTCATATCCCTCCAAAATGAGAATTCATTCACCTCTCCAAAGGTACTCAAGAGTGTCGTATCATAATAGCATCAACTCAAAGTCCAAGAACTTATCATCTAAATCAGGTAAAGATGAAACTCTGGGGTATAATCTGTTAAATTCAGCTTGTGGGGCAAAATTTTTCTTCCTCTGTGGGTGGTGGAATTCATGATGGTGAGACAAGTATAGGTAACAATTATAGATATTCCAGTTCAAAAGGGGGAAAAAATAGGTGAAAGGAGTTACTGGTTCCTAAAAGTTCTGTAAGAGCTGGGCAAATAGTGAGCTTTTCCTTGACTCCTTTTCAAAGATTAGGAATAATCCTTTGGGTCTCTAGGCTCTGCCCTCTGTGCTATTGTTTCCACTCTGAGTCATCCTTCCTTTTTCTTGAAAAGTAGCAAGTATTTGAAGCTGAGTAGTTTTATCAGCCTACATTGCTGCCCATAGAGTTTTGGTGGTCTGAAAGCCTTTCATTTCAAATTCTCTGTCCCTTCCAGTCCAAGCTAGCACTATTTCTGTTGAAAAAAATTTCTCAAGAACATTGGGGGGGGGGGTCTTCAACGGATTTTACTGGGTTTCAGTCCATTAGGCAAAAGTTACGTGCACAGGCAAAAGGTTGCAGAGTCATAAATTCAGTGTACTGTTTCTATATTTCATTTGCTGTATATTGTGATGTTTTGACATCTTAAAAAAACTTTCTGGCTAGGCAGAGACTTCCCCTCTCAGATGAGTCAGTTCTTAGAGACAGCAAAGGGCTCAGCTAGGAGCATGGCATTGATATGAAAACTAACCAATCCATACGTCTTCTATCTGGCCCTTACAACCCAGAGAACAGTCTTCCCTTGCCTCAATCATCCCAGGGCCAGGTACCAGGCAACCAGAGACCACAGCTATAGCCCAAAGTCCACTGGAAATATTCAAACTAGCCACTCCCCTAAGATGTTTACTCTGTCCTGCTTTGCCTTTGCTGAAGAAATCCCAATGAAGGCCCTGACCTACACTTGCCCCTTACTCCTCACTTCTGCTAACCAAAACCTGATGCTTCTCGAGTGCCATGTGGTGACTCCCCTTTTGAGGGCTAAATATAATAAACTTTTGTTTTCCTGAGCCTCTCCTGTATCTCCTCTTGTGACCATACCTAACTGACCAGCACATAAAAGAACACAGAACATTCAGCCTTTTCTTTATGCCACACTATGGCAGTAATTTTTTTACTTTTAGTGTTTTTGTCACCTAGAGAGGTTAAGAATTTTCCAAATTATTAAGCCCTGCTTCTTTTTCATTTAACAATTCTTCCTTCAACTTATGTCTCTCACATTCTACTACAAGCAGGAGAAACTAGGCAGAAACTTCCAAAATATATTGAGAAGTCTCCTCCTTTATATATTTATATTCAACACTTATGAATTCTGCTGTCAACATAATTGCAGGAACAATTCTGCTAAGATTTCTCATGCTACATATCAAAGTCCCTTTTCCTTTAGTTTCCAATAACATGTTCCTCATTTCCTTCTGAGACCTTACTGACAACATCCTCAATGTCTGTGTTTCTATTAGGTGTGTCTGTTCAAGGCATTTAAGAATTTCAACTCAGTATTCTTCCAGTCTCTACCTATTGTCCAATTGCAAAGCTGCGAACATATTTTAGGTATTTGTGACAGTAGCAACCCATTTTGATCTAAAACATGTATTATTTTTCTATTGCTGTGTAATAAATCACCCAAAATTCATTATTTCACAGATGTGTAGGTCAGAAGTCCAGGCCCAGCCTGGCAGGTTCTCTGCTTAGGGTTCGCAAGGCTGAAATTAAGGTATTGGCTGCACTGGGGTCTCATTTGAGGCTTAGGGTCTTCTTCCAAGCTCTATTAGGTTTCTGACAGAACTTACTTCTTTGTGGTTGTAGGACAAAGGTTCCTGTTTTCTTGTTCACTGTCATCCAGGGGCTACTCTCAGCTCCTAAAGCCTCACAGTTGTGTCATGTATTTCATGCCATAGACTTTGCAAATTCAACACCAGCATAGCTCTTTGCAAATTCAACACCAGCAAGAGAAGTTCTCTAATATTTTGAATCTCTTCCTTCAGGAAAGGCCTATTCCTTTACAGATTTTTCTGATTAATTCAGGTTCACCCAGGAAAATGTTCCTTTTGATTAACTCAAAATCAACACACTTGGTATATTAACTATATCTGCAAAATTCCTCTCCTTCAACATGTCACATAATCATGGGAGTGATATCCCATCATATTGATATTCCTACTCTCACGTAAGGGAAGGGGATTATATATGATGCACATACAAGAAGATGTAATCTTGGGGGCCATCTTAAAATTTCGCCTACCAATTGCCATAGTGTAATTTCTATCGTATCTTTTGAGCTAAAGCAGTCATAGGTTTCACAGATTCAAGCAGTCGGGGAAAAGACCTCACTTCTCGATGGTAATTTGTCTGAAAGGATGGGTAACCAATGTTCACCTACCTCAGTCCCTGTTCTGGCCACAAATTACTTATATATCTATAATATACAAAATACATTTACCTCCTTCTAAGAGACCTAGAGTCTCACCCTTTCTGTCATTAGCTTGAAGTTCAGGATCTCATCATCTAAATTAGGCCCATGTAAATGGGGCTGCTTGAGTGCAGCTCGTTGAATACGGTTCCTCTTGGTATAAAAAACTAACATGTTTCCTACTCTTCATACGTCAAAACATACAATGGGGTAATAGAGAAAGGATAATCATAATAGATTCCTCTGTTCCAAAAGAGGGGAAGTGCAAGGCAGATAGCAGTTACTGACTCATGATGATTCTAAAACCCAGTTGGGCACATCTGGTTATCTTAATTAGAGCCCAGTCTTTCTCCCTGGGAGTGAGTCTCTGTGGCTTTTGCCTGGACCACATCCACGCTTTTCAGTAAGAAATGGTGTTTTCAGCTGAGCATGTTTCTCAGCTTATTACCTGCCCCTAGTTGATTGAGGGTCTCTCTCTTCATTTTTTTCTGTCTCTGGCCTTTCCAGTCTCAGTCACTTAAAAGAATGTACTGGCTGCCTTTCTGTCAAATTGTAATTTACTCCATTAAACAAAACCATACTCATAAAAACTCTTATAAATAGGTTTTCCTATCCTTGGGAACCACGTAAGGCTGATGAGGGACTGTATTAATCTGCTAGGGCTACCTTAACAAAGTACCACAGACTGGGTGGCTTAAACAACAGACATTGGTTATCCACAAGTTCCGGAGGTCAGAAGTTCAAGATCAAGTTGTTGACAGGGTAGTTTCCTTCTGAGGGCTGTGAGGAAAAATCTGTTCAGTGCCTCTCCCCTAGCTACTGGGGATTCACTGGCAATCTTTGGTGTTCATGTAGAAGCATCATCTGAATGTCTCCCTTAACATTCACATAATAGCTCTCTGTGAGTCTGTATCCAAATTTCCCCTTTTATAAGGACAAGAATTATAATAAATTAGGGCCTACCCTGATATCATTTTAACTTGGTAAAACATCTATCTCCAAATAAAGTCACATTCTGAAGTACTGGGGGTTAAGATTTCAACATAGGAACTTTGGGAGAACACAATTTAACCTATAACAAGGAAACTGTGCTTAATATTTGTAGAAACCCTCATGTATAACTGAAACCACCTGCAACGCATACCCTAATATTCTTAGAAAGCTGAATCTTTCTTAGGTCTTAATAAGGACCTTATAAGCACACCCTGACTTCACCTTTCCCCTGAGGTCATAGTTTACTGCTCTGGACTTGAACTTTGCCTTGAGGCCAATTCTTACTTCGCGAGCCTTTTGAAAGATCGAAAGCCCATCACTGACCATCTATGCTTGCTAAATTCTGCTTACAAATTAAAACCAAAATTCCTCTTTAGTTTACCTCTCTCTTCTTGTATCTCTCTTTTCTTATAGGTAGCCAGAAAAAGCGAGTTATAACTTTCTAGAAATACTTCCATCACCCTCTACAAGTATATTAAGTGCCTTGGGTATTTTCCATGTTTCCATAGGCAACTGTGTTGCCTGTCACAACATACAAATAGTCTTTCTTTCCTCCAGCCTCCCATAACATTTTCTTGATGTCCTCCAAGCCTTCAGCAGCAGGCTCTGTGAGGTCCTTCCAACTGAACCTCCTGGGTTACTTCTAGCTTCCATCCTGCAACTTGCCCCAAGCCAATGTCACATAGCTTTGTTTTGTGTTAGAACAGAGACCCACTTTCTGGTACCAAGTTCCATTCCCATTATCAGTTGCCCTATGACAAACTACACACAGAGTGGATTAAAACAACTGTTATGTGATACCACACAATTTTGTGGGTCAGGAACACGGGCAGGGCTTGGCTGGCCACTTCTGTCCCACATGGCTTTAACTAAACATAAGTATACAGATTTTACTAACATTTCTGCACTTTTGTTGTGATGGTTAAAGAGCTGGGCTGATGGGGCCCCTCTCCCTTTCACTGTGGTCTCACGACATCCAGTTGGTCTTTCGTACAAGTTAGCCTTCTTAGTTGGTCGTTTAGCATTTGGATAGACCAAGATGGAAGATACTAGTCCTCTTAAAGCTTAAGCCCAGAACTCAAATAGTGCTACTGGTAGTCTCTTGGTCAAAGCAGTCACAGGTTAATCCAAGTTCAAAAGGAGGGGAAACTCTCACAGTGAAGGAGTTTCAAAGAATTGGCAGCCTCTTTAAATCTACCACATCCCCTTGTAAACAAGCCTTTGAAAAAAAGTGATCCTAATTTGAATATGCCATCTGTTTTCTGCTGAGAGGGTGACTGATACAGTAATGGGTATCATAAGAGGCTTCAGGAAACAGACCTTTAAGATGAGATTTTGCATTTGAATTAATTGTATATTCAAGGGTACAAAGTTAATCTACTTTTGGGGGTGGAAATGGAATATGAATTATCTAATGCATATAATCACACCATGATTAATCATAATATCACCAGTGCTGGTATTAGATGCAAAGGAGGTAGAAGGCAAGGTATTAGAGGATCACTGAATGTGATAATTAGTTGCGATGGCAAGAACAGTAATTATAAAACTCGCAGAATCATGTATTTTCTAACAGTGCTAGTGAGCATCCATAAGGGCAAAGAGAAAATAAAATCTATGAACATGTAGCTAAAAACATGTATGAACTTTAGGGCTCCATGATAAAAAAGGTTTAGATAAAGTCCAGGGTCTGGTAATAAGAGCTGCAGACAATAAGATAACAACGATAAAAGCTGCACCAATTCAATCCTGCCAAGTCTTTGATACTAAGTCAAGAAAAGACATGAGATCCTAAGAAAAGACATGGAGATATTTGGGCAGGCATAGATAAGGTTGAAAGCTTGAGTCCCCAAATTTCTCTGTAAACCCCTTGCTGGCAGAACCTCTCTCTCATTTGAGGAACGCAGCTCTCGCCTGCAAAAGAGCCTTCCAAAATCTGCAACTGGGAATCTGCTTCATAAGCTCACCTGTATCATGTCTTTGCTCCTTCCAAGGAGAGTTAGATTCCAAAACAGCCTAGATCAAACAGTACAGGAAGAGACAGCCTACCACCGTAAGAGTTATAAGATCTTACCTTAAGTAAGGAAATTTAGAAGTAATTTTAGTTTTAATGGAAGGGACAGAAGTATACCATTTTTGTCAGTCTCAGTGTTTCAACATGTTAACCTCAATGTCCTATCAAAGCCTGAAATGACCTTAATCTTCTTGATATCTCATAGAACTTAATGCTAGCCCATGCCACTGATGACATTTTAAACCATTTGGATCCTTGTGGTAGATTACATTACTGGCCTAAAACTTCACTCCTCCCTTTTTCTCAGCCCTTCGCCATGTGACTTTTGTATTCCTCCCATAAAGGTGGAATATTTTTTGCTACCTATTGACATTAGACTCAGCCATGCCCCTTACCCTGGCTGACAGCATGGAGGCAGAAATGGCAGAACATCTGTTCTGTCCCTGAGTTTGAGGCTTTGTGTGCTGCTCCTTGTTTTCTCACCCCTCTGCCACCGCCAGGGCTCTCACTGGCACACTAGATACCAGGACAAGGAGAAACCTGTGTAGCAGAGCCTGCACGTTGAAGATGACACATTCAAGCTGACATAGAGTAAAGCAGAGTCATACCAGCTAATCTATAAACGTAGTAAGAAATGCTTATTATATTATGTCCTGCTAGTTTGTGATTACTTGTTATGTAGCATTACTAAGAAATGTTTTACTGATAGACTCAGTGTGTGAGAGACAGACCCAGAGAAAGTAAAGAGTGCTATCATGTCAGTAACATTTCTAGGGATGTAGTAGTCTGGGGCATGATGGAATTCCTTTTCAAAGTGAAAAATAAGTTGCCAACCCCTGCTCTGTACACCATAAAGAATGAGGTATAAATACGTGGTAGACCTCTTAATAATTTAGCAGCAACAGATACAGACGTTTCCGATATATGATGGTATATGTGATTCTAATAAAATGTTTTTTCTAAAAATCCTGCATTAAATATAGCAGCTGCATTTTATATTACTGTTTCTATTCCACTTTTCTCCCACCCTCATCCCCACCACTTTTTACCAAGAGCACCATTAGTAGACGAGTTAAGTTTCAGGTATTAGTGAGACCAAAATGATTCATCTTTTATAATATGAAGGCTGATGTAGGGGTAGAAAACTTTCCCCATCTTCCCGTCGACGTTCTTTGTCTGGTCTAATCATTAAATTGACCTAAGACATTAACAGGAGAAAAACAAATGTAATTACATACGTACGGGATCCCCCAAACGTAAAAGGCTCAAAGACACTCAGGCAATAGAGGTTTATATGCCCTCTTGAGCTAAGGAGAAGGGTAGGGGTCTGGGGAATCCAAGGAGAGGAAGACAATGCACAGGAAAATGAGAAGAACGCATCTCTGCTAAACCAATTCTTGCCATGCCGTGCAGTTAAGTGTTTCTGATATAATAAGTTCTCTCTGGTGTTAGCTCTCTTTTGGCACAAGCCTTCTATTAGAAATTCTTTTAGGCAGTTAAGGCGGAGGCTAAAAAAAAAAAAGAAAAAAAAGAAAAACTTTCCTGAGTCTGCTGGGTCCAAATTGCCTTCAGCTCAAAAGAATCCACATGCCAAAGTAACTCATTTTGGGGTGACGTACTCTGTTCCCCTTCACAAGAACAGAAATTTATGTGTTTAATTATTACAGAGTTTTCCCCAGATAAAAGGAAAGGGCGGATGTTAAGCAGTAAAAAAGGGTAAATTATAAAAGATGTCCTCACTTGCCTTCTAGATCTACTCTTTCCCTTTCTCTCTTCAGCTCACCAACTGCACAGCTGACTTGCACAGATATATGGATGGATGGGTTCTCTAATCCTCTGTCTTCTGGTTGACTTCAGCCAATGGGGAATCCTTTCAGGAGATTGGAGGAAGAATGACATCTTTTTTAACTCCCTGGTTTCCTCCATTCAAAGTCATTTTGGGGACTTCCCTGGTGGTCCAGTGGCTAAGTCTCCGAGCTCCCAATGCAGGGGGCCCGGGTTTGATCCCTGGTCAGGGAACTAGATCCTGCATGCTGCAATGAGAGATACCACAGGCAGCAATGAAGATCCCGTGTGCCACAACTAAGACCCAGCACAGCCAAATAAATAAATAAGTTAATTAATTAAATAAAAAAGTCATTTTGTACTGTTTTCTTTTTCTTTTTGTCTGAGCAAAGGCTTTTCTAGAAATTGCCTCTGCTAAGCAATTCTTTCTTCAGTTTCTTGTAACCACTCACTCCTGTCATCTGTTTGGGTGTTAACAGCTGTGCTACTACTGGCTGCAGGATACTGAATTATCCTTGTTTTTTTCCCTCACTGTACCTCTGTAAATACTCCCTGTGTAAATTAACCCTAAATTGACTGTACCATTTGTTTTCTTACAGTAATTGGCTGACTCAAAAGTCTACTATACGTGTTTTGATAAAGTGGCTATTTGATGCCTTGACTACAAGCTTTTCATAGAAAGTAATCCTATCCTTATGTCCTCAGTGTGGAGTTGACATTTAATAAATTCTGACTGAATAAATGAAAAAAGGAATACATGAAGAAAATCATCCACAGACATTAAGAATCAATATTAGATGGAAAATTTAAATGAAGGACTACAAGCATTTTCTCCAAGGCTCTGGCTGGCATCCACGTCATCAAAATCAATCTTTTCTCTGTATTCCTTCTCTTTGGATCCCCTGTCCTACTGGATAATCTCAGGCTATACTGTCTGAGTTTCAGGGGCTTGCACACCAGGTTCAAACTCACACAGGACTTAAAAGCAAACCCAGGGAAAATCTGGATCATTTTGATCTAAAATCCACAAAAATTGCAGGCTGAAGTTTTGGCAGACCGACATGGTCTTCTTCTTAGAAATAAAATGGAGCTCAGCAGGGGCACGTGAAGGCCTTCTGTACTAGAAAATGGTAGACATAACCTTGTTTGTATCTTCACCAAACCTTTGGAAGATAGAGAATGTATTGTTTACCAGGAAAGATATTCATGTGAAGACAGGAAATCAGCCAACATCTTTGGGGAACCTAAGACATAGTTAGAATTAACCTTTTCCAATAAATATATTTCCAGAATTAGAGATGGCAGAGGACCTCGACTTTTACGCAGATGCTGAAAAATTGCCATGACAGAAGGACAGTCCATACATTTGCATTTCCAGGACATTTGCCCAAAGAAATCTTCCCTATCTCATCCTTCAAAGAGCCTAATCTTTTGCGGGCCTCTGGCCTTGAACAAAGATGGCTCTGGAATACTATGGAGATCAAACATGAAGATTCTGTACGCTCTCTTCTAGATAGAATGCACAGAACTCATATGAGGCTTTAAGAGTATGAGGCTATAAGAGTACGAGATTGTAGCACACAAACCATTTTAGGAAGTGCTTCTGCATTTTTTCCCTTTTTTTTAATGTTGTCATCATGAGAGTCCAGTAAGGACAGAACAACTCCTTGGGAACTTTTAAGCTGTTTCAGAGTGCTACACAGATCCAAAATATTTTTGACCAATACTTGAGTTATTTGGGATTAAAAAATAACAACAACACAGGAGCTACAGAGCCCTGAAATAACAGCACATATATCATATCCTTTGTGGTGGGGCCACATTTTCTGTCTTTCAAACTTCACACAAGTACAACCTTGTGCTGCTTTTGCTTCAGAGCATGAAGCAAGAATAAAAGCTGTTGAGATGGTAGTGCGTTTACACTACATATTTTAGTGTGTGAACAGACTGAAACCGATCAGAAGTAAAAATTTCAGAGAAAAGGGAGGGGGTGGAATTGGATGAGAGAGGAGTAGAAGAAAGTATTACTGAAAGAAAAGACCTCTTCTTCGCAGGTGAGAGTAATCCAAAGCGAACGACTTACCTGACTCAGATATTACATAATCAAGCAACTTTAATTGCCTTTTTTAAAGATCTGACATACTGGAGGATAAACCTCAATGATGCAACAAAGCACCACTGCTGAGGACAGGGGTTGGTAATGTGAATTCAGATGGCAGCTTGATTGAGAGGACAGAGTTAGACTCTCCCTGATTCTCTCATTATCTTTTTATTCTTTATTGGGTATTTGGAGACTCTCATCTCCTCTTTTTTTCTTTCCTGTTTAATGTGTGTTTGCTGCTTACATGAAATCTTTAATGTTCTCAGGTATGGCTATGATCAATAACCTTACTGGAATGGCAAAATCCAAGAAACCACCCTTCGTAAATTATTAAAAGTCCAAGAAAATAACGCCTATTAAGAGGATAATGTGAACTACACAGGAGGATAGTCAGGTACTTAAAGACCCAAGAACAGGCAGTGAACCTCATAGCCAACAACAAAAAGCAACTTACATAGAGCTTGGAGGCATTAAATGCATTAATTAATTAATAAGGAATGATTGGTTATTCTTTACACCTTTAGTCTCCAACCCGAATAGATCTTTAACTGTGGAATGGTTTAGATTGGGGTTGGGAGAAGCTATAGAGAGATGAGAAGGCAGAGGCAGCAAAGGTAAGTTGAGGACTCGTGGGTTGAGACATAGGAAATTGAAAACGAGTCTAGTTAACAAAGACTCCTCTGAAAAAGTTGAGTTGAGAGAAAAGCATGGAGATAGAGCCAGAATATACATGTGAAAGTATATAGAAAATCATCAGGAAAAAGCTTGGGCAATCACCCGTGGGAAAAAAAGGGGACCAGAGAACAATTTTGCTTGTTTGTTCTAATAATAGGGATGGTAAATGAAGGTGTACCTACACTGAGATAGGACCAGTGAGGCAAAGACGTTGACTGAAGTGCTGAAAGAGAGAGGAAAGACATCAGCTATTCCAATCACTTAATAACATTTGGGAAACTTTCAAGTCTCTTTGGTGGAGATGCTGCACAGAGAGATAATCTGTTGTCTTTTTTAAAAAATAAATTTTTATTGGCTTTAGTGTTTAAGGAGAGCATTTTCTGACTTTGAAGACTTTTCTGACAAATGAAGACTTTGTCTTCATTTCTGCTTTAAGCCTGTGGTCAAGAATAAAAGAGAAAAATACCTGAATTATCCTTGTATAATTAACATGAAATTTTTAAAAAGTTTAAAGTACACCTGTAATGAAGCTACAACAACCATAATTGTTAATGGAATTTAGTTATAGACTAGTACATGTACTGATGAAAAATATTCAATAAAATGTGTGTGTCTGTGTGTGTGTGTATATATATATACACACACACACACACACACACTGTATGGTTAAAAGTAAAAGTGGTGTTGCCATATTAAAAAAAATTAAAAAATACATCTTGTAACTTGTTTTGACAATATTCTGCTTTTAGTCTTATATCATCTTCAATAAGCATTTCATTTACCTAATGAAAAACATAAAGTAATGAGTACACAGTTTTAATTTGCATATGCAAATACATTTAATCACTAGGAATAGCTGGCAGAAGAAAAGTGTATGCATGTAATTATTTCAGTGACTGCCCACTCCAAGTTTATGGAAATCCTTTATGTCTGGGATTAGAGATTAATACTTTTTAAGGGAAAGAGACCAAATTCTTTACTGTGGGAAATGACCATGATGATAAGAGCTACCAATTATTGAATCCTACTTAGTGTCAGATGCAGTCCACATATTATTTCTATTCCACAAAAATAACTAAGCATCCTCATTATCCTCATTTTAGAGATGAAGAAGCTGAAGTTCAGTGAGCTGAAGTAATTTGCTGAAGGTCACACATTAAGTAACAATGCTGGGATTCAAAACCAGATCTGTTTGACTGTAGTCTGACCTCTTTCCACTATAGGAAGAGAACCTTCAATTACCAATTCATGCTACCACATTCATATAAGTTTTCACTTTCTAATGCTTTATATTTAGTTTGGAGGTTGGGAGATAAGATTGCCAATAGCAAAAGGTATTTCATAGAGTAGGTGAACGTTGGTAATACCACCTGCTGACATGGATACTAGGAGTAGTGGTTTTGGGTCCAGTCAAATGTAGAAAAGTCCACATACGACCTCTAAATGGGATTTGAAATTAAATATTAGTAAAATAATAAAAATGGTGTTCCTCAGCTTCAAGAGTTTGTTCTTTGCAGGTATCAATCCAATGGAAGGGAATGAAAATCTTTATGGATTGAGATGCAACTATGGCTCCAAGACAATGCAGAATGTACTGTGAGGATTAAAGGAATGTTCTAGTGAGCTGACCTCGCATTTAAGGAACTGCAGAGAGCCAAAGGAGAAACACACATCATGACTCCTCACTCAACAATTTTCCTTGCATGATTTTTATACATTATGAAAATGGATACATAGTATTAAATAACTCAAAACCTATTTTTAACATATCCTATATGGTTCTTACTTGCCCGACAGTGTGATTTAACTGACCCTCACTATACAGAGTCTTTTCCAGTCATCCACAATGACAGCATGTCTCCAGGTTTATCTCCATATTGACCTGACTCCACACCTCTGTACATTACTGTTCTCTGTTTACAAATCTTTCCCTAACCTCAGTTGGAGAATCACTATACTTTCTTTAAGGTTTAATTTTTTTGGAAGCTCTATATCTGACTCCCCAGCCAACTTTATCAAAAGCTCCATCTCTAATTTTCAATTATACCTCACGTGAAAACCTTCATAACAACTCTCATACATTTTATAATTGTTGTTACTCTTTGGCCTGGTAATTTGCCAGTTTCCTTAGGGTAGAAGTTGTATATTTCTTTCTTTTTTTTTCTTTTTTTTTGCGGTACGCGGGCCTCTCACTGCTATGGCCTCTCCCGTTGCGGAGCACAGGCTCCGGACTCGCAGGCTCAGCGGCCATGGCTCACGGGCCTAGCCACTCCGCAACACGTGGGACCTTCCCGGACCGGGGCACGAACCCGTGTCCCTTGCATCAGCAGGCGGACTCTCAACCACTGCGCCACCAGGGAAGCCCAAAGTTGTATATTTCATATCTGATTCCTTAGCACCCATCATAATATATGGCACATATTAGGAGCTAAATAAGAATTCCTGAATTAAAAGTCAAATGAATAAATAAAAGCAGAAAATACCTGCTACCTACCGTATTCTCATTTTGGTTATTTCATTTCTATGGTCATGCAAATTTTTGTAAAGTTGCAACTAGATGCATTTATTTGTTTTCATATTCCTTTGTATGATTAGCATTCATGTATATGTTCCAAATTCTGATACGGTTACAGCATATCAACTTGGACAACTAGATGGCTTTAAGAAATTATTAGGAGGAGGGCAACAGGCTCCAACAGGCTTCCAGAAACTTGGGATTACAGGGATAAATGTGGTGGTAACTTTTTGCTGCTCAGTGGATCAGTTATAAACCTGCATGTCTTGCAATCATCAACATCTCTCATTCAGAAAAGATCTGGACAGCTTGGGACCTTTACCGCTAATGTATTTTTTGACTACAGCCTAGGAACTTATATGTGAAGGTTTTTTTTTTCTATTCTCTTATTATCTGTAGATTGATAGTCTTTTTTTAGGACTATTTGAAAAGAAATGAGTAATAGACAGAAAAGAAACATTTGTCCACAGATTTGAATAGCAAAGAAAAACTTCCTTATCTACTTTCTTCATAACCACCAAAAGACACCAAATCACTCATAGGAATGTGGCTGATTCCTTCATTAGGTTAGGGTCATTATCTTATCCCCACCTGTCATAATGTTGGGTCACCAAAGTGGAAATTCAAAGACAATTTAAAAAAAAATTGTGTGTGAGGTAGAATAATATCCTTCTAATGATACTATGTCCGAATCCCCATAAACAGTGAGTATATTATCTTACAAGGCAAAAGAGATTTTCCAGATGTGATCTGCTTAAGGTTCTTCAGATGCAGATATTATCTTGGTTATCCAATTGTGCCCAGTGTAATCAAAAGGGCCTTTATAAGAGAAAGGTCAAAGAGTCAAAGATAGAAAGAGATGTAAAAACAGAAGCAGAATGTCAGAGTCATGTGATGTAAGATTTGAAGATGCTACACTTCTGGTTTCGAGATGGAAGAAGGGGCCACAAGCCAACGAATGGAGGTTGCCTCTAGAAGTTGGGCAAGGCAAGGAAACAGATTCTGCCCTGGAGACTTCTGAGCCTGAAGTATTGGCAGGGCTCAGATAACAGTTCTTGGAATGTATAACAGAAAACCACGTACCTTGAAGTCAAGTATGGCTGCTTGGGTAAGACTTCAACCTCCCTCTATGACAAAATAACTGAAATTGGACTTGCCCTTCCGCCATAAACACTATAAAACTGGACAAAATCTATGAGACAACTATTTTCATGCATTGAAAAAAAGTGGGAAACATATATCTATAATCCTTGAGAAAAGAGAAAGTCAGGAATAAAGCCCCTATTTGTCTTGGTTCTCTAATTAGGAGCACTCCCCCACTGTGGTGCAAGTAGAGAAAACCCAAGTAAAGCGACACTTTTCCTAAATGGAGGAAGAGATTAGAGTTCTGGGATGTTGAAGCAGTTCCAATATGTGGGACAGGATCTAGGAAAGCAGGAAGCTGCTAGGCTTTTCTTGAGCAGAGCAACACTCCATTAATCCCAGAAGAAAGGAGCTCAATGGAGCTGAGAGCTCAGTGGAACTCCAGAAGTCACCATGTGCTGCGAAACTCTGAAGTTCTAGCCCAGCCAGAGTACAGAGGCTTCAGTGGCCTTGGCCATTCATTTGAAATCATTTGAAGTAAAGAATATGTCATAGAATAAGAGCCACTCTCTAAGACTGAGGACATACCAAAAGAGACCGACATAACACTAATAAAAATAACCTTCGAGACACAAAAGAATCAACCAGGGATACAACTGCCTGCCAGAATATAACATAATGCTCTTTAAAGGAAACAATATAACCCAGAAAGTCTACAAAGTATTTCGATATTAAGCATAAAATAATACATCATTAGACATACATTCATAAAGAAATATGTAAAAAAAAAAGTACAGAAAAAGTGATTCATAATCAAAACAAACAAAAAAAACAGATGATAGCAACATCCCTAGTCAACTCAGAAGTTTAATTTAGTTGCTAAAAAACATTTTAAAGCAACCACTATGAATATGTTGTAGACCTTTAGGAAAACATGATCATAAAGAGTGAAAAGGTAGAGAATTTTAGCAGAGAAATGAAAACTGTAATAAAACAACACTCTGTAATGCAAAAGTACAATACCTGAAATGATAAATTCATTGTATTATGAAAGGGAGAGTCAGTAAATTTGAAGACAGATCAGTATAAATTCTCTAATCTGAAGCACACAGATAAAATAATTTTTAAAAATAAAAGGAGCCTGTGGCTTTTACTGGGGAAGGTGGACAGTTTTTAGTGAAGGGAGAAGTTAAAATACATGACAAGGACAGAAAGGACAGGAGGGTGGTAATTAGAACTACACTACTATAAATTTCTTCCACTGTTTATGAGTTAATAGAATATTTTTGAAGGGATATGATGAAAATTAAAGATGTTATGGTGTGTATATCCAAAAGGGCAATAAAAGATGTAAAAAAGAATAAAAAATACTTGATTCACCCAAACAATGCAGAAAAGAAAGAACAGATGAGCAAAGAGCAGATGTAATAAATAGAAATCAAATACCAAGTTGGCAGAATTAAGAGAAACTTACTTCTCTAACTACAAGAGAGAAGTTACAAGACTGGGTAAAAGCAACAACCAACAGTTAACTATCCCTGCTGTAACAACTTACCACAAACTTAACGGCCTAAAACAATACAGTACCTTATAGCTCTGGAGGTGAGAAGTCTACAGTGGGTTGGCAAGGCTGTGTTCCTTCTGAGGGTCTATGGGACAACCTGTTTCTTTACCTTTTCCAGCCTGTAGAGTCAGCCCACATTCCTCAGGTCTTGGCTGTGCAACTCAAGCCTCTGTTTCTTTCTTCACATCTCTTTGGACCCTGCCTCCCTCTTTCTCTTATGAGGATTGGACCTCCCTGGATAATGAAGAATACTCCCCCAATCTCAAGATCCTTAATCACAGCTGCAAAGTCCTTTTTGCCATGTAAAGTAACATACTCACAGGTTCTGGGGATCACAAAGGACATCCTTTGGTGGGGGGGAATTTTCTGTCTACTACAACCAACTAGTATAAATTGTTTATAAGGAACACACCTTAAAAATAAAGATACAAGCAGGTTTAAAGTAAATACCAGAGAAACACTAAACATGACACATTTTGTAAGGCTATCCTGATATCAGAAAATGTAGACTTCAAATGAAGAGTATTACCAGAGATAGAGCAGTCATGCATAACAATGAAAGTATCAGTTAATCAAGAAGATATAGAAATATTATATGTCTATTAAACTATCTACACCCCCAAATACATGAAACAAAGTTGTCAGAACTAAAGGGAAATATATCAATATATATAAAATATTGAAAATTTAACACTACTCTCTCTGAAACTTAGAGAACAAGTATGTTAAAAAATCAGTAACAATTTAGAAAACTTAAACACTATAAGTCACCTGATCTCATTCTTACATAAGGAACACTTTATCCAAAAACAAAAGGACAGGTTCTTTTCACTTATCTAGGTATTATTCTAGACCATGAAACAACTCCCAATAAATTTCGAAGGACTGAAAAATCATACAAGAGTATAATCCATGATCAAAATGGTCTTACACTGAAAACAAATAACCAATAATATATTTAGAAAAAATTCAAATATCTGCATATTAGCAAAACCTTATAAGTAAGCCATGAGTAAAGAAGAACTGCAAGAGGAGTTTAAAAATATTAAGATGACCATTAAATACAATGTATCAAAAGTTGAAGGATGCAGATAAAGTAGTGTCAGAGGGAAGTTTACTGTTTGTAATGATTATGGTAGAAAAACGGAAAGGCATAAATTCCATGATTTATGCTGCCACCTTAAGAAGGTAGAAAAAGGAGAGGAAAGTGAAATCATAACAAATAAATGAAAGGAAATCATTAAAAAGAGCACAAACCCACAACATCAAAAAGAGACAAACAGTAGAGTCAGTGAACCACAGTTGTTCTTTGAAGAGTTTTAAACTGTTAAGCTTCCAACAAGAGAGATGAAGAAAGAAATAAGAACTAAAATATCAACATTAGAAATAAAATATACTACTGTTCCTCAGGATAAAGGATAATCATTGGATATTATAAACAATTTTAGGTTAATAAATTCAAAGTTATGTGAAACGGACAGAATTTTTTTAGAACAGCTTATCGAAATGAACACAGCTAGAAATAGGAAACAGAAGTAGCTGCATATCTATTAAAGAAATTGAATTTGTAATTAAAATAACTTCCAACACGAAAAAAACCCCTCCAGGGCCAGGTAGTTTCACTGGTGCATTGTGTTAGCAGTAATGAAGAAATAATGCTCATTTTACACAAATTGTTTCAGAAAATTGAGGAGGAAGCCCACTGGCCAACTCATTTTAGGAAGCCAGTGAAACTGATACCAAATACAGGCAAGTGCATTACAGGAAACGACACAGACATTACAAATATAACCCTCATGATGACAAATATTTTTTAAAAATTAAAATATTAGAAAATCAATTACATAATACATAAAAGGATGCAAAATATTTAATCAAGTAGGTTTTATCCCAGGAATACAATTGACATTAGACACTTATTCAGTATAGTTAACCACATTTACAGGTTTAAAAAAAATCATATCAGCTAAATAGATGCAGAAAAAGCAGGAGACAAAATTCAACATCCTTTCAAAATAAAATACCTCAGGAAATTAGGAAGTGAACTGAAATTTCTTCAATCTTAAACAGTCTATTTATGTAAAACTTACACCTAACACTAAACATAATGAAGGCTTTCCTTGTAAGATCAAGAATAAGGAAACAATGTCCACTGTACCACTTTTATGCAACATTGTATGCGAAGTTCCAGCTAGCTTAATAAGGCAGGAAAAATAAAAGAATTAAGGTTGGAAAGGAAGAAGTAAAATTGTTTTTATTTGTAGATGGTATGATAGTATATGTAGAAAATCCCAAGGAGTCTAAAAGAGGGGTGGGGGACAGGGAAACTACTAAAACTAATAATAGTATTTAGCAATGTTATAAGGCATGGTGTCCAAATACAAATAGCAATCGTATACAAAAATTAATTGCAGTTCTACACATTAGGGATAAACAATTTACAACAAGAAATTTAAAACTATAGCATTCTAAAACATTAAATACTTAGGAAGAAATTTAATAATTAAACACTCTGGGCTTCCCTGGTGGCACAGTGGTTAAGAATCCACCTGCCAATGCAGGAGACTTGGTCTCAAGCCCTGGTCCGGGAAGATCCCACATGCCGCGGAGCAACTAAACCCGTGAGCCACAATGACTGAGCCTGCTTGCCGCAACTACTGAAGCCCATGCACCTAGAGTCCATGCTCCACAACAAGAGAAGCCACCAAAATGAGAAGTCTGCACACTGCAATGAAGAGTAGCCCCCACTCACCGCAACTAGAGAAAGCCTGCGCACAGCAATGAAGACCCAACACAGCCAAAAACAAATAAATAAAATAAATAAATTTGTTAAAAAAAATAATTAAACACTTCTAAGAACTCTATATTGAAAACTGTAAAATATTTCTGACAGAAATTAAATGCAGCCCAACTTAATAACAAGGTACTCCATGTTTATAGACTGATGTCCCGACAGTATAAATAAGTCAATTATCCTAAATTGGTCTTTAAATTAAATATAAATCAAAATTCCAGCAGGATTTTTTTGTAGAGGTTGTCAAGCGAATTCTAAAATTTATATGGAAATACAAATCACCTAAATTAGACAAAACAGCTTTGAAGAAGAAAAACAAAAGATCTAATACCATCTGACTTCAATACTTATTATAACGGTACAGCAATCAAGATTACGATGTGGCTTACGTGGGTCAAAGCTCATTGTACTATACTCTTAAGGTATATGTAGTTCACAGTTAGATTCTATCTCAATAAGAAAAATCTTGAAAGTCATAAAAAATAAACACGTAAATTACTCTATCTGCATTCTATTTAATGTACATATGTGGACAGTCACCTAAATTTCCTGAGGCTTATTTCTTAATCCAGGATAAAAATGCACACTACCAAAATTGTTGACATATACTCAGAGAATTAGAACTGCAAATCCTCTTCCAGCCCTCATCCAACCGGAATTTGATTATTAGATGATATTTCCTTTAAATTTGAACCAAGGTGTATGATCATAGGCATGATCACCAGCCTTCCAAATTGTGCTTTCCATTAAATTTTAATTAATAATGAAACTTTTGGGTCCTAGTTTCTGAGACCTGGCTGTCTTTTCTATATGGCTCTATTTAGCTTGAGCCTATCTATGCTTTAGGCATGATGTCTGAGATCTTAATATGGTTGCTGGCCTGGAAGGGCAGAAGTGGGGTAGAGTGGGACAAGCCAAGGATTAAATATTATAATGTATATATTTATCAGTTTGTGACACACAATGGAAACTACATATCAGCTTTCATTACAGTTATAAGAACTATTTTTTATCTACAAATAGTTTACCATGTTAAAGGAATTTCAATGCAAACTAAAGCTGGGAAGGAAAGGAGGACCTTCTATCATAGGCCCAAACCACTTGGAATTTACCTAAGGTCAGTGAATTTTGAGCTGGAGAGTGGCCTGAGCAGATTTTTCTTTTAGAGATGTCACCCTGACAGCTGTGTGATTGTGACTGACAGATTGGAAGGGACTGGAGCTGGAGGAAGAATAACATGCTAAGTGTCAACTGTAGAAACAGAGGAGACACTTAAATCTTACTAAGATAGTAGCATCAGGAAGGTGCTAAAGATGGATATGAGAACTGTTAGAAAGGTAGAATCAATATGACAATCTTAGGAACTAGAATTGGATAGTGATAGAAAGAAAAATGTCTACAAGTGCCATGGTTAGCTTGCGAATGAGCCAAGATAGTCAGTTTACCTGTGGGCAATTTTAATTTTTAGGTCAAATCAACCTGCAAGTCTCAAGAAGTCTTTAAATGTGTGATAGCCAATGAGAGATGTTCAGTAAGCAAGTAAGAACGTGGCTGGAGTGTTGGAGCAAATTCAGAGCTGTTCATAATCAATTTTCTTTTTTTTTTTTGTAATTAAGCTGCTTTATGCTTTAGCTTACTAGCAAATGCACGGGTAGGACATACCATCTACTGTCTGGCTTCTGTCCCATTACTCTTTTGAAACCTCTAAATCATATATATATATATTCCTGTATTCTAAGGTGCAATTTCTGCTGGTAATGGAGGATGTCACCCATCCTACTGCTCACTCCTAACTCTCCTGACAAATATTTCTTAGTCTCTTTCTGTCCCTGTATTGAACACTGATGGTCTTATTCTTATCCTTCTTTTTCAATTTATACAGTTTTTTTTCATTTCCACATTTTCAATGATCACATATATAGCCAGAGATTTTAACTTTTGCTCAGTGCTTTTGCCAAAGTTATAGATTCAAACTGTTACTGATGATTTAGCATTTCTTCCTGTTTTTCAGGCTCTGGGCACCTCGCATTTGGCTTATCTAAAACTGGGCCCACAATCATCTCCCAGACCATCTACTCCTAACGGTTTTCCTAATCTAAATGAATAAGCAGTTTCCTAGCTGTCTGAGACAGACATCTCAACATTCATTCATCTCCCTTACTTCCCACAGGACATTAAGTTTCTAACTATTTTACCTCTTAAATCCCTGATCTAATCCAGCACACGTTGAGATAGACTCTTAACTGGTCTCTGCCTCCAACTCAACTTTGCAATTCTTAAAACACGACTCCTGAATCAGCAGCATCAGCTTCATCTGAGTATTTGCTAGAACCCTAATGAATCAGAAACTCTGAGGGTCATGCCCAGTAATCTGAATTTCAGGTGACTCTGATTCGTGTGACTCTCAAGCACAAGCAAGGCAATGATTAGCAGCATGGTATCTCAGGGTCCAGGGTTAGGATCCAGGTAATCTGGACTCAGCGCATATGAGTATGTGTAAGGTGAAGTGTCTGTATTTTAATTTCTTCTCTGTCAGTTAAATGAGTTCAGTTAGATGATCTTGAGGCTAGCTACAGGAATGTTTCTGAATGCTTTCTAGGTGATAAGCCCTGTGCTAAGTGTTTGCAGGCATGAAATCATTTAGCATCAAACAAGAACACATTGAAATAGTTGTTATTTTTATCCCCATCATATGTATGAATTAACTGAAGTACAGAGAGATCACTTCCTCAAATCACACAACCACTAAGTGAGGTCAGTGAGCGTTCTCTTAACCTTTGCATTCTTCTGCCTCTAAGACTCTGCTCTGTGGAAAGAGTGACAAAAGCAAAAACAGTTGCTGAGACCAACAAAATTTTGTATAAATATATATGCATATACATATATATCACACTTAATATATTATATCATATTATAAGTCAAGCCCTTCCAAGGGAAACAGACTCATGTTTTGATGGGCACTGAACTACTGAACTCAGAAAATTGGACCACGGATGATGAGGGGCACCGGGGGGCTGATAATCATTACATTTCCCACAGGTAAATGTACATGGGGAGAATTTCTTTGGATAAATATGTCATCCTGCATATATCAAAAGTACATTTAATCTCTTCTAGTAATTAGTCTGCAGCTGTGTATTTCAGGATTGAGTAAGCGAATTCACAGAGTTTGCTAATTTTTGTGAAGAGACAAAGGCAAATTTGTTATTTTCTGAGGCTGAAATATAACACAGGCATTGGAACATTTTGTAGCTCAAGATAAAGAATGCTGGGTGAACAGTTCAAGAGAAGTATTTGCAAAAGGTATTTTTTCCCCTACAAGCACAATACTTCTTTAAAGAAATTATATATACATGTGTGTGTATGTATGTACTTTATATATACATCTTTTATATATACATACATAGTTAGCTAGTTAGTTCCAGTTAGTTAGTTGAAGGGCAGAAAACCTTTTCCTCTCAGCCTGTTCTCCCTGAAGTACTTCCTTTTCCTCAGCTGAAAACAGCACTCACCAGTTCCAGAAGCCTGACACCTAAGACTAATTGTGGACCTATCACTTTCCCTCTCCTTGAATATCTGATCCGTCACTAACTTGGAAGCTCTTACTTCCCAATGATCAAATCCAAACACTTTTCTGGATCTCTTATGCCACCATCCTAATCCAAAATACTGTTACCACTGGCTCAGGCTTCTGCTGTATTCCTTAATGTTTCCACTGAGAATTACATTATATTTTAAAAACACAAACTGAACAGTTTATTCTCCTGTGTAAAACCAGGCAGTAGTGAATTAGATCTTTATTGCTGTTGTAAAAAAATTCAGTGGCTTCAAACTATACAAAATTATCCTCTCACACTTTCTGTTGGTCAGAAGTCCAGAAGAGCTCAACTAGGTAAGGACAGCAGCATAAAGGAAAGTTGAGGAATATTTTATAGGAGAAGACAGATATCTCAGGAACTTGTAAGAAGATCATTCATTATAGGTAAATTAGCAACCAGGCAATGATGCTCAGTTTCCCAAAAAGTAGGTCTGATTTGATGAGATTCAAGCGTGCCTTGCTTTCCTTATGGAATATAATATGGTCTTTTTACTTTACAAATGCCCCATGCATCTTTCTGATAGCTCCCCATATGGTGTAAAATCGAGTCATTCTGAAACTCTGTTCTTTGAAGAAATGGATAGTGAATGACTCATTTTTGTGCCTGCTGTTTCCAGTCCCTGGAACATAATATCCCACCTTCTCTGCTTGGAAAAATCGAAAAAAAGAGCCAGCTCAGTGTTATTTCCTCCATGAATCCTTCCCTGACTGGCCCCTCAAATAATGCATTCATGTCCATTTATGTGCTCCCAAGGCACTCTGTATCTGTTATCACATGACTCACAAATAATAACTGATGTAGGATTAGGACTGTGTACATCATGCTTCTCCCACTGTATTAGTGTTCCCTAGAGAAACAGCATGAATAAGACAGACAGATAGATAGATAGATATTATAAGAACTGGCTCATCTAATTTTAGAAGCTGAGAAGTCCCATGATGTGTGATCTGTAAGCTGGAGACCCAGGAGGGCTGAAGGTTCAGCTCCAGTCCGAGACCAATGGCCTGAGAACTAGGAGAGCCAATGGTGTAAGTATTAGTCTGAATGCAGGAAAAGCCCAGTGTCCCAATGTGAAGACAATCAGACGGAAAGAGAGAATCTTTCCTACTCAGCCTTTTGTTCTATTGAGCCTCCAACGTATACACATTGAGGAGAGCATCTGCTTTACTCAGTCTACCAATTCAAATGTTAATCTTATGCAGAAATGCCCTCACAGACATGCTCAGAATAATGTTCAACCAACTACCTGGGCACCCCAAGTAGACATAAAATTAACCATCACATCCACTGACACTGAGATTTTCAAGTTAGGGATAATATTTTAGTATGTCTTTATTTCCTGACAGTGCCACGTGCATAGGAGGTGCTCAGTAAATATTTGTTAAATAAACAAATACATTTCATTAAATCACCATTCCAGCCATTTTGCTTAAAAAACAAAATGTACCATAAAACGTGAACTCAACGTGGTAAGGAAATCATCCTAGCTCTGAACTGTTTGCTGTTTTCAGGGCTGCACATGTTTCCAAATGCACTTCAGCTGACAAGCTTACAAGTGAACAGGGAGACGAGCTATCTTGTTCTACAATATACATTCATGGAATGGATAAATGAAACCCCAGTAAAGGAAAGATCTGTTAATGTAGAGGCTGGCCATATACTGGGTTGAACTTCAGCTTTGTGTTCTCTGGGATGGTAACACCTGGTATGCAGAGCTGCTTCAAAGGGTTATGGAATCCCTCACAAGTTTCAGTTAAGCTACCCTCCAGTTGACTCATTTAAAAGGAACTCTTGAGAAAATAATAAGCCTTCTTGCTTTTACTCTCCCATCTTCCTCCTCCTCCTCTCCCCTATCCCACCTCATTTATAGAGATTATTATAGGGTATTAGGTCTATCAATTAAATCACAGCAGAAAAAGTTCAAAAACCTTTAAGACCAACCATCCCCCATTGTCCCATTTTGTGCAGTCTAAATACTCTCAGGAAGGTATTTTCCAAACTAAAAAAACCCTCGTTAAGTAAAACTGGCTTTGGTAGATTTGATTTACAGTGAGGCAACTGGCATGCCTTATGATCCTGAGATTTAGGGATACAGTCTGGAGCAGGATGTGAACTTTTAACTGCGGGGGCGATGGTGCCTCAGGTGTTGTTCAAAGGTCAACTGTATGGACACTCAGGGGATTCAAAAGTCAGTTCCTGACACACTGAAGCATGCTATATCTCACAGAAGAGTAAGGGATGGTGGGGGGTGGTTTAAGGTTTTGGTTGATTTAGAGTTGGATAAAGGAAGAACAAAAAAACCCTGGTCATATCATGTCTAACAGATGATAATTAAGATAAACACCTGGCCAAAGAACAGACTATATATGTACTATATTTTTCACGCAATAGAAGAAATACACAAAACAACTGGGAAAAAAAAGTCACAAAGAGTCTTCTTAAGGTGGACACACACCCCCATCCCAATTTCTTAGCCAGACCTACCAAGGAAATCAGATTCATTTGATGTTCTCTTGTGATCTCCCACTCCAATGCACAATAGAAAGCTCCTTGGCAAAGTGTCCCAACATGGCTCCACTGGCTATTAAAATGGAAAGCCTTCTGACTCATAGAAAAACCAGCAGCTGTCCTAGCCCGAGTGCCTCCCACCTCTCAGTACCATTCTGAGAGGACTCCCCGTAAGCCATGAAGTAGAGACTAAAACTAGCACAGACTCCATCCCACTCTTCTGGCCATCATCTGTTCTGATTGTCAATAGTTGTACCATACGAGTTGGAGTAACTTTCTGAATATTTCTCTGGGTACCAGATAAGGGGAGGTCTTTCAGAGGAATGCTATGGTGGGCTGCCTGTCTTGAGCCATAATGAAGTTCCAGGTCAACCTTTCAGAGGGCCTCCGAAGTGGAGAAAATTGCACAGGAAATGAATCTTTTCTTGAAGAACCTATCATTGCCCATTCATTCCCACCAGTACCAAGGATCTCTGTGCCTTGAGTACATCAGCTGTGGGCTATCACAGTGCGTGATACCAGCCCTCAGTGAACAACTCCCTCCAGAGTACCAATGATGGAAGCTAACCCTCCAGCTCTAGTTGTTACTGGTCTGCCTGGCAATAGTGGCCGCTCGGTGGCCAGGAGAGAACAGTGTCCGGCGAGAAGGGAGGATCAGGTATGGAGAAGGATTGAACTAAAACTGATTTATACATCCCAAGTTCATGAAGATTCCCTGGATTAGACCACATTACCTGGATAGCTTGCAGACTAAATTGCTTGACAGAAGGCAGGTGGGATGCTAATAGAAAGAAATTACGTATATTTCATATTGAATACATACTAATTGTTGAAATAGTATTCCCCTCACTCATGTTACAATATATTATGAAATGTCAGAGGTACAAGGAATAATGGAAGTGATTTAGGCAGACCTCTGACCCTTTAAGGAACTTTACTACAGCATTCTTAAAACGTGGTTATCTACTCACAGTAAGTAATTCCATAAAGAGCAAGTAACAATTTTACGAAGACATACTAACTTTTAGATAGGCATATCTTAAAATGTCTTTTTTATATTTGCACAGTGCACTGTGACTCACAACATGTTTTTTACTCACATTATCTCATTGTCTCATCATTACAGCCCATGTTGGGATTTAAGCTCATCATTTAGGACATCTATGCCAATTGTCAGAACTTGGGAAATAAAAAATGTAGGCAATTAAGTGATATTATTCTGACCTCAGTAGAGCACTCCCAAGAATTGAAAAAGGATCTTCCTGTGACTATTTTGTTCCCTTAAATGTCTCAATTTTAATAACAGCAAGATATAACAAACCTTACTCCTTACCACTAACAATTCAGTTAATTGAAGGTTCAATTCTTCTTTATTACCAGCCACTATTGGCCCATGCCCCCTCACCACCACTTAATCCTTATTCTTACTCATGTTTCAGGCACTGCTAATGGCAAAAGAGAAATATCTGTCTCCCTAAAGCAAGCACGCACACATACATTCATTCTTCTATCTCAAACTGTTTGAAAACTATCAATTCCCAATACTTCAACATTTATTATATAGACATGTATTTGGTTTAACAATGGCCTTTTAAAAACTAAAATACTTCCGTTTTTGTTATTAACCTTGGTGTAATCACCTTCGATGATTTAGTCAAATTCTTTACTTTTACTTTTTTGGTAGCAATTGGATATTTAAACAGGAATTTGGGTTAAGAAGTATAACAGGAAAAATAAAGAGTAGAGAGAGATGGATTTTCAGCATGCAGTCCTTTGGCAAGCAGAGACCTAGTATGGGGTATGTTTAAGCTACAAAAAAAGAGAAGGAGCAAGAGAGTAGAATATGAGAGGGGGAGAATCAGAGATTGTCATCTTGGCAATGATAACATGACCAATTCTGGGATAAAGATCCTAAACATTCAGCAGCATTCACTGTGAACATTTCCCTCAAGGAGCTTAAGGTCTGGACGGCTGCTAGAGGTAGGATGAAAAAGATTAAAATAGCTTAAACCATACATCAAACACTTGGAACAATAGTTTATTAAATTATAACATGTTAGAATTAAAAGACATCAGAGAAGTTCTAGTCAAAAAAATGAGCATATGTAAACAGGAAAAAGGAACATATTCTGTGAGTAAAAGCTTGACTCCATTTATTGTCCATCAGTTATTCATCCATCTAATCTATATTTACTGAGTGCCTACTACGTACAAGACACAGTCCCAGTAGTGTCTGAAGAGTCGTTGACCTACCAGGAAGAAACAGAGAAAGTTTCCAGGAAGATGGTGAAAGACTTTGGGATGGTTATTTTCAGGCCTCTTTTGAAAGAAGCCTTTGAAAACCAGATTAAGCACTTTGAATTAGGCACTAGGCATTAGGAAGCCATTCCATTTTTCTTTTTTCTCTTTTGAGAACAGACTCTGTACCTAAACTTCCACTCTTAAAAGAGCCCTGTTTTGAAAATACTGACTTAATTAAGTTGGAGACATTTCTGAAGAAATCACATTATTTCCTTCTAAAATTTTAATGTTCCACTGTTTAAATGGCATTTCCAGAGAAGATTTCAGTGAAATGAATGTTGCCAAAAGGAACCTATAATTCCCTAAGGATGCAATATTAATTAGAGAAATATGTGCCTCTGAATTCATCCAATTTGCATTTCATTTTATGGATTATTTTTTGCAAACAGTTTACTAAATGACTGCAGTTGCAGATGGTTAAATTATTACCATCAGATGGCTGCCATGACGGATATTACAGAAAAGGATAGAATCTGGTTCTTTATAAATAGTAGAAAATAAGTCCTCAGCTTAAAACAAAGTGGGGGGGTATCTTTCTGCCATGGCTGGCCTTTTGATGGCAACGATCTCAATACAAGGTGACAAGGAATGAATCTGGTGAAAGGGTAGATCGGCCAGGAAAGCTTTCCAAGTCAAATTTCCCTTTTGTATCTAGAAGGCAGCTACCCCAGCTATTGTGACTTCCTTTAACAGGCCTGGCTGTTATGGACATTGGAACTAGGTTGGTATCATGAGAAAATGTTAGGTCCCAGAGCCAGCCAACACTGGCTATTGTGACCAACCCTCCCAGTTTGCCAAAGACTGTCCTCGTTCTGACACTGAAAGTCCCATATCCTAAGAAACCCTGAAATCCTGGGCAAAACTGGCATAGTTGACCACTTTACTCCTAGATCACAATCTTCATGGACAGCTGGTACCAGCATTCAGCACAACGTACTTCTGTGTGTGTGAGAGCAAATATAAACGGGTTCCAGAAAAGCATGCAGGTCATCCATCCTTCATGCATCAGTAAAAACTGCTTCAGTACAATCTTCTAAAATATAGGATGTGCTGAGATGTAATTATTGTTTTACTTTTTAAGTTAAGAGCAAGTGAGAGATTTTGTTTATGAAGGCTATGTACTAACACTATTCAGGTTAAAGCACCATTTAAAAGGATTTCGAATATTAACAGAAAAATTCACTTTTAATGATCCCCACTTACAGAAAAGCACTTCAAATTGCAAAATAAAGTTATTTTGATAAGCAACTAGAGTTAGACTTCATTCCAAGTGAATGTCAGTGCAATCCACCTAGACAGTGCCAAATCAAGCACAGGTCTTTTCAATATTTACTAAACATTCCACAGATTTTTTTAATTGAAGTATAGTTGATTTACAATATTAGTTTCAGGTGTACGGAATAGTGATTCAGTATTTTTACAGATTATACTCAATTGAAGGTTATTAGAAGATAATGGCTGTAATTCCCTGTGCTATACAATATATCCTTGTTGTTTATTTATTTTATACATAATAGTTTGTATCTCTTAATCCCATACCCCTATCTTGCCCATCACCCTCCCCACGCCCCCAAAGGCTCTTGTTAGACCTTTTCTCTGTTCTAGACCTTCTGCTGGGACTGGGGGTGATAATGGGAAAAAAACATATAAAGCCTCTATAATAATAAATATGCTAAGATTAAGAGAGAAGCATGAGTAGCTCAGACATAATCGAGCATAAGGGGTCAACTGGTTGGGTGTAGATGTGGTCGTGGATGGTAGAGAAAATGGGAAGGCTTCTTAGAGAAGGCAATCTTTAAGCTGAGCTCTGTAGCATGTGTAATACTACAAGCTATTTAGGAAGTATCAACAGGTCTTGGCAATAAATTCATTGACTAAGAATATGACGCGGAGGGGAATATCAAATAATTTCCAAAGTTTCCATTTTGAACACTTGACTGTATGGCGTTGCCATTCCTTGGACATAACAGGTTAGTGCAGGAAGAGAGTGAATTTTACATTAAAATTTAAAGACTAATTGGCACCAATTGCAAAGGAAGCGGTTATGTAGGTAGCCACTAGCTACCCACCAAAATGGTTCAGTGGTTGCCCTGAGAAATGAAGGATGGTGAGCTATTTACCTGAGTAGTAAGGTTCATGTTCTTGAGAATATATTGATACAATACTGCTAAAACAAATAAATATTTTTTAAAAATCCTGCTACTGTCCCAGAGTCCAGGAAAGGTGATGGGGCTCTTTCACATGTGCAGAAAAATGTGTGTCATACCCTGAATTCACAGATGAATAGTACTTAGAATGAGGAAATTCATAATCTACTCTGCATTCTTAGACCATCACTACTCAATTAGTTGTTGGCTAACCGGCAGCTTTAGCATCTCAGAGGAGCTTGCTAGAAACAACTTTAGGGTCTCACGTACCTAGCAAAGCAGAATCTGCACCTCAGTAAGACTTCCCATTGTATATCCTTGCCTCCTTTGTCAAAGATTTACTGACCGTAGGTGTGTGGGTTTATTTCTGGGCTCTCTAGTCTGTTCCATTGATCCATATTTCTGTTTTTGTGCCAATACCATGCTGTCTTTTTTAAAATAAATTTATTTATTTATTTTTGTCTTCGTTGGGTCTTTGTTGCTGCACATGGGCTTTCTCTAGCTGTGGCGAGTGGGGGCTACTCTTTGTTGCAGTGCATGGGCTTCTCATTGTGGCAGGTTCTCTTGTTTCGGAGCACGGGCTCTAGGTACACAGGCTTCAAGAGTTGTGGCTCACGGGCTCTAGAGTGCAGGCTCAGTAGCTGTGGCACATGGGCTTAGTTGCTCCACAGCATGTGGGATCTTCCCAGGTAAGGGATTGAACCCGTGTCCCCTACACTGGCAGGCGGATTCTTAACCACTGCAACACCAGGGAAGTTCCCATGCTGTTTTTTTTTTTTTTCTTTCAGTACACGGGCCTCTC
This sequence comes from Grampus griseus, assembly GCF_964374135.1. Classification (NCBI taxonomy): domain Eukaryota; kingdom Metazoa; phylum Chordata; class Mammalia; order Artiodactyla; family Delphinidae; genus Grampus; species Grampus griseus. The sequence goes on from NC_139010.1 coordinate 35,219,574, forward strand.
ACTGCTGTGGCCTCTCCCGTTGCGGAGCACAGGCTCCGGACGCGCAGGCTCAGTGGCCATGCTCACGGGTCCAGCTGCTCCGCGGCATGTGGGATCTTCCCGGACCGGGGCATGAACCCGCGTCCCCTGCATCGGCAAGCGGACTCTCAACCACTGCGCCAACAGGGAAGCCCTCCCATGCTGTTTTGATTACTGTAGCTTTGTAGTATTCGTCTGAAGTCTGGGAGGGTTATGCCTCCTGCTTTGTTCTTTTTCTTCCGGATTGCTTTGGCAATTCCGGGCCTTTTATGGTTCCATATAAATTTTAGGAATTTTGTTCTAGTTCTGTGAAAAATGTCATGGGTAATTTGATAGGGATCACGTTAAATCTGTAGATGGCTTTCGGTAGTATAGCCATTTTAACAATATTAATTATTCCAATCCAGGAGCATGGGACCTCTTTTCATTTCTTTGGATCATCTTCAGTTTCTATTATTAATGTTTTATAGTTCTCAGCACATGTTTTTCACCTCCTTGGTCAGGAATAAAACACTTCATATATATTCCAAGGATTTTATTTTTTGGAGTGTAATTTTAAATGGTATTGTTTGTTGACATTCCCTTTCTGATATTTCATTGTTAGTCTAAAGAAATGCAACCAACTTCTGTATGTTAATATTATATCCTGCTACCTTGCTGAATTTATCAGTTCTAATAGTTTTTGTGCAGAGTCTTTAGGGTTTTCTATATATAGTATCATGTTATCGGCATATAATGACAATTTTATGTCTTCCCTTCCAATTTGGACACATTTTCTTTTCTTTTTTTTCTTTTTTGTCTGATTGCTACAGCTAGGACTTCCAATACTAGGTTGAATAGAACAGGTGAGAGTGGGCATCCTTGTTTTGTTCCATATTTCAGCAGGAAGGCTTTAAGTTTTTCACCATTGAGTATTATACTGGCTGTGGATTTGTCTATCATAGCTTTTATTATGTTGAGATATGTTCCCTATATATCCACTTTGGTAAGAGTTTTTATCATGAATGGATGTTGAACTTTGTCAAATGCTTTCTCTGCATCTATTGAGATGATCATGTGGTTTTTGCCTTTTCTTTTGTTGATGTGGTGTATCACATTGATGGATGTTCATATGTTGAACCATTCTCGTGAACTTGAGATGAATCCCACTTGGCAAGAATACACAATGAGAAAAAGTCTCCTCAGCAAGTGGTATTGGGAAAGTAGGAAAGCCACATATAAATCAATGAGGTTGAATACACCCTCACGCCATATACAAAGATAAACTCAAAATGGCTTAAAGACCTTAAGACATGATACCATAAAACTCCTAGAAGAGAACATAGGCAAAACATTCTCTGACATAAATTGTACCAATGTTTTTTTAGGTCATTCTCCCAAGGCAATAGAAATAAAAACAAAAATAAACAGATGGGTCCTAATCAAAATTACAAGCTTTTGCACAGCAAAGGAAACTATGAACAAAATGAAAAGACAGCCTACAGAGTGGGAGATAATATTTGCAAATGAGGCAAGCATCAAGGGCTTAATTTCTGAAACATACAAACAGCTGATAAAACTCAACAACAAAAAAACAAACAGCCCAATCGAAAAATGGGCAGAAGACCTAAATAGACATTTCTCCAAAGAAGAAATACAGATGGCCAATAGGCATGTGGAAAAATGCTCAACATCATTAATTATTAGAGAAATGCAAATCAGAACTATGATGAGGTAACACCTCACACCAATCAGAATGGCCATCATTAAAAAGTCTACAAATAACAAATGCTAGAGAGGGTGTGGAGAAAAGGAAACCCTCCTACACTGTTGGTGGGAATGTAAATTGGTGGAGCCACTATGGAAAACAGTATGGAGGTTCCTCAGAAAACTAAAAATAGAATTACCATATGATCCAAGAATCCCACTCCTGGGCATATATCCAGACAACACTATGATTCAAAAAGATACATGCTCCCCTATGTTCATAGCAGTACTATTCACAATAGCCAAGACATGAAAACAACCTAAATGTCCATCAACAGAGGAATGGATAGAGAAGATGTGGTATATATATACAATGGAATACTACTCAGCCACAAAGAAGAATGAAATAATGCCATTTGCAGCAACATGGATGCAACTAGAGATTATCATACTAAGTGAAGTCAGACAAAGAGAAATATCTTATGATATCATTTATATGTGGAATCTAAAATATGACACAAATCAACTTATTTACGAAACAGAAGCAGACTCACAGCCATATAGAAAAGACTTGTGGTTACCAAGGGAGAGGGGGCTGGGGGAGGGTTGAGTGGGAGGTTGGGGTTAGCAGATGTAGGCGCTTATATACAGAATGGATAAACAACAAGGTCCTACTGTATAGCACAGGGAACTATATTCAATATCCTATGATAAAATATAACGAAAAAGAATATTAAAAAAAGAATGTATATATAACTGAATCACTTTGCTGTACAGCAGAAATTAACACAACATGGTAAATCAACTACACTTCAATTAAAAAAAAAAGACCTCCCAGTGATTGGAATGCACATTTAAAGTTAAGAAGCACTACTCTAGGCCACCCTTAAAACCCTTCTTTTGCTTCAGAGTATGACTCTCTTAAGAAAATCTGAACCACCTGGAAAAATTTGAAAAAATATAACAGTGAGGAAACTTGACATATCACAAGAAGCAGGAATGTATAGCCAAGAGATAGGATAATGTACCAGGAATATGGCTTTTTCTTCAAATTACTCAAGATCTGGCATGTGAATTCAAGTGTTAAAAATAGGACCAGTGAGTAAAACAGAAACAAAAAAAGAAGAAATGTGTTTTAGCTCAATATAAAGTAGAATCCCTTAAGGGAAAAATTTATCTAAGTACTTAAGGGAGGTGATGGAGATGTTACCTGTAAATTCTCTAACCCTAAACAGAAAAGGAAGGAAAGAAGAAATCCATAAATATCTATTTTGTCAACTAATAACAGCAGGTACTTCATGTGTTTTACATGTTTCTCATTTTACTGGATGTCTGCCTTCATAATCATTACAGAAGATAAAAAGCAAACAAAACAGAGTTCAAGCAGCAAAGGATGAAATACTAAAAGCTCAGACTAGTTTCATTAACCCCATTGGCTTGATTCCATGGCAATTAGAAGGGCCACAGTGAGCTGCACTCCTCTTTTACTGCTGGTATCTGGTGCTTTGTCTTGAGCACCCCTGCCCCCATCCCCTCCTCCCAATGCTAGCCACCACATTTTTTCAACCATCTTTCTTTCCTACATGTGGATGCACAAGTTCTCTCCCATTTTATTGACTAGCAATTTTGCAATCTTTAAGTAGTAACAGGATTTGAGCCTGGTTTACGTTGGCCATTATCCCTTGCCTGAGTTTGAAAGTGCAAGGTGTGGGGATGTCTGCAAGGTCAAGCTTCAGAGTTTTTTTAGCCTCGAGTCTCATTTGGTTTCAACCGGCACAATGATAGTGCCTTTCTTTTCTGTGATATTTCCTTTTCAGAGAAGGTGCTTTCTGTATTTGAGACCTCAAAAGTGCACTGCGTGGAGTAACATGGACAAATGAAACATTGGTTGCTCTTTTATTACCAAGACTCATTACATGAATAATACATGAATTATTACATGAATAATATGGAGTTTTGTACAGTAAATATGCACTATGGTGTTTACAGTGAATTGACCAGTAAGAATGTGGAACTTCAGTGTTAAAAATTGTCGTAAATACCATTAAAGAAGTAATGACCTTGTAAAAATCAAAAGGAAAACAGGGTTAAGAACTGATTTTATTTTTGTTTTCCTATAATTCATGCTTCTAACTCTGGAACTGGATGCACAAATTTTTATTACAGCATGACTGATCTAATACAATTCATAAGTGATATCTTGTGACAACTGAATAGTGAAAAAATTTCTCAACTCCAGGGATCCAAGCTTTGCTTTAAGTTGTATTTTTTTTCTCAGTAGCTCCTTCATTACCTAATCACTTAAGAGGATCAAAGTTCTGTCTTTTGAAGATTAATGAGAAGGGAAAAAAGAAAGTAGCTAATACTTAACATTACCTACTATGTGCTGGGAACCCCAAGCATATTTTATTTAATCCTCACAGTGACTTTACAATGAAGTACTAGTATCACATTTTATAGTTGAAGGAACTAAGCCACAGTGAAGTGAACTGTTATTTCACTCTGTCTGGCACACGGTACACATGTTGGATTTTTAATCTTCTCAAAGATGCTATAAAGAAGGAATCATTATCTCCATTTTGTAGACAAAAAATGTGGTTGATATAGGTGGTTAAAATGTCCAGTTTTTACCTATTTGAGTCTCAGTTACATAAAAGGGTTTCTCAGTCTTTATGGTATTAACATTTTGGACTGAGTAATTCTCCATTGTGGAGGCTGTCTTACATTGTAGGATGTTTAGGCCCCTACCAGGTACTAAATTACATTCCCATAGAACTATCCCTACCCCCTGACAACAAAAGACATTGCCCCTTAATGGATATCTGACAATATCACCCTGGAGTAAGAGCATGTGTGCATAGGAATAGCCATTGCAAGTAAACGACAATCTCAGGATTCTAATGGAGAACCAAAAAACTACGAATCCCTCAATTGTTTAAATAATTACTAATAAATAGTAATAATAACCAACATTTATTTAGTGCACAATTATAAGGTGGATATTATTACTCCTTTTTCACAGTTGGGGAAAACGAGGCACAGAAAGGTTGAATCATTTCCATAAGGTCGAAGGCCTGTAAGTGGTGAAGTGGTGATTTTTAACTCAGGTGGTATGAGGTCAACCCATCCTTTATATACCCCATTTCCTCACCCTCATATGGCAGATACACTTGGTGACCTACCCAGGAGCCATTCCCACCCCCTTCTGCCTTGTAAGAAGAGCCAACACTCTGTCAGAGGGGCTGCCAATATCCCATGCTAGATTTGCTTTTCCTCACAGCTCCGCTGCATCTAACGCATCCAGAGTAATGGGCTTGATCTGAGTTGATGGTATGATTGCTGGTGGTGGAGATTCTGGAAATGTTTTCTTCTTAGTTAAAAGACAGACGTCCTGAGTCCTCTCCTTTCCCTACCATTTGGACTCTGAGATATGGCTTCTCTTATGATCTGGACAGCAAAGGCAGAGTGTGAAAGCCAGGGCTTTAAAGACTGGAGGCAGAAGAATAGTATCGCTTAGAACTGAACCGAGTCTGGGACTACCTACCTCCAAATGTCTATTTTGAGAGATAATAACACCTACGATTAAGCCACTTTCAACTGGACATTATCTCACTTGCAGCTGAAATCACCTTTAACATACATGCTCCCAAGAAGCAAACCCTTTGTTGCATCTTTTACCTGCTTTTTGGAACTCTGGTGCAGAAAGTTTATTCGTATTCCTCAGTTCCTGACACATGACCTCCTCTTGCGATAGCTGTGCCTTTATCCTTTTTTAAATGCATTTCTTTTATTTATTTAATTTTACTTTTGGCTGTGTTGGGTCTTCGTTTCTGTGCGAGGGCTTTCTCTAGTTGTGGCAAGAGGGGGCCATTCTTCATCGCGGTGCGCGGGCCTCTCACTATCGCGGCATCTCTTGTTGCGGAGCACAGGCTCCAGACGCACAGGCTCAGTAGTTGTGGCTCATGGGCCTAGTTGCTCCGTGGCATGTGGGATCTTCCCAGACCGGGGCTCGAACCCGTGTCCCCTGCATTAGCAGGCAGATTCTCAACCACTGCCCCTGGTGCCCCCTTTAACCATTTTTAATCCCTATTTCCCACTCTCATTCCACAGCAACAACTCTGAGGGGTTTGATGTATATTTCTCATAGGTATGCATTTATGTCAAATGGTGATTTGCATGTATCACTAATTTGTATTATAAAAATGAGTAATAACTAGTATTAGAGAGCATTTACTATGTCCCAGGCATTTAGCTAAGTGCTTTTCATGCACTGACTCATTTAATGCTCACAAAATCTCTTGGAAGATAGGCATTATCCAAACCTTACAGTTGGTCATGCACATCCTCCACAAGGACTCCTAGATGGCCCCCAGTTTCTGCCATCAAAGACAAAGGAACACTGAACATACTTATTCATGTTCACTAACAGACCCTTGTCTACAAGATACACAGAAAACTATATATCCAGGAGCAGAACTGCATGTTTACAGTGAACATATGCTATTTATTTTGCATAAAGGATTTAAGCTGATTGGCTACCCTTGACTTCATGACCACCAAAAATGCATGAAGGTTCTTACATGCCCACATCCTTGCCAACATTTGCCAGTTATCTAGTATTGTAATTTTTATCCAACTATTAAGACTAAAATAACATCTCATTATATTTACATTTCAAATTTTCTAACTACTAATAAATGTGAGCATCTTCCTGATTTATTTATTTATTTTATTTTTGGCTGCGTTTGGGGTCTTTGCTGCTGCGTGCAGGCTTTCTCTAGTTGTGGTGAGTGGGCGCTACTCTTGGTTGTGGTGCGCGGGCTTCTCTTAGGGGCTCTAGGCTCACGGGCTTCAGTAGTTGTGGCTCGCGGGCTCTAGAGCACAGGCTCAGTAGTTGTGGCGCAAGGGTTTAGCTGCTCCGCGGCACATGGGATCGTCCCGGACCAGGAATCGAACCCGTGTCCCCTGCATTAGCAGGCGGATTCTTAACCACTGCGCCACCAGGGAACTTCCTCTTCCTATGATTTATAATGGTTATTTCTCCCTAAGGCTTTATTACTTAGACTATAATGCAGAATATTCCCCTTTTATTCAAGATGCACACCATTTTCATTCTACACAATGATCAAGTAGGAAGACGCTTTCCCGTTATAAATATCATAGCTTATTTGTGAGCAATCAATAGATAAGAGAGACTTGATGGTAAGAAAAATCACAATATAAAGATAACTCCTTTTGTTTTATTGGTTTGGGACATTAAATAGAAAATACACAAAAGGGAACAGGTATTTCATTAGTAGGGAGATGCTAATATTCTTCAGATCATTGTTGTATTTAAGATCTTTTAGTCACTTGAGTTTCATTTATTTCTCCACTCCTATTTGAAGGTGTACCCTATAACCTGCATGGGGTGTGGGAGAGCCCATGCTCTCAAACTGTTCAGCCTGGCATGACTATAATGCAATAAGATAAGATAATGAGCCACAAGCTGGGACATCTAACCCAGCTGGGAGACTGGAGTTTGGAGGTATTCTTGAGAGAATTATGCTTCATTTTGTTACTTCATCCTGTGTTTAATTAAAAATAAGCAAGTACCCTTAATTCTACACCCCTATCCCTGCCTATGAAAATATACACACAATCTATTTCATCATGGTCATCGACAGCTGAAAAAATTATAATGCAAGAGACCAGCCAGGTTTTTGTAAGGAGCTACAGGAAGTTCAGTGTTTCCAGGGCACAGAGTGGGAAACAAGTAGAGTGACAGGAGACAGAGATGGGTAGAGCTTTGCGTATCATGTAAACTCTACTGTAAAGCTGATGGGGAGCCAGTGAAAGATTTAAAGGTTTAAAAGGGAAGGGATTTGGTCAGAAGTGTATAGATGATTTTCTTCATGTATTCCTTCTTTCACTTATTTAGTCATAATTTATTAAATGTCAACTCCACAGTGAGGACCAAAAAACTGTTGGAACTAATCAACAATTCGATAAGGTTTCAGGATATAAAATCAACACAATAGAGGACTAGAGTGATTTGATAATATTAAGTACTTGATAGATTCTCTAATAAGTATCAAACTTAGAAGTAAATTCCTAAGAAATACAAAAGCAAAGTGGCAAAAAACTAGAAGCATAAATAGCAAATTCCTTTTTGTAATTTTGCTGCATGGAAGGTCTTGTTTTTATCTATTTATTTAGTTTAAATAGATAATAAATTAACATTATTCCTAATTTTAACCACATAAAAGGGCATACATTGAAAATTTTTTTTTCCTCTTACACACAGTCCAATTCTCCTTCCCATAAACAACCAGGGTTAATGTTTTTTGCATAACTTTCCAAATGCATTATATGTAAACATAAGTAAAAATGTGCAGTTGTATTTCCCACTTCTATAGAAATAGAAACATACTATTCACACTGTTTTGATGTTTTTCCCCCATTTAATTTGTCTCAGGAATGAAAACAGCTAACACTACATAGCACGAATCTATGTGTCAGGTTCTATTCTAAGCCCTTTTTGAGTATTTATTCATATAGCCCTCATAATAATCCCACGAGGGGAGCAATATTGTTATCTTCATTTTTTTAAATAAGAAAAATGATGTGCAGAGAGATAATATTTTCCTTGTTTAATATCTAGCTTCAAAGCCCAAGCTTTTAAAAATGTTGTTTAAGGTCTTGTTAGCACTCCATATTAGTATATAAAGAGCTTTCTCCTTTTCTGTGGCTATGAAGTTTGACATTAGATAGATGCACCATATCCACTAATCTGGTTGATGCTATGTCTAGCTTCTGTTATTTAAAAAGATGCTGCAATGCATATACTTGTAGATACCTCTCTCTTAGCATTAGTTTAAAATGCAAAATAAATTTGCTGGAGTAGAATTACTGGGTAAAAGAGCAAGAGCATTTGCAGTTTAGACAGATAAATACTTGCCAACTTGCTCTCCATTTTGGGTTGCATCAACGTATAGTCATACCACCAATGGAAAGAAAAAATGGAAGCATATGAAACCAAGTTAGTATTACACTTTTTCCTCCCTTCACTGGATAACTCATAATTTTAAAATGTTACCTATTGTATTTTTTCAGTTGAGGTTAGAGGATATGTGAAGGATATATTTGTGTCTTTCCTCTGTATTTTCCCTTCCCAATCTACCGCTACCCCATTCCCCACTCACGCCCTATAATTCACATTTTTAAAGCAGGTTTTTATTTTTAAATTATTCTTACTGCACCCTTTTATTCGGGGTGGAAGAGGAAGAGCACTTTGAAGTCAATACACATTGCTACTTTTGTAAAAGCCTACACTCATTGAAGAGATTGATATTTATGGAAAAGATAGTCCTTCTGAGAGAGACAAGGAACAAATGGCTCTTTGCTGCAATAAGGAGAGGAGAGTGCCACTGAGGGCATCAGACTGGAGGGAAAGACACACAGGCTCCCTGGTGGCAGCTCTTTGATAAGATGGCAAGATTTTAGAGGCAGTGAATACACAATGGTCAAGGAGAGGTGGAGCTGGGGCACAGGTGGAGCTGGGGCACAGGGGGACCTGGCAGCCCCCAAAGAATCCTATGACTCAAATATGGTTCACAAAGGGCCCAGGCAGCAGTGTTGAAGTGACATAGATTGGAACGATCTCTACCTTGAGAGTTTCCAGTGAGGACTGGTAACCACCAAAGAGAGGAAATTCTCCAAAGTGTTGATTCTCTATTAGGCCCCAGGGCATTTCTCAGATTTTGGGAGGAACTCAGGTCACGGTGATGACAAAAACGTTAACTTGCATTTGTTTAGTGGAAGGTAGGGGGAACTCAGAGTCATTCCGTGAAGCTGTTTCATACCTAAAAGGTAAGAAAACTTACTTAAAGTAGATGTTATTACTCTATTTTTCTCTGCAAGTGGCTATTAGAGTTCTCTGCCAACAGAAAACTGTGCATGTACATCTAATGAAAAAACCACTGTACCTAGCGTCAATTAATTATTAGATTGGTGAAAAGGGCACAGTAGAGAATGGTTCTATTTGGAAATTATGTTCAGAGGTCAATAATTTTAATGAAAAACATGATAAGAATCCTATATCCTGATTCTGATATTGTTCTCTTTACCTATAGGATCCAAGTTGTGTTTGCACTGAGCATATGAGCTTTGTCCTTTGGGGACAGTGACACAGTTAAGATCTTTCTTTGCTTTAGGATATTGTTCTTTTATTACCCCAAAGAGTATTCACCAAGCTAGTAAAGATTTTCTTGAAGATGTGGGAAGAACGTGTAGATATTTGGCTATTTCTCTAAATGTCTCAGCAGTTAATGTGATTATGAAACCCCAGGACAGGTTCCTGGGAAAACCATATGAATTTTGTTTTCATCAACCAATAGCTATCTCAGGAAGATGATTCATCTCCTCTTAGCTTAGTGTCTTAGGTTTGTCTTTAAAAAGGCATACCATCTAGTGAAATTGGAATTACTTTTGTCCTATTCAATCTTGGTTCAATTTTATCAGTAAGTGCTTTGGGATATCTGGTGAAAAAAAAACTACTCATTTCTTGAAAAATGCTGTAAATAGATTATTTTTAGTTAGTAAACAAAATGCAATATGTCTAAAGCACTATAAAAAGCAGAATTCCATTTAGCTGGAGGATATTAATTGAGAAAATATGTATTTTTCTAAAACACAACTAAAAAATGCTCATCTGTGAATACCTAAGTACTTTCTAGAGACGGCCAAGTTGTTGTATTTGAAAATCTTTAAAGAACAACAAAAAGAAAACTAAATGGCTTCCAGAATTGATTTCTGATCCTTTAATTTTTCTGCATTAACATTTTTGGGGTATCTGCTTGTCAAATCCCCATACACATGATAGTTCAGAGCAAGCATGGAAGACACTGCTGGTATCCTCACCAGAGCCTGTTGACCACGCTGGTGCACCCACCTGACAGCTGCTATAAATATTTGTTGCTAAGAACTCACAACTTTCCACTTTCTCAGGAGCATTTCCCTCAGTCTATAGGCTCTGTCTTTCCCAGGAGGCATCCCACAGCTAAAGGTTGACTGCTCTGAGAATAAAACACACCAAAGCCCTTGCCTCAGGTGGAGACATGGATCCAGAGGTCCCTGGGCAACAGGACATCCGAGATTACCCATGATCGTATCATTGCTCAAATCTTTCCCCTTCACTCCACCACTTTCCTCACCCTCTTCCAGATTTCCCCTAAAACATTCCCCTTTGATAAATGACGTACAACCAACCCCTTCCTCAGGTTCTGGTTCTAGGCAACCAGAGCTGTCATGCCGTATGTTCACAATGGGTAGGTATTTCAAGAAGAATAAGGTGAGGAAAGGCATTTTGTGTAGGGAACAGTGTCTGCATAAATTCAGAGACAAAAGAAAAGCTGAAAGCTGCCATGCTCAGGAAGATGTTATTTGAGACATTGTTTTCAACAGAGGGAAGGCAGGAATTGGGGTCCTGATGAGAGGTAAGTCTGTAAAGATGGATTCCAGTCAACTTATAAGAAGCCATCTAAATCTCATCTTCCCTAGAAGATCACAAAGGCTTGTGCTGGGGTCTGGAATCAAGATGAACCCAAATATCCTGTATCAAAGCTAAATCCTCCCTTCTGTGTGAGTCCCTATCCTTTTCCCTCTTCATGTGTGGGTCTTAGTAACTGCAACAGTCACAGGGGTTATGAAATTATGATATCCTAGGGCAAAAGAAGTCTTTCTTTTTCTAACAGGGACAACTCAGAACCAACACATCACTCTGCTTCACTTTCACTGTTTGCCCAGATTATTTTGGCACCTGTGTCTGATAGTAACATGCATGTCCACCAGACACATCCTAAATGCTGGATATAAATATAAGACAGAGGAGTCACTGTCCAAGATGTAAATGATAAACTCTGCAAGGTACCTAAGACACTCTCTGACTGTCATTGAAGAATTCCTGAAAATTGTCTTGAAATTTCATGTTACCTTCAATGTAGCCCACTCAGTGAAATTTCACGTGTGTTGCTTACATCCATTTCTCAAACTCTTCCTCCTAGGAGCTCTCTGGGGAGCATGACTGTGCAATTATAAGAGAAGCAGACCTGTGACCCTCTCCTTGGGTCTAAGCAATGGCCACCTGTCCAGTTTGAGAACTTGCTGGGAATTTCTGTGGGAGAGGCAGTGAGTTTTGGAAGCATAGATTAGACCAAATTATAAAGATTATATTTCAATTGTTTACAGAGGTCGGTAACTGGGGTAACAAATACTATCCTGTGTGCCAGCTTAGCCAATCTGAAGTCTCTACAACCCCTCAAACAGCAGCTCTATACCATAAAGCTATTTAGGTGAGTAGAGCCAGACTTGACTACAATTCACTTAAGCAGATAATCCTTCAGAGTCCTGGTGGGTGACAGGGGCTGTAGAGGTCCGAGTTGACCAGTGGCTACTCATCTCTGTCTCTAAACTCTGTCTTTACAATCTTGCATTTTTATTGCAGTATTTTTCTAATTATGATAATAATGCATGACGAAAACCAAAAAAATGCAAAACACAGTACATCACAGAGAAAAGAAAATCCATAATAATAATGCTAGCACCAATAACAGTGACTATATTGACAAATTAGTACATCTTGATGTAGCTGAATTGATGTGGTCATTTTTACAGGGCTTTTTCATTGCTGGAGACATTCTGAAGAAACACTCTTGATGCGAGTGTTTTGCTATTGCTTCACAGAAATAGCTACCTTAAAATGGAAAATTGTGCCACAGATAGTGCCATATAGAGACACGATCTTTATCACTGTTCTAAACTCGATTCCCTCACCCATCTTCATTCCAACCAGATTGAGGGATGGAAAAGAAACAGAACTATCATAAGCAGATCTGTTTTGTACATTTCTTCAAAATAAAATGTTTCTTGGGGGCAATGTGGCAATAAGAATCCATGTTCTTAATCCTATCAATTTTAAATGTGCATTCTGAGAAAAAGCATTTTTTTCTTATAGAAATGAGTCCTTGGAATTGAACTGGCATTTTCTAGGTATATGTGTGAGTGTGTGTATGTATATACATTTACATATTCACACACATAACCATTTCTGTGGGGATACAATGTTTATAATAGCAAAATGTTGGAAATAACCTAAATGGCAATCAATGGGGGAGCACTTTAAAAAATTAATTGTAAAATTATATAAAGGAATTCTATGTAACAAATTAAAATAATTATATATATGTAATTGTGTATCTCTGTGTGTTCATGAAAAGTGACAAAAAGTTACAATATCATGTTATATTTATACTTTGTCATTTTACTTTTTGATTTAAATTTTTTATGAAACTGAGATAATCTAATATATATTTTATATAATTAATAGCTAATATTTAAAAGAAAATAAACAGGGAATATATGAAAACACTTAAACCAAACTAAAGAAGCTTTCACTAAGAAATGTAAAACAAATTCTGTTTAAAGAGGACTAGGTAATATTCCTGAATTTAAAATTTAAACGTTGTAAAAAAAAATAATCCACCAATCAATCTTGCAATTATCTGTCATGTAATCTCTAAAAAAAAATCACAATGCATATTTTTGGAATTTAACAAAATGAATCTAAATTTTATTTAAAACCTTAAAATAGTATAAACATTAAAACTTTGTTTCTTGAAAACTGTGACTACACCTTTTTATGAAATATATATGGAGTATTCATAAATTTAACCAAATAATAAGCCACAAATAAAGCCTCTGTATACATCAAAGTAGAAATAAGATAGTCCTCTGATCACACAGAACTGAAACAAGAATGTAACATTAAAACAATATATTCCAAAAAGTCCCTAAAACCTGGAAATTACAAAAAGAAGTTTTTCTGAAACAATTTAAGAAAAAATCCAAACCCAAATCGTAGAATACCTAAAAATATCAATCATGAAAGCCATTCATATCAGAAGCTATGAAATCAAGGCATGAAGTTTTAATTGAAGATAGAAAAACAAAACAAACAACCAAGGGAAGGCAGAAGGATGGATTTAACATAAAAAGCATAATGTAATTAACTAGAAATAAGAAAAATGGCAGAATAAATATACCAAACACCAAATCTTTGAGCAAACCAATAAACTAGCTAATGCAGAAGTAGGAATCACAAATTCATAAAATAATAAATGATGAGGGATAAATCACGATATTTGGAGGAAATTAAAAGACTGGCAAGAGACTATGTTGTTCAACTCTGCAGAAGCAATTGAAAATGCAGGGGAAAAGGAATATATTTCTTTAAATTTTCACTAAATTAAGTCAACTCAATCTATAGACCACTCACTATGCAAAAAATACAGTTGTGAAAATGCTAACCCTCTGTCAGAAATCACCAAACTCAGACATTTTCTCGGGGAAATGTTAACAAAACTTTTACAGATTAGAAAATTACAAAGCTATTGAAAATGTTCAATAACATAAAGAAAGAAACCAAGTAAGTCTCTTTTTATGAAGCTACTCTTGCAATGACATAAAAATCCAACAAAGAATTTGTAAAAAACCAAACCATTTTTATGATTACCGATGAAAATGCTAAGTAAGTATTATCAAACACAGTTTAGCCACACATTAAAACAATAACACTGTGGCATAACCAAGTGAAATTTATTCCACCACAGCAAGTATGTTTCATCATTAAGAAACCTATTCATTTTTTCATATTGATGGACTATAGGAAAAAGATATAGATCATTTCCATAGATGTTGAAAAGCCTTTGATAAAATTTAGTACCCCTTTTTGAGTAAAAAACAATAAAATAAGGATACATAGAGGCTCTTTAAACATGATGAAATACAGCTATCTCTTCTCCATACTCATTTATTTTTTTCTTACCAAGGAAACATCAGAAGCATTCTCATCAGAATTCTAAGACAAGGATGGCCACTATTACCATGGTTCTGATACCGTTTTGAAAGTATAGGCCATTGTAGATAGACACACAAAGGAAATTAGACATATGAAAATGAGAAAGAAAATAATAATTTTCACTATTTGCCACTGATGTGAATGTATATTTGGAAAATCTATGATTCAACAGATAAAAGCTGTTATGATGAAGAAATTCAGATAGATTTCTAAATACAAAATCCACATGTAGAAATCGACAGCTTTCCACAAACAACAAATGCTGGAGAGGGTGTGGAGAAAAGGGAACCCTCTTGCACTGTTGGTGGGAATGTAAATTGATACAGCCACTATGGAGAACAGTATGGAGGTTCCTTAAAAAACTAAAAGTAGAATTACCATATGACCCAGCAATCTCACTACTGGGCATATACCCAGAGAAAACCATAATTCAAAAAGACACATGCACCCCAATATTCACTGCAGTACTATTTACAATAGCCAGGTCATGGAAGCAACCTAAGTGCCCATAGACAGATAAATGAATAAAGAAGATGTGGTATGTGTATATATATATATATATATATATATATATATATATACACACAATGGAATATTACTCAGCCATAAAAAGGAACGAAGTTGAGTCATTTGTAGAGACGTGGATGGATCTAGAGACTGTCATACAGAGTGAAGTGAGTCAGAAAGAGAAAAATAAATATCGTATATTAATGCATATATGTGGAACCTAGAAAAATGGTACAGATGAACCAGTTTGCATAGCAGAAAGAGAGACACAGATGTAGAGAACAAACGTATGGACACCAAGGGGGAAAGTGGTGGGTAGGGATGGTGGTAGTGGTGTGATGAGTTGGGAGATTGGGATTGACATATATACACTAATATGTATAAAATGGATAACTAATATGAACCTGCTGTATAAAAAAATAGAATTCAAAAATTCAAAAAAAAGAAACTAATAGCTTTCCTTTTACAAACAACAACAGAATATAAATTGGAAATACATCCCTTGTGAAATAATTTAAACAGTGATAAACTACTTCTTAATAAACTTAACGCATTCTCTGGATTTGAAAAATACTTTAAAACATTCTTAAAAGACTCAAGGAAGACTTGAACATACAGCAAGTTAACTACTGTGATCTGGGATAGTAAGACTTGTATTTGTATAAATGTCAATTCTTCCTAACTTAATGTGACTCCAGAAATAATAATTGATTTTTTAATCTGAACACGTATAAGCTAAATTTCATATGAAAACATAAATAAGCAGAAAAAATATGAAAAAGTAAAAAGGGTACTTAATTAGCATACTAAAATGCACTGTAAAACTAGACAAATAAAAGAATATGCTACAAAGTCATCAACAGACACAAATTAACGGAAGAAATAAAACCAAATACATAATGTTATTATTAGATATAGGAAGAATTTTAAATAAATGTCGAAATGATGAATTAAACAATAAATGTGCATTTTTTTAGTTCAAAGTAATCATCTGGAGAAAAAAGATTTATATAGAACATCTTATAGTAAGATAAATTTCAAATAGATCAAAGATATAAACATTTAAAAAACCAGCAGTAAATGTACTTAAAGGCAAAGTATGCTGAACAGGGAAAAATGTTTTAAGAGTAGGAAAGGCTTGTCCAATTATGGCAACAAAACCCAGAAGGCTTAAAAACTTGATAAATTTTATTACATTAATAACAAATTTATGAATGTAAAACATAAGAAAATTAAATCATGAATGATCAACTATAAAACAAATATTACAAAGAATTACTTGCCTACTTATAAAACTAATTTCTATTAATAAGAAAAATGAACACCTAAATGGAAAAATGGACAAAAGTTTAAAAGTTTCAGTGAAAGTAAAATTTAGGTGACTTAATCTCCTTTTCTTAATATAAGAAAAGCAAAGCAAAGACTCCAAAACAATGGGGCTATGTTAATAGGCCACAGGGACTAGCGTGATGAAGCTCAGTAAAGCCAAAGGTAGGACTATTTGAGCAGAAAAGTAAAGAAAATAACGAGCTGCTAATCATAGAAGATTCCATGGGTCTAAACTGATATGAACAAGTGAATCAATCAATCAATAAGCAATAAATAAGCAGATAGGAGGGGAAGGAAAACTCTTCCTTAGAGTAGATTTCTATCTACTCAATGTAGAATGAATGTTAGAAATAGAAAATCATCATTTATCTTCACTTATAGATTCCAAAATTAGTGGATGAATATGTGATTTTAAAACATCTACATAGTCTCAAGGTATCTCCCAGAAGATACCCAATAATTACAAAGGTAAAATGACCATACAGTAGAAACCCTGCCAGGTACCGTCTGAAGCAGGTGATCAAATTTGAAATCATAAGTAGAGGAACCAAATCCACTCATGTTCCTTGTGATACAATGAAAGATACCTCATTGCTTCTAAGGTATTCTTACCCCAGAATTTAGTCACAAAGAGACATTAGGCAGGCCAAAATGATACAAAATAACTGGTCAGTCCTCTTAAAAAATGTCAAGGTCATAAAAGAGGGGGAAAAAAGATATAGAAATTATTCCAGATTAAGAGACTAAGGTATCAAAGGCAACTAGGTACAGTGTATGATTCTGAATTTAATCTTAGATCAGTATAAAGACATTAGTAGTGTATGTGGTGGAATTTTGATAAGCTATGTAAATTAGTTTTGTATCAAAGTTTATTTCCTGGTTTTGGTAAACGTACTATGTTTATTTAAGATGTTAATATTTGAGGACTGTTGATTGTGTATAGCGGATTTTTAGTAATTTTTTGCAACATTTTTGTACATCTGAAATCTTCTCAAAATGAAAAGCTGAATTTTAATAATTAAAATGCCACAAAATGTATATTTTTTATTATAACACTGGTCAGGAACCAATAGTTTTATAACACAGTGTTGGTCAGTGTATAAGAAAACAGAAATCTTAATATATTACATTCAGGGTAAAAACTGGTACAATCTCTATGCGTTCCATCAAAATTTAAATCACTGTGCAATGCAAATCAAAATTTTAAATTCATATACCTTTTGCCTTAGCCTTTCTACATATGGGATATTATCCTTCAGTTACACTCACTTGTGTGCAAAATGGTATAAAGTGTACAGGATAATCATTGCAATATCATTTATGATAGGAAAAGACTATAGACCACATAATTTCCATCCATACAGGACTAGTTACTTCAAACAATAAAACAGAATTAATTTTTAAAAATTTTTTCTATTGAGTGCTTTAAAAAATAAAAGAATAAGGAAGTACTTTAACAATAATATTGGATAATGTCTAAAATATATAGTTACATGGAAAAGGCAAGATTCATAAAATTTTACTATTTGTAATTACTCCTATATATCTATTTCTTTGAAAGAAAACATAAGAAACATTGTTTGGTTTGATGGTATGTTAAGAGTTATGAGAGGTACGTAGTTAAGAACGTAAGTACCCAGATTTTCTGAGTTCCAGCTCCAACACTGTCACTACTAGTCTTAAATACTTGAGTAAACTGTAGTCAACCCTCCCTATCCTTGGATGTGGAATCCACAGATATGGAGAGCTGACAGCACTACGCCATTTTGTATAAGGAACTGAAGCATCTATGGATTTTGGTATCCGTGCAGCATCCTGGAACAAATTCCAGGCGGATACCAAGGTAGACTGTATTTGGTGCAGAGCCTCAGTTTCCTCATCTGTGAAATGGGGAATAAATTTGCCAACTAAAGGGTTGTGTTGCGGGTTAACTGAGGCAACTGATTTAAAAGGTTCAGGAACAGTTCAACAACTACTGTATTTATCACTTCTTTTAGGGAAAGGAAATCTGTGAGGGTAATTCCAGGGTAGGAGCAAGAACTTTCACTGTACACATTTGTATATTTTGAATTTTGAGCTATGTGACTGTATTAGCTATTTAAATATAGAAAAGAAGAGATGAAAAAAAACATTTAAAAAATTGTATTATTCTATAAGAGTAAAAATATATCAAAGGTCTCATACTTCTTATCCAGCTATGTCCCTCTGGTAACATCAGTACAAATATCTATTCTTTTGCAGATGGATTTATACACTAATATTATATCAAATTATTTCTGTTAAGATTTATCATTTTAATGATTGGTTCTATGTTTTCATTATAGTTATTATGACACTATTGTTGTTTTAATTGAATGATCTAAATTTTGGAGACACTGTGTTCATTCAAAATGAAATACATTGCTATTTTTTTTCTGTAACAAGTGTTTTATTCCAAGACACTTGCCTTTATTGGTAAACATACAAAATACTTTTATTAAATAAATATAAAATTCTCAGTATTCATGCTAGCTTAACCACATGGGCTTAATAAGTACATCAATGGTTACAGGTATGATACTGGCTCAAAATTTTATTAAAATTCTGTAATTTTAATTTAGAACCGTATCTCCATCATTGAATTATCTTCTGAATAATTAAAGTGGAGAGAATTTGCCAAGTATGGCCTATGATAAAGTATGGATTGATGTAATAAAATGCATCTAACTAATTTAGCTAAGTTAAAAAGCTTTATTATCCTTAATCTTTGATTCTCAAAATGGAAAATGAAGGAGGAATTTCAATTTGCATAAAAAGCTATAAGAGTATGTGCATGTACCCACAGGGCTTTAATCCCATAAATTCTGTGCTCTCTGCTAAGACCAACACTATCACTGAAAATTATTTTGATATCAAAAGCTCTGTGTTGCAATTAAAACCCATCACTACCTCCCTTTTTAGGAAGGGAAAGTGTCCAAGCCCTTCTTGCCAAAGCTTAGTTCTGCAAGACTTTGTACTAGACTCAGTACTTGAAACACTTAATAAAATTTGAAAATAAGAATTGTAACCTGAAGCAACATGTCTTTTTAGTTGTATTTTAATATCTTCTCTTTTCTTTAGGACTATAAAGCCACCAAATATGTCCCTACACTTGCACAGTAAGGAAAAAGAAAATGGCGTTAATAAACCTTATCTCCTACACATCATGTATGTTGCTGCATGTTCAACATTTAATGCTCAAATTATTCATAAGATACCGGCATACCTCGGAGATATTTTGGGTTCAGTTCCAAACTATGGCAATAAAGGGAATATCGCAATAAAGAGAGTCACACAAATGTTTTGGTTTCCCAGTGCATATAAAAGTTATGTTTACACTAAACTGTACTCTATTAAGTATGCAATAGCATTATGTCTAAAACTCAATACACATACCTTAATTTAAAAATACTTTATTGCTAAAATACTAACCATCATCTGAGCCTTCAATGAGTCGAAATCTTTTTAAAATAGTAACCTCAACAAATCACTGATCACAGATCACCATAACAAATGTAATAATAATGAAAGAGCTTGAAATATTGCGAGAATTACCAAAATGTGACACAGAGACATGAAGCGAGCAGACGATGCTGGAAAAATGGAGCTGATAGACTGGCTCAACTCAGGGTTGCTGCAAACCTTCCATTTGTAAATAAAGTAATATCTGCAAAGTGCAATAAAGCTAAGTGCTATAAAACAAGGTATGCCTTTATAGAAACTGTTAACCTCTTCACAAATAAGGAAACTGTCAAAGAAGTTATATAATCTAGGCTAGGTTAGAAATATAGCACAAGTCTTCTATGACTGTATATTTCGCCAGTTCTATTTGTTACACCCTCTTTTTTTTTTTTTTTTATCATTTCTTTCCTCCATATGCCTCCTCAAACTCAATCAGCGATTTGATGCAAGTAGTGTTTATGTTCTAGTTTAGAATAGTGGTTCTCAAATTCTACTGTGTTTATGTAACACACAGAGACCTTGTTAAAATGCAGAATCTGATTGGTAAGGATGAGTTCAGAAATTCCACATTTCTGTCCAGCTCTTGGGTAATGCCTATCCTGGTATTCCATGGACCACACACTGAGTAACAAAACACTAGTGCTTTCT
Organism: Grampus griseus; assembly: GCF_964374135.1. Classification (NCBI taxonomy): domain Eukaryota; kingdom Metazoa; phylum Chordata; class Mammalia; order Artiodactyla; family Delphinidae; genus Grampus; species Grampus griseus. Next base: position 35,240,137 of record NC_139010.1, read on the forward strand.
CTCCTCCCTGTGGGACATTCCAGCTCTTAGCAAAAGCCTTATTAAACATCCGCCATGCAGATTGCTTTTCCAAAATTCACACTGTGGCCTCATCGGTTGGCCAGTCTAAATTGATTCTAAACTTTGCTAATATTATGGGTGAGAAAGAATACCAATATCCAAGTATGTTTTGCCTACCTCCATTACGCAAGTAATGCCGATTTGTTATTTGCTATATTTGCATATTTAACCAGAAAATAATGATAAGCAAAATTGAACCATAAACTATAAAATATGTACCTGAAAACTAAGTTTCGAAGAGAAAAAGCCTCAGAAAAAGAGTTTGGTATATACCTTTCCGGAATGATAATCCCATACCACTTAAATCTTTGTGGAAATTATTTTTGTGTTAATAAATATACATCTACCCCATCATAAACAATCAAAGGAACTTGTTCTTCCATGTAAGCCTACAACCTGTAAGTCACTTTCTCTGGACCTCAGTTTTCTCACCTGTTAAATGAGCTGAACCAGGTGAGCTGCAAACCATCATTCTTTATATCTTTATCTCAATGTTCTGACTTGCTGCACACCAATGACTACCTCCAATTCTCATGAGAATTCTTATTCTCAAGAATAAGACTAAGAAAATAGCAGGTATGCCATCTTTGCCCATCTCAAAGGGTTAGGCTGAAACAAATTTACACAGAATCACAATCTCCATGTGAATCTCCAGAGTATGAACAGGTGAGCAGGATTTTCCTGTGTCTCTACCCCTTGCTGCCTCAGCAGTTGAACGTCGAAAACATTTTGCTTAGATTTACAGGGGTTTTGCAGAAGGACGTATAAAATGTACAAAATACCATGATGAGTTTTAACTTTGGCAAAGACACTATTTCTGGGTATTGATATTCTCCTTTTGAGTTATTTAAATGGTATTTGCATGTAAATATAGAGCCTGCCATTTCCTGCTAGACATTAAGTACTATTAAAACCCACTTAATGAAGAAGTGACATAGTCTCGTGTGCATTTGCGTGAAGTTAATAAAATTAACACTAGATGGGAAATTAACTTAAATTTGGGATGGATGGGTGGGTGAGAACAATTAGATGAGCTGAGCTCTACCTCTCTAGATAATGAATGGCTCTCATGATTAAGAGTGTACCTTGAAAGAAACTTAGTTTTCTGGAGTCTCATTTGAGAAGTCAGGCTTTTAACCTATTTGTTTGTTTGTTTGCATAATTTAGAGTCTCCCTCCATCAAGTACATGACTGATACTCAGAACTCTTACCTGCCAAATGAACACCAGTTGCCCCAGTCAGCCCCATCCTGAACTACCTCCTGATGGGGCAGATTTTTGTTGTTGCTAAAATATGCAGATTTGCACCTCCACCTCCAAGTTCCTCTACAGATATACCAACTGTTTCCTAAACTTGGGAGATTTTGAAGGAGGCAATTCCCTTTCATTCATTCTTTCCTTCCTTGCTTCAGTTTACTTGTTAAATTTAGTATACAAACTTCTAAAACTTCTGACAAATTTTGCAATTTTATAAGACTAGAAATCATCTCTTTATTTCCTAGCTAAACAGCATGAGAGGGAAGTACATATTTCATGACACACTCACTATGTTCATGTTATAAAGCATCTTGCTTTCCCTTTGATACTATTATACAAGGAGCCAGTGGACACACACAAGCCAGGACTTCTATCTTACTGTGCTTTTCACATTCAGGAAATGTGGCCTTTTGTTTCTTTGAGAGATTATCTCAATCACACATTTCTGAGGGTGTCCACATGTTGCAGTAGAATTTATAAGGCTTCAATAAAAATACCATGCTTTTGTCTCTCTCACTGCCTCAACATCACATAATGCACAAGAAAAGTGAGGACCAACTCCTGACTCTGGAAACAGATTGCCAGGGTTCAAATTCCAGATCTTCTATTTACTAACTGTGTGACCTTTGGTAAATTACTTGTCTTCTCTGGGTCTCAATTTCTTCATATTTAAAAATGGGTCTAGAGATTGTCACACTGACTGAAGTCAGACAGAGAAAGACAAATATTATATGATATTGCTTATATGTGGAATCTAAAAAAAATGGTGCAAATGAACTTATTTACAAAACAGAAATGGAGTCACAGATGTAGAAAACAAACTTATGGTTACCAAGGAGGAAAGAGGGGGATAAACTGGGAGATTGGGATTGACATATACACACTATTATATATAAAATAGATAACTGTACAGCACAGGGAACTCTACTCAGTACTCTGTAATGACCTATACGGGAAAAGAATCTAAAAATGAGTGGATATATGTATATGTATAACTGATTCACTTTGCTATACAACAGAAACTAAAACAACACTGTGAATCAACTATACTCCAATAAAAATTTTATAAATAAATAGACTGGGGGGGTGGAATAAATAAATAAAATGGGCCTAATTGTATCATCCATTTCAAAGGGTTGGCTTGAGCATTAAATAAGTTAATATATGTTAGTGCTAGAATAATGCTTGGCTCATAGCAAGCCAAATATTGGTGTGTCTTCTATTATTGTTATTTTTATTATTTTACAAAAAAGAGAAAAGCTTTTATGAAGTTTACTGTGATTTATAGCTCTTTTGTTGTGTTTAGCAAAATTTAATCCTAAAGGTTGCCCCATTGTTTCAAGTCTAGCTTTAACACTGCCTTCTCTGTGAAATACTTCCAGCTCCCAAAAGACTAAATTAAATTATTACTCCATTAAGCCCAAAGAGTATATCAAAACATTTCCATTAGAACTCAGTAAAATTGCCCTTTTTGCTTCTTTTTGTTTCATTTGACTCCTGCCCTATGGATACCATTCTGCCTTTGTAATAAATACCAGATTATTCCCTTTTGCAATCCCAGCACCAATCACAGTGTTTGGTTTATCACTGATACTCATAAATGTTCATTAAATGAATGAGTGAATAAATAAATACAAAGAAATCTGTGATTATCAAAAACAGTGTATCATTCCAGATAAATTTACACTCAATTTTTCTTTGTTTAATTGCCTGTTACTTCTTCTCTTCTTTATGCTGGCAGAGGGTGGGGGGGTGGAATGCTTCTTTGTTGATTAGGCAGCTCATTCCCTGATATGTTGTTGTAGCAAATTGAACCAGAAGCAGCAGATGAGATCATGCATTGTATGTCCACACCTGTGTTCATTTCTTTTTCTTGAGGCATTACAATGGTGATGACCCTGGACTTCTGGAGGCTTATACAGTGAGGACCACTGAGAAAAATTCTGAAAATTCCCCCTTGAGATATTTATTGGGGAGCAAAATTACACTACTAGGAGGCAGTTCACCTTTTTTTGAGCTTCTGATTCTGGAACTACCTGAACATTAGAAATATAATGCATGAAATAAAATCAAATATTGTTTTACTTATATTCCAAAATGAGTTCTTCATTAAAAGGAGGGGGCATGTTTTCTCTTCTGTTATACGAACTACATTCACATATGCCCTACTTTATTTCTAGGTTGGTCAAATTAGCACAGTTGGTGAACTTCAACCACTGAATCATGGACTTTTATTCTTCCTTAATACTAAATAAAAAGTGGAGAGCAGAAAACTTGCCCATTTCTGTAAAACAATGAATGTGTATTTGAGTTCTGACATTATCTGAGATGCCTAAGTGAATGCTGAAATGATAGCATATATGGATTTCATCTTTGAAGTATAGATGTCCATAAATTGTTTTAATATGATCTGGGAGACTTAAGGTTAAAGTAATCTAATCTGGTATTCACCCTTCTAATACCAGAGAGGACCCTGAGTGAAGAAATTTTGACTGCAGCTATAGCCAGCGTAGCTTTGTTTCTTTTATATTTCAGGGTTTTTTTGGGTTTTTTTCCCCTCATCTTGAAGGTTGGGGAGCCAGGACAATTGGCTCTCATGGTGAGCCTACAAAGCTAGATATGTCCATAGAAAGACACTGGAAGGAGAGGAGGTAAATGGAAGCTATTCAGAAGACTGGAGCTTTGAGGCTATGGGGTGGAGAACAGAGCTGACAGGGATGATTTTTCAGTGTTTATATAATGAGGAACATGTGTCCTCCCATGGTATTTGGGACTCCTGATTTATTCCTAGTTTCACAGGAAACTACATATTTAATGTTCACCATCAGTTTTTATGATGATCTCTCTCTAGTCAATTTGGTAGTTTGAAGCTCACTTTGTAGCAGAATCTTGCAGAAGGTCGCGTGGCAAAAAAGTTTCCGGAGTTTTTGCATAAGAATGTTATGTGTGTGTTTGTGGTGCAAACTGTACATTTTTATTAGGTCAAATAAGAAGTTTGAAGATAGGGCAATTGAAGGGTTGGTTAATTTGAAGACTCAACAAAGTAAAATCCCTAGGTTATTTTCATCTTTCTGCTCTGCTATCCTTAGCATATTTGCTACTGTTCTGTAACTGACATCTATTTTTTAATTTGTTTATTTAAACTAAAAAAAACAAAGAGATAAACAGTTCACCAATTTCTCCCACCCCTGACCTCTGGCAACCACCAATCTGTTCTGTTTCTATGAGCTTAGTTTGTTTGCTTGTTTGTTATTTTACTTTTTAGAGTCCACATATGAGAGATCATATGGTGTTTGCCTTTCTCTGACTTATTCCACTTAGCGTAACGTCCTCAGGGTTGATCCATATTGTCACAAATGCCAAGATTTCATTCTTTTTATGGCTGAATAGTATTCTATTGTTTGTGTGTGCATGTGTGGGTATACATAATTTCTTTATCCATTCATCCACTGATGAACATGAACATTAGGTTGTTGTAAATAATGCTACAATGAACATGGGGGTGCATATATCTTTTTGAGTTAGTATTTTTGCTTTCTTTGGATAAGTACCCAGAAATAGAATTGTTGGATCATATGGTAGTTCTATTTTTACTTTTTGAAGACTCTCTGTATTGCTTTCCATAGTGGCTGCACCAATTTACATTTTCACTAATAGTGCACAACGGTTCCCTTTCTTCACTCCCTTGCCAACACTTATTTCCAGTTTTTTTGATAATAGCCACTCTATGAGATGTGAGGTGATATCTCATTGTGGTTTTGATTTGTATTTTCTGTATGATTAATGATACAGAGCATCTTCACATGTACCTGTTGGCCACCTGTGTGTCTTCTTTGGAAAAATGTCTATTCAGATCTTCTGCCTCTTTTGTAATAGGAGTGTTTGTGTTTTTTTGCTGTCGAGTTGTATGAGTTCTTCATATACTTTGGATATTAGCCCTTTATCAGATACATAATTTGGAAGTATTTTCTACCATTCAGTAGGTTGCCATTTTATTTTTCTGAGCATTTCCTTTGCGGCTCAGAAGTGTTTAGTTTGATGTAGTCCCGCTTGTTTATTTTTTTCATTTGTTGCCTTTGCTTTCAAACTCAAAAAAACCATTACCAAGACCTATGTCAAGGAGCTGACTGCCTAGGTTTTCTTCTGGGAGATTTATGGTTTCAGATCCTGTGTCCATCCACGTCTTTAATCCGCTTTCTGTGTACTGTATAAGATACTGGTCAGTTTCCTTCTTTTGTATGTGGCTGCCCAATCTTTCCAGCACTAGTTGTTGAAGAGAATCTTCCTTTTCCGTTGTATATTCTTGGCCCCTTTGTTATAAATTAATTGATCACATATGCATGGGTTTATTTCTTGGCTGTTTATTCTGTTCCACTGATCTGTGTGTCTGTTTTTACACCAATACCAAACTTTTAATTTCTATAGCTTTGTAATAAAGTTTGAAATCAGGGACTGTGATGCCTCCAGTTTTCTTTTCCTTTCTCAAGACTGCTTTGGCTATTCAGGATCTTTTATGGTTCCATACAAATTTTAGGATTATTTGTTCTATTTCTGTGAAAAATGTCATTGGGATCTTGATAGGGGTTTTTTCATGAATGTCTTCTAGTTTTCAAAATACAGGTATTTTGAAATTTTTTAAAATTTTAAAATAATTTAAAATAATTTTACCTCCCTGGTTAAATTTATTCCTAGATATTTTATTTTTTTTTGTAATTATAAGTGGTATTGTTTTCTTAACTTATCCAATAGTTCATTATCAAGGTATAGAAAGGCAACCATTTTTTGTGTATTTTGAAACCTGCAACTATACTGAATTCACTTATTAGTTCTAAGAGGTTTTTTTATGGTGTCTTTAGGGTTTTCTGTATATAATATCATGTCATCTGCAAATAGTAACAGTTTTACTTTTTCCATTCCAATTGGATATCTTTTGTTCTTAGGGTTTTTTGTTTTGGTTTTTTGGTTTTTTTGCCTAATTACTCTGGCTAGGACTTTCAATACTGTGTTGAATAAAAGTAGCAAGAGTGGGCATCCTTGTCTTGTTCCTGATCTTAGAGGGAAAGATTTCAGCTTTTCACCATTAAGTATGAATTTATCTGTGGACTTGTCATATATGGCCTTTATTATGTCGATGTACATTCCCTCTATACCCACTTCGCTGAAGTTTTATCATAAATGGATGTAGAACTTTGGCAAATGCTTTATCTGTGTCTATTGAGATGATCATACTTTTTAGTTGTTAATGTGGTATCTCACATTGACTGACTTATAGATGTTAAACCATCTTACAGCCCTGGAATAAATTTCACTGGATTATGGTATATGATACTTATCATGTATTGCTGAACTCAGTTTACAAATACTATATTGAGACTTTTTTGCATCAACGTTCATCAGAGATATTGGCCTGTCATTTTCTTTTCTTGTGTCATCTTTGTCTGGTTTTGGTATCAGGGTAATGCTGGCCTCATAAAATGAATTTGGAAGTGTTCCTTCTCTGTTTTGGAAGAGTTTGAGAAGGACTGTTATTCATTCTGCTTTCAATGACTGGGAGAATTCACCAGTGAAGCCTTCTGGTCCTGAACTTTTATTTGTTGTGAGGTTTTAATTACTGATTCAATCTCTTTACTAGTAAATCAGTCTCTTCAGCATTTCTACTGCATCATGATTTAGTCCTGTTATGTTCTATGTTTCTAGGAATTTATCCGTTTTTTAGGTTGTCCAATTTGTTAGAGTATAACTGTTCATAACAGCCTCTTAGAGTCCTTTGTGTTTCTGTGGTATCAGTTGTAATATCTCCTCTTTCATTTCTGATTTTATTCATTTGTGTCCTCACTGTTTATTTCACAATGAACCTAGATAAAGATTTTTCAGGTTTGATTACCTAATTCAAAGAACGAGCTCTTAGTTTCACTGAACTTGTCTACTGATTTTTTAGTCTCTACTTCATTAATTTTTCTTGAATCTTTGTTATTACTTTCGTTCTACTAACTTTTGGCTTTGTTCTTTTTTCCACTTCCTTGAGGCATAAAGTTAGGCTGTTTTAGATTGCCTTGTTTCTAGAGGTAGCCATTTATTGATATGAAGTTCCCTTTTAGAACTTCTTTTGCTGCATTCCATAAATTTTGGTATATTTCCATTTTATTTATTTCAAGGTATTTTTTATTTCTCCTTTGATTTTTTCTTTGACCCATTAGTTGTTCACTAGCATGTTGTTTAATCACATAATTTAAAATTTTCGAGTTTTCTTTGGGTAATTTCTAGTTTTATACCATTGGGGTTGGAAAAGATGCCTGATATAATTTCAAACCTCTTAAATTTATTAAGACCTGTTTTGTGGCCGAACATACAATCTATCTTGAAATATTCCATGTGCACTTGAGAAGAATATGTATTCTGTTGTTTTTAGATGGAATGTTTTGTATATGTTTAACTCCATCTGGTTTAATATGTTGTTGAAGGCCAATGCTTCCTTATTGATTTTCTGTCTGGATAATCTATTGATGCAAATGGACTATTAAAGTCCCCTACTATTATTGTATTGCTGTCTATTTCTTTCTTTCGGTCTGTTAATATTCACTTTATATATTTAGGTGCTCCTATGTTGAGTGTATAAATACTCACAAACATTACACTTTCTTGTTGACTTCACCTCTTTATCATTATGTAATGCCCTTGTCCCTTATTATAATCTTTGCTTTAAAGCTTATTTTGTGTGATATATATATATATGTCTGTGTGTGTGTGTATATATATATATATACACACACACACACTCCAGATTTCTTTTGGTGTCCATTTACATGAAATACCTCTTTCCAATACTTCACTTTCAGTTTGTGTGTGTCCTTACATGGGAAGTGAGTCTCCTCTATGCAAGATATAGATGGGTCTTTTTTCTTTAAATCAATGCAGCCACTCTGTCTTTTGATTGGAGAATTTAGTCCATTTATGTTTAAATTAATCATTGATCAGTATGTGTCATTGCCATTTTGTTAATTTTTTTCTGGCTATTTTTATATTTCCTCTCTGTTCCTCTCTTGCTCTCTTCCTTTATGATTTGATGACTTTACTAGTATGCTTACATTCCTATCTCTTTTGCATATTTACTATAGGTTTTGGCTTTGTAGTTACCATGAGGCCTACATATTAAAACTTATATCTAGAGCAGTCTATTTTAAGCTGATAATAACCTAAGTTTGATCCCATTGTAAAGCTCAATATTATTACACTCATCTCCCCAGTATTTTGTTTTTAATGTCATATTTTACATGTTTTATCTAGTTTACCCCTTAATTATTGTAATGTTATTTTTACTACTTTTTCCTTTTAACTCTCATGCTAGCTTTGTATACATATATATATATATACACACACCTTTCCAGTGAGATTTGTTCTTTCATATGTATAAGATAACAGTTTTTATCTTTTTCCCTTTATAATAGAAAGCCAATCTTTAGTTATATGTTTATTCTCACATATCTTAAATATATTACTTTATTTTCTTCTGGTATAAAACACTGTTGAAGATTCTATCAATAATCTAGTTTTATTTCACGTACGTGTCATAACCTTTGTTTCCATATATTCAAAGGATTTTTTAAAATTTAAATCCTCTAATCTGAGACTTTGTTTCTAATTCATCATTTAAAAAGATTAGAAGTTACCACTCTATCCTAATGACACGTCAAACATTGAACAGACTGAAAACCTACAAGATTTCTTATCTATCAGAGAAGCAAGGTCGTGGGGCAAACCACTGCTTAAAAAACTGGAGAGAAAGACAAACAGATACAGAGAATCACAACTCACTCGAGCAGAAACCCACAAGTAGAAACCTCTGCAGTAACCAATGCCAGAGTAGGAAAATCTAAACTGTAATTGATAAGCTGCTACAGGATTAGTATGAACAAGTAAGTCTTAGTATTAAAAACTCTGCAGGGCCTAGCCATTGGAGTCCCCCACAGTTTTGTGAGTTTCACCTCCATGAGCTCTACCAGGTCCTCCTGTGCAGGGGTCCATGACCCCTGGGCTGATACTGGTCCATGGCCTGTTAAGAACTAGACCACACAGCAGGAGATGAGTGGTGGGCAAGTGAGCAACGCTTCCTCTGCTACTCCTCATCGCTCGCGTGACCGCCTGAACCATCCACTCCACCCCAGTCTGTGGAAAAACTGTCTTCCGTGAAACCAGTTCCTGGTGCCAAAAAGGCTGGGGACCACTGGTCCAGTGATTATCAGAGAAAAATCCCTTCGTGCTTCTGGCAGATGGAGGAGGAAAGGAACCATCTTGAAGTATGCTAGAATATTCTGTTCTTCCTAATAAGGCCTGTCCTCAAGAGAATCTATTTTACCAGAGCCTATCCTTCTCGGGTTTTATTAGAGACTAGCCTACCTGAGGAAGGGAAATACCCAACTCCAGCCTCTTGTATATGTGACAACTACAAGAAGTATAACATGCATAATGGGATCAGATGGAAAGGAAACAGAAAGATACCAAAGTCATATCTGAAGCAACAACGACTGCGAATTTGCACAAATTATCATCAGTCATCAAACTGCAGATCCAGGAAGCTCAAGAACGCCAAGCATGATAAACGCAACAAAACAAAACCCCCCATGGGACATCTTCAAGATGGTGGAAGAGTAAGATGTGGCGATTACCTTCCTCCCCACAAATATATCAGAAATACATCTACATGTGGAACAACTCTTACAGAACACCTACTGAATGCTGGCAGAAGACCTCAGACTTCCCAAAAGGCAAGAAACTTCACACGTAAGAGGGTAGGGCAAAAGAAAAAAGAATAAACAGAGACAAAACAATAGGGATGGGACCTGCACCAGTGAGAGGGAGCTGTGAAGGAGGAAAAGTTTCCACACACCAGGAAGCCCCTTCGCTGGCGGAGACAGGGGTTGGTGGGGGTAAGCTTTGGAGCCACGGAGGACAGTGTAGCAACAGGGGTGCAGAGGGCAAAGCAGAGAGATTCCTGCACAGAGGATCGGTGCCGACCAACACTCACCAGCCCGAGAGGCTTGTCTGCTCACCCGCCAAGGTGGGTGGGGGCTGGGAGATGAGGCTCCAGCTTCGGAGGTCAGATCCCAGGGAGAGGACTGGGGTTGGCTGTGTGAACACAGCCTGAAGGGGGCTAGTGCGCCACAGCTAGCTGGAAGGGAGTCCGGGAAAAAGTCTGGAACTGCCTAAGAGGCAAGAGACCATTGTTTTGCGGTGCGCAAGGGGAGGGGATTGAGAGCACCACCTAAACGAGCTCCAGAGACGGGAACGAGGTGCGGCTATCAACGCAGACACCAGAGACGGGCATGAGACAATAAGGCTGCTGCTGCACCACCAAGGAGTCTGTGTGCAAGTACAGGACACTATCCACACCTCCCCTCCCGGGAGCCTGTGCAGCCCACCACTGCCAGGGTTTAGTGATCCAGGGACAACTTCCCTGGGAGAACACGGCACACCTCAGGCTGGTGCAACATCATGCCGGCCTCTGCTACCGCAGACTCACCCCTTATTCCATACCCTTCCCTCCCCCCAGCCTGAGTGAGCCAGAGCCCCCAAATCAGCTGCTCCTTTAACCTCCTACTGTCTACGCGAAGAAAAGACACGCCTCAGGCAAACTACACGCAGAGGCAGGGCCAAATCCAAAGCTGAACCCCAGGAGTTCTGCAAAGAAGAGAAAGGGGAATCTCTCCCAGCAGCCTCAGGAGCAGCAGATTTAATCTCCACAATCAACTTGATGTACCCTGCATCTGTTGAACACCTGAATACACAATGAGTCATCCCAAATTTAGGCAGTGGACTTTGGGAGCAATGATATATATTTTTTTCCTTTTTTTCTTTTTGTGAGTATGGGTATGCTTCTGTGTTCGATTTTGTCTGTATAGCTTTGCTTTTACCATTTGTCCTAGGGTTCTCTCTGCCTGGTTTTGTTTTGCTTGTTTGTTTGTTTTAGTAAAGTTTTCAGCACCTGTTATCATTGCTGGATTTGTTTTTTGATTTGGTTGCTCTCTCTTTTCTTTCTTTCTTTTTCTTTGTTACTTTTTTATTTTTAATAATTATTTTTTATTTTAATAACTTTATTTTATTATATTTTATTTTCTTATTTTTTCTTTCTTGTTTTTCTCCCTTTAATTCTGAGCTCTGTGGATGACAGGGCCTTGGTGCTCCGGCTGGGTTTTAGCCCTGTGCCTTTGAGGTGGGAGAGCCGAGTTCAGGACAATGGGCCACCAGAGATCTCCCAGCTCCACGTAATAGCAAATGATGAAAATCTCCCAGAAATCTCAACACCAAGACCCAGCTCCACTCAACGACCAGCAAGCTATAGTGCCAAACAACTAGCAAGACAGGAACACAACCCTACGCACTAGCAGAAAGGCTGCCTAAAATCATAAGAAGGTCACAGACACCCTAAAACACACCACTGGACACGGACCTGCGCACCAGAAAGACAAGATCCAGCCTCATCCACCAGAACACAGGCACTATCCCCCTCCACCAGGAAGCCGACACAACCCACTGAACCAAACTTAGCCACTGGGGACAGACACCAAAAACAACGAGAACTACGAACCTGCAACCTGAGAAAAAAAGACCCCAAACACAGTAAGTTAAGCAAAATTAGAAGACAGGGAAAAACACAGCAGATGAATGAGCAAGGTAAAAACCCAGCAGACCAAACAAATGAAGAGGAAATAAGCGGTCTACCTGAAAAAGAAATCAGAATAATGATAGTAAAGATGATCCAAAATCTTGGAAATAGAATAGACAAAATGCAAGAAACATTTAACAAGGACCTAGAAGAACTAAAAAGCAAACAAACAGTGATGAACAACACAATAAATGAAATTTAAAATTCTCTAGAAGGAATCAATAGCAGAATAACTGAGGCATAAAAACGGATAAGTGACCTGAAACATAATATAGTGGAAATAACTACTGCAGAGAAGAATAAAGAAAAAAGAATGAAAAGAACTGAGGACAGTCTCAGAGACCTCTGGGACAACTATAACGCACCAACATTCGAATTACAGGGGTCGCAGAAGAAGAGAAAAAGGGACTGAGAAAATATTTGAAGGGATTATAGTTGAAAACTTCCATGATGTGGGAAAGGAAATAGTTCAAGTCCAGGAAGCACAGAGAGTTCCATAAAGGATAAATCCAAGGAGAAACATGCCAAGACACATGTTAGTCAAACAATCAAAAATCAAATACAAAGAAAAAATAAAAGCAGCAAGGGAAAAACAACAAATAACATACGAGGGAATCTCCATAAGGTTAACAGCTGAACTTTCAGCAGAAACTGTGCAAGCCAGAAGGGAGTGGCGGGACATATTTAAACTGATGAAAGGGAAAAACCTACAAACAAGATTACTCTACCCAGCAAGAATCTCACTCAGATTCCATGGAGAAATTAAAAACTTTACAGAGAACAAAAAGCTAAGGGAATTCAGCAGCACCAAAGCAGTTTTACAACAAATGCTAAAGGGACTTCTCTAGGCAGGAAACACAAGACAAGGAAAAGACCTACAATAATAAACCCAAAACAATTAAGAGAATAGTAGTAGGAACACACACATCGATAATTACCTTAAATGTAAATGGATTAAATGCTCCAACCAAAAGACAAAGACTGGCTGAATGGATACAAAAATAGACCCATATATATGCTGTCTGCAAGATACCCACGTCAGACCTAGGGACACATACAGACTGAAAGTAAGAGGATGGAAAAAGATATTCCATGCAAATGGAAATCAAAAGAAAGCTGGAGTAGCAATTCTCATACGAGACAAAATAGACTTTAAAATAAAGCCTACTACAAGAGACAAAGAAGGACACTACAGAATGATCAAGGGATCAATCCAAGAAGAAGATATAACAATTGTAAATTTTTATGCACCCAACATAGGAGCACCTCACTATATAAGGAAAATGCTAACAGCCATAAAAGGGGAAATTGACAGTAACAAGTCATAGTAGGGGACTTTAACACATTATTTTCACCAAGAGAGAGATCATCCAAAAAGAAGATAAATAAAGAAACACAAGCTTTAAATGATACATTAATCAAGGTGGGCTTAATTGATACTTAAAGGATATTCCATCCAAAAACAACAGAATACACTTCCTTCTCAAGTGCTCACGGAACATTCCCCAGGCTAGATCATATACTGGGTCACAAATCAAGCCTTGATTTAAGAAAACTGAAATCGTATCAAGTATCTTTTACGACCACAATGGTATAAGACTAGATAGCAATTACAGGAACAAATCTGTAAAAACTACAAACATATGGAGGCTAAACAGCACACTACTTAATAACCAAGAGATCACTGAAGAAATCAAAAAGGAAATAAAAACATACATAGAAACAAATAACAATGAAAATATGATGACACAAAACCTAAGGGATGCAACAAAAGCAGTTCTAGGAGGGAAGTTTACAGCAATACAATCCTACCTTAAGAAACAAGAAACATCTCAAATAACCTAACCTTACACCTAAAGCAATTAGAGAAAGAAGAACAAAAACACCCCAAAGTTAGCAGAAGGAAAGGAATCACAAAGATCAGATGAGAAATACGTGAAAATGAAATGAAGGAAAGAATAGCAAAGATCAATAAAATTAAAAGCTGGTTCTTTGAGAAGATAAACAAAATAGATAAAGCACTAGCCAGACTCATCAAGAAAAAAAGGGAGAAGACTCAAATCAATAGAATTAGAAATGAAAAAGGAGAAGTAACAACTGACACTGCAGAAATAGAAAGGATCATGAAAGATTACTACATGCAACAATATGCCAATAAAATGGACAACCTGGAAGAAATGGACAAATTCTTATAGAAGCACAACCTGCCAAGATTGAATCAGGAAGAAACAGAAAATATAAACAGACCAACCACAAGCCCTGAAATTGAAACAGTCATTAAAAATCTTCCAACAAACAAAAGCCCAGGACCTGATGGCTTCCAGGCAAATTCTATCAAACATTTAGAGAAGAGATAATACTTATCCTTCTCAAACTCTTCCAAAGCAAAGCAGAGGGAGGAACACTCCGAAACAAATTCTATGAGTCCACCATCACCCTGACACCAAAACCAAACAAAGATGTCACAAAAAAAGAAACTACAGGCCAATATCACTGATATACATAGATGCAAAAATCCTCAACAAAATAATAGCAAACAGAATCCAACAGCACATTAAAAAGATCATACACCATGATCAAGTGGGGTTTCTCCCAGGAATGCAAGGATCCTTCAATATACACAAATCAGTATATGTGATACACCATATTAACAAATTGAAGAATAAAAACCATATGATCATCTCAACAGATGCAGAAAAAGCTTTCAACAAAATTCAACACCCATTTATGACAAACACCCTCCAGAAAGTAGGCACAGAAGTAACTTACCTCAACATAATAAAAGCCGTATATGACAAACACACAGCCAACATCATTCTCAATGGTGAAAAACTGAAACCATTTCCAATAGGATCAGGAACAAGACAAGGTTGCCCACTCTCAGCACTATTACTCAACATTGTTTTGCAAGTTGTAGCCACAGCAATAAGAGAAGAAAAAGAAATAAAAGGAATCCAAATCAGGAAAGAAGGCATAAAGCTGTCACTGTTTGCACATGACATGATACTCTACATAGAGAATCCTAAAGACGCTACCAGAAAACTAATAGAGCTAATCAATGAATTTGGTAAAGTAGCAGGATACAAAATTAATGCACAGAGATCTCTTGCATTACTGTACATTAATGATGAAAAATCTGAAAGAGAAATTAAGGAAACACTCCCATTTCCCATTGCAACAAAAAGAATAAAATATCTAGGAATAAACCTACCTAAAGATACAAAAGACCTGTATGCAGAAAACTATAAGATGCTGGTGAAAGAAATTAAAGATACAAACAGATGGAGAGATATATGATGTTTTTGGATTAGAAGAATCAACATTGTGAAAATGACTCTACTACCCAAAGCAATCTACAGATTCAATGCAATCGCTATTAAACTACCACTGGCATTTTTCATAGAACTAGAACAAAGAAAATTGCACAGTTTGAATGGAAACACAAAAGACCCCAAATAGCCAAAGCAATCTTGAGAAAGAAAAATGGAGCTGGAGCAATCAGGCTCCTTGACTTCAGACTATACTACAAAGTTAAAATAATCAAGACAGTATGGTACTGGCACAAAAACAGAAAGAGAGATCAATGACACAGGATAGAGGGTCCAGAGAAAAACCCACGCACATATGATCACCTTAGTTTTGATAATGGAGGCAAGAATATAGAGTGGAGAAAAGATAGCCTCTTCAATAAGTGGTGCTGGGAAAGCTGGACAGCTACCTGTAAAAGAATGAAATTAGGATACTCCATAACACCCTACACAAAAATAAACTCAAGATGGATTAAAGACCTAAATGTAAGGCCAGACACTATCAAACTCTTAGTGGAAAACATAGGCAGAACACTTTATGACATAAATCACAGCAAGATCCTTTTTGACCCATCTCCTAGAGAAAGGAAAATTAAAACAAAGATAAATAAATGGGGCCTAATGAAACTTAAAAGCTTTTGCACAGCAAAGGAAACTGTAAACAAGATGAAAAGACAACCCTCAGAATGGGAGAAAATATTTGCAAATGAAGCAACTGACAAAGGATTAATCCTCAAAATTTACAAGCAGCTCATGAAGGTCAATATCAGAAAAACAAAAACCCAATCCAAAAATGGGCAGAAGACGGGAAGAGAAATTTCTCCAAAGACAATATGCAGATTGCCAACAAACATATGAAGGGATGCGCAACATCATTAATCATGAAAGAAATGCAAATCAAAACTACAATGAGGTATCCCCTCACACCAGTCAGAATTTCCATCATCCAAAAATCTACAAACAATAAATGCTGGAGAGGGTATGGAGAAAAGGGAACCCTCTTGCACTGTTGGTAGGAATGTAAATTGATACAGCCATTATGGATAACAGTATGGAGGTTCCTTAAAAAAACTAAAAGCAGAACTACCATACGACCCAGCAATCCCACTACTGGGCATATACCGTGAGAAAACCATAATTCAAAAAGAGTCATGTACCACAATGTTCATTGCACCTCTCTTTACAATAGCCAGGTCATGGAAACAACCTAAGTGTCCACTGACAGATGAATGGATAAAGAAGATGTGGCACATATATACAATGGAATATTATTCAGCCATAAAAGAAACGAAATTGAGTTATTTGTAGTGAGGTGGATGGACCTAGACTATGTCATACACAGTGAAGTAAGTCAGAAACAGAAAAATGCCATATGCTAACACATATATATGGAATCTAAAAAAAATGGTTATGAAGAACCTAGGGGCAGGAGAGTAATAAAGACACAGACCTACTACAGAATGGACTTGAGGACATGGGGAGGGGGAAGGGTAATCTGGGACGACATGAGAGAGTGGCATGGACTTACATATACTACCAAATATAACATACATAGCTAGTAGGAAGCAGCTGCATAGCACAGGGAGATCATCTCTGTGCTTTGTGACCACCTGAAGGGATGGGTTAGGGAGGATGGGAGGGAGGGAGACACAAGAGGGAAGAGATATGGGGATATATGTATATGTATAGCTGATTCACTTTGTTAGAAAGCAGAAACTAACACAGCATTGTAAAGCAGTTTTATTCCAATAAAGATGTTAAAAAGAAAGACCCCAAAACTACACTGATATATATTGAAACTTCAGAAAATCAAAGGTAAACAAAAAATCTTGAAAGAACCAGAGGATAAAAACACTCTACCTATAGAGTAACAAGGTAAGAATTACATCTGAATTCTCCCTAGAAACCATGCACAGAAGAGAAAAATGAAGTGAAATGTTTAAACTATTAAGGAAAAAAACCCTACCAACATAGAATTCTATACATTGCAAAACTGTCATTCAAATGTGAAGGAAATACACTTTCTCAGACAAAAAAAATGGGAGAATCTGTTGCCAACAGATCTGTCTTAAAAGAAATGTTCAAAGAAGTTTTTTCAGAAAGAAATAATATAAGCCAGAAACTCAGACCAACATAAAGAAAGGAAGAGCATTGAAAAAGGGATAAGGGAAGGTAAAATACAATATTTTTCTTATTTATAATAACAGTTTGTTCAAAGTAATAACAGCTGGGTTTATAAACACCATATAATACACTTTTATTTAACTTTCTCTTAATCATACATCCCAATGTATATTGAAATTACAGAAACTCGATCCTAGTAGGATTTTTCCTGGAATGCTTGACAGAACTAAGTCCAGAATAAAACTCTTAGGAGGCAGTTACTAAATTCATGTTGATGGATTAACTGAATGATTCCCTATATTGTATAGTACTCTATGGTTCGCACTTAATTCTCACCTATTATTTGATATCTTTACTTCCCATTCAAGCCAACAGTGAGTTAGATACTTTACAGATAAGGAAGTTGAGGCTCAGAGAGGGTCTACGATTTATTCAAGCTTCCTGGTTCCATGTATTTTGTCATTACTACTATTCCATAGTTTCTGAATGAATGATTATTTTAAAGAAAGGATGGAAATTCATTTCCTTTTACACTGGCTTAACATAATGTGCTCTGGTGGAGCAGATGATTGAGTAGAAGGATGTGCATTCATTCCTTCTTACAAGAACACTGGAATCACAACTAACTACTGAACAACTATCAACCAAAAAACACTGGAACCTACCAAAAAAGATACCCTACATTCAAAGACAAAGGAGAAGCCATGACAAGATGGTAGGAGGGGTGCAATCAGGATAAAATCAAATCCCATACCCACCAGGTGGGTGACCCACAGACTGGAAAACAGTTATACCACAGAAGTTCTCCCACTGGAGTGGAAGTTCTAAGCCCCACGCCAGGCTTTCCAGGCTGCTGGCCCAGCAACAGGAGGAGGAGTCCCCCGCGATTTTGGCTTTGAAGGCCAGCGGGATTTGATTGCAGGATTTCTACAAGACTGGGGGAAACAGAAACTCCACTCTTGGAGGGCACTCACAAAGTCTTGTGCATACCAGCAATGAGGGGAAAAAAGCAGTGACCCCATAAGAGACTGGGCCAGATCTACCTGCTAGTATTGGAGGGTCTCCTGCAGAGGTGGGGGGCAGCTGTGGCTCACTGTGGGGACAAAGACACTGGCAGCAGAAGTTCTGGGAAGTACTCACTGCCCTGAGCCCTCCCAGAGGCCACCATTAGCCTCACGAAACAGCCTGTAGGCTCCAGTGCCACGTCGCCTCAGGCCAAATGACCAACAGAGAGGGAACATAGCCCCACCCATAAGCAGACAAGCAGATTAAAGTTTTACTGCGCATGGTCCTGCCCATCAGAGGGACAAGACCCAACACCAGTCCCTCCCATCAGAAAGCTTGCAAAAGCTACTTAGATAGCTTCATCCACCAGCGGACAGACAGAAGCAAGAGGAGCTACAATCCTGCAGCCTGCAGAATGAAAACCACAATCACAGAAAGTTAGACAAAATGAAACAGAAGAGGATTCTGTCCCAGATGAAGGAAGAAGATAAAACCCCAGAAAAACAACTAAGTGAAGTGGAGATACGCAACCTTCCAGAAAAAGAATTCAGAATAATGATAGGGAAGATGATCCAGGATCTCAGAAATGGAGGCATGCATCGAGAAAATTCAAGAAATGTTTAACAAAGACCTAGAAGAACTAAAGAACAGAGATGAAAAATTCAATAACTGAAATGAAAAATACACTAGAAGGAATCAATAGCAGAATAACTGAGGCAGAGAACGAATAAGTGACCTAGAAGACAGAAAGGTGGAAATCACTGCCACAGAATACAGAAAAAAGAATGAAAACAAATGAAGACAGTCTAAGAGACCACTGGGACAACATTAAACACACCAACATTTGCATTACAGGGATCACAGAAGGAGAAGAGAGAGAAAAAGGACCTGAGAAAATATTTGAAGAGATAATAGCTGGAAACTTCCCTAACATAGGAAAGGAAACAGTCACCCAAGTCCAGGAAGCACAGAGTCTCAGGCAGGATAAACGCAAGGAGGCACACACTGAGACACGTAGCAATCAAATTGATAGCAAACTAAAAACAAAGAAAAAGTATTAAAAGCAACAAGGGAAAAGTGACAAATAACATACAAGCGAACTCCCATAAGGTTATCAGCTGACTGCTCAGCAGAAACTCTGCAGGTCAGAAAGGAGTGGCATGATATATTTAAAGTGATGAAAGCAAAGAAACTACAACCAAGAATACCCTATCCAGCAAGGCTCTCATTCAGATTTGATGCAGAAATCAAAAGCTTTACAGACAAGCAAAAGCTAAGAGAATTCAGCACCGCAGCCCAGCTTTGCAACAAATGCTAAAGTAACTCTTCTAGGCGGGAAAGAGACCAGTAACTTAAAACGACATTGTACGTAAATAGACTGCTATATCAAAACTTCATAGGAACAGTAAACCCCAAAACTACAATAGATATACACATAAAAAAGAAAAAGCAACCCAAACACAACACTAAAGATGGTCATCAAACCACAAGAGAACAAGAGGAAGGGAAGAAAAAAGACCTACAAAAACAAACCCAGAACAATTAAGAAAATGGCAATAGGAACATACATATCGATAATTACCTTAAATGTATATGGATTAAATGCTCCAACCAAAAGACACAGACTTAATGGATACAAAAAGAAGACCCATATAAATGCTGTCTATAAAAGACCCACTTCAGATCTAGGGACACAGACAAAGTGAGGGGATGGAAAAAGATATTCCATGCAAACTGAAATCAAAACAAAGCTGGAGTAGCAATACTTATATCAGACAAAATAGACTTTAAAATAAAGACTGTTATAAGTGACAAAGGACACAACCTAATGATCAAAAGGGATCAATCCAATAAGATATAACGATTGTAAATATATATGCATCCAACATAGAAGCACCTCAATATATAAGGCAAATACTAACAGCCATAAAGGGAGAAATCAACAGTAACACAATAAATAGTGGGGGACTTTAACACCCCACTTTCATCAATGGACAGATCACCCAGACAGAAAATCAATAAGGAAACATAGGCCTTAAATGACACATTAGAGCAGATGGACTTAACTGATATTTATAGAGCACTCCATCCAAAAGCAGCAGAATACACTTTCTTCTCAAGTGCACATGGAACATTCTCCATGATTGACCACATGCTGGGCCACAAAACGAGCCTTGGTAAATTTAAGGAAACTGAAAACATATCAAGCATCTTTTCTGACCACAACATTATGAAATTAGAAGTCAACTACAAGAAAAAACTGTAAAAACACGAATGTGTAGAGGCTAAACAATACGTTACTAAACAACCAATGAATCACTGAAGAAATCAAAGAGGAAATCAAAAAATACCTAGAGACAAATGAAAATGATAGAACAATGATCCAAAACATATGGGATGCAGCAAAAGCAGTTCTAAGACGGAAGTTTACAGAGATACAATCTTACCTCAGGAAACAAGAAATATCTCAAATAAACAACATAATTTTACCCCTAAAGCAACTAGAGAAAGAAGAACTAACAAAACCTAAAGTTAGTAGAAGGAAAGAATCATAAAGACCAGAGCAGAAATAAATGAAATAGAGACAAGGAAAACAATAGCAAAGATCAATGAAACTAAAAGCTTGTTCTTTGAAAAGATAAACAGAATTGATAATAAACCACTACCCAAATTCATCAAGAAAGGGAGAGGACGCAAATCAGTAAAATTAGAAACAAAAAAAGAGAAGTTACAATGGACCCCATAGAAATACAAAGCATCATAAGAGACTCCTACAAGCAACTGTATGCCAATAAAATGGATGACCTGGAAGAAATGCACAAATTCTTAGAAAGGTACAATCTCCCAAGACTGAACCAGGAAGAAATAGAAAATATAAACAGACCAATCACATGCACTGAAATTGAAACTGTGATTAAAAAACTCCCAACAAATTCCAGGACCTGATTCCTTCACAGGTGAATTCTATCATTTAAAGAACTAACACCTATCCTTCTGAAACTCATCCAAAAAATTGCAGAGTAAGGAAAACTCGCAAACTCATTCTGTGAGGCCACCATCACCCTGATACCTAAAACAAAGTTACAACAAAAAAAGAAAATTACAGGCCAATATCACTGATGAACGTAGGCGCAAAAATCCTCAACAAAATATTAGCATCTGAATTGCTAAAATACCACCATGATCAAGTGGGATTTATCCCAGTGATGCAAGGATTTTTCAGTATCTGCAAATCAATCAGTGTGATACACCATTATCAACAAATTGAAGAATAAAAACCATATAATCATCTCAATAGATACAGAAAAAGCTTTTGACAAAATTCAACACACATTTATGATAAAAACTCTCCAGAAATTAGGCATAGAGGGAACATTCCTCAACATAATAAAGACCATATACAACAAACCTACAAATAACATCATCAATGGTGAAAAACTGAAAGCATTTCCTGTAAGATCAGGAATAAGACAAGGATGTCTACTCTCACCACTATTATTCAACATAGTTTTGGAAGTCCTAGCTATGGTAATCAGAGAAGAAAAAGAAAAGGAATACAGGTTAGAAAAGAAGAAGTAAAACTGTCACTGTTTGCAGATGCCATGCTACTATACGTAGAAAATCCTAAAGACACTACCAGAAAACTACTAGAGCTCATCAATGAATCTGGTAAAGTTGCAGGTTACAAAATTAATACACAGAAATCTATTGCATTTCTATACACTAACGACAAAAGACTGGAAGGAGAAATTCAAGAAACAATCCCATTTACCATCGCATCAAAAAGAATAAAATACCTAGGAATAAACCTACCTAAGGAGGCAAAAGACCTATACTCCAAAAACTGTAAGATGCTGATGAAAGAAACTGAAGACAACACAAACAGATGGAAAGACACCATGTTCTTGGATTGGAAAAGTCAATACTGTAAAAATGACTATACTACCCATGGCAATCTACAGATTCAGTGCAATCCCTATCAAATTACCAATGGCATTTTTCACAGAACTAGAAAAATCTTAAAATTTGTATGGAGACATAAAAGACACTGAATAGCCAAAGCAATCTTGAGAAACAAAAGCAGAGCTGGAAGAATTGGGCTCCCTGACTTCAGACTATACTACAAAGCTATAGTCATCAAAATAGTATGGTACTGGCACAAAAATAGAAATACAGATCAATGGAACAGGATAGAAAGCCCAGAAATAAACCCACGCACCTATGGTCAATTAATCTACAACAAAGGAGGCAAGACTATACAATGGGGGAAAGACAGTCTCTTCAATACATGGTGCTGGGAAACCAGGACAGCTACATGTAATGAAAACAAAATTACAACATTCTTTAACATCATATACAAAAATAAGCTCAAAATGGATTAAAGACCTAAATGCAAGACCAAACACTATAAAACTCTTAGAGGAAATATAGGCAGAACACTCTGACATAAACTGCAGCAATATCTTTTTGATCCATCTTTCAGAGTAATGGAAATAAAAACAAAAATATACAAATGGGACCTAACTGAACTCAAAAGCTTTTGCACAGCAAAGGAAACCATAAACAAAACGAAGATAATTCACAGATTGGGAGAAAATATTTGTAAATGATGTGACTGACATACGATTAGTCTCCAAAATTTACAAAAGCTCATGTGGCTTAATATCTTCAAAGCAAATAACCCCATCAAAAAATGGGCAGAAGAACTAAATAGACATTTCTCCAAAGAAGACATATAGATGGTCAAGAGTCGCATGAAAAGATGTTCAACATTACTAATTATTAGAGAAATGCAAATCAAAACTACAATGAGATATCATCTCGTGCCAGTCAAAATGGCTATCATCAAAAAATCCACCAACAATAAATGCTGGAGAGGGCATGGAGAGAAGGGAACCATCCTCCATTGCTGGTGAGACTGTAAATTGGTACAGCCACTATGCAGAACAGTATGGAGATTCCTTAAAAAACTAAAAATAGAGTTGCCGTATGATCCTGCAATCCCCCTCCTAGGCATACATCTGGACAAAAACGTGATCTGAAAGGATACATGCACCCGAACGTTCATCGCAGCACTGTTTACAACAGCCAAGACATGGAAGCAAGCAAAATGTCCAGCAACAGAGGAATGGATAAAGAAGATGTGGTACATATATGCAGTGGAATATTAGTCAGCCATTAAAAAGAATAAAATAATGCCATTTGCAGCAACATGGATGGACCTAGACATTGTCATACTGAGTGAGGTAAGTCAGACAGAGAAATATCTTATGATATCACTTACATGTGGACCCTAAAAAGAAATTATACAAATGTACTTCTTTACAAAACAGAAACAGACTAACAGACTTAGAGAACTGAACTTATGGTTATCAGGGGAGAAGAGTGGGGGGAAGGGACAGTTAGGGGGTTTGGGATTCACATGTACACACTGCTATATTAAAATGGATAACCAACAAGGACTTACTGCATAGCACAGGGAACTCCGCTCAGTATCATGTAACAACCTAAATGGGAAAAGAATTTGGAAAAGAATAGATACGTGTATACATATAACTGAATCACTTTGCTGTACACCTAAAACTAACACAACATTGTAAATCAACTATACTCCAATATAAAACAAAAAGTTAAAGGAAAAAGATAATGTGCTTTATGTGTAGACATCATTTTCCTAAATGCATTTACCTCTGCTTACGTTCCCCATACACTTATCATTTTTAATGATTCTCTCCTTAATAAGGATACCTTCTAAGAAATATATCCAAGGATTTTTTTTGCAGTTAATGTACTATAGAAAGCTAATGATCATTGATCACCAACACTTGTTCACTACTCTGCTAAATTCATTCACAAAATGTTCACATAATTAATTAGAAAGACAGAATTTAAAACCAGATCAGAGTGAAAATTAATGTGGCTTCATATGAAAAACAGTGACCATACTCCCTGCATTGGGATGCAAT
The DNA here is from genome assembly GCF_964374135.1 of Grampus griseus. Classification (NCBI taxonomy): domain Eukaryota; kingdom Metazoa; phylum Chordata; class Mammalia; order Artiodactyla; family Delphinidae; genus Grampus; species Grampus griseus. The sequence continues at coordinate 35,264,516 of NC_139010.1, forward strand.
GTATGAATTTTGCCATAGTCCATATACGCCCAAGGTCTTCCTATTAGAATTTTTCTTTTTTGGTTTGCTTCTTTTATGACTTGTCCAGGTACATTTTTATCAAATAGAGCTTTTAAAACAGCAACATCCTTTTACTACCAAAGATGTATTTAGTCATCTTAGGCAGTATATCAAATGCTTAAATGTACTGAACAGTCACATCTTTGGCTTTGAAATAGGAGTTCCTTTCCCATGACAATGATTTAAAGCCCTTATTTTTCAAGTGGTGCTCTTTAAGAACATAAGTGATGCACATTTATATCCTAGCTAGCTCTGAAACATTACCGTGTTGGTATTCTGAGAATCAGAGAACAAGTTGTTTAGGGAGAAATTTTATAGAACATCACTTGGTATTTCAGAGCATACAATAGAATGTGAATATGTGACTGAGCCCATTGAATGCCAGAGGAGGGTCCATCTGAATGTAAAAAGTAAAAGCCAAGTAACTTAGCGAGGGATTGAGGAAAATATGGTCCCTAGCTTAGGGACTATATAGGGACAACTTTTTTCAGCTACAATGGCTTCTCATTATATACGCTGTTTCCTCATGTCATATGTATAGAAAAATATATACTGTGATGTTTTCCTTTGCCAAATACTGCATAGAGAGCAAAAAGTGTGCTATATACAGATGGCCTTGTTAATGTGTATTTCAGTCAACTGATGACAAATGAAGCTACTATTCATACATGCCCTTTTAAGCCTGTGATGAATGAGCTAAGACGAGACTCCAGATTCTGTCTGCCAGAGTTGGAAAATAAAGGCAGACATTGCAGTGGAGTAGGAATGGGTTCTTCCCTTTGGACCACACGATATAAACTATCAGCTCCATCCTGCAGAGTGGATGAGGGCAACAGTGAATGGCCAGTGTCTAGCTAGGAAGCTGCAAGTAGCAAGGTAAAACTGTGAAGATACTTGTGAAAACTGCTCATTTGGAAAGGAAACTGAGACCTTACTTTCCTTCCTCCTTAGTTTTCTCCAGGACAAATGACCAGACAGACACAGTGTGGTCAGGGATAGGTCAAGAGGACTGAAATATTTATTGCCATACCTTTAGAGGGTTCAGGTGCTGATGGCCCATATATCTCACATGTGGAGACAGGAGAAGAGAATATATCAGGCTCCTTGTGTCTTTATAATTTTTCTTTGTTTGAACAGCTTCAGTTTAAGGGTGTTCAATTTGATTTAACTTAAGTTGACTCATAAGAGTTTAGGAAAAAATTGTAACTAAGAGTCAATGTTGAACAATAGGATTTTTAACTGAAATTCAATCTAATCCAGGGCCACTGGAATCAAGGTAAGATTCAGGTAAGAAGGACATGAATTGAAATCTGTGGGCCACTGGGAGGAAGGGACATTTCACTGGTCAGACTTTATTAACAATAAATAAAGCTTTGGTAAGGACTCTGGTGCCCTTACAGAATGATTACTCAACATTGAATAAGCAGATATGAAGAAGAGAGCAGGGCAAATTGGAAGTTAGTGTAAGAGTTTATATAAAGTAATATGAATAATTCTAAAAGTTATGTAGATTTCGGAGTATCTCACAGGAGCAGTGAGATTGAGGAAGACACCTACAAGTCTTCATGAATCAAATTTCTTAATATGAGACCATCTTTTTTCATTATTCATCCAGCCCCAAATTAAAACACAAACATCCCGTAAGTATAAGTTTAACGTGAAGTGCCCCGCCCACGGATGGTATAGTTGCTTAAGTACTGGAGTTGGGATGTGATGATATACCAGCTTGGTGGGGTTAGTAGGTAGCAGTTTTGAAGGTCTCTCCATAATGGTCAGGGCAGCAAAAAATTTCTAGATTACTTGGTAATATGTCCTCTTTAAGCTGAATTAACAGTTATCCACCTAAATATTCTCCCTTAACCCAGCTTCTGAATACTGATAATTCACCTTACAGCAAAGAACATGAACCAGGAAATCAGTGAAAAGAAAACAAAAGTCATGTACTAAGATAAGCTGTCTGAGAAATATAACTGAGCAGAAGGCCAGCAAACACAGCAGCCAGTGGCAATTAGGAGAGCTTTGTGGAGACCTGAGGATCACTGGTGAAAAATATCAACAATGTTAATGATATGTTTGGGATGAAGCCCTGGATCTTATTGCCCTGCTGTACCCCATAATCATTCAGATCTTCAACAAATATTTACTAGCGTAAAATGTGGGGGCAGGCACTGTGCCAAATACTAGAGTATTTGATGAAAAAAAGACAATATTTACTCTCAAGGAGTCACATTCTACTAAGGAATACACACAAGCAGATACAGAATCATATGCTGATTCATTCCTGGGAAATTACAGGGTTCTACAAGAGCACATTTGAAAAGCTCCTACTCCAGCCTCTGGGGATGGGCAGAGAAAAGACCAAGAGAAGTGGACTCGAGTGAGTAGGTGGCCTCAGCATAGAGAGGTAGCCACTGTATAGGCTGGCACGAATCTCAAGCAATAGAGAGTATTGCATAATGTAAAGAAAGACGTAGTCCAGAAAAATAGCACAGTGGATGAAGGTGCCAAACTCACTTCTTTACCCCAAGTTATTTTAGGAGTGTGATATGCATGTGATTGATTTGAGAGAGAAGATGAATGGTACCTTCCATGAAAGATCTTTTCTAAAGACATGGAGTTAAGAGTTCAATTCTATGAAGAGACTGAAAATACAAGAGAAAATATTTGCCACACGATACTGGGCTCCAGGTTCAAAAGTGATGGATCAAATAGTTGGATGAGAAGAAAGAATTATCAAGCATGATGAAGCTGAGATAATCAGAGAGAATATTTGAACCAAGATACTTTTGACTAGGACCATTCAAGAAGAAAAACGATAATCTGAATGATCACAGGTTAGCCAATAACAAAACTTCTAAACCCATTAGCTCCTGGTCACTGCTGGACTGCAGGATTTTCACTTCTCTGGAAGAAGTCATCCATGCCCTGAGTACACTGTGTCTCTGAGGGACTGTAATCCTGGTGCTAGGCCGGCATGTTACAAATGTTGGAAGCTGCTTATAAGTTGTACAAACTAAGTGTTTTTCTACAAGTGTCTTCTGAGACTTGATACTTGGACTCCTGAGCAACTTACTTTTAAGAGCTACTCTCTCCATATAAAAATGAGAGCAATGGGACAGAAAGAAAATTGCACGAAAGAGTTAAAGATAATTTATACACATTTAAATAGGCTAACTGTTCTAACCAGATTCTTTTCACTTCTTCCCCTATTACATTTTTCGAAGAATATTTCAAGATTGACTTCCATATCAATTGTTTGAGTTCCTTCTAAATTCATTCTCTCACTTTCCCCAGAATTTCAAATAGTATTTCTTGAGCACCTGTTACATAACAGATGTCGTGTTAAGCACTGCGGACACAATCATGAATCAGCCATAATCCCTGCCACTGTGGAACTTGCAGTCTAGTGTGTGAAATGTATAAACAAATGATTTTAATATGATAATCATGCACTAACTCTATGAGAACGCATATTACTCACCCATCCACCCACCAGGCATTCAACACACATTTATTGAATTCCATCTATGTGCCAGGTACTAGTCAGTCACTAAGAGTAAACAGGACAAATACTGACCCAGCCTGAGATTCTAACTAATTAGGATCTTCTTTAGTGGATAAGCGAGTGCCTTGCGTAGTCCACACAATAGAACTGACATATTAAACTGCTTTAGAAGCACAGCAAGCTTTGTACTGGGCAGATAAAGAAACTCAAATGGATGACAAATAGTACAAAACATGGAGACACAATAATTCATGAGATGTTTGAGGATGGACAGCAACCACACAAAATATAACTAGAGTGCTGACTGTGAACTGTCTACAGTGCACTGGTTCTATGGGAAGTCTACTAGGAGCTCTGTAAGCAAAAAATTTCATGAAAAAACAAAATCAGGAAATACGATAAAAATTGAATAGATTTATTTACTGCAGAATTTCTCTCTGCCTTTAATACGGAGAAGCAAATATACATCCAAGAGAGGTCTAGAGCTTGCAGAATTAATGGATTATTTGACTAGGGAATACCTTTTTCATAAAGCATTTTTCAAGGCTACCATTCTGTGGAGCACACCTTTGAAAATGATGGGCCAGAGCAGAGACCAGGCCAGCATGGAGCTGTTGATAGAGCTAGTTAGGTTTGTTTGAATCACGCTGTGAAAGGCTGTTGGGCAATACAGTTTGTACTCTACTGACTAGATGCATGTGGAGAAGGAAAACAATGGATTTCCATGTTTTTATTTTTCTTTGAACTAAACTAGTTTACTTCCTAAAAATGTTTAACCCTGAAGCATTCAATAGAAAGAAGTATACAGGAAACAATACACCAGATACGCATGTGCCTTAATTTGAAATTTATCAGCTATTAATATTTTGACATATTTGCTTTAGATCATATTTTAAAGAGTTAATTATATCAGCAACTGCAGATCTCAAAAACAATTTTGAGTAAAAACAAAAATCAAGTTGCAGAATGTATTCTATAGTACCATATATAAAGTTTAGACACCTGCAAATATTACCATACAATGTTTGTGGATTCACAAATATATGCTAAAATACAGAAGTGTTCATGAGAATTACAAACACTGAGTTGCAGATTGCAAATTTCTCTAGAGATAATGGGAAGGAAGTGTTTTCAACTGTGTCTAAAATATTTAATTCCTGAATGAAAATAAAAATAGTATCTGAAATATATAAGAAACAATGCTAATTTATAAAGCTGGGTGATGATTGTCTTAGGTCCATTTCCCTGGGAATAGAATTTGAGACAGTGATTTGTAGACACTTGAGAATAACTCCTAAAAGAAAATGAGGAAATAAGGATTGGGCACAGGGAAAAATGCTCAGAATAGGGGCACCATCTGAACCCACAGGGATGTCTGAAGCTGGGATGACGCTTCAGAGATTTCCCAAATTGAGGCAAGGGTGTTGAGTACTGAGACCTTTGCCTTGACCAGTCAGCTTTCGGCTGACCCTGAGAAGGAGGTCAAAGCCTGGGCAAGGCATTTTGCTTCAGCCAAGAGCAATTCAAGGCACAGCTCTAGCCTTCAGCTGTGGGGTCATGTACGCATTGCTTGGGTCTGCAAGGCACATCTGTGCAGTATACCAACCACAGCTTCCACTACAATGCTGCACCTTGTGTCATTTTATTACTATTTGTATGTTTAAAATATTTCATACTTACTCAAACCTCAGCATTAAAAAAAGAGAAAAACAGCCTTCCAATCTTTAGTTAACAGTATTTCCCAAAGCATTCCCCCAACACAAAGACATACACACACCCACAACGTAAGTGCTGGGTGTAATCAGGTCACATACTTACTATTTTGCTTTCTGTTTTCTCTATGTTTCTGGCAACTGGAGACTCTTCTGTCTCCCTCTCCCACTCGCTGGTTTGGAAAGCTTTGTAATGTATTTTTAAAAGCACAATTTACTCAGCATATTTACCTTTTTGCTACAGGAGAGCTTAGCTGGCCTTCTTACTGGAACATGGCTGTTTTCCCTGAAGTGTCAATTCTGAAGTGATTCTAAAGAAAAGAAATCAAGATAATTCCATTATTGGACTATAGCACCATTCCTTAATCATCTCAATTTCCCTCGCTCTGTCCCAGTATAAAAAGCTTCAATTCCATACAGAATTGTATCGTTTTATTTTGCCTTTTTGTGGTCAGTACCATAAGGTCCACTAAGGTCCATATACCCACCAAATCAGGGTCCATAAACTATGGCCCAAGGGACAAATAGGGACTGCTGCTTGTTTTTGTCACACAGGGATGATGCTCATTCATTTACATACTGTCTGTGGTAGCTCTGCCCTGCAATTGCAGAGCCGATAGCCGTGATACCAACTTATACCCCACAAGGCTTGAAGTACTTACTATCCGGCCCTTTACAGAAAATGTTTACCATCCCTGCTTTAAAAGCCCCGGCGTCTTACATTTTGCTTTTAGAAAATCTGTGAGTGGTGAACACAGCAGTGGATAGGTTTATCACATTTGGCTATGTGACCTTTCTCCATTGTTTTTCAAACAGAAACTAAAAAATGTATTAATGCCGGTTGCACGGGCAATACTTTCTTGTATCTCTCCCAGAGAAGTCTTAACTGCAAGAGGCCGCTGTGGGGAAGCCATTTCTTGTCCTAAAATATGTCTCAACTACAACAAGGGAAAAGTCAAGGAGAAAACGGTTTTCAGATCTACTTTTGCAGTCTGTAGACAACCACCAATTACTGATTTGGGCAATAAACAGTAGTGGCTTATATCTGAATATACACAGACACAAACACACGTATGACATTACGTCATGGGAATTGGCTGCTTGCCTTCTTCTTTTTTTTTAACGTTTTTATTGGAGTATAACTGCTTTACAATGGTGTGTTAGTTTCTGCTTTACAACAAAGTGAATCAGTTATACGTATACATATATCCCCATATCTCTTCCCTCTTGCGTCTCCCTCCCTCCATCCTAGCTGGTCACAAAGCACCAAGCTGACTTCCCTGTGCTATGCGACTGCTCCCCACTAGCTATCTATTTTACATTTGGTGGTGTATATATGTCCATATATACACTACCACTCTCTCACTTTGTCCCAGCTTACCCCACCCCCTCCCGGTGTCCTCAAGTCCATTCTCTAGTGGGTCTGCTGCTTTATTCCCGTCTAGCCCCTAGGTTCTTCGTGACATTTTTTTTTTTTTTTAGATTCCATATATATGTGTTACCATATGGTAATTGCTTTCCTTTTTCTGACTTACTTCACTCTGTATGACAGACTCTAGGTCCAACCACCTCACTACAGATAACTCAACTTCATTCCTTTCTATGGCTGAGTAATATTCCATTGTATATATGTGCCACATCTTCTTTATCCATTCATCTATTGATGGACACTTAGGTTGCTCCCATGCCCTGGCTATTGTAAATAGAGATGAAATGAATATTGTAGTACGTGACTCTTTTTGAGTTACGGTTTTCTCAGGGTATGTGCCCAGTAGTGGGATTGCTGGGTTGTATGGTAGTTCCATTTTTAGTTTTTTAAGGAACTTCCATACTGTTCTCCATAGTGGCCATATCAGTTTACATTCCCATCAACAGTGTATGAGGGTGCCCTTTTCTCCACACCCTCTCCAGCATTTATTGTTTGTAGATTTGATGATGATGGCCATTCTGACCGGTGTGAGATGATATCTCATCGTAGTTTTGATTTACGTTTCTCTAATGATTAATGATGGTGAGCATTCTTTCATGTGTTTGTTGGCAATCTGTATATCTTCTTTGCAGAAATGTCTATTTAGGTCTTCTGCCCATTTTTGGATTGGGTTGTTTTGTTTTTTTGATATTGAGCTTTACAATTGAGCTTTACAAAATCAAATATTTACAATATTTGATATTGTAAATTTTGGAGACTAATCCTTGGTCAGTTGCTTCATTTGCAAATATTTTCTTCCATTCTGAGGGCTGTCTTTTCGTCTTGTTTATGGTTTCCTTTACTGTGCAAAAGCTTTGAAGTTTCATTAGGTCCCATTTGTTTATTTTTGTTTTTATTTCCACTCCTCTAGAAGGTGGATCAAAAAGGACCTTGCTGTGATTTCTGTCATAGAGTGTCCTGCCTATGTTTTCTTCTAAGAGTTTGAAAGTGTCTGGCCTTACATTTAGCTCTTTAATCCATTTTGAGTTTATTTTTGTGTATGGTGTTAGGGAGTGCTTTAATTTCATTCTTTTACATGTAGCTGTCCAGTTTTCACAGTACCACTTATTGAAAAGGCTGTGTTTTCTCCATTGTATATTCTTGCCTCCTTTATCAACGATAAGGTGACCATAGGTGTGTGGGTTTATCTCTGGGCTTTCTATCCTGTTCCATTGATCTATATTTCTGTTTCTGAGCTAGTATACTGACTTGATAACTGTAGCTTTGCAGTATACTCTGAAGTCTGGGATCCTGATTCCTCCAGCTCTGTTTTTCTTTCTCAAGATTGCTTCAGCTATTCAGGGTCTTTTGTGTTTCCATACAAACTGTGAATTTTTTTGTTCTAGTTCTGTGAAAAATGCCAGTGGTAGTTTGATAGGGATTACATTGAATCTGTAGATTGCTTTGGGTAGTAGAGTCATTTTCACAATGTTGATTCTTCCAATCCAAGAACATGGTATATCTCTCCATCTACTTGTATCATCTTTAATTTCTTTCATCAGCGTCTTATAAATTTCTGCATACAGGTCTTTTGTCTCCTTAGGTAGGTTTATTCCTAGGTATTTTATTCTTTATGTTGCATTGGTAAATGGGAGTGTTTTCTTAATTTCACTTTCAAATTTTTCATTATTAGTGTATAGGAATGCAAGAGATTTCTGTGAGACTTTTCTCTCCTGCTACTTTACCAAATTCATTGATCAGCTCTAGTAGTTTTTTGGTAGCATCTTTAGGAATCTCTATGTATAGTATCATGTCATCTGCAAACAGTGACAGCTTTACTACTTCTTTTCCAATTTGGATTCCATTTATTTCTTTTCCTTCTCTGATTGCTGTGGCTAAAACTTCCAAAATTATGTTGAATAATAGTGGTGAGAGTGGGCAACCTTGTCTTCTTCCTGATTTTAGTGGGAATGGTTCCAGTTTTTCACCATTGAGGATGACGTTGGCTGTGGGTTTGTCATATATGGCCTTTATTATGCTGAGGTAAGTTCCCTCTATGCCTACTTTCAGGAAGATTTTTTTTATCATAAATGAGTGTTGAATTTTGTTGAAAGATTTCTCTGCATCTATTGATATTATCATACAGTTTTTCTTCTTCCATTTGTTATATGGTGTATCACATTGATTGAGTATACTGAAGAATCCTTGCATTTCTGGAATAAACCCCACTTGATCATGGTGTATGATCCTTTTAAGGTGCTGCCAGATTCTGATTGCTAGTATTTTGTTGAGGATTTTTGCATTTATGTTCATCAGAGTTATTGGTCTGTAGTTTTCTTTTTTTGTGACATCTTGGTCTGGTTCAGGTATCAGGGTGATGGTGGCCTTGCTGAATGAGTTTGGGAGTGCTCTTCTCTGCTATATTTTGGAAGAGTTTGAGAAGGATAGGTGTTAGCTCTTCTCTAAATGTTTGACAGAATTTGCCTGTGAAGCCATCTGGTCCTGGGCTGTAGTTTGTTGGAAGATTTTTAATCACAGTTTCAATTTCAGTGCTTGTGATTGGCCTGTTCATATTTTCTATTTTTTCCTGGTTCAGTCTCGGAAGGTTGTGCATTTCTAAGAATTTGTCTATTTCTTCCAGGTTGTCCATTTTACTGGCATATAGTTGCTTGTAGTGATCTCTCATGAACCTTTGTATTTCTGCAGTGTCAGTTGTTACATCCCCTTTTTCATTTCTAATTCTATTGATTTCAGTCTTCTCCCTTTTTTTCTTGATGACTCTGGCTAATGGTTTATCAATTTTGTTTATCTACTCAAAGAACTAGCTTTTAGTTTTATTGATCTTCGCTATCATTTCCTTCATTTCTTTTTCATTTATTTCTGATCTGAGCTTTATAATTTCTTTCCTTCTGCTAACTTTGGGGATTTTTGTTCTTCTTTCTCTAACTGCTTTAGGTGCAAGGTTAGGTTGCTTATTTGAGGTGTTTCTTGTTTCTTAAGATAGGATTGTATTTCTATAAACTTCGCTTTTAGAACTGCTTTTGCTGCATCTCATAGGTTTTGGGTCGTGTTCTCATTGTCATTTGTTTGCAGGTATTTTTTGATTTCCTCTTTGATTTCTTCAGTGATCTCTTGGTTATTATGTAGTGTATTGTTTAGCCTCCATGTGTTTGTATTTTTTACAGATTTCTTCCAGTAATTGATATCTAGTCTCGGAGCATTGTGGTCAGAAAAGATACTTGATACAACTTCTATTTTCTTAAATTTACTAAGGCTTGACTTGTGACCCAAGATATGATCTATCCTGGAGAATGTTCCGTGAGCACTTGAGAAGAAAGTGTATTCTGTTGTTTTTGGATGGAATGTTGTATAAATACCAGTTACATCCATCTTGTATAATGTATCACTTAAAGCTTGTGTTTTCTTATTTTCATTTTGCATGATCTGTCCATTGGTGAAAGTGGGGTGTTAATGTCCTCTACTATGATTGTGTTACTGTCGATTTCCCCTTTTACAGCTGTTAGTATTCGCTTTATGTATTGAGGTGCTCCTATGTGGGGTGCATAAATATTTACAATTGTTACATCTTTTTCTTGGATTGATCCTTTGATCATTATGTAGTGTCCTTCTTTGTCTCTTATAATAGTCTTGGTTTTAAAGTCTATTTTGTCTGATATAAGAATTGCTACTCCAGCTTCTTTTGATTTCCAGTTGCATGGAATACCTTTTTTCATCCCCTCACTTCCAGTGTATGTGTCTCTAGGTCTGAAGTGGGTCTCTTGTAGACAGCATATATACGGGTCTTGTTTTCATATCCATTCAGCCAGTCTATGTCTTTTCGGTGGAGCATTTAATGCATTTACATTTAAGGTAATTATCAATATGTATGTTCCAATTACCATTTTCTTAATTGTTTTGGGTTTGTTATTGTAGGTCTTTTCCTTCTCTTGTGTTTCCTGCCTAGAGAAGTTCCTTTAGCATTTGTTGTAAAGCCGGTTTGGTTGTGCTGAATTCTCTTAGCTTTTGCTTGTCTGTAAAGGTTTTAATTTCTCCATCAGTCTGAATGAGATCCTTGCTGAGTAATCTTGGTTGTAGGTATTTCCCTTTCATAACTGTAAATATGTCCTGCCAGTCCCTTCTGGCTTGCAGAGTTTCTGCTGAAAGATCAGCTGTTAACCTTACAGGGATTCTTTGTATGTTATTTGTTGTTTTTCCTTTGCTGCTTTTAATATTTTTTCTTTGTATTTAATAGTTTGATTAATATTTGTCTTGGTGTGTTTCTCCTTTGAGTTATCCTATATGGGACTCACTGTGCATCCTAGACTTCGTTAACTATCTCCTTACCCATATTAGGGAAATTTTCAACTATAATCTATTCAAATATTTTCTCAGTCCCTTTCTTTTTCTCTTCTTCTTCTGGGACCCCTATAATTCGAATGTTGGTGCATTTAATATTGTCCCAGAGATCTCTGAGACTGTCCTCAATTGTTTTCATTCTTTTTTATTTTGCTCTGCAGTAGTTATTTCCACTATTTTATCTTCTAGGTCACTTATCCATTCTTCTGCCTCAGTTATTCTGCTATTGATTCCTTCTAGAGAATTTTTAACTTCATTTATTTTGTCATTCATGATTGTTTGCTCTTTAGTTCTTCTAGGTCCTGGTTAAACGTTTCTTATATTTTCTCCATTCTATTTCCAAGATTTTGCATCTTTACTATCATTACTCTGAATTCTTTTTCAGGTAGACTGCCTGTTTCCTCCTCATTTGTTAGGTCTGGTGGGTTTTTGCCTTGCTCGTTCATCTGCTGTGTGTTTCTCTGTCTTCTCATTTTTCTTAACTTACTGTGTTTGGGGTCTCCCCTTTTTGCAGGCTGCAGGTTTGTACTTTTCACTGTTTTTGACGTCTGCCCGCAGTGGCTAAGGTTGGTTCAGTGGGTTGTGTAGCCTTCCTTGTGGAGGGGAGTAGTGCATGTTTTCTGGTGGATGACACTGGATTATGTCTTTCTCGTGGGCAGGTCCAAATCTTGTGGTGTGTTTTGGGGTGTCTGAGACCTTATTATGATTTTAGGCAGCCTCTCTGCTAATGGGTGGGGTTGTGTTCCTCTCTTGCTAGTTGGTTGGCATAGGGTGTCCAGCACTGTAGCTTGCTGGTCGTTGAGTGGAGCTGGGTCTTGGCCTTGAGATGGAGATCTCTGGGAGATTTTCATCATTTGATATTAGGTGGAGCTGGGAGGTCTCTGGTTGACCAATGTCCTGAACTTGGCTCTCCCACCTTAGAGGCACAGCCTTGATGTGTGGCTGGAGCACCAAGAGCCTGTAATTCACACGGCTCAGAATAAAAGGGAGAAAATAAGAAGGCAAGAAAGAGAAAGAAAAAAAAAGTTATTAATAAAAAACAAAAAATTAAAAAACTTTAAAGTTATTTAAAAAGAAATAGGACAGCCAAACCAAAAGACAAATCCACCAATGATAAGAAGCACTGAAAACTATACTAGAAAAAACAAAAACCGGAGAGACAGAACCCTAGGACAAGTGGTAAAAGCAAAGCTGTACAGATAAAATCACACACAGAAGCATACAGATACACAATCTCAAAAAGAGAAAAAGGTAAAGAAGTATATGTATCATTGCTCCGAAAGTCCACCTCCTCAATTTGGGATGATTCGTTGTCTGTTCAGGTATTCCACAGGTGCAGGGTACATCCAGTTGACTGTGGAGATTTAATCTGCTGCTCCAGAGGCTGCTGGGAGAGACTTCCTTTTCTCTTCTTTGTTCACACAGCTCCAAGGATTCAGCTTTGGATTTGGCCCCGCCTCCTGTGTGTAGGTCACCTGAGGGCATCTGTTCTTGGCTCAGACAGTACAGGGTTAAAGGAACAGCTGATTAAGGTGCTCTGTCTCACTCTGGCATGGGGGAGGGAGGGATACGGAGTACGGAGCCAGCCTGCTGCAGCAGAGGCCAGCGTGATGCTGCATCAGCCTGAGACATGCTGTGTGTTCTCCCGGGGAAGTTGTCCCTGGATCACGGGACCCTGGCAGTGGTGGGCTGCACAGGCTCCCAGGAGGGGATGTGTGGATCGTGACCTGTGCTTGCACACAGGCTTCTTGGTGGCGGCAGCAGCAGCCTTAGCGTCTCATGCCCGTCTCTGGGGTCCGCGCTGATAGCCGCAGCTCGTGCCCATCTCTGGAGCTCCTTTAAGCAGCGCTCTTAATCCCCTCTCCTTGCGCACCAGGAAACAAAGAGGCAAGAAAAAGTCTATTGCCTTTTTGGCAATTCCAGACCTTTTCCCAGACTCCCTCCTGGCTAGCCGTAGTGCACTATCCCCCTTCAGGCTGTGTTCAGGCAGCCAACCCCAGTCCTCTCCCTGGGATCTGGCCAAAGCTGGAGCCTCAGCTCCCAGCCCCCACCCATCCTGGCGGGTGAGTAGACAAGCCTCTCAGGCTCATGAGTGCTGGTCGGCACCGATCCTCTGTGCAGGAATCTCTCCTCTTTGCCCCCTGCACCCCCGTTGCTGTGCTCTCCTCCGTGCCTCTGAAGCATCCCGTCTCCGCCAGCTGAAGTGTCGGCCCGTGAATGGGCTTCCTATTCTGTAGAAACCTTTCCTACTTCACGGCTCCCTCCCACTGGTGCAGGTCCCGTCCCTATCCTTTTGTCTCTGTTTATTCTTTCTTTTGCCCTACCCAGGTACGTGGGGAGTTTCTTGCCTCTTGGGAAGTCTGAGGTCTTCTGCCAGCGTTCAGTAGGTGTTCTGTAGGAGTTGTTCCACATGTAGATGTATTTCTGATATATTTGTGGAGAGAAAGGTGATCTCCATGTCTTACTCTTCCGCCATCTTGAAGCTGGTGTTGGCTGCTTGCCTTCTGTATGGACGGAACCCACTGGGATGTCACCCAGGAGCATCTTGTCTGATGCTGATATACATTTATCTCTTTTATTCATAAGCTTAAAATTGCATTTCATACTCTTTTCTAATAAGTATAGTTTGAGAAATCTCATCAGCACACAAGACTGGAATAAGGCAAGCAACTTTTATAGATATATAGAAATAGACATATAAAATGTACATATAAATTTGGATATGGGAATAGAGGCCCATATACATGTATGCATTCCTCTCAATCTTGCTAGTTATACTTTTCTCCTTCCTTAATGATGTGGACCTTTCCATGGGTCTTATGCCAGTTTTTATTTACATAATTATTCTGAATGAAGGGATGGCCATCCAGATCACCTACATGTTTATCCATTAATTGGGTGGACCTATTTCCTTTATCTTTTTCCTCAGTACCACTTGATTTCTGATAGCATCCTTTGATCAGACCTTAAGCTCAACAGCTGGCTGATGTAAGTTTACATGGTGAGTTCTGAGGTCCAGACATGGTGTGCTTAGAGAGCAAGATATGCAGGCAGCAGAGCTAGGACGTTTGCCTCCACTGTTTTTCTTGTTGACAAGGTCTCTGAGCTGGGGTGATTTCTCTACATGACTTTTTTGCTTGACTAGGAACACAGAACCTCTTCTGGTCAACTGTCTCCGCAACTTGAGGGAGAATCCCCATACTAGGACTGTTTCCTGTGGCTGAAGATGCAGCACCAACCTTGGGCTGCCCCAAAGTAAGGACTCACTAGTGTTATCCATCAGCAGTGTCAAGCGGGATTTCAAGTGCTATTCTTTCTACCTGCCCTCTCCATTAGCTCTTTCCCCTCTAGATTAAAAACCATACCCAGATTCTTTGGTATATATAAAATGATTGGAGCCTTGGCATATACAGTACATCCAATGACAATATAAACTTTTTATTTAACTGTAGGTGGAGTTTAATGGGGGAACAGTAGGGAAGCAAATGCTTAGAGGCTTTGTTTATATTTTTATTCTGTAATATAGACTTTAATTGGGAGATTTCCTATCTGCCATGTAATCGCAGTAATTTTCAAAGCATCATTTCAAATGGGAACAAAAATTAAACTATCACAATTTACATTTTGCTAAAGGAAACACAATAACGAAAGAAGGAAATAAAGAAAATAGCTCTTTAGAGCCTTTCTCTAATTTCTACTGATAATATATAGTGGCCTCTTTTTGGTAACAAGTTTGCAGGCCAATAGTTTGAATACATGATGGACTGGGAGAAATAAATAGAACATATATTTTCGTGTGATTCAGCAGTACCCCTAGCTATTTTAACAATTCACATTTTAATTTTGTGTTCTCTTAATTTCTTGGTGTGACAACTCATTTGTGCTCTTTTATATTTTAATAAATTATGAATGAAGTATGATATGAACATTTCATCTCCCACAATCTCAATACTCAGATGTTTGTTCTTGTCTAGACAGTCTTTATTTTCATTTAGTCAATCAAGGTGATACAGGTGAGTATCTACTTATGCATGTAAAACATCCACACACATCCACACTAACACATATGAACAAACAAAAATATTCAGATCCACCAAATGTACATCTGAAAATTGAGTGAACACATCTTTCTGGTTTTCAGGTAAAATTTTAAAATGATAATCCTGATAATTCTTATAAAAATTCAAATTCTACTCCTTAAGCGTTTTCTACAAGCCAGCACCACACCACACCAGATGCTTTGCTATACTTTTGGCTATTTTTACCTTAACTTATTAGATTATGTTCTTCTTCCCCTCTTCCCCATTTTCAGGGGAAAGAATCAAGAATTAGCTTATATGACTCATCCAAGGTAACTTACTAAAAAATGGCAGAATTAAGGTTTCAACCAAGGTCTGTCATACTCCATATCCTAAACTCTTAACTTTTACAGTATGTGGTTTTACTCAATTAAAATCCTAGAGGATACCACTTGCATGGTAAAGGTACAATGTGGCATTTATTAAATCCTCCAATAGAAAAATCACAATCAGACCTCCAGGGATCAGCAGCAAGTTCCTGCCTTGAAGTGAATTACTATATACCATTTGACAAACAGCTACTGGTCTGCTACTGCACACTGATAGAATATCTAACCATGGAAATCATTTGACCATGTGACCATAACTACATCCTGTCAAACTCATGAAGTCATCGGTTGGACCAGTCCAACAGTAATTCCTTATAATATGAAAGTGGTATGTTCAGACATAAGTAAGGTAGCATCCTGGCATAAGCAGATAGCTCAGAACTCCATATAATTTACTAATACTGCACTTGTGCTTCTCTCTGTGCTCATATCTGTGACCACATGAGGGAATTTTTTTTTTTGACCAGATGATAGAGAAAGAAAAAGGCCAAGCTTCAGACAACTGGTTACCCACTTTGTGTGGAAAAGGAAGCAATCCAAGATACGAATGCAAATGGACTAATGAGAAATGGCAAATGACTGGCTGAATTTCCACGGGCCTAGAAGGGGAAAGTTGGAAGATTGAGGACAGGGAGATCTGGGAAAGAAGCATAAGGATGTACCAACAGAAGTGGTCACAGTATTTGAAGACTTTGTACTGTGTAAAAATACCCATCCAAAAACACACTCAATGAAATAAGTACTGAACTACCAAACAGTCAAAGCAACTCTGCATTTTGCCATCAGTCAGCCCTTGTCATCTGCCACCCCATTCCTCATATAATAAGCTCATAAATGGATCAGGCGTTAGGTCACAGATAGAAAATACACAGTGTACGTTCCCACTCACTAAGACTGATAGTTACTGCTTCTGCCAAATGTTAAACCTGCCACAACACAAACCAACATTACACCCTAATTATGATCCACCAAAAAAACTTTTTGGTGGCAAGTTTATTACATTGGATTCCTCCTACCTTAGAATAAAGCTATTCATCTTGACTGGAATCAGCATGTATTCTAAGTATGGCTTTTCCTTTCTTGCCAACAGGGCCCCAGCTAACACATTATTCAAAGATATTCAGAATATTTGATGCACCAGCACAGAATCCTGCATAACACCATAGACCATGGGACCACCTTCATACCAAAGGGGATACGGCAGTGGACACATGACCATGGGTGTTGTACTACACATGATACTATCCCCAAACTGTTTCCCTGACCCAGCTGGAGTATCAGCTTAAAGACAGAAGCATGTAAAGTCTCCAGTTAGAATAGATGAATCCAAGAACTAAGCGGGTAGGAATACGAGTAGCCTTAGTTACTATCACTCACAATAACCCATGTAGGAAATTTGTATTTCTCTTCTCTAGAATCTTAGGATCTGGAGTTTCTAGCTCCCAAAGGCGTAACACCTCCACCAGGAGACATACAGTTTCACTAAACTTATTTTCAGGCTTCCATCTACTCACTTCGAGTCCTTTGAGTCGAGAGACCAGAGGCAAAGAAAGGAGGCAACATACCGCCAGGAGTAATTCACCCTGACCATCAATAGGTGATAGGGCTTGTGGGGTCAGGGATAAGTAAATCTGGCACCCAGGTGATCCATTTGGGAGTCGTTTCGCACTCAGTTATGAAGATAAGGTTCACCCCATCAGATACACCACCTAGACCTGCAGAGATTCTAGCCAAGTATAAGGGGAATATACAAGGGATTGTAGAAGAGAGAGGAAGGACGTTGATGAGCATCATGTATGGTTTAAAGGTCTACTAACTAATCTTCATTTTCTAAATTACCTGAAGAAAAGAGAGCACCTGGACTTCTGGAGGGATCTTTCTCACATGACGAGAACTTACTGTACAAAGCAAGTGAATGTGGGTGATAAATGGTGTGGACTGTAGCATGTGTTGTGCTGTACTACCCAAATCTCCTCTTTAATGACTGGAGCACTCATTGCTTTGGCTTCTGGGACTGTTGCCTGCTAACGGATCACAGCTATATACCTCTCTGGGTATTATGTTCTGCTGAAGGAAACCACCTTGCCCAAGGATGCACCCAGTATTGTGCTGGTAAACTGGTGCTCCGAAAGCAAAGCCCTGAAATAGTCCCATGATGGCTGATGTCAAGGTATCAACAGTTTAATAACAGTTTGCAAATTCTTGGGTATCTAGCAGTTTTGGCTTACAGGTTTGCACTTCCCTCTGGGGGCAGCCTGCATCCAATGACTAGCCAATGAAGGGGTACTAGGACACATATGAAGGTCAAATACATCTACAGAATGCTTCTGTTACATAGCTTCACCAGTTTAACTTCTCCTTCCATCCAAACTTGTTTTCCTCCTTCTTACAGACACTTCCATAGAAGAGCTCTAATGAACTTCTTCAACATAAATTTTCATCTCAGAGTCTGTTTTCAGGGAACTAGACCTATGCCATGTAGAGTCCCCTCGCAAAAAACAACAAAAAAACTTCATTCTCTTCCCTCACAAAACATTTTTCCTAAGAATGAAATTTATATTTTAGGAAGCAAAAAGTGAATGATTTTCCACATGCTTAATGTACCAGTAAAGAGTAGAAGTTAAAGCATTAGAAAATCAACAGGCAAAAAGGGTAATGAAAAGTAATTCCAACATCCATGTCAGCAGTGCAAACATGCCACGTGTTTATGTGGTGGACACACTCACCATTTAAGATTTACAATGTTACCCTGACAAGATTACAATTCACTTTCTATGTAGGTTTGTATTAAAAGATTTTAAAGTATATTTTGAGCCCACTGTTTTGAAAACATAAGCATCATCATCTAAAATGGAGTTTGTGATCTGGTCATCAAGTTTATTTCACAACAATACGAGAACAAGTTTTATAGTCTTCATTCCAAAATTCTAAGGGAGTCAAGCAGAAGTAAATAATTGCCCTGCATTTTCTCCCATCAACAAGAATATAATTTTGCCCATACTCTATGACATTCAGGAACATTAAGTCTTTTTGAAGCATTTGACTGGCAGATAAGGATGAAAATTGTCAGATGCCTGATGGCTAATTTCATTTTTAGCATTCCTAAGTGTGACATTAAATGATTTCTGAGGAAAGTACATTTTTTACCCATCTGCTTTAAATAGATACCTTCTAACTTCTCACTGCTTAAAAAATTTCCCAGGATGTTAAACTTAGGAAAAAAAAAAAAACTACTGAATAGAAATTTCTCAACAGATAGACAAAATATAAATGAACATGAATAAAACTAAAAGTACAATCTAAATCATTCTGTAGCTAAGTCCTTAATCTGCCCCTTCCCCAGTAATATTTCTTATATATAATTCTAAAGGTATAGATGCATATTTTGATAAGATAACATTCTTTTACTGACCTTGGAAAATGGATTTCAGAACACACCAATTTAAAGGGAAAGGAAGATATCTACAAAGAGCACAGTCAACCTAATTCGAAATAATTCTGAAAATTTAACACAGCTCATGATGCTCATCTGAACATCTGAGATCCTGTCCTATTAATGATAATGAAAACCTAAAACGATGGTAAGTAGGGTATAAGAAAAAAGGAAAATACCAACTGAGACTCTATAATGTTGCAGACACTACATTATATACATTACAAACATTATATCTCATTAATCTTCACCCACATCACTGTAGGCTATTCTATCTCTATTTGATGGACACAGAAAATAGATGCCAGTTGATTTGCCAGAGTTATACAGCTCTATCTTCCCCCTCATTTCTGATACACCAGCAGGCTTCAGGCACCAGTTCCCTGACAGCATGACTTCCCTACCTACTACCTTCACTTTCTAGGAGATCTCCCCAAATGGCTTTAAACACCACTCTACTAGTTATCTATTCCTGTGTAACAAATTACTCCAAATTCAGCAGTTTAAAACCACAAATATTTATTATCTCACGTGGTTTCTGAGGGTGAAGAATTCATCAGTGGTTTAGGTGGATGGTTTTGATTCAAGGTCTCTCCTGGGGTTAGAGTCTAGCTATCAGCTATGGTGAAGGTTACCTGAAGCCTGGACTCAAGTTGGAGGATCTGCTTCCAAGATGAATCTCTCATGTGGTTACTGGAAACAGGCCTGTTTCTTCCTGGATTGCGCAAGGCGGCCTCAGTTCTTCCTGACGAGGGCCACATTTCACATTGCTACTTGAGTGTCCTCACAACATGACACTGGATTTCCCCAGAGCAGTATTGCAGAAGAACCAGGCAAAAGCCACAGTGTCGCATAACATAGCCTTGGAAGTAACATACTAAGACATTTGTCATTTCCTGTTGTTCACACAGACTAACCTCAATATGGTGTGTGAGAGGTCTAAACAAGGGTGTGAATACCAGAAGGCAGGGATCGTGCCCAGTTTAAATGAAGCTTCTTGAATTTAATTCCTTAAGGATCTCTCTCGAGTGCCACTTCTAAATCTGAAGACCTGTGAAACTAGAGAGAAGTCACCTGCCCTACATGTTAGACACAAACACACCTACACACCTCTTTTAGATAAGCTCTTCTCTACTTGGGCTGATTCTGAGCCAGCTGAGAAACAATGCTCTCCAGCTTCTTGGAAGCTTTATGGTTTGATTAAGAGTATCTATGAGCGACACACTTACTGTCGTTAGAGGACCTGTTGTCTGACAGAATGATATTCTGCTGTACCACTTTTATTTTTCTGAGGTCTTAGAGGAATTTACAGTCACACTTTATGCCTTATCTTTAGCCCATGTTTTCCTAGTAATGTCCTGTGTTTAATCATTGTTTAGTAGCCATTTCTTTAGCATCATTTTTCCACTGGAAAACCTGAAAAGTTTCAACACTATTAAGTCCCAACTCCTTCAGGTTTAACAGTGCTTCTTCTAGTTCCTCTCATTTCACATTTTACTTATAAGCAGCAAGATAAAAACAAGTGGTCCCTCTAGCTGGAAATCTCGTTAGTGACATCATCCAATTCACTAGGTATTTTTTTTTACTTTCCTCATTAATGTAGAAAATGGTGTTGCTAAACATTCCATCACCACATAAAAGGATCTCCCTCACTCCCGTTTCCAAAAAGATTTTCCTTACTTTCATCAATCACAGCCTCCTCAAGGGCCATGATGTTCCTACAAAATTTCCTCAGGGCTCTTCAAGCTTTAACAAACACCTTCATCCCTGCTTCTCACATCCACTCACTGACTTGTTCCAAAACCACTTCCACGTTTTTAAGTGTTAGTTAATACTTAAACACTTCCGGCACCAAAACCTGTATTAGTTATCAAGTGCTACATGACAAATTACCTCCAAATTGTGCAGCTTGACAGCTACATTTATTATATGACACGTTTTCTGAGGGTTTGGAATCCAGGAGCAGTGTAGCAGGGTGGTTTTAGTCAGGCTCTCTCACGAGGTTGTAGTCAACCTCTTGGCTACAGCTGAGGTGATCTGAGGGTTTGACTAGGGCTGAGGGACTTGCTCTGAAGATGGCTCGTTTATGTGGCAGAAGGCTCTATATCTCACTACATGAACTTCTCTACAGGGCTGCCTGAGTATCCTCATAACATGGCAGCTGGCTTTCCCAAAAGAAAGTGATCTGAAAGAGTAAGGAAGAAGCCATATGTCTTTTACAACTGTGATAGTTAACTTTATGTGTCAACTTGGCTGGGCTATGAGGTCCAGATATTAGGTCAAACATTATTCTGGATTTTTTTGTGAGGGTGTTTTGGGATGAGATTAACATTTAAAAATTGGTACACTTTGAGTATATCAGATGCTCTCTGCAATGTGGGTGGGCCTCATCTAACTAGTTGAAAGCCTGAATATAACAAAAAACTGGCCTCTCTTGAGCAAGCAGGAATTATGCCAATAGACGGCCTTTGGACTTTAACAGCTCTTCCCTGGGTCTCCAGCCTGCTGGCCCACTCTTTGGATTCTGGACTTGCCAGTCTCTATAACCGTATGAGCCAATTCTTTAAATGAATGACTCTCTCTCTGCCCCTCTCAATACCCATCTTCTGTTTCTCGGGAGAACTTTGACTAAAACAATGACCTAATCTCAGAAGTGGCAAGCCATCCTTCATTCCCTTTGCATATTCTATTAGTCACACAGACCAACCCTGATAAAATAAGGGAGGGGACCAAACAAGATCATGAATACCAGGGGCCAGGAATCATTTGGGGCCACTTTGGAGGCTGGCTATCACAACTATCTACAATCCGATGATACCCAAATTTATCTTTTCAATGACAACTTTTCCCTTGCATTGTGGATTTGTAAATCTGACTGTATACTTGACAACTATACTTAGGTATAAATAGGCAGTAAAGGTTAAACACAATTCCTGATTCACTCTGAGCATCACCTAATCTGTTCATCTCAATTACAGTTACTAGCACTACTCATTATTTTGCTCCTCAGGCCACACCTGGATTTCTACCTTGGTTCTTCTGTCTCATACTCCACATCAGACCAATGAGCCTGTCAACTCTACCTTCAAAAACATTCTGATACCAATATTTTTTCACTTTTCATAACCTAACTATCGCTCTTATCCAAGCTACTATCATCACATGAAAATTGAATTATAGAAAAAGAAATACTTTTTCTTTCTGCTACCATCAACAAGGACCTAAATTTGCCAGTACATTTTGAAATACAATATTTTTAAGATTAAATAAACTTCTCCATGGCTACACACTTAAAATTCATAACGCCTGATGCATGGTTGTGAGGGAGGCACTGATTCTGATACCTTAGTAAGAGTTTCTGAATATGGCCCCTGCGTGTTCTGATTGGGGATCACAATTTTTTTTTTTTTTTTTTTTTTTTACAGACTTTTCCTTATTGTTTTAGTCCCTCCTGAACCTTTGTCAACCATTACTTGACATTTTGAATGGGAAGGTGTCACCATTCATCAAATTAAAATGCACATACAAATGCATTTTAATGAGCAATGTACACTAAAAAGCCTCCCTTGAAAATTATATGACCCAGCTCTACAATGTAATTTTAGCATTAAGACATTTTATCACAATAGAATTACCAACTCTCATTTGTTTATTTCCTTCCCCTCTATCAATTAGTCTTCTCCCAGACCAGCAAGTACTTTCTTCCTTTATCAATGATACAATGGAAAAATAATCACTAAAATGGGCGTGGTTTGGGCCTCTGAGTTTTCAATAAATAGAGCAAATGGGGTAGAAAATGCTTCTTATGTCCTCATATCAAACTCTATATGGGGCATGTATAAAGACCCACCTAGGGGGTCTTTATAAAACTGCAGCCTCTTAAGGACCCCTTCAGAGAAGTGGATATTCATACTTTATGAAGTAGACTAAACTTAAGGAGGTAAAAAGAATCACTATCACAAAGAAGGTTGCCTTTCTTCACTTCATGTTATACATTTCCTTCTCTAGATAACTTAGGTCAATATTTAGTTATCTATATAGATGTGTAAAAATTACTCCAAATCTTTGCATCTTAGTACAACACTGATTGTCTCACTGTTTGTGGTTCAGGAGTCTGAGAGTAGCTTAGATGTAAAGTCCTGGCTCAGGATCCGTCAAGGCGTCATGGTCAAGCTGCTAGCCAGGCCTGCAGTCCTGTGGAGCTCACTCAAGTGGTACAGGCAGGCCTCAGTTCCTCACTGGCTGTTGGCTGAATGTCTAAGTCCCTTACCATGTAGGTCTCTCCACAGGGCTCCTCACAGTATGGCAGCTGGCTTCCCCCAGAGCAAGTGATCCAAGAGAGACCCCAAGGCATAAGCCAGTCTTCTCATAAATTAATCTCTTAAGTGACGTATCATTAGTGTGCTGTATTCTATTCATTAGAAGTGAGTCATAAGTCCAGCTCATATTCAAATTGGGCACAGTAAAGATCCTCTTCTTGAAGGGAGAAGCATCAAATTATTTGTGAGAATTTGCTTAAAACCACCTCAGCCGGATAATCACCCACTGCAGGTCATCCCTGGCCCAGATCTGTTGTCAGTCCTGACGTGCTCACCGAGCCTTCCTCCAGGGACTCACTCCTCCTCTAGAAAAAGACAACCTACTGCTCTGGCTGTAATACCAATATAAAATTTCATGCACTGTCTCATTCTGAAACAACAGAAAACTTGCAGAAGGAAAATGAAACTCCAGACTTATCGTGTAGCCGTTTTCTAGTGGTGTTGAGAGTAAACTCTAGAGCCAAACTCTTTAGTTCCCATACTGGCTCTGCCACTCAGTTCGTTGTACAGCTTTGAAAAATGATTTAAACTTTACATTCCTTAAGTTTCTCATCTGCAAAATGCAGATAACACCACCACCTACCCAGTAGGTCTGCTGAGATGATTAAAAAAGTTATTAGGTATCAAGTGCTTGTAATATTGCCTAGCCGGTAATAAATCTTTTAAAAGTGGTATCATTATCTTAATTATCATTATTTTAATTGAAGTAACATCCATCCACTAGTCCCAAAAAGAACATTAATTCCACAAACATAAGAGCTTGGTAATAAGTCAGAGTCTGTTTCAGGCATTAGCGATCCAGTAGTGAAGAAAACAGACAAAAATCCTGCCTTTTGGGGGGGTTCTATTTTTGTGAGTTTTGCTCAATCACTCACAGTTTCCTCCGCAGCTTTACTATGAAGGTGAAAAGGAGACAATAGCAACTGAGAGGGCTGGAGAACAAAACTGAAAATGCAGAGAAGGTGCTGCTTGAAGGAATGTGTCTTAATTACCTGAAGAGTATTCCACTGCCACGCTCTACATGTTTCCAAGAACAAAGTAGAACAAGTCTTGGCCTTGCCAGTAACCTGCTGTGTCAACCTGAGCACGTCATTGCTTTCTCAGGGTGTTTCCCATCTGTAAAATGAGGGTGATGGGGCTTGTACTACATTCATGGTTTTTAAATTTTTAAAAATTGTCTTCCAAAGAAGATTGGAATTCCTCAGAGATGCTTCCATGATTCTGCAAGCATTTCGTTGGAATTTTACCTAATTTATTTACCAATATTTTATTTAAAAACTTCAATAAAAACGCTCACGTAATCAAATGGACTATACCAAATATTAGTACGTTAGAGTCTATATTAAGGTTTGTCCCCACTAATTCATCTACTATTAAGAAAAAAAAGTCATGCATCTGAATTTACAAAATAAATAGACACTAAGTTTTACTTTGATATGTTTTATATATTGCAATTCTGTATAAGAGTTGAATTGAAATAGGGTATCATAAGATGACTTTGAAATTCATTTGTCTACATAGTAATGACTAAAACTTTGAGCCATTATTATTTGCCAGAATCTGCCTTAAGTGTTCCATGTATAATATTTCACTTAAATTTACTAATTCTATGATATTGTCATGCCTATCTTTTAGAAAGTGAAGAAACTGAGGCTAGAAAGATTAAGTAACTTGCCTAAGGTCATATGAGTTGCAATGGCACAGTCAGAATTTTAAATGAGGTCTCAACACGTGTTTTTTTTTTTTTTTTTAACCACCACACTGCAGTTCTTTTAAGGATCTCTTATTAAGATAACCAGCATATTTATCTATCTTTCCATTCTATTACATGGAAAATTAGCTTGTAGTATTAAAGGGTGAGTTTGACTATAAAAGTTTCAATGTCATGACTTCCCAAGAGACATGTCACATGTATTACTGTAATTCCAGACAATAATCTACTCATGTTTCTGTTTCAGTCTACTAGTCAGTTGCAAAACTACATTGCCTCTATATTTGTGATTGTTCTCCATCCACATGTTCACTATTTATGTCCTCTAGTAGATGTAATTCTACACTCCTTGCATCCAGTCTCATTGCATATCTGGGAATCCTTCGAATTTTGACAAAAATGACATTTCTAAAACATACACAGACTCTTATGTCACTCTCCTGGGTAATGTCTACAATGGTTCCTTCTACATCTACATCCCTTGACCTTGCATTCAGGGTTTTTCCGCAATCTAGTCCTAGTCTAGTTTTCTAGAAAATTTTACCATTATACTCCTTGCACCTTAAACACTCGTCTTTCTTTAAAATCTATACACACAATTCTGAAATTACCATTTTATATTCCACAGTGCTTAAAATAGTATCTGACATGGCATAAGCACCAATAAATTCCTGTTGAAGAAAACTGTCTATGATTGTCCAGTAATTGTTAAAAATTATGTACCAATTCTTATTTTAACCTTTAATACAATTAAACCAGAGTACAAAAACACATTAAGTTACAATACTGTAGTAAATCTTAGTGTCCTCAAACCTCTTTAGAACTCTACTTCGTTTACATGCAATAACTAAACATTCAGTAGATTAGGGGACCTAGAAGAATTTGGTAAATATTCCTAAGTCCAAGATTTAAACTATGGGTTAGTGACTAGAAATCTGAGGGAAGTGGCTTCCAATACTGTAAATGCCACCTTTGTTTTCTATAGCTTGACCAGCTTATGGTTGAGCAGCACAATTAATAGCTACTGTTTTTGTAAAGTATATGAAAAGCAATATTTTGTCTACCTCTGTGGGTGGCATTAGGCTAGCAAAACATTCTCTTTGGCATTATCTTGACACCAGTCAGTGAAGCCAGCAGGCAAATGAAACTGCTTTTGTGATAAGCAGTACAGTAATTGAAAACTGTCATTTTTTTTCTCCCCAGGAAAACCTGAAACTTTCATTTCAACATTTTTCATATTACCAGGAAGAAATGAATATTTATAAAACAAGAAAAAGGGCAAAATCAGGGTGTCATTTTTCTCAGTGAATTATATACAATGAAGAATGATAGTAAAACAATCATTCAAGTTTAAACCTGAGTTGCTGCAGTAGCAATAATTGTATAGGCATTGATTCAGATATATAGGTAAATGTGTGTACAATGATGTCAGAGAGAAACACATCCTGGGACATTTGTGTGTGGGGGGGTATCACTAAACTGAACTAGTAGGTGATCTCTCTTCATTAGAATCCAGCAGTTAACCTGTTAGATGATGACAGTGATCCAGACCTGTGATCTAAACCAATGGGCTGGAATCATCAGTCACTTGGGGATAATCAATCCTGGGTTACAAAAGAGGATCAGTTTTACCCCAAAGGAGTTAAAAGCAGAATTCTAGATCAAGATGGTAAACTGAGTATGCAAGTTTAACTGTGTTCTCTCCCAAAATCAAACTGGAACACAAAAAAGTAAATGAAAAAAGAACAAATTCACAACTGTGTCAAAATAAGGAGAGATTATCATTAAAAGACCAAAAAAAATGTTGCAGAATTTCTAGATGATACAAATCAGACAATATCTGATGAGTGAAAGAATCAGGGATCAATTGATATTTAAGAAACACATAAATGAAAGAAAAGAACCAGAATGAGCAAACCAACATTCTCACTCTGGAGGATACTGGAAATTCTGCTGAGAACAAATGCAATTTTAAGTAATTCTGCTTTGCATCCTCAGAGAAATTACAGAAGGTATTAAATTAATAAAATGTAAAAATATTAGCCAAAAAAGTAATAATAAAAAGCAAAAATTAGAGTGTGAATTAAAAAAAATAACATCAAAATTTTGAAATCAATAAAAATATGTAATAATAGGTTGAAAGTGAATTCAGGTGAAATTAGTGATCTGATATATAAAGTCATGGAAATTTTCACATTGTGGATAGAAAATATATGAGAAAATATTAGAGACCTGGAAGACAGGTCCAGAAAGTCTGTAAGCTAGCCTGAAATCCTATATCCAGCTTGTTTCTACTTTCTCTTTAACAGGTGGCAATGTGCTTGAGATTAAATTTGTTGCCTTTTGTCTTAAAGTAGTTTTATTTTGGGGGCTGGTGAAGTTATCCTTTTGTATTCATTTATCCATTTTTTTATTATGATCAGATTATCTGTACATATGGCAGTTTAGGCTATGTTGTTATTTTATGTTGATGATTATGTAAAGATTTATGACTGCCATATTTTTGGTGTGACTGATCAAAATAGAAATTTTAAATAAAGCTTTTATCAGTTGAACTGAAGGAAGGGAATGCCAGGCAAATGTCCATTAGCAATAAAAGATTGAGGAGTCCCATGAGCAACAACTTTACCTAACAGTACAGGGAGCCAGGCATACCGAACCTAACACCATAACTAAGCCTCAGAGGGGAGAAGAGAATTCCGAATACAGTATGACAATCACCATCAGCTTTCCTCCCATTAGTCTTCAGATTCGCATACCAACCCTATGGATAAGGGAAGTTTTAACTTGAATATTAAAGCACTGGTTTGCTAAATGTTCTATATGGTATGTAGCACAATGCGAACAAATATTTCCAAATACAACACACACAAAGTGGGGAATCATTTCACAAAACCGCATAACCCAGCTTTGGTCCTTTGAGAGCTCTCAGGCGCTAGAGGAGGCATTCCCAGTGGGATAGCTTGAAGCACTCAAAGAAGCTTGGTG
Organism: Grampus griseus; assembly: GCF_964374135.1. NCBI lineage: Eukaryota > Metazoa > Chordata > Mammalia > Artiodactyla > Delphinidae > Grampus > Grampus griseus. Next base: position 35,292,416 of record NC_139010.1, read on the forward strand.
GCCACTGCATGTATTTTGTGTGTTTACATCTGTCTGCTAATTTTTTTTTTTTTAATATTCTTTCTTTGGCTATGATTTTGTACTGAAAACCACAAAATAAGGGGTAACATTTAGTGTCTGCTTGTTGGGTGCCAGGCACATGGTTTGATGCATTTCTTACTTTGCATCGTTTTCAGACTTTCATCCTACCCTATAAGATAATTATCATTTCTATTTTAAGGATGAGAATGCTGAGACTTGATTTTATCTTACTGTCACATTTTATATCATGATTTGGAATAAGATCTGACACCAAAGTCTATCTATCTCACCTGGCCACTCTGTCCCAGGTGTATTCAGGTAATATATGTAGCCAAAAATAAAATGCAACGTATCAAAGTATTCAATGTTTTGAATTCTGCCCATAGAATACATTCTTTAATTTCAATTGTTCTTAAGGGTTCACTTAGAGTCCCAGTCCTTAAAATTTTTTTTCCAATTTTCCATCTGAGAAAAACAAAATCCAGCTTGGATTGTCTTCGTGAATTTAGAGAACATTCTTTTGGGAGCCATATCTATATTTGATCTATCTAGATTTCCTCAGTTAAATACCAATAACAGTATTCTCTGGTTTCCTTATTCTGGGTGATTTTGTTTGAGATTATGTTTTACCTTTGTTGGCAGCAAGCCCAATATTCCAACATTATCACACTGTTTATTTACTTTGTTTGCTAATGCATTGTCACTGCTAGGAAGACTTCACAACTTGGAATATGAATGTAACATCTGGTTTAGTTTTAATAACATTTCATGCTGCAAATGCTAATGATTTTTTTTTGTACTTCAACCAAAAGAATCTCAGATTGTCATTCTAATGAAGACTCATTTCCACAGTCCAGTTCCTAAATGACACAGCATTGCCCTATTTTTCTTTTTGAACTTGGAACGAGGCGTGATATGTGTTGCAAGCGTATCCCATACTGCTATTTCCATTTTGTCATAACGTTAACTAATCTGCCACTTGCCATGTCCTTCCATTTGTCAGATTCTGGGGACTCTATCTAGGCAATAAGTAAAATATCTCTTTTTCTATATATTGAGATCTTATATATTGATACAATTTTGTTATGTTATGGCATATGAGTCATCTCTCATCCAGAAAATTAAAATCACATATTCTGATAAAAGTCATACTGGAAAAACTTTTGATCAATCATGTACACTAGAAGTTTTCAGCAGGCCCCGCCCCCCCCAAAAGTTTCAGGGATAAAAAGAAGACAAAAACACAACAGTTGTGATGTTTAGTGGGGCCAGGGTTGAGGGCAGAGTTAGCATCCACACATGCAATTCATAGACCAGATATTTCCTCTTACAGTTAATGATGCCAGGGTCCAATGAAACAATCTTCACACACAGCCAGAAGTTTAAGGTAAGTGAGGTTATAAAATAACATTCTCAAAAAACGTTTTGTGTCTGTTATAGGCTAGGCCCTGTGAACAACTCAAAGATGTATAAGCGCAAACTTTTCCTCTAGGAGTTTCATTTAGTTGGGAAAAATAAAAATATGTATAAACAAAAATAACTAAAGTCAAAATATGGGGGCTAATTAGTGAGATATTTGCAAGTACTATGGAAATTTAATAGAAAGTGGAGAAGGCATGCATGGTTAAGTATTCACGAAGAAACACAGAAAAATAAAAATTCAAGTTGAGTTCTGGATGTTAAACTGATAGCTCATGAGTGGAGGGAGACATTCCCCAAAAGTAGACATTCCTCAAAAGTACTTGTCTTTGTTTCCCCTGTTATCTGAGAACTCTCTTTAAATAGAGTTTGCACCTTACAGCTCTTTGGTTATAATCCACTGTTTTTATGCTGGAGACGTCTTGTTTTTGTGGTTATATGGGTAGGGAGGAAGTGTTCTATAACTTTATGATTTAAACTCCATCTTTTAGGGGGCTGGTGTCCCTGGGCTGTGATTTATCAATACAAGTGTGTATTTCCTTCCTTCCCTCTTAAGTGCCTAGGAAGGTTAGTAGAGTAGGGTAATTGCCCTTCTCCCAGGTAGGATAAGGTTCTGTGAAGGGTCTTCTCCCTGCACCATAGGCCTTTGATGTGGAGAATACTCTGGGCTTATTTCACAATGACTATTCTTCCCCTCTCCCTATCAGATCCAGGAAGGGATCTTCTTCCGACCTACAGTGTGAGAACACGGTGAGGTTCCTGGAAGTAAAGCCCACAATCCTCTTCTAAGACCACAGATTCCAAGAGTTTCTCCCTCTCACATTAGTTCACACTCAGCCTCCAGCACTTCATTAAAAGTAACTTTAAGTATTTCTGTGAGTTTGCGACTCGAAAGCTATTACCTGGTATCGAGTACCTGAAACCAATTTGGATTGTGACTATTCCTTTTTCTAAGACCTTTATGCATCATCATCTATGCTTTGAATAGGTAGAAACCCAAACTTCACATGAGAGAAAAAAAGGAAATAATGTTTTGGATGGAGTATGAGTCATGAGGTTTGGGTAGGCGTACATTATATGCTAATTACTTGCCCACCATCCAGGAATCATGCAGCCACAAGCCAAGGAAGCCAGCAGCCACCAGAAGCCAGAAATGAGAAGGAATAGATTTCCTGCTAAAGCCTCAGGAGGGAGCTCAGCCCTACTGACACCTTGATTTTAGCTCTAATTTCAGACTTCTGGCTTCCAGGATACTGAGAAAATAAATTCTGCTGTTTTAAGCTAAAAAAAAAAAAAAAAAAAAAAAAAAAGAGTGAAGTCATTGTTCTTGGGTAAAAAATCAATCACCTGATCACTATGGATGAAAAAATTTATGACACAGACAAAGCTGGCATCAGAGGTCATGGCAATCTAGTCCCACTAGCACAGATTCCTGCCAGGCTGCCACCCCGATTGTGGTAGTCATGGCTTCTGCCATACCTTGAACTGTTTCCCCCTCAGTTCTTTTCAACCTATAATTATGTTGCCAAGAGCAATAAATTTTTACTGTGAAACAGACTACACTTGAGAGCACCATTCATAAAGCTTCTCCTCCTGTCTGATACCATGAACCATGTGTTTAACCTGCAAGTGACAGGGAGGACGCATTTAATTATAACTGGCCTGGTGTGCACCGTTAATTAACAACCAGGATAAGTCCTCATTTGCTCACAAGGTCCCAGACTGGAGACTTTATAAAACAAAATAAGTTTCTCTCAAAAGAAAGCCTCCTCTTGATTTCAGTGGCAACAAAACCAAAAAGAAAACAGAAAATAATCTCATTGTTATATCACGCAATCCAAGTTAAAGATATTTTTATACATTTTCATTTAAATTAACTTCACACATCCCAACAATATTCTAAGATATGCATTACTGTCCCAATTCTACAGATGTAAAGAGCAATAAATGAGACAAAGAATGTAGCAAATATATAAACGATAAAACAATCAGCAAGTCTGCTATATCATACACATATAGGGCATTATTGAGAAAACATTTATAAATTCTTTTTCAAACACATGTTGCAGGGGACAAAATAATTTGCTCTCATGTCCCCCATCTTCACTCTCAGTCAATACACTTCTTTCTATTTCATAAGAAAAGCAAAGGCATAAGTACCTTTCACGAGTTTCCACCTCTATGTCTGCACAACCGCAGGGCTCTGTGCCCACAGATTTGGCTTCCATTCCTGTTACTGTCAATGATCTTTACACAATCTTCCCAAAGGTCAACCTCTCCACTTGTACACTATGCACCATTCCTTGCAGATATACTCCTTTCTGCAGCACCACCATTTATTTCTTCTCTTTTCCATCAGCAACATACATACCTGCTATTATTTTCTCGGTTTTTTTTTTAAACCAAACACTATCTTGGGCACCTTTCTCTTTAGCTAATTACCCACCTTGTCTTCTCTCCTTTACTATGAAACTTTCAGAAATTGTTGTCTGTCTGTATTATCTTAAATTCTTTTCCTCCCTTTCTCTCTAAAATTTGCTCTGGTTGGGCTTTCATAACCACCTGTCATCTGAAACTATTCTCATCCAGGTGACCAGCGATTTCCATTTTGTTATACTATAATCAATTTTCTCAGTCCTCACCATACTTGACTCATCAGTAGCATTTGACACAGTGGATGACTTCCTTTGCTTTCAAACACACTTTCTTCATTTGGTTTTCAGTTCTTCACCTCCCTTCCAAAACTCTTCTAGTTTGCTTTCTGCCTCACTGGCCACTCCTTCTCATTCTCCTTTGCTTCTTCCTTCTGTTCCATCTGACTTGTAAATGTTGGCATGATCTGTGGTTTCAACCTGAAACGTTTTCTTGCTCTATATTCTATCTGAGCAAATTTCATCTACTCTAATGGCTTTCAATACTATTTCTATGGTGAGGATTCCAAACATTATATCACCATCTCAAGTTACCCCTGCGAACTTGAGATTCCTGTATCCAAAACCTACAACATACCTACTAAGATGTCTCATAGACATCTCAAATTAAGTGGATGTAAAACTGAAATTCTGACCTCCTCTGAAAACCTGATCTCTTTTCTCTCTCACCATCTCATATACTGGCAACTCCATCCTCTTACTTGCTCAGGAAAACATAAAGGATTAAAGATAAATCTAAAGTTATCTCAGAACTTAAATCGAATTTATCAATAAATCCTGTGGGCCCTACTTTCAAATCATAAATTCCAAATATTTTCTTCAATCACCCTTTCCAAGCAATCCCTTTGTAGTTAGGATGATGGTCAATTCAACTTCAGACATTTATACAATAAAATCCACAATTCTGAATACTTCAGGGATCATGGAGAAATAAAATGTAAAATTGGAAAATATTTAGAATTTAGTAAAATTGAAACAACTTCAAATCTTGATTTTTCTTGTATGGGTTCACTTTATATATTAAGTTTATCAACATCTATACAGTCCTCTGTAAAAGACAATGTTCTACATTTCCCCCAGCATTCTACAGTCAGCAGTACTGTCTCCCTACCTTTTACTGTTACTGCCTTGAGTCTGTACTGGTTTGTTATGAATACATTTATATAAAAACTTAAAAATAATATAAATCATAAGACACTATTATCTTATCTCCTTCAAGAACATTTAAAAAGTGCTGCCAATTAATCTACAACAGTACCTTTGATAATCCTTCAATGTTGCTCTTAGATTTGAAATTCCATTCAACATTTTGAGGGAACTGACAATTTCTCAGGCTTCAGTGGCATGCTAAACTTATAAAAGTCAATACCTCTGCATACAACTCAGTAGCAAAAAGTAGTAAAATGCCACCAAAAAAGTCTTAGTAATAATAAATAAATAAGTAATGTAGCTCCTTCTACTAGTGACTAACTTCCTTTCTTACGTCCTGTAAATCTCTTGCTTACTGCTTTGGAAAACAAAAGTATGACATTGCTGTTAGCCTTCCTATGATGGATATTTGCTTTAACAATATCTAATTTATAACTTAATGTTGTATTTCTACACCTTTCTGAATACAACTTTTCATTTTGACTTAAATCATATTAGTCCTGCTAGAAGACATTTCAAACAACTTAACTCCCCACATGTAGTGTCAACAATGCACATAGTTCGACTGATACATGACAGCATGAATAGCTATGTTCAAGTTGAGCAGAAGCCAGCAGTGACAACTCTATCATGGCTGTTTCTTGGCTAAAAACAATTGAGAGATGCCCAGAACAGCCAAGATGAGTGACTTCTTCTGACTTGACCCTGCAGTGTGATTTGAGATCCTTCACCAGAGAGATCACATGTTCTGTTGGACTATCAAGGTGAGGGGACTCAGGACCAGAGAGGTGAAATTCGCCCACTGTAGGATCATACCACTGTAGCTTGTAGATTTCCTGACACAGAGATCTCTCGCTTGGCGCCCAGAAAGTTTTATTCAACTGCTTACTAAGTGTCTTCACTTGGATACTTGAAATTACCTCCAACTCTCCACACCGAAAGTTTTACTGTCCTCTGCTGTCTCAGGAGGGCACAGAGGTCAGCTTCCCATGGGACTCACAAGCAGGTGCCAAACACTGCCCCTGCGGCCCCGGGAGTGTGCAGATAGCAGTCACCCCTAGGAGACCCATGAGCAGATGCTAAGCGCTGCCCCCACTGTCCTAGGAGTGAGTGGACCAGAGCCACTGGTAGGAGACCCAGGTGCAGGCACCAAGCCCTGCCCCTACCATCCTGGGAGCGTGCAAGGGCCACCAGGCCTACACACACCATTATCAAGGGGATAACGGCCGGCATGCGATGAGGGAAAAGGCAGCAAACATCCAAACTAAAAGCAGCTCCTTGCTCTGGAAAAACTGGCAGGGTAGAAGGACTGAAGCTCACCTCCTCTCGCAAAAACACTAAAATCACAACTAACTGCTACACAACCATTGACAAAAAAAAGACTGGAACCTACCAGAAAAGATACTTTACATTCAAAGACAAAGAAGAAGCCATAACACGACGGTAGAAGGGGTGCTTTCATGACATAATCAAATCCCATACCTGCCAGGTGGGCAACACACGAACTAGAAAATAATTATATTGCAGAAGTGCTCCCACAAGAGTGAGAGTCCTGAGCTCCATGTCAAGCTCTCCAGCCTGAAGGACTACCATCAGGAGAAGGAACCCCCAGAGAATTTGGCTTTGAAGGCCAGCAGGGCATGAGTGCAGGAGTTCTACGGGACTGGGGGAAACAAACTCCATCTCAGAGGACACACATAAGGTCTCATACACTGGGACCCAGAAAAAGCAGTACATCCATAGGAGCTGGGGCAAGACCTATGTACGAGTCTTGGAGGATCTCCTGGGGAGGAAGGGGTCACCTGTGGCTCACTGGAGTGGGGGGCAAGGACACTGGTGGCAGAGGCCACAGAGAATATTAATCAGTGTGAGCTTTCCTAGAGGTCACCATTTTGATATCAAGGCCTGGCCCTACCCAACAGCCTACAGGCTCCAGTGCTGGAACACCTCATGCCAAACAACCAGCAGGATAGGAATACAGCCCCATCCATCAGCAGACAGGGTGCCTGAAGCCATACTGAGCTCACAGCCACCTCTAAACACACCACTTGACGCAGCCCTGTCCACCAGAGAGGGGCAACACCCAGCCCCACCAACCAGTGGGTAGGCACCATCTACTTCCACCTGGAAGTCTGCACAAGCCACAGGACCAACCTCACCCACCAAGAGGAAAGACACCAGGAAGCAAGAGGAGCTACAATCCTCCAGGCAGCAGAAAGGAGACCACAAACACAGAAAGTTCAACAAAATGAGACAGCGGAGAAATGTGTTCCAGATGAAGTAACCAGATAAAAACCCACAAGAACAACTAAATGAAATGGAGACAGGCAAAGTATCTGGAAAAGAATTTAGAGTAATCATAGTAAAGATGATTCAACATAGGAAAGAGAATGGAGGTACAGATGGAGAAGTTACAAGAGATGTCTAACAAAGAGCTAGATTTAAAGAATAAACTAAAAGAGATGAGCAATCCAATAAGTGGAATGAAAAATACACTAGAAGGAATCAATAGCAGAATAACTGAGGCAGAAGAACGGATAAGTGAGCTGGAAAATCACTGCCACAGAAGAGAAGAAGAAAAAGAAATGAGGACAGTCTCAGAGACCTCTGGGACAATATTAAATGCACAAACATTCAGATTATAGGGGTCCCAGAAGGAGAAGAGAAAGAGACAGTGCCAGAGAAAATATTTGAAGAGATTATAGCTGAAAACTTTCCCTAACATGAGAAAGGAAACACTCATTCAAGTCCAGGAAGCTCAGAGTCCCATACAAGATAAACCCACGGAGGAACATGCCGAGACACATATTAATCAAACTGACAAAAATAAAAGACAGAAAAAAATATTAAAAGTAGAAAGAGAAAAGCAACAAATAACATACAAGGGAATCCCCAAAAGGTTATCAGCTGATTTTTTTTTTTTTTTTTTTTTGCAGTACATGGGCCTCTCACTGCTGTGGCCTCTCCCGTTGTGGAGCATAGGCTCCAGACACGCAGGCTCAGCAGCCATGGCTCACGGGCCCAGTCGCTCCGCGGCATGTGGGATCTTCCCGGACTGGAGCATGAACCCGTGTCCCCTGCATCAGCGGACTCTCAACCACTGCGCCACCAGGGAAGCCCCTATCAGCTGATTTTTGATCAGAAACTTTGCAAACCAGAAAAGAGTGGCATGATATATTTAAAGTGATGAAAAGGAAAAACCTACAACCAGGAATACTCTACCCAGCAAGGCTGTCATTCAGAGTCAACACAAATAAAAAGTTTTACAGACAAGCAAAAACTAAGAGAATTCAGCACTACCAAACCAGCTTTACAACAAAACCTAAAGGAACTTCTCTAGGTAGAAAAGAAAATGCCACAACTAGACAAGAAAATTACAAATGGGAAAGCTCACCAGTGAAGGCAAGCATAAAGTAAAGACAGGAAATCATTCACACAAAAATAAGATATCAAAACTAGCAGTCGTGAGAAGAGGAGAGTACAAATGCAGTATATTGGAAATGCATTTGAAATTTAAAGACCAGAAATTTTAAGCAATCTTGTACATATATAGAATGCTATATCAAAACCTCATGGGAACCACAAACCAAAAACACTACAATTGATACACACACACACACACACAAATCAAAACACAACACTAAATACAGACAACAAATCATAAGAGAACAAAAGAGGAAGGACATATATCCTGGGCATATATCCAGAGAAAACCATAATTCAAAAAGATACATGCACCCTAATGTTCACTGCAGCACTATTTACTATAGTCAAGACATGGAAGCAACACAAATGTCCACTTACAGAGGAATGGATAAAAATGTGGTACATATACAAATGGAATATTACTCAACCATAAAAAATAATGAAATAATGCCATTTGCAGCAGCATGGATGGATCTAAAGATTATTACACTAAGTGAAGTCAGACAGAGAAAAACAAATACCATATGATATCACACATATGTGGAATCTAATTTTAAAAATGATACAAATGAACTTATTTACAAAACAGAATCAGACTTACAGATATCGAAAACTTATGGTTATCAAAGAGAAAACGTGGTGGGGAGAGATAAATCAGGAGCTTGGGATTAATATACAAACACTACTATATATAAAATAGATAACCAACAAGGACTTACTGTATAGCACAGTGAACTCTACTCAACATTCTGTGATAACCTACATGAGAAAAGAAACTGAAAAAGAATGTATATATATATGTATAACTGAAACACTTTGCTATATACCTGAAACACACTGTAAATCAACTTTATTCCAATAAATTTTTTAAATGATAAAATGATTATGAGATTCATTTAAATTTCAAAAATTTTGATATGTGAACACGTTAATCTTAGACTCCATGAAGTAAGGTACTTTTTCTTCTTCATTTCTTAATTTTTCAGAGACAACAACTAATTCTACTGTTGTTTGATCACATTAATTCCCAAATCTTTTCTAGCATTCAATTTTTCTCATTACTGGAATCGTTCAGTTAATAATGTTCTTAATGTTGGTCACTATATGGCAAAATGTATGTGGTATTATATGCATGAAGAATATATTTATTATTACCCCATATTTAGATGATAAGTTTCTTTTGAATATTCTGGGTATCTAAAATCACTGCAGTTTATCTATGTTGGATTTTTCTTTTTTTTTTGTATACAGTTTGGCTTTCTAAATAGGATAAACAGATAATTTATTTTATTATTTGAGTAAACATTTCCACAAATTTTAAAGAAATTTCAACCAAAGTATAGACAACTCATGTACAAAAAAGTTTAATAACATTTTAAGAAGTATAGGTTGGTTTACAAAGTTGATTTTTAAAGGTTCAAATGATTTTTACATACTGGTGATAATGGGCAGCAAAGACAGAAATCATGTACTACTCTGCTAATGTACATTTGTGTATTCATCATTTGTATCATGAATTTTTTTTTTAACATTACTCTAAATGTGCATATATAAAAATATGTAGGAGAAGACATTCAAGATAGTGGAGGAATAAGACGTGGAGATCACCTTCCTCCCCACAGATACATCAGAAATATATCTACATGTGGAACAATTCCTACAGAACACCTACTGAGCACTGACAGAAGACGACAGACTTCCCAAAAGTCAAGAAACTACCCCACGTGCCTGGGTAGGGCAAAAGAAAAAAGGACAAAAGAATAGGGATGGGACCAGCACCTCTGGGAGGGAGCTGTGAAGGACAAAAAGTTTCCACACACTAGGAAGCCGCTTCACTGGCAGAGATGGGGGGTGGGGCCAGGGGAAGCTTCGGAGCCACAGAGGAGAGCAGAGCACCAGGGGTGCAGAGAGCAAAGTGGAGAGATTCCCACACAGAGGATCGGTGCCGACCAGCACTCACAAGCCCGGGAGGCTTGTCTGCTCACCCGCTGGGGTGGGCGGGGCTGGGAGCTGAGGCTCAGGCTTCAGAGGTCAGATCCCAGGGAGAGGACTGGGGTTGGCTGCATGAACACAGCCTGAAGGGGGCTAGTGCGCAACAGCTAGCCAGGAGGGAGTCTGGGAAAAAGTATGGAACTGCCTAAGAGACAAGAGACCATTGTTTTCAGGTGTCCAAGGAGAGGGGATTCAGAGCACCACCTAAACGAGATCCAGAGATGGGTGCCAGCCGCGGCTATCAGCGCAGACACCAGAGATGGGCATGAAACGCTAAGGCTGCTGCTGTAGCCACCAAGAAGCATGTGTGCAAGCACAGGTCACTATCCACACCTACCCTACCAGGAGACTGTGCAGCTGGCCACTGCCAGGGTTCTGTGATCCAGGGACAACTTCCCGAGGAAAACACACAGCATGGCTCAGGCTGTTGAAACGTTATGCCAGGCTCTGCCCCCACAGGCTCTGCCTGCATTCTGTACCCCTCCCTACCCCAGGCCTGAGTGAGCCAGAGCCCCTAATCAGATGCTACCTTAACCCTGTCCTATCTGAGCGAACACAGGGCCTCAGGCGACCTACACGTAGAGGTGGGGCCAAATACAAAGCTGAACCCCAGGAGCTGTGTGAACAAAGACGAGAAAGGGAAATTTCTCCCAGCAGCCTCAGGAGCAGCAGATTAAATCTCCACAATCAACTTGATGTGCCCTGCATCTGTGGAATATCTAAATAAACAATAAATCATCCCAAAATTGAGGTGGTGGATGTTGTGTGATTTTTTCTGTATAGCTTTGCTTTTACCATTTGTCCTAGGGTTCTGTTTTTTTTTTTTGTATTTTGGGTTTTTTTTAGTACAGTTTTTTTAGCACTGGTTATAACTGGTGGATTTGTTTGTTGGTTTGCTTGCTCTCTTTCCTTTTTTTTCTTATCACTTCTTAAATTTTTCATTTTTTCATAATTATGTCAATTTTTTATTTTAATAACTTTATTTTACTTTATTCTTTCTTTTTTCCTCCCTTTTCTTCTGAGCCATGTGGCTGACACAGTCTGGGTCCTCCAGCTGGGTGTCAGGTCTGTGCCTGAGGTGGGAGAGCCAAGTTCAGGGCATTGGTCCACCAGAGACCTCCCGGCCACACACAATATCAGATACCAAAAGCTCTCCCAGAGATCTCCATCTCAACGTTAAGACCCTGCTCCACTCAATGACCAGCAAGCCAGAGTGCTGGACACCCTATGCCAAACAATTAGCAAGACAGGAACACAACCCCACCCATTGGCAGAGAGGCTGCCTAAAATCATAAGGTAACAGTCACCCCAAAACACACCACTGGACGTGGTCCTGCCCACAAGACAAGATCCAGCCTCATCCACCAGAAAACAGGCACTAGTCCCCTTCAACAAGAAGCCTACACAACCCACTGAACCAACCTTAGCCACTGGGGGCACACACCAAAAACATCAGGAAATATGAACCTGCAGCCTGCCAAAAGGAGACCCCAAACACAGGAAGTTAAGCAAAATGAGAAGACAGAGAAACACACAGCACATGAAGGAGCAAGGTAAAAACCCACCAGATCTAAGAAATGAAGAGGAAATAGGCAGTCTACTTGAAAAAGAATTCAGAATAATGATAGTAAAGATGATCCAAAATCTTGGAAATAGAATGGAGAAAATACAAGAAACCTTTAACAAGGACCTAGAAGAACTGAAGAGCAAACAAACAATGATGAATAGCACAATAAATGAATTTTAAAACTCTCTAAAACGAATCAATAGCAGAATAACTGAGGCAGAAGAACGGATAACTGACCTGGAAGATAAAATAGTGGAAATAACTACTGCAGAGCAGAATAAAGAAAAAAGAATGAAAAGAAACGAGGAGTCTCAGAGACCTCTGGGGCAACATTAAACACACCAACCTTTGAATTATAGGGGTCCCAGAAGAAGAACAGAAAAAGGGACTGAGAAAATATTTGAAGAGATTATAAATGAAAACTTCCTTAATATGGGAAAGGAAATAGTTCATCAAGCACAGGAAGAGCAGAGAGTCCTAAACAGGATAAATCCAAGGAGAAACACTCCAAGATACATGTTAGTCAAACTATCAAAAATCAAATACAAGAAAAAATATTAAAAGCAGCAAGGGAAAAACAACAAATAACATACAAGGGAATCCCCTTAAGGTTACGAGCTGATCTTTCAGGAGAAACTCTGCAAGCCAGAAGGGAGTGGCAGGACATATTTAAAGTGATGAAAGGGAAAAACCTACAACTAAGATTATTCTACCCAGCATGGATCTCATTCAGGTTCGATGAGGAAATTAAAAGCTTTACAAACAAGCTAAAGTTAAGAGAATTCAGCACCACCAAACCAGCTTTACAACAAATGCTAAAGGAGCTTCCCTAGGGAGGAAACACAAGAGAAGGAAAAGACCTACAATAACAAACACAAAACAATTAAGAAAATGGTAAGAGTATCAATAACTACCTTAAATGTAAATGGATTAAATGCTCCAACCAGAAGACATAGACTGGCTGAATGGATACAAAAACAAGACCCATATATATGCTGCCTACAAGAGACGCACTTCAGACCTAGGGACACATACAGACTGAAAGTGAGAGGATGGAAAAAGGTATTCCATGCAAATGGAACTCAAAAGAAAGCTGGAGTAGCAATTCTCGTATCAGACAAAATAGACTTTAAAATGAAGACTATTACAAGAGACAAAGAAGGACACTACATAATGATAAAAGGATCAATCCAAGAAGATACAACAATTGTAAATATTTATGCACCCAATATAGGAGCACCTCAATACATAAGGCAAATGCTAACAGCCAAAACAGGGGAAACCGACAGTAACGGGATCATAAACTCCCCTACTAACACCCCACTTTAACCAATTGACAGATCATCCAAAATGAAAATAAGGTAACACAAGGTTTCAATGATACATTAAACAAGATGGACTTGTTTTGAATGGAACAATATCAAATATCAATTGATACTCATAGGACATTCCATCCAAAAACAACATAATACACTTTCTTCTCAAGTGCTAATGGAACATTCTCCAGGATAGTTCATACCTTGGGTCACAAATAAAGCCTTGGTAAATTTAAGAAAATTGCAATCATATCAAGTATCTTTTCCAACCACAATGCTGTGAGACTAGATATCAATTACAGGAAAAAATCAGTAAAAAAAAAAAAAAAAAAAAACACATGGAGGGTAAACAATACACTACAAAATAACCAAGAGATCACTGAAGGAATCAAAGAGGAAATAAAGAAAAACATAGAAACAAATGACAATGAAAACACGACGACCCAAAACCTATGGGATGCAGCAAAAGCAGTTCTAAGAGGGAAGTTTACAGTAATAAAATCCTACCTCAAGAAAAATCTCAATTAAACAACCTAACCTTACCCCTAAAGGAATTAGAGAAAGAAGGACAAAAAAAAAAAAAACCCTGAAAGTTAGCAGAAGGAAAGAAATCATAAAGATCAGATCAGAAATAAATGAAAAAGAAATGAAGGAAATGATAGCAAAGATCAATAAAACAGGTAGCTCTTTGAGAAGATAAACAAAATTGATAAACTATTAGCCAGACTCATCAAGAAAAAAACAGACAAGACTCAAAACAACAGAATTAGAAATGAAAAAGGAGAAGGAACAACTGACACTGCAGAAATACAAAGGATCGTGAGAGATGACTACAAGCAACTATATGCCAATAAAATGGACAACCTGGAAGAAATGGACAAATTCTTAGAAAAGCACAATCTTCCGAGACTGAATGAGGAATAGAAAGTATAAACAGACAAATCACAAGCACTGAAATTGAAACTGTGATTAAAAATCTTCCAACAAACAAAAGCCCAGGACCAGATGGCTTCACAGGTGAATTCTTTCAAACATTTAGAGAAGAGCTAACACCTATCCTTCCCCAAATCTTCCAAAACTAGGAGAGAGGAACACCCCCAAAACTCAGTGTACGAAGCCACCATCACCCTGATACCAAAAGCAGACAATGTTGTCACAAAGAAAGAAAAGAGGCCAATATCACTGATGAACATAGATGCAAAAATCCTCAACAAAATAGTAGCAAACAGAATCCAACAGCACATTAAAAGAATCATACACCATGATCAAGCGGGGTTTATCCCAGGGATGCCAGGATTCTTCAATATACGCAAATCATTCAATGTGATACACCATATAACAAATTGAGGAAGAAAAACCATATGATCATCTCAACAGATGCAGAAAAAGCTTTCGACAAAATTCAACACCGATTTATGATAAAAACCCTCCAGAAAGTAGGCATAGAGGGAACTTACCTCAACATAATAAAGGCCATATATGACAAACCCACAGCCAACATCGTTCTCAATGGTGAAAAACTGAAACCATTTCCTCTAAGATCAGGAATAAGTCAAGGTTGTCCACTCTCACCACTATTATTTAACAATGTTTTGAAAGTTTTAGCCACAGCAGATAATAAAAAGAAATAAAAGGAATTCAAATCAGAAAAGAAATACAAGTGTCACTGTTTGCAGATGACATGATACTCTACATAGAGAATCCTAAAGATGCTACCAGAAAACTAGTAGAGCTAATCAATGAATTTGTAAAGTAGCAGGATACAAAACTAAGGCACAGAAATCTCTTGCATTCCTGCATACTAATGATGAAAAATCTGAAAGAGAAATTAAGGAAACACTCCCCCTTACCATTGCAAGAAAAAGAATAAAATACCTAGGAATAAACCTACCTAGGGAGACAAAAGACCTGTATGCAAAAAATTGTAAGACACTGATGAAAGAAATTAAAGTAGATACAAACAGATGGAAAGATATACCACGTTCTTGGATTGGAAGAATCAATATTGTGAAAATGACTCTACTACCCAAAGCAATCTACACATTCAGTGCAATCCCTATCAAACTACCACTAGTATTTTTCACAGAACTAGAACAAAAAATTTCACAATTTGTATGGAAACACAGAAGACACCGAATAGCCAAAGCAATCTTGAGAAAGAAAAACGGAGCTGGGGGAATCAGGCTCCCAGACTTCAGACTATACTGCAAATCTACAGTAATCAAGACAGTATGGTACTGGCACAAAAAAAGAAATATAGATCAATGGAACAGGATAGAAAGCCCAGAGATAAGGTGACCATATGTGCGTGGGTTTATCTTTGATAAAGGAGGCAAGAGTATACAATGGAGAAAAGACAGCCTCTTCAATGAATGGTGCTGGGAAAACTAGACAGGTACCTGTAAAAGAATGAAATTAGAACAGTCCGTAACACCCTACAAAAAAATAAACTCAAAATGGAATAAAGAGCTAAATGTAACTCGACACTATAAATCTGTTAGAGGAAAACATACACAGAACACTCTATGACATAAATCACAGCAAGATCCTTTTTGACCCACCGCCTAGCGAGAGGGAAATAAAACCAAAAATAAACAAATGAGACCTAATTAAAGTTAAAAGCTTTTGCACCACAGTGGGAACCATAAACAAGATGAATAGACAACCCTCAGAATGGGAGAAAATATTTGCAAATGAAGCAACTGACAAAGGATTAATCTCCAAAATTTACAAGCAGTTCATGCAGCTCAATGTGCCAAAAACAAACCACCCAACCCAAAAATGGGCAGAAGACCTAAGTAGACATTTCTCCAAAGAAGATATACGGATTGCCATCAAATACATGAAAGGATGTTCAACATCACTAATCATTAGAGAAATGCAGATCAAAACTACAATAAGGTATCATCTCACACCAGTCAGAAGGGCTATCATCAAAAATTCTACAAACAATAAATGATGGAGAGGGTGTGGAGAACTGTTGGTGGGAATGTAAACTGATACAGCCACTATGGAGAACAGTATGGAGGTTCCTTAAAAAACTAAAAATAGAACTACCATACGACCCAGCAATCCCACTACTGGGCATATATCCTGGGAAAACAGTAATTCCAAGAGAGTCATGTACTACAATGTCCATTGCAGCTCTATTGTCCTGTCCATAGCCAGGTCATGGAAGCAACCTAAGTGTCCATCAACAGATAAATGGATAAAGAATTTGTGGCACATATATACAATAGAACATTACTCAGCCATAAAAAGAAACGAAATTGAGTTATTTGTAGTGAGGTGGATGGACCTAGAGTCTGTCATAGAGTAAGTAAGGAAGAGAAAAATAAACACCATATGCTAACACATATGTATGGAATCTAAAGAAAGAAAAAGGTTCTCATGAACCTACGTCAGGATAGGAATAAAGATGCAGATGTAGAGAATGGACTTGAGGACATAGAGAGGGGGAAGGGTAAAGCTGGGATGAAGTGGGAGTGTCATGGACATATATACACTACTAAATGTAAAGTAGCTAGTGGGAAGCAGCCACATAGCACAGGGAGATCAGCTCCGTGTTTTGTGACCACCTAGAGGGGTGGGATAGGGAGGGTGGGAGGGAGACGCAAGAGGAAGGAGATATGGAGATATATGTATATGTATAGCTGATTCACTTTGTTATAAAGCAGAAACTAACAACATTGTAAAGCAATTACTCTCCAATAAAGATGTTAAAAAATACGTAAATTTCTACAATTATAATTTCCGTTTGCAATGGTATAAAAAGTTTGGATACAATTATATGTGTACCATAGCTAACTCCAAAAATGTTTTTGTTCCAAAAGTTTCTTAATTATGAGTTTTCTCTGTACCATAATACTGTGCATCACCAAAATTTATGTTTGTATCATCAACACACACACAGAAAAATATCGTCTTAGCTTCAATGCAGTTTTTAACCTTCATTTGCAATAGTATCAACAATAATGTCAGATGTTTCAAATTTAACAGAATTCCAGACTTTCCTCTGACGTAGTGTACTAAATGAAAACCATCATTAGAATTAACTTTACTAATTTTTTGTTGGAAGAAACTGCTAACAGCGCATAAAACTGGCACCAATAGTGCCAAGTTCTCAACCTGCTTAAAGACCAACCCCAGGAACCATCCGAGTTTTCTGGCATCCTTCTAATAAATCGCCTCTTAAGAAATCTCCTTTACACCCTTCAATTAAAGCAGCACTGGGGATAAACTATTTCTATTGTGGTCAATTAGTCAATTGGATGAGGGTAGGAGAGGCAAGAGCTCCCTATTGATCTGCCCAGTTCTTCCCTAGTAATGATAGTGGGCACCCCCTTTTTTTTTTTTTTTTTTTTTTTTGCGATACACGGGCCTCTCACTGTGTGGCCTCTCTCATTGCGGAGCACAGGCTCCGGACGCGCAGGCTCAGTGGCCATGGCTCACGGGCACAGCCGCTCCGCTACAGGTGGGATCTTCCCGGACCGGGGCACGAACACGTGTCCCCTGCATCGGCAGGCAGACCCTCAACCACTGTGCCACCAGGGAAGCCCCCTGTCTTAATTCTAGTACGAATTCATAAAATGTTTTATCATTAAACATGTCGTTCCATATCTTTTATGAGTTCCATGTCTTTTATCATTTTAGGAAATACTTCTCTTCCTGACCCACTAAGGATTTTTTTTTCCTCTTCATATGGACATTAAATTTCATCAAGATTTTATCAGAATACATGGATATGATACAGTATTTCTTTCTTGGGTCTCGAAATATAATGCTTGTAAAAAAAAAAAAAAAAAGGCTGCAATTATTACCCTCCCTGTGTGGACCCCTCTTTCACTGTAACAATGTGTGTGTAAGGACAAGAGTCTGAACCAGCCTTAGCCAGGAACTTCCCAAAACATGCAAGAAACTCCCACCAAGTTCAGCAGTGCTGCCTATCCTACCAACCATGGACCCATTGACCCCTGAGCAATAATAAGTGTGTATTATTTTATACAACTAAGTTTGGTGTGGTTTTTTACATAGTGAAATCTAAATAATTACAGAATAATTGGCCATATATTGCTACAGGTGCACGTATGTATGTTGCACAAAAAAAAAATCTAAAAATATACACAACAAACTGATGTCAGCAGCTACCCCAGGATAATATATGGACATTTTAGATTTGTATGTAGTCAAGTTTCTTAATATCTTCAGGTGTGATTCAGTTTTTAATGTAATGCTTATTTATTTCTGACACCAGGGTTTTATAAATAGCTTTAGTTTCTTTAACTCTTGTGATGAATTATATTAATAGAATGACTAATGTCAAACCATATGTGCAATCTCTGAATAAACTATATTTATCATTATTCTTTTAATATAATGCTAGATGATATTTGATATTTTATTATGATTTAGGGTTTGACATGATAGGACACTGGTCTTGGGTTTTCTTATGTTATGCTCTCTTTATCCCATTTTGGATTTTAGTATCCTTTAGCAAGGAACTTGGAAATGTTGCATCTTCATCTATTTTACATCTGCTGACTATTCCTCCTTAGGGCATTTGTATTTCTCTTATTGTTTGTTTTTAAAGGATTGCCAGAGATCTATTTTATTCAATTTTGCAAATAAGTAGTACTTATTTATAAGTTTTACTATATTTTTCTATCATGATAGTCTGCATTTAAAGTATTTTATTCCCTCCCCTCTACTTTGCTTGCGCTAGTCTTACTGTTCTAAAATTTATGAGGATGTGTTGCAATTTTGGGTTGAGAGAGAAGGTGTGAGTAGGAAGGTCTACGATTTGGGGGAGAATAAGTACCTTAAGATCTTCATGAACATATGAAGGTGGATGACGCAGAGAGAAGTGATCAGAATATTCTGTAATCCAAACAGATGGTGTTGCGTAGCAGTAATATTCTGGGTTGGTTATTAACTTCAAGAGCAGCCATAACGTTAATAAAATGATCAGTATGTACCCATTAAATATATGTCAAGGGCCCAATATCTTCAAGTCACTGTGATACCACCGATGGAAAAAAAATCCAAGATAAATAAGAAAGTTTCATTTTTCAAGAAATACATATCTTATTAAGGAAATTAAAAATGACATTGTCACAAATTTTCCTCTAAACTTATATTCTACTTAGACACAGATTAAAACCTAGCATGGAATGTATATACACCACATTCTAATAGGAGTTTTCATCTGAATAAGCCAAAGTCCCAGCAGTTTGTCTCTATTTAATTAATGAGATCTTAACATCTGGCACTGATATTTGGGAATGCTGTATGAACTTCTGATCCCTAAAAGTATACTCCTTAGAAATTGATGGTATCAAGAGTACTCATAAAAGATTTGTGTAAGCTACTACTTTGGGATCCTTTCACCAAAAGAGGGTGTCCCTATGCCCTCAAAGAGGGAAGACACAGAGGCAGGAGGGTAAGGCTTCAAATCATCAAGGTGCGTGCCTGGAAGCTCAGAATCAAGGTGGGCTGCAGTGTTCTGAGCACGTACAGAAAGCAATTCATAACCAAGGCCATGATTTCCACTCTTGTTGTGATTTTTAGGCTGGGTTTCACCAGATCAATGGGGACGTCATGTCTGGCCCAGGTCCTGATCTGCCAGGTCTAGCCCAGGCTGCACCCGGGTTCCATCCACCCTACCCCATCACACAAGTCACTCAGGGTTGCCTCCTTGGCATCTCCTCATGCCCACTTCCTACCAGCAGATGCTGCACTGCCAGCACCTCAATGCGCAATGTGACTACACGTCTCCACAGAACATCAGCAGAGCTCCAACCCGGTAAATACAAACACTGGAAGGGCCCACTGCTGTCTAAGAAGCAAAGAGAGGCTAGAAGCGCTGCTAAGTATGTGCAGAATAAGGCTCACAGGGGGAAAGTGTTCGTGTTTATTGCTTAGGTGTTTTGTATACATTATCTCATAAAAGCCACATAACAACCTACTTTTTTTTTTTTTTTTTTTTAACAGGTGAATCAACTACACCCCAGAGAGGCTGAGTGACATATTAGATAGCTGCCGACAGAACACTGATCTGAACCAAAGTTTATCTACCTTCTGATATCCCTGATACCTTATCCTGCCCTGCCAGGAATTTGGGAGCATTTACTTAGCCCTGAGCCCAAAATGAGCTGATGTGGTCCAGCCAGGCTCCAGGCACCTGGAGACACGCATGATGGGAAGATTCTTTGTGAACTATTGCAGACTTTCCAAACAGCTCCCTAAGTCTAACGAGTTTGGCACTCAACAACCTCCTGAGCAACAGTTTGTGCTCACTGACAGATTTTTAAAGGCTTGACCCCAGTATAAAAAGCAACTTATATATATAACTTAGCAATTTGGGATTAAAATATACTACTATATATAAAATAAAGACTTACACAGGGAACTATACTCAGTATCTTATAATAACCTATAATGGAAAAGGATCTGAAAAAGAATATATATTACATACATATACATATATATGTAACGGAATCACTTTGCTGTACAGTTGAAATGAACAGAATATTGCAAATTAACTATACTTCAATTTAAAAAGTTTTACAAAATGTTGAACAACCAAATAAAACTTCCTATACTTAAAAAAAAAAAGCAACTGGGCTTCCCTGGTGGGGCAGTGGTTGAGAGTCCGCCTGCCGATGCAGGGGACACGGGTTCGAGCCCTGGTCCGGGAAGATCCCACATGCCGCGGAGCGGCTGGGCCCGTGAGCCATGGCCGCTGAGCCTGCGTGTCCGGAGCCTGTGCTCCGCAACGGGAGAGGCCACAACAGTGAGAGGCCCGCGTACCACACACACACAAAAAAAGCAACTGATTACCAGCTTCCAGAGGAAAACAGAATTACTGGTGTATATAATAGTCTATGAAACTCAATGTACCCTGTATCCCCAGTCTCAATCTAAGCAGAATCCCTCAGGGTGACTCATCTATAATTCCCCACGCTTTCTGTCCTGTGGACCTTTTAACATGGCTGGGATAGAGTGCATCATGGGTCTATACTCAGATCCAAGAGGAGTAGTGATGGGTCAGTTTTAAGGGGCAATTTAAGGAGTCATTTGGCACAAGCATATCTAGTGGGTGTGTTCTGACAATGGAGAGTGAATACCAGGCCTCATCAGATTCTCTGGCTCAGGGAATTCTGGTTGTAAATGAGAGGGAGACCGAGAGATGGATGGGAGAGAGAGAAAGGAAGGAAAGCAGCAGAAACTAGTGGGGTAGGGTCAGAGAAAAATAGTTGTTGTAGTGTAACAGATGTAGTTTGCTGAGTTCTTTCTGTGTGCTGGGCACAGTGCTATGCTTTGGCAGACATGATCAAATTCGATGGCAGTCACTAGTTTTGATGAGTGTCCTTGGAGCTGCTTTGGTACCTGAAGGGTGGTGAATACCACCTCCATTCCATTAAAGCCTGACTTTGACATTATTGAGACAGATCCCTGTGCTCGCTGACTTCCTAGGGCATCCTGATAAGCCTCCACCGTCTGAAGCGGAGAAGCGTATTTCCATTTTTTAAGCCTGAAATCTCCTAACATTCTGGAAACTGACAACCTAAAAGAAAAGTAAGCCAAAGCACACAATGCCAAATTGGTTGTCATCACTGTTCCCTACATGAGTAATGAATCAGTTAAACACTTCACTGTCTCAAGAAATCACCATCTGTTCTCTAGTCTTTAATTGACGTAAGAGACGTGTCAAGAAATCTCGACTGGGAAACAATGCTGCTGTTCACAAAAACCGGCTGGCAGATTAGTGGGTCAGCCAAGCAGATGGTACCAGGACGATTCAGCATCCTGGGCAGCTTCTGTCCTACCTGGGCAAGGTGGCCATTCCCTCCCCCGCACAAATCACAAATCTGCCAGCTCCCCTCACCCTCCCAATGTCTTTGCATCAAATAGAGTTTCTTCCTGAGATGGGATTTAGGAGATGGGAAATAATGTAGCAGAAAACACACTACAGCCTTCAACTTCAGTTCACAGAGAGAGAGGCAAGGGTAGAAAAAGTTTTTTGGTAAAAAACTAAATTTCATCAATTAGCCAAGAATCCCTGATGTGAGTCTACACCTCTTTTTAGTCATTTGGATAAAATCAAAAGGTCAGAGACTTGATTCCCATGAGTAGGAACATTTCAGTTTTTGCAGGAAGTTTTAGTTCTTGAGGGCAAGACCTATGTCATATTTATTTCATCTCACTTCTTGGCTCTATGGAATAAGTGGAGGACATTTCCTGATTCCTTATTGATCACTTAGAATTTTAAAGTCTATGCTGAAAGCACTGTGATACCGTCAGCAATTTTTAGAACTGATGTAAATTGCGATGTACATAAAGCTGGGTTTAAAGCAGTTTATAGTCCGTTTTGATGCCTTATTCCTAACGTATGTATGACTCTTGGCATGTGGACACCATGGCTATTGCATGGTATTACCTTGAGCCCTCCCTCTGGGAACATTTGTGAGTACCTAATGCATGACAGGCATTGTTCTAGGTTCAGGGGAAAAGAGCAGGGCAAAAAACAGATGCTGTTCCTCTTCTTGAAAAGGTTGCATTCCAGTGTGAGGACACATATTAAATAACTCATCTCATAATTAGTAGATAATTCCAATTTCAAAGGGAAGCATTTTGGGAGTTAGAAATTGGAGATTCCAGAAAACGTCTTCATGAACCTGAACTACGTCCTCAAAGAGCAAGCAGGGCTAAGGTGTAAACTAGCTACGTTGACATATATGTGCAAAAGTATTTTTACATACTTATATATTTCATGTGTTGCTAACTGGAAGAAAGGGAAAGAATATACCATTTGTTAAGCAACTACTACAGGCCAAGAACTCTATATACATTACCTCATTTAATCTTCAGAGCATTGTGAGAGTAGTGTGCTACATTATCTTCATTTCTAGATGAGAAGACATAGCCCAGGCAATGTTCCCAAGATCTTGTCTAGTAAGTGACTGAACTGAAATTTACAGGCATATCTATTTGAGGGTAAAACCCATGCAGTTCTTGCCCTACTTAGTGCTAGAAGGAAGAGGAGGAGTAGAGGGAAGAAGAGAAAGGGGAAAGGGAAGGAGAAAAAGGGGAATAGAAGAGGAGGAAGACATAGAGCAGTGGGGACACTGCTTAGTGAGGCAAAGGAATCCTGCTGTTAGCTTGAAAGAGCCTCTAAGCAGGACTGAAAATAAAGGTTAGAAACAAAGTAGTAAATTTGTGTTAGGCTCTCTAATACACAGAAATACAGAAGCTCGTAACGTTTCTGTTCTGGTAAATGAAACCAAACCAAAACAAAAATTCCTTTCAGCAGCAAGGAGAGATGACTACAGAAGAAACCTTCAATTTACAGACGTCCTGAACAGAGATGCCTGACTGATGCGTGAGTTAGAAGGTGCATGCTGCAATTCCTGCCTCTGCCTTGCAAGTTCAGAACAGGCTGTAGCCCCAGCACACCACACATGTAGGGTCAACAGTCACATTCCAAGATATGTCAGGGAGGAGGACACTGGATAGCAAACTGGTTTCCTAAAGTAAGTTCAGAATGAACACATTCTGCACAGTGTGGGTGATGGTTTTAGGTAGCTTTCAAACACACAGACATTTTCTTCCTGAGAAAACGCAGAAAAGTTTACGTGAATCCCTCTCGCCACAGTGCTACTGACCATAGACAGGACATAAACCCTGACAGGGACAATGACCTGCTGTGTAGAACTGAGACTTGCATTTCCTTAGTCTCCAGATATCAGAAGCGATTTGGGAGAACATAGCTAAGTATTATAGAAAGGGGAATATTTTACAATTTGGGTTGCCAGACGTAACAAATAAAAAACACAATTAAATTCGAAATTCAGGCAAACACCTAATAATTTGTAAACACTGATTTTATTCCATTTTTTAAAATCTGAAATTCAAATTTATATGGGTGTCTTAGACTGCTATAAGAAAATACCATGGAAGTTTATTTCTCACAGTTTTGGAGGCTGGAAAGTCTGAGATGAAAGTCCCAGTGGCCAGGTCCTTGTGAGGTCTCTCTTCCTGGTTCACAGCCTTTTTGTGGCATCCTCACGTGGCCAAGAGCAGAGAGAAGCAAGCTCTCTCCCGCCTCTTTAAGGGCACTAATCCCATCATGAAGGCTCTACTCTTATGAACTAATTAATTCTCAAAAGCCCTATCTCCACATATTAGCACATTGGGGATTAGGGTTTAACATGTAAATTTGGGCAGGACAAACAGTCCCTAGCACTGGGCATCCTGATTTTAACTGGCAACCCCATTTATATTGTATATGAATTTGGGGCACAGAGTGAAAACCCTCACATGGATCAACCTGGAATTGGATGGAAGATGGGAGGGTATCCCCCCATTAGGCGCCAGCAAGTGGCAAAGCCCTGTGTGGTGGATTTTAGAGAAGAGATTAAGGGGGAAAGTGGGACATATATTGAGGAGTGTAAGAGAAACAGGGACTGGAGGCTGAATCTAGGTCTTAACTGGCCAGATGGCATAATAAAACTTGACTCATCAAGACTGAGAGGGCAGGCAGAGAACAAGAAAGGAATTTTTATTTGGGTCAGGGCATTTGGGAAACAAAACCTGGGAAATGCCTGGAGGGAAATGGACAAAGAAGATGAGAGATTTTTTTTTTAAGATGGGAGATTTTTAAAAATAGCCTGTTATTTAGCCCTGAGGTGGCCTTGAAGCTCACTAAGTTGGTTTTAACAAGAAGATCCAAATATAATTATTATAGAGGAATTTCCCTCAGGTACCCCAGGCTCAGAGTTTCCACCATCCCTAAGTGTGGTGGAACCGGAGCTAACACTAGAAAAACGCCATGTATTAATTATTCATTGTTGAAGCAGAAGGTAACTGAAACTGATTACATTCATTTCATCTCATTACTTTTGACTCAGGTATTAAACAACTCATGCCTGATTTTTCATTCCAGAGTTTCCAGGTACAAGGGTATCTTCTGGTACTGCCAAGGAAAGGAACCCCTAACATCTGCAACATATAAGTCCACTGAACCAAAAATTATTTTGCCAGATTGGCCAAGCAGGTAAGGGGTTACTTTCCTTGCCCAAACAAAATGTGTTCCTCTCTGAT
Source organism: Grampus griseus (assembly GCF_964374135.1). Lineage (NCBI taxonomy): Eukaryota > Metazoa > Chordata > Mammalia > Artiodactyla > Delphinidae > Grampus > Grampus griseus. Next base: position 35,317,840 of record NC_139010.1, read on the forward strand.
ATGTCTTTTGTGTATCTCGTTTCCCTGCTGTTCAGTGAGGCCCAGGCAGAGTGATTTTTTTATCTGGTTTATGCTTACTATCCAGATGACATGTGTGTCATGGAGGGAAAATAGAGCATCCTAAATTATGTTTAATGGCAGGATTTTTTTTTTATAAAGCAAAATGTACATTTGAATGACAAGAGCTCATTAAATGTTCAGCTTATGATAAGGGGCAAAACAAGAATAAATACCATGACTCAGAACAATTATATGGTTAACATCTTGCAAAAATAGTTTTTCTTCTACTGGCATTACTCTAATTTGACTTTAACCTGTTAGCTACAGTCTTAAAACCACTGGCAAATCGCTTTTAGGAAATTCACTGATAAAACCTGCTAAAATATGTAGACATCCCCATAGCAGCAGAGGTGATATTCAGTGACAACCAAATCAGAGACTGTCTAAAGGTTTTGAAGAGAAAAGCTGTCTTTAGAGTGCTCTGCCCTTACATTTCATGTAAATAAAAAAAAACTTTTTAACTTGAAAATGAGTTCTAGAAGAAATTTTTTTAAAAAAGTAAACATGGAAGGTAGGGTCTGAACAAATGTTGGGATAACAGAAAAGATGTCACCTCACACACTATGGTCCAACATTTACCAGTGTAGCACACCTCACAATTTACAAAGCAAATTTAAAATGTTACCTATTTCCACTTACTTCCAAAGAAAGGTGAGAAGTTACCAGAAGAGAACAAGACTTGGGACCCAAAGTTGGAGTTTTGGCTCTAAGCTGCCCCTCCCAACAATAACAGCTAACATTAACTGAGCACATGTTAAGTGCCCAGGCACCTCCTGTGCATTACATATGACTTTAGTAATCTAATCCTTCTCACAGTGCCATTCAGTTAGGCGCTATTATGCTCCTCACTTCAGAGGTAAGGAAACTGATCTTCAGAGAGGATACGTCACTTTCCCAAAGTCACTTTGTTAATAAATAATGGAAACAAGAAAGTCTCTCATCTTTTCCAGACCTTGGCTCCTTTATTGATATAATTTATATAATAATAATAGAAATAATAATAATGGACACTTGTTGCATAGTGTTGGGACTCAGGACATGCCACCCCAAAATAAGCCACATTGACATATTGATTACTTTGAATTAAAGTTACTTGAGAAACAACCAGTGGAAAAAAATGATTTAAAAACCACTCTGACCACCTAAAAGAACTAGAAAAAGAAGAAAACTTAAGTCAGCAGAAGGAAGGAAATAAAGATCAGAGAAGAAATAAATAAAAGAGATTTTAAAAAACAGAGAAAAAAATCAATAAAACCAAGAGCTGGTTCTCTGAAAGGGTAAACAAAATAGACAAACCTCTGGCCAGGCTTGCCAAGAAAAAAAGAGAGAACCCAAATAAAATAGAAATGAAAAAGGAGAAATAACAACTGATACCACAGAAATTTTTAAAAAATGAGAATATTATGAACAATTATATGCCAGCAAATTTGACAACCTAGAAGAAATGGACACGTTTCTAGAAACATACAGCCTACCAAAAGTGAATCAAGAAATACATAATTTGCACAGACTGATCACTAGACATAAAATAAAATCTGTAATAATAAAAAAAGTCCCTACAAACAAAAGTCCAGGACCAGATGCCTTCACAGGTTAATTCTACCAAACATACAAAGAACTTATACCAATCTTTCTCAAATTCTTCCAAAATATTGAAGAGGAAGAAACACTCCCAAAGACATTCTATGAAGCCACCATCACCCTGATACCAAAAGCAAAGATACCACCAAAAAAGAAAAATTAGGGGCCAATGTATCTTTCATGAATATAGATGCAAAAATTCTCAACAAAATATTAGCAAACGAAATCCAACACATCAAAAAGATCATACACCATGACTAAGTTGGATTCATCCCAAATTCACATGCGTGGTTCAATATACACAAGTCAATGTGATACACCACATAAACAAAAGACAAAAACCACATGATCATCTCAATAAACGCAGAAAAACAAACTGATGAAATTCAACATCTATTCATGATCAAAAAAACTCATACCAAAGTGGGTATAGAGGGAACATATCCCAACATAATAAAAGCCATTTATGACAAACCCACAGCCAACAGTCAAAAGCTGAAAGCCTTCCCACTAAAATCTGGAACAAGACAAGGATGCCTACTCTCGTCACTTCTATCCAAAATAGTATTGGAAGTCCTAGCCACAGCAATCAGACAATAAAAAGAAATAAAAGATATCCAAATTGGAAGGGAAGAGGTAAAATTGTCATTATTTGCAGATGACATGACACTATATAGAGAAAACCCTAAAGACTCCATACAAAAACTACAACTGATAAACGAATTTAGCACAGTAGCAGGATACAAGATTAACATACAGAAATTGGTTGCATTTCTTTATACTAGCAATGAAATACCAGAGAGAGAATGTAAAAAAATACTTTTAAAATCATACCAAAAAAAATATGAAATACTTAGGAATAAACGTGACCAAGGAGCTGAAAGACATATGCTGAGAACTATGAAACAATAAAGGAAATCACAGATGATTCAAAGAAATAGAACTGAACTGGAAGAATATTGTTAAAATGTCCATACTACCCAAAGCAATCTACAAATTTAATGTGATTCCTATTAAATTACCCATGACATTTTTCACAGCACTAGAACAAATAATCTTAAGATTTATATGGAACCATAAAAGACCCAGAATTGCCAAAGCAATCCTGAGGGAAAAAACGAAGAGGCATGACCCTCCCAGACTTCAGACAATACAACAAAACTACAGTAATCAAAACAGCATGGCATTGGCACAAAAACAGACATGAATCAATGGAACAGAATAGAGAGCCCAAAAATAAATCCACACACCTACAATCAATTTATCTCCAACCAAGGAGGCAAGAATATACAATGAGAAAAAGACAGTCTCTTCAGCAAAGGGTGTTGGGAAAGTTGGACAGTCACATGTAAATCAATGAAGTTAGAATACACCCTCACACCATACACAAAAATAAATTCAAAATGGCTTAAAGACTTAAACATAAGACATGAACATAAGACATGAAACCATAAAACTCCTAGAAAAAAGCATAGGCAAAACATTTTCTGACATAAATCGTACCAATGTTTTCTTAGGTCAGTCTCCCAAGGCAACAGAAATAAAAGCAAAATAGGGCTTCCGTGGTGGCGCAGTGGTTGAGTCCGCCTGCCGAAGCAGGGGACATGGGTTCGTGCCCTGGTCCAGGAGGATCCTGCATGCCACAGAGCGGCTGGGCCCGTGAGCCATGGCTGCTGGGCCTGCACGTCTGGAGCCTGTGCTCCGCAACGGGAGAGACCACAACAGCGAGAGGCCCACGTACAGCAAAAAAAAAAAAAAAAAAAAAAAGAAATAAAAGCAAAATAAACAAATGGGATCTAATCAAACTCACAAGCTTTTGCACAGCAAAGGAAACTATAAACAAAATGAAAAGACAACCTACAGAATGGGAAAAATATTTGCAAATGATGAGAATGACAAGGGCTTAATCTCCAAAATATACAAACAGCTCATACAACTCAACAACACAAAAACAAACAACCTGATCGAAAAATGGGCAGAAGAACTAATTAGACATTTCTCCAAAGACATACAGTTAGCCAATAGGCACATGAAAAGATGCCCAACACTGCTAATTATTAGAGAAATGCAAATCAAAACTACAACAAGGCATCACCTCACACTGGTCAGAATGATCATCACTAAAATGTCTTCAAATAACATGCTGGAGACAGTGTGGAGAAAAGGGAACCCTCCTACACTGTTGATGGGAATTTAAGTTGGTGCAGCCACTATGGAAAACAGTATAGAAGTACCTCAAAAAGCTAAAAATAGAGTTGTCATATGATCCAGGAACCCTACTCCTGGGCATATATACAGACAAAACTATAATCCAAAAAGATACATGTACCCCTATGTTCACAGCAGCGCTATTCACAACAGCCAAGACATGAAAACAGCCTAAACGTTCACTGACTGATTAGTGGATAAAGATGATGTGGTACATATATACAATGGAATACTAGTCAGCCATAAAAAAAAGAATGAAATAATGCCATTTGCAGCGCTGTGGATGTAACTAGAGATTCTTATACTAAGTGAAGTGAGAAAGACAAATACCATATAATATCACTTATATGTAGAATCTAAAATGTGACACAAATGAATTTATCTGTGAAACAGAATCAGACTCACAGACATACAGAACAGACTTGTGGTTGCCAAAGGGGAGGTGGAGTGAGCAGAGGGATGGACTGGGAGTTTGGGGTTAGCAGATGCAAACTATAATATATGGAATGGATAGACAACAAGGTCCTACTGCAGAGCACAGGGAACTACATTCAATATTCTGTGATAAACCATAATGGAAAATACTTTTTAAAAAGTATATGTATATATATATATTATATATCTGAACCACTTTGCTGTACAGCAGAAATTAACGCAACATTGTAAATCAACTATCCTTCAATAAAAAATAATTAAAAACCAATCTGACACTCCTTTTTCCCAATAGTGGGAAATATATCTCACATGGGAATGTATCCTCTCTATACCAGGAGGATAGAAAGCATCCTTATCACCAGGGTTAGAGAACTCAAGGCTCAGAAAGCTATATAAACAAACTTTGTTACTTCTTCACTAGTTTACTACCCCAAATACAAACCCCTTTGTTTAATTAAACCTTAACAAATAATTGTTTCTTTATCTAAAAATAATACACGAACACTCTACTTTGGGCACCTCAGAAGTTCTATTTCTGTAAGAACTCTGTCCTTACAAATTAGGTTTTTTTTCTCCTGTTACTCTGTCTTGTGTTGCCTTATTATATCAGCTGAAAGGACTAAGAAGGGTAGGGGGAAATTTCCCCCCTCCCAGACAGTAGCAATTAAAGGTTTCAATTTCTTTCAAAAGCATTCACTCTTTCGATTTTAAAACGCTCTTGAGAGGTAGGTATGATTTCTTCATTCTGAAGAAATTGAAATTGTCACTAGGTCACAAGGTAAATAACACAGCTCAAAAGCAACTGCAAGAGACTCAGACAGAAATATACACGGAAGTCGGACAAATAAGAAAGTGTGGGGCTTCCCTGGTGGTGCAGTGGTTGAGAGTCCACGTGACGATGCAGGGGACACAGGTTCATGCCCCGGTCCGGGAAGATCCCACATGCCATGGAGCTTCTAGGCCCGTGAGCCATGGCCGCTGAGCCTGCGCAGAGCCTGTGCTCCGCAACGGGAGAGGCCACAACAGTGAGAGGCCCGCGTACCATCAGAAAAAAAAAAAAAAAAAGTGTGCTCAGAGACCACCACTGCAGCACAAACTTCCACACCACACAGGGTTTCTGTGAGGCTCAAAGAGAATCAAAAGGAAACATCAAGGGACGTTACCAACTTGCCCTCATTGTCTTCCTTCCATTTTCTTCCACCAGTACTTCATACAACAGAATATCCCTAAAATGTATGGGACATCATTGGTACCCTTTGTCATATTTAGTGCCTATGCAGATCTTCTCATATTTCTATATATTATAATAATTTTAGTATACGTAATTTCAGCTCACTTACGGAATTAGGGGAGGTAAAGCCATATGAGAATGAGAACCAGGAACACTTGGTCACACAATCCAACTGAAGTGGGTTTACTAAGTAACAAGGAGAAAAGACAAGGGGAAAGATGGAGCACCTCACTATGAGGCAGGACGGAGATTTTTATGGGTTTTAAGCTTGCGCTGGGTGATTCTGAAAAACGGGAAGTGAGGACCAGCTCTGAATTGGGTACATTCATGAAGGAATTTTGCACCTATACTGTGGCCTTGGGAGAAACACTGTTTTATGTTGGCTTTGCTAGGGGCCTTTTCTGGGTCAGCTATAGTGTGATTATCAACAGGGCTGATTTTTTCTTTCTCAATTCTGGATGGTTTTTACTTTTTCAGGTAAGGAGATCTTCATTCAAGTTATGTTTTTCATGAATTCCCTTTCTTATCTGTATTTCACTGTCCAGTTGCATATATAACACTAATGTTGTATTAAGACATGAAAAATGTCTCAATCAATGTAATTAAACAGAAATTTTAGAGCTGTATTCAATGCTCAAAACGTAAAAAAGCTAAGAATGAGTATAATAATTTAAATAAACTTTGATTGCTATATTTTCAACAGACATTTCATAAGATTGGGAAAAGAGAAACCAAAAAAATTACAAAGTATATTTTTAAAAAGACAATAAAAAGACACTGCATAACAAAATGTGAGCTATGTAGGCCACGTCTTCTTAGGTGGATAATCCATCTGTATACATGATTTATGATTAAACAAGACAAATAAAATTAAATAAACTAGGAATTTAATGCAAATCTTTTGTAAAACAGAACAGTTTTATGAAACTCAAACGAAAGGGATCAGGGGCTTCCCTGGTGGTGCAGTGGTTGAGAGTCCGCCTGCCGATGCAGGGGACATGGGTTCCTGCCCCGGTCCGGGAAGATCCCACATGCCGCAGAGCGGCTGGGCCTGTGAGCCATGGCCGCTGAGCCTGCGTGTCCGGAGCCTGTGCTCCGCAACGGGAGAGGCCACAGCAGTGAGAGGCCCGCATACCGCAAGGAGAAAAGAAAAAAGAAAAAAAAGGAAAGGGATCAATAAAGATAATGGCAGAACATAATGAGTTAGAAAATAGATATTGAGTGAAAAAATTAAAATGCCCAAGAGCAAGTTCTTTGAGGGAAAAAAAAAAAATCACTTGCAAGACTAATTGAGAGAAGATACGATCATACAAACCTTTAACATTAAAAAAAATTCATGGTAGTAAAATATGTTCTTACTACCATGGAGAATATAAAAAGTATCTCAAAACACGGAAGAAAAATTCAGATCCTCAGAACTGCCTAGCATTCGAGATACTATTGTGGAAAGTTGATTTAAATTTTAGAGTTCAAGCCTATATTTAGAAATTGAAATGTTTATCATTAATATGATTTTACCTTATACACACATATATACATCTTTAATACATGTATGTGTTGTTTTAAACAGGAATTAAACTGTATGCTTTATAACTTGCTCGTATTATGAAAATGAAAAGATGTCGATTAGGTGTAAAAGCTCGATGTAAGTATACAATGTACTTCCTATTGAAAACAAAATATATGTGCAGATATAAATGTCTGTTAATATATGTAATAACAAGACAACAGTAATGGGTACTCATGCAAAGTTATATATATATTTTAACAAAGCATATAGAGACTTCTGAAGATAATTGTTTTAATACCCTTACCTTTGGTTTCATGGTGTGGTTTTCCCTCAATGGTAATAGCAAGAAGTGGATTGGATGGAGAATAAGATTGGTTTTAACATACCCACAATTTGCTTCAGAAGCAAACCATCCTTCCTTGATATGTACAATTCGGATTTTCTCAATTCTTAATAGACACATGGCTTCAAAGCTGCTGCTCGCCTCACCTTTAACCAGGTAAAAGTTCTCCTACATAAAAATTCTACCTCTGCCTTTTGGTTCATTTTTGTTGTTTGCTTTATTTTCAGTGTGTTACAGACATGAGCAACGCACTGCCCTTCATTAAGAACTCAGGTAAAAACATGTATTTAATTAGATTATGAGCAAATGAAATACTGATAACTTTTCTCTGACAGAGGGAGAAGAAAAAAATGGACATCTCTACTATATTCATTTTGCAAAGAGTATTTCCATATCCTCTCTCACGACATTCTGCAACTACAGCCAAAGCTGTAAGTACAGTTATATAATCCAGGCACCTTGGATAAAGTTGATTGGTCCAGCCCTGGGCATCTGATCCATGCTGAACCAATCAGATCTCACTGACAATTTAGATTTAAGACCTGCTTATGAGGCTGGTTTGTCTCTTCTTGACAGATAAACTAAGAAGATACTTCAGTGCAGAGAAACTGTACTTAAATTGCAAAGAGAAACACACAGAATTAGGAGCTTAGAGAAGTGAAGAGGTCATGAAACACCAGAAAATAAGACAGCAAATGAGGAGATGCTGTTATTCCTTTTTGTGTAAGTCATTCCCCGTTTTATTGTGCTTTACAGACACTGCATTTTTGAGAAATTGATGGTTTGTGACCACCCTGCACTGAGCAAGTCTATTGGAACCATTTTTCCAAAAGCATTTCCTCCATTCATGTCTCTGTCACATTTTGGTAATTGTCACAATATTTCATATCCTCAGCAAAAACATTACGATACACTAAAGGCTCAGGTGATTGGCAACATTTTTCAATAAAACTTTTTAATTACAGTATGTACCATGTTTTAGACAATGCTATTACACACTTAGCAGACTACATTATATTGTAAGCATAATTTTTGTATGCACTGGGAAACAAAAAATTGCTGAAACTCACTTTACTGCAATATTCGCTTTACTATGGTGATGTGGAAGCAAACCTGCAATATAAACAAGGTATGCCTATAAACTGTCATTCTGTTTTGGCTCCAATCCTTCCTGGGTCCTAGCTGCATTGCCAATTTTTTGCTTCATAAAGGATACGACTATACTAAATCTATACAATTCCACTGCGAGTTGCAAGATGAACTCAACTTCCTCAGTTGTCTCTTCCAATAACCGGCCACTGCCCTTCTATGTTTATCTTTCTCTGAGGAGGAGATGCCTTTTATTGTTGAATCCCTGCTGCTCTGCACCCTTTGTAGGGTTAAAATTCTTAAATACATTAATTTTTTTAATCACCACAAGAGCCCCATAACCTACTGCCAAAATGTTACTTATTATGGGAATGAGGACTTTCAGATAGGAAACAATAATGTCCCTAAGTCACATTTCTATCCAGGGATGGAGCCAGGAATTTAGTTTAGGTGTTCTCACTACAAAGTCACTGAAGTCTCCTTAATGACCTAATACTCTTCATTTCCTAGTCTAGTAACAATAATTATAGAAGGTTCACTACCCACATCCACATCATCACATCTCCAGCAGTACTAATCTGTGAATTTGCCTGAACTCTAGGAAATTTAGAAAACTGTGGGCCATGCTATGACTGACTGGACTTCCTGTCACATAGCATATCCACAAGGGCAACAAACGCCTTAGGGACTAAATAACACCTCCAACACTTCATAGCCACAAAGTCATATCGGACTTAATCTTAGGTGAAACCGTGCAATAATATTTATGGATACAGATGATGCATATGACATTTTTAGTAGCAAGATATCACACAAGACTAGAGTTGACCCTGAACCAGAAGAGCTTTGAAATGCTCAGGTCCATATAAATGTGGTATTTTTCAACAAATACAGCACGTGTATTTTCATTTTACAGATCTTTACGTTAACTAAAAGGGAGGGCAAAGTTTCTAATAGACCGGAGATCACAGCATGTGAAATCAAAAGAACGAGGGTGTGCATCCTAATTTGGGACAACTTGTTTCAGCTTCGTGCATTTGGGTGAGTCATTTATCAATCCCTTCGTTTTTGAGGGAGCGGTAGCAGTACAGGGATCTTTTTCCTTCCTGAATGTGGCATAGGGGTGAAGGAGGGACTGCATTTCTAACCCCCATGTTGTTTGAGGGTCAGCTGTAGTTCTCTCCTCCCTGTTATATCACCTTTCACACATTCTTATTGCTAGAACTGGACAATCGAAGACGTTTTCCAACTATCCCTGAGGATATCCCTGAGTGAGAAGAACATGGCTTCGGATAGGAGTGAGCTTTGAGGCACCTTGGGGGATAACTCCCGCTAGACCCAAACCATTCAGACATGAGGGCATCAGGTGCAGCTGAGACAAAGTGGGACGGGAAAACAGCGGCCCCTGGCAACCTAAACCGCACAAAGGGCTGATTCCCAGGCCACCCTCTTCACACATCCGAGTGGTCGAACATGAAGGTGCCAGTCGCCTAGGGCTTGGTTCAGGCAGGTGCCCATCACTAGAAAGATATCCTGAGAGCTAAAGGGAGACTTGGCTTCACACTACCAGCAGCCCAGCAGAGACGGAGAGCCTGCTACGTGCCGGAGTAGCCTCTAACAAAGTGCTCAGATGAAAATAATGAAGCTTTGCATCACTTACTGACATAGCGCAGTCCTCCCTCGGAGCCCTGGTTCCAGGAACCCGCGGGGATACCAAAACCAGCAGATGCGCAAATCCCTTATTTAAAATGGCCTCGTACAATTACACAGTCGGCCTTAGGAATCCTCGGTCTCACATCCGCTAATTCACCAACCGAAGCCCCTTGGTCATCGAATCCGTGGATGCAAAACCCGAGGATGTGAAACCCTCAGGTCCAGGGCGAGACTGCCTAAACTATTGGCTAAACGGAGAGGCACCAACTTAATTCCCCTTTTATTCTCCTCCATGGAAAGGGTCACGGGTGGAGGGTCAGGTGGAGGTTGTCGAACTGATGAGAGCCCCAATCAAAAATCCCTGCCGTTTTCCAACAGAGGCCTGGGGAGATGGACAAAGGGTCAGACTAGGCGTGGAAAAGTACTGGGTACCGAGTCAGAGCGAGGAAAAGTGTTTGCGGGTTCTCCTGCCCTCCTCGGACCCCATAAGGAGATCTCAGCAGTAGGCGCCTGAGGAGAACCCCTGCTCAAAGCCTCCAAAAACAAAGTACACCTAAGAATGAAAGTGACTGGACTATCAATGCATACACTCAAAGCATATTCCATTTTGAGGAGCCCGTTATCACATGTGACTACAGGTGACCCTTAAACCACAGAGCTTTGAAATGCTCTGGTCCATTTAAATGTGGTATTTTTCAACAAATACAGCACGTGTATTTCATTTTACAGATCTTTACGTTAACTAAAAGGGAGGGCAAAGTTTCTAATAGACCGGAGATCACAGCATGTGAAATCAAAAGAACGAGGGTGTGCATCCTAATTTGGGGCAAATTGTTTCAGCTTCGTGCATTTGGGTGACTCATTTATCAATCCCTTCGTTTTTGAGGGAGCGGTAGCAGTACAGGGATCTTTTTCCTCCTGAATGTGGCATAGGGGTGAAGGAGGGACTGCATTTCTAACCCCCATGTTGTTTGAGGGTCAGCTGTAGTTCTCTCCTCCCTGTTATATCACCTTTCACACATTCTTATTGCTAGAACTGGACAATCGAAGACGTTTTCCAACTATCCCTGAGGATATCCCTGAGTGAGAAGAACATGGCTTCGGATAGGAGTGAGCTTTGAGGCACCTTGGGGGATAACTCCCGCTAGACCCAAACCATTCAGACATGAGGGCATCAGGTGCAGCTGAGACAAAGTGGGACGGGAAAACAGCGGCCCCTGGCAACCTAAACCGCACAAAAGGCTGATTCCCAGGCCACCCTCTTCACACATCCGAGTGGTCGAACATGAAGGTGCCAGTCGCCTAGGGCTTGCTTCAGGCAGGTGCCCATCACTGGAAAGATACTCCTGAGAGCTAAAGGGAGACTTGGCTTCACACTACCAGCAGCCCAGCAGACACGGAGAGCCTGCTACGTGCCGGAGTAGCCTCTAACAAAGTGCTCAGATGAAAATAATGGTGAAGCTTTGCATCACTTACTGACATAGCGCAGTCCTCCCTCGGAGCCCTGGTTCCAGGAACCCGCGGGGATATCAAAACCAGCAGATGCGCAAATCCCTTATTTAAAATGGCCTCGTACAATTACACAGTCGGCCTTAGGAATCCTCGGTCTCACATCCGCTAATTCACCAACCGAAGCCCCTTGGTCATCGAATCCGTGGACGCAAAACCCGAGGATGTGAAACCCTCAGGTCCAGGGCGAGACTGCCTAAACTATTGGCTAAACGGAGAGGCACCAACTTAATTCCCCTTTTATTCTCCTCCATGGAAAGGGTCACGAGTGGAGGGTCAGGTGGAGGTTGTCGAACTGATGAGAGCCCCAATCAAAAATCCCTGCCGTTTTCCAACAGAGGCCTGGGGAGATGGACAAAGGGTCAGACTAGGCGTGGAAAAGTACTGGGTACCGAGTCAGAGTGAGGAAAAGTGTTTGCGGGTTCTCCTGCCCTCCTCGGACCCCATAAGGAGATCTCAGCAGTAGGCGCCTGAGGAGAACCCCTGCTCAAAGCCTCCAAAAACAAAGTACACCTAAGAATGAAAGTGACTGGACTATCAATGCATACACTCAAAGCATATTCCATTTTGAGGAGCCCGTTATCACATGTGACTACAGGTGACCCTTAAACCACAGAGCTTTGAAATGCTCTGGTCCATTTAAATGTGGTATTTTTCAACAAATACAGCACGTGTATTTCATTTTACAGATCTTTACGTTAACTAAAAGGGAGGGCAAAGTTTCTAATAGACCGGAGATCACAGCATGTGAAATCAAAAGAACGAGGGTGTGCATCCTAATTTGGGGCAAATTGTTTCAGCTTCGTGCATTTGGGTGACTCATTTATCAATCCCTTCGTTTTTGAGGGAGCGGTAGCAGTACAGGGATCTTTTTCCCTCCTGAATGTGGCATAGGGGTGAAGGAGGGACTGCATTTCTAACCCCCATGTTGTTTGAGGGTCAGCTGTAGTTCTCTCCTCCCTGTTATATCACCTTTCACACGTCCTTATTGCTAGAACTGGACAATCGAAGACGTTTCCCAACTATCCCTGAGTGAGAAGAACATGGCTTCGGATAGGAGTGAGCTTTGAGGCACCTTGAGGGATAACTCACGCTAGACCCAAACCATTCAGACATGAGGGCATCAGGTGCAGCTGAGACAAAGTGGGACGGGAAAGCAGCGGCCCCTGGCAACCTAAACCGCACAAAGGGCTGATTCCCAGGCCACCCTCTTCACACACTCGAGTGGTCGAACATGAAGGTGCCAGTCGCCCAGGGCTTGGTTCAGGCAGGTGCCCATCACTGTAAAGATATTCCTGAGAGCTAAAGGGAGACTTGGCTTCACACTACCAGCAGCCCAGCAGAGACGGAGAGCCTGCTACGTGCCGGAGTAGCCTCTAACAAAGTGCTCAGATGAAAATAATGGTGAAGCTTTGCATCACTTACTGACATAGCGCAGTCCTCCCTCGGAGCACTGGTTCCAGGAACCCGCGGGGATACCAAAACCAGCAGATGCACAAATCCCTTATTTAAAATGGCCTCGTACAATTACACAGTCGGCCTTAGGAATCCTCGGTCTCACATCCGCTAATTCACCAACCGAAGCCCCTTGGTCATCGAATCCGTGGATGCAAAACCCGAGGATGTGAAACCCTCAGGTCCAGGGCGAGACTGCCTAAACTACTGGCTAAACGGAGAGGCACCAACTTAATTCCCCTTTTATTCTCCTCCATGGAAAGGGTCACGGGTGGAGGGTCAGGTGGAGGTTGTCGAACTGATGAGAGCCCCAATCAAAAATCCCTGCCGTTTTCCAACAGAGGCCTGGGGAGATGGACAAAGGGTCAGACTAGGCGTGGAAAAGTACTGGGTACCGAGTCAGAGTGAGGAAAAGTGTTTGCGGGTTCTCCTGCCCTCCTCGGACCCCATAAGGAGATCTCAGCAGTAGGCGCCTGAGGAGAACCCCTGCTCAAAGCCTCCAAAAACAAAGTACACCTAAGAATGAAAGTGACTGGACTATCAATGCATACACTCAAAGCATATTCCATTTTGAGGACCCCGTTATCGCATGTGACTACAGGTGACCCTTAAACCAGAGCTTTGAAATGCTCTGGTCCATTTAAATGTGGTATTTTTCAACAAATACAGCACGTGTATTTCATTTTACAGATCTTTACGTTAACTAAAAGGGAGGGCAAAGTTTCTAATAGACCGGAGATCACAGCATGTGAAATCAAAAGAACGAGGGTGTGCATCCTAATTTGGGGCAAATTGTTTCAGCTTCGTGCATTTGGGTGAGTCATTTATCGATCCCTTCGTTCTTGAGGGAGCGGTAGCAGTACAGGGATCTTTTTCCCTCCTGAATGTGGCATAGGGGTGAAGGAGGGACTGCATTTCTAACCCCCATGTTGTTTGAGGGTCAGCTGTAGTTCTCTCCTCCCTGTTATATCACCTTTCACACGTCCTTATTGCTAGAACTGGACAATCGAAGACGTTTCCCAACTATCCCTGAGTGAGAAGAACATGGCTTCGGATAGGAGTGAGCTTTGAGGCACCTTGGGGGAAAACTCACGCTAGACCCAAACCATTCAGACATGAGGGCATCAGGTGCAGCTGAGACAAAGTGGGACGGGAAAGCAGCGGCCCCTGGCAACCTAAACCGCACAAAGGGCTGATTCCCAGGCCACCCTCTTCACACACTCGAGTGGTCGAACATGAAGGTGCCAGTCGCTCAGGGCTTGGTTCAGGCAGGTGCCCATCACTGTAAAGATATTCCTGAGAGCTAAAGGGAGACTTGGCTTCACACTACCAGCAGCCCAGCAGAGACGGAGAGCCTGCTACGTGCCGGAGTAGCCTCTAACAAAGTGCTCAGATGAAAATAATGGTGAAGCTTTGCATCACTTACTGACATAGCGTAGTCCTCCCTCGGAGCACTGGTTCCAGGAACCCGCGGGGATACCAAAACCAGCAGATGCACAAATCCCTTATTTAAAATGGCCTCGTACAATTACACAGTCGGCCTTAGGAATCCTCGGTCTCACATCCGCTAATTCACCAACCGAAGCCCCTTGGTCATCGAATCCGTGGATGCAAAACCCGAGGATGTGAAACCCTCAGGTCCAGGGCGAGACTGCCTAAACTACTGGCTAAACGGAGAGGCACCAACTTAATTCCCCTTTTATTCTCCTCCATAGAAAGGGTCACGGGTGGAGGGTCAGGTGGAGGTTGTCGAACTGATGAGAGCCCCAATCAAAAATCCCTGCCGTTTTCCAACAGAGGCCTGGGGAGATGGACAAAGGGTCAGACTACGCGTGGAAAAGTACTGGGTACTGAGTCAGAGCGAGGAAAAGTGTTTGCGGGTTCTCCTGCCCTCCTCGGACCCCATAAGGAGATCTCAGCAGTAGGCGCCTGAGGAGAACCCCTGCTCAAAGCCTCCAAAAACAAAGTACACCTAAGAATGAAAGTGACTGGACTATCAATGCATACACTCAAAGCATATTCCATTTTGAGGACCCCGTTATCGCATGTGACTACAGGTGACCCTTAAACCAGATCTTTGAAATGCTCTGGTCCATTTAAATGTGGTATTTTTCAACAAATACAGCACGTGTATTTCATTTTACAGATCTTTACGTTAACTAAAAGGGAGGGCAAAGTTTCTAATAGACCGCATATCACAGCATGTGAAATCAAAAGAACGAGGGTGTGCATCCTAATTTGGGGCAAATTGTTTCAGCTTCGTGCATTTGGCTGAGTCATTTATCGATCCCTTCGTTTTTGAGGGAGCGGTAGCAGTACAGGGATCTTTTTCCTTCCTCAATGTGGCATAGGGGTGAAGGAGGGACTGCATTTCTAACCCCCATGTTGTTTGAGGGTCAGCTGTAGTTCTCTCCTCCCTGTTATATCACCTTTCACACGTCCTTATTGCTAGAACTGGACAATCGAAGACGTTTTCCAACTATCCCTGAGTGAGAAGAACATGGCTTCGGATAGGAGTGAGCTTTGAGGCACCTTAGGGGAAAACTCCCGCTAGACCCAAACCATTCAGACATGAGGGCATCAGGTGCAGCTGAGACAAAGTGGGATGGGAAAACAGCGGCCCCTGGCAACCTAAACCGCCCAAAGGGCTGATTCCCAGGCCACCCTCTTCACACACCCGAGTGGTCGAACATGAAGGTGCCAGTCGCCCAGGGCCTGGTTCAGGCAGGTGCCTATCAGTGTAAAGATATCCTGAGAGCTAAAGGGAGACTTGGATTCACACTACCAGCAGCCCAGCAGAGACGGAGAGCCTGCTACGTGCCGGAGTAGCCTCTAACAAAGTGCTCAGATGAAAATAATGGTGAAGCTTTGCATCACTTACTGACATAGCGCAGTCCTCCCTCGGAGCACTGGTTCCAGGAACCCGCGGGGATACCAAAACCAGCAGATGCGCAAATCCCTTATCTAAAATGGCCTCGTACAATTACACAGTCGGCCTTAGGAATCCTCCGTTTCACATCCGCTAATTCACCAACCGAAGCCCCTTGGTCATCGAATCCGTGGATGCAAAACCCGAGGATGTGAAACCCTCAGATCCAGGGCGAGACTGTCTAAACTACTGGCTAAACGGAGAAGCACCAACTTAATTCCCCTTTTATTCTCCTCCATGGAAAGGGTCACGGGTGGAGGGTCAGGTGGAGGTTGTCGAACTGATGAGAGCCCCAATCAAAAATCCCTGCCGTTTTCCGGGCAGAGGCCTGGGGAAATGGCGAAAGGGTCAGACTAAGCATGGAAAAGTACTGGTTACTGATTGTGAGTGGGAAGAAATTTTTGCAGTTTCTTCTGACCTCCTGGCCCCCATTAAGTGATGTCAGCTGAGCCATCTGAAGGGACTCTCTGCCCAAAGCCTCAGAAAAACTAGGAATGAAGATGACTGGGCTATGATTTCAAATATGCAAAGAGCATGACTAACCGGAAGTCTCTGAGTTGGTAATGTCAGGTCCAATACTGCAGTGAAGTTGGGCGCACCTTGCCTAGCATAGGAAGGCAGCTTGCCAGGTACAGACTTTGTATTGCATATTGTCAGGCCAGAAAACAATCTCACATAAGTTTTTAATAGGAGCTGGAGTCCTCAAACACAATGCTTTGGGCCGCCCGGAGTAAACAATCAGGTTTGGCACCAAAATGAAACTCATCTACCATCCTGTCCTAAGGAAAATTCAAACATGAGGGAAGTTGAATTTCTGACAATCTCATATTTTGTCTTCATTATATGCACGCACTAATGTGTGCCCTTGTCAAATTCTTCTTTCCTCATAGGCATTTCTGTCATGGTTTTAAGCTTATTTAATTTTTAGCCACTGACTTTATAAAATTCACTTTTTAAATTAATCTTGTATGGCTTATAATGTCCCTGATGATTCTAGTTTCTGAATGTTGATGGTTGGCATAAGTAAATAAACTGCATGAGCCTATGTTACAATTAGGCTTCTTATTATGTTCATAGTAATTGGATTTTCATAAGGCTCAATTGGACTGCATCTGCCTTTGATGCAACATTCCCTCATGAGTGGATTGTAGAAACTATTTGCACAGTGATGTAGAATTATCACCAACTAATATAGTAAGTATATTACATATTTCTTGCTTCTTTGGTGTCTCCCACCAATTAAGTTCCCTAAGGAACAGAGTGTCTTTATTTTGTTTTAATTGCTACAGTTCTCTAGCACCTAGAATAATTTTTGGTTCTTGTAGGTGTTCCGTTCATGTTTGTTGAATGAATAAATGAACAAAGTTGGTATTATATGAAATAGATTTTATTTGCTCTCAGTAAATAGCTAAAATGCCCTTTAATCAGACATCACAGGTGAAATGACAAATATGTGATGCACACTGACCTTGTAGAGTGATGTTTGAATGCAGGAGAGACAAATTCAAATGTTTTCATTTGGCAAGGCATATATTAAGACCCATGATGACGAAAGCTTCAGACAATCGGCTATGGTGATACAGTAGCCTCTGATAGAGGGCTGGCCTGGGAACTCACTAGTCATCCTACTAATTACTAAAACTCTACTAACCTGTAGCCCCTTGGGTGGAAGGCACAGCTTTTTTCACTTTAAAAGGGATACCTTAGTTTCTCAAATCATGAATGTCTGTAAGAACGCATACTCTAAAGACAGCAATATTTGAAGATGATAAGGAGAAATTGTGCAAAATTATTCTTGGACTGGCCTGAATCTTGGTTGTCTCATCCAATCTGACTCAGATATTCCTATTTCCCTTTTATTTTCAGTTCAAGGATGATGTAGCCAAAAGAACAGACCTAGCAACACCTCACTGTGATTTTATCTTGGTACCCTCATGGGGGCTCTGGTCACTGTGCTTATGTCAACAGGCTTCACATTGAATGGCTCTGAAATTTAACCTTTCAAAATTCAGTCCTATCATATTTTCCTGTAAATTTGGCTATCCCTATGTCCTTTATAGTGCCAGCGTTTCTTGGAGGCTAGTTTTAGAGTTCTGGTTACTTCAAAGACGTTTCCCATTGGATTCTCTAGGTTATTGTTCCTGAAATAGTGATATACTCATTCCTGAGGGTATATGAAGAATTTCCAAGGGCAGTGTAATTTCTGGGTCTTAGGAATACGGTTATCAACATTACTAGATAATATCAAACAGAATTCAATATTTTAAGTATAGCAGACTTTAATTATATTACAAAAAACATTTTAAAATATTTTCTAAACAATTGTTGATTATATAGATATATAATTGATTTTGATATGACTTTCAAGCTACAAATCATGACAAATTCATGATTAATTTTAATAAGTTCATATACAGATTATTCTGGATTTTCTGTGTATACTCAATTATTTAGTCTATAAATAATGACAGTTTTATTTCCTCTTTTCCAGTTCTTAAAAATGTTTCCTTTTCTTGCTTTATTGTACCATCTGTTTTCCAAGAGAATGTTGATTAAAAGTGATCAGATGTGTAAAGTGTGTATTCTGCCTCACTTCTGAATTCAAAGAGAAAGTTTAGAATACTTTCAAAATTAAGAATATTTTTTATAGATACTTTTTTAAATCAAATTATGAAAGTTCTATTCCTAGTTTTCTAAGAGTTCAAAGTATGAATTCATGCGGAATTTTATCAAATGCTGTTTTCGGCAACTGATGAAATTTATGCTTTATTCCCCTCCATCCTGTTAATGCAGTGAATTTTATTCTTAAATGTTAAACCAAACTTGTTTTACTGGCATCAACACTACTTTGTTGCCATCTATTACCCTTTTAATAGAACTTGTATTTGGTGTGATAATAATGTTTATGTGCTGTTTACACATATTCCGGAGTGAAAATTCATTCAGTTTTCCTAAGTTGCCATGTTGAGAGGTTCTGTTATCAAGGTTAGCCTGACTCCATAAACTAGTAAAAGAACCTTCTTCTTATTCTGTTATTTAGAAGGGATTGTGTGAGATTAGCATCATTTCTTCCTTAAAATTTATTGGTGAAATCACCTATATATGGAATATACCTTAGGATAAAATTATATTACTCAGTATCTTACTGGATATAGAAGTATTCAGATTTTATATTTCTTCTTGAGTGTGTTTGAGTACACAGCAGTAGTATGAGAGAATTTTGAGGGGTGATGGATCTTTTCTGTACCCTAACTTTGGTGCTAATTATACTAATCCATGAATGTGCTAAAATTCATAGAATTGTACAACAGAAAACGACTCCAGATTATGCAGCTTTGTCAGTGAAGTTTTAGATCTTCTCTGAGAGAGAGTCATTTCTGAAACACCTTGCACATCTCTGCTTCTCTCAGATTTTCAATAGGTTTGGTTTCCCTGGACTCTCAGCTTTGAAAGCTGCTCTTGAAATTCCTAGAATAGATCTTATTCCATTTAAAATTCTCAGTAAATGTGTTTAATTCTAGGATTAAATCCCTTTCTTTCTGTTATTTGGAGGGACTCTATCATTATCATATATGGACTCCATCTTAGCCCAAAATATTTCTTATTCAGCTTTCAGAAGCTCAATCTCTAAACCACAGTTCCCAGTCCTGCTAAAAGTCTGTCCCTTTCCTGAGGTCATCCTCCTTACCTGACCATGCATCTAGGTTTACCGAAATATCTCTTTCTTTCACTACACAGGAGAAGCTTATCTTTCTTAGAAATTGAAGCTGCTTCAAAGTTGCAAGTACCAAACCCCAAAAGAAGACATTTTTTTAAAGTTTATGAAAATTTTAAATAACATATACTTTATTTTGGATAAAGTAAAAAATCAAATAATGACATAGGTCATTTTAAAAATAATAGATAATTTTTGGCTGATCCCCAGACAAGATGGTGGAGTAGAAGGACCTGAGCTCACCTCCTCTCACGAAACACCAAAATCACAACTAACTGCTGAGCAACCATTGAACAAAAGGGACTGGAACCTACCAAAAACGATATTCTACTTCCAAAGACAAAGAAGAAGCCACAATGAGACAATAGGAGGGACGCATTTGCAATACACTGAAATTGCATACCCGCTGGGTGAGCGACCTACAAACTGGAAAATA
This sequence comes from Grampus griseus, assembly GCF_964374135.1. Taxonomy (NCBI): domain Eukaryota; kingdom Metazoa; phylum Chordata; class Mammalia; order Artiodactyla; family Delphinidae; genus Grampus; species Grampus griseus. The sequence continues at coordinate 35,337,994 of NC_139010.1, forward strand.
AGTATATTGCAGAGATGCTCCCACAGGAGTGAGAGCTCTGAGCCTCACATCAGGCTCCCCAGTCTGGGGGTCTGGCATCGAGAAGAGAAGCCCCCAGAGCATTTGGCTTTGAAGGACAGTGGGGCTTGATCACAGGAACTCCACAGGACTAGGGAAAACAGAAACTTTTGGAGGGTGTACATAACTCTTGTGTGCACTGAGACCCAGGGGAAAAAGCTGTGACTTCACAGGAGCCTGGGCCAGACCTACCTGCTGGTCTCAGAGGGTCTCCTGGGGAGGTGGGGTGCAGCTATGGCTCTCAGATGACACTAGGGCGGGGGTACTGGAGAGTACTCATTAGTGTGAGCTGTCCTGGAGGCCACAATTTTGATGCCAAGACATGGCCCCACCCAACAGACCAAAGACTCCATTACTGGGATGCCTCAGACCAAACAACCAAAAGGATTGGAACACAGCCCCACCCATCAGCAGACAGGCTGCTTAAAGTCTTCCTGAGCCCACAGCCACCTCTAAACACAGCTCTTGACACAGCCGTGCCCAATGGAAGGACAAGACTTAGCTCCACTCACCAGTGGATTGGCACCAGTGCCTCCCATCAGAAAGCTCACACAAACCTCTTAAGAACAGGCTCATTCACCAGGGCACAGACACCAGAAGCAAGAGGAACTATAATCCTGCAACCTGTGGGACTGCAAACACAGAAAGTTAGACAAATATGATGACAGAGGAATATATTCCAGATGAAGGAACATGATAAATCCCCAGAAGAACAACCAAGTGAAGTGGAGATAGGCAATCTACCTGAAAAAGAATTCACACAAATGGTATTGGGTTGGCTAAAAAGTTCCTTCAGGTTTTTCCGTAAGATGCTATGGAATAACTTGAATGAACTTTTTTGCCAACCCAGTAGTAAAGATGATCCACAATCCTGGAAAAAGAATGGAGGCATAGACTGAGAAGATGTAAGAAATGTTTAAAACAGAGCTAGAGGTCCCTGGAATGAGCCACAGCAACCCTCCTTCTCTGCAGGAGACCCTCCAACACTATCAGGAATTTCCAATGATATTTCTCATTACATGCACAAGACCTACAAATAAGCTGTGTGACTGACAGGGTCTCGGTGCTCCGGCTGTGTGTCAGGCCTGAGCTTCTGAGGTGGAAGAGCTGAGTTCAGAACATTGGTCCACCAGAGACCTCCTGGCTCCACGTACTATCAAACAGCAAAAGCTCTCCAAGAGATCTCCATCTCAACACTAAGACCCAGCTCCATTCAATGACCAGCAAGCTACAGTGCTGGCCACCCTATCCCAAACAACTAGAAAGACAGGAACACAACACCACCCATTAGCAGAGAGAATGCCTAAAATCATAGTAAGGTCACAGACAACCTAAAACACACCATGGGATGTGGTCCTGCCCACCAGAAACAGATCCAGCCTCATCCACCAGAACACAGGCACCAGTCCCCACCACCAGGAAGCCTACACAACCCAAGGAACCAAATTTTCCATCTGGGGGCAGACACCGAAAACAACAGGAACTACAGACTTGCAGCCTGTGAAAAGGAGACCCCAAACACAGTAACTTCACCAAAATGAGAAGACAAAGAAATACTCAGCAAATGAAGGAGCAAAGTAAAAACCCACCAGACCGGACAAATGAAGAGGAAATAGGCAGTCTACCTGAAAAAGAATTCAGAGTAATGATAGTAAAGATGATCCAAAATCTTGGAAATAGAATGGAGAAAATACAAGAAACATTTAACAAGGACCTAGAAGAACTAAAGAGCAAACAAACAATGATGAACAGCAGAATAAATGAGATTTAAAGTTCTCTAGAAGGAATCAATAGCAGAATAACTGAGGCAGAAGAATGGACAAGTGACCTGGAAGAAAAAATGCTAGAAATAACTACTGCAGAGCAGAATAAAGAAAAAAGAATGAAAAGAATTGAGGAGAGTCTCAGAGACTTCTGGGACAACATTAAATGCACCAACATTCGAATTATATGGGTCCCAGAAGAAGAAGAGAAAATAAAAAGAGACTGAGAAAATATTTCAAGAGGTTATAGTTGAAAACTTCCCTAATATGGCAAAGGAAGTAGTCAGTCATTCCAGGAAGTGCAGAGAGTCCCATACAGGATAAATACAAGGAGAAACATGCCAAGACACATATTACTCAAACTATCAAAAATTAAATACAAAGAACAAATATTAAAAGCAGCAAGGGAAAAACAACAAATAACACATAAGGGAATCCCCATAAGGTTAACAGCTGAACTTTCAGCAGAAACTCTGCAAGCCAGAAGGGAGTGGCAAGACATATTTAAAGTGATGAAAGGGCAAAACCTACAACCAAGATTACTCTACCCAGTATGGATCTCATTCAGACTGGACGGAGAAATTAAAAGCTTTACAGACAAGCAGAATCTAAGAGAATTCTGCACCACCAAACAAGCTTCACAACAAATGCTAAAGGAACTTCTCTAGGCAGGAAACACAAGAGAAGGAAAACACCTACAATAATAAACCCAAAACAATTAAGAAAATGGTAATAGGAACATACATTTTGATAACTACCTTAAATGTAAATGAATTAAATGCTACAACCAAAAGACAAAGACTGGCTGAATGGATACAAAAACAAGACCCATATATATGCTGTCTACAAGACACCCACTTCAGACCTAGAGACACATACAGACTGAAAGTGAGGGGATGGAAAAAGATATTCCATGCAAATGGAAACTGAAAGAAAGCTGGAGTAGCAATTCTCATATCAGACAAAATAGACTTTAAAATAAAGACTATTACAAGAGACAAAGAAGGACACTACATAATGATCAAGGGATCAATCCAAGAAGAAGATATAACAAGTGTAAATATTTATGCACCCAACATAGGAGCACCTCAATACATAAGGAAAATGCTAACAGCCAAAAAAGGGGAAATTGACAGTAACACAACAATAGTAGGGGACTTTAACACCCAACTTTCACCAATGGACAGATCATTCAAAATGAAAATAAATAAGGAAACACAAGCTTTAAATGATACATTAAACAAGATGGACTTAATTGATATTTATAGGACATTCCATCCAAAAACAAGAGAATACACATTTTCCTCAAGTGCTCATGGAACATTCTCCAGGATAGATCATTTCTTGGGTCACAAATCAGGCCTTGGTAAATTAAAGAAAATTGACATCTTATCAAGTCTTTTCTGACCACAGTGTTATGAGACTAGATATCAATGACAAGAAAAAATCTGTGAAAAATACAAACACATGGAGACTAAAAAATACACTAGTAAATAACCAAGAGATCACTGGAGAAATAATAGAGGAAATTAAAAAAACCTAGCAACAAATGGCAATGAAAACCTGACAACACAAAACCTATGGGATGCAGCAAAAGCATTTCTATGGAGAAGTTTATAGCAATACAATCCTACGGCAGAAAACAAGGACCATCTCAAATAAACAACCTAACCTTACACCTAAAGCAAGTAGAGAAAGAAGAACAAAAAACCCCAAAGTTAGCAGAAGGAAAGAAAACATAATGATCAGATCAGAAATAAATGAAAAAGAAATGAAGGAAATGATAGCAAAGATCAATAAAACTAAAAGCTGGTTCTGAGAAGATAAACAAAATTGATAAACCATTAACCAGACTCATCAAGAAAAAAAGGGAGAAGACTCAAATCACTAGAATTAGAAATGAAAAAGGAGAGTAACTACTGACACTTCAGAAATACAAAGAATAATGAGAGATTGTTACCAGCAACTATATGCCAATAAAATGGACAACCTGGAAGAAATGTACAAATTCTTAGAAAAGCACAACCTTCTGAAACAGAACCAGGAAGAAAAGAAAGTATAAACAGACCAATCACAAGTACTGAAATTGAAACTGTGATTTAAAATCTCCCAACAAACAAAAGCCCAGGACCAGATGGCTTCACAGGTGAATTCTATCAAACATTTAGAGAAGAGCTAACTCCTATCCTTCTCAAACTCTTCCAAAATATAGCAGAGGGAGGAACACTCCCAAATTCATTCTACAAGGCCACCATCACCCTGATACCAAAACCAGACAAAGATGTGACCAAAAAAGAAAACTACACGCCAATATCACTGATAAATATAGATGCAAAAATTCTCAACAAAATACTAGCAAACAGAATCCAACAGCACATTAAAAGGGTCATAGACCATGATCCAGTGTGGTTTATTCCAGGAATGCAATGATTGTTCAATATAAGCAAAGCAATCAATATGATAAACCATAATAACAAGTTGAAGGAGAAAAATCATATGATCATCTCAGTAGATGCCGAAAAAGCTTTCAACAAAATTCAACACCCATTTATCATAAAAGCCCTCCAGAAAGTAAGCATAGAGGGAAATTCCCTCAACATAATAAAGGCCATATATGATAAATCCACAGGCAACATCATTCTCAATGGTGAAAATCTGAAACCATTTCCACTAAGATGAGGAAAAAGACAAGCTTGTCACTCTCACCACTATCATTCAACATAGTTTTGGAAGTTTCAGCCACAGCAATCAGAGAAGAAAAAGAAATAAAAAGAATCCAAATCCTAAAAGAAGTAAAACTGTCACTGTTTGCAGATGACATGATACTATACATAAAGAATCCTAAAGATGCTAACAGAAAACTACTAGAGCTAATCAATGAAGTTGGTAAAGTAGCAGGATACAAAATTAATACACAGAAATCTCTTGCATTGCTATACACTAATGATGAAAAATCTGAAAGAGAATTTAAGGAAACACTCCCCTTTACCATTGCAAGAAAAAGAATAAAATACTTAGGAATAAAACTACCTAAGGAGACAAAAGACCTGTATACAGAAAAGTATAAGACACTGCTGAAGGAAATTAAAGAGTATACAAACAGATGGAGAGATATACCATGTTCTTGGATTGGAAGAATCAACATTATGAAAATGACTCTACTACCCAAGGCAATCTACAGATTCAATGCAATCCCTATCAAATTACCAATGGCATTTTTCACAGAACTGGAATAAAAAATTTCACAATTTGTATGGAAACACAAAAGACCCCAAATAGCCAAAGCAATCTTGAGAAAGGAAAACGGAGCTGGAGGAATCAGGTTCCCAGACTTCAGACTGTACTACATAGCTACAGTAATCTAGACAGTACAGTAGGGGCACAAACACAGAACTACAGGTCAGTGGAACAGGATTTAAGGCTCAAGAGATTAACCCACACATATTTGATCACCTTATTTTTGATAAAGGAGGCAAGAATACACAATGGAGTAAAGACAGCCTCTTCAGTAAGTGGTGCTGGGAAAACTGGACAGCTACGTGTAAAAGAATGAAATTAGAACACTTCCTAACACCATACACAAAAATAAACTCAAAATGGATTAAAAACCTAAATGTAAGCCCAGACACTATAAAATTCTTAGAGGAAAACATATGCAGAACACTCTATGACATAAATCACAGCAAGATCCTTTTTGACCCAGCCCCTAGAGAAATGGAAATAAAAACATAAATAAAGAAATGGGACCTAATGAAACAATAGCTTTTGCACAGCAAAGGAAAGCATAAACAAGATGAAAAGACAACCCTCAGAATGGGAGAAAATATTTGCAAATGAAGCAACTGACAGAGGATTAATATCCAAAATTTACAAATAGCTCATGCAGCTCAATATCAAAAAAAACAAACAACCCAGTCCAAAAATGGGCAGAAGACCTAAATAGACATTTCTCCAAAGAAGCTATACAGATTGCCAACAAATACATGAAAGGGTGCTCAACATCACTAATCATTTGAGAAATGCAAATAAAAACTACAAGGTGGTATCCCCTCACACCAGTCAGAATGGCCATCTTCAAAAAAATCTACAAACATTAAATGTTGGAGAGGATGTGGAGAAAAGGGGGACCTTCTTGCACTGTTGGTGGGAATGTAAATTGATACAGGCACTATGGAGAACAGTATGGAGGTTCTTTAAAAAACTAAAAATAGAACTACATATGACCCAGTAATCCCACTACTGGGCATATACCCTGAGAAAACCATAATTCAAAAAGAGTCATGTACCACAATGTTCATTGCAGCTCTACTTACAATAGCCAGGACATGGAAGTAACCTAAGTGTCCATCAACAGATGAATGGATAAAGAAGATATGGCACATATATACCATGGAATATTACTCAGCCATAAAAAGAAATGAAATTGAGTTATCTGTAGTGAGGTGGATGGACCTAGAGACTGTCATACACAGTGAAGTAATTCAGAAAGAGAAAAACAAATACAGAATGAGAGCACATATATATGGAATCTAAAAAAAAAAAAAAGATTCTGAAGAACCTAGGGGCAGGACAGGAATAAAGATGCAGATGTAGAGAATGGACTTGTGGACATGGAGAGGGGGAAGGTTAAGCTTGGATGAAGTAGAGAGTGGCATGTATACATATACACTACCAAATGTAAAATAGATAGCTAGTCGGAAGCAGGTGTATAGCACAGGGAGATCAGCTCGGTGCTTTGTGTCTACCTAGAGGGTTGGGATAGGGAAGGTGGGATGGAGACACAAGAGCGAGGAGTTATGGGGATATATGTATATGTATAGTTGATTCACTTTTTTACACTGCAGAACCTAACACACCACTGTAAAGCAATTATACTCCAATAAAGATGTTAAAAAAAAAATAAAGAATTCTAGAGTATTATATACCATAAAAAAAGAGCTACACAATTTAAAGAATAAACAAACAGAGATGAACAATACAATAACTGAAATGAAAACTACACTAAAAGGAATCAATAGCAGAATAAATGAGGCCGAAGAATGCATAAGTGACATGGAAGACAGAATGGTGGAAATCACTGCCACAGAACAGAATAAAGAGAAAAGAATGAAAAGAAATGAAGACAGTTTAAGAGACCTCTAGGACAACATTAAATGCACCAACATTTGCAGTATAGGGGTCCCAGAAGAAGACGAGAGAGAAAGGCCCTGATAAAATATTCGAAGAGATAATAACTGAAAAATTCCCTAATGTGGGAAAGGAAACAGTCACCCAAGTCCAGGAAGCACGGAGTCCCATAAAGGATAAACCCAAGGAAGAATATGCTGAGACACATATTAATCAAATTGACAAAAATTAAAGACAAAGAGAAAATATTAAAAGCAACAAGGGGAAAGCAACAAATAACATACAAGGGAATCACCATAAGGATATCAGGTGATTTTTCAGCAGAAAACTCTACAGGCCAGAAGGGAGTGGCCTGATATATTGAAAGTGATGAAAAGGAAAAGACTATAACCAAGAATACTCTACCAAGCAAGGCTCTCATTCAGAGTCAACAGAGAAATCAAAAGCGTTACAAACAAGCAAAAGTTACAGAATTCAGCACCACCAAGCCAGCTTTACAACAAATGCTAAAGGAACTTCTCTAGGCAGAAAAGAAAAGCCCACAACTAGAAACAAGAAAATTACGAATTGGGAAGCTCACCAGTAAAGGCAAACATACAGTAAAGGTAAGAGGTCATCCACATGCAAATATGATATAAAAACCAGCAATTGTGAGAACAGGAGAGTACAAATGCAGGATATTGGAAATGCATTTGAAATTAAGAGAGCAGCAACTTAAAACAATCTTTTTTTGTGCGGTACACGGGCTCCCCACTGCCACGGCCTCTCCCATTGCGGAGCACAGGCTCAGCAGCCATGGCTCACAGGCCCAGCCACTCTGCGGCATGTGGGATCCTCCCAAAGCGGGGCACGAACCCATGTCCCCTGCATCGGCAGGCGGACTCCCAACCACTGCACCACCAGGTAAGCCCTAAAACAATCTTTTATATATAAAGACTGCTATATCAAAACCTCAGTGAACCACAACCAAAAATCTACAATTGACACACACACACACAAAAGGTACAGCAATCCAAACACAACACTAAAGAAAGACTTCAAATCACAAGACAAGAGAACAATAGAGGAAAGGAAGAAAAAAGACCTGCAAAAACAATCCCAAGACAATTAATAAAATGGCAGCAAGAACATACATATTGGTAATTACCTTAAATGTAAATAAATTAAATGCTCCAACCAATAGACACAGACTGGCTGAATGGATACGGAAAGAAGATTCATATATATGCTGTTTACCAGAGACCAATTTCAGATCTAGGGACACATACAGACTGAAAGTAATAGGATGGAAAAAAATGTTCCATGCAAACAGAATCACAAGAAGGCTGGAATAGCAATACTCATATAAAACAAAATAGACTTTAAAATAAAGACTGTTACAAGAGACAAAGAAGGACACTACATAATGATCAAGGGATCAATCCAAGAAGAAGATATAACAATTGTAAATATTTATGCACCCAACATAGGAGCACCTCAGTACATAAGGCAAATGCTAACAGCCATAAAAGGAGAAATCGACAATAACACAATAATAGTGGGGGAATTTAACACCCCACTTACATCAATGGACAGATCATCCAGACAGGAAATCAGTAAGGAATCACAGGCCTTAAATAACACATGAGACCAGATGGACCTAATTGATATTTATAGAGCAGGCCATCCAAAAGCAGCACAACACACATTCTTCTCAAGTGCACAGAGAACACCCTCCAGTATAGACAGATTTTGAGATTAACATATACACACTACTCTATATAAAACAGATGATCAACAAGGACCTACTGAATAGCACAGGGAATGCTACTCAATACTCTCTAATAAGCTATATGGGAAAATAATTTGAAAAAAATATATATATATATACACATACATACATACATAAAACTAAAACAAGATGAATGAGGTATGAAAAATATAAAAAACATCAGATGCTTGATAAAAAACATAATAATAATAGATAATTTTAAATCAAATCTAGGATCCATGAACTTCTACAACAAGAATTTTATTAAGGTCATTATGCAGGACCATCTGTTTTAAAATACGAGACTCACATGATGAAAACATTTATAAAAATTGTAATGAGAAATCAACAGAAAACTTCACAAATTCAGTGACCCTAAGATTTCTTTACCTTTATAAAAAAGCCCTCTTACTATAAACGTCAAGCACTATTCTAGAGGGAAACGATTTAATCAGCTAGGTTCTTGTCACTAGTGGAAAAAGAAAAGTTTTCGATTATAATTTGGTAGACTCAGGAGTCTACAAAGATATGAAGAATATCTGTGTTCAATTCAGTATAAAAACAAAGAGAAAAATGCAGAGATTATCCAGGATAGCATGTAGATAGTAGCACATAAATTTTCTTGATTCACCAGTTCTAGTTTTTAACTTTCCACTCAGGGAAAATTGCCCAGAGGCAGAAGCTTAATAATAAAAAAAAAAGTTTCCCTTTTGTAATTCACAGGAAAAAAAAAAATATATATATATATTAGCCTGGACACATATTGACTTTTATAGGATGGGAGTGCATAGTCTTATTCTCAATCTGAAATTTGCATGGATCTGCCTACCCCATAAGAGCCCCGAGGTTTCTTTTATTAGCTATTAAAAATGGTATCTTTCCAGGCTTTAGCTATTTCTTCAAACATTGTTTGATAATCTTGACAATAAATAAAGAGTTGGTCTAAAGACATTTTATTCAGTCATGTGGTATAGTAAAAAAATAATATTTAGTCTTTGTCCTTGGCTCCTGGCACAGAGTTCCTAAAATCCTTGGAATCTCCTGAGGGATAGAAATATCTTTTGTTATTCATAATGAGCTCCTTTCAACCATACCTGAGTTTATACTAATGAACTCACTATTGGTGGGCCCTAGATAGCACAAGATGGGGGCTGATTCCTAGAGGAACCCACCATGTCATTAGAGGTTGGAATTTTCAGCCCCATCTCTGACCTCCATTGGAGGTTGAGTTCAATCACCAATGTCAGTGATTTAATCAAGCATGTCTATGTAATGAAACCTCCAGAAAAAGACCTACAGGATGGGGTTCGGAGAGATTCTGGGCTGGTGAACATATCCAGGTGCTGTGAAAGTGGTGTACCCAGAGAGAGCATGGAAGCTTCACAACCCTAATTCTTCCCCCCATAACTTACCCTATGCATCTCTTCCATCTGGCTGTTGTATCCTTTGTAACAAGTTGTATTGTATCCTTTATAATAATCTGAATTATATTCTTTATAATAAATAGTAGTAAGTAAAGTTCTCCCCTGAATTCTTTGAGTTGTTCTAGTGAATTATCAAACCTGAGGGGTGTTGTGGGAACACCTGAATTTGTAGCTGGCCAGGCAGAAATGTAGGTACCTTGGACACCATATTTGTAACTGATGTCTAAATCAAGGGCAGTTTTATGGGACTGAGAATTAACCAAAGGAGGCTGGGCTAACTCTGGATAATTAGTGTCAGAATTGAATTGAATTTTTGGACACACAAGTTGGTGTTGGGGAATCAGAGAATTGGTTGGTATAAGAAGAAAATCCTCAAGTCAACAACTATTAAGTATTTCCTAAACAAATGGCTGAATAGCAATATTATTCTCTACTCTTTCCAAGGGGACCTGTTTTTATTTTTTAATTGAATGTCCATCATTCAGCTTACTTTGCCTCTGCTCAAATTTTATAATATATGTTGGCATAGCAAAGGGCAAGTGATGTGACAAGTTTACTCTCAGTGGGAAATTTGTAAAATCTCCCAACTGAACATACAGCATTTATTTTAGGTCCAATCAGGTTGACTTATCAATCGATTGTTGTGAATTATTAACTGTCTCTATTGGTCTTTTTTCACCAAATCATGTATACACTCCTTGAGGTCAGGTACAGTGTTTACATATCTTTGCCATCCACCAAGGAACTTAACGTTGTCCTAGAATATAGTAGAAATCACTACATCATTATTAATTGACTTAGTATGGAATTTATATAATGAAAAGCACTGTCTTCTATACTGTCCTGTTTTTTTTGCAAAGTCTTGAATTGAGCTTAGTCCCCTGGCCCACACTGCGCTAAAACTCTTATGGTTTCATCTCCATCTTCTCAGGTCCAATTAAATGTACAACATGTTGCTGATGCTGACTTGAGGATAAAAGGAAAACCTGATAGGCTAAGAGACCTCAATCAAGTTACTTAACCTCCTGGAAACTCAGTTTCCTTAGCTGTCACATATGGTATACCTTAATAGTATCAAATTCACGAACTCTCATTACAGCAAAATGAGAATCCAAAAATAAGACTTCTGAAATATTTGGTAGGTATTAAATAACTCTCACCATTGAGAAAATAAATCATTTTTTGTATTGGTGTGGAGATGTGTTGAGGGTCAGCAATATATAATTTATATAATAAATCCCCAAATGTTTTCTCTATTTATATTACATAATCATTGCTTTGTTTAAATAAACAGGTATATTCATAAATATTTAACAGCTTTAGAAAATATAAACCCCAAGATTTGTAAGTTCTTCATGGGAGCATAGAAAACAGTTTTTTTCACCATCAATATTTGGTTTTTCTCTTTTATGATTAAAACATTGGAGAAGAGACATAAAAACAGATTACAGTGTTGAAAGTAATGAAGTTTTCAGTGCTGTTAAATTTGGGCAGACAAAAGGGTTTTGGAAGAACAAAAATGGTAGAGAAAGAACCACCAAAGGGGTGAGGTAGCTATAGTGCTTAGCATTCTAAAAACTAGCTCTACACTTTTCAGACTTTAATTTCTGAAATCAAATGCATTTTGTGTAATATATCAGACACTGAGGAACAATAGTTACTTATTTGGTATTACTATGAGTGTTGAACATAAGTTCCGTGAAGACTTTCTTATGAATAGTTGAACATAAGTTCCGTGAAGACTTTCTTATGAATAGTTCCCATTTTAAACCCCAGAGATTTTTATAAGAATAAAGCCTATAAAACAATCACAGTAACTAAATATGTTGAATGCTCCATCCAAAGGCCCAATTTACCTAATAGATTATTGTGTGTCCTTACACTGGATCAGATAAAAGAGCTAAGAATTTTTTTAACATGTTAGCCGGTTGAAAAAATAACAGAGAAGAATTTATGATAGAGACCATTTGTGGCTTACAAAGACTGAAATATTTACTATCTAGCCCTTTACAGTAAAGTTTCCTAACCTCTATTCTAGAACATTACATGTCAAAAAATTTTGAGACCTTCCACATTTGCAATATATAATTTTTTTGCCTCTAGATTTGTACATGACACTATAAATGTATCATAGTTCCAAATAAAATAAGGGAATCTCACAGTCTTAATTGCATATCATCTTAGGTAGCAAAGTTCTGATGCTCAAAAACAGCCTGACAACATTGGTCTTGCACTGGTACCTAAAGGATTAAATTTCTTTCTTCCCCTAGAATTGCGCCTTGAGATTTGTTCTCCTTGAGATGCATTGTACTGTATCATCTGAACCTACCACACTGCATTTATCTTTTGAAGAATATTAAGAAGTAATGACTACTGTTGTGCATGGGTTTTAGGATATGTATATTTTCAATTTTAAGATAATCACTAAATCATTTTCCAAAGTGGAATAGTTCTGTAGTCTCAAAATTAAGCATGAAGTTTGTTATATATAATAATGTCAAGGGAATTCTGTTCTATTCCTCTTTAAGTTATAAATCTGATTTTTATTAAATGCCTTTTCTATGTACGTTGGAGCAGTTATATACTTTTTCACTTATTTTAAATTCTTTTAATCTATTATTGGGGTGAATTATATTAATTCATTTCTAATGTTATATAATCCTTTTATATGTGAATGAATTAAACTTGTCATGAAACGCCAATACAAACAAACCTCTAATTCCATGGGTCTTCTTATTTTATGCTATTGGTCATAAATTTTCTTATAGGTGCTGTAAGTCTCATCTGTTGGCCATGATGTTTACACATTTTTATATTATGTTAAGTAACAGCATAATTGCTATTTGTATCCATGTATTAATTTGTGTCTGATTACATGTCAATGGGATGTTTCTTGAAAACATTGGTTCTTGTTTTATAATACTCATCTGTCACTACATATATCTATATTTTATTTGCTATCTTTATCTTACCTGATCTATCTACTTCAGTATGTTTCCCAAATTTAAGCTGGATATATATTTCACATGATCACTTTAGTAATTGGTCATGTGTCCTGGTGGAATCTAAACGAAGTAAAGTCTTTATAGATATTCCTAAAATAAACTAAGAGTTTATTCTGTGCATGGGGACAATTAAGTTTCATAGCAGTCCTTTGGATTGGGTTACATTATCCTTCCCATTTTACTGATATGATAGCTGAAGCTCTAATAAGCTATGCCATCAATACATCAATTACAGCTCTGGGTCCATAATCATGACAGTCACAGTCATCAGTGTTGTAACAAGCTGACTTGAAAGATGCAATGGCTTAGTGGTAGGACAGTGTTGTTGCCTGGACAACAGGAATAACTGGCCCCTAGATTGCAGTTGGGGCTGCTTGTGTGTATGAAGCTGAGGGAGCCCTGATATCAGGACTCATAAGATCCAGTGAGTTGACTGGCGGGGTGGCCAGTCTTCTTCATGTGGTTAGTTTCACCTCTACCCTCCACCATGGGACACCCTGGGTGGTTGGAAAGAGAAGTAGATATTTCATACTAGACCTATTTAGGCATACTTGTTTGCTGATGGAAATGATTTAGTAGCAGAGCAGAAGCTGGTACATTGGTAGATAGATTGGGTAATTGCAGGAGCAATTGGCTTGAGCATGGGAGAGAGCTGGCCTTAGATGTGAACGGTTGAGCAGGATAGAGATTTTACCAAGTGGGTGGGTATTCCTGAGAAAAATTTATACTGGGAGTCTTAATAGTAAAGTATGGTGTCCTATGTTAGAAGGAAAAAAAATAGATTATGAGGTGGATAGTATAAAATTTGTAACTCCTGATAACATTGAAACATTCTCAAAGTGGGTTACTGGATTTGGTAAACTTGAAAAATAAGAGATAGTTACTGGAGTGGCGCATACGCAAAATCTAGATTCTAGAAGTGATATATTTACTGGTGATGACAAAGCCCAAGAAATAACTGTGGGAGAGGGTGGCTAAAGTGTGATGGAAATACAGATGATCGCAGCTGAAATGTTCAAGTATCTATAAAGCCTGATTTCAGATTGTTTCTTATCTCAGTTGAGACTACTCCATCATTCCAATTGCTCAGGTCAGACTTTGGTGTTGTCATTTTCTCCTCTTTATTGCACACTACACTTCATCCCATCAATAAATCCAGTCTTTCCTATCTTTGAAGAATATCATGATTTCTACCACTTCTCTCCATCTTGGTCAAAACCACCATTATCTCTTGACTAGATTATTTCATAAGCCAAATAGTGGATTTCTCTGTTTTTGCCCTTTATCTCTTCACCTCTATTTTCAACATTGTAATAAAAATAAACCTGCTAATGTAATAGTAGCAGATGCAAACTATTAAATAAGAATGGATAAACAACAAGGTTCTACTGTATAGCACAAGGAACTATATTCAATATTCTGTGATAAGCCATAATGGAAAAGAATACTAAAAAACGTATATATGTGTATAACGGAATCATTTTGTTGTACAGCAAAAATTAACACAACATTGTAAGTCAACTATACTTCAATTTAAAAAAAGAAAATAAATAAACCTGCTAAAACAGGATCATTCAGATTATGTCATCTTTTGTTTCAACCTCTCTAATGGTTTTCCATCTAATTCAGAGGAAAAGTCAAAATTTTACTATGTGTATCAATTAGCTGTTGTCACAATAATGTTGTATGACAAACTATGCTAAATCTCAATGGCTTAAAACTACAATACTTTATCTATGCTCATGGCTGTGGAATGATTGTTTGTGACTTTGTGATGGTAGTCTAGGCTCAGCTGCAATTGATTCAAGCTAGAGATTGTGTCCAGTTCTGCTTCACCTAGCCCTTACCTTTGGTCAACGCATGTCACATGAGAAGCCAAAATCAAGGTGCAGGGAGTACAATATAACAGTATGAAGCCAAGTTAAGTGTGTCTGTTCAGATCTGCTAAAAACAAGATGCTAGAAAGGGATTAGACATGCAAGAGATTCAGTAGAAGAAGGCCAGTGAAGGACAAAGAATTGGATAGTAGTAGGCAGGAAGAATTTTCAGTGCAAAGTTGCAATGCAGGTCTGACAATTTTATAAGGAGTGGGGAAGGAAGAAGAAATGGGTAGTGTGAATATCAGATTGCAGTGCAGTTCTAAGAAAGTGTCAGCTAGACCAATGTGGAAACTTTGAGCCAAAAGTCCCATGCCAGGGGACTTGCGTTCCACAAAAATGATACTCATGCACATGCAATGCTCAGTAATTGGCTAAGAACAGCCCAGTAGAAGTACAGTCTCTGGGTGAACATAATAATGTATCAGAGGGACCATACTAGAAGCTCTAGTTCCAATTATGACGGCTGAAGCAGGCTTTTTTGAAGGAGATCTGAGCAGCATATTTATTTGGTTACAATGTCAGTTACATTGCCAAGTCAACAAAATCGGGGCAAGGAAGTATATCCTCCCATGGAAGTAGGGAAGAGAGTATTATTTAAAAATGATCTAATTAACAACAACAAGACCTAAAAGTCTACATGAATCAGGCTTCTCTTTGTCTTTGCTCTCTTTTACTATCACTTTCCTCTCATTAATTCCCCTCTAGCCACACCACTTCTTCATTTTTGCTGGAGCACACCAGACATGCTCCAATCAGAGGAACTTTGCCTAGAATACTTTTTGCTCAGTTGTCTACATGACTCTCCTCTTCATTTCTTTTTGATGTTTATTCAAATGTCAATTTGTCAGCAAGGCTTTCTCTGATCACCTTTTCTAAAATCCCAATCCCCATTAGCATAAAGCATACTCCATAAATTGCTTTCAGAGTTTATCATTTTCCCATTTCTAAATACAGGTTAGATTAGTCAAGGAAAAATGCACATAAAACATTATAAACCTCAAAGTTTTGTACTACAGTCTCCTAGCTGACGTAGGCAGCAGGTAATCAAATTATTCTTAGAAAGAAGCACTATGAATAATTTAACAAGTGTTTGCCTTCAAGAAAATATTGAATTCAGGGCATTTTGCAAATAATTCAATAAGCAAGAACAAATACTACAATAGTTACTTTTTAAGGAAAATGTGCAGACACAAGGAAAAGCCATCCCTCTTCCCCCATTGGTTCCCCCACCCACATGGGAGATAACCTAAAAAATACCTTGATTATCAAGTGTGACAAAACGATTCAGGCAAGTTTCCTGCTTTTGCACAGTGAGGCAAATAAGTACTGTGATAGATAGTCTTATGTGTCAAATTTATAGGCAATAGGACCCAGTTATTTAATCAAACATTAATCTAGGTGTTGCTATAAAGATATTATGTAAATGTGGTTAACATCTGCAATCAGTTGAAGGTTATCCTTGGTAACCTGGGTAGGGGTAGGCCTCATCCAATCAGCTGAAAGACCTTAAGGGGAAATGTAACGTATCCTGAGGAAGAAGAAATTCTGTCTGTGGACTGCAGACACATTACATATATATATGTAACATTATAATTTTTATACATCATTGTAATATTATAATCTTGTACCTTGTAGTATTATATTTGTATAACATTACATAATATTATAGTATACATATCTCCATCCTACTGGTTCTTTTTCTCTTGTACAACCCTGACTGGTACATGCACCAGGTAAAACCTTTAAGGTTAAAATACATATACAGTATTATATTATATATATTTTACACATAATATATAACTAATAGCTCTTTACTAATTTAAACTCTAGTAGTTTGCATTCTCTACTTTTCAATGTCAAGAGACCATTATGAACTTTGATGGTTTGCCCTTAGCACTCTGGTCATGTAACTCCATAAAACAGAAAGCATTCTCAGTAAAAAACAAAAACAACAAAACAATAAAACTTCCTAAAACATGCCAGACATTATACCGTACACTTTACACATGTTATCTAAAGTTAATCTTTTCAGAAAAATACTCCCATTTTACAGGGAAGTTAGTGGATGGTTATGATGCTAAGAAAAGGCACTGCAATGTACAGCAGCCATGAGGAGAAGTCATACAGATATGGATGTATACCCTAGCAGCTCCCCATATACTCCATATGTGTTTCAGACATTTTCAATTCTCTGAGACTGTTTCCTCATCTCTGAAATGGGAAGGACAAAACTCTCTCGCTCTGGTGGTAGTCCTGAAGATTAAATTAGCATATGAGAATGCTTAGTCATGTGTCAGCCATGTCAAGGGTGTTCAACAAATGTTTGCACCTTTAATGTTCTAGAAATCAAGACATCATACCTCAACCGCCATTAAGCATCCTGCCTACTCCCTTCATACCTTTTTCCATGGTGCTACAGAATATACAGAAATATCCCTGTAGCTGCATTTCAGCATCAGGATAAATGGATTCTCCCTTTTAAATGACAGTTCTAACGAGTTCTGTCTACTGCTGTCTCTATAACTGCCTTAATCTCTGCCTTTCTAAAAGTAGGTTTATAAAGAACTGATTTTTTTTTTTTTGCTTCAAGAAATTCTTTCATAATTGAGGTGTTACTGGTTGTTTTGAGGATCAGTATACAGACATTTCAATTTGTACACAATTCTCAACATACATACCAAAAATCTAAAAAATCATGTAGTTGTGATTCTTTTCTGAACAGTTATTCCAGTGACTTTCCAGCTTAAAATTTGGAGGGAAATTTTCCTTGACAGGATATCAAGTACCAATATCTTCAAATATTGATATGCTGTTACATTGTAAGTCCCACTAATTCACAATTTAATATCATATACACTTCATACTCAAGAACTGATTTAATTCCTTTGAGATTTTGACCAAATGGTGGCAAGAAGAAAACTACAAGTCCACTGAAAAAACATTCAGCTGGATTTATATTGGGACTTCATAACAACTGAGGTTAAAACAAATGGAAACCAATCTATTAATGTTGTTTTATAATAAATTACATTTCTTTATTATCCTCCAAATGCAGTTAGATTTTACCTTTGAAATAGTTGACGTTTTTTTTCTTTTCTTTCTTTTTCTTCTTCTTTTTTTTTTTTTTTTACTTTCATTCCACCAAGGAAAAGAAAAATTCCAACAATGACCCGGTTTTTACTTGAGCTCTTTTTTCCTGACAACATGAAACTATTGGATTTGCTGGTGAAAGGAGAGTACTTATGAATTGCAAAAGTGTTCTGTCTGATAAATACCTATCATTTCTGAAAAATTAAGCAATGAAAAATGAAATAAATTCTGGTTTTGGAGGAAGAAGCAGATTAACATCTTGCAGTATTAACCTCAGAGAAATGTGCCAGAGAGTTGAAGTGGCCAGTCCCTGCTTATTGCTCTGGCGGGGTTTTTTTAAGAATCTCCACATTCAGCTTTCCTGCCACTCCCCCTTTCCCCACATCTACGGAAGGAATGCACACTAAATCCTTGAGGTAGAGAAGCATCTTGGCATTAGTTGAGGAGAGAGCTCTGTGTAGTGTTGATCTGAGTTTTAAGCCAGTCTTCCAGGTGTGCTATCTGATTGGCTATGTGGTATAGATGAGCATTACAAACCTCTACTTCCTCATTTGTAAGAGAAAGATAATACATGGACCTGGTACGGAGTTGCAAGAATTAAAAGGAATCATGTATGTGAGGAAATAAACAGATGACATCGCATGCTGTACACAATGTTAGTTATTGTATTAGTATGATTACTATTATTTTTATGGTTGTCAATGAACTGTGTGGGGACTTGGGTTCTGGTATCAAACAGACCTGATTTCAAATTCTAGATCTAGCTCTGTATGACCTTGAACAAATTCTGTAATCTCTTCATGTTTTAGTTCCCTCATCCATATGACTGGGATAACATCACTTCTCTCATAGTGTTGCTGTGAAGATTAAGATGTACATATAGAGTTTAATACAGTTATGGTTATTACTTAATTTAAACTAATGTGTTAGATATAGTTATTAGTAAAGTACCTTTGGAGAAACTGAGGCTCATAACATTTAAGAAAATCATCCAGAATTTACAGAAGATTTTGAATCCTGTTTTCTCTCCCTCTCAAACCTGAGATAGTTCTATAATAGAACTCAAGACAATGATCTGTAGAACAAAACTGAGAGTGTTCTTGATTTCTTTCTCTTTTCTCATGCCACACTCGATCCATCATCTAATTTCTCAGGTCTATCTTCAAAATGAGTCCAGAATCTGACCACCTAATACCACCTCAGTCACACTTCCCTAAGCCAACCCATCACCATTGCTCACTGAACCATGTAAGAAGCCTCTGAACTGGTCTCTCTGCCCCAAAGACTGCCTGCAAAGCTTATTCTCTTCACAGAAGCCAGACTGATCCTTCAAAAATAAGAATGAGGGAGTTCAACAATCTCTCTCAGAATAAACAGCAAAGTCCTTATCATGACCTACAGAGCCCTAATGACCTGATCCTTCTTGAGCATCTGACCTTTCTGCAACCCTGTTTCTTCATCATTCTGTTCCAGCCACACCAGATTTCTTGCTGTTCCCCAAACAGACCAAGAACTCTGTGGCCTGAGAGCCTCTGCACACTATGTTACTGCTGCCTTGAAAACTTTTCCCTAGATATCAGCTTGATTGATTTGTTTTTTTTATGTACTGCTCAAATGTTACTGTACTAGAGAGAAATTCCCTGACTACTGGATATATGACACAGCACTTTCTCCCTCCCTCTGTGTCCATTACCCTCTTTATCTTCTTCCATAGTACTTAGTGTCACTTGACCTTTCTCTATTAGCTGAATCCCGGAAGCAGAGTCTTTGTTTAGTTAATTTCTCATCCCTAGGGCCTGCCTGTGAAAGTGTCTGACACACAGTCAGCACTCATAGATATTTGTTGAAAAAAAAAAGAATGAATGAATGAATATATTTACCTGATGCTCTGGGTGATTATTTAACCAAGAGAAGGGGTTGACTTACTGGATTTTTCCTGATTTCCCAAAGAACCACTGGAGGGAGACTGAGACAATAAAAATGTACACTTCTCAAGGGCATGACCAGACAGAATTCTATTCTCCTTCCAAGTAATTCAGATATTTAATGAATGTAATTTTGTCCTTCCTGGAAACTTCCCAGAGGTATGGAAACAATGTAAGTCTGTCACTACTAAATACCTAGCCAGTACTGACAGCATAGCCCCATGAGTCTAATTCCTAGTTTTACTTAAAAGAACTGCAAAGAATGAGAAATGTAATGCATAGAATTAAGGAATTTGTAATCAGTTGATTAATTTAAGGTTATTCATTCTAGGCCATAAAGAGAGAAATGAAGTAGATGATGATTGATTGCAGTGCATTTGGTAAAGTCAAGTCAAAATAAATAACAAAGCGAGCTCTTTATTAGAGTTTTTATCTACAAGAATTTTATAAGCAATGACATAGAAAAAAATTCTATCCACCAGGTGTCAATTAGAGCACATCAGATAGCAATGCTGTATCCACCAATCACAGCTTCCCTACAATTTGCTAATCTCCTGATTTGGATGCTGAAGGCTGCATTAATCTAGACTGTCAACTCAGACTCTCACCATCAGAATATAAAACGGTATATGCTCCAGGATTTCTTTAGTAGGAGAAATTGAGAAATCCCTTGTATGTGGGGCCGGTGGTCTTCACAGGCACAGTTCATAAACAACACAGTATAACCAAACTAATTTATTTTTAAAGATACAAGGAAGAATTGTATTTTTAAAGCTACAAGGAATAATTTTCAACAGGAAGTAACTCTTCTGTCAAGTAGTTACCTTTTTTTCCCAAAGAAATTCTTCCATCAGAAGACTCAGAAAAAGAACAAACGCGAGCCATGTCTATCCCACCCCATTTGCCATGTAACTATGTTTTTGTTTTTTTCTTCCAGGACAGATTTCAGCTCTGGAACCTGAAGGAACCTCAGCACTGTGTCTTCGTATGAGGAAAATATTGATTTAAAAATTTTGCCTGATTTTACCAGTAATACAGGTTTATGTTGCCACACATCATGAAAATGAGCTCACAATTTTAGGGTAGGGGTTGGTAAGTCAGTCACATAAGAAGGAAAAAGAAAATAAGTGGAGGGTAAAATAAAAATCTGGTGGAAAGGAATAAAAGGTGAATGGATAGCAAGTCCCCCACCTGTACTAAGTAGTGTGGAAAAGCTCTTAGGAATCAGCCAGAGGAGTGGGATTAATCCTGGCTTCCACTGGAATATCTGGGGGATGTTTAAAAAATATGGAGACTCAGGTCTCTACTAAAGAGATTCCCACCAAATAACCTGGGAGTAAGGCAGGCATTAGCATATTTTACAGAATTCTGTGGTGATTAGGATGTACAGCCAAGATGGAGAGTCACTGCATCAACCCAGCCTAGGAAATCCAAAGAAGTTGAGTGACAGTCCAGAGTTGTAGAAAATCAAGACTAAAACCAGTTTTCATCTCCTAATTTATGGTTCTTTCTCCCCATTCAGTGCCACCATCTCTGAATCTAACCTGAGACCTTGATTAGGATTACACGGTCAAAATAAGGCAGCCATGACATTGCCATCTTCTTTACAATTTGGAAGAAAGCCCAGAACAAGTATTTCTGGGTATGTCATTCAGTCATTAGAGTCCTCATTGTTAAGACAGCAAACCACAGGGGTTCTAATAATACAAAGGTAAATCAACCAAAAATCTTATTCTCAGTAATTTGAGGCTGAATTATAATCATCACAAAATTGTGCCAACCACTTTCTCTAACTCCCCACAGTGACAAGACTGTATGTGGTACCTAACGGTAGAGAAACACAAAATACAGGCAAATTGACATAGCGCATATCCTATCAGTAAGTAGTCACTTTCTGTGATAGCCCTGGACTTTTACTGCAGTGGCCTTGAGCTTTATTTGAAATGAATTGTAAGTCCTCATTGGTATGCAGCTACACACTCCCAGATCTATTTGGAAAGCCAGATGATCCAAACCACAGTCAATCTTAAAATGTTAACTCAGAAGCAAAAATGTGTTAGAAATGAATTTGATCTGCTTGAGAAGATGCAAGCATAAGATATGGTTGGAACACCAGTCAAAGGAGCAGGCAGCTCTCCCAGGACTCCCACCTATGACTTATCTTTCATTGCTAAACATATTTTTGTTTTTGTACCACAGTAACATAGGATT
The DNA here is from genome assembly GCF_964374135.1 of Grampus griseus. NCBI lineage: Eukaryota > Metazoa > Chordata > Mammalia > Artiodactyla > Delphinidae > Grampus > Grampus griseus. The sequence goes on from NC_139010.1 coordinate 35,360,226, forward strand.
TCTTCCCTACACAGTCATGGTAATAGAAAGTTATTGCTATGTGATTTCCCCCCTTTATAAATGCAGTCAATTTCCAAGGTCTATCTATTCATAATAATATGTATTTATATTCATGACAATTTAGAGTATAAGGAAAAACTGCATTTTCATATTAACTAATATATAAGGTGCTCAGAGTAAATTTTAATGGGAAGGTTGATGTAAGTTTTGATCTAGAGGAATAAATATTGAAGCCAGCTAAAGTGTTACTCATTTATCTTCTTTAAATATGTCACAAGATTTGTTTTAACTCCTCTTTACAAATGCTGACTTCAACATTACCTTATAAATGTATTTCTGAACCCCCAAAAGAGCTGCACTGATTAGCCTGCTGTTTTTATACATGTTAAGGAATATGTGTGTTAAGCCCGAGCCCTGTAAGAAAACAAAAATATCAGACCACTGAATTTAGGTGGTAGTTGCCAGGAGTCTAACACCATGTGAGATATATTTGTGGTACTTTATCATGCATGCTTTCTGTGTGGGCACTGTGAGTTACTTTGCATGTGTTATTCCATATAATGTACAAGTTAGCAATATCAAACCAGTATCCTCATTTTGCAGGTAGGTGAGAAACACAAATAGAGATGTTATGACTTCAATGTTGTCCACCTAGCATGTGGAGTGGGGTTCTCATCCTCACTTATATCTGCAAAATGTAATTATTTATATCTCTAAGAGTTCTTCTGAATTTACTGCCTATCTTGGGCCACGTACATAATAAGCATTTAATGTGTTTCATTAAATCTATATACCATCAATAGTAAGAGATGTTTGAATGTGAAAAAGAAGTACGCATCTTAGAATCAAAGAAATTCAATAATAATCCCTAGTTTCCTTTCTAGGAAATAAACGCAATACCCATTTCCCATGAAAGATTTGTCCACATTCTTGGAAAGGAATTTTCAATTTTTGTACACTAATGAGTCCGATCAAATTACCCATCTGATTCTTCACTCCCTTTTCAGCAGTATTATACATTTAGACCCTTGCCCTAACCTCCTGGTGGGTCTTTCCTAACCACTTGACATTGGGCTTGTCCGTGGGACTTGATTAGGTTAGCACAGGGTTCCTTGGTGTCAGCCTTAAGTTTAATCTGGGGCTGGATAATTCTTTGTTGTGGAGCACTGATGTTTAGCAGTACCCATAGTCTCTACCCACTAGATGCCAATTGTGCCCCTGTCTCCCTACAAGTTGCAACCAAAAGTGTCTCCAAATTTTGTAAAATGGCCCCTGGGCAGGGGATGAAATTGAAGGTGTTGAGAACCATTGGGTTAACAGAATGCTAGTGGATCTGACTTGAATAGAAGCTTAAAACTTGTTAGTATGAAGAGGTTTTTCTTCCTGTACTGTGGTGTTCAAGAACGAGACCTTCCCCTGGTTTTCTCCCCCTTCAGCCTGTTCTCCCCTCACTGAGTAAAGCCCCACTCATGGCTTGAGTCAGAGCTGGCCTAGGTCAGTCAATTACAATGCTTTCATTTTCTCAGGTTTTTTCTTCCTTTGGCAAGACTATATCCTCTGGTAATTCTTTCTGAAAGAAAGACTATGTTCATATTTTCATCATCAGTCTTGTAAAAATTTTAACTCTAGGTTGGATATAGTTTTTATCTTGAATTTTGAGGGTATTACATCATCATTTTCTCACTTTCAGCTTTCTAGGAAATTAGAACATAAAGACATCCAATGCCATGCAGCTTCCAAGTCCGCTGAGAAGCCTGCCTTTTCTTTCCCACTCTGGCATTTCTTGAGGACTTCTCTTCAGAGCCAGGGTGCTCAGATACCATGAAAATATGCTTTGGGGTGCTATTTTTACATTTACTGAGCTGGACAATTTGGGGTTTTATAACCTTGAATTCTTTACTAATGGGAAAATTTCCAGTATTATTCTTTATTTAATTCCCCCCCCCCCCGACCCTTTTTCTCCTCTTTGTGGAACTCCTGTTAGCTATTTATGGGACATAGTTTGCCTTTTTGCTCTAATTTACATGAGATTTTTTCCTACCTTTCAATCTTTCGATTGCGTTAAAAATTTGCATACCTATATTAATTTGGAAGAACTCTTTCTTACTATTTTCTTCCTTTTTTAGTATTCTATATTTTCTTGTCTCATGGATTTGATATATTTTATCATTGCTTTAGGAATAATATAAATAGATATGATAGAAACTGTCTTTCATGTTGTAGATTTATTTATGTATTTGTGGATTCTTGGCCATTCATTCACATCTGAGTGAGGCCTTGGAAAGCGTAATGGGTGCTTCACGTTTCAGTGTCTCTAAACCTTTTCTTTTGTGGTAGTCAGTGCTACCACAAAAGAAGAAGCAGCTCCCAATCTTCTGCCTGGAGATAGAACTCTTGATGTAACTTTCTGAATCTGAGCAAGAAATTATTCTGGGGGGATGTTTTCATGATTCACTCTGATAGTTTTAACTGCATCATTTTGCTTTCAGTATATCACCTCACCTCCACCCTTAATCTCCATTGGTAGTCCCAAATCCAGGACTTAACTGATTCAATTTCTTAAAAAAAAAAAAAAAGTGTTCGTTGGAACACTTATTTGATTTGGAATTGGAATTTTCTGGGTCATTTACTCTAACAAGTTATTTATAAACTGGAGTGAATATGGAGGAGGAGGGCAAAATGGCTTCAATACCACAAAGTCAGTAGAGGGGAAACCACTGAGATGGATGAGATGAGGAAGAGGAACTGAAAGTCAAAATGATCCTTTTGTAGAATTCACACAATTTCCCAGCTCCAAATCTGAACCCAGCTTCTCAGAGCATCTGGTGCCTCCAGTTCCAGAGCCTCTCTAAGATTCTACACAGGAATGGGGTTATTTCTTGTTGGCAGCCATCTCTGCAAGTAGTTAAGTTTCTCCCTCTTATCTGTCATTTAAACAGACTTTCAGAAAAGAGCAATCCCACTCCTGGGCATATATCTGGACAAAACTATAATCCAAAAAGATACATGCACCCCCATGTTCATAGCATTCCTCTTCACAGTAGCCAAGACATGGAAGCAACCTAAATGTCCATCAACAGATGAATGGATAAAGAAGGTGTGGTTCATATATACAATGGAATATTACTCAGCCACAAAAAAAGAATGAAATAATGCCATTTGCAGCAACACGGATAGAACTAATCATACTATGTATGAAGTGAGTCAGGAAGAGAAAGACAAATAGGATATGATATCACTTATATGTGGAATCTAAAATATGACACAAATGAACCTATCTACGAGACATAGACAGACATAGAGAACAGACTTGTTGTTGCCAAGGCGGAGGGGGGAGGGGGAGGTATGGACTGGGAGTTTGGGGTTAGCGGATTCAAACTATTCAGTATAGAATGGATAAAGAACAAGGTCCTACTGTATAGCACAGGGAACTATAATCATTATCCTGAGATAAACCACAATGGAAAGAATATAAAAGATATATATAACTGAACCACTTTATTATACAGCAGAAATTAATATTGTAAGTCAACTATACTTCAATTAAAAAAAAGAGAAAGGAGCAGAGATAATTCTGTTTAATTCATCAGATTTAACTGGAAGTTGGGGACAAGATTTTTATAAATGACATAAAGATACATGGCATGCCTATAATTTTTGAGAATGACACAAAGGAGGGAGAACTGTGTAACAGTGAATGATCAAATCAGGGATCCATAATTTCTCAGCAGTTTGAAACAGCTGAATCTGATAAATTCAATTTAGCCAAGGGGAGTATAAATCCAGTGTGTAACTTAAAAATATCAATTGCACAAGTGCAAGATATACAGGAATGTGAAAAACTCTAGAGGTTTGGGTAATTTAAAACTCACTTTGCACCACCAGTGTGCCAGCAGTGGTGAGAAGGCCAATATGATATTGAATTGCTCCAGTAGAAGTTCAATTGCACTGCATATTTTTAATCACACTTGGAATATTCTGGGTGATACACTTTAATAAGGTACTGATTAACTAGAATGTGTATAGACAAGAAGGAGGACAAAATGGCTTTAGGACTTGGTATTTTTCTTTTGAAATAGTGGGTCATTTTACCCCAAAATGATGAAAGCTCATGGGGGAAGGATAGTTGCCTTCAGATATTTTAAAAACCAATACATGCAAAAGAGCAAACTCTCACTTACCACAGCAACTGATGGCAGAATTCATGGATGAAGTTAATGAAAGGCAATGTTTGGCCCATTATAAAAGAGAAAAGTTCATCAAATATAGGTTGCTGATGGATTAATAATTAAAAATGGAGGTGTAACTCTCATCATAAGAAAATAAATTGTTTCCATGTATGGTGACAGATGGTAACTAGACTTTTGGTGATGATCATTTTCCAATATATACAAATATTGAATCATTATGTTGTATCCCCAAAACTAATATAATGTTATATGTAAATTACACTTCAATAGAAAAAAATGGAGGTACGCCATCATTACTGTGCTTGACATTAGAAGGCTATATATCAAGAGACTTTCCGAGGGTGCTTACCTTACACCAATTATAAGGCTAAGTGCTTCTCAATTAGGCCATCAGGCAGGAACTTTCATTATTCACATTTTCCATTTGAGAAGAAGAGAGATTCAATAATTTACCCAAGGTCACAGAGCTAGTTAATTAGGATTAAAATTAGGACGCTTGATTCTTAGGCTTCTGCTCTTAACACCCTAAACTGCAGAGCTCTCAGATGCCTAGGAAGCTCTTCTGACTACTCTCTGCCCAACCCAGACCAACACCAAGTCCCATCATTATCATCCCTTCTCCCTAATGCCTGTGAGCTCTGTGTGCTCAATAACTCTCTGATAGGAAACTCCTAAATGTTGCTTATTCCAACAATACCTGGAAAGATGGATAGCAAACAAACAACTATTTTGCTGGCCAAAGAGGATGGAGTAGAAAATCAGTAGCTGAAAAAACCACAGCCTGGCACCCCAGGTGTAGCCTCCAACAGGGCAAAGGGTGAGCAGAACCTCAGGTACCAGAGGAATAGAGAGATACCCACCCAAGGTAGATATGAGGACATCTGCGACCCCTACAAAGGTGAACATCTGTTCTACCACCAGCGGAGGGGGGAAAATGAGAGAGCAGGGTACAGAGAAAGATTGCATTTATTGCTAATCAAACAGAAGGGCATTAAAGCATTTAAAAATTAAAGCTTTTTTGCAATTTTTATATATTCATTCTCACTGGTGAAAAAGGCCCACAGATATATTTCTATATATCTCAGCTTCAGTTACAGATTCAAATTCTCTCCTACAGAGAAATATCTTGAAACAAATCAAAGGATGTGGTGTGGACGGTGCTGGTGTCCTGTTGTATTCCATAAAGTTAAGAAATGTTCACATATTTCGGGTTTGGAGTTGATCTTGCCAGGACACCAGCAGCCCTCTGAGGCAAATGCAGCCTAACTCTACTCTCTAGCCTGAGGCCCGTCTCTACCCCAGGCCAAATATTTCTGTCAAAAATGTAAGATAACCACATCCTTTTAAGTGTAAGCAATAATCTTTTTGTATAAGCGTTTCCAAATTTACTGATGGGTTCTTTCTATTCATAATGGACTATGTTTATTTATTCTGTGAAATATTGATTCAGTGCATAGTATTTTTGACATTTTTTCATGGCTAAAAAGGAGCCTTCCAAGGAGTCTACTGTGAGTTAATGTCTTTTAAAAGGTATGACATACTTTAAAATATTTATCCAAGATTTACGTTTTTCTAAACCATATTCTGCCACTCTCAGAGACTTACATGTTTTATAAATGACTGTCTGGCTTTGTTTGGTATGAAATTGTTAAACAACCAAATCCCTGGCTTTCGCAACATGAGGATAACGAAAATCATGAGTTAAGAAAGGATCATGAATTCAATGACAACTGCCTGGTGGCATGTAAGGTAGATTCCTTTCCACTGAAAGCTAGAGCAGCCCAGATGGCCTTCCTGACAGCCACACAGCAGACGAAAAGCAAAAAGGTGGTCCATCTAGTCTCTGCTGTCTCGGGAGATTGCTCTTTTCACATTGAAATAGAATATATAGTTCTTACAGGCTGCTTCATCAGCACTTATTCACTTCCTACTGGGAAAGGGCAGTAGGAAGTGCCCTTTAGAGATACTGATAATACAGTTCCATGGGACAAAAAAAGCCTCCGTTTACACACACCAATGAGGGTATGACATGCATAGAAACTTGGAGAGGCCAGCCTACCGTGTGGGAACAGTGGCATGAGAGGAGAGACAATGAAGTCAGATGGAAAAGATTTGGGGTATCGTATGGAAGGATTAAGCCCTACGTGGGGAGCCACTGCAGCATGTAGAACAGATAAATACCATGCTTAATGCTGGATCTTAGAAGCATCACTCTGGCTTTCTAAAGTCCCGTGGTGCAAACTGTCAAGCCTGCATGCGATCAATTCTAAAATAGTTACTTAAGAGTCTCAAGAGCTCCCTCAGTTAACCGCATACCAAGTAAGAATTCCATTTGACTGATATATGGGGCATTGATTCTTGATTCTGGGGTCATTATGAGTAACAGTTCTGTCACAGCCCCCAGCAGGTGTTTTTACTGTAGTCACCTCTGTGCCTCTCTTCCATTAGCAATTCAGAAGTGTTCTTAGGTCATTCAAATGTCAGTGGAAAGTGAGACCTTGAGTGGTTAAAAAAAATATGGATGGCTAATTAGGTGGTTTAACTTCCCCCTCCTCCCGCAAAGAAGAAGCAATTTGACACTTGTCTTGTGAGGACTATTCTTCCAGAAGACAACATCAATGACCCTTCTGGGAAGTTTACTTGGGTTGACTTTACTCTAAAATATGGTATTTGCAAAAATGCTTTAGATTTTATTTCACATGCCTTATCTCATTTCTACCTTAAACCACTTATTGGTCATGTGTAATTATTATTCCCATTTTACAAAACGTGGAGACATAATACTCAGAAGGATAAATTACTTTTCATTGGAGAAATATAATTAGTCAACAGAAATTGGACTGGAACTAGCTATCTACTGACCACAGAGCTCATAATCTTTCTTCTAAATATCAGTGGCTAAAAGCAGATTTTAAATGCCAGGTGTTTATATTCGGATGCAAAGAAATGATACTCCATGTTAATTGACAAGTGTACATGGTTTCTGAGACACCAAAGCCTGTCTGTTGTTTTTCCTGGCTTAGTTTCTATTTTTTATCTGATGGAACTTCGGCAGAAGAGTGGCATAAAGACAGTGAGCTATTCAAAAGTAGGAAATAAACAGATACTTTTCCAAGGACAAGTGCATTTCTGTAATAGAAGGCAGTATACAGGAACAGAGTGAGGTATTCCGTGGCCTTGTCAGGCCCCTGGTGTGTTTATCTCATTCTCTCTGCTGTCTCTGAACTCGAAGTGAGGATATAAATATATTACCCTCACCAAAGTAGAAGCAGGAGGAAAATGCACAAATGAGAACAAGATAAGAGTTTGAAATATAAAATTACACAGATATAATTTTATACCAGGGAACAATTTTAGGAAGCGGACGAGATGATTTTTATTTGTAAATGTGGAAAATTCTGAGTACAGAGAGACCTGTCACACATAGCATATTGTGATGTAGTCTCTGAACACTTAACGACATTCATTTTATTACCATTTTCCTCTGGAGTAGAATGACATATTAAACTGATCAATAGAAGACTTTGGCTTCCTCAAGATGTTTACAGATATTGTTGAAATTGAATAACATGAAATGTTCTTTTATTTTTCTGTTGACGGTTGCATTGTCTGACTTCTGTGGGTGTTTTAAGACTTTGCCAGCATTTACTTCCTGAACATGAGAGTTTAGTTCTGAACATGAGCCACAGGGAGCAGGTTAATTGCTTGTAGATCTGTACATTATCACAGACATTAAGAAAAGGCATGAAGTTATTCAGAAAGAGGGAAATATATGGATTCTCAGGCAAGGAAAATGATCAAAAAGACTTGCTTTTATATTTTTCTTTAACAGTGTAGGACTTGATTCAGGTGAAACCATACTGGATCCCAAACTAAAACATACACAGCAGAGCCTTTCTTAGGACTGAAAGTAAGAACAGGGACTTTGCTGGGTGTCTGGGATCTCACTCTGTTGCTCTTTTAGCTGGTGGTTGGAGAGGAGTGGGAACGGAAAGAGGAAGGTAACTAATTTCTGAGTGCTGTTCTAGTCTATAATTACATACCAGACACCGAGGCAAGAATTTTCTCATCTTATCTCTAACGTGCTGGTATTGTTATTGTCATTTTGCCGGAATGCCTATAATATAAATTCCCAAGGTCAGAGGCAGGTCTCAAACTCAGATCCTCTGATTACACTTTGAGTGCTGTTATTACTCAGAACTCTTTGGTTTAGAAGTGACAGAGACCCAGCTTAAAGCATTTCAGGTGAAAGGGAATTGACTGGCTACACAAGAGATGGAAATCTGGATACAACTGGGTGGTTGGGTCTCAGAAACTTGACACACCCAGTACCTTCTCTGAGTCTCATCCCTTCTCTTTGCTTGACAGCATCAGTTGTCAATTGTATTCATCCACAGAGCAGGCAATATGGCTACTGATGACTCCTCTGTCTCACATTTTCAAGCTTCATCACTAGAGAGACTGGGATGGAAGCTCTGCCTCTCTGCAAATGTCCTCGGGAAGTTTCTGATGGGTCCCGCTTAGATCATCCACAAACCAAAGAACTGTGCCTATCAGGTGAATTATTATGACTGGCCCGACTTGCTCAGGCAGATGCCCAATAATGATAGAAAAGGCAGTGTACGCTACATGAAATAATTTGGAAGACACAGTGGCAGGGGTTAGGAGTGGAAGTTCCATCTCTGACACTACATATTATACACGTATGTGTTATGTACCTACATGGCAAGGCTGCCACTGTTGGCAGCTCCTCTGATCTTAGAACAGACCATCCTCTTGGGATGAACCCATGTCTGCTGGCTTCATTGACAATGTACCATATCCCACTAGAGTACTCTGTCCACCCGAACTGCTCAATCGAAAGTCCCTAACCACATTTTCCTTAGAATGTAAGAGAACACCACAGTTATCTCCTGACTCCTAGATTGCCACTGAAGTGAACAAGATAGGAGTTAAAGAGAACCTTCACTGGCACTAGCAATGAGGGAATCTTGACAGCCATGTACCAAAATTTCAAAAATGTTGACTAGGAAAGTGTAATCAGATTAAATTGAAGAAAGTTCTGCAATTTTCCCTAAAGTCATAATGACAGTCTCCACCAGCCTCTCTTAAGCAACGCCAAACAACACTTGAGACTGATGACAACACCATGCTTGCTGTACACAAGAAGACACAAAAAAAGAGCTCTAGTGCCCTTCCAGTTGAATGCCTTAAGTTTCTCCAAAAGGAAAATTCTGGAACCATGTCTGCCTTAGATAATCAAAGAATTAAGTGGATGTGAGCCCAGTAAAACCCTTATATTCTGCTGTCTAGAAGAGATGCCTGATAAACAAGGGGGCCATGAGAGGGCAAAGTGATGGTAGACATGAGGACGGGAGGTCCTTAAAGCAACAACTGTTTAGAATCTCTCTAGACTTAGGCTCAATGCTTATGCTACAGCAGTGGCAATAGAAAGTCTCTGGTTTCCTGGTGCTCAGAGTAGGAGTGCCAAGCAATGAGCTGGTGGTACAGGTGCATCCTCCTGGAAGACAGAGTGACAGTAGGTGAGCACTTGGCCACACTCTGCAAAGAGCCAGGAACATACAACTTCCATCTTTCAAATAAAACACAAGGAAAAGAAACTCGTCAGAAGAGAAACAGAGCCCCCTATTGGGATTATACTGTGAATTTATGTACGGCATCATTTTTCCTCTTGTAACATGATTCAAACAAGAACATATCAAAGTCCAATAGAATCTGCCTAAACTCCTAGCTGATTCTGTCTGTGAATTAAAATCATCCAGGATGCTTTCACCATTCCCAATGGCCAGGCCATATCGCAGTCTAATTAAATCAGAATCTCAGGAGGGGAGACCCAGGCCTCTGTACTGTCTTTAAAGCACCCCTGATTCCACTGTACAGTCATGGCTGGGAACCACCGTGCTAAATAAACACAAGGTAAATAAATGTCTCCTTCTGCAAGAATAAGCAGAGCAAGAAAAACCACTAGAATTTTAAAAAGCTCCTGCAACACAAAGCTGTAGGAACTCCTGGAAGAAACAGAAAAAAGCTAGCAGGGGGTTCTTGATTTTAAAAAAAAAAAAAAAATTAACTTGTATGTATGGCATTCTTTCAAAAAATGCATTGTTCGCTCTGAAATACCTTTCTCAAGTCAATTATGGTTTTCATTCTTCTTCTGATGAATAGCAACACTGAAATATTTCAAGGTGAAATTGCCAGTTCGCCAAACACATATTTTAGCAGCAGCACAATTGTCTTTATCTGAATAGTATTTTTCCAGTTATCTTAATTTCATTTGGATCTGATTATTTTAATTAAAAACGTGGAAAGAGAAGAAAATTAAAAATGAAGCTACTTGTCATAGGCAGTACAAATATAATATACAGGATAAAACTCAGAGGTAAACATTATTAAGGGTATCTAAAGAGATTAATCTTTAGGCTGAGTTAGTCATGGGATGAGCACAGTCAACTGTGTGAGAAATTGTGAAGAAAAATAAGTTTAAAACTTAGTTATAAGATATCTAAAATATGCCTTTGAAATTAGTGACTAAAGGTTACTGTCAGGAGAAAGTTTTAAATGATATATTTGGCTATCTAAGAACTTATAAAATGTAAGTCTATCTTCTGAAAGTATACATATTTAACCTGTACATGTTTTCAGGATTGCATTATGTATGAAATTAAGGAACTGGGTAAAATTCAAGGAAGCAGAAAAAATAGAAGATAACATTCCAAAGACTATTTTAGGCAACAGCACATGAATGGAATGTAAGTAGTTTGTTTGGGAGAGAATACCAGCAGGGAGTCAGGAAGCAGGACAGGGGACAGAAGGAAGCCATAAAGTATGTAGTATCAAGTGTGCCACTACCCTGTCAACCAGAGCTTCATCCCTTTGGGCCCTGTGAGCTAGCTTAGAATGCGTGCCTTAGAGCTCTCTCTCCCACTTGAGGGGCAAGAGGGTGGATGTTTATCCACTAGTGAAGACTGCTGCCGGGGGCATTCATTTTTTGGCACCTATGGCCTCTTCATAGGTGTCAAGGAATGAATGGCCATTGCACATGGAATGGAACCACCACTACCTAAGTCAAGAGGCACATGTACCAGCAATTGGATAAGCATACACAGTACATGAGTAGGGTTGTGACAGCATGTGCTAAAAACTGTGTTTTGAAATAAAACAGAGCAGGGGTCAGCAAGCTTTTTTTGAAAAGAACAGTAGATATTTTAAGCTCTGTGTGCCACATATGGTCACTCTCACATATTTTTCTTTTTCCTTTCTTTCTCCATTTAAAAAAGTAACAACATTCTAGCTCATATAAAAACAGGTGCTGGACCACGTTTGGGCCACATGTTGTAGACCGTAGATTCCTAAAATAGAGAATAATTTTTTAAAAATACTAAAAACAAAATTTATCAGTTAATATGATCAATCAAACTGAGTAACAGAAATAAAGAAAACAATAGCGAAGGTCAATAAAACTAAAAGCTGGCTCTTTGAGAAGATAAACAAAATTGAAAAACCATTAGCCAGACTCATCAAGACAAGGAGGGACAGGACTCAAATCAACAAAATTAGAAATGAAAAAGGAGAAGTTACAACTGACATCACAGAAATATAAAGCATCCTAAGAGACTATTACAAGCAACTTTATGCCAATAAAATGGACAACCTGGAAGAAATGGACAAATTCATAGAAAGGTATAACCTTCCAAGACTGAATCAGAAAGAAATAGAAAATATGAAGAGACCAATCACAAGTAATGAAATTGAAACTGTGATTAAAAATCTTCTAACAAACAAAAGTCCAGGACCAGATGGCTTCACAGGTGAATTCTATCAAACATTTAGAAGAGAACTAACACCCATCCTTCTCAAACTCTTCCAAAAAATTGCAGAGGAAGGAACACTCCCAAGCTCATTCTATGAGGCCACCATCAAACAGATACCAAAACCAGAGAAAACTACTGCAAAAAAAGAAAATTACACACCAATATCACTGGTGAATATAGATGTAAAAATCCTCAACAACATACTAGCAAGCAGAATGCAAGAACACCTCGAAAGGATCAGACACCATGATCAAGTGGGATTTATCCCAGGGAGGCAAGGATTCTTCAATATACACAAATCAATGAATGTGATACACCACATTAACAAATTAAAGAATAAAAACCATATGATCATCTCAACGATGAATAAAAAGCTTTTGACAAAATTTAACACCCATTTATGATAAAAGCTCTCCAGAAAGTGGGCATAAAGGGAACCTACCTCAACATAATAAAAGCCATATAAGACAAACCCACAGCCAACATTGTTCTCATTGGTGAAAAATTGAAATCTTTTCCTCTAAGATCTGGAATGAGTCAAGGTTGTCCACTCTCACCACTATTATTCAACAATGTTTCGGAAGTTTTAGCCACAGCAATCAGAGAAGAAAAAGAAATAAAAGGAATCCAAATTGGAAAAGAAGAAGTAAAACTGCCACTGTTTGCAGAGGACATGATACTATACATAGAGAATCCTAAAGATGCTACCAGAAAACTACTAGAGCTAATCAATGAATTAGGTAAAGTAGCAGACACAAAATTAATGCACAGAAATCTCTGGCATTCCTGTATACTAACGATGAAAAATCTGACAGAGAAATTAAGGAAACACTACAATTTACCACTGCAATGAAAAGAAAAAATACCTAAGAATAAACCTACCTAAGGAGACCAAAGACCTGTATGCAGAAAAGTATAAGACACTGATGAAAGAAATTAATGATGATACAAACAAATGGAGAGATATATCATGTTCTTGGATTGGAAGAATCAACATTGTGAAGATGACTATAGTACCCAAAGCAATCTACAGATTCAATGCAATCCCTATCAAACTACCACTGGCATTTTTCACAGAACTAGAACAAAAAATTTCACAATTTGTATGCAGAAACAAAAGGCCCCAAATAGCCAAAGCAGTCTTGAGGGGAAAAAAAAAAAAACGGAGCTGGAGGAATCAGACTCCCTGATTTCAGACTACACTACAAAGCTACAGTAATCAAGACAATATGGTACTGGCACAAAAACAGAAATATAGATCAATGGAATGGGACAGAAAGCCCAGAGATAAACCCACGCACCTATGATCAAAACCCACACACCTATGGTCAACTAATCTATGACAAAGGAGGCAAGGGTATACAATGGAGAAAAGACAGTCTCTTCAATTAGTAGTGCTGGGAAAACTGGACAACTACACATAAAAGAATGAAATTAGAACACTCCCTAACACCACACACAATATAAACTCAAAATGGATTAGAGACCTAAATGTAAGACAGGACACTATAAAACTCTTAGAAAACATAGGAAGAACACTCTTTGACATATATCACAGCAAGATCTTTTTTTATCCACCTCCTAGAGTAATAGAAATAAAAACAAAAATAAACAAATGGGACCAAATGAAACTTCAAAGCCTTTGCACAGCAAAGGAAACCATAAACAAGACGAAAAGACAACTCTCAGAATGGGAGAAAATATTTGCAAATGAATCAACAGACAAAGGATTAATCTTCAAAATATATAAACAGCTCATGCAGCTCAAAATTAAAAAAAAAAACAACCCAATCCAAAATTGGGCAGAAGACCTAAATAGACATTTCTCCAAAGAAGACATACAGATGGCCAAGAAGCGGATGAAAAGCTGCTCAACATCAATAATAATTAGAGAAATGCAAATCAAAACTACAGTGAGGTATCACCTCACATCAGTTAGAATGGGCATCATCAGAAAATCTGGAAACAACAAATGTTGGAGAGGATGTGGAGAAAAGGGACCCCTCTTGCACTGTTGGTGGGAATGTAAATTGATACAGGCACTATGGAGAACAATATGGGGGTTCCTTATAAAACTAAAAATAGAATTACTATATGATCCAATACTGGGATCCAATACAGCAATCCCAATACTGGGCATATACCCAGAGAAAACCATAATTCAAAAAGACACATGCGGAGAGAGGGGGAAGATGGTGAAAGAGTAAGATGTGGAGATCACCTTCCTCCCCACAGATACATCAGAAATACATCTACACGTGGAACAACTCCTACAGAACACCTATTGAACGCTGGCAGAAGACCTCAGACCTCCCAAAAGGCAAGAAACTCCCCACGTACCTGGGTAGGGCAAAAGAAAAAAGAATAAACAGAGACAAAAGAATAAGAATGGGACCTGCACCAGTGGGAGGGAGCCGTGAAGGAAGAAAGGTTTCCACACACTAGAAGCCCCTTCGCGGGTGGAGACTGCGGGTGGCGGAGCGGGGGAGCTTCGGCGCCGCGGAGGACAGCACAGCAACAGGGGTGCAGAGGGAAAACCAGAGAGATTTCCGCACAGAGGATTGGTGCTAACCAGCATTCACCAGCCCGAAAGGCTTGTCTGCTCACCCGCCGGGGTGGGCGGGGCTGGGAGCTGAGGCTCGGGCTTCCGTCGTCGGGAGTGCAGGGAGAGGACTGGCGGTGTGAACACAGCCTGAAGGGGTTAGTGCACCATGGCTAGCCGGGAGGGAGTCCGGGAAAAAGTCTGGACCTGCCGAGGAGGCAAGACACGTTTTCTTCCCTCTGTTTCCTGGTGTGCAAAGAGAGGGGATTAAGAGTGCTGCTTAAAGGAGCTCCAGAGACCGGCGCGAGCCGTGGCTAACAGCACGGACCCCAGAGACGGGCAGGAGACACTAAGGCTGCTGCTGCCACCACCAGGAAGCCTGTGTGCGATCACAGGTCGCTCTCCACACCTCCCTTCCAGGGAGCCTGTGCAGCCCACCACCATGGTCCCGGGATCCAGGTACAACTCCCCCGGGAGAACGCAAGGCGTGCCTCAGGCTGTTGCAATGTCACACTGGCCTCTGCCGCCGCAGGCTGGCCCCGCAATCCGTGCCACTCCTCCCCCCGGCCTGAGTGAGCCGGAGCCCCCAAATCAGCGGCTGCTTTAACCCCGTACTGTCTGAGCAAACAACAGACGCCCTTCGGCGACCTACATGCAGAGGCGGGGCCAAATCAAAAGCTGAACACTGGGAGCTGTGCGAACAAAGAAGAGAAAGGGAAATCTCTCCCAGCAGCCTCAGGAGCAGTGGATTAAAGCTCCACAATCAACTTGATGTACCCTGCATCTGTGGAATACCTGAATAGACAACAAATCATCCCAAATTGAGAAGGTAGACTTTGAGAGCAAGATATATTATTTTTTCCCCTTTTCCTGTTTTTGTGAGTGTGTATGTGTATGCTTCTCTGTGACATTTTGTCTGTATACCTTTGCTTTCACGAGTTCTCCTAGGGTTCTATCTGTCCATTTATTTATTTTTTATTAATTTAAAAAAAAATTTTTTTCTTAATAATTTTTTTTATTTTAATAAATTTATTTCATTTTACCTTACTTTATTTTCTTTTACCTTCTTTCTTTCTTTCGTTCTACTTTTTCTCCCTTTTATTCTGAGCTGTGTGGATGAAAGGCTCTTGGTGCTACAGCCAGGAGTCACTGCTGTGCCTCTGAGGTGGGAGAGCCAACTTCAGGACACTGGTCCACAAGAGACCTCCCAGCTCCTTGGAATATCAAATGGTGAAAATCTCACAGAGATCTCCATCTCAACACCAACACACAGCTTCACTCAACGACCAGCAAGCTACAGTGCTGGACACCCTATGCCAAACAACTAGCAAGACAGGAGCACAACCCCACCCATTAGCAGAGAGGCTGCCTAAAATCAGAATAAGTCCACAGACACCCCAAAACACACCACTAGACGTGGACCTGCCCACCAGAGAGACAAGATCCAGCCTGATCCACCAGAACACAGGCACTAGTCCCCTCCACCAGGAAGCCTACACAACCCACCAAACCAATTTTAGCCACTGGGGACAGACACTAAAAACAACAGGAACTACGAACGTGCAGCCTGCAAAAAGGAGACCCCAAACACAGTGAGATAAGCAAAATGAGAAGACAGAAAAACACACAGCAGATGAAGGAGCAAGATAAAAACCCACCAGACCTAACAAATGAAGAGGCAGTCTACCTGAAAAACAATGCAGAATAATGATAGTAAAGATGATCCAAAATCTTGGAAACTGAATAGGAAAATGCAAGAAACATTTAACAAGGACCTAGAAGAACTAAAGATGAAACAAGCAACGATGAACAACACAATAAATGAAATTAAAAATACTCTAGATGGGATCAATAGCAGAATATTTGAGGCAGAAGAATGGATAAATGACCTGGAAGATAAAATAGTGGAAATAACTACTGCAGAGAAGAATAAAGAAAAAAGAATGAAAAGACCTGAGGACAGTCTCAGAGACCTCTGGGACAACATTAAATGCACCAATATTCGAATTATAGGGGTTCCAGAAGAAGAAGAGAAAAAGAAAGGGACTGAGAAAATATTTGAAGAGATTATAGTTGAAAACATCCTTAATATGGGAAAGGAAATAGTTAATCAAGTCCAGGAAGCATAGAGAGTCCCATACAGGATAAATCCAAGAAGAAACACACCAAGACACATATTAATAAAACTGTCAAAAATTAAATACAAAGAAAACATATTAAAAGCAGCAAGAGAAAAACAACAAATAACACACAAGGAAATCCCCATAAGATTAACAGTCGATCTTTAAGCAGAAACTCTGAAAGCCAGAAGGGACTGGCAGGATATATTTAAAGTGATGAAGGAGAAAAATCTACAACCAAGATTACTCTACCCAGCAAGGATCTCACTCAGATTTGATGGAGAAATTAAAACCTTTACTGAAAAGCAAAAGCTGAGAGAGTTCACCACCACCAAACCAGCTTTACAACAAATGCTACAGGAGCTTCCCTAGGGAGGAAACACAAGAGAAGGAAAAGACCTACAATAACAAACCCAAAACAATTAAGAAAATGGGAATAGGAACATACATATGGATATTTACCTTAAATGTAAATGGATTAAATGCTACAACCAAAAGACACAGACTGGTTGAATGGATATAAAAACAAGACCCATATATATGCTGTCTACAAGAGACCCACTCCGGACCTAGAGACACATACAGACTGAAAGTGAGGGGATGGAAAAAGATATTCTATGTAAATGGAAACCAAAAGAAAGCTGGAGTAGCAATTCTCATATCAGAAAAAATAGACTTTAAAACAAAGACTATTACAGGAGACAAAGACAGACACTACATAATGATCAGGGGATCGATCCAAGAAGAAGTTATAACAATTGTAAATATTTATGCACCCAACATAGGAGCACCTCAATATATAAGGCATATACTAACAGCCATAAAAGGGAAAATCAACAGTAACACATTCATAGTAGGGGACTTTAACACCCCACTTTCACCAATGGACAGATCATCCAAAATGAAAGTAAATAAGGAAACACAAGCTTTAAATGATACATTACACAAGATGATCTTGACTTAATTGATATTTATAGGAAATTCCTTCCAAAAACAACAGAATACACATTTTTCTCAAGTGCTCATGGAAAATTCTCCAAGATAGATCATATCTTGGGTCACAAATCAAGCCTTGGTAAATTTAAGAAAATTGAAATTGTATCAAATATCTTATCCGACCACAATGCTATGAGACTAGGTACTAATTACAGGAAAAGATGTAAAAAATACAAACACATGGAGGCTAAACAATACACTACTTAATAACGAAGTGATCACTGAAGAAATCAAAGAGGAAATCAAAAGATACCTAGAAACAAATGACAATGGAGACATGACGACCCAAAACCTATGGGATGCAGCAAAAGCAGTTCTAAGAGGGAAGTTTATAGCAATACAATCCTACCTTAAGAAACAGGAAGCATCTCGAATAAACAACCTAACTTTGCACCTAAAGCAATTAGAGAAAGAAGAACAAAGAAACTCCAAAGTTAGCAGAAGGAAAGAGATCATAAAGGTCAGATCAGAAATAAATGAAAAAGAAATGAAGGAAACAATAGCAAAGATCAATAAAACTAAAAGCTGGTTCTTTGAGAAGATAAACAAAATAGATAAACCACTAGCCAGACTCATCAAGGAAAAAAGGGAGAAGACTCAAATCAATAGAATTTGAAATGAAAAAGGAGAGGTAACAACGGACACTGCAGAAATAAAAAAGATCATGAGAGATTACTACAAGCAACTCTATGCCAATAAAATGGACAATCTGAAGAAATGGACAAATTCTTAGAAATGCACAACCTGCCAAGACTGAATCAGGATGAAATAGAAAATATGAACAGACCAATCACAAGCACTGAAATTGAAACTGTGCTTAAAAATCTTCCAACAAACAAAAGCCCAGGACCAGATGGCGTCACAGGCAAATTCTATCAAACATTTAGAGAAGAGCTAACACCTATCCTTCTCAAACTCTTCCAAAATATAGCAGAGGGAGGAACACTCCCAAACTCATTCTATGAGTCCACCATCACCCTGATACCAAAACCAGACAAAGATGTCACAAAGAAAGAAAACTACAGGCTAATATCACTGATGAACATAGAGGCAAAAATCCTCAACAAAATACTAGCAAACAGAATCCAACAGCACATTAAACGGATCCTACACCATGATCAAGTGGGGTTTATTCCAGGAATGCAAGGATTCTTCAATATACGCATATCAATCAATGTGATACACCATATTGACAAATAGAAGGAGAAAAACCATATGGTCATCTCAATAGATGCAGAGAAAGCTTTCGACAAAATTCAACACCCATTTATGATAAAAACTCTCCAAAAAGTAGACATAGAGGGAACTTTCCTCAACATAATAAAGGCCATATATGACAAACCCACAGCCAACATCGTCTTCCATGGTGAAAACTGAAAGCATTTCCACTAAGATCAGGAACAAGACAAAGTTGCCCACTCTCACCACTCTTATTCAACATAGTTTTGGAAGTTTTAGCCACTGCAATCAGAGAAGAAAAGGAAATAAAAGGAATCCAAATTGGAAAAGAAGAAGTAAAGCTGTCACTGTTGGCAGATGACATGACACTATACACAGAGAATCCTAAAGGTGCTACCAGAAAACTACTAGAGCTAATCAATGAATTTGGTAAAGTAGAAGGATACAAAATTAATGCACAGAAATCTCTGGCATTCCTATACAGTAATTATGAAAAATCTGAAAGTGAAACCAAGAAAACACTCCCATTTACCACTGCAACAAAAAGAATAAAATATCTAGGAATAAACCTACCTAAGGAGACCAAAGACCTGTATGCAGAAAAGTATAAGACACTGACGAAAGAAATTAAAGAGGATACAAACAGATGGAGAGATATACCATGTTCTTGAATTGGAAGAATCAAATTGTGAAAATGACTCTACTACCCAAAGCAATCTACAGATTCAATGCAATCCCTGTCAAACTACCACTGGCATTTTTCACAGAACTAGAACAAAAAATTTCACATTTTGTATGGAAACACAAAAGACCCCGAATAGCCAAAGAAATCTTGAGAATGAAAAACGGAGCTGGAGGAATCAGGCGCCCTGACTTCAGACTATACTACAAAGCTACAGTAATCAAGACAGTATGGTACTGGCACAAAAACTGAAAGATAGATCAATGGAACAGGATAGAAAGCCCAGAGATAAACCCACACACATATGGTCACCTAATCTTTGATAAAGGAGGCAGGAATATACAGTGGAGAAAGGACAGCCTCTTCAATGAGTGGTGCTGGGAAAACTGGACAGGTACATGTAAAAGTATGAGATTAGATCACTCCCTAACACCATACACAAAAATAAGCTCAAAATGGATTAAAGACCTAAATGTAAGGCCTGAAACTATCAAACTCTTAGAAGAAAACATAGGGAGTACACTCTATGACAGAAATCACAGCAAGATCCTTTTTGACCCACCTCCTAGAGAAATAGAAATAAAAACAAAAATAAACAAATGGGACCTAATGAAACTTCAAAGCTTTTGCACAGCAAAGGAAACCATAAACAAGACCAAAAGACAACCCTCAGAATGGGAGAAAATATTTGCAAATGAGGCAACTGACAAATGATTAATCTCCAAAATTTACAAGCAGCTCATGCAGCTCAATAACAAAAAAAACCAAACTACCCAATCCAAAAATGGGCAGAAGATCTAAATAGACATTTCTCCAAAGAAGATATACAGACTGCCATCAAATACATGAAAGAATGCTCAACATCATTAACTATTACAGAAATGCAAATCAAAACTGCAATGAGATATCATTTCACACCAGTCAGAATGGCCATCATCAAAAAAATCTAGAAACAATAAATGCTGGAGAGAATGTGGAGAAAAGGGAACCCTGCTGCACTGCTGGTGGGAATGTGAATTGGTTCAGCCACTATGGAGAACAGTATGGAGTTTTCTTAAAAAACTACAAATAGAACTACCATATGTCCCAGCAATCCCACTACTGAGCATATACCCTGAGAAAACCATAACTCAAAAAGAGTCATGTACCAAAATGTTCATTGCAGCTCTATTTACAAATAGCCAGGAGATGGAAGCAACCTAAGTGTCCATCATTGGATGAATGGATAAAGAAGATGTGGCACATATATACAATGGAATATTACTCAGCCATAAAAAGAAATGAAATTGAGCTATTTATAATGAGGTGGATGGACCTAGAGTCTGATGTACAGAGTGAAGTAAGTCAGAAAGAGAAAGACAAATACTGTATGCTAACACATACATATGGAATTTAAGGAAAAAAATATCATTAAGAACCTATTGGTAAGACAGGAGTAAAGACACAGACCTACTAGAGAATGGACTTGAGGATATGGGGAGGGGGAAGGGTAAGCTGTGACAAAGTAAGAGAGTGGCATGGACATATATACACTACCTAATATAAAATAGATAGCTAGTGGGAAGCAGCCGCATAGCACAGGGAGATCAGCTCGGTGCTTTGTGATCACCTGGAGGGATGGGATAGGGAGGGTGGGAGACGCAACAGGGAAGAGATATGGGAACATATGTATACGTATAACTGATTCACTTTGTTATAAAGCAGAAACTAACACACCATTGTAAAGCAATTATACTCCAATAAAGATGTAAAAAAAAAAAAAAAGAAGTCAGTACAAGAGAATTCATATTGGATTATTCTATTTATATGAAGTTCACAAACAGGCAGGACAATACTTTAATATGTGAAAATTCATGCATGGGTGGCAAACTCTACAGAATAGCCTAGATGTAGTGACAATAAAAGTCATGATAGTTTTTTACTTTGGAACAGAGAGGAGTAGTAAGGAAGAGGGAGCACAGGGGGAGATTACAGAGTTTGGCCATTTTGTATTTCTTGATTTAAGTGGTGGTACTTAATGTTTGTTTGAGATTAAATCCACTTCCACTTCAAGGTTTGTTCATTTTTATTTATCTATGTTACGTTTTACAAGAGAAATTTAATTTTTTTAATTGAAGCATAGTTGACTTACAATATAATACTAGTTTCAGGTGTATTACATAGTGATTCAATATTTTTCTAGATTACACATCACACCAAATTATTATATTATTGACTATATTCCCTGTGTTGTACATTATATCTCTGTGATTCATTTTCTAGTATAAGTAGTTTGCACAAAAAAAGTTTAAAGAATGCTATATGTCTGGAAAATAAATGAAAGTTTCTCCTCAAAAAAAAAAAAGACACATGCCCCCCAATGTTCACTGCAGCACTACTTACAATAGCCAGGTCAGGGAAGCAACCTAAATGCCTATCGACAGACAAATGGAAAAGGACGGTTGGTACATATACACAATGGAATATTACTCAGCCATAAAAAGGAACAAAATTGGGTCATTTGTTGAGACGCAGATGGATCTAGAGACTGTCAATACACAGTGAAGTAAGTCAGAAAGAGAAAAACAAATATCGTATATTAACACATATATGTGGAACCTAGAAAAATGGTACATATGAACTGCTTTGCAGGGCAGAAATTGAGACAGATGTAGAGAACAAACGTATGGACAGCAAAGGGGGAAAGTGGAGGGGTGGTGGTGGTTGTGGTGTGATGAATTGGGCGACTGGGACTGACATGCATACACTGATGTGTATAAAACTGATGACTAATAAGAACCTGCTGTATAAAAAAATAAATAAAATTAAATTTTAAAAAAAGAAACTAAAAAACAATACTTTATTGCTAAAAACTGCTAACCATCATTGAGCCTTCAGTGAGTTATGGTAGTGTCATCAAAGATCAATGATCACGTATCACCTTAATAAACATAACAATAATGAAAAAGTCTGAAATACTGTGAGAAATAACCGAAATGTGACAGGCGGGCATGAAGTGGGTAAATGCTGTTGGAAAAATGGCACTGACAGATTTGTTCAATGCAGAATTGCCACAGACTTGCAATTTGCAAAAAATGCACTATCTGTAAAGCACAATAA
Source organism: Grampus griseus (assembly GCF_964374135.1). Taxonomy (NCBI): domain Eukaryota; kingdom Metazoa; phylum Chordata; class Mammalia; order Artiodactyla; family Delphinidae; genus Grampus; species Grampus griseus. Next base: position 35,382,866 of record NC_139010.1, read on the forward strand.
CATGAAGTATGTCTGTAAAGAACTCTTACAACTCAACAATAAGAAAAAAAAAGCTTATGAAAAGGCAAGAAAAATATATAAAATATATGCTATGTGGCAGATTTTCAAGATATGTTTTGGAACTTCCTTTCAGCTCTTTTTTTCCTTTTTTATACTCTCTTTTACAAGCCCATTCTATTTCCAGTCTCATGTGCATTTACCTCTGTTTTTCTTTATTCCCATTGTATTACATATTTGCTCCTCTATATCCAGATCTGACTATGTTTGATGAAAGCGTTTTCCTCAATTTAATTCAAGCCAGTACCAGAAATCTTCAAGGAACTAATTATCAAGTTTGCACAATACTGAAGCGAACATAGCCATACACAAAAACAAGATGATAGAATAGAACGTGTCTCCACTGTAATTGCATTTTTTCATTTCTCCTGACCTTAATTCAGCCAGGACTGCAGTTTCTCACATGCCTCCTGGGATATCAAAGTCAGCCAGCACCGAGAGAAACTGGCTATGAACCACAATAGTAGACTTACACTCCAGGGAGGTAGCCTGAAAGAAAACACTGTTTTATACAAACTTGTAGTAATTGGCCAAATCCTGCTGGTGTATTCTCTTTTGGAGGCCAGCTGGGAAGCCTCCCCTTTTCTCAGCTGCCCTCTAATGAAGGTAAAGCTTTGTGATCCTACCTTTGTTCATCCAGGAAATCAGTCCATCCATTCTGGCAGACACACTGCTCCGAGAGAGGAAAAAGACAAGAATGGGCACACTGGCTGATTGCAGTTGGTGCTAGTTGATATTGAGAGGAGACTGAAAAGGAAAAATAACAAAAATACTTACACCTATTACTTTTCACTTTATAAGGTATTTCCTCACTTAAATTTTTATAAACCTCCCCTCAGGAAGGTGTTACTAGAAGAAAACAGAAATAAAGCACAAGGATGTTGCCTTTATTTGCTGACCGCTTGATGGTTTAGGTTTAAAATCCTAAGGGAGGAATCTGTCAAAAAGGACTAAATTCTATTACCAGAATTATTACTGAAATGACAGAAGTTACCATGGAATGTAGTAAGATTAATGGTATTTCTATATATTAACAATAGATGATTAAAAATACAATGAAAATACTACTTTTTGAAGGCACAAGGAAACAAAAATTCTTGTTTAGAAATTATTTTAACCAAAAAAGGTGAAATAGCTGTACAATGAAAACTAGAAAACATTGCCAGAGAAATTAAAGAGGACCTAAATAAATGGAAAGAGATAGCAAGCTCATAGAATGGAAGACTAAACATTGTTAAGGTTCTCCCCACATTGATCTAAAGCATATGTCCTCAGCAGGGACAACATCACCCCTTAGAAAGGATGAAAATTTGTTCAAGAAAATCCTCAGATATTACAATGGCTTGTCATTTTCCAAGGCTCAACCCTACCTGATAGAATGTTATTCTTTATTATTTAATGTAGCTTGCTTGAGAGGATTTAAATAGAATTTACTTTTTCTCCTTGAAGTTGGTGGGGGGAGGGGTGAAACAATTTTTAAAAAGATTGAGAAATAGTGATCTAAAATTCAAGACAATTCCAAGCAAAACTCCAGCAGGCTTTTATTAAATTGACAAGATAACTCTAAAATTTACATGGGAATTCAAAGGCCTTAGCAAAGTGAAAAAAGATTTGGAAAAGAAGAAACTTAGAGGGCTCAACACAGAGTATATTGGGTTAAGGGTTAAAAAAACATAGGCTAACACATTACAGAAATAAATTTGCACATATAAGGTCAACTGATATTTTTTGACAAAGCTTCCAAAGTAGTTCAATGAGGAAAGGATAGTTTGGGGTTTTTTTAATGGCACTGAAACTACTAGACATTCGTATGAAAATAAATTGACCTGTACATCATACTATACACAATAATTAATGTGAGACTTACAATATAAATAAACATAAAAGCGGAAACAATGAACATTCTAGATAAAAACATTGGTGAATACTTTTGTGAACCTGGAGTGGGTAACAATTTCTTGGATGTTTAGTACAAAAAGTACTAAACATCAAATAAAAAGTCAATGAATTAAACATCATTAAAATTAAATAGTCTCTTCAAAAGATACCAGTAAGAAAATAAAAAGACAAGGCACAGACTGGGAGAAAATATTCTCAATACATACATCCACCATCATAACGGCTGACAGATGTGTATGCTTGTGAGGCCTGTGTGTCTGTGTGTGAACATGTATGTGTCTGTGTATAAAGCACTTCTGTAACATAAGAATAGACAAAATAATCCAGTATCCGATTAAAATAGGGGAAACCCTGAACAGACACTTCACAAATAATGTTCTCCAAAAGGCACATGGTAAGATGTTCAGAGAATTAGTAATCAAATAAATGTAAAACAAACCACAGTGTGATACTACACACACCCACTAGAATGGCTATTCCATTCCAATTGTTGGCAAATTTGTGAAGCAACTGATATGCTCGTGGATTACTGGTTGGAATGTAAAATGGTACAAACGTTTTGAAATACAGTTCGTTTCTTATAAAGTTTAACGTATGCTTACTATACAATCCAACAATTTAACTTTTAGGAATTTCCCCAAAAGAAAACACAGTCATGAAAAGACGTCTATAAGAATGTCCACATTTTATTGATATCTTCTCAAAGTTGAAATATTTTGATGCGTCCATGAACAAGAGAATGGATTAAAAATAATATAGTATGTTTATAGAATGGAATACTATTTAGCCATGAAAGAAAACAAATGACTAATACATGAAACAGCGTTATGTTGAGTGAAAGAACTTTGAAACTTAAGAGTACACACTGCATAATTCCCTTTATATGACATTCAAGAACAAGGAAAAACTATGGTGATAAAGATCAGAACAATGGTTGCCTCTGGGAGATGGAATTGACAGAAAAAAGGGATGAGGGAACCTTTTGAGATGATGAACTGGTGGTTACAGGGATGCATAGATTTGAAACAACTTACTGAAATGTACATTTACAATCTGTGTGTTTTATTTTATGTAAATTACACTTCAATTAAAAAATAAAACATAAGGAAAAAATGACAGAAGTAAAACCTATAAATCAAAATCCATTGGAAAGATATATCAAAACAAAACAAAACAGAGACAAATGGATGAGGCCAAAGCATAAGATTTAGGGAGGTACCCTTGTATGATGAAACTAAAGCATGCAAGGAAGTGATTACTAAAACTTAGGAGAATATTTGTTTATGGGGAATATGAGAGGTATTGCTGAGAACAAGGCATTTTGAGGGGCTTCTGGTATGGCTGACAATATATTTTTACCTGATTGGTCAAGTGCTAATAAAGATGTTAGCCTCATAATAATCAAATAACTGTACATGCATTCTATAGCAGTTTTCTGCATCTGTATTTTAGTTTACAACAAGTGAGGATAAATAAATAAGTTTAAAAATAAATCAAAGCAATCTGTTTTATATAACATGTTTGAGGAAGACTCCGAGAGTATGAGATTTAAATGAGACTTGAAGGATAAAAAGGAGCTGGTCTTATGAAGAATATGGAAAGACAGGGATAGACGCATGTGGGAAAACTGAAACCAGGTCCCTGTGACTGCAGCATGATAAACTTGGGGAACAGTGTCACGAAATTAAGCATGAGCCACAGCATGCAAGATTATAGATTTAAATGAGTATGAGTTTTATTCTACATGAATTAAGATATTATAAAGAGTCAAAGTGGTAGAGGAAACACTTTTCATTTGACATTTATAAGAGATTTGACTGTGGCTTTTGTGTAGGAATTTTATTAAAGGACAAGAAGAATGGAAATAGGGAGAAAGGATGATAACAATGTAGATTAGGTTAGAGACACAGTAATTGGACTTGGGAAGTGACTTCAGAGACAGGGAGAAGTGAATGTGTTCAAGGTATTTGGCTAAGTGGGTCACAAGAAGTGAAAAGCTAATAATTCTGGCTGCTTTCCACCAAGATTAACTGAGTAGGTAAGAATCTCATATATGTGTTGAAATGGTAGCAGATTAATGTAGGAAAACATCTGGGAAAGGAAAAGTTCACAACTAATTTTAGGGGTCAAAAATCAACACTCCTACCAAAAACCTGAAAACTTATGTCCACTTCCTGCTAACCCCATTCCACACTGCGGCAAGAGGTCATCTACTCATCTATTAACCCTCACTTCCCAGACTAACTTTTGTTCCAACCACTCTATCATTGTCCCATCCCCTTGCCACCCACACTAACATCCGTCCCTTTAGAATACACTTTTTTTCCCTGAATGGAAGACCCTTTCCTAGCATATGCACATGGTTAAATTTGTATCTGTCTGCCAAGGCCCACCTCAAATTTTATTATTTTCTTGGAAGCTTATTGGGAGAGTTCCTATGTGTAGGAGGTGCCTGTCCTGTGTCTATGTACTTCTCTATTATAGTTTTAGCATACTGTGTTTATTGATGCTTTTTCTGTATGCCCCATTAAGATGAAAGTCCATTGAAGACAAGGATGACAGCATTGGTTCATCTTTCTATCTTTATTCTTAACACAGCGCATAAGTAGGAGCCAATATTGAATAAACATTTATTAAATGGTTGTTTTGGAAGAATTTCAATCAATTCATGCTTTTGCGAAAATTGAGAAAACCTACGTGCTTAAAGCTACCTATGATGATAATACGTAGCAATCAATTCACCAAATATATATTGATCAACTATCATGTGCCAGAGTTAAATATTAGGACTAGAAAAAGTAATAATAAATGGTGTTCTGCTTAATACACTCCCTGGAGGAAGACGTTTGAACAGGAAATTAAAATAAAATGTGGTAAATGTCAAATGTAGTTAAAACAAAACGATATAGAAATGCAAATGAAGGAGAAAAGTACTCTGCTCAGTCCCTTAAAAACTCACCTTTGATCTGGCCTGTGAATGTGGAGTAGTCATTTTCTTGAAATTGTATTTTTTAAAAATTCAATCCATCAACTGAATTTCTCTCAGTACCTTCAGGGTTTGCAACATGTGGTCACTGTTCTTGCCTTTTGCACACCTCATTTAGACACACTGTGAGTCAGGAGAGGCTTGCTGGAGCCACTAACCCACCTACACTCACTCACTCCCCTCCTATTTGTTGCAGAGAAAGTTACCTGGATGAGAAGAACCCTCAGTGTGCTTCAGCCTTGAATGGTCACTGGCTGCAGGAACTTGGGCATGTCACTGCTCTTTGAGGGTCCCCATTTTCTTCATCTGTAAAATAACAGAAGTGGACTAAATCTCTACTACCTCTTTTCCACAACAAGTTCCAGTAAGATGGTGCATTTCAAGAAATATAGATCAATATTTACTAGAAGAAATTAGTTTAGAAAAAAGTACAAAGTTATAAATAGGACTTCTAGTTTCGTTCCACATGTAAGGAGGTTGGAAGTCACCACTCCATCTTAATAACAAGTAAAAAGCTGAACAGACTGAAAAGTCGACTCTTCTTGGATCCATAAGAGAGGGGAGTCACAGGTCAAACTACTGTGCAGAACGAGGAGAAAAGGGACCATTTTGAAATACACCAGAGAACACTGTTATTCTTAAGAAAGTCTACCCTTGGGGGAAACTAGTTAACCAGAACCTAAAATGCTAGGGAATCAGACTCTAACTGACCCTAGGAAAGGCAATACCCAACTCCAACCCAATCTAGCTATCCTGCCCCATTTAAAGTGGGAAAAGTAACCTGAGAATCACTTGTGAAATCCAGTCTAGAGGCATAGGCCCACTAAAAGACCGAGACCTAATCATAGGACTGTAGAACACTTCCCCTCCCCGCATAACTTGCCACCACATTAATAAAGGCCTATCTATAACAGTTCTTTTTAGCTGGTACAACACAACATGTCTGGCTATCAAGAAAAAATTACAAGGCATACCAAAAGCCAAAACCACAGTTTGAAGGGACAGAGCAAGCATTAGAACCAGACATGGCAGGGACAGTGGAATTATCAGATTAGGAATTTAAAACAACTAGGATTAATACACTAAGGGCTATAATGGATAAAACAGTTGGCCTGCAATAGACAGATAGACATGTAAGCAGAGAGATGGAAATCCTGAGAAAGAAATAAAAAGAAATGCTAAAGATAAATAAACACTGTAATAAAAATGAAGAATTCTTTTGATGGTCTTATTAGTAGACTAGACATAGCTGAGGAAAGACTCTCTGAACTAGAGGTATACTCAAAAAGTGAAAAGCAATGAGAACAAAGACTGACTATGCAAGGACTGTGGGACAACTACAAAAGGTATAATATATACATAATGGAAATAACAGAAGGAGAAGAAAGAGAAAAGAGAAAAAATATTTGAAACAATAATGACTAAGAATTTTATCAAGTTAATGCCAGGTACCAAACCACAAATCCAGGAAGCTCAGAGAACTAAGCAAGAAATATGCCCCCAAAAATCTATACCTAGGCATACAGTTTTCAAACTACAGAAAATCAAAGATAAAGGGAAAACTCTGAAGGAAGGCAGAGGAAAAAAACAACTTCCTATAAAGGAAGATAAGAATTATATCTGACTTCTCCTCAGAAACCATTCAATCAAGAAGAGAGGGGAGGGAAATATTTAAAATGTTCAAAGAGAAAACTCACCAACCTAGAATTCTATACTCCACAAAATTACCCTTAAAAAGTGAAGGAAAAATAAAGACTTTCTCAGAAAAACAAAAAGTGAGGGAATTTGTTGCCAGTAGACCTGTTTTGCAAGACCTATTAAAGGAAGTTCTTTAGAAAGAAGGTAGATAATATAGGTCAGAAATTTGTATCTACACAAAGAATGGAAGAGTACTGAAGAAGAAATAAGATAAAATAAAAAACTTTTATTTTTCTTCTTATTAATGATCTAACTGATAACAGTTTATTTAAAATAATACCAACAGTATATTAGATTATGTATGCTTATGTAGATATCAGATATATACATATATTACACACACACACACACACACACACACACACACACACACACACCCCTCTATACTCAGTTCCAACCCCTCCAGCCATGGTCATGGACCAGTCTAGCCTCCTTTGGGATCTGGCCGGAGACACAACCATCTATGCCTCTAAAACCAGGCCTGCAGGCTTCAAATGTGTCTATGGAACTTGAAACATCCCTGGGGGCTTGATTCTATCTCCTCTCAGCCATGGTCCAGGACCAGTTTTGCTCACCCAGAGACCCATTCAATGATGTGGCAGAACCTCACTGAGACTTGGTGGGAGCCACACCAGCCACCCACCTGGTAATAGACACACTGTGGGCCAACTGAGTACCTAACTGTGGACCCAGAAGCAGACCATTGTCCCAGGGCCACCCTACTGAACAAGGTACTGGAGGCAGTTCCACTGCCTGACTTCAAGACTTATTGTATAGCTACAGCGATGAAGACAGTGTGGTACTGGGGAAAGGAAAGACAGACCAATGGAACAGATTAGAGATCCCAGAAACAGACCCCCCATAAATTCAGTCAACTGATCTTTGACCAAAGGAGCAAAGACAATGCAATGGAGCAAAGATGGTCTCTTCAACAAATAGTGCTGGGCTAACTGGACATCCACATACAAAAAAATGAATCTAGACAGACATACACCCTTCATAAAAATGACCCAAATTGGATCATAGACCTAAATGTAAACAATAAAACCCCTAGACGATAGTATAGGAGAAAACCTAGATGACCTTGGGTATGGTGATGCCTTTTTAGATATAACACTAAAGACATAATCCATGAAAGAAATAATTGAGAGGCTCAGCTTCATTACAATTGAAATTTCTGCTCTGGGAAAGACAATATCAAGGGAACGAGAAGACAAGCCACAAACTGGGAGAACATATTTTCAAAAGACACTTCTGGTGAAGGACTGTTACCCAAAATATGCAAAGGACTCTTAAAACTCAACAACATAGTTATATAGAAATTATGCTTACATTTATGATTAAAAAAATCGATAGAGGATAACCACGTAATAAAATTCACCAAGAAAAGTTGGATACAGGTGATAGGGTAGCAATAATTTTCCTTCCTTTTTGAAATTACCAGAATTACTTGTAAAGTGTTATACCACATAGTATAAAAATAAAAATTTTAAATACCACTTTAATATTCTATAAATCAATTTCTTTTCATTGGCTTATTATACTAACATTTTAAAAGGAGATCATATAAAGATGCTTCCCCTCAAATTGTTAACAAGAATGGTGGGACAGGAGGAAGAACTGTTGCAGCCATCCTGCTGATGTATAACAAGATAAACAAGCCCAGTCAGAAACTGCACCCCTCCAGTCTGAAATCTCTTCCTAGTAGGAAAGCCTTTCTACCAATTTAAATGTATATTCAGTTTTTGAATGGGGCTCAGCAGGGTCAGCCAGAGTGTGATAATGACATACTTGCAGCTCTTAATCTTCAGAGCCTGCCTTAGCCTGCTCTTGCCTTCACCCTAGAGGATTTCCTCTACATCCTTCCCAGATGTGTATCACAATACCCTGGACTCTAATATGTAGTGAAGGCTCCTACACATTCATTTATATACAGCGTGCTTACAGAAAAACTTGCTGAGACATTTTGAATTGGAAACTGAGAAGAGAAAAACAAGCAGGAAATTTCCCTATAAATGTAGACTCTGAAGCCTAAAGGGAATTGTATTTCCACTTGTAAAGCAGAAAAAAATTGGCCAGCTCAAGGGAGGCATAACAGGTGTTTTCCCAGCTTAGAGGAGTTGGGAGGTACAATGGGTTCATAAAAACAGAAAAAACTAAAACTTTCTGCACTCCACTCCTTCAGCCAGGTAAAGTGCTGGCTTTCTCTTCTTACCCTTTCCCAGTATTCGCAGAACTCGAGGGTGAACTCACAAAAGTACACTGACAGCAGGAATCACGAGACCACAGCTGTTGGGTGCTGAGATGTGCTCCATGGGCAGGGTATGCTCCCCTGGTGCTTAAGTGTAGCCACTACCAGTGTTCACAGCAATGGATACTGGATTTTGTACTTTGTTACAACAGCTCCAGAACTGGTTCTAGTCATTGCCTTCAAATTGTGATGCTCTATGCTAGTGAGTAGTCCCTTGACCAATTTGTGGGTTTTTCTGTAGGCACTGCTTTTCTGACCTTTATCTTGGGAAAGGAAATGAGACAGAAAGAGCTGAAATGTCCACTTGCACAGCCCAGGACTTCAACACACCTTCTTCTTGCCCACACATTAGCCTCTCCCTTCCGACTGCATCTTCACACCATCACCAGTTTCCTAGCCTCCCACGGTGCCATGTGAGATACATAAGAAGTAGGTTCTTCTTCCCCTTTCCCTGCATGTATTAAGTAGGTACATATCATGTGTCTGGCATTGTTCTAGGAGTATGGAATAAATAAAGTCCCTACCCTCAGTGAGGTTATATGGTAATGAAGAAGATAAGCAAGTGAAAAGACATAAGAAGTGAGAGAGGTACCAGACACAGCTTCACTCTAACTTAAAGGGTTCAGTATATATATGCAACATTCCATTCCAGAAATCTGTTCTTGAATTTTAATCTTTATTAAAAATGGTACATCAAGTTCAATCTTCTGGGTGTAAGACCAAGGTCAAAGATCACTTTTTTCCAAATCCAGTGATATTCATCATCATCTAAACAAGGTTAAGTTTTTGAGATATAAATTTTTGTTCTTCATTAGGTTTTTAAAAATAGTGCAAGAAGGCAAATAAATTATCCTAATAATTGCACCAACACAACTGTACAAAGATGTTGGTACTGCCAGAGTTGATAAAAAATAATACCTCTGCAAAATGGATCATGGTGTTAGTTAGACCACTCTTATAGGAAAGTGTGAATCTGGCCCCTAGAAGTACAGTTTAAGGGTGACAATCAATGTGCTGAAAGTATACAAGACCAGAAAATCCTAACAGGGCTTTGTATCTGTAAGAACAGCTCATACTTTATTATTATATTATTTCTTTGAAATATGAGAATTCTAGAGCGTTTATCTTTCAAAATGAATTTTAAAACTGTGTATTTCTTGAAAAGAAACCTGATATAGTTTTCATAGTTAAGTTTTATGAGAATATATATATCTTAAATTATGTTTTCTAAATTTACGTCTTTTTATTGTATGTGAGTCAGTAATTTGTTTTCTTCATATAGTTGCTATAATTTTCTTTTAGAATTTATTCTTATTTACTTAAGTGTTACCACTGATTGCTGCCATACATAGAAAGATAGTTGTTTTGTATTCTTTATTCACACCTTACTTAAATTTCTTATTGTAATTAATAATTTTTGTCAGTTTAAGCTCTACTCATGGTAGAGTCATATGATCTGCAAATAATGATTAATTTCCCAGCCTTTTCCAATTATATGCTTCCATTTTCTCATACTTTGAAAATTGGATTGCTTACAATTTCCAGAAAACTCTTAAAGAGTGGTTTACATATGACATTGTTATAGACCTGATTTAATGGAAATGTTTCAAGCATTAAAATGATGATTATAGTATTTATGACTGTTGTTTTTATTATTATGGTTTAAAAGTGACATCATCTTAAAGAAGTATCATTCTAGTCTTAGTATTTCTAGCAGCACAGATATTTTACTTTGCATTTCGTTAAATGTTTCTTCATTGTAAAACTGGATAAACACGTTTGAGATCCATTAAAATATTTTTAGATATTACCAGATTTCTAACCTCAACCATCCATGTATTTTCTATTTATTGGATAAACACTACCTTATAGTGTTTTGCTGTTTTATTATAAAAATCTTTGGCTCACTTTTATATAAACATTTAACCTCTAAAATAATGAGATATGTGTTATAATTGTCTATTTTGTATTATCTTTACCTTTTTTAAAGTGGTATTTTTAGTTCCTTAAAATGAATTGAGAAGGATTATTTTTATGTAATCTGTAATGTCTTTTGAAGTATTGGAATCTTTCTTCTTCAAAGTTATAAGCAATTTTTGTCTGTTTACTATTTGGACTGGACAGTTTTTAAAAAATTATCCTATTTTGAAAACTTTAAAAATTACTCTTATGGACTCCTGGTAAATTTGAAAAAAAAGATGAGCTGATTATTCAACCTTCTCTCTCTAAACATATAATACTTCTCGACAAATATAACAATGTGTCTTGGTATACATAGCAGAATTAAGAATTAAAAGGTGGAAATGCCCAAGCATTATAAATGAAGAAGAATCTCAGAATTAAGGCAAACACTGTAAGCTGAAGACAGAATGGCTCTTAGATTTATACATTTTGAAGCTGCAGAAGCTATGGCTGGAGATTTGCAAAGTAAAATTAAATAAAGTTAGACAATTAGCAATATTAAAATAAAGGATAAATTGATTTTTCAAAGACAAATGTAACATTTCAGAAAGAAAATGACAAAATATGAGGCTATCAATGAAATCTAACCAATTTCAAAGAATCAACACTATCCCGACTACATTTTTATTACAATAAAATAAGTTAGAAATCTTCAATTAAATAACAATCTAAACTCTACATAGTGAGAAAATAAAGGATACCTTAATTATTCCATGGTTTAAGAAGAAAGTGTAACAGAATTTATAAGGTTCCATTCTAAACAGTAACAAAAGTAATATATACTAAAACCATGTGGCTTGCAGCTGAAGTAATACATAAAAATTGCAGCATTAAGTTCAGTTAAGAGTAAGAAAAAATGAAGTAGTATAGCATTTGAAAGAATCAACTAAGTAAATCAAAAAAGAGTTACATTCCTTACCTACCTTTTCCCCACTTCAAAATGTAGAAAGAAAATAATATGGAAAAGAGTGGACTTGTAACGAAAAATTTTTTTAAATCATAAAAATTTTAAAAGATAGAAGTGACACACAAAACTAAAAACTGGTTTGTGGAAAAAGACTGAAAATAAAGAAACATAGTAAGACTGAAGAAACAGGATTGAAATAAAGAAAATACTGTGAATGAAAATGGGATCCAAAACCATGTAGAGTGAACATTATATAAAATTTGAAATGTAAATGTGTTTGAAAATAGACTGAACAGAATAGTTTTTAGGAGAACATAACATAAATTGAGTTAAAGTAATAAAAATGCAAAAATATTATTTTACTACTTATTTTGTTTTCAAAAATCCTTTCTTATTCTCCTGTAAGCCAATGTGCATGTGGATGCACACACACACACACACACACACACACACACACACACACACACAGAGGGATGCCATTACATTAAGATAATATTTCATTGTATTTAATAAATAAAATTGCTCAAAAGTAGAAAATTTAGCAAATTGTCCAGTTCATTTCATAAGGTGGTAAAACCGATGTCAGAAAAATTTAAGGATTGTAAAATAAATGGATATTTTAATTATAACAGAATGAGATGAAAAATTCTAGATAAAATATTAACAAATGAAATTTAGTAGTGTATTAAAATAAAATATTATGATCAAGTTAAATTCATAACAGAAGTAGAAGAATGGTACAATACCAGAAAATATTGATGTCATTCACTTCATTAAGATTTAAGGGAAATAAATATGATAACCACAGAAGGAGAAGAGGATGTTAAGATACAAAAAAAATTATTGTATGGGACAAATAAATGTTCACACACAAAATAATTAATTTGGTCCCCTCTCTCATACCATACACAAAAAGTGACTCAAAGTGCGTCATGAACCTAAATGTATGAGTAAAGCTATAAAACTTTCAGAAGAAAATACAAGAGTAAATCACAACCATTCATTAGATAATATCTTAGTTATAACACCAAAAGCATAAGCTGTAAGATTGAAAATTTGACTTAATCAAAACTGAAAATATTTGTGCTTCAAAGAATACCATCAACAAGGGAAAAAGACAACCCACAGAATGGGGAAATTATTTGTAAATCATAAATCTAATGAGGTAATTATATCCATAATATATTTATTTTTTAAAAATATTATAACTCAATAGTTTTTAAAAGGCCAGTAATCAATTTAAAAATGGGCAAAGGATTTCAATAGGCATTTCTACAAAGAAGATTTTAAAATAACAAATAAGCACATGAATAGATACCCAATATGACTGAGTATGAGGCGTCACTGGAGAAAAAACAAAATAAGATACCATATCACAAACAGTAGGATGGCTATAATCAAAAAGACGGACAATAGCAAGTTTTGACAAGGATTGGGAGAAATTATAACCCTTATACACTGTTGGTGGGAATATAAAACGGTGCAGCCCTTTGGAAAACAATTTAGCCATTCCTCAAAATGTTAAACGTAGAGTTACCATATGACCTACCAATTCCACTCCTAAGTCTCCACTCAAGAGAAATGAAGATATATCTCCACATAAAAACTCATACACAAATGTCCATCAATGGATGAATTAAATAATACACAACATGTGGCATGTCCATATAATGAAATTTATTTGCTAATAACAGAGAATGAAGTCCTAATACATGCTACAACATGGATGAATAGCAAAAACAGTAAGTGTTATGATAGGGGAAAGAAGCCAGTCATAAAATACCATGCATTTGTGATACTATTTATATGAAATGTCTAGAACAGACAAATTTGTAGGAACAGAAAGTACATTAGTGGTTGCTGAGAGCTGAGTGGGAATTGTGTGGGTGGGAGAGCAAAAGCTTGTTTAATTTAAACAAATTAAAATGTTCATTAATGGGTACCAGATAAAAATGATCTAAAATGATTATGGTGATGGTTACACTACTCTGTGAATATATTCAAAAGCATTAAAAATCACTTTAAATGAGTCAACTTTATGGCATGTAAATTATATCTCAATAAAGCTGTTTATTTTTTAATTAAGATCTATTTTGAGAAATTTGTTTCATAAAGATAGTACTTACTAATAATTGTTGCTATATGACAGTGAAAATGACCATCAATGGTATTTGTATTTGACCTAACTGCTAGTTACCTTTGTTACAATAATAAATTAACATAATTAAAGAAGGTCAAGATTGGATATATATATATATTTTTTTAATATGTTTTAAAAATATATATATATTTTAAATATATTTACTTTTTAAAATATATATTTTTTTAAAAAAATATATATATATAAAAGCAAACACTGTTGCATACTTGTTTTGTATAAATATATATATATATATACACACTGTGATGACCTATATGGGAAAAGAATCTAAAAAAGATTAGATATATGTATATGTATACCTGACTCACTTTGCTGTACAGCAGAAAGTAACACAACATTGTAAATCAACTATACCCCAATAATTTTTGAAAAATTATTAAATTTATAAAGGTTTACTAAACAATACTATTTATCTAAGTGTCTGTGTGTATCTATTTCCTCTTATAAACATAAAATATATTTTTTATTTTAGCTTTATCACAGTAAGCCACAAAGATACTCAGAAATTATGGAATATTTACCACCAGGAACACTGATGACACAACTTTGTTAAAACATGTGAAATTAAGTACATAACACCCATTAAAGACATTTTTTTCATGGCTATTACCTTGCCAAGTTTTCTACTTTTTCCTGAGAAAATGTTGTCACATATTTCAAATTTACTTAGTTTTCTAATATTATTTGCACTTAATTCTAATCTTGATTAAAATACATCTTCTATGTAAGTAATATTTTTTTCAGTTCTGTACCCAAAGAATTCACAAAAGAACCTAACACAGATGTAAGGTTCAGAAACCTTAACAAATATCTGTTGAACTAATGAATGAATACATGGAATTTTAGAAGCAATTTCTGTCTTGATATTATGTATTTTTATTAGTATTTCATGGAATTAAGCTGCTCAATGTGGAGTTCTCTCTATCTACTGCATTGAAGTCACGCTTATCTTTGCTCCTTACCCTTCGTATTAATATTGTTCTTTTAGGATGTTCTTTACTTACTTCCCCAATCTCTGCTGCTTTGTTCAGAGGAGGAAATACCTGAGCCCTGGGTCTATCCCATCATATCATATTGCGCCAACAGCACTACTTGAGGCAAAAACATTTTGATGCTTCTGGCATATGCAGGCTTTTTTAAAAAAATGATATAATGCAAGAAAGCATTTTAATAGCACTTAACCTATAGTAAGCAATTAATGAAAGCTTGTTGCTATTACTTTATTAATTGCTTGAGTGAGGATCAGGGAGGGAGGGAGAAAGATATTCCATATAGTTCAGGTTTCTTCTAACAGGGAGCTCAATACATTTTTTTTTTTTTTTTTTTTTTTTGCTGTACGCGGGCCTCTCACTGTTGTGGCCTGTCCCGCCGCGCAGCACAGGCTCTGGACGTGCAGGCTCAGCGGTCATGGCTCACGGACCCAGCCGCTCCGCAGCATGTGAGATCCTCCCGGACCGGGGCACGAACCCGTGTCCTCTGCATCAGCAGGCGGACTCTCAACCACTGTGCCACCAGGGAAGCCCCTCAATACATTATTTTAAAGTAGCATCTCATGATATTGGTTATGTATCTTGTTTCAGTTTAAAATCTCTACGATTTCATTCATTTTTAAAATGTAGATAATGGAATCCCTATTTCATATTCTGGATCAGAGAATTCTGGATTAAATACATGTAGGTACACTATTGTGAACTTCCCACAATATTGGGAGGAAAACCTTACACCCTATTCTTATTTTACGGAGGATGGAACTCGTTCCTAAGTATCTTAGGATTTAGGAATAATATAAGTAATCTGTATTTATACAGAAATTTAGTGTTTAAACAATGCCAACATGTATTTAATCTCTGATCGAATAGATAAAATATAGAGGAGGACATAAACCTAGATCTCCTGGCACCTTCCATTACATCTCACTGGCTCCAAATCTATTTGCTTCTTTCATTCTTAAGAGAATCTAAAATGATTCTCTAGATTCTAGAAAGACTCAGGCTATGTTGTTCCTACTGTTTTGTATTTGTCTCCTAAAGTAGTGTACTGTGGATCCTTATTAAGTAAATTAATGGCAAAATAGAATTTTTCAAAGACTGTTGGTTAGGTTTAGCATTTAAATCCTTTTAAAATGCAACTCTGTGTGCTGAAAAACATTGCTGAAACATCAGCAGCTCAGCTAGAAGTTCCTAGGGAAGAGATTCTATAGAATACACTCAGATATGTGCAACCACATCCAATTCTACTGCTGCCCAACTGCTGTGTGTTGAAAATAAAATTTCAGTGTGTTACTAACAAATCTTCAAAAATAAAGATATTCTGCATATGTTGGGTATATTGGCTTCAGTCAAATCATCTGAAAAAGTCCCGATTATTGCCGAGTCTTGTTGTCAAAGTCTTTTAAAATTCTTTCTATAAAATTATCTAAATATATGAAGTAAATGGAATTAAACTATATGCCAAGAGAGGGAAGAGGTTTGATTACTCATTTTTATGACTCATCTACCCAAATGCCTACGTAGTGCTTAGATTCCTTTACATCTTCCCTTTTATCTCCATACCCAAGATATCTGTCTGTCTGTCTATCTATCTATCGATCTAGAGAAGGTTTATGATGCAGTAGTACAAAACAAAAGGTGATTGAAGGTAAAATCCCTTCCTGCCTATTGTTCTTTTTAATGTGGGTTCTTGAATGAAATTACATAGCCGCAGGGAGGTGGTGGGAGATAGAAGCATTGAGGTGAAAAGTCAGGCTAACCCTCATGGGAAAAGAGAAATCCTGTGGTCCTTGCACAGGAGGTACCAGAGGTCCACAAATGGCAGGGAGTTGCACACACTCTCGCATGGGCCAAAGAAGGGTACAGCTGCATGTGCGCCCAGGGAGAAAACAGCAGTCAGAGCAACATAGGAGCCCCAGAGTGCTGTGCTCATAATTCTTCGTATTAATTATTTAAGCATATAATCCTTGTGTGTGTCCAAGAGACTTAAAAAAAAATCAATCACTCATGTTAGGCCAAACCCAACAACTGCTGTGAATAATTATTTGAAATGTGAATTTAGGTTTGGATTATCTGTGGGAAAGAGAAATGATTAGTAGAAAAGGAATAGAGATTGTGCAATGCAGTCACAGAAAAGACACAGAAAACTGGCTGGAAGCCCAGCCAAACAGTTAGATACTTGAGCTCAGGTGTGTGTCAAGAGGACTGATTGAGTCAGATAGGCATTATCTTGCTGAAGTCTAATGGGCCATGGTGGAACATTCATGGCAGAGCATGTTCATGGTGAAGTAAGACTCCAAATCCCTGTGTGCATGGACAATCTCCAGATATGGGCTCTGCTAAAAATGTTAAATTAACTTTTCCCAACCTCTTTTTCCACATGGAGCATACAATGTACTTTGAGTTTTTGAACTATAGAGTACCTAGGAGGTAGGTCAAAAAAGAAAAAGAAAATAAATACAATAAAATATTAAAATTGTGAGGTCAAAAGAATCTCTCAGAGAATCATTTTACCTGTATCCTATCCAAATTCCCTTGCCAAAATCATCTAAGACTTTCAATTCTTTGAAAGCCTGTCTGCCTCACTGGGTGGGCTGTTTTTCTTGACCTCCTTGGGCTACATTTGATAAGGAAGGCAGTGTTGGTATCCTGGAATCAATTTAAGAGAAGCTTAAAAAAACTGAAGGCATTTCTCTTTTTGGCTCTGAAAATACCCTCCATTAAACCTGTACAATTTTCCAAATCATGTTGCCCTTCTCCCTTCTTCCCTGTCAAAGCTATCCTTTATCAGTAAAATCACTTGCTTGGGAACTGGCAGCTGAAAACTAGAAATGCAAGATTCTAAGCCCATTAATGCTACAGCAGCCAGACGTTTAATAAATATCTGTCATTTTAACTTTGTTCTGTGGTTCTCAACATGTCAGACTTATGGAAAAAGTGGTGGAAAGGAATTTTTAACATAGACAAGTATGATGTATAGTACAGATATTGTGGGAGTACAGTACACCTGGTTTGATGTCACCTGTAAAATTCCAGTTAACTTTGTAAAGTCTGACCTAAAATAGTCAAACGTTACTACCAACATAGCATCAGGAGTGCACCATTTCATGCTGGAAAGGGTGTGGTGAAAAGGGAACCTTCCTGCAGTGTTGGTGGGAATGTAAATTGATACAACCTCTATGGAAAACAGTATGGAGGTTCCTTAAAATACTAAAAATAGAACTACCATATGACCCAGCAATCCCACTACTAGGCACATACCCTGACAAAACCATAATTCAAAAAGAGACACATACCACAATGTTCATTGCAGCACTACTTACAATAACCAGGATATAGAGCCTACCTAAATGTCCGACAGATGAATGGATAAAGAAGATGTGGCACATATATACAATGGAGTATTACTCAGCCATAAAAAGAAACGAAACTGAGTTATTTGTAATGAGGTGGATAGACCTAGAGTCTGTCATATAGAGTGAAGCAAGTCAGAAAGAGAAAAACGAATACTGCATGCTAATGCATATATATGGAATCTAAAAAAAAAAAAAAATGATACTAATGAACCTAGTTGCAGGGCAGGAATAAAGATGCAGACATAGGGAATGGACTTGAGGACATGGGGTGGGAAGGGGAAGCTGGGGTGAAGTGAGAGTAGCATCGACATATGAACATTACCGAATGTAAAATAGTTAGCTAGTGGGAAGCAGCAGCATAGCACAGGGAGATCAGCTTGGTGCTTTGCGAGGACCTAGAGGGGTGGGATAGGGAGGATGGGAGGAAGACTCAAGAGGGAGGGGATATGGGGACGTATGTATGCATATGGCTGATTCACTTTGTTATACAACAGAAACTAACACAGTATTGTGAAGCAATCATACGACAATAAACATGTAGAACTTGAAAACATAAAGACTTTGATTTTTCACTTTGGTCTGTACCCCTTTATTTTTAATAAGAAAATGCCAACATTTATTAATTGTGAATTTGTAAAATGTTGAATAAAAATGAAGAAGAACAAACTTAAAAGAAAGACAAATAAAAATAATTTGTCTATTGCCTAAGGAAACAGTGTGGATGTTTCAAATTATTTTAAAAATCATTAAATATATGAATTCTGAACAAAAAGTTAGTGTGTTATTATATGTAAGAAATTAGCATACAGTGAATTGCAAAATATAACGCTGTTGAAATGTAGCTGGTTTCACCTTTCTGAAAAGCTATTTAGGAATACTTAATAACTAAAACATGTTTGTACTCGTGAATCCACTACTTTCACCATCAAAAACCTTATATAAGGAAATAGTCAGAGATGCTCATAGAGATCTAACATTCAATAATAATGTTTATAATAAAAAAAATTTATAAATATTTTTAAAATTTCAAGTGAAAAGAGTATGATTATATTTTCTAAACACATAATCATATGTACTATATACTAAACATTTGAAGTGTACAAAAGTGCTCCTTGTACAAGGTGCACTTGTACAAAGTACTTATACAAAGTACAAGGGTGCTCATTGCTAGGTGGTGAAATTGGTTGTTAATTTCATTCTTCATATTTTGCAGTATTTAAAAAATTACTTTTAACAGCTAGACAAAATCTATAATCAGAAAACAATGCAAAACAAAAAACACACCTTATAGGTGATGAAAATGCATCTGACTGGGCTTTGAAGATAATTTTCTATTTCTTAATTGGGTAACCAATTATACTTGGTTATTTGTTTCTGTTATGATGATGATAATTTTTATGATTTATATGTGTTACTTAAAGTGTTTGAATCAATTTATAATATTTGGGAAAAAAGTCATTTCATGAAAGTCATCAAAGAGTAAACCTCTTGTAAAAACAGAAAAAAGGGTATTACTAAAATTAGTATATTAAGTATTATTTTTTAAATATTAAATATTATTAAAAATCATAGTTAATAATACTGTATTGCATATTACAATTGATAAGAGAGTAGATGTTAAAAGTCCTCATAACAAGAAAAAAAATTTCTTTTGGTAACTATGTAGGGTGTCGGATGTTAACTAGATTTATTATAGTGCTCACTTTGCAATATAAATAAGTAATGAATCATTGTGTTGTACACCCAAAACTATATACCTCAATAAAAAAATTAAAAATTAAAAAAATTGTAAATGACATAATCTCTCAAGCCAAAAACAAGTTATGAAGAACAAACAAGAACGGTTATTCTCTTCACTAACATTTCACACTGATCAGGAATCAATCACCATATAAAGCTGAAAAATGTAAAAATTGAAAAGTATACATACTGAAAAAGATAAAAGAAATTTTTCATTACCAAAGATGCTATGAATATACATCTAGGAAATTCGAGAGAATCAGTCAAAAAATTCTCACAAAGAAAACCAGTAAGAAAACTCAATAAGTTTGTTGGTTAAAATTTTAAGAGGCCATAACATTGATGATCTTTCTGAGTCCATAATTTTTAAATTTGGTTCAGGATCTAAATAACAAAAATGACATTTTTCAACTGGGTAATAGAGTTCTTAAATCTCATTTAATCTATACATCTCCTCTCCAATACTATTGATTCTCTTGAAATTTTTAAAAACCTGTGTAGTGATTGTAAACTGCTTATATCATCAAAGTGTTATTTAATATGTTCCTCTGCATCTTTTTTTCCTCTAAATAAATAGTTGGGCCTAGAGGTTTAACCTGACTCAGCTTTGATATTTTTGAGAGAGTAAAAATACCTCATATTTACAGGTAGTGCTGTATTCTTCCATCAAGGCATACATAAGGTCTAGTTATCTCTCTTTTTGTGATAACAGCAAGCATTGGAAAACAATGTTTATGTCCACTAATAATTCATTGAGTGTGGCAAAATAAGCCAGTGTTAATATTCTTTTCTTCATGTATTACCTAGAGTGCTTCTATAAATAAAATCTTCTCCCCAATTCCTATTTACCTACTGGTATATTTTTAATAAAAAGTAAACAAATATTGTATACTTTCCCATTAATTTAACTGTTTTCAAAAAAAATAACTTCACTAGCATCCTCTCAAATTGACCAATTTATTTTCTTTCACTTACATATGATAACATTACTTTTACAAACTCTAATGGATTGAGTGCATAATTTTTTTTAAATTCACATCTTTATTGGAGTATAATTGCTTTACAATGGTGTGTTAGTATCTGCTGTATAACAAAATGAATCACCTACACATATACATATATCCCATTATATCCTCCCTCTTGCATCTCCCTCCCACAATCCCTATCCCACCCCTCTAGGTGGTCACAAAGCACCGAGCTGATCTTCCTGTTTTATGCGACTGCTTCCCACTAGCTATCTATTTTACATTTGGTGGTGTACTTATATCCATGACACTCTATTACTTCATCCCAGCTTAAACTTCTCCATGCCCATGTCCTCAAGTTCATTCTCTACATCTGCGTCTTTATTCCTGCCCTGCCCCTAAGTTCTTCAGAACCCTTTTTTTTTTTTAGATTCAATATATATGTGTTAGCATACAGTATTTGTTTTTCACTTTCTGACTTACTTCACTCTGTATGACAGTCTCTAGGTCCATCCACCTCATTACAAATAACTCAAATTTCGTTTCTTTTTATGGCTAAGTGATACTCCATTATATATATATGTGCCACAATTCCTTTATTCATTCATTTGTTGATGGACATTTAGGTTGATTCCATGTCCTGGCTATTATAAATAGAGCTGAAATGAACATTGTGATACATGACTCTTTTGGAATTCTGGTTTTCTCAGGGTATATGCCCAGTATGGGATTGCTGGGTCATATGGTAGTTCTATTTGTAGTTTTTAAAGGAACCTCCATACTGTTCTCCATAGCGGCTGTTATCAATTAACATTCCTAACAACAGTGGAAGAGGGTTCCCTTTTCACCACACCCTCTTCAGCATTTATTGTTTGTAGATTTTTTGATGATGGCCATTCTGACTGGTGTGAGGTGATACCCCATTGTAGTTTTGATTTGCATTTCTCTAATGATCAGTGATGTTGAGCATCCTTTCATGTGTTTGTTGGCAATCTGTATATCTTCTCTGGAGAAATGTTTATTTAGGTCTTCTACCCATTTTTGGATTGGGTTGTTTGTTTTTCAATATTGAGCTGCATGAGCTGCTTGTATATTTTGGAGATAAATCCTTTGTCAGTTGCTTTGTTTGCAAATATTTTCTCCCATTCTGAGAGTTGTCTTTTTGTCTTGTTTATGGTTTCCTTTGTTGTGCAAAAGCTTTTAAGTTTCATTAGGTCCCATTTGCTTATTTATGTTTTATTTCCCTTTCACTAGGAGGTGGGTCAAAAAGGATCTTGCTGTGATTTCTGTCATAGAGTGTTCTGCCTGTATTTTCCTCTAAGAGTTTTATACTGTCTGACCTTAGATTTGAGTCTTTAATCCATTTTGAGTTTAGTTTTATGTATGGTGTTAGGGAGTGTTCTACTTTCATTATTTTATTTGTAGCTGTCCAGTTTGCCCAGCACCACTTATTGAAGAGGCTGTCTTTTCTCCATTGTAAACTCTTGGCTCCTTATCAAAGTGACCATATGTGTGTGGGTATATCTCTGGGCTTTCTATCCTGTTCCATTGATCTATATTTCTGTTTTTGTGCCAGTACCAAACTGGCTTGATTACTGTAGCTTTGCAGTATAGTCTGAAGACTGGGAGGCTCATTCCTACCACTCCATTTTTCACTCACAAGATTGCTTTGGCTATTTGGGGTCTATTGTGTTTCCATAAAAATTGTGAATTTTTTGTTCTAGTTCTGTGAAAAATTCCATTGGAAGTGTGATAGGGATTGCATTGAATCTGTAGATTGCTTTGGGTAGTAGAGTAATTTTCACAATGTTGATTCTTCCAATCCAAGAACATGGTATGTCTCTCCATTTGTTTGTACCATCTTTAATTTGTTTCATCAGTGTCAAAGTTTTCTGCATACAGGTCTTTTGTCTCTCTAGGTAGGTTTATTCCTAGGTATTTTATTCTTTTTGTTGCAACGGTAAATGGGAGTTTTTCCTTAATTTTTCTTTCAGATTTTTCATCACTAGTGTATAAGAATGCAAGAGATTTCTGTGCATTAATTTTGTATCCTGCTACTTTACCAAATTCATTGATTAGCTCTAGTAGTTTTCTGGTAGCACCTTTAGGATTCTCTATGTGTAGTATCATGTCATCTACAAACAGTGACAGTTTTACTTCTTCTTTTCCGATTTGGAATCCTTTTATTTCTTTTTCTTCTCTGACTGCTGTGGCTAAAACTTCCAAAACTATGTTGAATAATAGTGGTAAGAGTGGGCAACCTTGTCTTTTTCCTGATTTTAGTGGAAATGGTTTCAGTTTTTCACCATTGAGAACAATGTTGGCTGTGGGTTTGTCATATATGGCCTTTATTATGTTGAGTTAAGTTCCCTCTATGCTCACTTTCTGGAGGGTTTTTATCATAAATCTGTGTTGAATTTTGTCAAAAGCATTTTCTGCACCTATTGAGATGTTCATATGGTTTTTATCCTTCAATTTGTTCATATGGTGTATCACATTGCTTGATTTGTGTATATTGAAGAATCCTTACATCCTGTGATAAACCCAATTTGATCATGGTGTATGATCCTTTTAATGTGCTGTTGGATTCTGTTTGCTAGTATTCTGTTGAGAATTTTTGCATCTATGTTCATCAGTGATATCTGCCTGTAATTTTCTTTTTTGTGTGACATCTTTGCCTGGTTTTGGTATCAGGGTGATGTTGGCCTCATAGAATGAGTTTGGGAGTGTTCCTCCCTCTGCTTTAGTTTGGAAGAGTTTGAGAAAAATAGGTGTTAGCTCTACTCTAAATGTTTGATAGAATTCCCCTGTGACGCCATCTGGTCCTGGGCTTTTGTTTGTTGGAAGATTTTTAATCACAGTTTCAATTTCATTGTTTGTGATTGGTCTTTCATATTTTCTATTTCTTCCTGGTTTAGTCTTGGAAGGTTGTGCTTTTCT
The DNA here is from genome assembly GCF_964374135.1 of Grampus griseus. Lineage (NCBI taxonomy): Eukaryota > Metazoa > Chordata > Mammalia > Artiodactyla > Delphinidae > Grampus > Grampus griseus. The sequence goes on from NC_139010.1 coordinate 35,406,777, forward strand.
AAGAATTTGACCATTTCTTCCAGGTTGTCCATTTTATTTGCACAGAGTTGCTTGTAGTAATCTCTCATGATCCTTTGTATTCCTGCTGTGTCAGCTGTTACTTCTCCTTTTTCATTTCTAATTCTGTTGATTTGAGTCTTCTCCCTTGTTTTCTTGATGAGTCTGGCTAATGGTATATCAATTTTATTTATCTTCTCAAAGAACCAGCTTTAATTTTATTGATCTTTGATGTCGTTTCCTTCATTTCTTTTTCATTTATTTCTTATTTGATCTTTATGATTTCTTTCCTTCTGCTAACTTTGGATTTTTTTGTTCTTCTTTCTCTAATTGCTTTAGGTGTAAGGCTAGGTTGTTTATTTGAGATATTTCTTGTTTATTGAGGTAGGATTCTATTGCTATAAACTTCCCTCTTAGAACTGCTTTTCTGCATTCCATGGGTTTTGGGTTGTCATGTTTTCATTGTAATTTGTTTCTAGGCATTTTTTGATTTCTTCAGTGATCTCTTGGTTATACTTCATAGCGTAATGTTTAACCTCTATGTGTTTGTATTTTTTACATATTTTCTTCTGGTTACTGATGATATCTAGTCTCATAGTGTTGTGGTTGGAAAAGATACTTGATACAGTTTCAATTTTCTTAAATTTACCAAGGCTTGATTTGTGACCCAAGATATGATCTATCCTCGAGAATGTTCCATGAGCACTTGAGAAAAATGTGTATTCTGTTGTTTTTAGATGGAATGTCCTATAAATATCAATTAAGTCCATCTTGTTTAATATGTCATTTAAAGCTTGTGTTTCCTTATTTACTCTCATTTTGGATGATCTGTCCATTGGTGAAAGTGGGGTGTTAAAGTTCCCTACTATGATTATGTTACTGTTGATTTCCCTTTTTTTTGGCTGTTAGCATTTGCCTTATGTATTGAAGTGCTCCTGTGTTAGGTGCATAAATATTTACAATTTTCTATCTTCTTCTTGGATTGATCCCTTGATCATTATGTAGTATCCTTCTTTTTGTCTTCTAAAAGTGTTTATTTTAAAGTCTATTTTGTCTGAGATGAGAATTGCTACTCCAGCTTTCTTTTGATTTCCATTTGCATGGAATATATTTTTCCATTCCCTCACATTCAGGCTGTATGTGTCCATAGGTCTGAAGTGGGTCTCTTTTAGGAAGCATATATGGGTCTTGTTTTTGTATCCATCCAGTCAGTCTATGTCTTTTGGTTGGAGCATTTAATCCATTTACATTTAAGGTCGTTATAGATATGTATGTTCCTATTACGATTTTCTTAATTGTTTTGGGTTTGTTATTGTAGGTCTTTTCCTTCTCTTATGTTTCCTCCCTAGAGAAGTTCATTTAGCATTTGTTGTAAAGCTGGTTTGGTGATGCTGAATACTCTTAGCTTTTGCTTGTCGGTAAAGGTTTTAATTTCTCCATCAAATCTGAATGAGATCCTTGCTGGGTAGAGTAATCTTGGTTGTAGGTTTTTCCCTTTCATCACTTTGAGTACGTCCTGCCACTTACTTCTGGCTTGCAGAAGTTCTGCTGAAAGATCAGCTGTTAACCTTATGGGGATTCCCTTGTATGTTATTTGTTGCTTTTCCCTTGCTGCTTTTAATATTTGTTCTTTGTATTTAATTTTTGATAGTTTGATTAATATGTGTCTTGGAGTGTTTCTCCATGGATTTATCCTTTATGGGACTCTCTGCACTTCCTGGACTTCATTGATTATTTCCTTTCCCATATTAGGGAAGTTTTCAACTATAATCTCTTCAAATATTTTCTCAGTCCCTTTTTTTTCTCTTCTTCTTCTAGGACCCTTATAATCTGAATGTTGGTGCATTTAATATCCCAGAGTTCTGTGAGACTGTCCTCAATTCTTTTCATTCTTTTTTCTTTATTCTGCTCTGCAGTAGTAATTCCACTATTTTATCTTCCAGGTCACTTATCCGTTCTTCTGCCTCAGTTATTTTGCTATTGATTCGATCTAGAGTATTTTTAATTTTATTTATTGTGTTGTTCATCATTGTTTGTTTGCTCTTTAGTTCTTCTAGGTCTTTGTTAAACATTTCTTGTATTTTCTCCATTCTGTTTCCAAGATTTCGGATCATCTTTACTATCATTAGTCTTAATTCTTTTTCAGGTAGACTACCTATTTCCTCTTCATTTGTTTGGTCTGGTGGGTTTTTGTGTTGTTCCTTCATTGCTGTGTCTTTCTCTTTCTTCTCATTTTGCTTAACTTACTGTGTTTGGGGTCTCCTTTTTGCAGGCTGCAGGTTCGTAGTTCCTGTTGTTTTTGGTGTCTGCCCCAAGTCAGTAAAGTTGGTTCAGTGGATTGTGTAGGCTTCCTGGTGGAGGGGACTGGTGCCTGTCTTCTGGTGGATGAGGCTGGATCTTGTCTTTCTGGTGGGCAGGACCGTGTCCAGTGCTGTGTTTGGGGGCTTCTGTGACCTTATTATGATTTTAGTCAGACTCTCTGCTAATGGGTGGGGTTGTGTTCCTGTCTTGGTATCTGCTTGGCATAGGGTGGCCAGCACTGTAGCTTGCTGGTTGTTGAGTGGAGTTGGGTCTTAGCATTGAGATGGAGATCTGTGGGAAATCTTTCACCATTTGATATTATGTGGGGCTGGGAGTTCTCTGGTGGACCAATGTCCTGAACTCGGCTCTCCCACCTCAGAGGCTCAGGCCTGACACTTGGCCGGAGCACCAAGACCCTCTCAGCCACATGATTCAGAAGAAGAGGGAGAATCAAAAAGAAAGAAAGAAAAAGGAAGGAAAGAAAGATAGATAGATAGAAAGGAAGGAAAGAAAAGAAAAGTTCTTAAAATGAAAATATATTATTAAAAATTAAAAAGTAATAAAAAAAAAGAAGAGAGCAACCAAAGCCAAAAGTAATAATAATAATCCACCAATGATAAGGTGCTAAAAACTATACTAAAGCAAACAAACAAAAAACAGGCAGAGGGAACCCTAGGACAAATTGTAAAAGCAAAGCTATACAGAGAAAATTACACGAAGACGCATACACATACACATACATACTCACAAAAAGAGAAAAAGGAAAAAACATATATATAAAAGAGGAAGAGAGCAACCAAATCAATAAACAAATATACCAATGATAATAACCTCTAAATGCTCAACTAAGATAAACATAAAACCCGAAACAAATTAGATGCAGAAAACAAACCCCAAGTCTACAGTTGCTCCCAAAGTCCACCTCCTCAATTTGGGGAAGATTCGTTGTCTATTCAGGTATTCCACTAATGCAGGGTACATCAAGTTGATTGTGGAGCTTTAATCTGTGGCTCCTTAGGCTGCACGGAAAAATTTCCCTTTCTCTTCTTTGTTTGCACAGCTTCTGCTGTTCACCTTTGGATTTGGCCCTGCCTCTGATTGTAGGTCACCTGAGGGCATCTTTTTCCCACCCAGACAGGACAGGGTTAAAGTACCAGCTAATTAGGGAGCTCTGGCTCACTCAGGAATGGGGGAGGGATGGGTATGGAATGCAGGGCAAGCCTGAGGTGGCAGAGACCAGTGTCTCTGCAACAGCCTGAGGCATGGTATGTGTTCTCAAGGGGAAGTTGTCCCTGGATCACGGGACCCTGGCAGTGGCAGGCTGCACAGGCTCCCGGGAGGGGAGGTGTCATAGTGACCTGTGCTTGCACACAGGCTTCTTGTTGGCTGTAGCAGCAGCCTTAGTGTCTCATGCCTGTCTCTAGTGTCCGCGCTGACAGCCACAGCTCTCGTCCATCTCTGGAGCTCATTTAGGTGGTGCTCTGAATTCCCTCTCCTTCAGCACCCTGAAACAATGATCTCTTGCCTCTTATGCAGGTCCAGACTTTTCCCCAGACTCCCTCCCAGCTAGCTGTGGCACACTAGCCCCCTTCAGGCTGTGTTCACGCAGCCAACCCCCTTCCTCTCCCTGGGATCTGACCTTTGAAGCCTGAGCCTCAGCTCCCAGCCCCTACCCGCCCTGGCGGGTGAGCAGAGAAGCCTATCAGGCTGGTCAGTGCTGGTCGGCACTGATCCTCTGTGTGGGAATCTCTCCACTTTGTCCTCTGCACCCTGTTGCTGCACTCTCCTCCGTGGCTCTGAAGCTTCCCCCAACCCATTCCCCATCTCCACCAGTGAATGGGCTTCCTAGTGTTTGGAAGCCTTTCCTCCTTCACAGCTCCCTCCCAGAGGGGCAGGTCCCATCCCTATTCTTTTGTCTCTGTTGTTTCTATTTTCTTTTGCCCTACCCACGTATGTGGGGTGTTTCTTGCCTTTTGGGAAGTCTGAGGTCTTCTGCCAGCATTCAGTAGGTGTTCTGCAGGAGTTGTTCCACATGTGGATGTATTTTTGATGTATTTGTGGGGAGGGAGGTGATCTCCACGCCTTACTCCTCCACCATCTTGAAGGTTCCCCCCATAATTCTTAATATGAGTTAATAGTTAAATTTTGATTTCATGTCCTGTTTTTTTTTTTAATTTTAATGTATTGCATTTAATTGTCCACCATTATTTATTGAACCAAAATACAATTTTATAAAAGCTTCATCAAAATAGATTTAGGAAATATATCAATGTTGAATATTTTCAAAAGTTTTCAAGATTTAATTACTAAAAATAATGTTGAGATGAAAATGATGTATCACAACTCTCTTTGGTCATTTTTCATGATTGTTTTTTTTTTTTTTTTTTTGCGGTACGCGGGCCTCTCACTGTTGTGGCCTCTCTCATTGCGAAGCACAGGCTCCGGACGCACAGGCTCAGCGGCCATGGCTCACAGGTCCAGCCGCTCCGTGGCATGTGGGATCTTCCCAGACTGGGGCACGAACCCATGTCCCCTGCATCAGCAGGCGGGCTCTCAACCACTGCACCACCAGGGAAGCCCTTTCATGATATTTTAAAGAATAAATTAGAGAAGAGTTTGTTTCTGAATCAAATAGTATAAGCAATCTATGACAAAGCCAGTATATTTAAAAAAACACATTTCCCTTAAGAAAGCATTTACCACTTTAAATTCTTAGCCACAGGGCTCAGGAATTCCATGTTTCCCAGTACCATGATCAATATATTATTGCTAATTATTGTAAAGTGACATGTATGAAAAATCATGTCACATAGTTAATACAAACTTTCATTACTCAACTAGCTAACTTTTTTTCAGCCTTAGGATGTCAACTTTTATTTCTCTTCTTCTCTGAGATGTATGAACACTCAAGACAAATAATGTACATATTCCAGTTATTACTAGAGAAAGTTTAAATTTTAAAGTCACAATTCTGTATCGAATACCAATGTGTGGGATTCTTTTTTCCCACATCTCCAAGCAAGTCTCTGACACCAGCACTACATCCTGCAACTCAACTCAATTCTCATACTATGTACGGAGAGATAGCATCAGATTTCACAGTCTAAGGACTCAGTTCCACAAGACTGCCCTCCACTTCAGACACTAATCATAAGTCTAGGTTGCCCTACCTGCACTTCTGACCAACTAGCTATAAATCAGAATTTCCTACAGCCCCCTTCTTGGGTTTCATTAATTTGCTAGAGCAGCTCACAGAACTCAGAAAACCAGTTTACTCACTAGATTACTAGTTTATTACAAAGGGTGTTAAAGAATAATGACTCAACAGCCAGATGAAGATACTTATACATCAAGGTATAAGGAAAGGGTGCAGAACTTCTCCGAGGGCCTCTCTCCCTGTACCACCATGTGTCCACCAACACTGAAGTTCTCAGAAGCCTGCCATTTGGGGTTTATTACATAGCAACGATTGATTAAATCATGGGCCATTGGTGACTGAACGCAACTCCAGCCCCTCTCCCCTCTCAAAAGGTGGGGGTGGGAGTAGGGTGGAACTTAAAGTTCCAACACTGTAAGCACATGGTTGGCTCCACTGGCAACCTGCCTCCATCCTTAGATGCTTTGCAAAATCACCGCATTAAACTAAAAAAAGACACCTTTATTGCTCTTTTCACAGGACATCCAAGGGCTTTAGAAGCTTTGTGCCTGAAATAAGGATGAAGAACAAATATACATATCCTATTATAAATCGCAAGACTACATTAGCCAAGAATGTCTTTGTGACACATTGCTACATGGCTTTTTTCAGTAATGTCCTGTGCTTCTTCATGAGTTTTGCCAATGGAAAGGTAGCTATGGAGGAACCATGCCCAGATCAGACACAAGTGGAGATGCAAAAATAATAGAATGTTATTAATCAGAGTGGAAATAACTAAAACATTAGGTGTTTAATTTTCTAAAGTGTATAAAGGGTATATGTCTTTCCCTAAATTTCTGTCTGCATACATCTCGTAATATAAAGTTCTTCTTGCATGGCTCACTACAGTTTTGTTCATGATAATGCCAGGCACTGGATAAAATCCACTGGTGCTGACACAAAGTGCTCAGTGCCTGAATATTGATAAAAGCTAGGGCAGATTGTCTCTTTCTACATATTCTAAACCCCTTATAAGTAGTCATTCTCTAGCACATTTTATCAGTTATTGTCCCAGTAGAGAGCAGATGACAGAGTCAAATTAGATACTTAAAGAGTGTCTAATAAAAAGCCTGTTAGCAGAGGTGTAATGGAGTTTAAGGGAAACTAAGAAGAAATGGTGCAATATCCCAGGGCTCATGACAGCAGAGACCTACTGACAACATGTCCTAAACCTGAGGAGATTTCCTTTTCTCAGTAATATGAATTAATAATTCTGAAACTAATTTCTATGTATTCTAGAATTGGACAAATACATAAATATATACTAAGGATAGCGGCAACCAGATTTCTGAGGGTTGGAGAAGGGAATTATATGGAAATGAGAAGACCAGAATTCTATGGTATTGGATTAAATTTGGAGTTATCAATATAAATTGATAGACCTTCCGTAAGTCTGCCTGCTGAGAGACCTAGAAGCAGCACCAAAACAGCAATGAGCATACCTTGAACCACTAGGAGGAACTAGACCTCCATGAAGAAATGGCTGATTCCAGGGCTGAGGCACTAAAAGTATGAGAAGAGTTTTGAATGTTGTGTTGAGCCTCGAAGTAAGAAAATACTCAAAGAATGGTGGGACATGTCAAGAGGACATGAAGGCTCGAGGGCTTGAAGGACCCTCAACAGCCAAGATTCTGACAATCTGACTTGAAAATGATTATGATAGTAGCAGATTATAATCCCACTGGAAAAAATACAATGTTTGAGTCCATCCTGATAAATAAATAGGAAAGAAAGAAAAGGAAGAAATGACTACCATAAACTGAAGAAAGCCACACAGCAGGAACTGTGGCCTTTGGCACAGAGATGCAGTTCACCAGTGGTTACCCAGAAGGGAGAACACTGGAAGGCAAAGAATTGCCTATCAGCCCTCTCTTCCACCCCTCTCTAGTCTCCTGCGGGTGTCTCCCATTGATGGATCCTTACCAGAAGCTAGAGGTCATGGCAGCACATTGATGCAATCTATGCAGGTCAGATTCCTGGAAAATAGAAAACAGGATGACAGGATGGCTTGTGGAACTGCAGGAGCAAAAAAAAAAATGATCCAGAAAACTCTTTTTGACATGGTTGCCACAGAGGTTTTTCCAAAATAGACATTTAGTCATTTTTGTTTTCTTTTATTAAACAATTATTGCCGAATAGACAGAACTCCATGAAAGTCAAAACTCTTCACAACTTGGTCCCAACCCTTTTTAGCTTTTCTCCACCACTGTCTTGCTCTATCTCATAAACCAAACTCCAATCTTATCAGACTATGTGATGTTCTTGAAGCCACTCACTCATAGCACTGTGGCTTTACCTACCTTTGTTTTCCCTTGCTTGGAGCACTCTTTTCTCACTTACTTAACACAAAATTTTCTACAAATTCTGGAAGGTCTGGGTCAAATATAACCTCATTTCTCTTCTTCCCAACCACCATTAGGCAAGTGAAGTTTTACTCCACTTTCATTAGGCAGAGGTAACTGATGAGAGATTTGTACTTCAATAATACTTACTCCAAAGTCAACTGTCAACACATACCATGTAATATATTTTTTTTATCTCTTTCCCAGGTGAACTGAGATCTTTGTATTTTGGCCATGTTCCTGATATAGAATTCAGGCACTCTATAAATAATTGTTGAGATGAATATATGATGACTCAAATTATATAGAAATCTGATTTTCACACTATGCTTTATGAAACTCTACATTCAGTTACAATGTTTGAAGAGTCAATTCCTCAGATCACTACCTTCATCACCACAAAGCTAATTCAACCAAACCACCAGATCTTATGTTTATTTAATATGTAATATTTTTGAACAAAAAATTCCACTGCTAAAACATATTGAAAAAGTACTAAGACATCACAGAACATTTTAAGAATATCTTGCATTTATATAACTGACATTGAAAAGTACATATACATTTGGCCCTTGTATCCACAGTTGGTTGAATCTGTGGATATGGAGGGTGGATACCCAAGTATGATTTTATATATATATATATATATATATATATATACACACACACACACACACACACACACACATACAGATATATACATATTTATATTATTTTCTATATAATGAATAATATATATAAAATGACTGGGTTTTTATGTCCCCCTTTTATAAATAAAGAAATGAAGAAGCAAAAAAATTAAACAACTTGCTCAAGGTCATATATCTTGCAATGAGGCAGGACAGAATGTTCCTGATGGATAGGATTTTCTTTAAAGGAGTTTATGAAAACAAAGGAGGAAATGCCAGTAAAGAGACAGGTTCTCCTAATAATGGCTATAATTCCCTGTGCTGTACAATATACTCTTTCTGTTCTATACATAGTAGTTTATATCTCTTAATGCTGTACACTTATCTTGCCCCCCACCCCCCATCCTTCTCCCAACTGATATCCACTCATTCTGAGGCAGGAGATAGTTGGGCTCCAAGCTAGGCATTCACAACTGGCCTCCTGTTCACACTTCCTGGGGTGAGAAGATGGGCTCCAGGCCAGACATTCATTACCAGTCCCCTATTTATATTTCCTGAAGCAAGAGACAAGCGGGCTCCAGGATTACATATTTATGACTGGACACTTGTCTATATTTCGAGATCTGCACCTCGATATAAAAACCAGCAACAGAAATAGGGTAAATAACCAGACATTGGACATTCTTATGGCAGGGACAGAGTGGGACTAAACCCTGTTAAAAGATCAAGAGGTCATACATTTCCTATCCTTGGGGCAAGGGAAACATCGCACATGCGCAGAAAGGCTCCTTGGCGGTCAAAAGGAGGGGGCACCACTCCATAATATGTGATGCTAAGGCCGTCCCATAGGCCTCTGGGCTGTAATCCATCTTGGAAAAAAGTTGCCCACGCATGTTGGGGAGGGTCCTAGGGCAGGGCAGGTGCAGCAAAAGAAACCAGATAATTGGCCAAAGGTAAACAAAGACCTGGAAGAACTGCCCTACATAAGTGACTTAACGGCCTCTTTACTGCACTCCTCCTCATTAGGGAGGACACCCACACCCTTTCTCTCCAGGTGTGCATCTCTGCCTTGCCTCCATCTTAACTAAACAAACTGTTTCTCTGTGTGCTCTCCCACTTGTTGTTGTGCTGTGTCTCTGATAATAAACTTTGTACCTGTTTTTACAGTTTTGCCTCTGTGAGAAATGCATTTTTCACTGGGGACGGGAGCCAGCGGGTGTGGTGGCTAGGAATCCTAGTTTTCATCCAGGCTACCCAGGTTCAATTCCTGTACAGGGAATTAAGATCTTGCTTCACGCCACCATTCACGGCTGCCTCTCTGAGATCAGTTTGTTTTCTATATCTGTGAGTTTGTTTCTGTTTTGCTATATACATTCGATTGTTTTATTTTTTAGATTCCACATATAAGTGATAACATAACTGTATTTGTCTCTCTCTGTCTGATTTATATAATCATTATTTTGTAATAACGTTAAATGGAGTATAATCTATAAAAATACTGAATTACTATGTTGAACACCCAAAGCTAATATAATGCTGTAAATCAACTATACTTAAAAAAAAAATTACACAAGAAAAAAAAAAAGAGAGAGACAGTCTCTCCTGGCAAAGGTCTTGGGAAAAAGCCAAACCTCCTGAACTTAAAATTGGAATGTCTACATCGAACCCCCTCTTCACCCTAGAGAAGCATCAGAAAAAACTGCCAATTCTGCCTGTGAAAAGGGAGGACAATTTTCTCTTGACATGGCTTCTTTCCCTCTTTCAGGTTGAGTAAATGATCCTTTTCTGTACAAGGAATGTCATCACGCTAGACTAAGGAGATTAATGCAAGTCTTAAATGAGAGTGATATGCTTCTTCCTCATTGACCAGGTCTGGCTGGGGAAATGAATTGCTGCCAATTTTTTGCACAAGAGAAATTGTTGCTCTTACTAGAATTACTCAGTTGGATCAGAGATTTGCTCTCATTAACTCCTCAGTGATTGCTACTATAAGAAGTGTTTGATTTTTGGCAACTTTTGCTGTAGGAAACAAAATCTCAAACTGGTTCCAAGAGGAAGGAATTTAATTACAAATACCCACATGAAAGATGTGACTCTCTTGGACATTTAAGAACAGAAACACTGCAGGAGGAACTTGAACACCTGTAACTGGTAGGAGCGTCTAGACATGGGGTAGCTCTACAGGCACCTCAGTAGCAAAAGGAGTCACAGCGTTTCTGTTGAAGTAACCGGCCATGAACAAGAACACAGTTATACTTGCATGTCTGTTTCTTTCCAGTCTGCTAATCACTCACATGTTTTTAATATTTCTTAACTTAAATTCTCTAGACCTGCTGGTCTAGAGCTGTGCTACTTAAAATTTAATATGAATATGGACCATCTGGGAATCTTGGTAAAATGCAGATTGATTCAGGAGGTATTGGATAGAGCCTGAGATTTTGCATTTCTAATTAATTACCTGGTGATGCCAAAGTTGCTTGTTCACAGATCATGGTTTGGGTGCAAGGTAGAGAATCTTACCAAGTCAGGCAATAAGTGTACTAGGCCAGTTTAAGGGCTTGACTGCCCTTAGGTCATGTGCCTATGATCTGTCCAATCACTTGGGACCAGGGTTTGGGGATAATTTCCTCATTGTATCAAATATACAGGGACTGTGAGAGGGGAAGTTCACCAAGGAAGGGACTGGGATTAGGCTGACACTCTAAATTATGCCTCCTATAAGCAGTTACTTTCCACTGAGTATTGATTTTAGTTCAGGAACTTCATCTACTGGTGAGTATCATCACAGAAGATCAAAAGAGAGTCAGACACTCAGAGCCTCCCTACTCACATTACCTCTTGCTTTAACTTTAAGATATGAAGAAGTGACCTCATTTTCCTATAGCCTACTTACAGTGGGGAGAATTGTACTCACTGGGAATTTCGCTAAAAACGTATCTCTCTTAAAAGCAACAACCTTGGTAACTGGCATGTATTATCAAAATCTGTGGTCTCATAAATTTTTTTCTGCATGTTGTGGAAAAATCTAGAAACTGGGATTTTTAATGCAAATTCTCTATCCTGAAAATGGAGTGATCATCCTAGAATACACCCTTCATCTAATCACTGTCATTGATGATTCACCTCCAGAATAAAGACCAAGGTCTTCTGCTCTTCAGGGTTCTTCAGAATCTGATCTCAACTTCTCTTTCTGTGTCATCTCCTACCACTTTGCCACGTCATACCCTGTGTCATCCCTACGTCATAACCAATTATTACCTACTTCAGAGAACATCTGAGACTCTGTGATTTTACTACAGCTCTTTTTACCTAAAATGTGATTCCTTGTATATTTGCAATTCATATCTCTGCTCATCTTCTAATCATTCCACTCACAGTTAGTTATATTATTTTCTTTGTTCCAACAGCCATCAGTAGGTACCCTAAAATAGCACTTAGTACAGTATATTTGTTTATGCGTGCCTACTATGAAAATTATTTTAAATATTGTATCTTCATAGATGAGCAATATTTTATTGAATGAATGAAGAGAATGAAGGAATCAGCTGGTCTTCAGAAGGAGAGTTGGAGATGCAGTGGTTAGGGGCATCTGGGGAGGTGAAAATGGGGAAAAAAACAAGCAAATAACAAGGTAAGCCGTAGATAAGAAACACACTACACACCCAGTGAATGGACTCATACAGGTATTTCTGCCATTTGCTTCTCGCTTGACTCTATGCTGGGACTGTTCGATTTCAGCAAGTTAGAATGATTTTTAAATCCTGAATTCACAGCTGCTAGAATATTTACTTCTCCTAAATGAAACCACTCTTTTCATAATTCAGGATTCTGGTGCTACAACAGCCGCTGAATTGAAAGTCAGCACCAAAAGGTGACCCATGGAAATGGCAGGGAAAGTAAATCAAATATCAAATAAAGCCAATTCCTTCACTCTCCCCAGCTGATTACTGTTCTTTAGAAGATAAAATATTTAATCCATCCTAGAGCTATGGAATCCAGGGGCTCTTATTACTGAACAGCTTTATCGCAACAGGTTAGATGTGTTCATCTTAGCACTTTATAACTTTGCCTGGGAAACATTTATACTCATGAGGTGATTTGGCTAAGCTTTATTGGCTTATATTTATCCCAGAGAAAAGAAATTTATTTTTCTTTGCAGAAGTAGCCCAGTGCTTTCCTGTTTTCTCATGCCATCCTTGATTTTAAATGATTACAGTTTTAACCGTCTGATCCAGAGATTTTATATCTTATGCTTCCCTTTTGCTCTAGAGGGCATGACGTGAATGCATTTACTTTGTAACATGTAGTCTATTATTATAAAGAATGCTTTACTTTAGTCAGCTCAAAGAAATGCTAATAGACATTATGAGTTAATAGCAGGAAGAGAGAGAGAGAGAGAGAGAGAGAGAGAGAGATGTGTGTTGTGTTTCCATTTGGATGGTTTGTCTTTATTTCAGTAGACCAATCTCCTCTCCCCTGCAAAAATAGAAGAAAAGACAGAGAAAGTCACAGGAAGAGGAGAAGTGCCAGAGGGGGAAATACACTAGTCCACACCGGGGGCAGAGCAGCTATAGCCAGCCTACTTCTCTTATCTCTCTGGTGGGTCGTGGCAGCCTTTTCAAGCTTAAACTCCACAGTGATGTTAGAGGCAACGTTTCTAAAGGCCATGGAAATGCTTGATATCCACTTAAGTCAAACATATTGAGAGACCTCAGTGGCACTTTGCACACCACCATCTTCCACTGCATGTAGTCCTTTTGGTCCTGGGAACTATGCATGTACAGCAGCAAGTATTGGGCTGGCCAAGAAGTTCGTTCGGGTTTGTCCATAAGATGTTACGAAAACCCGAACGAACGTTTTGGCCAGCCCAATATTTTTGTTTGTTTGTTTAGCTCACACTGGCAGCTGTTTGCATCCAGGACCTTGCACATCTCCCAGCAGACTCCATGTGCTTGTGATACTTCATACTCCATGTAAAGTAGAGTGGGCACCACTTAGCCTTTTGAAATTCTTTTTATCATTGCTTCTGCTGCCCACCAGGTGAAGTTTGAGAGTCTCCACTAGTTCTTCTGGCCCTGACTGTTGCCAGAGGGAGAGGCTCGGGTCTTCCCACAGGGCAAATTCTGCTGGTTGTGTATATGTCAGAGCTGTTCGGCTTGGAAGGAATTTCCTGTCTGGGGCTCCACCATTGTGGGAAGCCACAGGGACATGCTGACGGGGCAGTGCCGAGGCACCTCGCCATTGCTGTCTGTGAGGCAGCACCCGGAGGCTTGGCTGGGCTGCACCAAGGCTGTCGTGGGTTTCTAGTGCAGGCAGGGCAAAGGCTGGGTCAATTGCAGCAGAAGCAGAAGCTGGTGGAGGCCCCAGAACCTAGCCTGGTCAGGCTCTTTTCTTTCTGGTGGAAGCTGGCCCTCTCCAAAAATGGGGAATTCCTGTTTTGATTTCTGCTGGTGGAGAGGTCACTCTTTGCGTAGGGAACAGGAGTTATTTTCTTCTTTGCCAAGACAATCAGAGAGGTGGCAGGCAAGTTGACCGTGCTGCTAGCATTTTGTTCTGGTTCCTGGCCATCTGAAGGCTGCTGATTTTCTGCACTGCTACTCTGAGTATTCTGAGAATTAGAGATGGAAATGGCAGGACCAGCATTGTTGCTGACACCCCACTGGTTGGGGTTGGCAGAGACTATTCTGTACCTTGTGAGATGGGAAAGGATTGCTGCTGCTGGTCAGATTAGGTAAAGGCTGGGCCCTCAGGGCGATAGTATAGCCCTCCAATTCTGTGCTCTTGTGTCCCAGGAGCTGATGGGCGGCCATCACCTCGAACTTCTGGCCCATCAGTGAGTACTTGATCTCTTATTGTGTGTAACCTATTGACACCATCAACTCTGGGGGGGTCTTTGCAGTCAGAGAGCAGTTCCACATAAGGCTTTAGTTCATCGTTATGACCCAAATTTATCCATGAATCTTTCATAATTTGATCAAAAGTGCCTCTCTTGCTGGGAGTGCTTCTCTTGGTGGAACTGAGAATGAGAAATTTCTTGAGCAGGTTTTCACACTCCATGGACAAGTAGAAGGGAATATGGTATATTTCACTCAGTAACTTCTCCCATGGCTTCTTCAGATAAGAAGGCAGGAATCAGATGACCCCTGCATATAGGATTGACTCTCAGCCTCCACACCTCCCACACGGGTCTATCTTAAATTTTTCCCTGGAGTAGTTCTGGGGTAGCAAAATTACTGCCACAGAAGTTATGTAGCTGGTTGCCAAAGGTGAATTTGTTGCTGAAACCAGAGTCTACAATCTTGATGTCCATGTCAGCACCCGAGAGCAGGTTTTCTGCCTTTCAGTCTCTATAAACAACCCACTTCTGTTGGCAGCACTGCACAACAGATACTTTCTGGCGGAATTTTCTTCAAGCCTCTTTTCCTTTCATGTGCCATGAGCTACTAGGTAATCAAACACATCTCTTCCACTAGCATATTCCGTGATGAGGTAGAATGTTTTCTCAGTCTTGAGATTAAATAGCTTTTCCTCTCTTGGTGAAAATAAACCCTGAATTTTCTAAAGTTTAGTACTGAGATTCATACTCACTGTCAATTCACTCTCAGAAATACATAACTTGAAGTTATATAAAAATAGAGCCTAGGAATTTCAATATTTATCTTGAAGTGACAGATTTATAATCCACATAAGAAAGTGCTTAATTTCCCTCTAGTTAATTGTATCCAGTAGTTTTTAGAGGATTTGCTAGGTACACAAACAATCACCATTGGTGGTAGTGTAAACTGGTGCAAATATCTTTCAGTGGGGATTTCACAGTATCTATGAAATTAAAACATGCATGTGCTTTTAACTTACAGTTCCATTTTTATAAATCTATTATACTTATATGGACACATATGGAAATGCTTATATGGACACAAAGATATGTGTGCAGGGATGATCACAGCAGCATTATTTATAATAATGAAAAATATTTGTAATGATGAAGACCATGAGCTGAGATGAATGTCCATCCATAAAGAGATGACAAATTATCTATGGTACATTCATCCTTTGCTTAATGGATTCCTATCATTTTGCTCATCCAGATAACTTTTATCCTTGTGATATTTGTTTAGAGATGTGGAGAGACCATTATTGAAACCACACCCAGTTCCTGCTCCCAACAATGTGGTTTAAGATGGAAACTGGCATATTTTAATTTCTCTGTCTGTAGGCCCACAATTACCCAATGTTCCAGACTTGGGTAATTGAACAAGGATGTGACAGTCATGATTCCCCGGACTTTTACATACAGTTGATTGAGCCAGAGATGGATACCTAACCCAAGCTGAATCAGTTAAAGTCATGCCATAGATTTTTTTTGAAGTGGAAATAAAAAAGGGAACCTGGGAATTTTTTGGTAGCCTCATTCCCCTTCCTGTAGAAATTATTAGCTTTGCAATGAGAGAGACAATCCAGCTGACAATATGCAAGAATCTGAGTTTAGAGAAGAGTGTACAAATTTTTGATTTCAGGAAATACTGAGGCCCAGCTCCACCTTCTGATACTATAGTTTAATTATTTAATCCTTCTTTGCAATTCATGAACCAATAATTTTTGTTGTGATGTTATATTGGTGAGTAAAAAGGCACATTTCATAACAACATGAATAATTTGGTATAATTTTTATAAACCTTACACCTTATTTGTATATGAATCTAAAAATCATCATATAAGACGCAGAGCAAAGTGTTGACAGTGATTTACCCTTGTAGTGGGCAAAAAGAGAGGGAAACACTTTTGTTTTTACATTGTATACTTTTATACTGACTAGCATTTTAACAGTTAACTCTATTAGTTTTATAGTTGAAAAATAATTTTAAAATCCCATCAACTAAAAACTTCGAGGAAGAGTATATGAAGAAAAACAAACAAGTGCCTTGCACCACTCACTCTTGAATATTCTGATGCCGAGGGCACCTGCATTCACTGGTTTCACACTGGAGCCAATAGAGAATCGTAATTGCTTGTGATAGAAAGCCAAAGTTGCGGAGTGATTTCCCAACTCACAAATGCCTAATTTATGAACATCTAGCAGGTAAAGAGAAAGCTACTAGCCCAGGCTAACTTGCCAGGAGACAGCATAGCAGAGTGAGAAATGCTTCAGGTTTGCATCTTGAATTGTGACCCTCTGTTTACTAGCTAACGAAGTGAGTTATTTAGCCTTTCTGCACCTCTGTTCCTCATCAATAAAATGTGCTAACAGTGATTCTTAACTCATAAGATTGCTATGAAGTTTAGCAGAAATAGTGCATGACAAAGCCTGGCACATACAATGCACTCTCTCTATGCAAATGTTAGCCATCCGTGTTGTAGAAGGCAGAATGTCCCCTAGATGCTCAAGATTTCACTGCATCTCTGTATTTTTTCTCTAATGCAAAGCTTGGTATCTGTTACCAGGTACAGACAGCAAATCCCTTGGAATAACGATTTTCCTGTCATGGTGACAAATTTCGACATGTTCGAATCAATTTCTTCAGAATTAATTCTTGTCCCACATATCTGCACATCATTTGATTGGAGTACAGCTACACTTACGTTTATTAAGTTCATCACAATAAAAGCAGAGAGCTTGTTTTACTTCATCTTTGCCATTTCAAAAGTTCTAAGATTCATGTTTTTTTTCAGAGTACAAATTCCTGAAGTCTGCTATCCTTCAAATCAATGGAGTCTTTCAATATGCACCATCCAGGCAGCAGGCCAGGAGCTACTTGGGAGGTCGGGTGTTATTGCCTGAAATGGGCAGGCTTGGCCGTAGCCATCCATTGTATCATGGTTCTATGTATTATTTACATTGCTAATACCAGATGCGTTGAGTTTAGTTGCCTTTTAAAATGTCCTCAAAAATAATACACTATGACTAAGCAGTGAAACAGATGATATTGTATATTCAAAGAATTATAGAATAGAGCAGCATGATATATATTAGAACTATATCTAAATACATCTAAAATAAAATTTCTAGGGCTTCCCTGGTGGTGCCGTGGTTAAGAATCTGCCTGCCAATGCCAGGGAACCGGGTTCGAGCCCTAGTCCAGGAAGATCCCACATGCCGTGGAGCAACTAAGCCCGTGTGCCACAACTACTGAGCCTGTACTCCAGAGCCCATGAGCCACAACCACTGAGCCCACAGGCCACAGCTATTGAAGCCCACGTGCCTAGAGCCCGTGCTCCAAACAAGAGAAGCCACCGCAATGAGAATCCCATGCATTGCAACAAAGAGTAGCCCCTGCTCACCGCAACTAGAGAAAGCCCTCTCACAGCAATGAAGACACAACACAGCCAAAAGCAAAAAAATAAATAAATTTATATTTAAAAAATAAATTAAATTTCTATGTCAGAAAGTATTGTGTTGGAAGTTGACTATACTTTATCTTCCTTTGTTGTTCATAAAATAATAACACTATGATAGATTTTAACTTAAATTCAAATAAATATACTAATCCACATCAAGAAATATGTGGGCTTCTTCACTCTCGGGGCTTCCCACTTTATTCTGGCCCACTGTCCTCCAGTGCAGTATCTACTGACTACAGGCTATATGCCATGTCTATTGATAGGTACTGTTTTTCTTCCACCAGGGGTCAAAGCTTTTCCTACCACATTCTATCGAAAACAAAGACCTTTCTCCGACAATCAT
This sequence comes from Grampus griseus, assembly GCF_964374135.1. Lineage (NCBI taxonomy): Eukaryota > Metazoa > Chordata > Mammalia > Artiodactyla > Delphinidae > Grampus > Grampus griseus. Next base: position 35,424,924 of record NC_139010.1, read on the forward strand.
TTGCAGTGGCTGTACTTTCACTTCTAATCCCTATACTTTTGCTGCCATTATGAGCAAACAGATTCAGTGACTGAGCCGGAGTCTGCTTTTGATACAGAGGCCTTTACAAGTGGACCCTGCCACTGAGACAATTGATTCCTGAGGAAAAATACATTTACTTATACAACGGATGCAACTTATTATGAACTGTAAAGTTCATCTAGTTCTCAGGTATCTATTAAACTCACAATGTAGATGCAGTGCTAATGTCAAATCTCTAGTATTTGAGATAATATCAGTTTGGACACATATGGTCAAAGAAAGCACATAGGAAAGAACTGAACAGTACTGCCCCTGGCTTCTGTCACTGAGAAAAGGAGAACACACAGGACCACTCAGAATTGCCATAGAATTTTGGTTGTACTAAAAATACAGATATGAGAGTCAGGAAATTTGGGTCATCAAGGAGGAAAGTGGGAGTTTTCAGGGAGAAACAGAAATTTTCTTATTGGAAAACCCATTATAATTGGAGAGGAAGCCAAAAATTTCCAAGAGATAAATCTTAAAGATGCATGAAGCTCCTAGGAAATGCAACAGTGGCTCTGTCTTCCATACACAGAACTTTCCCAACTCAAAAGCCCCCTGCGTATCTTTAACTCAGGGATCACTTCTAGCAGTGGGAGACATTCACATTATGAAAGGTAGGTGCGTGGGGATGAGACACACTGAAGGCACCACAGCCTTAAGCCACCATCTCATGTGTATCCTTTGACGTCATCTCTTTGAAGAAACTGTCATATGGGAACATTTGCTATTTAAAATGTTCCTTTTTTACTGCTGCCCCACTCTAACTTTTTCCCCGGTGTTGTTTAGTTGAATTTCCACAGTTAAATGCAACTACGCTATAATCCAATTAAGGCCATATTTCTGAATCAGAACTCTCAGGATATCACGGGAAGGTTCACTGCATACCTTAATACCCTGGTAATTTTATTCCCTGCCACATTGGGGATTAATGAGATATTTATGGAGAAAACATTAGAATGTGCCATGCATGATATTGAGTTTTTGAGGAAATATGATTTAAGTTTCAAAGAGCTTATAACCAGGCTTTGTAACTGATGCTTTTTTAAAGTGAGTTCTAACTGGGTAGGAACAGCACACCTGAGGAAGCTCACGTGAGCCTACCATCTTCACATTCAGGTACATCTGAAAATGGATTCAAATTCTTGAATTTCTTATATTTAGGTCAGGCCCTTGCTCTCACACTAAAATTTTGTCTTTCCTTCTTCCTATCACCCAACACCTAACAGAAAACCTTTGGAATATCTTTGACCATGCATGTAATAGATTTTCAAATTTTATTTGTTGATTAAACAAATAAATGCATGAGCAAGTGAACACATGAGTGAATAAACAATGAATCAAAAAGTTGATTTTCTGACTTAATTTAATATCTACTCTTAGTTCTAAGCATTGATGAGCAGAGTTCTAATGACACCATTGTGGTCAACAGGTGACATCTTTCTCCCTTTATCTCTGAGATGCACAGTCACACCCTCCCCCTCAAGTTTCTAGGACCCTCCTTTTTTAAAGCTCTGTCTCCAGGAAATTGACAAATCAAGCCACTCTCCTGATTAGCTGGACCTTCCACCTTGTTTCACTGGCTTTTGGATAAACATGACTTAGCAGCTCTCCCTACAAAAAGAAGACTTGCTGAATGACTAAATCTGACTAAATCAATATCTTCTCCCTCCTACTCTTTCCCTTTTTGCCTTCCACACCCCCTATCCTTCATTTTTCTCCTAATTCCTCAATATGGTGCCTCATTCTGCTTCTGACTCTTCAACTATAACCTCATTATTTGCTTACTGATTAAATCATGCACTTCCTCAGCAACTTCTTCCTGAATTCTGTGGATGTCTTTTAGATCCTCCTAAATCTCTTCACCACATTTCAAAGTCTACTTCTGTATATATACTGTGTAACAAATGAACTTGAACTTATGCCATGAAAGAACAGTAAAGCTTTGCCATTCGTTTCACTGCTTGTTTTTATTCCACTGTTTTCACTTCGCTGGGGTAATGCCCAACTCTCAAGGGGAGGTCACTGCCAGGGGAAAACTGCTGGGCAGTTAATGTCTAACTCACACCAACTGGTCTCTGTACCTGAAGCCTAAAGTGTACATTCAGGGCATTAATTATATTCACAGTGTGCAACCAACCTCATTACAGGAAGTAACTGCTAAATGGGTTCAGGGTTTCCATTTAGGAAGAAAAAGAAGTTCTGGAGCTAGATAACAGTGAATGTGTTTTAGGCAAAAGTTTGTCTTGAAAAAGAGCAAGGTAAAGTGGGAGTGGAGAGGCTTGAGATCTAATCCCTCACTTCCAAGAGTGAGATCTGCCCTTGTGTTTAAGACACTTCTCGAGGCTTAATTTCACGCTCTGTAAAATGAGATAATAATATCAAAACTATAGGCGTGTGATGATAAAACCAAATTATGTATGTGTACGTGTGTGTGTCACATCACAAAATAGGACATTTAATACGTATCAGTGTATTTCAACTACTGGTCTCTGTACCTGAAACCCTGTACCCATTTAGCAGTGACTTCCCATAATGAGGTTGGTTGCACACTGTGAATATAATTAATACCCTGAATGTACACTTCAAAATGAATAAAATGGTAAATTATCTGTTATTTGCATTTTACCACAATAAAAAACCACACAGACACACACACACACGTTTATAATCTTCCTCTTCCCAATGTTTTTCATAACTCCCTTTACTTAAAAGTTATGTCAATAATTACAGAGTCCAGGATAAAACAGCTAAGCTGCTTTTATTAAGTTAAAATATTGTGTACTATTTTCTTTTTATTATTTCCATTTTTGCTTTACCTGGTCAAATATAGATTTTATGGCAGAGGGACAGAGACAGTATTATCACGTATCAAAAATTGCACTTCACAGGGGGACTGCAACTTTAAAACACTAAAGTTTTCCACCATCGGAATGTGGTTTCTCAGAGAGAAATGCACAATTTGCACAAAGAAGTTCCTGGTATTTTATTTTGTCTGTTGGGTATCAAATGAATCTTGGGGCTTTCACTTGAGTTTCCACTTGACAAGCCCTTGACAGGACATTGATGACTTCCAAATCTCTTTTCCAGCCCACACCTCCCTCCTGAGCACTAGACCATATATCCAGCTGTCTACTGGACATCACCTTGATACTCCTCAGACACTTTAAACTTAACTTGTCCAGAGCTGTAGTCATTATTTTGCACTCTCAGACCTGCTGCTGCTTCTGTATTTTTTATTTTGCTGAAAGACATAACTATCCACTAAGATGTCCAAACAAGATGTCTAGGCATCATTCCCAAATTTTCCTCTCCCACCTACGTCTTCTCAATCATCACATTCTTTAGAGTCTATCATAGTATCTCTCAAGGTCTATTTCAAAGGATCTGCCTATGTACACCTACACATCCATGCACATGCAAAGCCTTCTATTTTGATTGCTTAGTATGACACATTCAGCTATCCATTTGCTACAGTAAATGGATTTCTGTAGTCACAGAATCTCAGCCAAAAGAAAACTTGGGAAAATAAATCAACAGAAGATAAAGAAAAATACATCATTTACCTGGAGACTTTACTACAAATTTTAATTCTCTGATTTTTTGTTCTTGTGATGTCAATGCACGTTTAAATGATGAGGAATATTTCATCATGATAAAATGGTCAATTCAAGAAGAAGACATAAAAAATTATATCCTTTATATCACATGAATCAAAAATTTAAGTGATTAAAAATTGGCAATTCTGTCATCATTTTTGAAGATGTAACACTTCTCTCTTTCCATTGATAGAACAACTAGATAAAATATCAGCAAAGACATAGATGACAAAAGAGATATGAAAAAAGAAGCTAAGAAAAGACTTTATGGCACGAAATGGAAAGATGTAAAATTTTCTTTTTGGGCAGGCAACATGATTTTTTATATAGAGAAACCTAAGAAATTGACAAAACAATTATCTGAATAAGTGAATTTAATAATGTCAGAGAACTCAAGGTTCATTTACAAAAATAAATATCTGTGCTTATATATTATCCGTGAAGAAATGGAAAATCAAACTAAAAATTTCATTCTCTTTATATCACCAACCGTCTAAACTAAGAAATGTATTTAACACAAGATATGTGAAGATATGTAGTTGCAGTGTACTGAAAGCTACAAATACTACTGAGAAATAATAAAGAACTAAGTAATGAAAAGATATACTGCTTGGAAGTCAATATTGTAAGATACTGATTGTCCCCAAATTAGTCTATAGGTATTATGTAATTTCATGCCATATTTATAACAAGCTTTTATTGTAGCATTTGGTTAGCTAATTCTAAAATTAATACAGATATGAAAATGACATACATAGATCTACAAATCCAAGAAATTCAATGAATTCTAATATAATAAACTCAGAGATTCCTATAAAGACACATTATAATCAAAGTAGCTAAAGCCAAAGACAAGAAAGAATCTTAAAAGCAGCAAGGGAAAAAGAAGCAACTTATCAAGCACAAGAGATCCTCAGTAAGGTTAACAGCAAATTTCATCAGAAACCATGGAGGCAGGAAGGCAGTATGATGACATAAAATGTTGAAAGAAAAAAACTGTCAAGAAATAATTCTATATCTGGAAAATTTGTCCTTCAAAAATGAAGGAGAAATTAAAATATTCTAGGCAAACAAACAAACAAACAAACAAACCCTGAGGGTGTTTATTAACCTGCCCTATAGGAAATCCTAAAGGGAGTCCTTCAAATTCTAAAGAAAGGACACTAGATAGTAATCTGAAGCCAGATGAAGAAATACAAATTGACAGTAAAGGTAAATACATGGGCAATATAAAAGTCAATATCACTGTATTTTTTCTAACTCCAGTTTTTATTTTTCACACAAGTGCATAAAACTAAATATAAATCTATGTTTGGGGAATATAATATATAAAAGGGCCTTTATCCAAAGAAGATATAAAAATGCACAATAATCACAAGAAATGATACTAAACATCAATAGTTTTTAGGAAGATGCAAATCAAAACCACAATGAGATATCACTTCATACCTACTAAGATACCCATAATTAAAAAAAATAAAAAACAACAAGTGTTGGTGAGGATGTACAGAAATTGGAACACTTGTACATTGCCAGTGGGAATCTAACACACTAGGTCAGCTGTGGAAAAGAATTTGGCAGTTCTTCAGAGAGCTGAATATGGAATTACCATATGGCCCATGGTTCTTGGCAATTTCATGACAGTGTTCTGAGACCTTCACATTTTGGAACTCATTTCTGCTTAATGATATAAATTATCTATTACTTTAAAGTAATATATGTTTATTTTCTTTTAGTAACAAGTTTCTGATTTTTCCTATATTTGGCAAATCTATAAAGAAAAGTCAAATCCCATGGAGTTGAAATGAAGGAATAGCCAGATACTAAGAATCATCTGTAAGTGATCAGGTGGTGAAGCCTGGGCTGTAAAGGTCTATGAACAGACATTCATAGTCTGTTATTCCATTGGACCTTTTCCTCTCCATCATAAAGACTAATTTAAGCCATTATCATCTCATGCCTGGAATGTTGCCAACATACTTCTGTTCTCCCTACCGTCTGGTTCACCTTCCTCCATTCTATCTTTAATATTGCATCAAAAAGTATCTTTCTGAAAAATAACTCTGATCATGTCACTTCCTTGCATCATACCTATTCATATCTCTCCTGAAATAAGACTAACACTCAGTGTTTTAGCATGACAGTAAAAGCCTTCTACGACCTGATCCATCACAGAATTATCTACATAGTTGGTGCTTAGTAAATGAAAACTTACTCAATGGATGATCAGTGGTTTCTACCAAGGAAATTAAAAGAAAAAGCAAGCATAACGGTGGGAATAAATTCCTTTACTTCATACATATTTTCTGAGCATCATCTCTGTGAAGGAGATTGAGAGCGGAAAACAGAAGATTATCAAACCTCAAATATGTGCTTTTTCTGCCATATCTCTTGCCCCAACCTTTAGGAATCTGAGAATCTAGCAGGGAACACAAGGCTTGTACAAAAACTGCCAAGTGCTTGGGACTTGATAAATGTGCTAAGGCAATTCAGTAGGAGAAGATTCCATTTTCACCATGGGGACTCAGAGAAGGCTACAGATATTTGATCTGGGCCTTGATGAAGGAGTACGGCAGGTGGGAAGAGACAGATCTCCAGACCCTGGGGCATCTCAGGCATGTGAATTTCAGGGAAGAGGCACATGTTGTCACGCTGCTTGACTCTAGTGCAGGGCATGTGAGACGTAGCAACGAGCATGAGCAGTACATTGGAACATTAGTATGGCTGGCTCTGGAGGGTTTAATTGCTAGTAAGAGAAATTATAAGTGGAGCTTTCGCGATGAATACCCTTGAATCCCCAGCTAATTTTCCGCAAAGCCTGAACCCTGGCTGCTTTCCCTCCTAACCTGCCCTCCCTACCTGTAATTCATTCAGACTCACTCTCTGCTCCTGCAACCCAGCAGGACCCTGTGGGGCTCCTGAGCACAAAAGCCTTTCTGTGTCCCCCACTTCTTGATTACAGGAAATAGGTTTCATTCATCCTCCAGGACCTTCCATGAGTTCCAATGAGCAGGTTCAAACAGTTGCTACTTAGGGAAGGGAGGGGGATGCAGAGATGAGAGGAACAGTCAAAAGAAACAATAGTGCAGCCTTGGGGCAGGGCCCTGGTTCGCTCAAGGGATATACATAACAATATCTTTAAGCTGTTTTGCAGATACAGAAACCCCCACCAGGTGGGAGAAGTTAACTGTATGCTGCCCACAAGCACGTAGACCTTAGGCCACCAGTTGGAACCAGAAGGTTGATGATGCTGACTCCCACTTACCTCACCACCAACCAGTCAGAAGAATGTCCACGAGCTGATCACGCCCTCTTCGAACCATTACTATAAAACTCTTCACTACCCCCTCCAAGTTGGGACATCTTCAGTTTTGAGGGCATTAGCCTGTTGTGGCCTCCTTTGCCTGGCAAAGCAATAAAGCTATTCTTTTCTACTTCACCCAAAACTCCATCTCTGAGATTTAATTCCATGTTGTGGAACAGAGGCCGGATTCAGCTTCACTCCCTCTCCATGCTTCTGCCCTCCAACCCCATGACAGCAGGCTTTAGTCAGCTTTTTGTTACCAGAGGAAACTGATTTCCAAAACCATTCTTCATGTTGCTTTATACTTCCCTAAGCCTGGGTTTTCTCCCCAGCAGGCTAGGAAACAGAAAAAAGGAACACCAGCCTAAAAAAAGATCTGCATTCTAATCATGGCTCTTGTACATACGTGACCCTGGGCAGATTACTTAACGTTTCTGAGCCATCTGTAAAATGGTGGTAACAATTCTTATCTTAAAGAGATGCCATGAGGGTAACATAAAATGTTTAAGGCTTTAGTTCTTAGATGTTTCACAGAGTGTTAGTTGTCCTCCCACTGCAGCCTCCAGGATCAATCAGGTCAAATTTTGGGGCTTTACTTCCCCCCCTCGCTTCAGCCCTCAATTAGGGCACCTTAATGAATTCTCTGCTGCGATCATTACTACTTCACCTGGTTTCTTTCTCAGAGCCCAAAAGACAGAATTATATGGCAAGGCTTAAAGCCTCCTTTTAAAACTTAAACTAGGCTCACTGGGGAGGCTAAAAGCTAAAGATTTGACCTGTTCTGGCATTTGAGCTGATTTGTATTAGAACTGCCTTTGTAACAACTGGAGGGGAAAGAAGAATGCTCTAATCAGTCTAAGTCTGGAGAAGAAGTCATTGCAAATTCATGGAGACAAAAACAGGTGTGTGAAATGGTGTGTAAAGGAGCTCGCAACGATCTCCCAGGACATGGTTTCTGATTGGGAGCCCTCATGCTAGAAAAAAGATTAGGAGTATCTTGGCAAGCTTGTGTCACAGGAAGTGCAATATTTATTCAGCACACAGATAGCCAGTGGATGCACTGACAATTGCAATTCAGGCTCTCTGATTAGATTTTGGCTGGAGTGTTATTTAGAGACTTAATCATATAATGCCCAATGGCACCACGTTCGCATGTGGATCTGATTGAAATCTTTGCTCCCACTGGTTTCAGGGTGCAGATAACTGAGGGTGGCCGGAAGAAGAGCATCCGCTTACTTGAATCAGGAAAAGTTGACAACTCCCGGCTTCCGAGAGTTCCAAACTACAGAGCATATCCCTGCATCCAAGTGTAGGAAAGCTCTTGGACCCCGACTATCTCATCATTCTTTATAGCAACTGGGGCTGGATTTGCCTGAGCCTAAGATGATACCACACTCTCCTACCAAGATTTGTTCAGTTACCTTTGAATCCAACTATTTCATAGACTCAGACTATTAGAGATGAAGGAATGAGTCTAATTATCCCATTTCAGAGATGAGGAAAATGAGACCCAAAGAGGGTGTAGCTTACCAGGATCACAGAGATAGTTATAAAAAAAACAGTGTGAGAAGATAGGTCTCCTGATTCCCAGTGTTACTGTTTTAATGGTATTTACCAAAATATAGTAGATAATAATGTTAAATTTATTTATTTTTCTTCCTTCAAAACAGACAGTAGGACTATTTGCCTATTTTCTCTAAAGTGTTAAGCTATGTGTGCAGAAGCTATATTGTCATTTTCTAAATGTTGCCTGTACTTTAAAATTTCAATCCCTTCATAGTCAGTTGGTACCATGTCCTTTATAGCTTAACTTCAATAGAGTTAATAAGAAAAAAAGGACATGAGAGGGCTTTGATATTTACTGAGGAAATAAGCATAGGACTCTTACAAACACACCTTAACTCATAAAATGGTTAAGAAGAGACCTAGAAATATGACTAAAGTCCAAGCATAATAAAATATATAAAAAATCCACTTTAATTATTTTTCAAGCAATTAGAATTTAAAGTATTTGGTTACATCCCTAATCTTCTATTTCCATACTATATTCAAAACTTTCAAAAATTGAGGGGCTCTTATGGGTCTATTTTAATGAATCTTTGGCCAGATAACTCTGAAATCCTTCCTTGTACTTTCAGCAAAATGCTTCTGACTTGCCCAAGCTTATTTTTTCTCAAATTATTTTTAGTATAGTCAAAGAAAAATCCAATAGTTTTGAATATGCTTAGGTATGAAGAACTTTAGGTATTAAAATTCCCAGGTGGCTTCAGAGGTGGCTAAAAGATTGGCAGCAGGGTGAGGGGGATAGAGGGCAGTAGCATTATCATCTTCCTTGACACGTGACTCCTGTGTGTTGAGCATGTGTCTGTGTGTCTCATTAGCTAACTGTCTATTTAACTTCTCTCTGTCTACTTCACTATTATATCTCTATCTAACAAGAAACTGTGAACAGAGAAAGAAGAAGTGGCCAACTTCCCGTAGTCTGGTCTATCCACGGTTCCAAGGAAGAAAATTCCGAAATACCAGACACCTGCCCTTGTTGTGAACGCAATATAGTGACTACTTTTAGACCACTGATTGCCAGCTGCTGTGCTCCTGGCTCAATTGCTTCCACAAGACAAGCTGTTGAGGCAGATATTAATGTGTATTTCAAACCAGCTGGATATATAAGACAATTGTCCTGTTTATGAGCAGTCCTGGTCTTATAGTGTTCTCACCCTTCCATCTTGCCCCACCCATTATGAGAAACAAAAACTGCTCCATAGTGGTTCAGCTTTTCCAAAGACGTAATGTCATACTTGCTTACATATCCCCTTCTAATGTTGCTACATCAGAACTGGAAGCTTATTTCTCCTGGATTTTAGCACATGGCAATTAGAAATCAACATACTTTGTAGTTCTGTGAGGCATATTTTTGCTTAAAAAATAACTTTCATAACTTTTGTATAAGTATGCTTCACGTCTTCCATGGTGTCTGGCAAGTGGTTATGTGCTCATTCATTGAATGAAGACCTGCTATGGGCTCACATTTCCATTTGCTAAGTTGAGGCCATTATAGCAGAATTCAATAACTTTCCTCTAAGAAAATTATACTGTTTTGCAACTTCTGATTAAATAACACAGCTTTGTCTTTCCATTATGTGTTCTTTCTGTACATTTTCACATAGTGACTTTTAAGTCATTATCTCCAGCCAAAACTTGTCTTCATCTGATGACTGTGTGTCAAGTTGCCTGCTATACATCTCCGCCTAAAGGACCCAAGGTATCCCCAAACTAATATATCCAAAGGTGAACCTGTCACCTTATACCTTCTCCCTCTCCGTTATACACACATACAAATACACACACCCTCAACTGATCCACCTCCAGCGCTTTCCATCTCAGAGTATGCCACCATAATCCATCTAGCCAAACAAGCTGGAAAGCAGCAAGCTTGCATCGTCTCTTTCTCGCTCTCAAAATCTAGTGAAGCCTTTTCTCTCATTGGCTCCAGTCTCTATTCCTCCAGGACAGAGTTTGACTCCTCCTTAAGTTGATGCCCACCTCTTGAGACATTTCCCTTTTAAATGAATTTCATTTTCTTGAGCACATTATATTCTAGCACATCTCTCTTCCCTTCCATAAATGTTTTCTCTCCACCTCCAAAGTGTTGCCTTATGAACTTAGGTCGTTAAAATTGAACTCAAATGTCACGTTCTCTATGAGACATTTCATCTTCAGTTTGCCTGTGTTTCTTGCAAGTGTCTCTCTTGTAGCATTTCATGCACTGTACAGCAATGACTCATTAATCTTTCTTCCTCTTGCATGCATTGCAAGAGGTGGTATGATGCGCCTTTCTTTTCCATTTCCCCAGCGGCAAGCATGTTAATAATAGGTATTCAGTAAATATTTACACATAATCAATTGAAAAAATGATTTAAGGTAAGAACAAAGCCCTTGGAAGAACAGGTCTAGTGGGTGGTCACTGGGGCAAAGAATATGAAACCATCTTCTTAGGATGACAGCTCAGACAGACTGGAGGGCAGAGGTGATCGGAAAAAATATCCTCCAGAGGATCACTCAGTCCTGCAGTCACCTAATAAGTGGGAGGTCTGTCATACTTAAATGAGAGTCGGCTCCATGATTTTATTAAAGAAAGAAAAGGTATTTGACACCAAAATGTGGACTAAAATACTGGTAGGTAATTAACACATTGTATCAGGTATGTGTTTAACCCATCACATGAAGGGATGGTTTGAAGACAAGCATGCCTTTGCTCCAGGGCATCTGGTTAAAAAGCTAAATCATGGATTCCCCAATGGCCTCTTTCCTCTTAACATACCATCATAGTGATATTCATGAATTAATATAAATTCTCTAAAATGTATCTCTATCTTAAAATGTTTCACTTTATTTCCCTTAAGTGTAATGTGTAATTCTTTCAAGTTTCAAAGCTGTGGGTTAGGAAGAGTGCCTACTAGTTCTATTATTCTGGGATTGGGTGAACTAGTTACCATTCACCTCATCCATATAATTATAATTTTATGACTTACATCATATGGCCTTTCCAATTAAATGCCGGGCCAGTAGCTTCTCAATTTTATCCCTGAGTACCTTCCTAATTCTTGGGTGGATACTAGCTCACCTCATCTAGTAATATTTCTATAATTTTTTTATTAGTTAGATCCAGAATACCTGGAATGCTACCTTCAGGTGGACTAGTAGTATTTTTTTAAAAATGAGGGTGAAAATCTGACATAATAAAGATGGGAGTCATTCATTTAATCCCTGCTTGTTCTTTTATTATCCTTGAGCAGTTTTTTGTTGTTATTTTTTGTTTGTTTAAATTATGGCTTCATGTGTTCTATAATTTTTGTTTTCATCTCATGAATAGGTTGTTTAAATGGCCTGCATTTTTGAAGGAAGAAATTGAGGCAAAGGGAATAAGGATGTTTAATAAGGATAGAATGTTGAGTCCGTGACTTTGCTATTTTATTCCTACCGTGTGCAAGAAACTGTGCAAAATTTTGGATATGAAGTGGTAAACAAATAGACATGGGCCCTTCCCTCTTGAAAAAAAACCACAATAGTAAAAATGCATATAAGTATGTAACTGTTAATTATAATAAGTGTAATGAAAAAGCAGGGTAATTCTTCACACCAAAGAATTAAGTGTATCTGCTTGAGACTAGGTAATCCAGAAAAGCCTCTTTGAAGAAATGACATGAATTTGGAGATATGCATTGGAATGACAAAGGAAAAAAATAGGAAGGAAGGTTTTCCAGTCAGGGAACCCCATGGAAAAAGACCATGGACTGGGACAATTCTTGATCCAGCCAAGTTACAGAGAAGAATTCAATATGGGTAAAGCCTCATGACAGAAGAAGGAAGAGGCATGAAATGAGATGAGATAAAATTAAAAAGGTAGGTTGCAGCCAGAAATGCTTTTTAAGGCATCTTATAAGTGCAATGAAATGCTCATGAAGGATTTAAACATGAGAATGGCATGATTAAATCTATGTTTGAAAAGATCAGTTCAGATGCTGTATAGACTGGTGGGTTGGTAAGTAAGGGTAGAGAAAAAAAAAAGACTAGTGAAGTAACTAGGAAATAAATGAGAGTAGCCTGGACAAGAAATGCTATAGGAGTGATGATGATGAGGCAAATTACTCAGCTGTATAAAATGGATAATAAAAGTACCCACCTCATTAGATCAAAAAGATCATATGAAATTGTGCCTTTAAAAGCTCAAAGCAAAACAAAACAAAACAAAACAAAAAAAGGGGCTTCCCTGGTGGCGCAGTGGTTGGGAGTCCGCCTGCCGATGCAGGAGACGCGGGTTCATGCCCCGGTCCGAGAGGATCCCACATGCCGCGGAGCGGCTGGGCCCGTGAGCCATGGCCGCTGAGCCTGCGCGTCCGGAGCCTGTGCTCCGCAACGGCAGAGGCCACAACAGTGAGAGGCCCGCGTACCACAAAAAAAAAAAAAAAAAACAAACAAAAACAAACAAACAAAAAAGCTCAAAGGACAGTTCTGGCACACAGAAAACTTAACGCATGTTTATTACTATCACTACAGCTATTATGGCTACTACTCCTATTTGGAGTTACTTGGTTTGGTTTTAGGGTGGTGTTTGGATGGCAGTGAGGGAGAGAAGTTAGTTTGGTGTATTATAATTTATTGGTTTAGAAGGAAATTTGATAGGCAGAATCATGGTGTTCTGTCTTAGGGCGTGGTATTTAGAATGATGATAGGTGATGTTTAATGGGTATTGAAGAGGAGAAACAGTTGGCTTTTAAAAAAATCTAATGATTAACTGACTCAAGGACTAATGGAGCCTCACTATCTTTTTTTCTTTACCTCTCTTCGCTCCAAGAAGTTTCTTCAGTATTTCTAAGCCTTGAAGCCTCATTCTCCAAGCCTAGTACAAATATCATGATAATTCTCTACTGATGTTAGTACCATCCCTTTCATGGAAATTGTCCTACGATCTCTTGGGATGTCAGAGCTAAAAGGCAACTTGGGAGTAATTTGTCTTAATTCTGTTGGTTACAAATGTAGAGGCAGACTCTGAGAGAGGGAAATGCTGTCACTCTTCAGAGGAACCAGATCGCGTGTTACAAATACCACGGACTGGGTATCAGAGGGAATTAAGTTCAAGCTCTGTATCTGTCATTGCCACGTTGAAACAAATTGCTTAACCTTCTGAAGCTCGAGTTCCTCACTGTAAAGTAAGATCCTAATAACTGTCCTGCCTCGCTAAAGAATGGCCATGAAGGTCTTCCCTGGTGGCGCACTGGTTGAGAGTCCGCCTGCCGGTGCAGGGGACGTGGGTTGTGCCCCGGTCCGGGAAAATCCCACATGCCGCGGAGCGGCTGGGCCCGTGAGCCACGGCCGCTGAGCCCGTGAGCCATGGCCGCTGAGCCTGCGCGTCCGGAGCCTGTGCTCCGCAACGGCAGAGGCCACAACAGTGAGAGGCCCGCGTATCGCAAAAAAAAAAAAAAAAAAAGGCCATGAAGAATGAATAAAATAATGCACATAAAATCATTTCATGAACCACAAAGTGCATTTGTTATCAATCCTTTGCTATGTTTACAATCACCAAACAGATGGGTGTACTGATTCAATTGTTTGCCTGGAGGTAGTTAGCGTAGCTTGTGGCTAATGGAGCTCAAAAACTCCTGAGGTAAATTTATTGGGAGGCTATGTTCTAAGTCCATGTGTAACTTACATAAGTAAGCTGAAAAACTTCAAGTACGTATTTCATTGATTCTTAAGATGTTTAAACCTCAGTATCACCTTGGACTATATACTATCATTATTTACATTTTACTATTTAAAAAATAGGCCCAGTTTAAGTAACCAGAGTGATTAGTATAACAAATATAAGGTCACAGAGACACTAGGCAGCAGAGTCTGATTTTAAACCTCGATCTGCCTTGTTCAGAAAGCCATAAAATTTTAACTACTAATAGGGAGGCTATACCACAATCACAGGATAAATTGACATTGTTTCTGCAGAAAAGAGTCCTTAAATTGACCAAACTTGATTAGGAATCCAAAGGCACATTTTTGTTCTCCAGCATGTGTTGAAATGAGGCTGATGCAATATTGCAGCTGAGCAACTGGGTGTAAAAATCACTGGTAAAAACACACGGCCGATGGCAATTAATTACCACAGGGCCCTGCTCTATTACGCAGCGAAAGACTGACAAAGAAACTGCGATAAGACTGAACCAGGAAACGACAACATACATGGGAAACTGCCCTCTGCTGGTCCAGGCAGTGCCCTGTCCTTGTTAAACAGGGACGTTATTCAAAGATGCAAATGAGATATTTTGAGCACTTTTATATTTATGACTTTATTACTCTGAGATGGTTGGGAGTTTTAATTTTGTGGTTAGCCCATCTTCTGTTTCTTTATTAAAACCTTAGTTCTGATTAATCAAAAATGCTCTTTATAGTCAGGTCACATAGATTCCATAAAAAAGGATACATTAGTTCACCCTGGATTTGGTGTGAGATTTATCTTTTAAAGATGTACCCTGATTTATATGTGTGCTCACAAGTGTGGCAGTGAATTAAAATATGACAGTAAGTGGGAAAGTTTCATGGCTTTCTGAATGTGGTCATAAATAAGGAATTTCATGACCAAGTTGCTCTGTGTAATAGCCATGTCTCTCCTCACCCATGGGCGTATTAGGGTCACTCTATTGGTGGAAACCGTGGTATACCAGCATTGGGCTTGCATAACCTCACAAAATTGGCATCACAAATCCACAAACCAATCAGTTGCCACAGCTTTTTATATACACACGGCACTAAAGCATGTGAATTCTTTGAAGCAACAGAAATGATGGCTGTCTTTCCACTATCATCCAGAAGTTTGTTGACTGGCAGTGACCAAGAGAGCCAGCTTTGAGTTTCTTTCTATGGAACTTCAGAAAGCAGCAGGCACAGGACCTGGATATAAGATTCAGAGACAGGGTAGCACAGCATTGAGCTGTTCTATAGAGAGAATTGGAGAGAATATCTAAAGGGGATGCAAGTGGTGTTCTGAGATATATATATATATATATATATATATATACACACACACACACACACATATATGTATATATATAAATATATATGTATATATATATAAATATATCATATATATATTCAAAGTGCACTTTGGATTCTATTGTACCTTCAAATATTACTTATTAAACACCCACATGACAATCTCTTAGAGTTTGGACACGCTACTTTAATACACAAGTCTCTTTTATGGCACCTTCTAATATTCACCCCCAAAATCTAATATTATTTCAGACATACACACAGTGAAATGTAATTTAACATCTAGAATTATGAAAGAGATGAGACAGCCAACGTCAAAAGAGTGCTATTTACACTGAATATGAGAATTTCTTTATGAGATAAGCTTCACTGTCAAGATGCCAGAAGGCTCTCTTAAGGAAGAGACTTCTGTAATTACAGAAAACAGCAAAGCAGAGGAAACTAACATTTCTCAGGAACTGTGTCTCTGTTTACCATGTATCTCTGGGCAATTTCTTGACCTGTCTGAGCCTTAAGGTGTTATGGGCATAACACCTATCTCACTGGATTCTTTTGAGAATTAAACTTCATATGTAATATGCCTAGCACATAGTAGACATCACAAAATGTTAGTTCAACTCTCCTTCTTGAGCAAACTTAGCTGGCACTATTACTCCGAGCAGTTTGGTCTGACTTCCCCCCACACACACCCCGCCCCAACTTTTGCATGCATACCAAAGGCAACATAATTATACATTTTTGGTGATTAGAAATCTCTTTAGTTTTGTGTCAATTTTAGCCAAGTTTTGTGTTTCCCTGTGACGAAGCAAGGGAAAGCAGTTGCTGGCCAAGGACCTGTAAGAGTATGATTTGTGATGCTGAGCCATGGAATCCAAGCCGTGTGAGTGAACCTATGAGCAGTCCTGTGGAAAGTGGAGCAGTGAAAGGAGTGGTAGTGATGAAGTTAAAGAGGCGTTTAAAGGAAGCGCTGCAGCAAGGGAGCTAGAAGGCGGGGGTTTTAGGGCAGAGACTCTAGTTTAGAAGGATATGATCACAGGCTCTCTGGCTGAGATAGGCTGAAAAAGGAGGATATTGCTGATGGTCCTGCAACAAAGTTCCAGATTTCTAGAATGACTGTGCATCTGTACTTGGAATTCATTCTGATGAGGATAATGGTTAGGACTGAGAGGAAGCTGTGAGCTATGTGATCATGTGTAAAAAAAAATGAGAAGGAACAATCAGGTGATTGATTCAGATGTGTCACTCTCTTCATCTGTTCATACCTAACAGATGAAGAGACTGACACAGTCAGAGATGTGAGCCACAAAGAAGCAAAGCTATTTATGAGGTAGGAAGAGGGATGCTTTAGAAGCGGCATAGGAAAGTCACAAATCACCTCTCTGCTGTCTTTTTCTTCAAAAGTTTTTGGAATACCTTTTCCACCTGCCTAAAATTCTACTCTTCCTTCAAGCGCAAATCAAATCCCCATTTCTCTTAGAGTCTTCCTTCTCTTCTCTAGCCTACTCTGGTTTCACTTTCCTGACTCTTTTAGATGTTTATTTTCTGTAACACCTGTTTTGCAACTGGATGGTATAAAGCTCATATAAAGCTTAGTTCCTGTCTGGGTCATTCCCATTTAATTTTGTCTCCCCAAATAGACTGCCAGCTTCATGATGATGACAATCTTAGTTTCCTGTCCATTTATATCTCACAGTTCTTAGCACAGTTTAAAGCATATTTGTGAGATCACAAATACAATACAATTACATTACCAAACTGTTTTTCTTAGGAAAGACCACCTTTAATTTTGAATGTGATCCGCGTGACCCACACTACTAGTTTGCAGTATAAAGTATAAAGATGATACAGTTAACCATCTGAGGCCCTACTCTTCTAAAGTTGTAGACAATTCAAGAGCTGTGATATCTTCTTCTTGCATCTTAAGTTGCCCTCCACAATTTGTCCTAAAACCCAGCAAAGCAAAACCTCAGTTGGCCAAATTTGAAAAAAAAAAATTAAACCCTTTGATTTTCTTCAGTTGTAAAATCTAAAATTCTGGAACCAACCTTGATATTCCGATTCTAAAGGAAAGGGCGATAAAAGTCTAATAAACCAAATGATACAATATGAGGTCTTTCTTCTCCTCTCTTGTTTCTTAAGGGAATCTTAGATGACTAAAGATAACTATACTGGCATATGTAAAACAAGTTTTTCTTTGTTTAACATAAAGCAAGGAATGCTCCTAGAACACAGCATGCAATGGGAACAGCAGCTGATTCCCCTCTGGCTTTCTCTCCTTCCCAAGTACCCTTCCTATTACTCTTTGTATCTGATAAGATTTTTGTTCAAGGAAATGTACATAAAAAGCCTCGTCTTCAAATGTTGCATTGTGTGTGAAACTACATTTAAAATACCCTTTCATTAGCATTTGAAAATCATTCTCTGTAATCCATCATATCAACAGGCTAAACGTGATTATATCAATAAATGCTGAGAAAGCATTTGACAAAATCCAACACTCATTCACGATAAAAACTCTCAGCAAACTAGGAATAGAGGGAGACTTCCTTAAATTGATAAGGAATATATACAAAACCCTACAGGTAATATACTTAATGACAAGGAATTAGATGCTATACCCCTAAGATCAGGAGCAAGACAAGGATGTACTCTCTAATGAGTGCTATTCAACATCATGCTGAAAGTCCTAACTAGTACAGTAAGAAAAGACAGGAAAGGAAAAGCATAAAGATTGGGAAGGAAGAAATAAAACTTTCCTTGTTCACAGATGGCATAATTTCCCATGTAGAAAATCCCAAAGAAAAAGAAAAATGCTCCGGAAACTAATATGTGATTATAGCAAGTTTGCAGGATACATGTTACTATACAAACATCAATTGCTTTCCTATATGCCAGCAATGAACAATTGGAATTTGGAAGTAAAAACACAATACCATTTATATCAGTACCAAAAATTAAATACTTAAGTATAAATCTAACAAAATATGTACAGGATCTATATGACGAAAACAATAATACTCTAAATTTTACAAATCAAAGGAGATCTAAATAAATGCAGAGATAGTCCATGTTCATAGATAGGAAGACTCAATATTGTTAAGATGTCAGTTCCTCCCAACTTGGTCTATAAATACAACTCAATCCCAATCAAAATCCCAGCAAATTATTTGGTGGATATTGCCAAACTTATTCTCAAGTTTATATTTAAAGGCAAAAGACTAAGAGTAGCCAATAAAATACTGAAGAACAAAGTCAAAGGACTAATGTTATTCAATTCCAAGACTTACTGAAGCTATAGTAATCAAGGCAGTGTCACAATGGTGAAAGAGCAGTCAAATAGATCAATGGAACAGAATAGACAGCCCAGAAATAGACACACAGAAATATAATCACCTGATCTTTGACAAAGACGCAAAGGCAATTCAACAGAGAAAGGATAGTTTTTCACCAAATACTGCTGGAACAACTGAACATCCGCATGCAAGTAAACGAATCTAGACACAAAACTTACACGTTTTACAAAAATTAACTCCAACTTGATCATAGACCTAAATGTAAAACACAAACCTTTTAGAAGATAACATAAGAGAATATCTGGGTGACCTTGGGATAGGCAATGAGTTTTTAAATACAACACCAAAACATAATCCATGAGAGAAACAACTGATAAGTTGGACTTCATTAAAATTAAAAAATTCTACTTTACACAAAACTCACCTCAGGGAAACAAAAGACAAACCATAGAGTGGTAAAAAAATTTACAAGACACATACTGATAAAAGACCTAACCAAACTCAACAATGAGAATACAAACCACCCAATAAAAAATGGGCAAAAAATCTGTACACCTCACCAAGGAAGATATACAGATGGAAAATAAGCATATGAAAAGATTCTAGACACAATATGTCATTAGGGAATTGCAAATTAAAACCACGAGATACCACTATATACGTATTAGACTGGTGGAAATTCAAAACTGACAACACCAAATGTTGTAAAGGATGTAGAACGACAGGAACTGTAATTCATTGCCAACGGGAATATGAAATGGCACAGTCATTGTGGAAGTCATTTTGGCAGTTTTTACAAAGCTACACGTGGGCTTACTACATGATCTAGTAATCATTCTCCTAGGTATTGCCCGTATGAATTGAAAACTTACGTCCACACCAAAACCTTACCTGAATATTTATAGCAGTTTCATTCATGATTGCCAAGAACTAGAAGCAACAAAGATGTCCTTCACTAGCTGAATTCATAAACAAAATGAGGTGCATCCGCACAATGTGATATTATTTAACAATAAAAATAAATGAGCAGGACTTCCCTGGTGGTCCAGTGGTAAAGAATCTGCCTTACAATGCAGGGGACTCGGGTTCGATCCCTGGTCAGGGAACTAAGATCCCACATGCCGCGGGGCAACTAAGCCTGCCTGCTGCAGCTCCTGAGCTCGCACATCTCAACCAGAGAGCCTGTGAGCCACAACTGCAAAGCCCACGTGCCCTGGAGCCTGGGCACCACAGCTAGAGAAGAGAAAACCCACCGCCACAACCAGAAAGAAGCCCGCATGCCACAATGAAGAGACGGCGTGCCGCAACTAAGACCTGACACAGCCAACAGAAATGAGCTATCAACCCATGAAATCTTAAATCTTAAATGCATATTACTAAATGAAAGAAGGCAGTCTGAAAATGTTGCATTCTGTATAATTCTAACTATAAGACATTCTGGAAAAGATAAACTATAGAGATATGAAAGATCAGTGGTCACCAAGGGTTGGGTGGGTCCAGGAGAGATGTATAGGCAGAGCACAGATTTTTAGGGCAGTAAAACCTCTGTATGATACTGTACTAGTGAATGTGTGACATTATGTATTTGTCAAAACCCATAGAAATAAACAACACAAAAAATGAATTTTAATGTAAAGTATGGATTTTAGTTAATAATAATGTATTATTATTGGTTCATCAATTGTAACAAATGTAATGCACTAATGGAGATGACAGTAATAGGGAAAACCGGGGGAGTAAGTAATTGGGAGAGAGAGTATATGGGAACTCTGTACTGCCTGCTCAATTTTTCTGTAAACCTAATATTTTTTAAAAAGTCTTATCTCAAGTGATATTCTGAAAATCTCTGGCAAATAAGGTTCATGGTATCATACTACAGATGGCAGTACTGAACTGAAGCTCAAATATTATTCAGTAATTGAAGAAGGAAGTGAACTTCCAACTGGTACTAAAGTACCCATTTGAGCTATAATGTCTCAGAGAGGGTCATCCAATAAAGGAAGAAAGCCTAGTGGTATATGGACAAGCACATTCTGGGATTCTAGAACTGTTCTGTCCAATACGGTAACTACTAGTCACATCTTTATGGCCTGTCCTAGGTTGGTACCAGATTACAGATGTTAGAGAGATCTCTTCGGAATATAGTTGTGAGGAAGAAGCTTACGAAAAGAGACACAAGAACATAGATGAAAGACACTAGCTACAAAGTTTTGAAAGATTAAGTGCATTTATAACTTTCCCATTAGCAATTTCTATTATCCCTCTAACTGCAGCATTTCTGAGTTTTGAAAATAACTTGAATTATATTCTGCCATGGTACTTGTAAAAGATGCATATTTCTGAGTCCTAGATGAAGACCAACAGAGTTTCATTTTCTGGGAGCAGATTCTAGGAACCTGTTGTCTTAAGTTCCTCAAGTGATTCGTACATACAATTTAAAAATGTCACCTTTAGCTGGAGAAAAAAATTTTAAAACTGTACATTTGTTTTCAAGGTCATTTTGGTGATGGGAGGGTGCCCATACACCAAATGGTGTAACAGACGATAATAGCCTTAATGAGATAATTCCTGGATCCCTAAGACCTGCCATAGTCAAAGGGAATGTTCCTGTTTGTGGTTGAGGGAATGAGTGTGCATTTATGAAAAAAAAATGAAGTGAAAAGGGGCAAAAGCCTTTGGAACTATATGATAATACGTTCCATTGGGTTACCCAACATTTCTTTATAATGTGTTATTTTTCACATTGACGTCTACACTTAGCATAATGTAGAGGGGAAAAAACTTTTAATTACTGTTCTGTCTCTTCAAATTCAGGTAATAATGGCCCAATCATTTAACCTCACTAAATGTCAACTACAAATATAAAATCAGTATGAAATGAGCTTCCGTGCCTCACTGGGTTAGACTATTGAGTTCAGGTAAGGTAACTGGTGAAATACCATATTAGGAAGTTGCAGAGAGACACCTGAACAAAAGCCTTCATGATAGTTTCAGTGCCAAAATGATGCCTTGGGTTGGGAAAAGGCAGAGAGCGGCAGGATTTGAAAAAGGATGAAGAGTAAATTTTCAGCTTTCCCTACACCCTTTCATACTGGCATCTATCGCTTTGTTGGTGACTTATGTAATAGCCAAATTACAGGCAATCCAATTATGTGTCTAATTACCTCAGACTTAATGCAATCAAATCAAATCATCTGCTTCCATTCCTAATTATCATTTGTTTCTAAGGGAATAACTCTACTGTGTCACGATGCCTTCAGTACAGTGGGGTAACTGAAGCCTGGAGAAGGCATCCTACAAAGTTGCTTTTCTTTCCACTCTTTCCATGGGTCTGGAGCTCTCTAAGAAGAATTCAAGAGAAAGCATCTATTCAGCACTTCTCACTCGCAAAAAAAATGTGAATTTCATCTAAATGACCCATGAAGCTGTTTTACATTAACTGCTCTCTCGTGTAGAATCTTTTGGAGGATCCATTATGGGACCATTACATAGCAATTATTTCTAGTCAGGTGTAAATAATAACCTCTTGTCTACTTTAAGGAGCTATTATGAACCTCATTTAATCCCCCTCACCAACTTCAGATGTCACCCCAGCCCTTCAACATGCGTGTTACCTGAAGAGTTAGGGCCTCAACCCCTGGATACCTTGTATTGATAAAATCTTAGAGGACCCAGGACTGTCTTTGGAGGAGGAAAGAAATGGTGTTCTTAGATAGGAACCTGCTAGACTTCGCTTGCTCATTGGGGGTCAGGTGACATTCTCAAATATTTTTCATAGGTACTAGCATCTATCTTCCTGGGGACTCATGGTTGATATTGAATATTTTCCATGGCACTTTTTCTCACTGGGATAAGGTGTGTCCTCAGAATCCTCAAGACTGTACTCTATTCAGCCACTAACAGCCAATCAAAATCGGCATGAGGTGAAATCTTTTACTATTTTGAATTTTGGAATTCTCATAGGCTTTAGAATGAGGAAATTTTTTGCAAATAATGGTTTTGAGCATCTCTATAAGATGGGATGATAATACCGACAATACAAGGTTTTTGTGAGGAGCTGATGAGTGTGTGCAGGTGAGTGCATGCATGCATGCAGCCACACACACACACACACACACACACCCCATATGCCCACACAGAAACAGACTCACACATGTAGAACCACGTGTAGCAGTAGGCAGGCACTTGGATATTACTTCATTTTCACTATACACAGCAGCAGAACTATCTACCACCCATACGGTCATTGAGAAAGATTCAGAGGCCAGCCAATGGCCGAACTTGTCCTTTAAAAGTTTCTAACATACTCAATAAAATCAGGCCCTGGTGTCAGTCACTGTGATGATTACCAAAGATAATCTTACATTTTAAAATATTACCTATTCTATTCATGGATAAAGAAGCAACGCTAATGTTTAAATAAATGCCTCCTTGGTAAGTGACTCAGTTCTCAGGGCCTAAAGAAGAGGAAAAGTAACATAGTAGATAAAACCCAGGCTTTATAGAAGAGCCATTTATACAGCACCATGAGAAAATGAGAGCAATTCAGAATGTGGGAAATTCAAAGCAACTAGCCTGAATGCTTCAAAAAGTCAATATTGTGAGAAAAGAAAAAAGACGGAGAACTTGTTCTAAGGAGACATACAAGTCTCAGGTAATTTGTGAACCTTGACTGAATCTTGATCTTTAAAGAACAGCTATAAAATATACACTTTTGAGGGCAATTGGGAAAATCTGGGTATGTTCTAGATATTAGCTGATGTGATATAGTCTTAAATTCTTAGTTATAATCCTGGCGTCATCATTATATGTAGGAGAATACCCTCTTATTTAGAGGTGAAATGTCATTATGTCTGAAACACATTATTCAGCAAAATTACACAGAACAACTCCCCCTAGGTATATGGATGTTCACTGTATGATCCTTTCAACTTTCCTATGTATTTGAAATTTCTCAAAAATAACAAATGGAAAAAACTATATTGGAGTTATACTGCTCCAGTTTGAATGCTGGATTCACATCTTCTTATGTACATGGCCTTGGCCAAATGACTTCACCATTTTGTGCCCTGACTCATCATCTGTAAAGTAGAAATAATAATAGTGCTTTCCTCAATTAATTATAGTAAATGTCAGTGAGCTAACACATGTGTAGTTCTTAGAACAGTGCCTGACACACAGCAAGGACTCAGGAAATGTAAGCTCTTACCACAGCACGGAGAACTGCAGGATGTTCTGATCTAGAGTGGAGAAACAGACACATTGTGAATGCCATGGCTTCCCCTGTCTCCCTACCTGTCCACCCTGAATTCCAAGCAATTATGGCATCCACCACAAACAATCTACATTCTTCAAAATTTGCAAGTAATGCCTTAGTTAAATTCGATTCCAACTCTTCTCTTTATAAAAGTCCCTCCCTCATCCACATGAGACTGTTCAAATCTCAGCACCATGATTACTGATGTTGGCAACAATCTCCCCAGCTCCACACTGCCAGTTAGGTTGCCTGTTCCTGTACTGCTCTGGTTTTCTATGTCCTCTTTGCTTTTTACCCTTGGAGTTTTCCATTTCATTGAGAATTCTTACTGTAAGCCACTAAGTTTTGAGGTGATATGTTAGCAGCAATACATAACTAGAATACATATAAGATAATATGGAGTGTTTGATTCTCTCTCTCTCTCTGTATATATATAGATATAACATATAATAGATATACATACACATATATAATTAATGTATAATTAACTATATAATTAATATATACATACACATATATAATTAATGACAAAAATAAAGTGACAGAAATAATTAATATGGAATAAAGAATAATTAATGTGGAAGAAGCTAAGGGAGTGGATACTTTAGGAGGGGGGCTAGTAATTAGGAAGGGTCTTAGAGGGGCCTCTGAAGTATGGTAATATTCTCTTTCTACACCTGATGGATGACAACACAACTGCATTTATTTTTTGCCAATTCATTAGCGGTAAACTTATGATTTGTGTATGCTACACTAAAATAAAAATGTTAAAAGGAAAAAATGAAATAAAAAATCTATAGTGCCACTGATAAATTAGTGAGGCCAAAACACCTGCAAATGATTTAAATGATGACATAATTTAGAGTTGATCCAAGTCCAGAATTAATGAGATTATGGTGGAGGGTGATATCACTCAGTGATTCATAGCCATCCGCTTCCAGACTCTTGAGTGACAAGAAAAGGAAGTCTGCCGCTTCCCTAGTTGCAGGTACAGACAAGGAGGAACATTACCTACATTCTGTTTTACTCACTCTTTCACCTGCTCACAATTCCAGACTTTCACCAAGCACGAAAAAGCAGGTATCTATTGTATCTGTCTCCTTCCAGTAACTACCAAACTCCATTCAGGCAGCTCTTCAGTAGGTGAGTTAAAATTTTATGACTTTTCTAGCTAAATATCATTGGCATTTTTTATGTCTCTTTAACATAATATTTCATTGTTAACGTATAGTATTTGTTTTTTGCACTATAGAAGAAAAATATAATTCATATTTGATATTTTTCAGTGCATTTGTAACACCATGCAAAAGTGCACATTAATGACTTCATTTGTTATTGAATAATTAGGTAATTACTTTCTAAATATTTTATATTGTGCATGTATGTTTCACGAATTGTCAAATGAATGTGTTTAAGTGTTTTGGTGGTATCTGGGAAAAATTTTTAATAGTATTACAGTGCATTACTCTTTTTCTCACTTAAAATAATGAAATATAGTTTACTTTCAAAAATTTAACATGACATATTTTAGTAATGGATTTAGTTTGTATAACAATGGGGACCTCTGAATAAAAAATCTCCTGTAATCAGTAAGAAAGAGACTGTCTAACCAATAGAAAAATGGGAAATTTACGTATTCATAAATATGCAACTCACAAAAGGTATATTGGTAGACTGTGTTATAGGTAAGACAATGCAACCCTAAAATTCCTGCACCCTAATCTCCAGAAGCTGTAATATGTTACCTTACATGGCAAAAGGGACTTTGCAGATGCCTTGCCCAACGTCATGGGAAGTTTGCATCCATGACTATTCAATGCAAGGGTACAAAGTCCCAGCCCACTTGACCTAATTCAGAATAATTCTGAAAGGACATCACAGCTACAGAGCTTCCTACAGGTTGTGCTGAGGACTTTGTTAAGAGTACAATGGAAAATAACCTTTAAAATTGTATGAAAATAAATATATATATTTTTTAAAGTACATTACAGCTCATCTTCTACCTCTGTCCAAGCCTGCATCCTTTCCCTCCTCTCCACAGGTATTGAACTCAGGGGCATTCCTAAATCAACATCCTGTATGTTAACCTCTATCGCAGGATTTTCTTCCTGGGAAACCAAATCTGCAACAGCTGGCATGAGTGATGTGTGTGCATATGTGCACTGGAAAAGAAATCGAATGAAAGCCACATCTGTGTTGGTAGAGACAAGACCGAGGGGAACAGCAGTAGAAAACATTGAGGGTCTCTGTAGATTGAGAAAGAATAAACCTGAAATGAACCTGAGAGCCCAAGCACATCAGAGAGTGCTATCACAGAAAATGGCATAATGAGAACCTCTAAAAATGTACTCCCCAAATTATTAGAATCAACTTTTTCAGAACTCTGGAAATTGACCAAAGGTTTGCAGCAACGGGGGGAGCATTTATGCAAGAAAAAGAGCTGAATCTCAGTAAGAACAGTGATCTTTGCACCACTTTATCTGGTCACATCCTCCACTCCCCAGCTCAGCAGCAACCGTGCAAAAGCCTTACACTCTCAGTCGGGTTAACCATGAGGCTCTGCATTAGTGGGAAGTAAGGACTAATGAAGTTTCCAACTGCCATGCTGAAGCTGTGCCCCAACATGCGTATAGGACCTCTTGGCAAAGAGAAATACTTGTGAGTGCTACAGGTTTAAGGAAATCTCTCTCCAATCATTAGTTGAGCACTAAGCTAACCAAACACAGACTTCAGTGGCCATACCTGACAAATACAGATTTTAAAGAATTCGTTAATAAAAGGTGTTAAAGGTAACAACATCAACTACAGCAAGCAAGTATAACACCCTGGGGAGGAGGAATATCTGATGTTTAGAGTTGCAATTATGTTATTTAAATTTTCCATTTGCTTTGTTTTTGCAATAACAACAACAACAAAAATGAGACATGCAAGAAAATGAGAAAGTATTGCCCATAAACCAGACAAAAAAAAATCAATAAAACTTTCCCTATGGAAAGCCCAGACACTGCACTTATTAGACAAAGAGTTACTCGGGTATTTAGATATGTTCAAAGAGCTAAAGGAAATGATATTTAAAGAACTAATGAAAAGTATGAGAATGATGTCTCACCAAATAGAGAAAGCAGTGAAGTGAGAGAAATTAAAGGAGGAGGAGGAAAGGGAGAAGGGGAAGAAGGAGAAGAAGGAAAAGGGAACAAGGAGGAAGAAGAAGAAAAAAATAGAAATTCTGGAGTTGAAAAGAACAATAACTGAAAATAAGAGCTCACTAGAGGGACTTGTTATGAGTTAAATTTTTCCCTCCAAAAAAGACATGTGGTACTGGAATAAGGATAAACATATAAATCAATGCAATGGAAATAACAGCCCAGAAATAAACCCAAAGAATTATGCTAATTGATTTTCAACAATGGTGCCAAAAACCATTCAATGGGGAAAAAAATAGTCTTTTCAAAAATGAGACAACAGGATATACACATTCCAAAAAGATGAACACCAACCTCATGCCATACAAAAATTACTCAAAATGGATCAAAGACCAATATATAAGAAATAAGTCTCAAAAAATCTTAGAAGATATCATAGGGGTAAATATTTTTGACCTGAGATTAGGTGGGTATATCTTAAACCACAACTAACCAAAAGGCAAAAGAGACAAATTAGAATTCATAAAAATTAAAAACTTGTGTGTATCAAGGACACTATCAAGAAATTGAAGACAGTCCACATAATGAGAGAAAATATTTGCGGAATAAATAAAGAACTCTTACAATGCAACAGAAAGACAATCCAATTATAAAAATGGGCAAAGAATTCGAATAGACATTTCTCCAAAGAAGATATTCAAATATTTGGCCAGTCATCACATGATGAGATGCTCAACATGATTAGCCAGGAGAGAAACAGAATTCAAAACTGCAGTGAAATACACTTTCACACTCATTCTAGTGGCTATAATAAAAAGGTGAAGATCAAACGTTGAGGAGGATTTGGAGAAACTGAAACTTTCACACACTGATAGTGGGAATCTAAAATGGTACTGCATTGTGGAAAATACTTAGTTCCACAAAAAGTTAAACACAAAGTTACCATATAGTCAAGATTATTGAAAATATTTACCTAACAAAACTTGTCTATGAATTTTCATAGCATAATACACTCATAACGACCAAAAGATGGAAACAACACAAACGTCCATCAATGGATGAACAAAATGTAGTATATCTACACAATGGAATGTAATTCTGCCATAAAAAAGGAACTGTGTTATTGATCTATGCTACAACATGCTAAGTGAAAGACTCTAGTCTCAAAGACCACATACATGATTCCATTTGTATGAAATACCCAGGGTAGGTGAGCCAATGGAGATAATAAATATATTAGCAGGTGTCAGGGTGAGGGGGGATAAGGGGTGGCTGCTAACAGGTATGTGGATTCTTTCTCAGTTGCTGAAAATGTTCTGGAATTAGATAGTTATGATGGTTGCACAACTCTGTGAATATATTAAAAACCACTGAATTATACACTTTAAAATGGTGAATTTTTTGGTGTGTGAATTATATCTCTATTTCGAGAAAAGAATGTAAGGCAGTGTTTATAAATTATCAGAATGACATGAGTTGTAGACCTCAGGTGACATGTAGATTTCCTTTGAACTGTGATGGTAGATTTGGAAGAATTTTAGGATTTCCTATTCTATCTCCATGGACTTGTGGATTATTAATTCTAAGTCTGCTTCAAATTGATTGAATAAAGATAGGGTGGAAATAAGATCCAGTAACACTTACTCTTTTTGTTTCTCCTGTAACTTGGAATCAGCTCAGGAAGGGGAATAGCATTCACTTAGCAGCTATTATGCGTAAGTTGTCATCAGACACACACAAAGACGTATAATGCAGGGGAAAACACTTTCCAGGCCTAGGTCCTTTTAAATTTCTGTGCTTCTACTTTCCTTGCACGTTGTTATTGTTGCTATTATTTTATTTGTTTGTTTATTTCCCAACATTCTGTTTGGCTTGTCTGTTTCTGTACTTTTCAGTTCCAGAAAATACACAGAATTGTGGTTTTTACACGTATGATGGATAAGTATAACTCAATTTTTGTTTTATAGAAGAAACTTATGCCACTTTCACTGGTAAGAGTTGACCTGAGAAGTTACTAAAAGAATAAAGACAGGTAACACCATAAAAGAACGCACTTCAATTCTTAATAGCTCTCCAAATACGTAACCAGATAGAGAAGAAAGTAAATAGCTATAGGCTAAGAGAAGGTTGGATTGAATGAAAAACTAGAGAAACAATAGATTCGAGGAGAGAGAGTCTCTGCGGCATAGAGAAGGGTGTTCAGAGTTCCAGAAAGTTAATATCTGGAGTGTCAATAACTTACCACAAAAGAAAAAAGGAAATGAAAGACCAAAATCCCTTCATATTATTAACCTTATGTCACAAGTCACTGTTCAAAAGAGAAGAAGACTTCAGACTTTTATGGTGGGGACTTAAAGTCAATATAACTTCAACTGTTACTTGTGCTATAGACACCATATTACAGGGTAATATAGTTCAGATATTTAGTAAACTTTGAAAACAAAAACTGTTTAGTGCTAAATGCTCCTCAGTAAACATCGAGCTTAAACATAAGACATCTAAATGCAAAGTGACCACATTAAAGAATCAACTTCTAAGTGATAAAGGAATTACACTTTACCGTTACAAAATACAAAAATTACAAAATAACCACTCAAGAGGATACTGACATTTAGTTAGGCAACTAAATACTAAATAAATTCCCAAGCCTAAGGGTCAGACTTAGAAATATGGATATATCACTTACCAACTAAAATTGAAAAGGTATTATAGAAAATTCTGAGCTCAATAGGTAGGTTTATCCACGTGTGAAAGACGTACCTAAGCAGCAGCAGATACAGTATTTCCCAGGTGAGAGAATGGTAGTTGAGTTTCTTGTATAGAGATGCCCAGTCAAGCCCTCAGTGCCTCAAAATCAGTGGCAGAGAAAAGTCTTCCACTATTACAGCAACACTTTTGGGGGTTGACACTGAGGCTTGGAAGCTATGACCAACGAAAATGAGGTCCTGAAGTTAACCACACCTCCACTGCCTGCATATTCTCCAATAGAGGCTTCAAAACCCTCGCTGGAGGATCAATTAGTAGAGATCAACTATTAATCATTTATAGCTTATCATTATGTCTCAATACATGGGTCTTAATACATGGTAAAATTTTATCATTTACACATTACAGTTCCCTTCAAAGCTTGAAATAAAAAATTAGTCTCTCAAAACTAAAGGGGAGCTTGAAGACTGTCCACACTAGCCCCATATAAGATGTGACTTCCTTCTAGGATATACACCATTCTTCCTGCATTTCTAAACAAATGGTAGGTGGGAATTCCAGTCATCATCAAGATGTGTGATTGCCTCAGGATTAATAATGGCACTATGCAATCATCAAATTGTACAGAGATGGAATTTGCACATGGAAGGAATAATGCAGATGGAAACATTTTAAAGATATATATGGTGAAAGATTAGAATGCATTAAAACTGCAAGATCGGAGTCATTCTAAAGGTTATATCAATACAAATTAACGGCTTAACATTCATTCTGATAAAGAAGTGAATGTCATATTATATTTACTGCAAAACAATCTAATAAGGTAGATCCTTAAGTTAGTGCTCTCTGATGTTCTTCAGTGATCTGTTTACTCGATTCTAATAAGAGAAACAAATGAATGAGACATGTGGGGGAGGCCATAATGTTGGCAGGTATCTCTGAAGTACTAGACTACACGAAGTAGTTAAAAGTACTTTAAGGAATGGTAATATAGTTTATATTCACTTTATTTCATTTCCCTACAAAGCCCTGAGGAACATACTCCATTTGCTGCACAAAAGCCAATTACAGTAACAGGCTTTTCATAAGAGTTTCCAGCTTTCAGAATTAGTTCTTACTATTTAACAGTACATTTTCAGATGGCTGTGAGGCTAATCATTTCTAATTCTTCAGTAACTATGTCTATAGGATTGGCATAAAAACGACACCATTCTCTTAGTATTCAGTGTAGACCAACATAAACAAACGAACAGAAGAGGAGAATAAAAAGAGCTTGGCTTATCATAAAGACAGAATCGCAAAAATAATTTCATGGTAACGAGATCCCCTGGCAAGAATATAAATTGTTCAAATACTTTTATCACATTCCCATTAGAAAAACAACTCTACTTCATAGCTAGTTTACACAGTCAAGAAAACATGGTCCAATGATAACTTCTTAGCTCTGAGGCTCCCTTTTCATTTCTTTAAATGAAACTCACTTAGAAGTGCCTTATGTTACATGAGGTTGCCCTGGTTGAAAAGGCGTGGAGAGGTTTCTAATGTCTGCCCCTAGGTCTTGCGCTCTCATCCTAGGATCTGCTACTTATTAGCTCTGTGCCCTTGGGCAAGTTATTCTCTTTTCTGTCTTTAGTTTTCCTGTCTGTAAAAGAGGGCAATCTCCCTTTTCTCATAAGGCTGTTGAACAGATGGAATTATTCAATGTGGAAAAGTCACCCAATGTATGTTCACTAGATGTTCCTTTCTTTTCCTTAAGTCTGGGCCCCTGAAGCCCTAGATGAAGATGATATTTTATTTTCTGGGGCCAATGATTTCTTGTCCTGGTCTTTGGGCCACACTCTGTTATTATGATCTGATCAGATGAGGTATTTCAGACACTTCTTTGGCCCTTGGGGTTTTCTTAAGTCTCCCGGTATTTCTCAGTGGGGGCACTATGGGCATTTGAGGTGGGAAAATTAATTGTGTAGGGCTGATCCAAAGACATTGGGTGCTCGCATCTCTAAATGCTTTCCATTAAATGCCAAAAACAAATCAGTCATCGTAACAACCCAAATGAAAAGATCAACAAAATACACCTAAACCTTTCTGATCACCCATAGTTTCTTCTATAAAGGACTACTAGACGCTTCAAAATCCTGCAAGAACGCTTTCCACTTTATCTGTGACTTTATACAGTTGAATGAAATGTATTTACTAGCCAGTTTTGATAGGCTAGATTGAACTTCAGGTTTATTTAAGATAAAAATCATCTTCTTCACCTATTATTATAAACCAGATTTGGTCCAGGTTAACTAAAACGTGTGTGAACTTGTGGCAGCATCAACTCTTCAGGCTGATGATATTTAGTTAGCTCTGATAATTAAAAAAAAAATTTAAAAAGTCACATGATCCACATCTGGGAAAAACCTGTAAATTCCACTCTGTTCTGCAGGATGTAATCCACTTGTAAACTGGAAACTTCAAAATCACAAACAGAATCCCCACCATCCACAGATCCCTTTGGACAGACTGTCAAGTTTACCCAATCAGCTTTTTTGACTAGAGTATAACCAGAACCCCTTTTAACTATAGTGACAAATTTCACCCTCTCCCAATCCCAAATAACCCAGAACATCATTCTATTTAAGGGATATCCACATTTTTTTTGCACTGAGTTTCTCAATCCCTGCAGCTAGAAGTTGGGATAAAGTCAGTTTTTGGCTCTTCAGATTGAGTAATTTGTGATTTCCTTTAACAGTTTCCTCCTCTACCCTAAAGGGGATTCCTGTGTCTATTTGTTTCAAAGTCCAAGTGGCCTATTTTGCTATTGGCTAATTTTCCATTTCTGATCTTGAACCACTTCTACTTCTCAGCTGATTTGCAGAGAAGATGACTGAGAAGCTTCTCTGAAAGCAGTAAATAAACACAATTTACTGACTCAGCATTGCTATCTCCACTTGTTGTCTCTGAATACATACCCACCCAATACCCCAGGTGCTTGGTATTCCTGAGTTGAACTCATCATATTAGGATAACCACATGCCTGTACATACATCGTCAATCACAACAGAAATTTTCACCTATAAGGTGTGGATACTTGGTGTGTGGAAACTTTATTGTGCCTGCACTTGACAAAGGAACCTGCCTGTCTGCCTAGTTACCCCAAATCAGAAGACTGTGCAGTCCCACTTTGGAAAAGCAGCTGAGTCATAGTCCAACAGCTTTGGGGCAATCACTAAGCAACTGTCAAAGGGAATCACAACTGCTTTCTCTTTGTTGTACTGGTGGCAGTGGCTACTCTCTGATTTGGCTTCTGGTAACAAACAAGAGCCACCACTGAGAGCTTTTCAACAGATCTCCCAACCTCCACAAATGAGTCCCTGCAGGCTCAAGTAGGGTGAGGTCCTTCAGTCCCTGACCCAGACAGACAGAAAATGAGGAAACCCTATGGCTGACATGCTGGTCCAGCAATCCATGAACCTGGGTAATGGCATCTGCCTCCTCCATCACCTGGCTCCCACATCCCAAGGAGACTGTTATTAAGACAAAGGAATGTGAACAGGCAAAAACGAAAACAAAAACCTAATGCATAGAATATAATGTTACATAATCCCTAACATGAGTTGTGACAGGGACACTTACAAATTTCCCTCTCCATTGGGATTCATGATCATTTAAATACTGTTCATAATGGTGTTCACGAAGGGAATCTTGTGCATTTTTGCCCCAGCCATAGAAGGGAAAAATATCAACATGCCTCCTATCATTTTCCACTTTTTTATGTTCTATAGGCCTAAATGAATCTTCCATTTGCTTCAATTGTGTTTATTCTTCTGGATAGGGTTTTTTTTGTTTATGCTGGGGGGAAAAACAATTCTTCAGACCACTGCACAAGGACATAAAGACACCTAATCCTACACACAGTCAGTATGAAAGGGCACACAGACAAGTTTTTTGTAAGACAGAAACAGAGAAATCCACATACTAAATAGTGCATCCACAATGACTATAACGCATCCCTTAGGGGATAAGCATGTATTTGTAGGAAGCAAAACAAAGCTTTCCATAGAGAAACCACTTTCACGAGATGATTAGGTGGACCTGCAATGAAGAAAATACATTATCATTTCTTCATTGCAATGAAGAAAATACATAGAAAATGTCCAAAAGATGGGTTCAGACTTGCACTAAGTTTTCACTGAAATACTTACAAGCATAAAAATAAAATCGTAAACATAAAAATACCCTATCTGGGTATTTATTTATTTTTTCTTTATTTTTTAAACCTGGGGAATTTTATGTTAATCCATTTGAAAGGTAGCAAATAAACCAAATCTCACGATCCACGGGAAGAATGTAATTCAGTATTGTCCTTTCAATTATTTAAATAACTGCTCCTCTCATCCAATGAGCCTGCCATACAAAATGTGGGTTCTCGTCTCACACGAGCAGGTCCTTGCTGAGGCAGGCTGAGTGGGTATTACTGACATTAGTGTATTGATACAAAGCCAAGGACCAGAGAGAGGCAGTAATTTGGTGTTTCACTCACAGTCCATCACTCCTATTGTTCTGGATGTACAGGCAATATCAGTAGAGCTGATGAAATGACTGTTCAGAGTGTAAGAAGGGTCAATAGAGTTAGCGCCTGACCATCCAGATCCCATTTGATCTCAGCTCTCCACGTTCCCCGGGCTGCTCACGCTCCTGAGGTTTCTTGGACCAGTGTACCCCCCAGCAAGAATACCAAACTCCCAACTCCTAAGCTATTGCCTTCATTTTCTGGGCTCTTCAACTATTGCTTAACCACACCCCACTTTTAGCATAAATCACTGTCAGACTAGTAAATGGTAATAGTCCTTTGAGCCCACTCTCACTTCTGTACCTGTCAAACATATAGTGTCCCCTTTGGCAGCCCTGATGGGGCATATCCCAGCCACGCACTCTAATCTTGAACAATTAGTGTACGGAGAGGTGTGTGATAATGCACATCTGGACATAAACTACTGACCTTATATTTAGAGAGATTCTGAATTGTATTTCTAACAGGAGGAAGGATGTTCATTAAATCATCAACATCCTCAGTCTTGTTTCCCCCGTGTCAGCAAGAGATTGTACATGAAAACAGAAAGAAATTATATATATTTATCTATATATAAACAATATTTTTACTATACTTGAGTTTTTCCACCTTTATTCCTATTCCAAGACTTGGTACTGTGCATGAGAAACAAATATAGCTTGAAAAAGCTACTCTAGTTTTCTCATAGACCCTATGAATTCCTGTGTGCAAATAACACAGGATTTGTCCAGCAGAGGCTTTGCCCAGCAGACTTTATAAAAACACTATTTAATGTTCAAATGGATCAGAAATAGGTTGTGTTTTTCTCATATTATTCCTAGAGAATTTTTCATAATTGTCCAAAATGTGATCACTTGTAATTTAAAATTTACATAAAATTGAGTCAATGTTGGAAATGACCTGACTTTGAAATTCAAAATTTACATTCAATTTTTTAATTAGGGAAAAACTGAAAAGCCAGCTTGTAAAGTTGGCATAGTTTTTATTGCTACTCTTTCAATGGTTTATAGACTATTTTAAGAAACTATTTTAATTTATCACTGTGACATTTTACAAAAATACACAGAGAAGGAAAATGTTAATTGTGTATATAGTATAAAGTTTTACTATCATTACCAAATTTTAAAGGACTAAATTGAAAGGAAAAATAAATCATTATCTTTCAGCTTAATGGACAGTTTCCAGGACATAGCATATATTTAAAAACAGTTTTTAAAACTCACCTAAAGTAGGCTATGTGTGTGTGCACACGTATGCAGATGTGTCTCCCTGCTGGCTACATTTCTTCAGAAACAACATTTTTCTGGAACACTCTCTCAAGCAACTACTGGAAATTAACCCCATAAACTAATTATTCTCACTCATAAAAGATGTTTTTTCTAAAACTCAGCAGAAAAGGTAGCTCTATTGTTAATTGCTACTAACTTCACAATTCAGTTAACTTTGACCTCCTCCATAATTCCCTGAATTTTATCTCATTAGCTCTAATTATGTTGCCATATACAGTGCTACCCACTTCCACCCACTTGTTGTTTGTATCAACCTAGAGTTTTGGATTGGTCAAAGGTACCTCTTTCAGTTAACCCTCAGGCAAGCATTCATTTTGATGATACTAAGTGTTGCTTATAAGTCATTTCCTACTGAATTGGCTAATGCCTTATTTTTTTCTTAATCCATGGACATCAAAATGATAAAGGTGTTATTTTCTGCATGTATCTTTGATAAATAATTCAGTATTAGCTTCCTTATTCTAAAATAGGGAAAATAGTACTATCCTGCAGGCTTTTTTATTTTAATTGGATGGGATAATACAAATGAAAGAACTCTGTAAACTATATAGCTCCACAACAAACAATGCAAAATATTATTATCATTATGATTATTCTTGATATATGTATAAAAGATCTGGTTCCTCAAGTGTTAAAAACATCTATCACTCTCTAATTTCAAGAAAAGCCACTCCAGTGAGGCTGTCCAAAGTCATATGAACAGAGAATTGAGCTGAACAAGTAAGTGTGCAGTTATTACAACCTGAAACTTTGGTCTAATCCTCAATACCATCTGTTAACATTGAAGAACATAGTTCCTCCCCAGCAGCCTAAAAGAATACTTAAGCACTAATCCCAGTATTCCTTTATACTGCTTGGGCTAAGGATGGGACTCATACTACCTGATTTCAAGAAAATATAAGCAGCAGTAATCAAGACTGTGTTGTATTGGAGAAAAGATAATGAAACAGAAGAAAAGTCCCCCCCAAAATCTCACAAATATGGCAAATTAACTTTTGACAAGGTAGCAAAGTCAATACAATGGAAAAAGTATAGTCTTTTCAACACATGGTGCTGGGACAATTTAATGTACATAAGAAAAAAAATCAATAAACCTCATCATATCTCCCTTATCTTATACAATTAAAATTCAAAATTAATCACAGACCTAAGCATAAACCCCCAAACTACGGCATACCTCAGGGATATTGAGGGTTCTGTTCCAGACCACTGCAATAAAGCAAATACTGCAATAAAGCGAGTCACACAAATTTTGTGCTTTCCCAGTGCTTATAAAAGCTATGTTTACACTACACTGTAGTCTTTTAAGTGTGCAATAGCATTATGTCTCAAAACTGTACATACCTTAATTAAAAAAATACTTTATTTCTAAAAAATGCTAACCATCATCTGAGCCTTCAACAAGGCATAATCTTTTTGCTCTTAGAGGACCTTGCCTCAGATGTCGATGGCTGGTGAATGACAGCCATGGTGGAGGCTTAAAGTTGGCATGGCTGGGGCAATTTCTTAAAATGAGACAACAATGAAGTCTGCCACATCAATTGACTCTTCCTTTTAAGAATGATTTCTCTGTATCATGCAATGTTGTTTGATAGCATTTTATCCAAAGTGGAACTTCTCTCAAAATTGAAGTCAATGATCTCAAACCCTTCCGCCGCTTTACCAACTTATGTAATATTCTAAATCATTTGTTGTCATTTTAACAATCCACACAGCATCTTCACCAGGAGTAGATTCCATCTAAAGAAAACATTTTCTCTGCTCATCTGTAAGAAGCAACTCATCTGTTAAAAGTTTTATCACAAGATTGCAGCAATTCAGTCACAGCTTCAGGCTCCACTTCTAAATTTATTCCCCTTGCTATTTCTACTATATCTGCAGTTACTTTTTTCACTGAAATCTTGAACCCCTCAGCTATCCATGGGGGTTGGAATCAACTTCTTCCAAACTCCTGTTAATATTGATATTTTGAGTACTTCTCATGAGTAATGAATGTTCTTCATGGCTTCTAGAATGTTGAATACTTCCCAGAAGGTGTTTAATTTACTTTGCCCAGACCCATTAAAGGAATCACTATCTATGGCAGCTATAGCCTTCGGAGATATATTTCTTAAATAATAAGGATCCCATACAATTTATAGATTGGATGGTTGTTCTAAATTCTTAACTTTTTTTTCTCTTCCTGTAAGTTTTCCTTTTAGAGAAAATTAGATTTTATCTAAAACAAATAAATAATTTCAAAAAGAAGAAAACCAAATTTGCTCCTTGTGTTATCTTATCACAGAAATAACTTTGACTTTATAGCTTATATATTTTTCAAGGAGTATATGAAAGCCATTGCATGGATATTTCCTTTTGTTTAGTATTTTTTCTAAGTCAGCAAATACATGATAATATTTCTGTTAAGAATAGAAAATAAATTCCTTATAAGTGGTATTATAAATCTTAGTAATTTTCTAATTCTAGAGTGTATCACGGTATTTTTTTTTTCTGGTTGGAGTAAAAACTTTCCATTCCCCATTATAACTCACAAGTCTGGATATTTGGAATGTGGTTAGTATATGTGTCTCATCTACATTAAATGTAACCATTCATCAGAT
Organism: Grampus griseus; assembly: GCF_964374135.1. NCBI lineage: Eukaryota > Metazoa > Chordata > Mammalia > Artiodactyla > Delphinidae > Grampus > Grampus griseus. The sequence continues at coordinate 35,463,280 of NC_139010.1, forward strand.
TTTCTAACTATAAAGATGTCATACCATAAAAACTTCAGTTTGGCTGCAAAGAATATAGCCCATAGACCAGCCTAAGTAGCAAATTCTGGGAATCACAGGATTTAATTTCCTTGTTCGTCTTGGGCCGATTCTGTTCTCCAGGGTCTCTGAGAGCTTTTAAGGAAATCTCTACTCCTCTTAAAATGAGTCCTCTAAGACTGAAATATGAAAGGGTTGTGGATTCTCACGCCTGGCAATAGGAAAACATGTATCCTTAAATGTACAAACCTCACAATCCATGAACTGATTAGACATTAGACAGAGACTAAGGACTAATTTATTTTGGGGTTACAGTTTCCATGCAGTTCATCTGTTCAAAATATTAGAAAACCACTCAGTGAAGAAGGAAAATATCCCACTTCTGTCAAACAAAGATGAAACAAATGACAGTTCTCTAGGAACTGGGAATTCTGCCAGGAACTTTGTTCATTAACCTATTTCTCAATTGCATCTGTGAGAAGGATTTTGTCCACTATGATCAAACCATACGCCACATTACAACATAGGCCTTGATAAATACTAAGTCTGGTTGATACTCATCATTTAATCAGTGTTCATACATATATATGTATACATGTATACATATGTACACTAACAAACACACATATATCAACACACATACATATATATGCACACAAGTGTATATATTACATACATATCTGTTTGTATATAAAATAATATGAAACAAATAAAAATATGGTATCATAAAATATATTTAGCTTATCCTCAAGATTCAGTTGATATCACTCCAATTTTCTACTTTAGTAACACCAAGTAATTTTAGAAAATGTTTTGATATTCCGTAATAATATTTTAAAACACCATATGAAAAAAGGTTGGGAATTTTAAAAAATAAAATGAAAAACAATAAGAATGACAAGGAAATTTTAAAAGAAGTAAAATTTATATTGAGGGTAGTAAATTATATAAATAGCATTTTGGAAACTTGAATAAGTGACATGCAAGACATTCCTGAGGTATTTTTCCATAAAGTAAAGGAACAGGACAAAAATTTGCGGGAAGAGAAAAAATGTTAAGAATTTAGAACAACCATCCAATCTATAAATTATATAGGATCCTTTGGGAGGAACCATCAGAATTATTAAAGAAATGATCAAAATACAATAAAGTATCAGCTAACATAAAGAGCATAATTAGTAGATGTGAGTAAAATAAAAATACACAAATATAATACTGGTATATTATTACTATTATATTAAATGGATATAGGGGTAAAAAAATCCAAATGATGATGATGTCAGGTTTCTGATAATGTTACAAAATTCATACTGAACATGGGTTTCTTTGTTGCAGTGCTGAAAATCAAACGTTAAAAAAGCATTTTTAAAAATTAAAATGTAATTCTGGTTCCTGTAGTGTGGAAGTAGTAAGATCTCACCAGACTGACTCACACACAGCAAATCATTATAAAATCTGAACATAATACAAACAGTAGATACCTGAAGGCACTGAAGAGGGAACAGAAGTAGACAGAATCTTGCGGGGTGTACACACTCGGAGGAGAGGTATTAAACAAATTGATTTCATGTTGTCATGCCTTTTAGATTTGAGCCAAAGCATTCAGCATGGTATGGGAAGCAACAAGGATGTCACTGGAAAAACCACAGCCTTCTGGCCCCGGCTATTCACGACCTCTAAGAAGTAGGAGAAATCCGGAAGGCAAAGAGACAAAGAAAGGATGTCCTAATTCTATCAACATATATCTTTGAACCACAAACATGCAGGCAACTCAAAGCAACTTGGCTAAAAACAAAAATTCTGAATTAAAATCAGACCTGTTGACCAAGAAATAAAATTTGCCATTCTCTTAGGACAAAAATCACAGAATTCAAGTTCTCCAAGCTCAGGATACAATAAGAAAATAGCCCAATATACAAAGACCTAGGAAATTGAAACATATTTTCAAGATCAAAGAAAATCAACTGAGATTGACCCTGAGATAACCAAAATGTTGGAACTAGCAGCCAAGACTTTTAAAGTCACTATTCTATCCTCATTGAAGAGAAACAAAATACACATTCAATGAATAAAGAGATAGGGAATGTCAGCAGAGAAACAGAAATTATTTTTAAAAGAAATAAATTGCTATTCTAGAACTGATCAAGGCAGTATCTACAATAACAGCGAAATGTAAGTGGCATAAGCAAGAATAAGGAAACTTGATAGATCAATAGAAGATATTTAATGTCAATAGCTCTAAGAAAAAAAGATTTTGAAGGGGAACAGAACCTTAAGTACCTTTTAGATGATATCAAATTGTTGAAAATATGAGCAACTGGAGTTCCAGAAAGAAGGTAGAGAAAAAATAGTGTGTAAAAATATTTGGAAAATAATGGCTGAAAAATTCCCAAATTTGATAAAAGACAGAAACTAGCCAATTAGAATAAACACACAGAAGCCACACCAAGACATAAGCCACAATGTAGTCATATTTTGAAAGCTAAATATAAAAATCACCTAGAGAAACAACACACTACGTGAGAGGGAACAATGATTTATTAAGAGCTGATTTCTCAGAAACTATGGAGGAAAGAAGAGAGAATGAAATAACACCTTTAAAGTGTTCCCAAAAAGGGTTAATCTGGCAGTCTATGTACAGTATAAATATCCTTACAGAATGAAGTTGATATGGAGACATTTTCAGTTTAAAGAAAATTTACTGCCAGGAGATATACACTGTAAACTATTTAAAGAATTTCTTCAGATTGAAGGCAAATGATACCTAATAGAAATTTGGATTCTCAGAGAGGAATAAAAAGCACTGGAAATGGAAAATATTTGAATAAATGCAAAATAACATTATTTTTATTTCTTAATTTTCATATAACTCAAATAATTAAAACAAAAATTATTATATTGTCTTATGGACTTTATCATATATGTGATATAGATGAAACATGTAAAACAACTATATGTATAAAGCTGGAATTTTTAATATTTTATGTAAAGTAAATCAATATTAACTGTAATGAATTGTGAAAAATTAAGGATGTATGTTGTAATCCCTAAAGCAACTACAAAAATATAACGCAAAGGACAAATAAAGAGCCAAAGGGAAAATTAAAACTGAATATCAACATATATTCAAATAATTAAAAATTTAAAAAAAAACAGAAAGCAAAAATAAAATTATAGGAGAAAATAATAAAATGATAGATGACTCAACCAAATCATTAATTATGTTAGAAATTAATGGATAAACCATGTGAATGTTCCTAATGACAGTTTCAAACTATATGAAGCAAAACTGACAAAATTAATTAAAAAATTAGACAACCCCATAGTATTATGAATCTTTTAACATCATCTCAGCAATTGATAAAATGAGACATAAAAACTAAAGCAAAAAAAAAATGAAGATCAGAACATCCCTATCAAACTCACTGATATAACTGATATTTAAAGAACACTACACCCAACTACATCTGAATACACATTCAAGGCATATGGTAATTTTACAATGATAAACTATATACTGATATATAAGATGAATAAAAATACATTTTAAAAAGCATATTCTCTGAATATAGTGGAATTAAGTTGAAATAACCAATTGCCATAACCAAAACCTTCGAATAAGTAGATATTAAACAACATTCTTCTGAATGATCCACAAGTTAAAAAAGAAGTAGTAAGAGTAATTAAAATGTTTTAAAATGAACAATAATGAATATATACCATGTCCAAATTTCTGGAGTGCTGCTAAAGCAGTATATATAGGGAAAGTTTTAGTTTGAAATGTGTATATTACAAAACTTTAAATTTAGTGACCTGAGGTGTTACCTTAAGAAATTAGAATAAGACTAAAACATTAAATAAAAAATAAGTATAGGGCTTCCCTGGTGGCGCAGTGGTTTAGAGTCCGCCTGCCGATGCAGGGGACATGGGTTCGTGCCCCGGTCCGGGAAGATCCCACATGCCGCGGAGCGACTAGGCCCGTGAGCCATGGCCGCTGAGCCTGCGCGTCCGGAGCCTGTGCTCCACAACGGGAGAGGCCACAACAGTGAGAGGCCCGCATACCAAAAAAACCAACCAAAAAAAAAAGTATAAATAAATTATCTAAATTTATCTAACCATATGATTAAAGTTAGTGAATTCTACTGTACATAAATTGTATTTCAATAAAGCTTGAGGAGAAAAAACCAAAAATACTACTCTCTGTAGAAAAATGAACATGTAAAAAAGAAAATATACCCACAAAAATAGCTGCGATTTCATTACACATAAATACATTATTTTATATTTCACTTTATGCTTGTTAGGATTTTCAATGTTCACATATATAAACATTAATATGTATTTCTCTTCATAAAAATGTTATATTTACACAATATTTTAAAAGATATTTAATAGCAATGAACATTCAGTGAAAAAAGTCTAAAATTACAGAAATAAAGATAACTTTCCTATGATTTATTCCAGCTCTCTGACAAATTAATTGAAATTAATAATTCAAAGATATGAGATGCATGGCATATGCTTCCTTTCTTTGCCAATCTTAGAAAACTAGAAAAAGTGTTGTTTGTTCACTATCCAGTGTAATGCCTTTACTTGCTCAGCTTCATGAACGCTTAAACCAACAGATAATGCATCTCTCTTCAGCATTTGTTAATAAAAATATTTAAACTTTGTATATACTTAGTGCATTGTGCCTGTAGAATTATTAATTCTAAAGAAAGATTTTTTCCAAGCAGAAGTAACTGTGCAGAGCAACATAATGAACACTGTCATTCAAACGAAATTTGAAAAGTAGTTTTCTGAATCTTCAAATGGAATGACCTGTGTTAATCTTATTTTCATATTGGTAAATTTATCATCTGTCAGCAGAGTTCTTTTTTTTTTTTTTTTTTCAGTATGTGGGCCTCTCACTGTTGTGGCCTCTCCCGTTGCGGAGCACAGGCTCCGGACGCGCTGGCTCATCGGCCATGGCTCACGGGCCCAGCCGCTCCGCGGCATGTGGGATCTTCCCGGACCGGGGCACGAACCCATGTGCCCTGTATTGGCAGGTGGACTGTCAACAACTGCGCCACCAGTGAAGCCCCAGACTTCTTTTTAGAATTTTTTTTTAAGGACCTGTGATACAGTATGGTTTAACTATGAATATAAAAATAAGACAGTATGTGTAATATATTTCCAACTATAGTACTAAGTTAACTAAAATTATTGCATGGAAAGTATCCAAATAATAAATTATTGACTCTAATGGATGGCATGTTAATGTTAGTGAAGTATGAATTAACTTAAGTGTTGGAATGTATATTTTACTTGACAAGAATATGTGTCAGTAGTTCTGAACACTTAAGGAGCTTTTTAAAACTTCTTTTGTTTCTGATAGTTTGTTCACTATCCAATGTAATGCCTTTACTTGCTCAGCTTCATGAACGCTTAAAACAACAGACAATGCATCTCTATTCAGCATTTGTTAATAAAAAAATTTAAACTTTGTATATACTTAGTGCATTGTGCCTGTAAAATTATTGGTGTTTCAGGTAAAGTCTACTGGAAAACAAAATATTTTTTTCTTCCATTGCCAGAATTGTCCATATCACTAATTCTGCTTAATCTTTTAAGAGAGAGCATTGTCTGAGATGGCTGTTGGTTGGCTCTCTTGACAAATGGCCATGTCCACACGGAGGGAATAAACTGCAAAATATTTGACTGTTCATTCACCACTCAAAAATCTCCCTGACAGATAGCACCAAAACAGTATCAGAGGCCAAACAGCAATAGACATGGCTCTAATAAGCTGAGGGAGCATGCCATGATTCACATCCAAGGTCTTTTAGCAGTTGGTTTCTTCCTTTAACAAGGTACAGGACTTGAGCTTCTCCTCTGGAATACCAAATGAGCAAGGATGGGGAGCCTGCTGCAACTCTCATCTGTGTGCTTAGATGAAAGCTGAGCTCAGGTGTCTGGATAAATTTACACAGGACGGCCAGCTGCAAGGCAGCCTACCTGGTAGAGGTCAAGTAATAGGCACCTTTAAATATCTCTTCCAAAGGAAGAAAAATCCCACATGATGCTGACCAGTCAAGGAGAAATAGCATCTATGTAAAAGTGTTCTTTGAACAAGCCCCTTTCCTAAGCCTGGGAGTCTTCCCACAGCAAAAGTAAAAGCTTGACAAAAGCAGCATGTTACAATCTGAGCCTTAAAACCTCATCTAAAATTTAATGTCTGGTTAAGAGTGGTTTAGGAGTTTTAGTTTCTAGTTCTTTCAAGACAGAGATTCCTATTGGATCGGTATTCTTTGTTGCTGTAGCTTTATATTCATCCCACACTGTGTGGGAAATGTTTGTGAGCTGCATAAGTGGCTGAAATAAGGAGTCATCATATTAATGGACTGGAAAAAAATAACTTGTGGTGAGCTTAAAATCCTTGACCTACAACTTTGTAGTCTTCAGTGAGATTCAAGTTTCTCCATCTACAGAATGGGCTGTGTCCATATTAAATCTATACATTGATCTTGGAGGGCTGTTGCAGAAATTAAAGATTTGGTGTAACATCTTTCTCAAATAGAAGACCCTCACTGTTGTTCCAATTTCCTTCTCCCTTTCTTTTTCTTAGGAGAACAGATTCTAAGCCCCAGATGGTCAAGTTGGAATTCTTCTTCCTTGGTTTTATCATTTAGCCCCATTTTATGCTTTTGTCTTATCCACTTGATCTATATAATCTTTTATATTCCTTTTCATTCCATTTTTATCCTCCATTCCCACACACACACACACAAACATCATCCCCCCGAACAGACACACATCAACTTGTACCAACACACAAATCTGGAGAGGATACTTGACTTACAACAGAAGTTCTTCTTTCCCATTTTCTAGGTTGAAGCTTATCTTCGTCAAAAAAGTATATGGAGAGTCCAGCTTTGACTAGTTCCCACAGTGTATGGCTTGTAATCAACTTACATAATAACCAGTTGTAACAGACTCTATCATTTTTCACATTTCTCCTATTCTACTTCCTGTATGATAATTATACTTCTCCCACCCTGCTTAACTCAGGGTGCTTTGACTAATGAAATTTAAAAAGAAATGATATATTTCACTTCTTGGCAGAGATTTTAATGCTTATACCATGTAGTTCTTTCCATCTTCCTTATTATTAAAAATGTTTTAGGAAAATGACTGCTCTGTTAGCCTAGGTCCCCAAAAGAAGGCAATGATGGTAACACAGATCAGGGGTCCCAGCCAACTTTCAATGAAGTATGTTATGAACAAGAAATAAGTATTTCTAAGCCAATGAGATTTGGGATATTCTTTATTACTACAGCTTAACCTACCTTCTCAGGACTAGTATACTACTCCAGCCCGAACTAGAACTAGGTCCTTTATTTTAAGTATTTAGACTTCAGCTTTGCTTTCTGTTCTGTAATATAATTTTTATAAACCTTTCTAATACTACAGTAATTTCATTCAACTGGATCAGTTTTATACATTCCAATCCCACATTAAGAACCTGTAGCTCTGTCCTTGATTATAATTTCTTGGATTTGTATATCACACTTGCCCTGGGTTTCCCATCAATATAATCCTTCCATCTGTTGCAAAACCCATTTATTCATCGTGGGTACCTTAATGATGATTGTCTTCATGAACTGTGATCTGATAATACCACCCCTCCTTGTGCAACAGGCTTGATATCCCCAGCCTTAGTATATTTTTTCAGCATCATGACCTGGATGTAGTCCCCTTACTGTCTATTCAGCCCCTGTTGCTGTGGCAAGATTTGGTTTCTGTGTTACTCTCAGTCTATAAAATGAGTAATTTTGATTAAACCACACTTTGATCAATAATGGAATACCCACTCTGTGAGTTACTGACTTTGTGACATTATCATTTTGAGCTTTAATTCTGACACATCTTGTGATTTTTGTGAGCGTTTAATAAAACATGTTGCCAAAGATATTTTGACTAATTGTATGTGCCAAGTTCATTTATCTACAGGAACTGGGAAAATGATTCAGAAAAGTAAACCTAAATTTTTTACCTCTTCTATATGTATGCACATGCACACATACGTTCATTACTTAGAGCTAAGTGAATTGCCTTGTACATATTTTTCCTAGATCCTGTGGTTGATAAGAAATGAATCATTCCATTTTGTGGGGAAAGAATACTGCTTCCTGAATAACTTTCAAAATTTTACAATCCACTCAATGAATAAAATGTCTGCAGAGTGCCCAAATACCATTATACTCCAGTAATCTGCAGTAGTGCCCTCTCTGCTGACACTTAGAATTTTTTAAAAATGTAGCCTATTGGGATACCACATTAATATTCCAATATAGTAATCATCTATTCTTACCACCATTTAAACTGCTGAAAAAATCATCAGCTTTATGGTAGTAAGGCAGGTGTCTAGAAAGCCTGGGTCAATGTTTTAGTGGATTCCTGACATTTTGGCTCTGTTCACACCTCTCAGTCCAATTCTGCCTACTCTCACACTTAAAGCCTATTACGGACTGAATGTTTGTATCTCCCCAAAATTTACATGTTGAACCCTAACTCCCACTGTGATAATATTTGGCGATAGGTCCTTCAGAAGTTGAGTAGATCATGCAGGCTCCACCCTCATAAATGGGAAATGTACCCTTTTAAAAGAGACCCCAGAGAGATGCCCTGCCCCTTCCTCCACATAAGGATACAAAGAGAAGATGGCAATCTATGAACCAGGTAGTGCGACCTCACCAGACACTGAATCTGCCTTGATCTTGGACTTCCCAAGCTTCCAGACCTATTGGAAATACATCGCGCCCAGTCTATGGTATTTTTGTTATAGCAGCCTGAACAGACTAAGATAACACCTATCACAGGTTTGCCCACAGGCTCTAGTTCAATCCTCTTATCAGTAAAATCACCTACCCTCAGCCCCCTTCTAGATAGTAACAAGTCTTCCAGACTCATATTCACCCACACCAACCACAGGGGCAGCTCCTCATGATTAAGCACATCAATCATGGCACTCACACTACCCACTGGCATGTTCCTCCTGGTATGAAACAGGGAACATGCTTTAGTGAGGAGATGACCCCGAAGTTTAGGAAAATGTCAAGCAATTTCCTTCATAAAAAACACATAACCCTGAGGCTCAGAGATCAACACAGGTGTACATTATCATACAGAAAGTCATTGGGAGAAAACTGGTCAAGTCATAATGCCTTGAGCACTTACAAAGAAACTGTGTTTGTTTTTATACAACGGGAAAGGATAAAGCAAAGGAATAGATGCTTATAGCCTTCTACCTCAAGCAATAAACTGGAGAAGATTAGGAGAGAGACAAAATGGTAGCAGAGCTCAGAAGGAGATAAATAACGATATATAATTTTTTTAGGGTGAAAATTGATAAATGTTGAGGATTATTAAGGAAAGAGCTCATAAGAACCAGTGGTAGACTGGTTAGAACAGAATAAGTCTTCTAGATCCCAGGCCACATTTTCCACCTCCCTTCCCCATCCACTGCACTGCCAGGATCATTATTTCTTAATTAATTTAACCCACTGCAGAAATGTCATTGTGGGATGATGATTGACAGAAAGATGCCAAGAGAAGCATAGAATAGGGAGCTTGATGGCAAAGACACTTGGACTTTGAACATGCAGCATATGCTTCCCATTTCTCCCCCAAATCACCATGGCAATTTATTACTGTCCTTCATAGAACCACCTTTAAGAAATGAGGATTTAACTAAGCCTGAGAAACATCCTCTATATCATCCTCTTGAAGATGTTAGACAGTCCTAAAACTTAATTGTTACTGGAGACTGTGGCAATGAGCCCAGGCCATTTCTGAGGGGTTTACCGTGAAGGCTGGTGACGGAGGCGTCATCTTGGGCATGCCTGGACTTGGCTATTAAATAATATCTAGGCTCCAGCTGTTCCCAAAAGTGCATTCAATCAGCCCATTCCCTTGATGTTCTTCAATCTGAAAGGTAATGATACTGAGATTGGTCTAAGGACAATGAGCTAACATTTATTTCCTTACATCTTTGTCCTAGAAAAATACCATGTCTTGATTTAATCTTATTTATAATTCCAAAATGAGTTAAATGTCATGACTGAAAAAAAGTTAAAAAGTGATTTTAGAATAAAATTTATGTCAGTAGACACGGGCCACGGCTAGGATCAGGGCAACCTGTCAAAAGGAGGCAAGAAGAGATCAAGTTTAGAAATTTCCTTCCTTGAGTGTGTGTGTATGTATGTGTGTGTGAGAGGATTCTTCCAAGAATTTAGGAGTAATTCTATACTCATAGAAGTAGCCATACTTTGGATTATGTACCACGTGGAGAGCACAAACTCTTTGTTAGGCCAGAAAAGGTCTATTCCAATGTCTTCCTATATTTCCCGAGCAACACCCACCCAACCCCTTTTATCTATCCTTGTCTGGGCCTTAGAGAGCTACTATGTATTTCCAGAGTAAGTCAGATCACTGTAGCAGAAAAATAAGTAATAAACATTATTATTTTTTTGCATTGCTACTGTGGTGGCAAAACTTAAAAGCACAAGGAATTTAAAAGATGAAGTTATTTCTGGTTTCCCTCCCACACGTAAAAAGTGTAGAAGTTGTTACCCCTAACCTTACAATAAGAAATAGCAAGACAAAGTGAAAATCAATTATTTTTTTAAAGAACTGTCAGAAAAAAGAGAAAAATCAATTATTTTTTAAGAAATGTCAGAGAAAAGACATCACAGGGCAAACCATTACCCCAAAATCTAAACAGTCAAGCACATCCAGAGAGGTACAGTACCTGAGATTCACCTATCTGATGCCATGAACAAATAGGAACAACTTCTATCAGCACTTTTGAAGTGGTGGAGACTGAGTGAGGACTAGCATGAGAGTAAGAAGCTGCTGGGGCACCAGAGTCGTACGGGGCTCCTCACACTGTCGAGTGCTTTACTTCAGGATTATCACCAGGTTCTCACAGGTAGGATCCAAGAAAACTCCCCACATGAACCTGAAATGGTATGGGAAGAGTAGCCATTGTAAACTCCCACCCAGACCATTCTTTCTATCAAAGGCTTAGTTTCCAGAAGACAGAAGTTTAATTAATTTGAACCAGAGGGCAATTCTGAAATCTTTTTTCAGCTTGAGGAAGGGAACTCTGTTCCATTTCAGCCACCTCCACCCTTTCTGTCTCACCTAAGGAAAAATAAATAAATAAAAGCCACGGTCAACAGGGAAGAGGATTCAAAAAAGCAGACTTAGAATGCTGCATCCAGAGAAAGAACTAGAGGACAGGGAAGAAAAGGAGCTGCCAAGGTGTCCTTCAAGAGGTAAATGGATAACCAAAGTGTAATCCATCCATCCATATTGTGAAAACTATTCAGTGAAGTAGAAGAAAAAGCCATCAAACTACTCAAATACATAGATGACTCAAATACACATCACTAAATGTAAGAAGACAGAATGAGAAGATCATATACCATATGATTCGATTATATGACATTTTGGGGAAGGTAAAACTACAGAGATGTAAAATAGATCAGTGACTGCCACAAGTTTAGGGAGTGGGGAGGGTAGAATAGGTTAACACAAGACATTTTTTAGAAGCAGAAACTAACCATGAAACTAACCATGAAACTCTTCTCTGTGGTACTGCAGTGGTGAATACATGACACAATCCGTTTTTCAAAATTCATAGATCTTTATAGCATAAAGAGTGAGACCTAATGTATGTTAAAAAAAAAAATCTTAATTCAAATAGAAGGGAGGTCAGCAAGATGGCAGAATAGTTATAAGTTTCCTGCACTCCAAGTGAGCCCAAAGCCAATCACACTGAAACCAGGTAGGATAATTTCTGATACTTTCTCTTGCCAGAGCCCAGCATGGCAGAGGGTGATTTGGAGGAAATTCCAACTCTCATCTTCCCTCTGAGGAAGAAAAGGAGTAGAACATATAACCAACATCCTGACTTTTAGGGGTGCTGCCTGATGAAACAGTCTCTGTCTTGCCTGAATCCAAGTGCAAACAAAGGATGCATATCTGAGAAAGGCTTGAGAGGTCTCCAAAATCTCTTGCTGGTCTAAATGAAAAAGTCCTCCCTATGTGAAACTAGACCACAAATTCTGGAAGAGTTAGATGATTCTTCAAATGCTGAAATCCCAATCCAAAAAATAATAAGACACACACAGGAACAGGGAAACATGGCCCTTTTAAAGAAACAAATTACATCTTTAGAAACTGACTATAAAAGAACAGAGACTACATGAATTGTCAGAAAAAGAGTTCAAAAATTACTGTCATAAGGATGCTCAATGAATTAAAACAGAGCAAAAATAGACAAGTAAATAAAATCAGACAACAATACATGGACAAAATGAGAATATCAACAAAAGATACAAACTATGAATAAGAACCAAACAGAAATTCTGGAACTGAAAAATACAATAACTGAATTGAAAATTCACTAGAGGGACTTAATAGAAGACTTGACCAGGCAGCACTGGACCAACCCTACAAGAAATGCTGAGTGAGTCATACAAGTTGAAGCAAAAACATGATAAACAGCAAAACAAAATCATGCAAAAATATAAAACACTCTGGTAAAAGTAAATACATAGAAAAATATAGAATCCAGTACTAATGTAATGTAATTGTCCAAATCACTTTTATATCTGGTGTAGAATTTTTTTTAAAAGCTAAAAATAAGGGCTTCCCTGGTGGCACACTGGTTGAGAGTCCGCCTGCCGATGCAGGGGACACGGGTTCGTGCTCCAGTCCGGGAAGGTCCCACATGCCACGGAGCGGCTGGGCCCGTGAGCCATGGCCACTGAGCCTGTGCGTCCGGAGCCTGTGCTCCGCAACGGGAGAGGCCACAACAGTGAGAGGCCTGCGTACCGCAAAAAAAAAAAAAAAAAAAAAGCTAAAAATAATAATTGTAAATCTATATTAAGGGGTACACAATGTAAAAAGAGGTAATTTGTGTCACAACCACATAAAGGGAGCAAAGATATAAAGGAGTTTTCATGCAAAATTTAAGTTGCTATCAGTTTAAAATAGATTGTTATAACTTTAAGATATTTTATGTAATTGCTTTAGGAACCACAGAGAAAATATCTATAGAATTTACACAAAGGGAAAGAGATGGGACTCAAAACATGTCACTATGAAAGGTCAACAAAAGACAAAAGAAGACAGGAAAGGGAAAAAGAATGAACAAAAAAGCAAAAAGATATACAGAAAACAATTAATAAAATGGCAATAACAAATCCTTTCCTAACACTAATTTTCTTAAATGTAAATAGATTAAATGTACCAATTAAAAGACATAGATTAGCTAAATAGATTTAAAAAAAACAAGATCCAGCTATATGCTGTCTGTAAGAGACTTGCCTTAGATCTAAGGACACACTGGCTAAAGGTAAAAAGATGGAAAAATACATTTCAGGCAAACAGGAAATTAAGAGAGCAAGATTGGCTATATTTATATCAGACAAGATAGAATTTGACAAAAGCTGTCACAAGAGACAAAGAAGGACATATAATTCCATAAAGGTCAGTTCACCAGGAAGGTGTATCTATGAAATATATATATCTAATATTAGAGAACTCAAATACATAAAGCAAGCATTAAAAATAACTAAAGTGAGAAATAGCAACACAATAATAGTAGGAAACTTTAGTGCCCTACTTTCAGGTATGGATAGTACAACTAGACTGGAGATCAATAAGCAAACATAGTACTTGCAAAACACTATAGACCAGTTTGAACTAACAGACATATGAAGAACACTCCACCCAACAATAGGAGAGCATACATTCTTCTCAAATGCACATGGAATATTCTCCAAGATAGATCACATGTTGAGCCACAAATTAAGTCTTTACAAATTTCAGAAGATTGAAATCAAGCAAAGTATATTTTCTGGCTAGAATGGAATGAAACTAGAAATTAATAGCAGAAGGAAACCCCAAAAATGTGTGGCAATTAAACAATTCATTCTTAAATAACCAATGAGTCACAGAAGAATTTACAAGGGAATTTAGAAAATTATCTCAAGACAAATGAAAACAAAAACACAGCGTAAAAAAACTTATGAGCTACAGCAAAAGCAGTAAAAAGAGTTTATAGCAGTAAATGCTTACATTAAAAAAACACAAAGATCTCAAATCAATTACCTAATTTTACACTTCAAAGAACTAAACAAGAAAAACAAAGTAAAACCAAAGTTAGCAGAAGGAAGAAAATAATAGTGATTAAAACACAGCTAATGAAATAGATAATAGAAAACTGAGAGAAAAAATCAGCAAAATCAGTAGTTTGTTTTTTGAAAAGATAAAATTAACAAAATTTTACCTAGACTAAAAAAAAAAGAGAGAGGATATTCAAATAGTCAAAATTAGAAATGAAAGAGACATTACAACTGATGTCACAGAAAAAAAAAAAAGATTATGAGACTACTATGAACAATTATACCCCCAACAAATTGGTTAATGTAAAAGAAATGGATACATTCTTAGAAACGTACAATTGACCAAGACTGGATCATGAAGAAATAAAAATTCCCAACAGATCTATAACTAGTGAAGAGATTTAAGCAGTAATCAAAACCTTCTGACAAAGACAAGCCAGATGGCTTCACTGTAGAGTTCTACTATTAGAGAAGAATTATTTAGAGAAGAATTAACACCAGTCTTCCTCACACCCTTCCAAAGTATCAAACAGGAAGGAACACTTTCCAACTCATCCTGAAAATGGCAGGGAATGTTTAGATTACATGTTCTAGGTGCTAGTAACATTATTTTACTAGGAGTAAACTACTTAGAGACTAAGAAATTACTTGGATTTCTAAATTGTATGCCTGTGACCCTGATGTTCTGATGTGGTCTTCAGATATATGGAAATTTGGAAGTGGGATACATGTGTAATTTAGGATTAAATTACTCTATCTTTGGAAGTACTATACTGACCATAATAGATGCAGGGAAAAACACATTCAGGCTGAAGTTACTGAAAGACACTAGCTTCCACCAAGATATTATACTTACATACTGAGACAGAGCTGAGTAAAAAGTTGGGGAGGAGATTTTTGAACTGTAAATTTTTTTGGATTTTAATTTTCTGGATAGGGGATGGACTTCCGTTTTACACTTTAATTTTGCTGGGATTTGGGGCTGTTTCTGTATTACAGGTAAAACATTTGTGTTATGTTGTCACATGGAGCTCACCGTATAGCTCTCCTCGGCACAAATTTGAAGTGGACAATAGTGTGCCAGGTGATTATTTGACCTGGCTTACCGCTTAGACTTGGAATTAATTTAAATGTTGCCTCTCTGGCATAGTTCATATTTTCCCATCTCCCTAGTTGAAGAAAATTTAAAATGGGTAAGTGACACACTCTACAGAGGGAAAGCAGCCTCACTCCTTCAGTGGTCAGCTACCGCTCTGACTGATCATAGACCTAAATAGTGAAACCATTGAGTTAAGAGAGAAGAAACTAACACAGGATAACATATAAGGATGAGCTTTTGAAAGCCTACTTGGGTTCAAACCTTTTCATTCCTATTCACCAGCTGTGTGACTGTAAATCACTTAATCTTGGTAAATTACATTTTATCATCTTTAAGATAATGATATGTATCAGCACTTACCTCAAAGTACCATTATAAGCGTATAATGAATAATATATGAAAAGTATTAATCCTAGTGTCTGTTACATACTAAGTTTCAATAGAATCAGCTGCCATTGTCATTCTTATCTTTAAGCACAGCATACAGTCATGCATTTTACTCCTCTTCTGCTCATGTCTTGTCTTGCTTTCCTTACATCCAAATCACCCCGACTACTCTTCTGCATGGCACATTCATGATTTTGTTTTCTCCTGTTCCTCCACTCCTTCACAGCTTGCAAGCTCTATATGTCTGTGTTTTTGTAGGAAAATAGGCCCTCTGTGAATGTAAATTCCCAACCTCTCCCCTCCTCCATACCCCTTTTACCTCACCATATGGCTCCTCCCTTCCATACCCAGCAGGTCATTAATTACTGGATAAGGGTTTTGCCATGCTAACCTACCCCTCAGATAAATTTAATAAAATATTAATGCTAAAGCTACTAAAAAATTACATACTGTGTGTGATCTTCCTTAGAATTATGCAGCAATAACTCTGACAGTAAAGCACTGTTGCCCAAATAAACTGTTAAACGTTGTGAGAGCTCAAGGAAGTGGCTGTACCAGGGTGTACATTCTTCTCATCCCTCTCTTTTAATTGTCAAGCAATGCCCTTAGCACCCAGGTCTGGCTGGTTGAAAAAAATGTTGCAGGAACTTTAAGGATTTCTTTCTTCTTGTAAGTCCTGAGGACAGCAACTGAGCAAGCTCAGCTTGAAGGCTGGGAGAATCATCTGATCTTCCCACCCTTCTGTGTGCTCTTTGATTCTACAGGTGAGAAAACTGAATCCCAGAAGCATAGCGACTTGTCCAAAACCTTGTATTCAGCAGTATATTAAGCAGTTTCATGAACACATCCATTTCCCTCTCTATTCTTTAGTTTCCTCAAATGTTTCTCCTAGGCATTTTGTCTTCAACAGCTTGCTTTTATGCTCCCAAATTGTAGCTGCCCCAAGCATATCAAATGCTGAAATTCTCGTTCATAACCTCCTTTTCTCTCTTACTGTGTTTTCTGTTGCATGCTTCCTCTTCTATTTCTTCTGAAAACCCCAGCCCCAACCTCCTTTATCAACACAAACACTCAAGCATATATTTCATATTTATCATTGTTGGTTTCTATGCCTTTATTTCCAAGCATCTTAGGCACTCTTTGATGAAAGTCTCATGTCTTTTTAAAGGAGATTATCTAAATTAAGAAATTCAGATTTCTTACCTATAAATAAATTGCATATAAATCTAGATGGTGCACAGAATGATAAAGTGAACATTCAACTACTCAGTACTAGCTTAGAGGACAAAACATTAGGAACATTTTAAAGCTCCTGAAAACCTCTCACTGTGAGAATATATCTCCCTTATCCCCAAATTTAATCTCTAGTCCTAATTGTGTGTTTAATATTTCCTTGTTTTTCATTGTAGTTTCACTATAAGTATCTATCATTGATGATTTGAAGGGGATCAGACGGAAAAGGCCCCTGTCTTTTTTGTTGTTTTACTGTTAATTTTCAGCACAAAGCCTGAGGAAGTAGAAATAGTGCTTTTTGTTTGTCATTTTGTTTTTATTATTATTTGAATAAGCAAAAGAATGCATTATCTGACTGAATATCCATAGCTGTCCTGTGAGGTGCCGGAGAAGGACCAGTATGCTCTCCATCTGATGGATGGGGGACTTGAGGCTCTGAGAAGCTTTGCTGATGCAGTTTTACCCTTGGCTGGGTAGACAGGGGATCAGAGACATTTCATTCCTGATTCCTTCTCCACGGTCACTGGCAGCACAATAGGCACCTTGTGATGTCACTTTGGTTTTACTACAGTAAAAACTATTTTTGAGATTTCTCGAAGCTTGACCACTTCTCCATGTTTACATTTTTTCATCTGCCCACAACCACTGGCATGCTAAATTCATGTTTTAGAGGAAACAGAGAAGTTACACGCTGATAAAGATCGCAGCTTTCCTATTTTCAAGTGGTGATTCCTGAATTACCCTGTTGACATGAAATAGAAAATATTTCATGTGTGAGGGATGGAGGAGAGGTGGGCATCGTAAAGTCAACAGATGTGGCCAAAGCACTGTCCACTCAATTCAAATTAACACCCTGTGAACTACAGCAAATGGGTGATGGAGTTTGCCTTCATTCTCATGACCGGCAGAGTAATCTCCTATTTTTCCATCATCTTTGCTCTTCGTTGGAATCCACCATCATGGTTTTCTTTTGGTGTTGTGTTTTCATTCTGAGCCAAACCACAGGTTGTCGCGACTGGTCTAGCTGTTCCTGCCGAAAGATCTAGCCTAGACCTGTCTCTGCTTAGTTTAGCAATCTATATCTCACTTTTCTAGTAGCTTTTTCTCACTTTTTCATCACCTTCCCAAACAGTTATGACATTGGTCAAAGTCTTAGATGGTAATAAATGAGAAGAAAGAAAGAAGAAAAGTAAGGCAACTGGATGGGTAATAATCTAGTTTAAAAAGTATGATTTTAGAATTTAGATAATTAGGTTTAACATCTAGTTTCTGTCAATTATAAGCTGTGTCTCCTTGTTCAAATGACTTACCTTATTTGTAAATGGAGACAGATAATATTTGCCTCACATGGTTACTGTGAGTTTTTTTTTTTTAGATGATATGCTTGAATGCACTGTCTAATCTCTAAAGGCCTAAATGATTATAAGGTTTTAAAAAATAATTATTAGGACCTGAAAAAATTAGAAAGGTGTGTAGTTAAACATCAGTTACTGTGAGGTTCCTGACACTATTTTTTAAATAATCATTTTCTTGTAAAAATGAATGCACATGGAAATGAACAATACATACTAAACACAGAGAAGTGAAATATATTAAAAGGATCTGAGAAGTAGTTATACATTACATACAGAATAAATACATTATTGCAAAATTTTGCCTTTAGTCTTCTGGTAGGTAATCAGAATAGGAAATATATTGGGTTCTTTATTTTGTCTTTTCTGGTAACAAAGGAATCTTACAAGTATGTCTGAAGAGATTTGACTCAGGGATAGATGTCAAAATTTCCAAGATATAATTTCTCTCTTTTTGTTAATATCATAATTAGGCTTCATATAAGTCTACCCATTTCCTACTAATCTCTTTTTTTATGCTTCATGTAAATTTCTACACATTTAAAAATATGGAGCAATATGCAAATATTTGAAAGTCTCCTTCACACTAAGATCACTTGTCTATTGTTTTAGAATGTCAAGTTACAATAAGAGGAGAAACTCAG
Source organism: Grampus griseus (assembly GCF_964374135.1). Lineage (NCBI taxonomy): Eukaryota > Metazoa > Chordata > Mammalia > Artiodactyla > Delphinidae > Grampus > Grampus griseus. The sequence continues at coordinate 35,482,193 of NC_139010.1, forward strand.
ATGTCAAAACCCTGAGCTTTGAGCTGGGTTCTTGACAGTTTCACTGGGAACAAATTTATTCAAATAAAATTGTCCAACAAGGCCATGAGGAGTGTGGTGTTGACAATGTAAATAAATAAAAATGATATTTTCTCTCAGTCCAGTGACTTTATAATAATTTTTATTAGAAAATATTGAATTATTTCTGGAGTCTTTAGCAAGGGTAAATGGTTTTATTTTTCTGATTCAGAAGCTACTTTTTTTTTCTGTCACTGTAATGATACCTATGTGAATTCATTCACCTTATGTTTTGTCAAAATACTTTGAAAGTGTTGCCAAAAAGCTGCCTCCTTTAATAAAGCAGCTTATTCTGGCAAAACGGTTTTTCCTCATGACGGCTTGGCCTCCTTCTCCTTCTGCTCCCTGGAAATCTTATCTTTCTCTAGATTTAAGGATTTAAGTTTCTTTTTAACTCTATGCTTCTAAAAGTAATTCACAACACACTGGATTTAAATATCTTCTTGGGACAACTGTTTCAAATTCAATTTAATGGAATTGATTATTTCCCTTGAGAAATTTTATCTTCCTCCAAGTGCTTAAATTATTTTTTCTCTGTATTACATATACTTACTGCTTTATATTCCCAAAGGATTAAAGCACTTTTTACTCATGGCAAAAAATAATTAAGGAAAAGAATGCAACTGGCTGGAAATTCCTGATGCAGCCTTTCCCTACTTCACATATAATGATGATGAAAACAGAAAAATATGAAGTTATCCATGTGTTTCTAGAAATTAAGGCATTTTCACTAACTGAATGACAATGGATTACCACTGAGGAATTCCATCTGTAGCCTATCTGTGCAGTGCCATAGGAAAGAATTGGCCTGGTCTGCAAGAAGGTAAGAGGTTTTATCCTTTCTCCACAATTCCACATGCTCACAAATGCAAGATCGCACTGAACAGAAAACATAGCGGCTGTAACTCTGCTGTAAGGCTGTTCCTCTGTGAGGTGGACAATGTGCTCTTTTCCCCAAGCATCTCTGAGTATCTCTTTATACACATCCATGTGGAGACCATGAAATCCGAAAACAAATTAACCGGAGCAGTGGGAGCTGGGAGCGGCAAAATGAATACTTCGATACACAGTCTCTATCATTACTGTGTGGCAAAGTAGTATAGACAGAACGAACCTCAGATCCTGCAAAAAGTTTTACTTTTTATGTGTTTAAAGTGGATTCAGAAAGCCAGAGAACTAAGCACAAGAGGTAGCAGAAATCTCTCCTCGATTCAACAGAACTGCATATTATGAAAATTAAAATCTGCTTAGATGCAGAAGAAAGAATTTCATTAATGGGCTAACTGACCTTCTCTAGATATGTAAAGGGGAGTTGACCATCGCCCAAACGAACCGTATAAACAAAGGCAATTCACTCATCACGTAACAAAGGGAAAATATCCAGGTTTATTAGTTATCTTTCAACAATGATTAACAAAAACCTTTGACAAATACATAATGTATCCATTTACTGAGCCAAAATTGTGCCAATATTTTTTCTTGGCCCTGGGGACGTCTTTAGCAAGAGGGAGGCAAAAAACAAAAAGATAAGAAGATTAAAAAAACAGCCATCAAAGATAGACAAGAAAAGGTGACTTAAAATAAAACTTTAAAAACACAGAGAATAGGATCTTCATTAAAGAAGTAAGATCTTCATTAAAGACAACAAATAAAAGGTATAGTATGGCTCTCTTCTCAATTATTCCTTCCGGTGCTCTTTTGCTCCACTTATTGCTATCATTTTTCTAGCAAGTTGTTCCCATGGAAAATTGTCCCCTCTCTCATTTCTAACGGAAGTGTTTACCTCATCGACACTCTCTCAAGACCATCAACTGGTGCTTATCTCCATCCAAAATCAACAGGGAAAAGGCTCTGCTCCTGTAATCAGCTTTTGAAGAGGGTTTCCTTCAGCAGAGTTTTTGGGATCTCAGCAACAAAGGGAAGATTTCTCTTATACTACAGTTTCTTTAGAGTACATAAGTTCTTTGGGAAGGGAATTTGTTATGGGTTGAATTGTATCCTCCCCCAAAAGATATGTTAGAATCCTAACCCCTAGTACTTAAGAAAGTGACTTTATTTGGAAACAGGATTGTTACAGATGTAATTATTCAGCTGGCCAAAAAGTTCGTTCGGGTTTTTCTGCAAGATCTTATGGAACTCATCATAACTGAGTTCATACTGGAGTAGGATGGGCCCTTAATTGAATATAATTGGTACCTTTGTGAGAAGAGGAGCAAGACACAGAGGGAAGATGGTTGTTTGAAACACAAGGAGAATGCCATGTGAAGATGGATGCAGAGACTGGAGTGATGTACCTACACACCAAGGATTGCCAACCATCACCAGAACTAGGAGAGAGGCATGGAACAGAGTCTCCTCAGAACTCTCAGAAGGAACCAATTTTGCTGACACCTTGATTTCAGACTTCTGGCCTATAGAACTATGAGAAAATAATTTTCTGTTTTTATAAGCCATCCAGTTTGTGGTACTTTGTTATAAAAGCCCTAGGAAACTGATACATGATCTATACCTAGAACGATGGCTTTCTCCTACCTGAAGTCCCTAGTGATCAGTCTACACTATTTCCAAGCTTCTTTTTCACAGTAATCTTTCAAGGACTCCAGTGTCTTTTCTTCTAATCTTTTCTCCTGCAGATAGTCTTAACCATGGACAAGAATCAAGTTCTACACCATAAGAACACAGACCTCACTGAAAATTATGCATTATTTGGGCAACAATTTCAGTATTCAGGACAATAAGAAGCTACACTGACCAGAGCACACAAATGTCTGCAGTATGGACATGCTTATCCTCACACGGCAGTTTAACTCAAACACATCCCTGATGCAACCAAAAGATTACATTTATATATTCTTAAAATATGTATGCATAACACTTTTAATCTTTATATACTTTCACAATAATAAATATTCAGAGATAATATCTTTTCATTTCTATGTTTTCCACGGAAAAAGAAAATAATAATAACCAAACATGCCAAAAGTAAGAGAAAGATTCATGGTTTCACCTATAAGGTTTTTACTAATTTTTTTTTCCTTCTAAATTTAGTTTTGAATCAGTGTTCAGTTTGCTTACGTATCCCAAACATAAAAGGATAATCTTGTCCTTTTTAACTCAAAGCGATGTCTAAAACTGAGATCATTTTAAAAGTTATAGGTCATTTCCCAAAAAGTTATCTCAGTTGAAATTTGAGAGAGCACACTGACACTACAAACTATAAGAATTCCTTTTAACAGCAATGAGGGAGAAATTCTGGCTGCAGGGCTGCAGACGCCAGTCTTGGGCTAGGTGATGAAAGAAATCTCTTTTACTAAATTTGTAACCTAATGACTTTTATTTCTATCCTGGATCTTTCTTTGTTTTAGCCCCATCTCTTGTTCTTTCTCATCTAATTCATTCCATATAAGCCAATGTTACTTATTATCATTTCCATCACAAATTCATGGACACAAACAGAAGCTCAACAGTATATTCTTGCATCTACAAGTAACTTGTAAAAATTAGGTTGCATGTGGGGAAAAAAATGCAACATTATACTAAAAAGTAGTCTTCAGTTTTAAAATATGTGTGTGTGTGTGTGTGTGTGTGTGTGTGTTGAAATATCTTATTTACCATACCAGAGAGTTTCCATTTTATCTTGAAGGCACTAACTATTCATTAAAGGATTTTGTAATAAAAAATGAAAATATCAGGTTTCTAGCTCTGAAAGAGCCTTTGGCTAATGATGATAATAGTATGAATTGAAGACAGGTGATTCTAGCTGTTAGCTGTGAAAACTGTGATTAGGTTCAAGGTAAATATTGCACTGGACAAGGTTAAACACGCAAAGAAGACATTAATCAAATTACTGCAGTTGGGGAAATAGATTCAACTAAACCACACTGAAACAAAAGATGAGAGGGCTTTTAAGTAATGGGGTGAGCTAGTAAAAAAGTACAGGTGCACTTTAGGGTGATGGTTGATCAATGGACTATATTGAGCTCCTTGCATTATTCCTGAGTGTCTGATGTTTTTCTCTGTGCTAAGGCCATCTGTGTCTGCTAACCAGTGGGAATACAGTGGAATTCAAAAATAATTGATTAAAAGAAAGTGTAGAGAGAATTAAAATGACGTTAAAAAAATAAAAAATACGAAAGAAATGGTAAGAACATAGATTTAAACTCAAATATACTGGTTTTACGTTTAATATGAATGGTTAAAAACCCTCCAGTTAAATGGCAGATTTTGCCAACTTGGCTAAAAAGCAAAATGTCCACCATATACTGTGGATATAAAATTGGCTTTAAATATAAAGCTCAAATAGGCTAAAAGCAAATGGATGAAAAATAAATAACATGCAAACACGAATTATAAGAAAGTGGGAGTTACTGTATTAATATCAGGCAAAGTAGCCTACAGAATGACAATTATCATCAGGAATAAAGAGTGTTATTTCATAATGACAAAGGTGTCCAGAGACATAAAATTCTTAAATGCCAATTTTAAAGCCCCAAAATAGACTTTTAAAACACATGAGGTGAAAACCTGATAGAAGTGATAGGAAAAATAGACAAACTCACAATTATAGCTGAAGATTTCAACACTCCTCTCTCAGTAATTGATAGAAGTAATCATAAAACCAACAGATACATAGAGGACTCTCAGATATCTAATTGATATTTAGTACGCCTGCCCAACAAGAGAGGAATACACATTCTTTTCAATTGTATGAGGAACATTCACCAAGTTAGACCATATGCTAACCTCTAAACTGAGTCTTAATTAACTTCCAAAAATTGAAATTACACAGAGGATGTTTTTTGACAACAGAGGATGTTAATTCTGACAACAGAATTAAATTAGAAATAAATTACAAAGAGATATCTGGAGAAACCTCAAATAATTGTAATTAAGCAAAACTCACCTATATAATCATGGTTCAAATAAGAAATAACACATTTAAGTTAAATTATGCTTTGAACATCAAAGAAAAATATATCAAAATGTGTAAAAGTTACAATAAATAGTTGAAACAATGTGGTATTGGCATAATAAGATTCATGTTACAGAAGAGAGGGTCTGGGAATAAACTCATATATACAGTTGCTTGACTTTTTAAAAGGGCACCAAGGTAATTCAATGGGTAAAAAAAAGACTTTTCAACAAATAGTGCAGCAACAATTGGATATACACATGGGGAAAAAAATGAAATTTATCTCATGGTATACACAAAATTTAATCCTAAACAGTTTCAAGGTCGAAATGTAAAAGCTACATCTCTGAAACTTCCAAAATAAGACATAGGAGGAAAATTTTTGCTACTTGAAAGTAGACAAAAGATTTTGTAGGTCACAAAAAAAGCATGACATAAAAGAAATATATTGATAAATCATACTTCATCAAACTTAAAACATCTGATCTTCCAAAGACTCTATTAAGAAAATACCCAGTTTACAGTTTATTTGCTAAATTTTACACTTATGTTTTATGCACTTTTCTGTGTGTTTCCTCATTATACTTCCAAAAACTATACTTTAATAAGGAGTATTTTTATTTTATCTTCAATAGTTAACAATTATCTAGAGCAAATATTATTTTAAAATCTTACATTAATTCTACATCTTGTCATGTTCGTGGTTACATTATCACTAATTTTTCCAACATTCTTAAAATTTTTCATAATCAAAATGTATATGAAGATCATGTAGTAACATAATGAATTCAATGAGGTATTAAGAAAAATAATATTTAAAATGATTTCTGTACTATTATTACCATCTGCATAAAAACAAAAGAAGTATATTAAAAAGATCTAAAAAAAATGCCATCAGTTATTTTTCTGTGATGGTAGGAAACTGAGTATTTTTTTAAGTCCTGTTAATTTTTGTTTTTACTACAGTTCATGTAACTAGTATGTACTTCATTTGACATATTCAGAAATAGCTAATGAGCATCATAATTATGATATTTCAGATCAACTCCAGATCATTAAGAAAACAAACCCTGTGCATTTTAGAGAGGGTCATCTTAGGGTTCTAAAGGAATGACCTTTCTTTGGGATCTAGACAGACAAACAAGAGACTCCTGGTAGTGTAACAGAGAACAAACCTGACTCCATATTGGATCTATTCCTTTAGCTCTAACCCTTGTGTTCTGTTGCCTGTGCTTAGTCTAGCTGGTTCTTCACCTTTGTGAAAGAACGTTGCCTACAGCCTGAAATATAAAGAATAGCCCATTCTCAAGGCTCTGACCTTTAAAGGTACAACACTTTTCCGTTCATATAGAGACAAAAAGTTGCAGAACACAGAAAAACATCTATCTTTTTGGAGGTTTATAAAAGCACTGTAAACAGACTTACACTGACAGCTGCAAGAATAAAGGATTCCAAAGCAAGAAGTTTGCAACAACCAGCCATCCCCCCACCCCTTTCAGTATAAAAGAAGTCTGAATTCTAACTCACATAATATGGTTCTTTGGGACACTAGCCGACCATCTTCTCAGACTGCTGGCTTTCCAAATAAAGTCATGATTCCTTGCCCCAACAACTCATCCCTCAAATTATTAGCCTCACCTGCAAGCAGCAGTAGGTGCTTGGACTCAGTAACAGTAGCAAAGGAAGAATCAGGCATCAGCAGAGTTGCATGTTACTAACACTCAATTAATTCAGTGTTCATTGGTGGCACAAGTGGGTGTCATTAACTATTTTTAATGCTTCATACAGATGGCTTTAAATCAACAGCTAGTGAGCCTCATATTTATTTTTGAGTGGCAGGTTGCCATTTGATTTTAATACTATTCTTATATTCTTCTTTATTAAAGTATAAATTCATAAAATGTATAGATGAATAAAGTCTACCTAAAAGTTTCATTAAAATATTCACTAAGGATGCTCAAGTAAAGCCTGAAATCTCAGGCATAAACTGCAGAGGCTCTGAGAGGAATGGACCCAGCACCTCCTGAGGTGGGAGAGGCAGCAAACTCAGGGCTCAGCAGCTGTGTGGCTGAAACGGTCTTGGTGCTCTGGCCACATGTCAGGCCTGTGCCTCTGCGGTGGGAGAGACGAGTTCAGGACACTGGGTCACCAGAGACCTCCCAGCTCCATGTAATATCAAACAGCGAAAGCTCTCCCAGGGATGTCTATCTCAACACTAAGACCCAACTCGACTCAACGACCAGCAAGATACAGTGCTGGACACCCTATGCCAAACAACTAGCAAGACAGGAACACAACGCCACCCATTAGTCGAGAGGCTGCCTAAAATCATAATAAGGTCACAGATACCCTAAAATGCACCACTGTATGCGGTCCTGCCCACCAGAAAGACAAGATCCAGCCTCATCCATCAGAACACAGGTATCAGTCCCCTCCACCAGGAAGCCTATACAACCCACTGAACCAACCTTAGCCACTGGAGGCAGATGCCAAAAACAACAGGAAATATGAGCCAGCAGCCAGCAAAAGGAGACCCCAAACACAGTAAGTTAAGCAAAATGAAAACACAGAGAAACACATAGCAGTTGAAAGAGCAAGATAAAATCCACCAGACTAAACAAATGAAGAGGAAATAGGCAGTCTACCTGAAAAAGAATTCAGAGTAATGACAGTAAAGATGATCCATAATCTTGGAAACAGAATGGAGAAATACAAGAAACGTTAACAAGGACCGAGAAGAACTAAAGAGCAAACAAACAAAATAAACGAAGTTAAAAATTCTCCAGAAGGAATCAATAGCATAATAACTGAGGCAGAAGAAGGGATAAGTGACTTGGAAGATAAAATAGTGGGAATAACTACCACAGAGCAGAATAAAGAAAAAAGAATGAAAAGAATTGAGGACAGTATCACAGACCTCTGGGACAACATTAAATGCACAAACAATCGAATTACAGGGGCCCCAGAAGAAGAAGAGAAAAAGAAAGGGACTGAGAAAATATTTGAAGATATTATAGCTGAAAACTTCCCTAATATGAGAAAGAAAATAGTCAAGTCCAAGAAGCACAGAGAGTCACATACAGGATAAATCCAAGGAGAAACACGCCACGACACAAATTAATCAAACTATCCAAAATTAAATACAAAGAAAAAATATTAAGCAGCAAGGGAAAAACAACAAATAACATACAAGGGAATACCAATAAGGGATTTAAATGATACATTAAACAAGATGAACTTAATTGATACTTATAGGACATTCCATCCAAAAAAAACACAATACACTTTCTTCTCAAGTGCTCATGGAATATTCTCCAGGATAGATCATATCCTGGGTCACAAATCAAGGCTTGGGATATTTTAAAAAACTGAAATCATATCAAGTAACTTTTCCAAACACAATGGTATGAGACTAGATATCAAATACAGGAAAATAATTTATAAACACAACAAATACATGGAGGCTAAACAATAAACTAAAAAATAACCAAGAATGACTGAAGAAATCAAACAGGAAATCAAAAAATAACTAGAAAAAAATGACAGTGAAAACACGACGACCCAAATCCTACTGGATGTAGCAAAAGCAGTTCTAAGAGGGAAGTTTATAGCAATACAATCCTACCTCAAGAAACAAGAAACATCTCAAATAAACAACTTAACCTTACACCTAAAGCAGTTAGAGAAAGAAGAACAAGAAAACCCCAAAGTTAGCAGAAGGAAAGAAATAATAAAAATCAGATAAGAAATAAATGAAAAAGAAATGAAGGAAACAAGAGCTAGTATCAATAAAACTAAAAGCTGGTTCTTTGAGAAGATAAACAAAATTGATAAACCATCAGCCAGACTCATCAAAAAAAAGGGAGAAGACTCAAATCAACAGAATTAGAAATGAAAAAGGTAAGTAACAACTGACGCTGCAGAAATACAAAGGATCATGAGAGATTACTACAAGAAACTACATGCCAATAAAACCTGGAAGAAATGGACAAACTCTTAGAAAAGCACAACCTACCGAGACTGAACTATGAAGAAACAGAAAATATAAACAGACCAATAACAAGCACTGAAATTGAGACTGTGAATAAAAAACTTCCAGCAAACAAAAGCCCAGGACCAGATGGCTTCACAGGTGAATTCTATCAAACATTTACAGAAGAGCTAACACCTATCCTTCTCAAATTCTTCCAAAATATAGCAGAGGGAGGACACTCCCAAACTCACTCTATGAGGCCACCATCACCCTGACACCAAAACCAGACAAAGATGTCACAAAAATAGAAAACTACAGGCCAATATCACTGATGAACATAGATGCAAAATTCCTCAACAAAATACTAGCAAACAGAATCCAACAGCACATTAAAAGGATCATACACCATGATCAAGTGGGGTTTATCCCAGGAATGCAAGGATTCTGTGTGACACACCGAAGGAGAAAAAACATAAAATCATCTCAATAGTTGCAAAAAAAGCTTTTGACAAAACGCAACACCAATTTAAGAAAAACCCTCCAGAAAGTAGGCATAGAGAGAACTTACCTCAACATAATAAAAGCCATATATGACAAACCCACAGCCAACATCGTTCTCAATGGTGAAAAACTGAAACCATTTCCTCTAAGATCAGGAAAAAGACAAGGTTGTCCACTCTCACCACTAGTATTCAATATATGTTTGGAAGTTTTAGCCACAGCAATCAAAGAGAAATAAATAAAAGGAATCCAAATCAGAAAAGAGGTAAAGCTGTCACTGTTTGCAGACAACATGATACTATGCATAGAGAATCCTAAAGATGCTACCAGAAAACTACTAAAGCTAACCAATGAATTTAGTAAAGTAGCAGGATACAAAATTAATGCACAGAAATCTCTTCCATTCCTATACACTAATGGTGAAAAATCTGACAGAGAAATTAAGGAAACACTCCCATTTACCACTGCAACAAAAAGAATAAAATACCTAGGAATAAACCTACTTAAGGAGACAAAAAACCTATATGCAAAAAATTATAAGACACTGATGAAAGAAATTAAAGATGATACAAATAGATGGAGAGATATACCATGTTCTTGGATTGGAAGAATCAACATTCTGAAAATGACTATACTACCCAAAGCAATCTACAGATTCAATGCAATCCCTATCAAATTTCCAGTGACATTTTTCACAGAACTAGAACCAAAAATTTCACAATTTCTAGGGACACACAAAAGACCCCAAATAGCCAAAGCAATCTTGAGAAAGAAAAACGGAGCTGGAGGAATCAGGCTCCCAGACTTCAGACTACACTACCAAGCTACAGTAATCAAGACAGTATGGTACTGGCACAAAAACAGAAATATAGATCAATGGAACAGGATAGAAAGCCCAGAGATAAACCCTCACACCTATGGTCACCTTATTTTTGATAAAGGAGGCAAAAATATATAGTGGAGAAAAGACAGCCTCTTCAATAAGTGGTGCTGGGAAAACTGGAGAGCTACCTGTAAAACAATGAAATTAGAACACTCCCTAACACCATACACAAAAATAAACTCAAAATGGATTAAAGACCTAAATGTAAGACCAGATACCATTAAACTCTTAGAGGAAAACATAGGCAGAACACTCTATGACATAAATCACAGCAAAATCCTTTTTGACCCACCTCCTAGAGAAATGGAAATAAAAACAAAAATAAACAAATGGGACTCAATGAAACTTAAAAGCTTTTGCACAGCAAAGGAAACCATAAACAAGACGAAAAGACAAACCTCAGAATGGGAGAAAATATTTGCAAATGCAGCAACTGACAGAGGATTAATTTCCAAAATTTACAAGCTGCTCAATATCAAAAAACAAACAACCCAATCCAAAAATGGGCAGAAGACCTAAATAGACATTTCTCCAAAGAAGATATACAGATTGCCAACAAACACATGAAAGAATGTTCAACATCACTAATCATTAGAGAAATACAAATCAAAACTACAATGAGGTATCACCTCACCCCAGTCAGAATGGCCATCATCAAAAAATCTACCAGCAATAAATGCTGGAGAGGGTGTAGAGAAAAGGGAACCCTCTTGCTCTGTTGGTGGGAATGTAAATTGATAAAGTCAGTATGCAGAACAATATGGAGGTTCATTAAAAAAACTCCAAAAAGAACTATCATTTGACCCAGCAATCCCACTACTGGACATATACCCTGAGAAAACCATAATTCAAAAGGAGTCACGTACCACAATGTTCACTGCAGCATCATTTTCAACAGCCAGGACATGGAAGCAACCTAAGTGTCCACTAACAGGTGAATGGGTAAAGAAGATGTGGCACATATGTACAATGGAATATTACTCAGCCATAAAAGGAAACGAAATTGAGTTATCTGTAGTGAGGTGGATGGACACAGAGTCTGTCATACAGAGTGAAATAAGTCAGAAAGGGAAAAAGAAATACCGTATGCTAACACATATGTATGGAATCTAAAATAAAAAAAGAAAGGTTCTGAAGAACCTAGGAGCAGGACAGGAATAAAGACACAGACGTCAAGAATGGATTTGAGGACATGGGGAGCCGGAAGGGTAAGCTGGGACGAAGTGAGAGAGTGGCATGGACATATATACACTACCAAATGTAAAATAGATAGCTAGTGGGAAGAAGCTGCATAGCACAGGGAGATCAGCTTTGTGCTCTGTGACCACCTAGAGGGGTGGGATAAGGAAGATAGGAGGGAGACACAAGAGGGAGGAGATAATGGGGATATATGTATATGTATAGCTGATTCACTTCGTTATAAAGCAGAAACTAACACACCATTGTAATGCAGTTATACTCCAATAAAGATGTTAAAAACAAATATTCACTAAGAATTCTGAGGTTAAATTAAACATCAGCTAAAACAAAAACTGAAAGAAATAATCTATGGTGAAACAAAAATAAGAATCCCATTCACTCAGATTGGAATATTGTACTATAAAACACGGTTTTTGGTTACAGAATAATACCTAATAACCTGTCTAACAGGGAAATCTCATCCAATGTAATAAAAGATTTTTAAAGTACCGGTTAATTAGCAGCCACTGTGACAGAAGTCGTACATGGCTCATGCACATTCAGAGAGGGAAAAGATACAGGCTCTTCCTTGAGAACACACTTCTGCATTTGCATCCCTTGTAGTCCATGATGGGTTTCTTTTGAAAATACCAAATGTAAGATCAGGTATCCTATATCACTTTCCCAAAATGAAGTCCAACTCAGCTCAGTTTAGCTTCACGAGCACACCATTCTGAGCTGTGTTTAACTTTCAGAACTTGTGCAGAAAGATCTCCAAAATCACCTGTTCTTCCTTGAAATTAACAGGGTCTCTGAGGAAAAGGCAGGGGCCAACATCTGTTACTAAATACAGTTTAATGTATTAGCTGGCAAACTCTGTGACCTCTGGGTCAATGTGGCTCTTAAAAAAATAAGAAGGGTAGGATAAAAGATTAAATCAGTATCCTTTGCATTAACCTATTAATTAAAAACCAACAGGGAAGTTGCACTTCTGGGAAGATGGAATAAACATATTTTTCCCTATTCCCTCCACTAAATATGACTGAAACAAACTCATCAATGCTGAAAAATGGACAGAAGAAGGCAGACTGACTAGGCGTATCAGAACCTTAGGAGCAATATGTTGATGAGTTTTCTTTTTGTCCTTTAGATCCCATACTTAGAGTCTGAAGAAGCCAGAAACCAGAAAATGCCAACAGGTTCAGGCCAAAAATAAACAGCCTGTTCTCTCTACCAAAGGACCCAGGCAAGATAGAAAACTTTGAGGCAGTAACTGTTTTACTCCAGCCAAACACCACAGAAACAACTGAGGTCCCACCCCATCCATGCCAGCAAAGGTCAAGTGAGGAGCCTAGACTTCTGCCCTCTGGAGACTGTTATGAGGTCCACTAGCCCTTTTTATCCAGCAGAGTAAGGTCAAACAAACATGAGAAGAGAATACCTTCATCCCTAATGAGTGGTAACAAGATCCCTATCCGTAATGAGATATCAGTGAAGACCACGAGGGGAACCTGGACTTCCACCGCCATGATCAGTCGTGAGGCACCCCTTAATTTCTCTGCTGGCATGGTGTCATAGGAGGCCAAATGGAGAGCAAGGACTTTCACCACCTTCCAGCTACAAGATTACGTGACTAACCATATGGTCCTCAGACTCCATCTCAGAAGGAGGCCACAATGGGACCAGTAACAAGGCACCTGCAGTCAAGGAGGTTTCACTGGAAGACTAGTGGGGACCCTGTATTCTACTCCCCACCCAGCTTTATTAAGGACCCCCTGCTCAGGTACTGACAAAGAACAAATGGGGAACCTGGACCTCTATCCCCACCTAACAGTAACAAAATGGGGCCCCTCCTTTTTCAATAAAGCCATTTATAAGCAGCCAGCTAAAAGAGAAAGTTAAGATCCAGAGCCCTATAATGCAACACACCAAATTTCAAACTTCCAGTAAAAGATCATCATCAAACCAATTAACAAGGAAGATCTCAAATTGAATGAAAAAACATAATTAATAGATGCTAACAGTGAGATGACCTATTTTATTTTATTTCATTTTTTTAACATCTTTATTGGAATATAATTGCTTTACAATGGTATATTAGTTTTTGCTTTATAACAAACTGAATCAGTTATTCATATACATATATCCCTATATCTCTTCCCTCCTGTGTGCCCCTCCCTCCCACACTCCCTATCCCAGCCCGCTAGGTGATCACAAAGCACCGAGCTGATCTCCCTGTGCTGTGTGGCTGCTTCCCACTAGCTATCTATTTTACATTTGGTAGTGTATATATGTCCATGCCACTCTCTCACTTTGTCCCAGTTTACCCCTCCCCCTCCCCATATCCTCAAGTCCATTCTCTAATAGGTCTGTGTCTTTATTCCCGTCTTGCCCCTAGGTTCTTCATGACCTTTTTTTTTTTTTTTTTAGATTCCATATATATGTGTTAGCATACGGTATTTGTTTTTCTCTTTCTGACTTACTTCACTCTGTAAGACAGACTCTAAGTCCATCCATTTCACTACAAATAACTCAATTTCATTTCTTTTTATGGCTGAGTAATATTCCACTGTATATATGTGCCACATCTTCTTTATCCATGAGATGACCGATTTTAGAATTACTGAAAAATATTTTACAGCAACCATTATAAAAATGCTTCAGTGAGAAATTATGAACACATAATTTTTTAAAAAGTTAAAAATAGAAAGTCTCAGAAAAGAAACAAAAAACTTACCAAAAAAATAGAATATATAAAGAAGAAGCAAATGGAAATTTTAGAAATATAGATAAAACTAAAAGGATAAATAATGAATCCATAAGTAGAGCTGGAAAACTCCCCTTTCTCAACAGTCAATAGAACTAGATAAAAATCAGCATAGATATAGAAGAACTCAACATCCCAGGAATCATGACAATCTAATATCCATTGTAGAGCACTCCACCCAACAACAGCAGAAAACTCAAATACACATTATTCTCAATTTCTCATTAGACATACACCAAGGTAGACTACATCCTGGGTCATAAAATAAACCTTAACAAATTTAAAAGAAATGAAATCATAGAAAGTATGTTCTCTGATTACAGTGGAACCAAACTAGAAATTAAAAACAAAAAAATAACAGGAAAATCTGCAAACATTTGGAAACTAAACAACATACATCTCAATAATCTATGGCTCAAAAAGGAAATTTCAAGGGAAAACAAAAAGTACATTGAACTGAATGAAAATGAAAATGCGGACCGAGAGATTATCATACTAAATGAAGTGAGACAGAGAAAGACAAATAGTATATGATATCACTTATATGTGGAATCTAAAAACATAGTACAAATGAGCTCATTTATAAAACAGAACCAGACTCACAGGCATAGAAAACAAACTTATGGTTACCTGGAAAAGAAATCTCCAGGCCTAGATGGTTTCATCTGCAAATTCTACCAAATGTCTAAAGAAGAATTAACACCAATTTTTCTACAGTATCTTTCATAAAACAAAAGAGGATGAACATATCCTAATTCATTTTTTAAAGCTAATATTACCCTGATAACAAAACTAGAAAAAGACTGTTCAAAGAAAACTACAGGAAAAAAAATATATATATATATATACATACAAATTCTATGATCAAGTGGAGTTTTCTCCCCAGGGATGCAAGGCTTGTTTAATATTTAAAAATCAACCAGTATGATCAATCATATTAATATGTTAATAGAGAAAAATCACAAGATCATATTAAACTGTGCAGAAAGTCATTTGCCATAATGCAACACCCATTCATAACTTTAAAAAGAAAAGCCACTCAGAAAACTAGAGAGGAAATTTGTAAAGTTGATTAAGCATACACAAAAGGCCTAAAGCTAACATTATACTAAATGGTGAAAGACAAAATACTTTTCCTCTAAAGTTGGGAACAGGGAAGGGATGCCAGTTTTCATTGTTCATATGCAATATAGTGGTAGAAATTCTAGCTACTGAAATAAGACAATTAAAGGAGATAACAGAAATGCAGATTAGAAAGGAATAAAAGTGTCACTATTTGCAGAAGGCATGACTGTCTATGTAGAAAATTCCAAGGAATCTCCAAAAAACTCCTAGAACTAATAAGTGAGTTTAGCAAGGTCTCAGGATACAACATAAACATACAAAAATCAATTATATACTAGCATTTAAGATGTGGATACTGAAATTAAAACTACAATACCATTTTATAACCACTCAAAAAATACTTAGGCATAAATATAACAAAGCACGAACAGGACTTGAATACTGAAAAGCTAAAAACACTGATTTAAGAAATCATGTACTGTATTCACTGATATAAAGGTTTTTCATAATTCTTAAAATCTAAGGAAGATTTTTTGTGGACATCAAAAAGATTATTATAAAATTTATATGGAAAGGCAAAGGCATAGAATAGCAAAAATAATTTGAAAATTCTGCACAGCAAAAGAAACACTCAACAAAATGAAATGGCAATCTACAGAATGGGAGAAATATTTCCAAACCATATATCAGACGAGGGGTTAATATCCAAAATATACAAAGAGGGACTTCCTTGGTGGCGCAGTGGTTAAGAATCCGCCTGCCAATGCCGGGGACACGGGTTCGATCCCTGGTCCGGGAAGATTCCACATGCCACTGAGCAACTAAGCCCATGTGCCACAACTACTGAGCCTGCGCTCTAGAACCCATGAGCCACAATTACTGAGCCCATGTGCCACAACTACTGAAGCCCACATGCCTAGAGCCCATGCTCCTCAAAAAGAGAAAAATAAATAAATTTATTTATTAAAAAAAATATATATACATATATACAAAGAACCCATACAATTCAATAACAAAAAAAATAAACTATCTAATTTTAAAATGGGCAAATGAAATGAGTAGACATGTCTCCAAAGAAGAGATCCAACTGGCCTTCAGGACATGAAAAATGCTCAACATCACTAATCATCAGGGAAATGCAAATCAAAACCACACTGAGCTATCACCTCACACCTGTTAGAATGGCTATCATCAAAAAGACAAACATTATCAAGTGTCAGCGAGGAGGTAGAGAAAAGGGAACACTTGTGCACTGTTGGTGGGGATGTAAATTGGAATAGCCACTACAGGAAACCTTATGGAAGTTCCTCAAAAAATTAAAAATAGAACTACCATACTATCCAGTAATTCCAATTCTGGTATATATCCAAAGGAAATGAAAACAGGATATCAAAAATATAGCTGTATTCCCATGTTTATTGCAGCATTATTCATAATAGCCAAGATATGGAAACAACCTAAGTGTTCATCAACAGATGAATGGAAAAAGAAGATGTGGTATACAGTCGTCCTTAGGTATTCACACGGGATTTGTTCCAGGACACCCATGGATACCAAAATCCACAGATGGTCAAGTCCCTTATATAAAATGGTATAATATAGTCGGCCTTCCATATCCACGGGTTCCACATCCATGGATATGGAGAGCTGACTGTATATATACAATGGAATATAATTCAGCCATGAGAAGGAAAGAAATCCTGTCATTTGTGACCACATGGGTGGAAACTGAAGGCATTATGCTAAGTGAAATGAGTCAAACAGAGAAAGACAAATACTGTATTATATCACTTATATATGGAACGTGGAAAAGCTGAACTCATACAAACAGAAAGTAGAATGGTGATTACCAGGGGCTGGGGTTGGGAGAACTGGAGAGATGTTGTTGAAAAGTACAAACTTGCGGGCTTCCCTGGTGGCGCAGTGGTTGGAAGTCCGCCTGCCGACGCAGGGGACACGGGTTCATGCCCCGGTCCGGGAGGATCCCACATGCTGCGGAGCAGCTGGGCTCGTGAGCCATGGCCGCTGGGCCTGTGCTCCGCAACGGGAGAGGCCACAGTGGTGAGAGGCCCGCGTACAGCAAAAAAAAAAAAAAAAAAAAGTACCAGAAAATGAATAAGTGCTGACAATCTAATGCACAGCAAAGTCATTACAGTAAATTATTAAAAACAAAGTTGCTAAGAGACTGTGTTCTTACAACAAAAAACAAATGATAATTATGAGACATGATAGAGGTGTTAATGCCACTGTAATAATCATATTGCAATGTATAATGTATCAAATCAATATTTTGTATACCTTAAACTTTATAATTTTATATGTCAATTATATCTCAATGAAAACTAAAATTTTTAAATTAAAATAAATCAGGTGGAAGGAACCAGCATACCTGACTCCAAGATTATACAGCAACAGCAGTCAAGACAGTATGATATTGGCAGAATGATAGAAACATAGGTATAAATAGAATAGAGAACCTAGAAACAGACCCAACTGACTATTGACAAAGGTGTAAAAGCAATTCAATGGAGAAAAGATACCTTTTCAGCAAATGGTGCTTGATTAATTTGGTATCCACAGGCAAAACAAACAATCTTGACCTAAGTCTTATATCTTATACAAAATTTAACTCAAATGTATCACAAATTTAAATATAAAATGCAAAACTATTTAACGTAAAAAACAAAAAGATAGGAGAAAATCTTTGGGATCTAGAATGAGACCAAAAATTCATAGATTTGATACCAAAGGCATGATCCATAGAAGGAGAAATTGGTAAACTGCGCCTTGTGAAAATTACAAACATTTGCACTTCAAAAGAGTATGAAAAGAGTAAGAGTATGAAAAGGCATACTAAAGACTAAAATAAAAATTTGCACACTTCATGTACAAGAAAGCCTAATATCTAGAACACACAAAGAACTATCAAAACAAAATCTTTAAAAAATACAATTAGAAAGTGGGCAAAATACATAAACAAACACTTCACCAAAGAGGATAAATGGTAAATAAGCACATGAAAAGATATTCATCATCATTAGTCATTCAGAAAATGCAAATTAAAACCACAATAATTTATTACTACATACCTATCAGAATGGCTAACATAAAAATAATGATACCACCAAATGCTGGTGATGAAATGTGTTGACGGAGATCATGGAGAGGATGTGACTGCTGGTTGACCTACAAGCTGGACCCAAGCAATCGAAGGCTCCTCACCCCCTCCCCCATCCTTGGAATGTATGCTCTGACCACCATTCCCACAATAGGAGCCCTTTTCAAGGACACAGCCTTGAGAGAGTATGTGTTGTTGAGACCACCTGCACAGAATATATGACTGAATCTAGTTAAGGTCTCTATATAAATTTTAAGATTCTTGCAGGAAGATGTAGAGATCTACTCATCTTGTGGCCATCAAGAGGAGCCTCATATGTAAGTTTCTGTGCATGTTAAACCTGCCACCTACCAATCAGGAGTGGTTTGCCTCTTTCTTTCATTCCTTCTTGCCCTCTGTGTATGGCAGTCAGTTTGTGAACCAACAATATGGAGAAACTGGACCACTCATACATTGCTGCTGAGAATGCAAAATAGTACAGCCATTGTGAAAACCAGTTTGTCACTTTATTAAAAACTAAACATATAACTACCATGTTACCTACCAACTGCACTCCTTCACATTTATCCCAGATTAATGGTAACTTATGTTCACAAAAAAACCTCTACCTTAATATTTAGAGCAGCTTTACATATTCATAATAGCCCCCAGATGGAAACAACCCAGATGTCCTTCAATGGATGAATGGTCAAATAAACAATGGTGTATCCATACATAGATACTACCAAGGAAAAAAGAAAAAGAAGATACTATTGACACACACAACTACAACAATCTGGATGAATTTCCAGGGAGTTATGCTCAGTGGAAAAAAATTCCCCCAAAATTACATACAGTATGATTCTGTTTATGTATCATTCTTTTTTTTGTGTGTGTGTGGTACGCGGGCCTCTCACTGTCGCGGCCACTCCCGTTGCAGAGCTCAGGCTCCGGACACGTAGGCCCAGCGGCCATGGCTCACGGGCCCAGCCGCTCTGTGGCACGTGGGATCCTCCCAGACCGGGGCACGAACCCTTGTCCCCTGCATCGGCAGGCGGACTCTCAACCACTGCGCCACCAGGGAAGCCCTATGTATCATTCTTGAAATGATATTATAGACATAGAGATATTATAGACATAGGGAAGAGATCAGTGGTTACCAGAGATTAAGGAGGGGCTGTGGTACAAGGGGTATGTGTCTGTAAGCAGGCAACATGAGGCAACCTTGTGGTGAAGGAAATATTCTGTATCTTGACTGTATCAGTGTCAATACCCTGGTGGTGATGTTGTACTAGAGTTTTAGTGGACTTTATTATTGGGGAAAACAGTAAAGAGTACATGGTATTGTGCATATTATTTCTTATAACAGCATAGAAATCTATAATTATCTCACAGTAAAAAGTTTAATTAAAAAATAAACAGGGGACAGCCCACATAATAAGTTAGAAGATAGTGTATGGTAGTGAAATAATAACTATATAAGCGAAGCATTACTGAATTGAGGAATCTAGTAAAATTTAATAAATGAGGTTTAGGGAATGCACCACAGAAGAGTTGGCACAGATCTAGGATGAAGGATCTAACAAGATCCTGAAAGGCAGAGACCCCTGGCCAAATGATACTGAAGGCAGCATCAGAGGAGCCTGAGGACTGGTAGAGGAGTGAAAGGGGAGGGACTGGTTGAGGATACTTCCTGTAGCGGAGTATGATATAGAGGGGAAGAATAACAAAGGCATTTCTATGAGGCAGCTCCACAGGGTTAGAGGACAAAAACTGGAAATTTCACAAGTGAATAAGAATGTGTTCAGTGTTGGAAGGTGTATCAGAACTATGATTTGTGAATACCTTGAAGACAAGGACATCTCTTACTCAATATTGTGTCACCAAACCGCTGTCTGATATCTGTTGCATACCAAATGCTTCATTAAATGGTGGTGTTGATTTCACTAAAAGCAATCTCAGTACAGTGACGGAGGCAGTAGACAGATTTCAATGGACTAAAGAGACAAAGGGAAGTGAGAAAATAACTCTTTTAAAAGTCTTGGTTCTGAAGGTAAGAGCCAAAAACAAAATTAGAAGGCAAGGACATATTTTATATTATGTTCTTTTCATGGTTATAAGATGTGAGAAACTTGCATTTACATCTTTGCTAGGGAAAAGAGCCAGCAGAGAAGGGGAGAAATTGAAAACCCAAGAGAGAAGATGAAAGGTAGATATGGAAATGAACTTTAAGGAAGTAAAAGAGATGCAGATGTTTGTAGGTAGAGGGGTAGGAGCACATGCCAGATGGCCTCTATTTTCAATTAAGTGGGAGGTGAACTGCTCTGCTAGGAGAGTGGAGAAAGAATAAGGGCCGGAAGAAAGGCTCTGCTTTGGAATAGATGGAAAATGGGAGTGCAAACTGAACTACCGATGTAAGCTCATGTCTCATAGACATTTGTCACCACGTGGGCTGCACCTTTATTCATTTAAGTATGCAGCCTCACTTCGATACTAGAATCTCCAACCCCAAATGATGCATGTCTCCTCTGAACCAGATTTCTGCTCACAATAACTGAAGACCAAATGGGCTATGTATAAATGACTATAACTACTTCCCAAATCACATTTAATCAGCACAATATGTTCTCGAATTTATACAAACATGTTATTTTTTCAGAGACACATTTAAACATTATGCTTTGTTCAAGGACAAAATAAATGGAGGAGGCTAGAGATGGATTTGCTCACTTACCTTTGTGTGCGCACTCTACTGAGCGCAGAATATCTTATGAGTCATAGGAGAGCATGACCTATTTTTAGACAAATGCTTTTGCAAATTTCGTACGCAGTGGTAGAAGAATGTTTAAATCCTAATTGAACTAAGCCACCTCATTACCTGGCTATACTGACCGATAAGCATTGCCATGGCGATGAGGCAATCAAGTTAGCAGGTCCTACTGTGAGAATTTTCCATTCCAGGTGCTTTATCAAGTTCCATCTTGCTCGTCTCCAAGCACTATCTAATCAGCAGGAATATAAAGAGAGTGAGTTAGTGACACAGAAGCAGATACCACAAAAGAAAAAATGTTTTCTTGAACAATACTTATGCCAAGGTATGTTGACATAAAATTTGCAAAGTAAGAATTTTTTTTAATTTGATAAACAATTTTAGGCTGCTCAACAACAAATTAAAACATCAAGATATAAGCATCCATTTTAACATTTTAAAACTTTTATATGTATTCAGATAAAAATCAAAGCTCAAACAATCAAATGTTTTGTTGTCTTCACCATTGGTCTCAAAGATAATTATTGCTTGTGCTATGGATTGAATTGTGCCCCCCACACCCCATATTCACATGTTGAAGCCCCAACCCCCAGCGTAATGGTATCCTGGAGATGTGGCCTTTGGGAGATAATTAAGTTTAGATGAGGTCATAAGGAGGGGGCCCCATGATGGGATTAGTGTCTTTATAAGAAGAGGAAGAGACACCAGGGTGCCCTCTCTCTCTCTCTCTCTCTCTCTCTCTCTTCCCCTCCCTCCCCCTCCCTCCTTCCCTCCCTCTTTTCCTCCATCATGTGAAGACACAGCAAGACGTCAGCTATCCACAGCCAGGAATAGGGCACTTACTGGGAACCAAATCAGCTGGCACATTAATCTTGGACTGCCCAACCTTCAGAATTATAAAAAATAAATTCCTATTGTTTAAGCCACCAAATCTCTGATAATTTGTTATGGTAGCCCCATTGACTAATAAATCCTGTTTAAATGGGACCTAAATACATCTTACAGCTTGGTGGAGGTCAGGTATTGAAAAAGGATAAGTAACTTTCCTGCTCAAAAATAAAACCTAAGAGCAAGAGTTCAAAGTGGTTTCCATTATATCTCAAAATGGAAGTATAGAACTATACTCTCATTTTGAGACTATAAAGAATTTTAAAATTTTATCACTTCTGCAGGTTTGCTATTGTTATGTTCTTAGCCTAAGTGGCAATAAAAATGCTCAAATCTGAATGCATTTTGAAATTGTGTTTAGGGGCAGAAAGAAGGGGAAGAACCAAGAAAACTACATCCTTTTTGTCATTTGCAGTACAGAAGGAAAACTGCATGGAATAAAATGCTTATGACAAGATTAAGGAGAAAATAAAAGTTCTGAATAAAAATGGCAATACAACAATCATGTCAATACGTGTCTCTTAAATTTCTCATTAAAATTTCCTGGAGATATACTAAAATATAATACAAAGATGAACAACTACACAGTAAACCCAAAATAGTACAGGATAATATACCAGAATCTGGAGTTCATTTATACTAACTGAATTTTATGTGCTACAAAGGTTAGTATCATAATTGTTTTATTTCACTAGTGTGTGCCCAAAATATCGGATAGCCCTTGGTACTCATTAGGTGCTCAATAAACATTTTTTATCCTGGTTAACTAGACATTTATTGAGAATTGATAAAGAACCTTTGAACCACACACCATATGCTTTTCCCTTAGAAAGATAACATTCTAGATAGCTTCCAAAGAAAGTAGGCAAACATGATTCCCCATCTTAATGTATATTCAGTGACATAGGGATTACAATGACCAGAGAAAAACATACTGCATAAGTGCTATCATCTGGGCAAGGCAGAGCAAGAATAATCTTCCTGTTTTCTTTTAACAACTGTTCTTACATATATTTGGCTCCACAACTCTCAGGATTTCACATCACAGCACAAGGGAGGAGTGTAAGGTTGTGGGCTCCAACATGGTAAATATAGGTTAGAAAATTTAAGAGCAATTCATTCTGAGTTATTTAGACTTTCACATCCTATATGATACAAAGAGAATTAGAAACGACATTTGCTTCTTTGGCTTATTCCTAGAATTGAACCTGTAACTTATTCCTAGATTCAATTGGAATTAATTCCAACACACCCACACAAAAAAATAATACCCACTGACATGGCAAACCAGAATGAAGTGGAATACTTGTCCAGATAACCTTCAGAACTAGATCTGAGTGGAAAAGATGACAGCATCTAAGTGGACAGTGAACACTAAAGCTAAGGTCACTCTGTCCATGGTTTCTGGAAGCCAATATCAGAACAGAAAACTATGATTTAAAAAGGATACTGATCAAAGCAATGATAAATGTGAAATGCTACTTTAAACTTGGAAATGTTCTCAAGAAAAACATGATTAGAAATAATTTTTCTAAAAGGAAAACAAAAAAATATATATATATATCACCAATGACTTTGTACTAATTTCTTCTAGCTACTTCCATCCACTAAAAATAAATAAGTTTATTCAGTAATAATTAAAATTATAACCTCCAGGATAAAACTGAATCTTCCTCAAAATATTATTTTAGCAAAAAATAATATTGGTTCATTGATCACTGGTGCAGTTCCACATCCTGCCTAATTAGCAATGCTATTATTCTGTGGAAACTTTGACAACTTTTTTATAGTTTTTTATAATCTTTTAAATTTGTTTTGCTCATTTCAACTAAACACCTTTAGTAAAATGCGGTGTGTTGTGAACAAAGTGAAGTGGAGAGTTCAGTGAAATACTGAAGCTGGTAGGAGCATTTATATCACTAATGTATTTCACCAACAAACAGCCTATGGTCCTGAGAGGGATATATTTATCCCCATAGCCCAACTGATTTTCCATACTTTTCTCTATGACAGTAACTGTGTCATGTTCTTTCCTCTCTTCCTTTCTTTCTTCATTTCCTGTCTCACCAGCTGAATGAAAAGCCCATTTACAGTTTAGATTAGGTAATATTGATATAACTCACGTAAAGATGAATAAAATATTAACTAACCAAATGAATCAATGGATTTTTTGTTCTTTGACCTTGTTTCCTATCTGGGCTCCCTTTTTCCCTTCAACTCACACCTCCTGTATACTGTAAATTCTTATCAACTAATTATTTCTTTCCTTTTTCTTTTCTCTATCTCCCCATAAATCTCCGTAATTTGGGTTTTCTATTAGGCCTGCTAATGTTTGCTTTTGGCTGACCACATTAACACATGAAATAATCATTTTCAAAAATTTCTGTAACAAAGGGCTTCCCTGGTGGCGCAGTGGTTGAGAGTCCCTCTGCCGATGCAGGGGACAAGGGTTCGTGCCCCGGTCCGGGAAGATCCCACATGTTGCAGAGCGGCTGGGCCCGTGAGCCATGGCCGCTGAGCCTGCGCGTCCGGAGCCTGTGCTCCGCAATGGGAGAGGCCACAACAGTGAAAGGCCTGCGTACCGAAAAAAAAAAAAAAAAAAAAAAATTCTGTAACAAGAATCCAATTTACTAGATTTTCCTAGGATGTGGGATAAGACTGTTTCAGTTTTTTATTTTTCTTCCTCTACCCTTAAAAGTATCGAAAATATTCCTGCAAAAATTGAGAGATGTAGTTACAAAAAGTTCCATTTTTCTACTTTCCCTTATTCCTTTCTTCTGAACCCCAAAATCCATTAAGCTAAATAGATCTTACAACACAGATACTAATATTGCAGTAAATAAAATTTCTGGAATTAGTTTTATGAAACTTAAAATTGGGGGCTAAGTTCTTCAGAATCATTGTGGTCACTCAATCTTTCTAACTTGGGAAAGTTGACTCCCATCTGGTCTCATGATTTAAAGTAACTGTGTGGTAATTAGCCCACTTGTCATAAGTGTATTCTGTAGACAACTCACCATGTCAAGTTTACACAGTATGGGTGGCTTACAGAGATAGAATATGTGACTTTAAGGGATGTGAATCCATGGGGGAATTTTTTATGAGACTGCCTACCACATTAGAAAAGTGCAAACAAATCTTGCTCATGACCCAGTAAAATCTGTGGAACCATATTTCCGACTTGCAGTAAAAATCCCTAATTCTCAAATGTCCTGTCATCTTACACACACCCTTCTTCCAACCTTTATATTAGCAAACTTTCCACTACATCAGAGAGCTGGCTTGTGCCAGGCACAGCTTTTTCAAGGCTGTCTCCCTGCTGATTTGTCTCTCCTGACTAGATTCAGTTGCCTTTATAAAATGCTGTCCACATAGTTTTGAACTTGATCGATTTCCTTGAGACATGAGCTCACATTAGAAATGCATCTTCCCAGATGCTGAGGCACATGCTTTCTCTTTCTGGTTTGCTATGAGGCATGAACTTTGGTGACCTACCATGGCTATTGGAGTTTCTGTAACAATATATCACTAGTTTTGCTCAAGTCATGGTAGAATCCAAATGCTCAAGGATTTGCCCACCAGAACAAATGGAGAAATGTCCTTTGCTCCAGCCATATGCTGGGATGTCATTCATCAATGATGCCTTTTCTATGAAGTCAGAGAGGACAGTCTGTGGTCTCAGACCGAGCCTCTGTTTGTTACAAAACTACACATGATCATGGCAATTTTCTTCCATTAGCTACAGCCAGATCAGATGTTACCTTCAGGATCTCCACTGTTGAGCCCATCAGCCTTTCAATTAAAAGCTTTAACAGCAGTTGGTTATTGCCCAGAGTGATTGTTTCATTAAAAATTGTACTATGGTTATATTTAATTTGCAACATTCTTTCTGTATTTATTGAACAGAATTATTTGAAAAAGAACTTTGATACTTGATACATTCTTAGAATTAGCAACTTGGCATTTCTCAACAAATGATGGAAGGAAAGAAAACTATTTTTTCCTGAGCATATACTATACATCAGGCACTGAGAATAAGTCATATACTTGTTAATACATTAATATCAATGACCTTTGGGAAAATATGATTACTGGTTTACAAATGGAAAAATCAAGGCTCAGTGGGGCTAACAGTTGACTCATAACCGAAACACTCTTCACTGTTATAGTTTCATTATCTTTTAACCATTTGTAAGGCGCTTCAACATTCATTGGGAACTTTAGAATCACATTAACAGTTTTCATTTCTACCTCAACTTCTGCCATCATCTTGGGACATTTTAACTCTTGGGACATTTAATGACTTACCCTCCTGTCTAAAATCTAGCGACCTTTGTATTCATTCCTTAGAAATTCACTAATTGTGTCAGCACCTGGATATACTCCGCTTTTGAATTTCAAACTTAACATTTCATGTTTGGCCTCAACCTCCCATCCTGTGCATTCTCCTCTCCTTCACTCACAAACATGTGCTCAGAACTGCATTGAGCCCTTGAGCACCTCAACTCCTCTATTGTCTCCTAGTGTTCCCAGATCTAAAATGATCTCACTTTTTTATGCTGTCCCTCCCGGAACTGCCCTTTCTTGAGCCCTGTCACCTTCCTTACACCCTTATACCTCTACTTTCCCAGTACAAACCCCTAAAACTGCTCCTGTTTATCCTACATTCCTGTTCTCTACTCCATCTGGAATATGTAGACTTCCTGGTGAAAACGATTTAATTGGACATCTAAGCACCAATATAAACCCATGGTTTTCAAGTCTCTCGAATCTTAAATTAGATTATCTTATTCTTTCTTTTGTAAATTTATCTTCTCCCTTTTAATATATCCTTCCAGCTGGCATGTAAGCACGCTCATGTTTCTCCCTTAAAAAAAAAAAGCCATAAAAATATTAGGATCCCACAATACCCTCTAGACTCTGCCACTTCCCTTCTTTGCCTTGCATCCAAAATTCTCAACTAGTTATCTATATGCAGTGTATTCATTTTTATTCTGTATTTCACCCCCTACCACTCCCTTAAAACAGCTCCTGATCACATCACCCACTGCTCAATCCAGCAGGCATATTCCATCATCTTACTTGACCTGTGTGGAGAATTTTGTACTATGAACCACTCCTTTTAGTATTCCTTTGGACATCACTCTACTGAGTTTCTTCCTATCCTTCAAGCTCCTCCTTCTCTGTCTCATTTTTAGGATCATTCTATTCCTCATAGCCATTAAATAGTGGAGTTTCTTGGGACTTCCCTGGTGGTCCAGTGAGTAGGACTCCACGCTCCCAATGCAGGGCACCCGGGTTCTATCCCTCGTCGGGGAACTAGACCCCACATGCATGCAGCAACCAAGAGTCTGCATGCCGCAACTAAAAGATGCTGCATGCTGCAACTAAGAGCCGGCACAGCCAAAATAAATAATAAATAAATATTTTTTAAATTATTGGAGTTTCTCAAAATAACATCATCTTCTAACTCTGCTATCTCCTAACAAGCTTGTCAATGCCTAAGTTGCAATTTCCACTTGTATGCACTTGACTGATAAATGAAACCTCTAAACCAAAACTGTCCAGTAAAACTTCCTGCAGTGTTTGAAATGTTCTATAACCTGTGCCATCTAATATGGTGGTCATATTGCATAAACCTTTCAGTTTCTCCCACTGTCCCTGAGACAAGCACCTTAACATACATTCAAGACCCTGTAGGGCCACATCTCTTAGCATGCGCCTTCTTGTTCTAGCACCTATACGAACCTTATTATTCTGCAAATGCCACACCCAGCTTTCCTCCCACTACTAGTTTATGAACACTTCCTTGGAGAAGACTTTTTTTTCCTTGAATTTTTGAATTTTATTTATTTTTTATACAGCATGTTCTTATTAGTTATCTATTTTACACATATTAGTGTATATATGTCAATCCCAATCTCCCAAATCATCACACCACCACCAGCACCCCCACCATGTTCCCCCCTTGGTGTCCATACATTTCTCCTCCACATCTGTGTCTCTATTTCTGCCCTGCAAACCAGTTCATCTATAGCATTTTTCTAGGTTCCACATATATGCGTTAATATACAATATTTGTTTTCCTCTTTCTGACTTACTTCATTCTGTATGACAGTCTCTAGATCCATCCACGTCTCTACAAATGACCCAATTTCGTTCCTTTTTATGGCCGAGTAATATTCCATTGTATATATGTGCCACATCATCTTATCCATTTGCCTGTCGATGGGCATTTAGCTTGCTTCCATTACCTGGCTACTGTAAATAGTGCTGCAGTGGACATTCAGGTGCATGTGTCTCTTTGAATTATGGTTTTCTCAGGGTATATGCCCAGTAATGGGATTGCTGGATCATATGGTAATTCTATTTTTAGTTTTTTAAGGAACCTCCGTACTGTTCTCCATAGTGGCTGTTATCAATTTACATTCCCACCAACAGAGCAAGAGGGTTCCCTTTTCTCCACACTCTCTTCAACATTTGTTGTTTGTAGATTTTCTGATGATGCCCATTCTAATTGGTGTGAGGTGATACCTCACTGTAGTTTTGATTTGCATTTCTCTAATAAGTAGTGATGTTGAGCAGCTTTTCGTGTGCTTCTTGGCCATCTGTATGTCTTCTTTGGAGAAATGTCTATTTAGGTCATCTGGTCATTTTTGGATTGGGTTGTTTTTTTAATATTGAGCTGCATGAACTGTTTATGTATTTTGGAGATTAATCCTTTTGTCCATTGATTCATGGGCAAATATTTTCTCCCATTCTGAAGATTGTCTTTTCGTCTTGTTTGGAGTTTCCTTTGTTTGCAAAAGATTTTAGTTTCATTAGGTCCCATTTGTTTATTTTTGTTTTTATTTCCATTACTCTAGGAGGTGGCTCAAAAAACATGGTGCTGTGATTTATGTCAAAGAGTTTTTTTCCTATGTTTTCCGCTAAGAATTTTGTAGTGTTTGGTCCAACATTTAGGTATCTACTCCATTTTGAGTTTATTTCTGTGTATGGTGTGAAGAAGTGTTCTAATTTTATTCTTTTAGATGTAGCTGTCCAGTTTTACCAATACCATTTATTGAAGAGACTGTCTTTTCTTCATTGTATATCCTTGCCTCCTTTGACATAGATTAGTTGACCACTGGTGTGTGGGTTTATCTCTGGGCTTTCTATCCCATTCCATTGATCTGTATTTCTGTTTTGTGCCAGTACCATATCGTCTAGCTTACTGTAGCTTTGTAGTATAGTCTGAAGTCAGAGAGTCTCATTCCCCCAGCTCTGTTTTTATTCCCTGAAGACTGCTTTTGCTATTTGGGGTCTTTTGTGTCTCCATACAAATTTTAAGACATTTTGTCCTAGTTCTGAAAAAAATGACACTGGTAATGTGATAGGGGTTGCTTTGAATCTATAGATTGCTTTGGATAGTATAGACATTTTCACAATATTGATTCTTCCAATCCAAGAACATGGTATATCTCTCCATTTGTTTCTGTCATCTTTGATTGCTTTCACGAGTGTCTTATATTTTCTGCATACGGTCTTTTACCTCCTTAGGTAGGTTTATTCCTAGGTATTTTATTCCTTTTGTTGCAATGGTGAATGGGATTGTTTCCTTAATTTCTCTTTCTGATCTTTCGTTGTTAGTGTATAGGAATGCAAGAGATTTCTGTGCATTAATTTTGTATCCTGCTACTTTACCAAATTCATTGATTAGCTCTAGTAGTTTTCTGGTGGCATCTTTAGGATTCTCTATGTATAGTAACATGTCATCTGAAAAGAGTGACAGTTTACTTCTTCTTTTCCAATTTGAATTCCTTTTATTTCTTTTTCTTCTCTGATTGCTATGTCTAGGACTTCCAAAACTATGTTGAATAATAGTGGCGAGAGTGGACATCCTTGTCTTGTTCCTGAACTTAGACGAAATGCTTTCACAGTTTTTCACCATTGAGAATGATGCTTGCTGTGGGTTTGTCATATATAGCCTTTATTATGTTGAGGTAGGTTCCCTCTATGCCCACTTTCTGGAGAGTTTTTATCATAAATGGGTGTTGAATTTTTCAAAAGTTTTTTCTGCATCTATTGATATGATCATATGGTTTTTATTCTTCAATTAGTTAATATAGTGTATCACATTGATTGATTTGCATATATTGAATAATTCTTGCATTCCTGGGATAAACCACAATTGATCGTGGTGTATGATCCTTTAAATGTGTTGCTGTATTCTGTTTGCTAGTATTGTGTTGAGAATTTTTGCATCTATATTCATCGGTGATATTGGTCTGTAGTTTTCTTTTTTTGTAGTATTTTTGTCTGGTTTTGGTATCACATTGATGGTGGTCTCATAGAATGAGTTTGGGAGTGTTCCTTTCTCTGCAATTTTTTCGAAAGAGTTTGAGAAGGATGGGTGTTAGCTCTCTTCGAAATGTTTGATAGAATTCACCTGTGAAGCCATCTGGTCCTGGACTTTTGTTTGTTGGATGATTTTTAATCACAATTTCAATTTCATTCCTTGTGATTGGTCTGTTCATATTTTCTATTTCTGCCTGGTTCAGTCTTGGAAGGTTATACCTTTCTAAGAATTTGTCCATTTCTTCCAGGTTGTCCATTTTATTGGCATAGATTTGCTTGTAGCAGTCTCATATGATGCTTTGTATTTCTGCAATGTCCATTGTAATTTCTCCTTTTTCGTTTCTAATTTTGTTCATTTGAGTCCTCTCCCTCTTTTTCTTGATAAGTCTGGCTAAAGCTTTATCAATTTTGTTTATCTTCTCAAAGAACCTGCTTTTAGTTGTATTCATCTTTGCTATTGTTTTCTTTGTTTCTATTTCATTTATTTCTGCTCTGATCTTTATCATTTCTTTCCTTCTACTAACTTTGGGTTTTGCTTTTTCTTCTTTCTCTAGTTCCTTTAGGTGTAAGGTTAGATTGTTTATTTGACATGTTTCTTGTTTCCTGAGGCAGGCTTGTATTGTTGTAAACTTCCCTCTTAGAACTGCTTTTGCCGCATCCCATAGGTTTTAGATCATCCTGTTTCTGTCGTAATTTGTCTCTAGGTATTTTTTGACTTCCTCTTTGATTTCTTCAGTGATCCCTCGGTTATTTAGTAACGTATTGTTTAGCCTCCATGTGTTTATGTTTTTTACATTCTTTTCCCTGTAGTTGATTTCCAGTCTCATAGTGTTGTGGTCGGAAAAGACGCTTGATATGATTTCCATTATCTTAAATTTACTGAGGCTTGATTTGTGACCCAAGATGTGATCTATCCTGGAGAATGTTCCATGTGCACTTGAGAAGAAAGTATAATCTGCTGTTTTTGGATGGAATGTCCTATAAATATCAATTAAATCTATCTGGTCTATTGTGTCATTTAAAGCTTCTGTTTCCTTATTAGTTTTCTGTCTGGATGATCTGTCCATTGGTGTAAGTGAGGTGTTAAAAGTTCCCCAATATTACTATATTACTGTCAATTTCCTCTTTTATAGCCCTTAGCAGTTACCTTACATATAGAAGTGCTCCTATGTTGGGTGCATATATATTTATAATTGTTGTATCTTCTTCTTGGACTGATCCCTTGATCATTATATAGTGTCCTTCTTTCTCTCTTGTTATATTCTTTATTTTAAACTCTATTTTATCTTATATGAATATTGCTACTCCAGCTTTCTTTTGAGTTCCATTTGCATGGAATATCTTTTTCCATCCCCTCACTTTCAGTCTGTATGTGTCCCTAGGTCTAAAGTGGGTCTCTTGTAGACAGCATAAATATGGGTCTTGTTTTTGTATCCATCCAGCAAGACTTTGTCTTTTGTTTGTTTTGTTTTGTTTTGTTTTTGCATTATGCAGGCCTCTCACTGTTGTGGCCTCTCCCGTTTCAGAGCACAGGCTCCGGACGCGCAGGCTCAACGGCCATGGCTCATGGGTCCAGCCGCTCCGCGGCATGTGGGATCTTCCCGGACCAGGGCACGAACCCGTGTCCCCTGCATTGGCAGGTGGACTCTCAACAACTGCGCCACCAGGGAAGCCCAAGTCTTTGTCTTTTGGTTGGAGCATTTAATCCATTTACGTTTAAGGTAATTATCGATATGTACGTTCCTATTACCATTTTCTTAATTGTTTTGGGTTTGTTTTTGTATGTTCTTTTCTTCTCCTGTGTTTCCCACTTAGAGAAGTTCCTTTAGCATTTGTTGTAGAGCTGCTTTGGTGGTGCTGAATTCTCTTACCTTTGCCTGTCTGTAAACTTTTGATTTCTCCGTTGAATCTCAATGAGATCTTTGCAAGGTAGAGTAATCTTCGTTGTAGGTTTTTCCCTTTCATCACTTTAAATTTGTCCTGCCACTCCCTTCTGGCTTGCAAAGGTTGTTAACCTTATGGGGATTCCCTTGTATGTTATTTGTTGTTTTTCCCTTGCTGCTTTTAATATTTTTTCTTTGTCTTTAATTTTTGTCAATTTGATTACTATGTGTCTCAGCGTGTTTCTCCTGGGTCTGTCCTGTCTGGGACTCTCTGTGCTTCCTGGACTTGGGTGGTTATTTCCTTCCCCATATTAGGGAAGTTTTTGACTATAATCTCCTCAAATATTTTCTCGGGTCCTTTCTCTTTCTCTTCTCCTCTGGGACCCCTGTAACGCAAATGTTGTTGCATTTAGCACTGTCCCAGAGGTCTATTAGCCTCTCTTCGTTTCTTTTCATTCTTTTTTCTTTATCCTGTTCCGTGGCAGTGAATTCTACCACTCTGTCTTCCAGGTCACTTATCCATTCTTCTGCCTCAGTTATTTGGCTATTGATTCCTTCTAGTGTAGTTTTCATTTCAATTATTTTATTGTTCATCTCTGTTTGTTTGTTCTTTAATTCTTCTAGGTGTTGTTCTTTTATTCTTCTAGGTCTTTGTTAAACATTTCTTGCATCTTCTCGATCTTTGTCTCCATTCTTTTCCCAAGGTCCCAGATCATCTTCACTATCATTATTCTGAATTCTTTTTCTGGAGAGTTGCCTATCTCCACTTCATTTAGTTCTTTTTCTGGGGTTTTATCTTGTTCCTTCATCTGGTACAAAGTCCTCTGCCTTTTCGTTTTATCTATCTTTCTGCGAATGTGTTTTTCCTTCCACAGGCTGTAGAATTGTAGTTCTTCTTGCTTCTGCTGTCTGCCCTCTGCAGAAGTCTTTCTTGAGTTCCATTATCCTGTCCATTCTCTCAATTATCTCTTGGATATTTCCATTAGTTTGTGAAATTCTTTGAATAATATCTGACTCTGTAATAGAAAAGCAAAGGCCTTTGCCTTCTGTAGATGTTTTGTACACTGTTTTATTTCCTGTGCCTAGTAATGTTAATGGAATATAATAGATATTCACTAAATATGTGCTGAATGAATATATTAATACAACTTTCCCTCAGTTCTAGACTATCTAGTTATCTCCAATTTATTCCTAGATATCCCAAATTCCATGTTCTAAAGGCATCTGTAGTTTATTTTACAGTTTTCCTCCACTCCTGTTGCTACACACACACACACACACACACACACACACCACATTTCTATTACGACAGCATAATGGACGTTGTCATTCAAAATCAATATCTAAAAATTTTCTTTAATCTTCTTTTAATTTTCTTTTTAACTCTCTACAGAGAAAATTATAAGACATTATTGAGAATTATTAAATAAAGAAGTGGTGAAATATACCCTGTATGTGATTTAGGAGACCCAAAATTCACCTATCTACTCAATACAACTTCACCTTCTCCCCAGTAGTAGTATTTACATATTGTTTCGATATAGCTTAATTTGGGGGAGATTATACAGTATCACTTACAATATTAGATCTTCTAAATCATATGCAGAGTACATGTTGTTGGGGGAGAATTTTGACAACTGTTACTCAAATTAACTTTGAAGTACAAATGCAAAAAAAATTCAGAAAAAAATCTTGAAGAAGTTTAGAGGAATTAGCATGGTAGATGTTAAAACACAAAGTTTTTGAAATTAAGAAAATTTAGTATTGACACAAAAATAGGCACATCATTCAATGGAAGAGAAACAAACAGTCCAGAAATACACCTATATATGCATAGACCACCACCCCCCTTAATTTGTCATTGCAGAACAATGGGAAAGAACGGTCTATCAAATATCTCATGCTGGTGGGGTGGTCATGCATATTAAAAATATGCAACCTTATACAGACAAATCAATTCATGGAGGATTATACATCTTAATATAGAAGCTGAAACAATTTCTGGAAGAAAATGTAAAAGAAGAGCTTCACAACATTGAACATAGGGAAAGCTAGTATAAACAACAAGGAAAAAGCACTAACCCTATTGGTAATGATTGACATATTAGTATACATTAAAATTCTGCTTATCAAAACATGTTACCACGGGCTTCCCTGGTGGTGCAGTGGTTGAGAGTCCGCCTGCTGATGCAGGGGACACGGGTTCGTGCCCCGGTCCGGGAAGATCCCATGTGCAGCGGAGCGGCTGGGCCCGTGAGCCATGGCCGCTGAGCCTGTGCTTCCAGAGCCTGTGCTCTACAACGGGAGAGGCCACGGCAGTGAGAGGCCCGCGTACACCAAAAAAAACAAAACAAAACAAAACAAAACAAGTCACCAAGAGAGTAGAGAACCAACCCACAAAATGGGAGAGAATATTTGCAATGTCATTACTGTCCAAGGGATTCTATACAGAATATGAAAGAAATAAGAAAAAAAAAAGAGGCACAATAGAAAAATGGGCTAAAGGTTTAAACAAGCATTTTATCACAGATGAGATTCAACTGGCAAACAAACATCTAAAAAGAAGTTCAACTTCATTAGTCACCAAGGAAATGCAAATTTAAAAAACAGTAAAATACTGCTACATTTACCTCCCAAACAGAATGGCTAAAATGAAAAAGACTGATGACACCAAGTAAGTTCTGGTGACTATGTGTGGCAGCCCAACTCTCATATGGTGCTGAAGAGTACAAGTATACATTGATAAAACTTCAGAAAGCTCTTACTGTACATATTAAAGCATATTCTATGACCCAACAATTCCATTCATTGCTATATATTTTACAAAACTGTATACGTATTTATACCAAAAGACATATACAAGAATAGTCGTACCAGCATTTTTTATGAGAGCCCTAAAATGAAAACTATCAGAAGTAGAATGGATAAATATGTTGTGAGGAGTTTACACAATTGGAGAAACTATGAGCAGAAAGTCTCTATAACCATGCATAACAGAATGCTTGGATTTGCAAAACATCATTTTGAGCCAGAGAAGTTGAGACACAACATAGTACATGTTGTATGATTACATTTATATAAGCACAAAAAGACAAATGATTTCAGAAGTTGAGTTTACGAACAGTGATGGAGTGAGGGCATGGAAACGATGCTGGGGATCTGGAATTATCTAATTCTTGGTTCTGACGTTAGCTACATGAGACTGGGTTCACTTTGTGACACACATTACACTATACATTTTTTATTTGTGCACTTTTCTTTATGTATGTCATATTAAAATAAAAGTTTATGAGGAGCTTCAAGATGATGTAAGAGTAAGACGCAGAGATAAGCTTCCTCCCACAAATACATCCGAAATACATCTACATGTGAAACAACTCCTACAAAACACCTACTGAAAGCTGGCAGAAGACCTCAGACCTCCCAAAAGGCAAGAAACTCCCCCACGTACCTGGGTAGGGTAAGAGAAAAAAGAAAAAATAGAGAAAAAGAATACGGATGGGACCTGCACCAGTGGGAGGGAGCTGTGAAGGAGGAAACGTATCCACACACTAGGAAGTCCCTTCGCAGGCGGAGAATGCTGGTGGCGGAGGGGGGGAGCTTCAGAGCCATGGAGGAGAGCGCAGCCACAGGGGGGCGGAGGGCAAAGGGGAGAGATTCCCGCACAGAGGATCGGTGCCAACCAGCACTCACTGGCACAAGAGGATTGTCTGCTCACTGCAGGTATGGGTGGGGGCTGGGAGCTGAGGCCCGGGCTTCAGTCGATGCAGGGAGAGGACTGGGGTTGGCTGCATGAACACAGCCTGAAGGGGGCTAGTGCACCACGTCTAGCCGGGAGGGAGTCCGGGAAAAAGTCTGGACCTGCCGAAGAGGCAAGAGACTTTTTCTTGCCTCTTTGTTCCCTGGTGCGCGAGGAGAGGGGATTCAGAGCGCCGCTTAAAGGAGCTCCAGAGGAGGGCGCAAGCCGTGGCTATCAGCGCGGACACCAGAGATGGGCATGGGACGCTAAGGCTGCTGCTGCCGCCACAAAGAACCCTGTGTGCAAGCACAGGTCACTATCCACACCTCCCCTCCTGGGAGTCTGTGCAGCCCGCCACTGCCAGGGTCCCGTGATCCAGGGACAACTTCCCAGCAGAACACACGGTGTACCTCAGGCTGGTGCAACGTCACCCAGCCTTGCTGCTGCAGGCTCGCCCCACATTCCGTACTCCTCTCTCCCCCAGGCCTGACTGAGCCACAGCCCCCGAATCAGCTGCTCCTTTAACACCGTCCTGTCTGAGCAAAGAACAGACGCCCTCAGGCGACCTACATGCAGAGGTGAGGCCAAATCCAAAGCTGAACCCCGGGAGCTGTGCGAACACAGAAGAGAAAGGGAAATCTCTCCCAACAGCCTCAGAAGCAGTGGATTAAACCTCCACAATCAACTTGGTGTACCCTGCATCTGTGAAATACCTGAATAAACAATGAATCATCCCAAATTGAGGAGGTGGACTTTGGGAGCAATGATATATACATATATATATATATATATTTTTTCCCCCCTTTTTCTCTTTTTGTGAGTGTGTATGTATATGCTTCTGGTGGTGATTTTGTCTGTATAGCTTTGCTTTTACCATTTGTCCTAGGGTTGTGTCTGTCCGTTTTTTTTTTTTATTAAAAATTTTTTTTTCTTAATAATGACTTTTTATTTTTTACTTTAATACCTTTATTTTATTTTACTTTAGTTTACATTCTTCTTTTTTTCTTTCTTTTTTTTCTCCCTTTTATTCTGAGCTGTGTGGAGGACAGGCTCTTGGTGCTCCAGCCAGCCATCAGGACTGTGCCACTGAGGTGAGAGAGCCAAGTTCAGGACACTGGTCCACAAGAGACCTCCCAGCTTCAAGTAATATCAAAAGGCAAAAATCTCCCAGAGATCTCCATCTCAACGCTAAGACACAGCTCCACTCAATGACCAGCAAGCTACACTGCTGCTCACTGCATGACAAACAACTAGTAAGACCAGAACACAGCCCCATTCATTAGCACAAAGGCTGCATATAATCATAATAAGGCCACGGACACCACAAAACACACCAAAAGACAAGGACCTTCCCACCAGAAAGACAAGATCCAAACTCATCCACCAGAACACAGGCACTAGTCCCCTCCACCAGGAAGCCTACACAACCCACTGAACCAACCTTAGGCACTGGGGACAGACACCAAAAACAATGGAAACTACGAACCTGCAGCCTGAGAAAAGGAGACCCCCAAACACAGTAAGTTAAGCAAAATGAGAAGACAGAGAAACACACAGCAGATGAAGGAGCAAGGCAAAAACCCGAGACCTAACAAATGAAGAGGAAATAGGCAGTCTACCTGAAAAAGAATTCAGAATAATGATAGTAAGGATGATCCAAAATCTTGGAAAAAGAATGGAGAAAATACAAGAAGCGTTTAACAAGGACCCACAAGAACTAAAGAGCAAACAAACAGAGATGAACAACACAATAAATGAAATTAAAAATTCTCTAGAAGGGATCAATAGCAGAATAACTGAGGCAGAAGAACGGATAAGTGATCTGGAAGATAAAGAGTGGAAATAATTACTGCAGAGCAGAATAAAGAATGAAAAGAACTGAGGACAGTCACGGAGACCTCTGGGACAACATTAAACGCACCAACATTCAAATTATAGGGGTCCCAGAATAAGAAGAGAAAAAGAAAGGGACTGAGAAAATATCTGAAGAGATTATAGTTGAAAACTTCCCTAATATGGGAAAGGAAATAGTTAATCAAGCCCAGGAAGCACAGAGAGTCCCATACAGGATAAATCCAAGGAGAAACATGCCAAGACACATATTAATCAAACTATGAAAAATTAAATACAAAGAACAAATATAAAAAGCAGCAAGGGAAAAACAACAAGTAACACATAAGGGAATCCCCATAAGTTTAACAGCTGAACTTTCAGCAATAACTCTGTAAGCCAAAAGGGAGTGGCAAGACATTTTTAAAGTGATAAAAGGGGAAAACCTACAAACAAGATTAGTCTACCCAGCAAGGATCTCATTCAGAATTGATGGAGAAATTAAAACCTTTATAGACAAGCAGAAGCTAAGAGAATTCAGCACCACCAAACAAGCTTTACAACAAACGCTAAAGGAACTTCTCTGGGCAGGAAACACAAGAGAAGGAAAACACCTACAATAATGAACCCAAAACAATTAAGAAAATCGTAATAGGAACATATATTTGATAATTACCTTAAATGTATATGGATTAAATGCTACAAAAGACAAAGACTGGCTGAATGGATACAAAAACAAGACCTGAATATATGCTATCTACAAGAGACCCACTTCAGACCTAGGGACACATACAGATTGAAAGTGAGGGGATGGAAAAAGATATTCCATGCAAATGGAAATCAAAAGAAAGCTGGAGTAGCAATTCTCATATCAGACAAAATAGACTTTAAAATAAAGACTACTACAAGAGACAAAGAAGGACACTACGTAATGATCAAGGGATCAATCCAAGAAGATATAACAACTGTAAATATTTATGCACCCAACATAGGAGCACCTCAAAATATAAGGAAAATGCTCACAGCCATAAAAAGGGAAATCGACAGTAAGACAATAATACTAGGGGAATTTAACACCCCACTTTCACCAATGGACAGATCATCCAAATGAAAATAAGTAAGGAAACACAAGCTTTCAATGACACATTAAACAAGATGGACGTAATTGATACCTATAGGACATTCCATTCAAAAACAACAGAATACACTGTCTTCTAAAGTGCTCAAGGAACATTCCCCAGGATAGATCATACCTTGGGTCAGAAATCAAGCCTTGATAAATTTAAGAAAATTGAAATCTTATCAAACATGTTTTCTGACCACAGCACTGATAGACTACATATCAATTATAGGAAAGAAAAAACTGTAAAAAATACAAACACATGGAGGCTAAACAATACGCTATTTTTTATTTTATTTTATTTTTACGGTACGTGGGCGTCTCACTGTTGTGGCCTCTCCCTTTGTGGAGAACAGGCTCCGGATGCGCAGGCTTAGCAGCCATGGCTCACGGGCCCAGCTGCTCCGCGGCATGTGGAATCTTCCAGGACCGGGGCACGAACCCGTGTCCCCTGCATCAGCGGGCAGACTCTCAACACTGCACCACCAGGGAAGCCCAACAATACGCTATGAAATACCCAAGAGATGACTAAAGAAATCAAAGATGAAATCAAAACATACCTAGAAACAATAAAAACACAACCACCCAAAAACTATGGGATACAGCAAAAACAATTCTAAGAGGGAAGATTATAGCAATAGAATCCTACCTCAAGAAACAAGAAATGTCTCAAATAAACAACTTAACTTCACACCTAAAGCAATTAGAGAAAGAAGAACAAAAAAAAAAAAACCCCCACAGTTAGCAGAAAGAAAGAAATCATAAAATAAATCAGAAATAAATGAAAAAGAAATGAAGGAAACGACAGCAAAGATCAATAAAACTAAAAGCTGGTTCTTTGAGAAGATAAACAAAATTGATAAACCATTAGCCAGACTCATCAAGAAAAATAGGGAGAAGACTCAGATCAATAGAATTAGAAATGAAAAAGGAGAACAACTGACACTTCAGAAATACAAAGGATCATGAGAGTTTACTACAAGTAACTATATGCAAATAAGATGGACAACCTGGAAGAAATGGACAAATTCTTAGAAATGCACAGTCTGCCGAGACTGAACCAGGAAGAAATAGAAAATATGAACAGACCAATCACAAGCACTGATATTGAAACTGTGCTTAAAAATCTTCGAACAAACAAAAGCCCAGGACCAGATGGCTTCACAGGCAAATTCTATCAAACATTTAGAGAAGAGCTAACACCTATCCTTCTCAAACTCTTCCAAAATATAGCAGAGGGAGGAACACTCCCAAACTCATTCTACGAGGCCACCATCACTCTGATACCAAAACCAGACAAAGATGTCATAAAAAAAGAAAACTATAGGCCAATATCATTGATGAACACAGAAGCAAAAATCCTCAACAAAATACTAGTAAACAAAATGCAACAGCACATTAAAAGGATGATACACCATGATCAAGTGGGGTTTATCCCAAGAATGCTAGGATTCTTCAATATATGCAAATCAATCAACGTGATACACCATATTAACAAACTGAAGGAGAAAAACCAAATGATCATCTCAATAGATACAGAGAAAGCTTTTGACAAAATTCAACACCCATTTATGATAAAAACCCTCCAGAAAGTAGGCATAGATATATGACAAACCCACAGCCAACTTCACCCTCAATGGTGAAAAACTGAAACCATTTCCACTAAGATCAGGAATAAGACAAGGTTGCCCACTCTCACCACTATTATTCAACATACTTTTGGAAGTTTTAGCCACAGCAAGCAGAGAAGAAAAAGAAATAAAAGGAATCCAAATTGGAAAAGAAGAAGTAAAACTGTCACTGCTTGCAGATGACATGATACTATACATACAGAAGCCTAAGATGCTACCAGAAAACTACTAGAGTTAATGAATGAATTTGGTAAAGTAACAGGAAACAAAATTAATGCACAGAAATTTCTTGCATTCCTATACACTAATGATGAAAAATCTGACAGAGAAATTAAGGAAACACTCCCATTTACCACTGCAACAAAAAGAATAAAATATCTAGGACTAAACCTACCCAAGGAGACAAAAGACCTGTATGCAGAAAACTACAAGACACTGATGAAAGAAATTAAAGATGATACAAATAGATGGAGGGATATACCATGTTCTTGGATTGGAAGAATCAACATTGTGAAAATGACTCTACTACCCAAAGCAATCTACAGATTCAATGCAATCCCTATCAAACTACCACTGGCATTTTTCACAGAACTAGAACAAAAAATTTCACAATTTGTATGGAAATACAAAAGACCCCCAATAGCCAAAGCAATCTTGAGAACGAAAAACAGAGCTGGAGGAATCAGGCTCCCTGACTTCAGACTATACTACAAAGCTACAGTAATCAAGATAATATGGT
The DNA here is from genome assembly GCF_964374135.1 of Grampus griseus. Taxonomy (NCBI): domain Eukaryota; kingdom Metazoa; phylum Chordata; class Mammalia; order Artiodactyla; family Delphinidae; genus Grampus; species Grampus griseus. The sequence goes on from NC_139010.1 coordinate 35,523,564, forward strand.
ACTGGCACAAAAACAGAAATATAGATCAATGGAACAGGATAGAAAGCCCAGAGATAAATCCACACACATATGGTCACCTTACTTCTATAAAGGAGGCAAGAATATACAGTGGAGAAAAGACAGCCTCTTCAATAAGTGGTGCTGGGAAAACTGGAGAGCTACATGTAAAAGAATGAAATTAGAACACTCCCTAACACCATACACAAAAATAAACTCAAAATGGATTAAAGACCTAAATGTAAGACCAGATACCATTAAACTCTTAGAGGAAAACATAGGCAGAACACTCTATGACATAAATCACAGCAAGATCCTTTTTGATCCACCTCCTAGAGAAATGGACATAAAAACAAAAATAAACAAATGGGACCTAATGAAACTTAAAAGCTTTTGCACAGCAAAGGAAACCACAAATAAGACAAAAAGACAACCCTCAGAATGGGAGAAAATATTTGCAAATGAAGCAACTGACAAAGGATTAATCCCCAAAACATACAAGCAACTCATGCAGCTCAATATCAAAAAAAACAAACAACCCAAACCAAATATGGGCAGAAGACCTAAATAGACATTTCTCCAAAGATACACAGATTGCCAACAAACAATGAAAGAATGCTCAACATCATTAATCATTAGAGAAATGCAAATCAAAACTATAATGAGATATCATCTCACCCCAGTCAGAATGGCCATCATCCAAAAATCTACAAACAATAAATGCTGGAGAGGGTGTGGAGAAAAGGGAACCCTCTTGCACTGTTGGTGGGAATGTAAATTGATACAGCCACTATGGAGAACAGTATGGAGATTCCTTGAAAAATCTAAAAATAGAACTACCATATGACCCAGCAATCCCACTACTGGGCATATACCCTGAGACAACCATAATTCAAAAAGAGTCATGTACCAAAATGTTCATTGCAGCTCTATTTACAATAGCCAGGACATGGAAGCAACCTAAGTGTCCATCAACAGATGAATGGATAAAGTAGATGTGGCACGTATATACATGGAATATTACTCAGACATATAAAGAAGCAAAACAGAGTTATTTGTAGTGAGGTGGATGGACCTCGAGACTGTCATACAAAGTGAAGTAAGTCATAAAGAGAAAAACGAATACCTTATACGAATACATATATACAGAATCAAAAAAAAGTGGTCTGAAGAACCTAGGGGCAAGACAGGAATAAAGATGCAGACCTACTAGAGAATGGACTTGAGGATACAGGGAGGGGGAAGGGTAAGCTGGGACAAAGTGAGAGAATGGCAGGTACATATATACACTACCAAATGTAAAAGAGATAGCTAGTGGGAAGCAGGTGCATAGCACACGCAGATCAGCTTGGTGCTTTGCGACCACCTAGAGGGGTGGGATAGGGAAGGTAGGAGGGAGGCAGATGCAAGAGGGAAGAGATATGGGGACATATGTATATGTATAACTGATTCACTTTGCTATAAAGCAGAAACTGACACACCACTGTAAAGCAATTATACTCTAATAAAGATGTTTAAAAACAAAATAAATAAAAAAGTTTATTAAAAGAAAAATTCAATCCTTTTTCTCTCAATTTTAGTACATAAGTATCAATTGAATCCACACTTTTTCATCTGTCTTTGCTGTAGTTAGTCTTTCACCTTCAAAATTACAGAAACTAGCCAACAGATCTTGCTCCACCCAAAGTTATCCCCACGCAATCTTCTTTGAAAACCCTCTAAATGGTAAATATAACCACCCCAATGACCTATTTATAACCCTCTGATGTCGGCCTAGTTACAAAATCTATTCAAGCTCCCTGATGACAAATCTTTCATTATTTCTATTTGCCTCTATCTTCAGTGCTCAGTTTGCTGTTTGTATTCTGTGTGTACTAAAAACTGACATAGTCTATTATTTCATAATGTTCACCAGATAATAATAACCAAGCTGCCAGCTGAAACCAGGTATGCATGGTTCCATAACCTATGTTCTTTCCAAACCATGACAATACCCACTACTGCATGTGTGGGGAAAAGCTTGCTTATTATACAATCAGTGTTCTTTAGTTTAATAACGTCTAGTTTGAAATAGTTGAAATTTTAAAAAAGAAAACAAAGAATCAAAGCCATTACAATTCATTTTTATGGTTTTCCCCAGCTGTGCTCCCATATCATAGTATACTTAAAGTAGCAGAAACTTTGACATTGTCATTTATCCTGAGGGAAACAATAAACCACTGAAAAACCTCATCAGAGCAAGAGAATAACATCATCATATTCCAGTTTTCAAAAATTAGAGTGAGAGTAGTGGTGAGGTAAATTAGAAAGGGCAAGAATGAAAGTAGAGAGAACAAGTAGAATTTATTCGGTTAATACAGATAAAAGCCACTGACAGCTTGAAGACAAATTCAGTTATAAATAAATAAAACATTTTAAAGGCCATAAACTTTCCATTCGTAGAGGTCATGAGAAGACCAAGAAATATAAAGGATATTAAATAATCACTTCCTTAAAAAGTGGGCTGGACCAGATGGTCTTTTGAGCTATATCATTCATGTATAAGATTTTTAAAAATTCTCTGGGATCTAATAATCCGGAACCTATTACACCCACAAATACTGCTTGAAAGTATTATTCCTAGATGTTTTGCAAGTGACTACTAACATATTTATAGATTAAGAGGTGGTAGTATAAAAGAAATGACAATCAGAAAATGAGAAAAATCAATATTCCTAATACATAAATGCAATATGGTGAATTTAGTTGATATAATGCACAGTATAACAATTATTTCTTTTTTAAACATCTTTATTGGAGTATGATTGCTTTACAATGGTTTGTTAGTTTCTGTTGTATAACAAAGTAAATCAGCTATAAGTATACATATATCCCCATAGTCCCTCTCTCTTGCATCTCACTCCCACCCTCCCTATCCCACCCCTCTAGGCAGTCACAAAGCACCAAGCTGATCTCACTGTGCTATATGGCTGCTTCCCAGTAGTATCTCGTTTACATTTGGTAGTGTACATGCCACTCTCTCACTTCGTACCAGCTTACCCTTCCCCCTCCCCACATCCTCAAGTCCATTCTCTACGTCTGCGTCTTTTTCCTTTCCTGCTCCTAAGTTCTTCAGAAACTTTTCTTTTCTTTTTTTAGATTCCATATATATGTGTTACCATAGGGTATTTGTTTTTCTCCTTCTGACTCGCTTCACTCTGTATGACAAACTCTAGGTCCATCCACCTCACTACAAATAACTAAATTCGTTTCTTTTTATGGCTGAGTAATATTCCATTGTATACATGTGCCACTTCTTCTTTATCCATTGATCTTTTGATGGACACTTAGATTGATTCCATGTCCTGGCTACTGTAAATAGTGCTGCAGTGAACATTGTGGTACATGACTATTGGAATTATGGTTGTCTCAGGGTATATGCCCAGTAGTGGGATTGTTGCATCATATGGTAGTTCTATTTTTAGTTATTTAAGGAACCCCCATACTGTTCTCCATAGTGGCTTTATCAATTTACATTCCTACCAACAGTGCACACCCTCTCCAGCATTTATTGCTTGTGGGTTTTTTGAAGATGGCCATTCTGACTGGTGTGAGGTGATACCTCATTGTAGTTTTGATTTCCATTTCTCTAATGATTAGTAATATTGAGCATCTGTTTATGTGTTTGTTGGTGATCTGTATATCTTCTTTGGAGAAAGTCTATTTAGGTCTTCTGCCCATTTTTTGATTCTGTTGTTTTGTTGTTTGGATATTCAACTGCATGAGCTGCTTGTGTATTTTGGAGATTAATCCTTTGTCAGTTGCTTCATTTGCAAATATTTTCTCCCATTCTGAGGGTTGTCTTTTGGTCTTGTTTATGGTTTCCTTTGCTGTGCAAAATTTTTAAGTTTCATTTGTTCCCATTTGTTTATTTTTGTTTTCATTCCCATTTCTATATAAGTGGGTCAAAAAGGATCTTGCTGTGATTTATTTCATAGAATGTTCTGCCTATATTTTTCCCTAAAAGTTTTACAGCGTCTGGCCTTACATTTAGCTCTTTAATCCATTTTGAGTTTATTTTTGTATATGGTGCTAGGGAGTATTCTAATTTCATTCTTTTACATTTATCTGTCCAGTTTTCCCAGCAACACTTATTGAAGAGACTGTCTTTTCTCCATTGTATATCCTTGCCTCCTTTGTCATAGACTAGTCGACCATAGGTGTGCGGGTTTACCTCTGGGCTCTTATCCCATTCCATTAATCTATATTTCTGTTTTTGTGCCAGTACCATATTATCTTGATTACTGTAGCTTTGTAGTAGAGTCTGAAGTCAGGGAGTCTGATTCCTCTAGCTACGTTTTTTTCCCTCAATACTGCTTTGGCTATTCAGGGTCTTTTGTGTTTCCATACAAATTGTTAAATTATTTGTTTTAGTTTTGTGAAAAATTCCACTGGTATTTTGCTAGGGATTGCATTGAATCTGTACATTGCTTTGGGTAGTATAGTCATTTTCACAGTGTTGATTCTTCCAATCCAAGAACATGGTATACCTCTCCATTTCTTTGTATCATCTTTAATTTCTTTCACCAGTGTCTTATAATTTTCTGCATACAGGTCTTTCGTCTCCTTAGGTAGGTTTATTCCTAGGTATTTTATTCTTTTTGTTGCAATCGTAAATGGGAGTGTTTCCTTAATTTCTCTTTCATATTTTTCATTATTAGTGTACAGGAATGCAAGAGATTTCTGTGCATTAATTTTGTATCCTGCTACTCTACCAAATTCATTCATTAGCTCTAGTAGTTTTCTGGTACCATCTTTAGGATTCTCTATGTATAGTATAATGTCATCTGCAGTCACAGTTTTACTTCTTCTTTTCTGATTTGGATTCCATTTTTTTTTTCTTCTCTGATGGCTGTGGCTAAAACTTCCAAAACTATGTTGAATAATATTGGTGAGTGGGCAACTCTGTCTTGTTCCTGATCTTAGTGGAAATGGTTTCAATTTTTCACCATTGAGAAAGATGTTGGCTGTGGGTTTTTCATAAATGGCCTTTATTATATTAAGATAAGTTCCCTCTATGCCTACTTTCTGGAAGGTTTTTTTTATCATAAATTTGTGTTCAATGTTGTCGAAAGCTTCTTCTGCATCTATTAAGATGATCATATGGTTTTATCCTATAATTTGTTAATATGGTTCATCACATTGATTGATTTGCATATATTGAAGAATCCTTGCATTCCTGGGATAAACCCCAGTTGATCATGGTGTATGATCCTTTTAATGTGCTGCCGGATTCTGTTTGCTAGTATTTTGTTGAGGATTGTCACATCTTTGTTCATCAGTATTACTGGCCTGTAGTTTTCTTTTCTTGTGACATCTTTGCCTGGTTTTCATATCAGGGTGATAGTGGCCTCGTAAAATGTGTTTGGAAGTGATCCTGCCTCTGCTATATTTTGGAAGGGTTTGAGAAGGATAGGTGTTAGCTCTTCTCTAAATGTTTGATAGAATTCACCTGTGAAGGTCCTGGGTTTCTGTCTGTTGGAAGATTTTCAATCACAGTTTCAATTTCAGTGCTTGTGATTGGTCTGTTCATATTTTCTATTTCTTCCTGGTTCAGTCTTGGAAGGTTTTATTTTTCTAAGAATTTGTCCATTTCTTCCAGGTTGTCCATTTTGTTGGCATAGAGTTGCTTGTAGTAATCTCTCATGATCCTTTGTATTTCTGCAGTGTCACTTGTTACTTCTCCTTTTTCATTTCTAATTCTATTGATCTGAGTCTTCCCCCTTTTGTTCTTGATGAGTCTGGCTAATGGTTTATCAATTTTGTTTATCTTCTCAAAGAACCAGCTTTTAGTTTTATTGATCTTTGCTATCATTTCCTTAATTTCTTTTTCATTTATTTCTGATCTGATCTTTATGATTTCTTTCCTTCTGCTAACTTTGGAGTTATTTTGTTCTTCTTTCTCTAATTGCTTTAGGTGTAAAGTTAAGTTGTTTATTTGAGATGTTTCTTGTTTCTTGAGGTAGGATTGTACTGCTATAAACTTCCCTCTTAGAATTGCTTTTGCTGCATTCCATAGGTTTTTTTATTGTTATTGTTTCTAGGTATGTTGTGATTTCATCTTTGATTTCTTCTGTCATCTCTTGGGTATTTAATAGCGTACTGTTTAGCCTCCATGTGTTTATATTTTTTACAATTTTTTTTCCTGTAATTGATATCTAGTCTCTCAGTGCTATGGTCAGAAAACATATTTGATAAGATTTCAATTTTCTTAAATTTATCAAGGCTTGATTTCTGACCCAAGGTATGATCTATCCTGGGGAATGTTCCTTGAGCACTTTAGAAGACAGTGTATTCTGTTGTTTTTGGATGGAATGTCCTAAATATCAATTACGTCCATCTTGTTTAATGTGTCATTGAAAGCTTGTGTTTCCTTATTTATTTTCATTTGGATGATCTGTCCATTGGTGAAAGTGGGGTGTTAAAGTCCCCTGCTAGTATTGTGTTACTGTCGATTTCCCTTTTTATGGCTGTGAGCGCTTTCCTTATGTATTCAGGTGCTCCTATGTTGGGTGCATAAAAATTTACAGTTGTTACATCTTCTTCTTGGATTGATCCCTTGATCATTATGTAGTGTCCTTCTTTGTCTCTTGTAGTAGTCTTTATTTTAAAGTCTATTTTGTCTGATATGAGAATTGCTACTCCAGCAAATCTTTTGATTTCCATTTGCATGGAATATCTTTTTCCATCCCTTCACTTTCAATCTGTATGTGTCCCTAGGTCTGAAGTGGGTCTCTTGTACACAGCATATATACGGGTCTTATTTTTGTATCCATTCAGCCAGTCTTTGTCTTTTGGGTGGAGCATTTAATCCATTTTCTTTTAAGGTAATTATTGATATGTATTTTTCTATTACTATTTTCTTAATTGTTTTGGGTTCATTATTGTAGGTGTTTTCCTTCTCTTGTGTTTCCTGCCTTGAGAAGTTCCTTTAGCATTTGTTGTAAAGCTGGTTTGGTGGTGCTGAATTCTCTTAGCTTTTGCTTGTCTGTAAAGCTTTTAATTTCTCCATCGAAGGATCTGAATGAGATCCTTGCTGATTACAGTAATCTTGGCTGTAGTTTTTTCCCTTTCATCACTTTCATTATGTCCTGCCACTCCCTTCTGGCTTTCAGTGTTTCTGCTGAAAGATCAGCTCTTAACCTTGTGGGGATTTCCTTGTATGTTATTTGTTGCTTTTCCCCTGCTGCTTTTCATATTTTTTCTTTGTATTTAATTTTTGATAGTTTGATTAATATGTGTGTTGGCATGTTTCTCCTTGGATTCATCCTGTATGGGACTCTCTGCACTTCCTGGAATGACTACTTCCTTTGCCATATTAGGGAAGTTTTCAACTATAATCTCTTCAAATACGTTCTCAGTCCCTTTCTTTTTCCTCTTCTTCTTCTGGGATCCCTATAATTCGAATGTTGGTGCATTTAATGTTGTCCCAGAGGTCTTGAGACTGTCCTCAATTCTTTTCATTCTTTTTTCTTTATTCTTGTCTGTGTTAGTTATTCCCACTATTTTATCTTCTAGATCACTTATCTGCCTCAGTTATTTTGCTATTGATTCCTTCTAGAGAATATTAAATTTCATTTATTTTTTTGTTAATCACTGTGTGTTTGCTCTTTAGTTCTTCTAGGTCCTTGTTAAACATTTCTTGTATTTTCTCTATTCTATTTTCAAGGTTTTGGATCATCTTTACCATCATTACTATGAATTCTTTTTCAGGTAGACTGCGTATTTCCTCTTCATTTGTTCAGTCTGGTGGGTTTTATCTTTCTCCTGCATCTCCTGCATATTTTTCTGTCTTCTCATTTTGCTTAACTTACTGTGTTTGGGGTCTCCTTTCGCAGGCTGCAGGTTCGTCATTCCCATTATTTTTGGTGTCTGCCTCCCGTGGGTAAGGTTGGCTCAGTGGGTTGTGTAGGCTTCCTGGTGGAGGGGACTGGTGCCTGTGTTCTGGTGGATGAGGCTGCATCTTGTCTTTGTGGTGGGCAGGTCCACGTCCAGTGGTGTGTTTTTGGGGTGTCTGTGAATTTATTATTATTTTAGGCAGCCTCTCTGCTAATGGGTGTGATTCTGTTCCTGTCTTGGTAATTGTTTGGCATGGGGTGTCCAGCACTGGAGCTTGCTGGTAGTTGAGTGGAGCTGGGTCTTAGCATTGAGATGGAGAACTCTGGGAGAGGTCACACCAACTGGTATTACGTGGAGCCGAGTGGTCTCTTGTGGTCCAGTGCCCTGAACTCAGCTCTCCCACCTCAGAGGCTCAGACTTGACACCGTGCCAGAGCATGAAGACCTGCCAAGGAAAGATGCGGCTTCCTTGCTAAGGAGCTCACGTAGCACATCACCTCCGTCCTTGGGTGACTTCTGTAAACTCTCAGTCTCCAGTTTATTTCTCAGGAAAATGTGATGGCATCGTCTTCCTCCTAGAGCTATTTCAAGAATTTGCTAGTGTCTGGCTGTGATGCTGGAGGTTGTGGGCCCCGGAGCTCCACAAACCCTGCCCAGGGCCTCCAATTATTTCTTATTAACCATAATAATCAGGTTTAAAATCCCACCTTCTTAGAAATTGGGGCCAAGGGGAGGAAGGAAATAACATGCTCCCCTACTATGTGGTAATATACTTTACATACCATCATAAATAGATATTGCTCTTTCTCAAGGTAATAGGAAAATTTCAAACATGTTTATTTTTAAAGTAAATGTAACCATGCTTAGTACAATTAGTATGTGTAAGATTCAAGTCACTGAAGAATAAAAGCATAAAGAACTTGTTTGATATAGAATGATCAAGGAAAATGATCTAGGAAAAAGAGTAATAAAGTCTAAAGGTAGCAAGTATAACATAAGAGGGCAAAAGTACAACAAAAAACACCAGTCATCACAGTTATCATAAAATAATTAAATTCCTCTTGTATTTGTAAAAGAACTTCAACCAGTTATATGATGTTAATAACAGACACAATATAATGGAATGAAGCAGAAAAGTAAATATAAACAAGATGGATAATTATATACCAGGCAATTACAAATGAAAAGAAAGCAGCTTTGGCAATACCAGTATTGTAGACGTCAAGGCAAAAACATCAAGTGGGAAAATGGGTATGCCTTATATGAATAACAAATGAATGAATGAATATATATAAATGGCAATTATGAGCCTTTATGTTTCACTTAATTCAATATTAATATATTTAAAGCAAAAATGTAGAGATACAAGATATAGTTGATAAAATTTAAGCCACATTGAGGACCTGAATATAACTTAATTTTTAACAAAGAAAATAGAAAATAATTAATAGACATAGATGACTTGAATAAGATAATACAATGAAAACTAACGTCTATAGTATTTACTATGTGCCAGGCAGTGCTATATTTGTTATATGTATTATTATATTTATTAACTCATTTACTGCTCACAGTAACCCTCTAGAAAGATACTATTATAATTTCATTTACAGATGAGGGAAGTAATACAAGCAACATTCAGTAGCTGGACTAATGTTACATGGTTTGAGATTGGATGAGCCAAATATTGAGTACAGGCAGCCTGTCTCCAGAGATTTAGCTCTTAACTACTTTGTTGTAATCTCTTAATTAATAAGTCAGACTAAAGAGACATAAATAGGTTTTGCGCCTAGATACAGATTGTACACTTTCTTCTAAATGACTATAATACATTCACATACATAATCAATAAATGTCAAAACACAGAAAATCTGCAAACAACTCTTTTGCCTCATAGTAATAAACATAAAATACAACAAAACTAAGAATATAAAACAGAATAAAAATATGCTTTGATAAATAACTTTGGAGGCAAAAATGAAATTAAAACTGGTATTACAGACATTTTACAGTAAGAAACCAATAAAACTTTGGAGATCTGTCAAAGGTGTACCCAGAGAAAAATGAATAAAATTATATATATTATTGCAAAGGGATAATGTGAAAGAAAAGAAAAGAAAAGAAGGAAGGAGGGAAGGAAGGAAGACAAGGTAATACTCATATGTCAGTGTAGGAAAAGAAAAAAATCAGATGAAGGCTAAAGTAATGAGTATTTAATATTTTGGTAAATATTCACAGAGTAATATTAAGAAACTAAGAAGAATGTATGTAGGCCTATAAAAGCATAATTCTGATTGTGTTTCTATAAGTAAATAATATACAGAGATTTTTTTAAGTAGGACAGAAACACAGAAAATTAACTGTGATAATACTATTAGTGAAATTACCAGTAATCACCATTTTTATGCTCTAAAATACACTTGAAATGTTCTACAATTAATATTCTGTCTCATACCATTTGTACACAGAATAATTACTACTTACACAGCACTTGGACCAGTGCTAAGAGATGTAATGATGAGTAAGAAGAACAATAGAAGCTAGAATCCAAAGAAAATTTAAAAAGAAAACCAATAAACTTAAAAAAAAATGTATACACACAACAGAATGGATCACTTTGAAAAACACTGTTAGGCAAAAAAGGCACAAATTAATGTATGATTTTGTTTATCCAAAAACATACTAAAATGATTCGCAGTGTTAAGAATCAGAATATGGTTTCCTGAAGGAATGGAGGGTGGTAGGAAAGAAAATCAACAAGAAAAGGACACAGGAAAACTTTCTGGGTTGACGAAAATGTCTTATACCTTGTTTGGAAGGGGCTTACCAGGCAGTATACAATTTTTGACAGAACATTTAAGTCTGTTTTCTCAATCCTTGGATCTCGGTTGGCCTTGTTGTTTGCTTTGGTCAAAAAAAATGAGGCAGAAAGGACACTGGGCCACTTCTGAGCCTAGACTTCAAGAGGCATTATCCTATTCAACAAATTGGATCTAGGACATACCATCTCATTTACTCTGAGTATGGACAACTTTTCATGCTAGGGCTGACCAGATAAAACAATGTCAAAGGGCTTATCGAGGTCTTCACCTCAGAACACAAGACAATGTTCTCCTGTGCTTCAAATCTGATTGGGATGAACTCTGAAGTAAACCATTTAAGTATATTATTCTCAGCTTCCCGTTTTAATCATAGATGAGAAAGATCAGGCCTTTCAGCTCTATTGTATAGTCTCACGTCAGGATAGCCTCATTCATCTAAGTTATAGCTTTCAGATATGATGATATCAAAGGAAATGTGTGGGTCCCTTGGCAGAGCCATTAGCACATTGTGTCTAGTGGATCTGCCAGTAGGTGACAGGTGTGTATAGTATGTAGCCCTGGCATCTACTCTTGTTCTTGCTTGGGCCCTGGAAGATGTCATGGACTTCTCCAAACTAATGTGGTAGAAACACTATCCATCTGGGATCAAGCAGACGTGGGTTTAATTCTGGCTCTGACACAAACTGTGTAAATCTGCTCAAGTGTATTGACCTCTTGGAACTTCCGTTTCCTCATTTTTACAATGTGGAAAGTCCTTCATAGGCTTACTTTAAATGTCAATGCATTAACTTAAGTAATAGAAGTCAGTTACGTATATGAATAAGACAAATATTTAACCCATATTACATGCTCAATAATGTCAGTGATCTTCCACTTAGGAGGCAAAGATCATGCCTCTTCCATCGCTGTTCTCACTGATTGATAGAATGGAAGGTAGTCAATAAATGACAGAAAACTGCTGTCTCTATTTCCAACATTGATACATTCATTTGAACTTGGGAGGTTTTCAGCTTTCATCTTCCTGAATATATTATTAATTATAAAATCATTTGGATGGAGTTTCACCTTAAACTCTAATTGGCCAAACCACTGGACCTCCATCATGCTATATGTGGCCAGGATATTTGTTATCATTGAATACTAAAGTTGCCAACTTACGAAAATACTGTATATGTTTGGTTATAAAGAAGAAGTCATCTTAGAGTTTTCAGGGCAGACAAGCAATAGCAGAAAGAGATGGTTTACAAAAATAAAGGGAAGACATTTTTTCCATTAGAAAAGTATATGCTTTGAAAAACAGATCAGGATTCATCCTGTCATATAGTCTCACATTGTGATAGTCTCATTTATTAAAGTTATGGATTTTAGATATGAAAATATCAAAGAGAATTTGCAGGCTTCTCAGTCGAAGCCAACTGTGTATTACTTAGTCATATGTGTATTGTGGAAGAAGAACACCTCAGCCCAGCTTTTAGGGCAGAAGTAGAGCAGAAGAGCTGCTAGGCTAGTATCCTGCCAAGACCTGGGCCCCTGAGACCTGGAATCTTTCCATACCTCCCACCCAACCCCCTCTTCCTATCTAGTAGTAGACTGGAGTATAGGTGATCTTTTCTGATATCCATGGGAACAAGGAAGGATGATTTTACCTACAAAAATTAGGCTGGATTTAAGATTCATTGACTCATCTTTCTCCCATAATTTTGGTGGTCACAATGAGTAAATCAACTTAACCGACCTGGAGCAAATCAATTTACTTTTCTGAGTCTCAGTTTCCTCAAACATGAAGGAAGAGAGAAAAGTAAATGAACTCTTTAGTGTCGGACCACTTCTAAGGCCTTTTATGATTTATTCTCATCTTTTTTTCACAGCTCCACATTCTTCAAATGGAACCCATTCATTTATCTACAAGAGCAGACACAGTTTCCGGAAACAGACACATAGCTGGGGGCAGTAGAAAGGCAATTTTAAGACCATTTCCTCTTGGCATCAGCTAGCCAATCCCATCAAGAAATTCCAGCTGCCACATTTTTCAGAACCCAGCTACTCTTCCCTTCAGTAACTTCAGCCTCCACTCTGAAATTCTGGATTTTGTCCACACTTTTGTTTTCACTTAGGTTGGCCACTACTCTTTTGGCCTCAGGCTCTTTACTCCAGGTTGTGCTTAAAAACTATTTTGAAGCTCTGCATCCACTATTCAGGAGCAGCTGTTAATGAAAGCAATCTGAGTGGAGGTTGCTGCTGTTCCACAGCAGTGATTTAGCTCAGACTAACTTTTCTCCCCACAATTATGGGCTTGCTGCCATCATCCTGTGGGACCTGTGTCTGGCAGGGGGAAGCATGTGGGCAGAACAAGGAGAGGATACGGAACAAGCCAGCAGTCCCTGGATGACAGGTCTCCCCAAGAGAGCCTTCCGCAGCTGGAGCCATCCAAGCCTAGCCTTTCTGCTGACAGACGTGCCTGCCTCCAGCCATGTGTCTCTCGACATGTTGTTTGAAAAGGCCTGCAAGGAGATCTGGGGCCTCATTTCTCTGAGGAGCTCTGGGGAAGCCAGCTTTCTTGGTGACTGTAAAATTGACGCCATTCCCGTGCTTAGAGGCTCCCACAGACTCCCTAGTGCCTAAAGAATAATATGTAAACTTATATAATGATATCTTACTCCGGTTGTTGTAAAATTAAATAATTAAAATTCAATAATCTATTAATATGCCTAAGTTATTGCATAGTAAGTGGAGCTACTCAAGAATTACCAGGTTTCTTCCCCTTCCTACTACCTGATCTGATTCTTACATATTCGGGCCTCTCACTGTTGTGGCCTCTCTTGTTGCGGAGCACAGGCTCTGGACACACAGGCTCAGCGGCCATGGCTCACGGGCCCAGCCGCTCTGTGGCATGTGGGATCTTCCTGGACCAGGGCACGAACCCGCGTCCCCTGCATCGGCAGGTGGACTCTCAACCACTGCGCCACCAGGGAAGCCCTGATCCTTACCTATTTTATAGGCTTATCCCCTACTATTCTCATCCCTCACTGTAGTTATCCAAACTACCTGAATTCTTCAAACATTTTTCAAATTCTGTATCTTTTCACAGATGATTAATCTATCTTGAAACTGATGCTGCCTTTTTCTGATTGGGAAAATTCCCTCATTCTTCAGCACTTTAGTGAACCTCTCTCATACTCCCTCTCTCTCAAAGAACAGATACTTGCCCCACCCCTTCCAGGATACCGCTGGTCCCACTGCTGGGCCAGCATTTTGTCATTAATGATGATGATGATAATAACTATCGTTCCGTAAGTGCCTATTATTCATCAGAAACTGAATGTTCACTTTACAAACATTAGCTTTACTCTTCAAAATCATCCTACAATTGTTGATATTTAGCCTCCAATTCAGAAGAGGAAAATGAAGTTGAAAGGGGATTGTGTTGCCATAATATACAGCCTATTTTCTTATTTGTCTTCTTGTCTAGACTGTACTTAAATAATTGTGTAAGAGAGCTGGCCCTCAATAAATAACTACTCAGCAAAGTTATGAATGATACAGAAAAGTCTCCTCCTTGGCCCTTGATTCTTTTCTTACCCACCTCATGGGCTTTTCTTTTCCTTTAAAGACATGTTTCTTTAACCCAGCTGTGTTTCGGTACATACTATCAAAGAATTACAGAGGACCTTGAGAGATCATTCAAGCAAAACATTTCTCACTTTATACGTGTGGAAACAGCCTCGGAGATGAGGTGTAAACAGCCACAGAGATGTTCAAACCATTCCTGAGGTCAAAAGTGAAGTAGTGAGGGAGCTGGAATTCCAATAACATGCACTTCGTTTTCAAGCAGATGTTCTTTGTGGTTTAGCACGTTTAGGGAAATGACTGATTCATTTCCAATCTATAAAAATTTGAGCACAACTAAAAAGCCTTCAAAACCCAACAAAGGCATCACTTCCTCTGTGGCTATGTGTTGAGAGTTGATCTAAGTCAACTTGGCCATTTATAGTTAAAATCTTTGGCAAGTATTGGCCAAATATTTCCTCCAAATTAAAGGTAGGTAGGGACTATGTCTATTCTCTCCACAAGCTCAACTGGGTGGTAAACAATGAAAGCAAGTTTCAGACCAAACATTGCCACCCAAAGGGATACTTATTAGCCAAGCGGGCATATAACGTTATTGCTACCAATTCTTGTAACCTTGCTGTGACTCTGTCAAGCACAGAGGCTTAACATGAAGCCACTGTATGAAACGTTCACCCTGAGGCAAATGCAACCGATATTTTGGTAGCATGATCACCTATTGTTCTTGTAAGCTCCAAAGGCAGGATCTTCTGTTAATTGAGGGGGACACAGGACCAAGTAGATTTCTAGTTATAGGGCACTTATGGGAGGGTATGAGGTACCTGTTTCACCAGATTATGCAAGAGAGGATGTAAGCACACAAATTACTCTAGCCAAATAGCCAAGCACACATATTAAACACTACAAGTTTTCACTAATTAAAAAAAATCATTCCTAACATATATTATGTAGTTGGCAAAGCCTCTTGAGCATATTCTGATACTGATCCTTGAAATGCACACCTCTGGGGTGCAAACCTCTCTAAGTAGATGTAACTCACTACACCTGGGACTGAAGTCCTCATTGGAAATCTTTAGGTATTAAATGATCCTTCTAAAGTGCATGAAATCAATTCACATTCACATGCATTACCCTGTCTCCAGACAAGTAACTCACAGACAATGTAACACTACGTCCTTTGCGGTCCTGCCACAACCTCATACCTCTCTGTTAGAATCTTCAGTGTATGGAGTTCTAGGTGATGGGTCTGCCTCTGCCACCAGAAACTTTAGTTGTTTCTATCCTCCTAAGCACCCATCTGATTCCATGACTGGTATAAAGTAAACATGCAGTAAATGCATATGATCTTTGAAGAAATGACTGAAATGATGAATGATACAATCAATAAATTAGAATAAGCAGCTTTAGGAACAATCCCTGTATTAGTCAGTTCAGGATGCTTAAACAGCAGACACTTATTTCTCATAGCTCTAGGGCTGGAAGTCCAAGAACAAGGTGCCAGAAGATTCTGTTCTTGGTGAGAACCTTCTCTCTGGCTTGCAGACAGCTGTCTCCTCTCTGTCCTCACATGGCAGAGAAAGAGACAGACAGAGGGAGAGCGAGTGCTCTGGTCTCTCTCCCTCTTTTAAGGACACTAATCCCATCGTGGGAGGCTTACAGTTACAACCTCATTTAAGCCTAATTAACTCCCAAAGGTCCAACTTCCAAATACCATCACACTGGGGGATAGGGCTTCAGTATCTTAATTGAAGATTCAGGCCATTCAGGCCATAACACCACTCTACTCTGCTGCCCCTACTGTGATCATTCTGACCAAAAACAAACCAAAAATGGTAGGGAAGGTATTCCTCCCTTAGATACAGACCATTACACAGAACTGGATGAGAAAAACTAGTTTTGTATTATTAGATTCCACTTGTATCTGACCTTCTCTTCCATCAGAGAGCCTAACGTGCCCCTTGAAGATCAAGTGCTTTAAGGTAGGCTGACCTTACAAGGGAAGGCAGAATCTTTGTGGCCAGTGACAACATGCTGGCAGTGGAAGGGCAGAAAGGGGCATCAAATGAGTAGACGGTTGGCCCATCTAAAACCAGCTTTGCCTATCCCTTCTTTGTTTTATTTCAAGAGGCTTGATTCTATTTTCATCCAGCACAGAAACTGGCCTTTCGAGTTTGCTGCATATCCTGAAATGGAAGGCTCTCATTGTCTATTTGCATTGTAACAGGTGTACAATTGATTCACAAAATCTTGGTGTTGCTTAACATGACAGAAGAATCATTTGCTTCCAAAATTACAGAGAGCTGTGGGGTCAGGAGGCCTGGGCAACCATAGAGTCTCTCCTCCGGAAACACACAGAAATGCAGACAAATGGAGAAATCCCCTGGCTTTGGGAGCCATCTCCACAGGAGTGGTCAGTGCCATCAGCCTCTTGCACCACGCAAGGGACCAGGGTATTAGCGTACCCAGGCCAGCACATGGTGCTCATCTTATTAACCTAATCACAGGACTCCAGCAAGCTGTTTTCAAGATAATTTGGGCCCCTGTGAATAGTCGCCCCTCTTCCCAGCCCCTGCTCGGCTCTGGAAGGGATGACGCATGTACATCTCCTTTGCCCAATGGACTCCAAAGAAATCTTGCCAGTGTTTATAATATCTGCAAAACCCCTCTGTGAATAACACCCAAGCCACACAGCAGATTGAAGCCAAGAAGCTCAGTTCCGTCTGACAGCTTTCCCCAAGTTGTTATTTTTGCAGTTAGGAGAGAAGAAAGACCCCTGAACAGAAAATTCACAGTAGTCTTAACGCAGATGTTTTATGGCTATTTTATGGAAAGTATTTTTTATATTTTTGAAAGATAAAGTGAACTCAGTTTCTTTACCTAGAAACCGCTTTCTTTCTATGCTGGTCAGCGACAAGTAAAAAAAAAATTTTAATTTTTAAAAAAAGGAAAACTAATAATGATAAAAGTAGCCCTTAGTTTACAAAACACACATGCAACTTGGTCTCTATTCAGTCAAGGACCTCCCTCCCCAACCTCAATCCCTCTCTCTTCAATCCTCCCAACCATGAATGCTAAGATTTGCAGGAGATTCTTCAGCTAACAGTGTCTTAGGAAACATCTGGTCTGGAAAATGAGAACTGTATCAGAGATACATCTTTAAGATGAAATAAGAGGCTTCCTTCAACCTTCAGAAGAAGTATTTGTGACTGATTCCTAAGTTAAATGGAAGATCAATAAGAACATTTTAGTGCTCATGGAGAGAGGAGAAAGGGGAACACAGGGGAAGAAAATATTTATTAAATAACTACTTGTGGAAATAAACAAAGACTACCCAAGAGAAAGGAAGTAAAGGCTATTTATTCATAGCTTGTTAAAGCACAGAAGTCAGCTACCATCACTTGTGTTTGGTAAACACTCAAAAGCAGGCTGAGGAAAGTGGAAAAAAAGGAAGCCCATTGAAAGCCATTGGTGTAGAAGCTGTAGGCAGCTAACTGGAAGTGGATGCATCCTCTGTGACTGGTTTGGGAAGCATATTTGGCTTTCCCTGGTTGTCCCTGAGTTGGAAGAAGAGGCAAAAATAGGAAAGCTGGTAGTTACTGAACAAGGTCTGACCCTTCTGCACTCATTGCAGCAGAGGCTATGGTTTGGCACCCTGGACTGGTTACCGAAGAGGTTGTGGGTCAGCGTTCTATTGTCTGATATTTTTTTCCACTTGTCATGTCCTGTCATAACTGTCATATACCTTATTTATTTATACGTATGGTCTCTCATACCAAATGCCAGATACCATCATTTCATTTAATCTTCACAACAATACTATTAAAAAGGACATTGTTTTACTGTCTCTCAGAAGAAGAAACTGAGGCAAGTTGTTCAAGGTTCCAGGGATATTAAGTGGCAGGACTAGGTCTTGGATGTTAAGAAGTCTGACTCAGAAGCCCTTCTACCTATCCTAGAGGTTGTAAAGTGGTATTGCACTGTGATTTTGATTTGCAGACTAATGATAATGGACATCTTTTTATGTGCTTATTTGACATTTTTATATCTTCCTTGGAGAAATATCTTCCTTTTCAGGTGTTTTGAAAATTTTCAGTTGGGTTATTTGTCTTTCTATTAGTGAGTTGTAAAAGTTCATTATCTATTCTAGATACAAGTCCATTATTAGCACATAACTGAAAATAATTTCTCCCATTCTGAGGTTTCATTTTTCACATTCTTAATAATGTCATTTGAAGCACAAAATTTTTAATATTGATGAAGTCCAATTTAACTATTTTTTTGATGTCCATGTTTTTGATGTCATATCTAAGAATCCTTTGTGAAATTCAAAAACATGAATATTTATCCCTATATTTTCTTCTAAGAGTTCTATAGTTTTAGTTCTCATATTTAGTTCTTAATCTGTTTTGAGTTAATTTGTATATATCATGTGAGGTAAAGTCCAACTTCATTCTTTTCTATGTGGTTATCCAGTTGTCCCAGCTCTGTTTGCTGATGAGACAGTATTACTAGCCTTTTCTCATTAACAGTCTTGGCATGCTTGTTGAAGATCAGATGACCACAGATTTATGAGTTTATTTTTGGACTCTCAATTCTATTCCTTTGATCTGTATGTCTGTCTGTCCCAAACTGTCCTGATTATCATTGCTTTGTATTGATAGAAAGTTTTGAAATCACAGAAGTGTGAGTCCTCCCACTTTGTTCTTCTTTTTCAAGATGGTTTTGGCTATACTTGGTCCCTTGTAATTCTATAAGAATTTTAAAATCAGCTTTGAAATTTCTACAAAGAAATCAGTTGAGATTCTGATAGAGATTGTGTTGAATCTGTAAATTGGTTGGGGGAGTATTGCCATACTAACAGTATTAAGTCTTCCCATCCCTGAACATAAATGTTTTCTATTTTTTAGAGCTTCTTTAATTTCTTTCAATGTTCTGTAGTGTGCAGAGCATAAGTTTTGTACATCCTTTGTTAAATTTAATCCTAAGTATTCTATTCATTTTGATGATATTGTGAATATAATTGCTTTCTTAATTTTATTTTCAGAATTGCAAGGGTACAGAAATACAATTGATGACTGATTTTGTGTACTAATCTTATATCCTGAAACCTTGCTAACTCAATTTTTTAATTCTAGAAGTTTTTCAGTGGCTTCCTTAGGATTTTCTATATAGAAGATCATGTGATTTTTTCCCTCCTTTACTGCCTTATTTTTCATTAAGTGAATATTTTCTAATATGTTTTAATTTAATTAATGGTGGTTACACTATAGTTTGTGTGTTCTTTATTAGTGGTTGCTCTAGGATTTACCATATGCATTTTCTCAAACTCAGTTTCAGATTTATACTAGCTTAATTCAAGTGATATAAAGAAATGCTACTCCTATATGGCTCTATTCTCTTTGCTACCTTTTGTAGTATTATTTTTATACACACTGTATCTGTTAATATTATTAGTTTGCTTGGGCTGCCATAACAAATTACCACAGATTGAGTGGATTAAGCAACAGAAATTTGCTCATAGTTCTGGAGGCTAGAAGTCCATGATGAAGATGTCAGTAGTTTGGTTTCTCCTCATGCTTCTCTCCTTGGCTTACAGATGGCTGCCTTCTCACTGTGTCCTCATATGGTCTTCCCTCTGTGCACACACATCCCTAGCATCTCATTTTGTGTCCAAATCTCCTCTTCTAACAAGGACATCATCAGATTAACTTAGGGCCCACTCGAATGGTCTCATTTTAACTTAATCATCTCTTTAAAGGTCCTATCTCCAAATATAGTTACATTCTGAGTTAATAGGGGTTAGGGCTTCAATATATGAATTTGGAGGGAACACAATTCATTCTATAACAGCCATGTAATCCATGCCCTACTCTATACTATCCATCAAGCCCCATCTCCATCAGTCTATACTCCAAATTGTAGTTGAAGTGATCTTCAAAAAAATGGAAATTTGATAACACGATGGACATGCATAAAGCCTTTCCACAGATTCTATTTACTTTCAGATCAAAATATGACCTTCATCAAGACCTACATGCTTGACAGTACAGCATAGTGTTTAAAAGAGCCAACTCTGAAGCCTGACTATTAGATTAAAATCCTAGTTTCCCTACTTACCAGCCCTCAATTTGATAAACTTGTTATTTCATTTCTCTTAGCCTCAGTTTCTTCATGTATAAAATAATAGTTTTTATTATAGGTTGTAATTGTTGTGAAACTTCCTTGGTAGGGATTAAATGAGATAATCCATGTAAACTGTTCAGCACAGAGTAAAAGTTTAAAAATGGTCATTTATTAGTATTTAGCTCTATATTGACTTTTCTTATTTTGTACCTCTTCCCTATTTCTACAGTCTCACCACACTTGTCTTATTTTAATTCTTAGAAATGTACGTCAGAATATATGCTCTTTGACAATTCCAGAATATCATATAAATGGAATCGTACGTTGTGCAACATTCTGAGACTGGATTTTTTTATTTAGCATAATGCATTGAAGATTCAGCCAGGTTGTCCTGTGTATCAGTAGTTTCTTCATTTTTGCCACTGGGCAATATTTTCATTGTAGGTTGTACCACAATTCGTTTATCCACTTATTCACTGAAGGTCATTTGGGTTGTTTCAGTGTTTGGTGATTATGTGTAATACTACTAAAAACATCTAAAAACATTTGCATACAGGTTTTTGTGTAACATAAGTTTTCATTTCCCTAGTATAATTATCTAGAAATAGAATTGCTGGGCCATATGGTAGGTGTGGGTTGAACTCTATAAGAAACTGTCAAACTTTTCCTGAGTGTACCATTTTTTATTCCCACCAGCAAGGTGTAAAGGACTTCCTATGGCTCTGTAATCTAACCAGCACTTGTGCTTTTAATTTGAATTTCTTTAATTACTAATAATTCTGAACACTTTTAATATGCTCACTTGCCACTTATATCCCTTTTTTGGTGAAGTGTCTCTCCAAATATTTTGCCCATTTAAAAAATTGAGTTATTTTCTCATTTTTTCAGATTTGAGAGTTCTTAATATATTCTGATATATATTTCAAATATTTTTCTCAGTCTGTGACTTACTTTTTTTCTCAACAGGATCTTTAAAAAAGCAAAGGTTTAAAACGTTGATGATATCCATTTAGTCATATTTTTCTTTTATCAATTACGATTTTTGTCTTATATCTAAGAATTCTTGCCTACCCAAGGTAATGAAACTTTTTCCTATTTTTTCTTTTCTACTAAGGGTCTAGTTATGTTTTAACTCTTAATTATTCTTTATTCTTCAGGTCATACGTCACTCTCTCAGGGAAGCCTTCTCTAACTTCCCAGACAAGATCAGATCCCTGTGTTATACATCTTTAGAGCATTTTAAACATCTTTACCGTATTTATCTCAGTTTAAAATTATACATGTTCTATGATTATTTGCTAAATGTCTGCCAGTCCTCCTGATTGTACCTCACTGGAGTCTATCTTTGCTTACCATTATATCACTGAGTCTAGTACAGTTTACGTCATAGAAATTGAATGAACAAATGAATAGAAGAATAAGCAAATGTGTAAGTGCCACTATACACCATGAAAAACTATATTAAGAGAAAGTGTTTTCATCCTAAGTCCCTTGGCTACTTGAGCTCAACAATTTGTTATGAAAGAATGAGGTCAAGCTGAAGTTATTACCACATTTCTGCTCCAGGGCCTATGCTAGAGGAAAAAATATAGGAAGAGGGCTAACATTAATTTAGGGTCTATTATGTCTCAGGCATTTTGTGTAAAAAAAAATCTGAGGCTAAAAGGTGTTAACCTTGACCTTGACCATTGCCACTCTTCTAATAAATTGAGAAACTGGGACATAGCTCAAAGCTGGACTCCAAACTCAATGCTTTCTTCCTATTCTGTGCTGCCTCCCCATCACTTTCCTTCCCAAAATAAAGACTTAAAAGTTATTTTTCAAAAACCTATGTAGTTGTCAGAATGTACCAATCTGAAGGCCTATCAGATGCATCTTGAGAGGTTTATAGGTCATTTTTTTTCTTTTTAGATGTTCCTTGAGAGGATAATAAAACATCTTAATACAAAAAGCCCATCCTGTCCTATCTTCTAGGCAAGATGCTGCTATAGTCACCCTGAGTCACCTAATGATGAAAAGACCTGCAAGTTGTATCAAAAGATTAGAGAGCCTAAAAAAGCTGCTTCTCATGGTGAGAATGTGGACAAGCTCTTAAACCTTATATAAATTAATCAGTTAATAAATAGTGCCCACATCATAGAATGGTTATATAGAACAAGGCTATGAGTCTTATAAAGAAAGAGCATGATACCCCACAGGTAACAGACCTCAGCAAATGACCCACAGAAAAAGGGGTTGCCCTCACTGATAAAAGGACTGTAAGAAAGGCCCACACAATGGGAAAAGAGGCATTTCCTTGACTTGCTAGTCTCTGAGCCAACTCTCGAGGTACTGTTGAGAATCCTTGCTAAGAAGCCTCACTTATTACCTGAAGGCTATACCTGAGTCCAGCAGCAAGGAGCCTTCTTCTCTGGTTGGAAAGACATTATTGCTCAGGCATCTTTAGGCCATTCCAATGTTCCAAGGCTGAGCCTGGCTTATATCCTAGGAATCGTAGAGACTGTAGGTCTTTCTAGGTAAGGTTTTTAGACTGGAGATTCAAGCACTAACTCAACGAGGGCTCAGTTCTGATCAGGGCCACAACCTCTTTAGATGAGAACACATCTAGGTTCTCCACATTGCCTACTCTGTGAGTGAAAGTACTACCTATAGCCTGGCATGAACATTCTAAGCCAATGCTTCTCAAACATTAAGTGCACAGGAATTATCTGAGAATATTGTTAACACGCAGATTCTAAATCAGATTAAGTCTTCATTTTAACAAATTATGTGGATCACACTCTGAGTAATAAATATCTAAGCCACTGGTTCTTAAACTTCAACGAGCATCAGAATCACTTGAAGTCTTCTTAAACGCCTGCCCCATTCCCAGAGTATGTGATTCAGTAGGTTCAGGGTGTGGCCCCAAATTCTGCGTTTCTAGTAAGTACCCAGGTGATACTGATACTGTACTTTGAGAAGCTCTACTCTAAGACATATACAAAAAGGCCACTATGTTGCAGAATCTCATATTCATGGGATTCACCTGAACTGATAGGCCTAGACTTGTGTATTGTTCTGGTTTCCTGTGACAACTGTGCTTTCAATCTCACACCTTTTCTTATATCACTTTGGTCTTCTGCTTTAGTGCCTCAATTTCCTTACCACTGCAGCTTCTGACTGACAGCTCCATCTCCTTTGCTTCAAGTCAACAAAGTAGGAGGGACTAGAGAGCATGGATACTGGATGGCATGATTCACTGGAAGGCTGTCTTTGCAGACTAGCTACCATATTGCTCCTCTATTCCAACGAACAGGCCTGACAATATAATTCAGCAGAGACACCACTTAGATAAAGCACCATCCTACTGTTCTGAAGAAAAAGGTAGAAAGGACTCCTAGAAGAAGCAATAGAAAACTAGTTCTATCATATCACCCACCAAGGGCTCTGTCCTGGGTCTCATTCCCACCATGACGGCCCCCCATTTTTACATTCTTTCTTCATTTTATCAGGGATCCCTGAGGGAAAAGATGGAGTGGGAACAGCACATGTTCTTTTATTGAACTAAAAACAAAAGTTGTTTTCGGCCTTTAACCTATCCCATCCTCTCACCCAGAAGGGCCCCTCCTGAGCCTAGTCTGTAGCTCAGCTCTGCAATGCCTAAAGAGACATGTCACTGCAGCCCCAGACAGCTGCTGGCAACCAGTGGGAGATGTGACAGACATTTCTCCTCCAGGCTTTTCATGTGGAGTCACTCTTTTCTGTCAAATCTGTCTGTCTGCACTTGCCCTTCCCTTTCAGTGAAAAGCATGTAGCTCTGTTAACAAGGCTTTCCTGGATAGGAAGTGATTAAACCCACTGCCACTGCCCCAGCTTCCACACTGTGTGTGCTCCACTCTTTGACACCGCATGATACCACACTGGGGTCCATTTCAGGTGCACTTGAGGGCAAGTTTTCTTCATACTTCATGTACAAATTCAGCTGGACGTGTTCTCCATATGACAAGCATTTCAGAGTATAATATTCAGTTCTCTGCTACCTCTTAATAATATTAATTAATCTGTTCCCTACAGAGCCAAATGGAGTTGGTAATTATAGAAAAGAAAGTGATAAAGATCAACTACTTATTTTCCCAACAAACCTTCTCAGCTAGCTGATGATTAAATCTTTACTGGCATCATCATACCAATTTTGAAGGGATTATATATTAACAAAACATATGTTAGTAATTTCTATGAATTAACATTTTTTAATGAAACGGCAAACACCTATATTTCACCTTTCATGTGTCAGGCAATGTTCTAAGTGCCTTATATATAATAATTAATTAAATTCTCATAAAAACTAAATAAATTTGGCACTATTATTAGTCCCAGAAATATTTCTACAACCTACATATAATCTTGTCACATTTTGCTTACAACCCTGTCACAATACCCTACACTGTCAGCATAACGGACGAATCCCCCGTCTTGGTATATAACTTTGTCTGCCTCTGTCCTCCCTGCAGCTGCATTTCTCAGCTTTGGTTTCCCTCTCCAGCCACACCTGATTACCTGTCTGGTGTCCCACTGGATCATGATCATTCTTCCTTCTCTGACTTTGCTCATGCCTTCTCCTTCACCTGGAAATAGCCTTTCTCCACTAGGCTGTTTCCTCTTCTTTAAGGCATGATTCAAGTTTTATCTCCCCAGGCTTACTTTTATGTCCGTCTTCCCTCTTCCCACAACCCTACCACTTATGCCCCCAATTGTTTTGTTTGTTTGTTTGTTTTATAAACTTATTTATTTATTTATTTTTGGCTGTGCTGGGTCTTCGGTGCTGAGCGTGGGCTTTCTCTAGTTGCAGCGAGCGGGGGCTACTCTTTGTTGTGGTGTATGGGCTTCTCACTGCAGTGGCTTCTCTTGTTGCGGAGCACAGACTCTAGGAGCACAGGCTTCAGTTGTTGTGGCTCATGGGCTCTAAAGCGCAGGCTCAGCAGTTTTGGCGCACGGGCTTAGCTGCTCCGCAGCATGTGGGATCTTCTCGGACCAGGGCTCGAACCCGTGTCCCCTGCATTGACAGGCGGATTCTTAACTACTGCGCCACCAGAGAAGTCCCCCAGTTGTAGTCTTTGATTATTCATCTGTCTCCTCCACTACATCATAAATTCCTCAGAGGCCAGAGATGTCTTTCAACTCTATGTCACCAGAGCTTAGAACAGGGTCAGGGGTCCTGAGTCCTCACTGAAGAAATGAATAAAATGATATGTATGTATATACATACATATATATATATATATATATATATATATATATATGTCTCTTTCCCCCATCTTAAGATGGTTCTCGTGAGTTGTAAATAGCTTAGAAAGATTGTACTTTCAGCAGTTAGGTCCAGTGGAGACACAGCATAACTCTAGGGTCAGCTATATCTGGCTGAAACTGTAATTCTTGCAATTCAATATTTTAATGGTTTGGACTAGAGCCAGACAGGTTTTCGTTTGTTTGTTTTTTGGTTTGAGGTTTTTTTTCCCCCAAACAGGCCTTATCCAGGTATTTTATGACATTTACAGCAGCATGATAACAGCTTCTAAGTAACACATAACATCCAAGACTTAAAGTTTTCAAGCATTACAGAGCAGGTAGGGGCTCTTTCCTCTTTTGTCCCTCCAGGCCAAGAGCCTAGATGCTAAGCCCATCCTTGCTGGTTAAGGTTGGAAAGTGTCGGTATTGGCTTAAGTTTAATTAAAGAAAAAATATACGTTTAAACATTTCACAAAGACTAAAATTGCAAACTGTGGTTTCCTAACCCATATCAGGAACAGTCTAACCTAGAGTGAGGTGAGAATGGTGAGGGAGAAGCAAAGAGGGGAGAGGGGAGAGTGACCACCTCTTCTCTCTCTCCTCCAGACCTCACTTCCTCCTGGGCTGCCATCCCGATACTTGAAAGTAGAGACTGCAGATGTCAGCGCGCACAGTCACAAGGCGTGGGGACTTCCACATCTTAGTTACTGGGCCCAGAAAACTTTGCACAGTGCAGACTGGCTCAGCATGCGACCACTCACACAAATCAATTCTTTCTCTAGTTGAGTCAAAGAGCAAAAGACATGTGAGCAGGAGGACAAATTAATAAGAACAAGACTTTATGTATATATAGTTGGGAAAAGAAAGATAAGAGCCCACTGAGGCAAATGGGAAAGGGGAAGCTAGAGGCAGCAGTGAGTGTCCTGCCAACTCTGTCCCAGAGCTTGAGTCTGCCAGGCTAACAGTCAAAACCAAGAATGGCTTGGTTGATGATACGTACAGAGCTCTTTTCTATTCTACACAGTGGGACGTCAAGTCCAGTGTGTTGACACCTGGCCGGCCTCATCTGCCCCACACCTTCTAACACACATATATCCTGTACACACACATATCCTAAGGCACTGGGCCTCAGCTTACTTTAGGAAGATAAAGGACAGGTTAAGTTTGCTTGACATAGCCGAAAGGTATTAAGACCCTGCCCAGCAGAGCAAGGTCCATTCGTGGGGTCCCATGGTGACCTGCCATTTCTAAAGGAAGCCTCTCCTGCTTAGTTAATGACATCCTAGATATCGCACTAGAAGACAATGAATGGGTTGGAGGCCTAAAACTTGTCTCCAATGAAGCCCTGGGCAAGTGATAAAGGTAGCTTGAAAGAAAGACTGCTGCTTGCTGTGCGCATACCAGAGGCATAATTGCTCTGACCAAAGGTAGTGGCAAAAGTGCTTCCAAACATAGGTATTTTCTCAGTAGTGCTGGCTTCTCCAAAGTCAAAGGAGGGTACCCTGGATGGGTGGATTTCTGGTGTTGTGACAAGGTGAGACTAGAATTGTCTCCCTAAAACTGCAGGGCATTTTCCCCTCTGACTGAAGCAGATGTGCTCTGGCTATAGCTCCCCCTGTATTCTGAATACACGCGTGAATGGTGGTGTCTCCAGGCACAGATGTGATACTGGCCCTTCCTATTGCACCA
Organism: Grampus griseus; assembly: GCF_964374135.1. Classification (NCBI taxonomy): domain Eukaryota; kingdom Metazoa; phylum Chordata; class Mammalia; order Artiodactyla; family Delphinidae; genus Grampus; species Grampus griseus. The sequence goes on from NC_139010.1 coordinate 35,550,904, forward strand.
CCTGTGATCTGGACACACGGGTCTCAAATTCTCTGATGGTAGAGGGCAGGAGCACAGTGGCCTCCAATCAGAGGTATGATGCTACCAACTCCCACTGCACCATGAATACTCTGGACAGGTGAGCCTCAGGTACTGTGGATGAAGATGGGACCAGAAGCATCTCCAAGCACAGGGATGGTGCTCTCCCCTCTTATTGCACCACCTGTGTTCTGGACAGGCAGGCCCAGGGGCTCTGACTGTAGGCAAGAAGAGTATTGACTCCAAGCACAGGTATGGTGGCCGGTCCTCTGAATTCATCAGATGTGCAGTGTCCAGGAGGTCCCCAGGTGTTCTGACAAAAGGCAGGAAGAGAAGTATCTCCAAATACCAATATGGTGTTCACTCCTCTCATAACAGATGTGCTCTGACCAGAAGGGCCACAGGCGATCTTGTGATCACAAGGAGGAACAGAACTGTCTCCTAGAACATGTTTCTCTTCAGTGGTACTGTCTCCTCTGATAGTAGCAGGTGTGCTCTGGATGGTCATGGGGAGACGAGAGGAGAACCCGAAGTGCTCTGACCATAGGCAGGAAGGAAGGCAGCATGTTCTCTCCTGAGACAGATTTGCTTTCCATAGGGCTGGCCTCTCCAACTGCAACCAGTGCAGGACCCTGATGCTCAGATCAAGCCTTTCCCAACACAAGCAGTGGTGCAGGGTGTCCCTCTCAGTTCTGGATCAAGCTAAGTGCTCCAGACAAAGGAGCAAGACCTGGGACCCAAGGCAGCCACACTGACCCCAAAGCTGCTGCTACTCATAGGGGCTACAGGTCCCATAAAAGTAGATGTGTGTACAGTGGTGTTGGCTAAAGCTTACCGTCTGCTCCCAGTGTTGGGTATTTTGATGGCAGCTCCAAAACCAAAAGTAGTGGCTGCACCAATGAGGAAAGCACTTGGGGTGTCACAAAAGGCCAGCTGGGTACTGACAGGGATGCCAAAAGTGGAACATAGGGAGGTCGAGAAAACGACAGAACTGTGCTGCTAGTGGGTGGCTGGGCTGCAAGAGAGGTTAAGTCTGGAGTTTGTGCTGAGGCTGCAGAAATTCCCAAAGGGGAAGAGCTGTCACAGTTGGTGGCTTCAGGCCGAGGCCCATCAGGACACCTAAATATGAGCTGGGTGGTTTCTCTTGGGTCAAAGGAAAGGTTGAAATTTGCATTCAGGTCGCTGACTGTGCAGGCAGCTGGTGAAGACGAGTGCTGAAGCAGCACGGCCACTGGGCAGCACGTTCTCAGAACAAGCAAGTGCCTCAGAAAATGGAAAGGAGTTCTCACTGGAAGCAGGGGAGACCCCTGGGAGATGGCAGCCAGGGAATGGAGTGTGGTATCCATACCCACATTTCATCAGAGCCAAAGGCAAGCTTGGATGCAAAGGTGTTGGCTACCGGAGTGGAGGCAGCTGGGGAAGCAGCGATGGAGAAGCCAGTACATACAGAGGCACTGAGGAGAGGAGCTCCTGGCTACTGCCCATCTGAGGTACCCAAAATGGGCCAGAAGGGAGCTTGAAAGCTGGGGTGCCCTGCTGACCACAAATGCAGGTAGGCTGGAGATATCTGCTCCACAGTACGATGGGCCTGGACAAATGGGAGGGAGCTCACCTCCGAGCCAGCGGAGATCCGAAGATGAAAGCCTGGGATGGTGAAGTGGTGTCCAGGTCGGCTGTACCAAAGTCCAAAGCAGGAGAGCTGGACGAGTCAGACGTGCTGGCTGCGAAGGTTCAAGTGACTGGGAAAGCAGAGATGAGCTTGATGGGGAAGACAGGGTGCTGGTGAGAGGCTGGAGGAGGGGTCTAGAAGACCAAGGGAGGAGAATCCACACACATAGGCACAGGTGACCCCCATTCTGCAGAAGGAAGGCCTGAAGAAGAGGGCTGAGTGGGTAGGAGGTGAGTGGAGGTCAGAAGTAGAAGACACGGTGGCTATGCTGAGGGAATGGGGATGCAAAGGTCCACTCGGTACTCATTTCTAAGGAGAATCCCAAATTAGTGCCTTGGCCTTGAACAGAGAAAGAGATTCCACAGGAAAAGCAATAGAAGGGGAGTTAGGAATTATGCATCTCATTTCACAATCAATATCTGGTGTGAGGGAAGGTACCAGAGCAGACAGGATTGGGTGCCGGGCAGGCAGTTGAGCCAAGTCAGTGACAGGTAATGTGGCTGCGGCCGGGATCTGCAAAGGAAGTGGGTGAGGGCAGGAAGTCTGCAGCCCCCGGCACAGGCAGGGAGAAAGAAGACAGGCTGAGTGGCACTGCAGTCTGAAGGGGCTTTAGTTTGATTGTCTTGGACCCTGTGGTTCCACTGGTGCTCAGCTTTCTTCTCCAAGCTCAGGTCTCCACCAATGACTATACAAGGAAGCTTCGGGGGGTGGGGGAGGGGAGAGGAGTATAGGTCACCTTGATCTCACAAAGTGGCAGCAGCAGCTGAGGCAGTACCACTGACAATGAAATTTTCCATTTCCAGGACCTTCAACTGGAAGATGTGGGTGGAGGATTCCTGCTGGACAGAGTCCCTGGCAACTCTTCTCCCTGTGTCCTCTTTCCTGGCATCAGTGAGGCCAGAGAACTGGGCCAATGGCTTGGCCTTTATTCAGCATTTCCTGTCCACCTCTTGGGCGGCAGGGAGCCGGATGCAACTAGCCAGAAAGCCCTGCTGCCCCTGGATCATTCCTGCAAACACACAGGACACCTGGCAGGGCTGTAATGAGATGGTGATGGCAGGGGATCTTGGGGGAGGAGTTACTAGACATCTGGGATTTATTACTCAAGCTGCTTTTTCTGGGAGCTTGGAACTGAGGTTTTCCTTCAGAGGTCTGGTGCTCTCCAGGAGCCTAGGTGCAGCTGGTACCTACTCATTGCTATGGGGGACCACTTGTCTGATGGTCCTCTTCTTTTGCTATGCCTTTCTAGCAATTTCTTAGAGGCCTAGGCTCAGTCTACTTTTGTCAGGACTTGGGGTGGGTGGTGCATGACTGGAGAGCTCGGGCTTCATAGAGGGGTTTGGCAGCTCACAAGGCAGAAGGAGTCCATCTGTGGTCTGAAAGAGGTCTCCTCCCCATTCCTGCGTGGCTGGTCATCTGGCAATTGTCAGCAAATAGCACCAACTTTTTTGAATAGTCCAGCTATGACACCTCAGCTGGACTCACCAGCGCTTCGAACTTCTGGCTCCAGCAGGTGTGTGGCACCAGATGGGCCCCACGTGGCATGGGGAATCTTAGTGATCGCTGATGCCTGAGTGGGCAGAGCTGGTACCCGCTGGGCACGGGGTCTGCAGGTTCCTTGGAGTCAGGCCGTGTGCAGTATCTTTGGTCCCCTGTCTCTACATCAGCCGGCCCTTTCCACCAGGGGTCACGGGAGGGCAGATGGCTCAAAGCCAGGGCTCTGGAGCAACTCAGAACCCACGGAGGGACCCAAGGGACTGGGCTCTTGCAAGGGCCGAGTAGGAGAGACAGTAGCTGGAGGGGGAAGTAGGAGGCGCCAGGATGGCTGCCTCATGGCAAATGCTAAGGTGAGAGGGGAGATCAAGCAGCGCAGGTCATGAGATCTCTCAGCCTCTTGCCTTCCAAGGCCACCTCAGATGACACTGGTCCTCCTTTTACGATGATGGAAATGGTTATATCTTAATTACCTTGGTGGGTACAAGAATGTATACATTTGTCAAAACTCACCAAACTGTGTACTTCAAGTAAGTGCCTTTACTTCATGTAAATTTTACCCTAAAAAGGTTGATCTGAAAAACATCTGATGCGAGGGCATACACAATATCATTTTAAAGGTGTTGTTTTATGGGCAGATATTGCTACATGGATGAAATGGACAAAAACCACGGCAAAAAAGGTGAAAGTCTGTTCATAACTGTTACAAGAATTTACAATACATTTTAGAAAATCCAATCAGAGAAGATAACATTAACACGGTGGTATGGCAGGCAATAGGAAGGCAGGCATTGCGTGTGTGGTGGGCGTGGGGGAAGGCAAGCAAGCGTGGGAAGAAGTAACGCAAAACATCAAGCAAGCTGATGCACAAAAGGCTTGACGAACATACGCACAAAAGCAGCTCGCACTTCTCACAGTGTCTATTCCAACATCCACCGATGAGGAGACCATGGACTATGGGCACCCAACTGCTGGGACACATGCCTAGACTGTGGGACCCTAACTCAAGCTTCTTCAGTCAGATCTTCTCTCTCTGGATCAAGTCAGTCAGCACAGAGAGAGAATAGCTCAGCTCTTAGAACGCTATTATGGGTGGGGCTGTCCTGACTCCCCTCACCTAACAAATCCCTGGCACCAGTTTACCTAGGTACCCCTCCCCCTCTACCAATCCTCATAGGTTAGGGTTCCAGACACTGCATCCTCCAGACTGACAATCTGCTAAAGCAAAACCAAAATCAATGTTCTCCAGAAGATTTTGAAAGGTCCCAGGATCTCACAGCATATTAATCAAAATGCCTAGAACATATTCCAAAATTACTCACCACAAAAAGAACAAGCAAAATCTAACACTCAGCAGACGCAAACTCTGAAATTACACAAATGCTAGAATGTCAGACAAAGTCTTTAAAGAAGCTACCATAACCATGTTGCAAGATGTAAGGACAACCACTCTTGGATAGAATGGAAAGGTAGAACTTCTCAACAAGGAAAGAGTAGCTATAAAAAAGAGCCAAATTTGAGAACCACAATATATAATACATTAAAAAATTCTGTAGAGTGGCTCATTAGCAAAATGGAAATACCAGAAGAAAACAGTCAGTGAACATGAAGATAAATTAACAGAAATTTTCTAATCTAAACAACAAAGAAAAAACGACAGGGAAAATATTAAGGGAGATTCAGAGACCTATAGGAAAATATCAAAAAGGCTAATATTCAAGCCATCTGAGTGCCAGAATGAGAGGAAAAGAAGGTGCTTACATATAGGGAAATATAAAAAGTTAAAATGAACCTTGAAGTGTTGTATTAGAAATGGAAATATCAGTAAAAATTTAGGGTCTTAATATAGATGAGTCATAAGTATCAAAATAGGTGTGTTTGTGTGTGTGTATGTATATTTCCTGGTTCTGTCTGCTAGAAAGGACTTAGCAGCAAGGACAGCCTAGTAGTAATGAGTGTAGCTAGCACTCAGTTCTTAGTTTCTAAATGCCATTCTTCAATACAAGGACCCAGTGGTCCTTAGAGAAATGGCTGATTTCAGTCTGGGCTGGAAAAGTTCAGATGAATCTGAAATACTCTGTTGTACCAGAAAGTAAGGAAATGCTCATAGAACAGTTGGGTATGTCAACACAGCACAAAAGCCCGCTTGAAGGTGTTCCCACTGATCAAATCAAGGAAAAGTATTATCAAAATAATAGTTACAGATTATCACTCATTCGATAAATAAAAATCTAGGGCTTCCCTGGTGGCGCAGTTGTTGGAAGTCCGCCTGCCGATGCAGGGGACACGGGTTCATGCCCCGGTCCGGGAAGATCCCACATGCCGTGGAGTGGCTGGGCCCGTGAGCCATGGCCGCTGAGCCTGCGCGTCCGGAGCCTGTGCTCCGCAACGGGAGAGGCCACAACAGTGAGAGGCCCACGTACCACAAATAAATAAATAAATAAATAAATAAATAAATAAATAAATAAATAAATAAATAAAAATCTAGGAGTCTGTGGAGATACAAGCAAATAAATGCAAACATTCTGCATTTTAAAAATACATTTAAAAATAAATACATAAATACATTAGATGGAAGGAAAATCTATCTTTTCACTAGAATGTCAACTAATAAATATAGAAGGGATGATGAAGTTAGTAAATCACCATTTGATAACAATTATATAATTAATTGAGTGAAGCATGAATTACAAATAGATTCTAAAACATGGGTGAAAGTATGATGAGAATTAAAATATTTACATAGTTTCAAAGTTTATTAATTACAAATAGAAAAAATAATAATCTTAAGTGAGAAATCTGGAAAACACACATATTAACCAAGTATCAAAGCTATTATCAGTAATGGGGCAAGTTAACAGTATGTTCTCACTGGTGTGACACACTGAAGAATATACTTACTACATCACTGCTTTGATATTTCTGCCAAAAATGTGTAATTTTAATCCAGTCGGGAAGAAATAACAAAATGAAAATGAAGGATGTGCCACAAAATACATGGCCTGAACTTTTAAAAATGCCAACCTCATGAAAGTCAAGGAAAAACTAAGAAACTATTCTGAATTAAATGAATCTAAAGGGACATGACAACTAAATGCGATATGTGATCCTAGAGTGGCTCTAGGACCAGAAAAATGATTACTTCATCTACACCCACCTTTGGCCATAAAGTATCTTATTAGGACAGTTGATGAGACTTGATCCAGGTCAATAGATAATTATAATAATAGTCACCAATGTGAATTTTGAAAACTTTAAATTGCACTATGATTATGAAAGAGAATGAGAAAGAGAATGATCTGGGTTTGTAAAGAAATACACACTGAAGTATTTAAGGAAAAGAGGCATTGTACAAACAATGTGTCATCAAATACAAAGTAGAAGGTGTAATGGAGAAAAATAAACCCCTTACAATTGCAACAAACTCTGAGATGTGAAGGAATAAATGTGTATGCATTATAAAATATCATAGAAATAAATAGGTAGATTTACTGATTTCATGGATAGGAAGAATCAGTATCCTAAAAATTTCGATTCTTCCTAAGTAATCTCCAACACCAATAGAATTCAATGTGTTTCAATGGTATTGTTTGTAGAGTTAGACAAACTCACTCTAAAATGAATTCACACGAATAAGGAAAAAGTAAACAGATAATCTAAAAAGAATGGGACATGACTGGATCTTCCTTCATAATCATTAGTACGGTAGTTAAGATAGGGGGGTATTAACACAACAAACAAAAACTAGATTGTATTAGGGCTGCCATAACAAAATACTATAGAGTAGGTGACTTACACAACAGATTCCTTTTCTCACAGGTCTTCAGGTTAGAAGTCCCAGATAAAGGTACCAGTTGATTCAGTTCCTGGTGAGCGCTCTCTTCCTGGCTTGAAAATGGCCACCTACTTAATGCATACTCAGGTGGCCTTTCCTCTGTAGCACTTGTGGAGAGAAAAAGAGAGTGTGTGAGCTCTGGTGTCTCTTTCTCTTCACATAAGGGCACCAGTTGTATTGGATTAGGGGCTCAGCCTTATGATCTCACTTAACTTTTATTTCTTCCCTATCTCCATGTAGAGTCATACAGGGATCCCCTCATCTTGAAATTCAATCAAATTCCTCTGCCTCCACCATTAATATCAAACCAAGTGCCCCTTCCCTCCTACAGCTGATCCCTAACCAAGTTCTTCTTAGTCATTTTTCTTTCTCTTTCATCATGCTGTGCCGTGGCTACAAATCTCTACTTGTCCGTATTGTATTTGGAGTTTAGTCTCTCTTCCCTATGGCAACAGCTTATTCCCTATTTTATTCAATAAAATCTGTCTTGCTGTTTTTAACAAAGGTCAAATAACTTTCAGATTTAAACGGAAACTTGAATCTTAGGGGATATGGAATATTAAAGAACAAAAAGAGGAGGTAGACAGACAAGTGATTTTACACATTCACACTGTGACTAATGATGATGATAAAAATGAAATTAAAACCTTATTTTATACCAAAGGTTAAAATGTCTGTTATTTTGTACTATAAATTAAAAATAAATTTCAAATGAAATAAAAACACAAAAATAGAAACTTCAATATTTTAAATTTAGTATTAATTAAAACTTAGTTGAATAAAGCACAAGTTTCAGTATTAGGAACCTTGACATGCTAGAACACCTTAGAGAATGTAAAGCCTTGGATTAACCATTAGCCTTTGCTTGAGTAGAAAAGATGATCAGTGATTATTTACATATCAGTTACCATGAAATACATTGTAACATATTACCATAAAATTTAGTTTCTGCCTAAGCTTGTTTCTTAAAAGAGGCAAAGCACTCTCCTAATATCATAAGTTTCTTTTTAAAAAGCCAAGGACTGTTGACTTCTGACTTTGCAATTATGGATATTTAATATACGAAACTATGTGTCAGAATGTTTGTTACTGAAAAATGGGTTCGTCCACATGGAATTATAAATTGTTTTCCATGGGAGCTTACTCTTACATATTTTGTGATGCTAAGTCTGCTGATTATACAATCATTTATCTTGATAAGAATATCTCAATAATATTAAAAAAGTACTGTGGGTGCTTGTAAAATTAGAAAAGTATGTAAAATCATTTCTCCTTTCAAAAATCATTTAAATTCTAAAAGATTAACTCCAAAGCACAATGCAGAAACTTGATTTTCCATGACAAGAGGTAAAAACACCTTACGAAACTCTTAGAAGAATGTGTAGGAGAATATATTTGCATCCTACAAGAAAGGAAAGATAAACACACACACACACACACATAACTATGAAGGAAAACACTGATAAAACAAAAAAAAAACTTCTGTATGACAAAGACATCATAAACAACAAAGATAAAAATATATTTGGAGAAGGTATTTACAGCATATATAACAGTATCAAGAACATACAAAGAACTCTCAATTTTCAATTTTAAATAACAAATATCATACAGACTTTTTAAAATATCACTTGAATAAGTTGGGCATATGACATGAAAAGCAATTCACAAAGGAAGAAACCAAATTACCAAAAACCACGAGAGAAAATCTCACTCGTGATGAGAAGAAAGCCAATTATTTTTTTAAAAGTTACTTTTTTATCATCCTCAGAGTAGAAAATTGTCTGGCATACCTAAAGTTGGTTAGGATTTTAAGCGAAAAGGAGGTCTGCCTTCCTACTAGTGGAAACATCCAAGTATGGAGAGTATTTGGTCTAGTACATTTAAAAACTTAACTGTGTTTTCATGACAACCCCTCAATCCTACATTTGGTAAGTACTTTAGAGAAATCTTGCACACAAACAATAGCAGACATGTCAAGGATGTTTTTGTAACAGGGTACAATAAAAAAATTGACAGCATTTAAACATCCATCAATAAAATAAACTGTGGAATATTCATGTGTTGAAATACCATACAGCACTTAAGATGAACAGACTTGATTTATATATAGCAACACGGAAAGAACTTCAAAACCTAATGTAAAGCAAGAAATTCAAGTTGCATAAAGAGTAATAATTTCTGTATAATTTTAAAATAGAAATACAGAAATTTATATATTAGCTCTTCCCGAATATAGCATAAAAGTATACAGTATATATGCTGATTAATATTAAGCATCAACTTGGCTAGACAATGGTACCCAACAAGATATATGTACCTATATATATACATAGACAGAGAGAGGGAGAAGAAGAGAGGGGGCAGGGTTAAGAAACAGAACCCTGATTCATACTGTAATATTCAAGTCTCAAAACATTCACAGGAAATATGTGAAGCCAACTTCCAGTGGGTGATATGCTTCTAAGGAGGGAGAGAGGCAAATTATTTGGGGCCATTAACAAAAACTGGCTTTACCTATAATGTTTTATTAAAATGTATCATTATATATAATTTTATATAAGTGTATATATTCATATCTCAAGCAAAAAAATGGCAAAATGCTAACATTAATTAATTCTAGGAAGTAGGAACACGAACATGATTTCCATCATTCTACTTTTCTGTACCTTCACGCACAAAGTAAACAAGCACTGCATGAGAGAGCAGTTTTACATTCATCATTAAAATGGTGCTGTTTTGTACGGAGTTCTGATTGAATATTGCCTCAGTAAAATGACCCTCATGCTTCCCTGCAACTGTGCTTTGATTTCATTTCATTCAGCAACATTCAGCCTCCTATGCAGTCACTAATACAGAGGGAAACATGCCCGGGATTGAAAAAGAAAAAGGTTTTGGTAACTAAAATTAAGATATCCAACTGCAAATTAATAACTTAACTCTGGTTTATTCACCAGCTTTAGTTTCTTCCAGCCTGATCTGCCTTCTTCACAGTCCAGCCACTAGGGTACCACAGGTCACCGTGGGAGTTTTGATGAGACCATCAGGTGGGACCTCAGCATTTCCTTCCTAATGTAGACAGCGATCATGGCAACTCACAGATTTAACATACACAGAGTTCTGAGCACTCACAGAGTTGCTCTAAGGGTGGAGTCACTGTGCTCACTCTCAGAGGGAAACCTCTTCTCTCCTAAGCAGCTAAACTTGTGCCCCAGATCACAGAATGTCACCTGGTCTGGGTCCATCTTCTAAGAAGGTCACTGAAACCTCAGCCTCAGCCCAGTCAGGAGACCTTCTCTCTGATAAAGACTAAGCCTCTTTCCATCAGGTAAATTTTGTCACCTAATGATGGCCAATGTATTTTTATTAGGCTCCAGGTTTGACCAACGACAGGAAATAAACAACTTCGATTCTCTACAGTATGGCAGATGCAGAGCTGTGCATTTTACTTACTTTGCATAATTTAAATCCCTATGAGACAGGCCATCTCCATTTTAGGAGGAGGTGATTGCAGCACAAAGGCTAAATGGTTTGTCCATATACACATTACTATTATTGATCAGATCCCTGATTTAAACTCAGAGTTGTCTACTTCCGGGGTGGGGCGGAGGGGATTGATCAAGATGGTGGAGTAAGAGGACATGGAGCTAACCTCTCCCCATGAACACATCAAAAATACATCTATATGTGGAAGAATTCTCACTGAAAACTAACTAGGAACTGGCAAAAGAACTCCTGTACGACCACGGCTGTAAGAAAGATCCACATATAACTGGGTAGGAAGAGAAGAAATTCGATTGAGTTGGGACCTGTGCTGCTGGGAGTGTACTCAGCAAAAGAGACAACGCACCCATAGACACCTACTCTGGGGAGTGAGCAATGAGAGCCACAGATTGTGTGCCCTGGTCCTGGCGTCCTACGTCAGGGAAGATAAGCCCCCTTGGCTGGTTGGAGGAGGGTTGTTACTAACAGGAGGGCTGTGGGAAGCTTGGACTCTGCTCATGAGGAGTGCATGAGTGCTGGCTTGCCCCCAAAGAAAGGTATAGAGGGCAGAGAGAGGACTGCTCTAACAGCTTCTGGGTTTTCCGTGACTGCCTCGGCGCGTGCCTAACCCCAAGTTGAGTGAATGCTCCAGCCCTGCTCACTCCAAGTCACAGCATTGTACTGGATCTGGGCAGCCACAGCAGGGGAGAAGACTTGGCCACGGGACTCAGAGATGACATGGTCCCAGGGCAAAGCCTGGGTGGGGTGGGGTGGTGGCAGCCATTGTTCATGCTTATTTAAGCAGCACATCAGGAGAATCCTAGAACAATGAAGGCAGACACTCCACCACAGCTCATACTCCGGTACACACCAAGGGTCCACATGGGCCCCACCTAGCGCTCCACTGTGGCTCCACAACAGGGCAAGAGGGGGCAGAGACTGGGGAAATGATCGCTGTGTGGGACAAAGAGGACTTGCACTGCAGGCTGCATCTGAGCAGAGCAAGGGAAACAATCACGGGCATCTTCATAGGCAGCACGTCAGAGACAGCCTGGACCTCTGTCTGCAGCTGACAAGAGCCAAGAGCCTGCATGGGCCTCCCTCGCTTCAGCACTCCCTCCATCTGGGGCAAGTATCTCAGTACTGGGAGAGGGGAAAACACACACTTAAAGGAAACAGAGCAAGCTCATGCCCAACCCTCAAGGCGTCTGCTCCAGCAACTTGGGATCAGACCTTGCGCCTGATAGGGTAGTGACAGCCACTGAAAAGAGGGAAAGTATTGCCTCACACCCAGCTCCGGCACTAGCCATTCCATCTCCAGCCCCACCCCCTACCAAGGTGATAGCAGCCAGCACACTCTGAGGAAAGATGTGACTTTCTTCCATGTCAAATCCAGCTCTCCAAAGACACTGTACAGACAGCAGTCTGTACAGGGATGCTCCCACATAAGAAGATCCTTGCAGTCTGTACAGGGATGCTCCCACATAAGAAGATCCCTTCAAGACAGCAATAGGTAGCTGTTTCACCTAAGATCCTTGCAGTCTGTACAGGGATGCTCCCACATAAGAAGATCCCTTCAAGACAGCAATAGGTAGCTGTTTCACCTAAATTCATACTGCCAGAGACAGTTCAGCAAAATGAAAAGGCAGAGGAATTGCTCTCAATTGAAAGAGCAAGAGCAAAATACTGAAAAAATAATGAAATGGAAATTTACCACACAGAATTCAAAGCAGTGGTGATAAAAATGTTAACAGAATTAGGGAATAGGATAGATGAACACAGTGAAAACTATAACAAGGAGCTAGAAAATATAAAAAAGACTCAATTAGAAATAAAGAATTTAATAACTGAAATTTAAAAAACACACTAGAAGGAATGAATAGCACACTAAGTGATACAGAAGCACATATAGTGATCTGGAAAACTGAATGATGGAAATCACCCAGTTAGAACAGCAAAAAGAAAAACGAATTTTAAAAAATTAAAACAGTTTAAGAGATCTCTGAAATAATACTGAACATACCAATGTTGGCACTATAGGGGTCTCAGAAGGAGAAGAGAGAGAGAGAAGGGGATCAAAAATGTATTTGAGGATATTATGGCTAAAAACTTCCTAAAACTGAAGAAGGAAACAGATATCTAGGTACAGGAAGCTTATAGGGTCTCAAACAAGGTGAACCCAAAGAGACCCACACCAAGACATATTATAATTAAAATGGCAAAAGTTAAAGAGAATTCTAAAGACAGCAAGAGAAAAAGAAAGAGTAATATACAAGGGAATCTTCATAATACTACTGGCTGTCTTCTCTGCAGAAAATTTGCAGACCAGAAGGGAGTGGCATGATATATTCAAAGTGCTGAAAGGGAAAAACCTGCAAACTAGGATACCTGATCCAGCAAGATTATAATTTAGAATTGAAGGAGAGATAAAGAAGTTCTCAGATAAGCAAAAACTAAAAGAGCCCATCAATACTAAACCAACTCTAATAGAAATGTTAAAAGGCCTCCCCTAAGAGGAAAATAAGTAAGAATCTATAGGACAGGGAAAATCCCACTAGGAAAAGCAAATATATAGTAAGCACTGAGGATCAAACATTTAAATAGCCAGTACAAATATTAAAAGATTAAAAAATTATAAAAAACAACTATAACTACAATAAACAGTTAAGGGATAAATATGAAGGCGTAAAATATGACATCAAAAAATGTGTGGGAGGGGAGTGAAAATGTAGATCTTTAAGAATGTGTTTGAACTTCAATGACTACCAGTTTAAAATAAGCAGATATAGTACTAGGTCAACTTATATGAACCCCATGGTAACCACAAATCAAAAACCTATAATAGATACACAGAAACTAAAAAGAAAGGAACATAAGCATATTACTAAAAAAGATCATCAAACCACAAAGGATGAAACAAAAAGGAGAAATGGACAGAGATAAACTACAAAAATAAAGGGGAAAACAAGTAATAAAATGTCAGTAAGTACATACCTATCAATAAATACTTTAAATGTCAACAGACTAAATCCTCCAAACAAAAGACATAGGGTAGCTGATTGGATATAAAAAGTAAGACCCATCCATATATTGCTTACAAGAGACTCACCTGAGAGCTAAAGACACACACAGGCTGAAAGTGAGGGGATGGAAAAAGATATTTCATGCAAATGGAAATGGCAAGAAAGTGGGGGTAATAATACTCATACCAGGCAAAACAGACTTTAAAACATAGGTTAAAACAAAAGACAAAGAAGGGCATTAAATAATGATAAGGAGATCAATACAAGAAGAAGATATTACACTCATTAACATATATGCACCCAATACAGGAGCACCTAAATACATAAAACAACTACTAACAGACAAAAAGGAAGAAACTGACAATAATGCAATAATATTAGGGGTCTTTAACACCTCATTCATATCAATGGACAGATAATCCAGTTAGAAAATCAGTAGGGCAACAGTGGGCTTAAATAACACTAAAGACCAGTTGGACTTCATAAATATCTACAGGACATTACATCCAAAGCCAGCAGAATAAACATAAACATTTTTTTCAATTGCACATGGAACATTCTTCAGGATAGATCACATGCTAGGCCACAAAACAAGTCTCAACGAACTTAAGAGGACTGAAATTATATCAAATTATATTTATCGATTCTATTAATATGTATGCATTTCTATATGTTAATATTTGTAAAACTATGAAATCTTTCAAGCATGAACAAAACTTTCATTTTGTTCATAAATAAAAAGATTTTTGTTTTACTGAAGAAAATTTTAGATGATATGTCTTAGAATTAAACAATGATGGAGAAAAAAAGCTGTCTAATTCCAAAGCCTGTGTTTTCTCTACCAACCTGCTAAGATCCATGTACGACTAAAAGACAAGTATATGTCTGTAACCTTGCTACTCAAAGTATCATCTAAGGACCAGCAGTATTGACATCATCTGGAAGGTTGTAGAAATGCAGACTCTCCAAACCCAAGGTGACTGAATCAGAATCAGTATTTTAAAAAGAATCCCCACCCAGGTGATTTTTATGCACTCTTAAGTTGAAAGAGCACCCACCAATGATATATGCCAGATGTGTAGACCAGGTGACCAAATGGATGGTGACTGGGTATACTGGGTGACCACCACTGAAATAGGGCAAAAAGGTGAAAGAGTGCCTTAGGAGATGGGGGAAGAGCAGTGAGCTTTGAATATTTGGAATTTGTATGAAAGACATTCATGTAGAGGCATTCAGAGGATAACTGGATATAGCAGTGTGGAGATCAGAAAGAGTGTAAGGCTGGAGAGGTGGGTTTGGTAGTGATCATGTAATGTGGGATGCAAGGCCATGAATGTGAGTCAGGCTGAAGAGGAAGGATATATAGAAAGAAAAGAGCCAAGGACAAAAGTAGCTCAGATGCTATTATGTGAAAGTTTGCAATTCCTCTAAACGATTTTTCTCCAAAGTTTAGAACTAGAATCCTTGTGTTGAAACATCTTGTTAAAAGTTAAAATTTTTCAATATGAGGAAGAGGCCTCTAATAGAGTTCTTCTGTGAATGAATGGGCTTCCTGAAGAAGTAAAGGGGAGGCTTCATTGTGTCTCATCCAGTGCACACATGCTTGTCAGGGTGCTTCAGAAATAATTTAAATTCTGAGGCTGTGGAACTATTCCAACCCTGAAACACCATCACTAAGGCCAAATGATTACGTTAATGGTAATTGTCCCAGTGTGTTCAAATTCTAGCATGCTTAAAACGATAGTTGCAATAAAAAGCCATTGTTCTGATGTTAAAAAAAATATGTATATGTAGAATAAAAATAGCTGCCTCAAGTTTTGGATATCACATGGATTTGATTTGTTAAGGCCCTTGAAAATTGCTGTTGTAATTTTCCTAGCACTGTCATAATGCAGACTTGAGTTGTGTTAGGGAAACGTTAAAGCAAAGGATGGTAAATTGGAACTCTCAGAAAACTCTATGATCCCTTTTCTCTAACCTCCCCAATCTATAATCTTTTCCCCTGTTCTGTTGCTAAAATTTTCCTTCTAAGATAAGATCTGAACATGCCGGGCCCCGGATGGGAGGCTGGAGAAGGGATTACTTTTGAGGAAATCCTGTTGCCTTCAGTATAGAACCCAACTCCTTGGATTTAATAAATGGTCTTTCACAGACTGACTCGGACCCATTCCTAGGCATCCACTGTTGGAACTTTTCTTTCTAAAATGAACTTCACTTTATTCCTCGCCTGGAAAACTCATCTTTCAAGATCCAATTTAAGTATTCTCTTCTCACTAATGCTTTCCCAAGTTTCCCAAGTAGATTTAATAATCTCACAGCAACCACACATACTTTTTTTTTTTAAACGGGAGCCAATGCAATTTTTATCTGGTTCTCGAAGGAGAAAAAGTGGAGGTTAGGTAGGGGGCGCCAGGCTACAACAGGGCTACTGTTGGAACTCCAGAGGCCCAAATAGCTTACACCTATCTAAGACAAGGCCGCCCGATGGGGAGCCAGCAGCTTAGAAAGACGGAAATTTTGAGACCGAGGGTCCGCCCAGGTGCAAAGAAGCCTTCTCCCTCAGGACTAGCAGCAGCAGCTTGGGAGGAGAGCCCGGGGCTGAGACTCATACCTCCCTTGACTCGGGGCTCCAGCTGCTGGCAGCAGCGGCGGGGGGGGGGGGGGGGGGGGGTAGGGGGCGGGGGGGGCGGGCGGCCTGGCCACAGGATTCTCGTTTGGAGCCTCACCGGCTGTGGCAGATTTGACTCTGGAAGCAGACAAGGCCGCCCGGACAGCCAGGGGACCCAGTGCCTTGTGTTTCTTGTTCTTGCTGCCCACGTTGCAGCCATTGCACAAGATTCCTCTGGGTCCAGGTCCCTGAACCACTCCTGCCTGGCCTCCAAGAACTCTTCACATCCCCTGGGTTCCACCACCATCTTGCATCCTCCATCTGGGTTTCTGTGCAGACCTCTCTAATAGGGCAATCAGGACACTTTTCCATAGTGATGCTTGTCAGCAGTCTTCCCCGTGGCACTGAGTTTAGGAGCAGATTCCGTTCTTTTCATCTTGTGTCCCCAGCCTGTAGACTGGCTCTGGTAGTTCCTAGAGCTTCAAACGTTTATCAAAGCTATGCCACTATGAAAAGTGTGTACATGTGTCTGCCAAACCGTGTGCGTGCATTTGTATGCACCTACACACACCCTCATGCACAAATCCCAAATCTGCCCCTCCTTTTTTTTTCTTTACTTTTTCCTTTCTTTTCTCTATTTTTTTTTTTTTTTGAGTGCAAAATTATAGTTGCAATCTGGGCTTTGACTTAGTAAGTGGGCCCTTATGAATAAGTATAAACAAACTAAACAGAATAAAAATGTGTGTTCCAACCTTGAAGATATTATGGTAAGTTGTTCTAGAAGTCATGTAAAAGAGACCCATTGTTTGCCTTGACTTCTGTCTCATTGGCTGGCATATGTTTTCTCCATTGTCTTTGTTTCCCGCGTCACCACCTGGCTTATATGTTGACCAGGGATACAGAGGCACAAAACTAGTAGCCAAAGTTTATAATGGAAGACTAGCCAGCAACTGAACGTGCCCCTTTCCTTATCTGTTCACGCATCACAGTGGGAGTTGGGGGTAAGTTGCCTCTTATGCACAGCCTGACCAATGTCTAATTTAGGTGAAATATTTTACCCCTATGTTCCAGTCTTTCTGTAACATAAATAGATATATAACTACTATCTAATTTCTATTTTTGAAATTAAATATTTTACCATAAAAAAATTCTGATCATTTATAAATAGTTATTACCTTGTTTCTAAACACTTGCTACATAGGTCTATTGACTAATCCTCCTCTGTGCTCTTCACCTGCTTTCTGTTCCTTCAAGATTCTAAGTTCTTGCATTGCTTTAGCATGTTTCATAAAGAACAGTGAACAGAAGAACTCCTAAGGAATAGTATATCTTTTTTTACTCAATTTGCATCACTATGATTCCTGCAAGTTGAGTTCCCTGGGCAATAAATAGACTCTGCTACAGAGATTAAAGTTCAGGACGTTCACTAAGAAATGTTCTTGGGATTGACACCTAGGGAAGCAAAGGAAGCCACCTGGAAGAAGAGAGAAGTTGAGCAGTGGCGAAGTCTCAATCAAGATCTCAGCTTGCTCCCTGAAGAGTTCTAAAGTTGGTCTGGTGTTTCAGAGTTGTAAAGAGTTAGGACAAAGGGCTCAGATCCTTAAACCTCCATGCAGATCAGTTATTCAATGTGGGATGCCATAAGCAGAAGGCATAACCTTGGGCAGTCACCTCTCCTCGTCCAAGGCAATTCCTGAAAAGTGATGATGCTGAGCACTGTCTGCCAGTCTCTGTCTTCCCTATAGCTGGGGAAATAGGTCCTTCAGTCTTGTGGGGTATATGGGTAGAACATCATAATGTCAGCTGCAATGACATTATTTACAGAGCTCAGCTCTTCTGAGGGTACAGTTGACCCTTAAACACACAGGTTTGACTGTGTGGGTCCATTTATACATGGATTTTTTTTCAGTAAGTAGGTGCTACGTGATCTGAGGTTTGTTGAATTCAAGAATGCAGATGGAGATCGACTGTAATGTTATAAGTGGATTTTTCATTGTGTGGAAGGTAAGCATTCCTAACCCTGGCACTGTTCAAGGTGCAACTGTACTTAGGAGATGGAGTGGGGGAAAAGTAAGCTCTGAAAGTTTAAAAAATTCAAGAAGCTGAAAAAATTCAAGTTACAGATTCAATTATTTTATTTTTACTTTTGTTTAAAAACAAGGAATGGTGAGTGGAGTAGGTAAGAGAGGTCAGTGGGTTATTTCTGGACTAACAGTTCATTTTGAGGGCAGCAAAATAAAATCCTGAGACAGGGATTTGAAACTCGACTCCTAGTTAATAAATATGTGGTTCTAGGAAGTCAGTTAATCCCTTGTACTTTCAGTGTCCCCATCTATAAGTGACAGTCTCCCACATCATGGCTGTGAAGATTGTGACAGAGCCTATGTATAAGCCATCATTATGTGAAGGAAGATGGCATAGTAAAAATGATCTTACATAGGTAATCCTGGGAGTCACTATATTAGACTGAATTCTCTAGTGAAATATAACCAATAGTATATATAGATAGATAGATATAGATATAGATATATATTATAGGGAAAGAGAGAGAGAGATATCATAAGATATTGGCTCATGAAATTATAGAGGCTGAGAAGTCCCAAGATCTACCGTCAGCAGCTGGAGAGCCACGGGAGCTGCGTCCTAAGGCCTGGGAACCAGTAGAGCCACTGGGACAAGTTCCAGTCTGAAAGCCAGCAGGCTCAAAACCCAAGAAGTTATGATGTTTCAATTCAAAGGCAGGAAAAGACCAGTGTCCAAGCTGAAAACTGGCAGAAGGAATTCCTTCTTCTCAGCCTTTTTGTTCTATTCAGGCACATCCAAATTAGGGAGGAAAATCCACCTGACTCGTTTTTCTGATATAAATGTTTATTTCATGCAGGAGCACCCTCATAAACACAACCAGAGTAATGCTTGACCAAATGTCTGGGCACCCCATCACCCAGTCAAGTTGACACACACAATTTACCATCACACACTGATTACTCCAAATTCAAGCACTGTATCACAACCCTTCAGGAGTTCACATTATAGCAGAAATTCAGGAATGTGTATCTAACTAACTGATCTAATCTCCATGATCTGCTGTCACTGAGCCCTGAATTTACCTGGCAACCACCCATCTCTGTTCAAATCGCCATATTCTTGGGTACTGTTGTATAAGACAAATCCTTGCTCCATTATTATCCTTTTGGTCTACTTGCCCAACATCCTGCTAGTGTGGTTATCATTAATTTCTAGTCCCATTGGCTTTTGGAGAGGAAAGATTTCTTCAAATCCTAAGGGTAACTAAGAGGACAAACAGAGGCCCTTAAGTTAGAGAACTAAACATAAAACCAGATCTTTTGCCCATTAAGAATTAACTACTTGCTAATCTTTCTCCTTATCTCAGTGAACTGAGGGGGTATGTGTCTTTCTTCTCCCTGGCCAATAAAATGAAAAACCCTGACATTATTTTAGCATCTCTAGGGATCAGTCTCCCAGGGGCCTTCCCACCATATAAACAGGAGGGGCTCAATGATTGTTGGGTACTTTCCCAGTTTGATTGTTTGAGAGTAACAGTTCATCTCTTAAAGACCTTGGGCTTTTGGCTTCATAGACTCTAAATTGTGTTACACAATTCATTTGAAGAGGGTCATTGTCCAATAATGCTGATCTATCTCCTTTTACACTCAGCAAATGTGTTATTTGATTTTCTCCTCTTCCCAATTAGCATCAATGGTAGTTCCTAATGGTGTGATTTGAGCTTGAAGGTTAAACATGGCATGCCTGTCTGTTGTTCAAATCAGTGCTGCTCTGACATTGTTATTCCTCACCTAAGCTTCAACTGATGATTTGATTTAAACTAGCTGTTTTTGCTAATTCAGTAATTAGTTACTTGGCAAAGCACTAATCGTATTGGGAGACGAAAAAAAAAAAACCCTCAGGTTTACATACGTAATGAAATTTCAGCATGAATAGTTTGCTCCAAAGAATAATATTTAGTATGAAACTCAAATTTAGAAAAATTAAAAATAAAAAATACTAAATGCTCTAGCACCTAAGAGCCATATGGTTATATTTCTCCATTTTGTGAACACCAATATGTGCCTTACATTGTTCCAAATGCTTTACATACATTACTGTAATCCCATAGTGACCCTAAAAGGTAGGTACTATCAGCTCCACTTTACAGATGAGAAAATAAAGCCCAGGGATACAGAGTGCTTTTACCAATGTCACGTGACCACAAAATGAAAGACCATGTAGTCAAACTAAGTTCTGTCTAACCCCAAATTCTATGTTCTTTAAATTATTCTCCATGACTCTTAGATATTTTCTCCCACTCCCAATGGGTAAACGTCTATGAAAGTCACACCTATGTTCTTGAACTAAAACATTCAGTTCAAGAAAGCTGAATGTTTTGTCCTGATTGCTCATGTGAATGGCTGGGATATCGTGTCCAATGGCTCAATGTGAGAGGGAGCTGGGTAGAGGACTAGGTCTCCATTTAAAGATCCAAAATTTTCTGTGTATTTTCTGTGTATTCTGTGTTAGAAATTATTTAACAATGTTGACATTTCTACTGTTAATAGTCTGTGTACACCAGTTTATATTACAGGTCTAGAAATGTCAATTCCACATGCAGTAACCTAACTGTTGGAATGGATGTGTATTCTTTTGACCTCAGATCTAGTGGCATTCTCTACATTTTTATCCCAAGAAAAATCTCTGAACATGAGAAAAAAAGGTGACTTTTCTTTCTATTGTCCTGTGCCAGGTTTGGAAATAAACAGCTAAATGATGACTAGACCTATAACATTCTTATATAGAAAATCACTTAAAAATAAACAAAAAAAGGATGTTTTATGAATGAAAAACTCTCAGTATGAGAGGGGACCTTTAAGATGGTGGAGGAGTAAAACATGGAGATCACCTTTCTCCCCCAAAATATATCAAAAATACATCTACAAGGGGCTTCCCTGGTGGCACAGTGGTTGAGAGTCCGCCTCTCGATGCAGGGAACACAGGTTCGTGCCCCCGACCGGGAGGATCCCACGTGCCACGGAGCGGCTGGGCCCGTGAGCCATGGCCGCTGAGCCAGCGCGTCCGGAGCCTGTGCTCTGCAAAGGAGAGGCTACGGCGGTGACAGGCCCGCGTACCGCAAAAAAAAAAAAAATCTACATGTGGAACAACTCCTACAGAACACCTACTGAAGGCTGGCAGAAGACCTCAGACCTCCAAAAAGGCAAGAAACTCCCCACATACCTGGGTAGGGCAAAAGAAAACAGAAAAAACATAGACAAAAGAATAGGGATGGGACCTGCACTTCTGGGAGGGAGCTGTGAAGGAGGAAAAGTTTCCTCACACTAGGGAGCCCCTTCACTGGCGGAGATGGGGGTGGGGGTGGGGGTGGGGTGGGGGAAGCTTCGGGGCCACGGAGGAGAGCGCAGCAACAGGGGTGCAGAGGGCAAAGCAGAGAGATTCCCACACAGAAGATTGGTGCCGACCAGTCCTCACCAGCCTGAGATGCTTGTCTGCTCACCCGCTGGGGCAGTGGGGGCTGGGAGCTGAGGCTCGGGCTTCAGTCGGAGCGCAGGGAGAGGACTGGGGTTGGCTGTGTGAAGGCAGCCTGAAGGGGGACAGTGTACCACAGCTAGCCAGGAGGGAGTCTGGGAAAAAGTCTGGAGCTGCCTAAGAGTCAAGAGACCATTGTTTTGGGGTGTGTGAGGAGAGGGGATTCCTTCCGCGTGTGCCTACAGAAGGCAGAGCACCACCTAAGTGAGCTGCAGAGGCAGACATGAGCCACGGCTATCAGCTCGGACCCCAGAGACGGGCATGAAACACTAAGGCTGCTGCCACTGCCGCCAAGAATCCTGTGTGCAAGCACATGTCACTAACCACATGCCCGCCCCTCCCCAGGAGCTTGTGCAGCATGCCCTTGCCAGAGTCCCGAGACCCAGGGACAATTTCCCCAGGAGAACACACGGAATGCCTCAGGCTGTTGCAAAGTCACACTGGCCTCTGCCCCCACAGGATCGCCACACATCCCTATTATGAATACCATACCCCTCCCTCTCCCTGGTCTGAGAAAGCAAGAGAGCCCTAATCAGCCACTGCTTTAACCCCCTCCTGTCTGGGCAGGGAACAGATGCTTGAGGGTGACCTACACCCAGAGGTGGGGCCAAAACCAAAGCTGAACCCCAGGAGCTGTGTGAACAAAGAAGAAAAAGGGAAATTTCTCCATGCAGCAGTCAGGAGCAGTGGATTAAATCCCCACAATCAACATGATGAACCTTGCATCTGTGGAATACCTGAATAGACAACGAATGTGCCCAAAAGTGAGGAGGTGGACTTTGGGAGCAACTGTAGACTTGAGGTTTGCTGTCTGCGACTGATTTGCTTCTGATTTTTATGTTTAGCTTAGCTTAGATCCTAGTGCTTGCTATCACTGGTGGATTTGCTTCTTGGTTGTATTGCTCTCTTCTTTTTTTATATTTTATTATTTTTTATATTTTATTTTTTTTAATTCTTTTATTTGATTTGATTTTTATTCATTCTTTTTCTTCTACTGAGCTGTGTGGCTGACAGGGTCTTGGTGCTCCAGCCAGTTGTCAGTCCTGAGCCTCTTAGGTGGGAGAGCCGAGTCCAGGACACTGGAGCACCAGCGACCTCCTGGCCCCACAGAATATCAATCAGCAAGAGCTCTCCCAGAGATCTCCATCTCAACAGTAAGGCCCAGCTCCACCCAACGGTCAGCAAGAACCACTGCGGGCTGTCCCATGCCAAACAACTAGCAAGATAGGAATACAACCACACCCATTAGCAGACATGCTGCCTAAAATCACATTAAGTTCACAGACACCCCAAAACACACCACCGGATGTTGCCCTGCCCACCATAAAGACAACATCCAGTCCCACCCACCAGAACACGGTCACCAGTCCCCTCCACCAGTAAGAGTACAAAAGCCACTGAGCCAACCTCACGCACTGGGGGGAGACACCAAAATTAATGGGAAATATGAACCTGCAGGCTGCAAAAAGGAGACCCCAAACACAGTAAGTTAAACAAAATGAGAAGACAGAGAAATATGCAGCAGATGAAGGAGCAAAGTAAAAACCCACCGACCAAACAAATGAAGAGGAAATAGTCAGTCTACCTGAAAAAGAATTCACAGTAATGATAGTAAAGATGATCCAAAATCTTCAAAATAGAATGGAGAAAATACAAGAAACAGTTAACAAGGATATAGAAGAACTAAACAGCAAACAAACAATGATGAACAACACAATAAATGAAATTTAAAATTCTCTAGAAGGAATCAATAGCAGAATAACTGAGGCAGAAGAACAGATAAGTGACCTGGAAGACAAAACAGTGGAAATAACTGCTGCACATCAAAATAAAGAAAAAAGAATGAAAAGAATTGAGGACAGTCTCAGAGACTTCTGGGACAACATTAAACACACCAACGTTCAAATGATAGGGGTGCCAGAGAATAAGAGGAAAAGAAAGGATCTGAGAAAATACTGGAAGGGATTATAGTTGAAAACTTCCCTAATATGGGAAAGCAAATAGTCAAGTCCAGGAGTGCAGAGAATCCCATACAGGATAAATCCAAGGAGAAACACCCCAAGACACATATTATTCAAACTATCAAAAATTAAATACAAAGAAAAAATATTAAAAGCAATCTACAGATTTAATGCAATCCTTATGAAACTACCAATGACATTTTTCACAGAACTAGAACTAAAAATTTCACAATTTGTATGGAAACACAAAAGACCCCAAATAGCCAAAGCAATCTTGAGAAAGAGAAATGGATCAGGCTCCCTGACATCAGACTATACTACAAAGCTACAGTAATCAAGACAGTACGGTACTGGCACAAAAACAGAAATATAGATCAATGGAACAGGATAGAAAGCACAGTGAAAAATCCACACACATATGGTCACCATTATTTGATAAAGGAGGCAAGAATATACAATGGAGAAAAGACAGCCTCTTCAATAAGTGGTGCTGGGAAAACTGGACAGCTACACCTAAAGAATGAAATTAAAACACTCCCTAACACCATACACAAAAATAAACTCAAAATGGATTAAGGACCTAAATGTAAGGCCAGACACTGTTAATCTCTTAGAGGAAAACACAGGCAGAACACTGTATGACATAAATCACATCAAGATCCTTTCTGATCCACCTCGAGAAATAGTAATAAAAACAAATATAAACAAATGGGACCTAATGAAACTTAAAAGCTTTTGCACACCAAAGGAAACCATAAACAAGACCAAAAGACAACCCTCAGAATGGGAGAAAATATTTGCAGACAAAGCCACTGACAAAGGATTAATCTCTAAAATATACAAGTGGCTCATGCAGCTCTATGTCAAAAAAAAACAAACAACTCAATTGAAAAATGGGCAGAAGACCTAAATAGACATTTCTCCATAAAAGATATACAGATTGCCAACAAACACATGAAAGGATGCTCAACATCACTAATCATTAGGGAAATGCAAATCAAAACCACAGTGCGGTATCACCTCATACTGGTCAGAACGGCCATCATCAAAATATCTACAAACAATAAATGCTGAAGAGGGTGTGGAGAAAAGGGAACCCTCTTGCACTATTGGTGGTAATGTAAATTAATATAGCCACTATGGAGAACAGTATGGAGGTTCCTTAAAAAACTAAAGATCGAACTACCATATGACCCAGCAATACCACTACTGGGCATACCCTGAGAAAAACATAGTTCAAAAAGAGACATGTACCACAATGTTCATTGCAGCCCTCTTTACAATAGTCAGGACATGGAAGCAACCTAAGTGTCCATTGACAGATGAATGGATAGAGAAGTTGTGGCACATATATACAATGGAATATTACTCAGTCATAAAAGGAAATGAAATTGAGTTATTTGTAGTGAGGTGGATGGACGTAGAGTCTGTCATACAGAGTAAAGTCAGAAAGAACAAAACAAATACCATATGCTAACACATATATATGGAATCCAAAAAAAAAAAAAAAGGTTCTGATGAACCTAGGGGCAGGACAGGAATAAAGACACAGACGTACAGAATGGACTTGAGGATGTGGGGAGGGGAAAGGGTAAGCTGGGACGAAGTGAGAGAGTAACATGGACATATATACACTACCAAATGTAAAATATTTAGTAGGAAGCATCTGCAAAGCACAGGGAGATCATCTACGTGCTTTGTGACCACCTAGAAGGGTGGGAGAGGGAGGGTGGGAGGGAGATGCAAGAGGGAGGGGATATGGAAATATATGTATACATATAGTTGATTCAGTTTGTTCAATAGGAGAAACTATCACAACATTGTAAAGCAATTATACTCCAATTAAGATGTTTAAAAAAAGAATCTCTCAGTATGCTTTTACATTCATTATCTCATTTAATCTCTCCAAAACTGTGCCCGATAGGGTTAATAGAAACTGGTAACTAAGCGAAATTTTTTAGCTTGTTTTACAACTTGTTAAAAATCCCTCCACTTGTAGCCTACCTCCCACTGAGCACGCTCCCCTTAATTATTTTGTTGCAAATTGCATACCCTTCAAACTTCACACAGCCTAAACAATAAATTGTTTGCCCAAGTTGTTTCCCAGGAACTTGCAGTCTGCTGTGTCTAATCAAGCTCAAGCCAAATTAAACTGGTGGACCACCAACCCTAAACCTGGGCTGGCAGAGGTGTCCAGCGAATGACCTTTTGACATCAGAGGACCAAAAACTCCACCCTCAGATCATACTAAGCGCCTCCATTTTTGAACGTGTATCCAGTGAAGCAGCACCTAACCCAGATATGATACACAGAACACCAATTTCCGCACCTTTTCCTTATCTCTAATCACCTTTCCCCATGCCTAAGACATCCTGCTTCTTTCTCCCATAATCCCAAGCCACTTGCCTTTGGTGGGAGGGGTGTCAGATTTGAGACTAGTTCTCCCATCTCCTTGCTTGGCTGCCTTGTGAATAAACCCTTTCTTTGCTGCAAACCTCAGTGTCTCAGCATTTTGGTTTGCTGTACATCAAGCAAACAAACTAGGTTCAGTAACATTTCCAGGAACTTTGTGAGGTAGGGTTTTTAGAAATGAGAAAATTGGGGCTGGAGAAGGTTAAGTGCTTTGCCCCAGGTCACAGTGCTGTTAAGGATGAATGCTTCTATATAAGAGCCCCTGTAATTCTGTACCCATGATAAACATAGCTAATTAATCAGCACGTTCTTTTGTGCTAAGCCTAGAAAGATTTCAGAACCTCCCTCCCCACACTGAGTGCCCCCCAAAAAACCCGACATAACCCCCTCAGTAGTCACCAGTGGATTGATATGAAGTGGTACACACTTTTAAATCTAGTTCTAACCTTACAGGATAAGATACTAATGCGCTGGCAACACCATTTAGATATTTTAGGGATTGAGGCAGGCAGCCACATCACACTGTTGCCTTCCTTTGGTGAGTTAATCCATCATGTGTGGTAGATCTGCCTGCCGGCTTCTCTAATAGGACACCAAGGTCCACAGGAAACAGGCGATTACTTAGTCCAACTGCCTTCCCCAGAGACAAACAGCAACAAGCCTAAGGCCTTATCATCCTGGAATGCTGAGCCACTTTTTACAGAATTCAAGTTTCATTTAACTAAGAAAACACATTTTAAATTGATTTTCTCTCAAAACACAGTTGGGCTTCGTAAATGTACACAGAAAGTAGTTTTCTAAAGTTAAATAACAATTGTATGCATAGAGCCTACGTCATGCTGGGACAATGTAGACACTCAAAATTTCCCCTTTCTATTCTGACCTCTCTTCTTTGTAAAGAAGGATCTCTTCTCTCAGATGATTCTGCAGATAATTGATAAAGATTTTGAACCAGTTAAGCCCAATCTTTGATGAAATTACAAGTAATGCTGTCAAAAATATTTTTAGCAGAAAATCCAAAAATTGCAAACACCACGATTTTAATTGTAACTGTTTAATTTTAATTGTAACTGTATCTGTAACTAATCCTTTAGCTTCATTTTTTAAAAACTCTTTAGTTTATTCATTAATAGATATGAAAAGAATTTAAAATGTAAATACATTTCCTTTCAAAGAAAATGTTCAAAGAGACTACAGAAAAAGACAAAGAACGCAGAGTTCACAGAAAGTAGTTTTATGTAATTATATTTGTAAGAAATTAGAAAGCTAAGGGCCAGATTAAAAAATGGTAAGGTAGACCACATCATTCCATTACAGAAATAAATGATATTTGTCACATAAGTTCTATTCAAAATACTTATTTCTAAATAACAATTTGCAAAACATTGAAAACTTATTTAGAAAGCAAATGCATAATCTCATGACACATAATTAACTATTGTTAATATTTTTATAGAAATTCAGTAATTTTTCTCTATATATTAACATATAAATGCATTTATTTTTATCAGTTCAGGATTTCATATGTGTGTGTATGTTTTTATGTGTATAGTTGTATACATGTATAGATGGATGTGTATGTGTGTATATATGCATATACAGCTGTGTGTACCTATGTATGTATGTATATATGTTGTGTGTATTTGTGCGTGCATGTGTATAATCATTTGTATAGGTGTATATCCTGTGTATATATGAGTGTGTGTGTTTCTGTATATCTGTGTTTATCGGTGTGTGTATATGTTTTTGTTTATTCAAACGTATATATGTGTATGTGTGCCTGTGTATCTGTGGGTATGTTTGTGTATGCATGCATGTTTTTTTTTGTATGCCTGCATATCTGTATGTGTATTTTCACCTAAAACAATATGTAGTTTTCTCATCACCGTTTAACTCTAAAGAGCTTATTAGTATTTCTTTATTAGTTTTATTATTATATATTTCTGTAGTTTTATGTTCCATACTTTAAAGGATCAAGTAATTTTCAAGGCTTGTTACAGAAATCTCACCATATTTCCCCCTCCTCTTCATAAGCAACTATTTTAAGTTGGTGAGCCGAATCTTCTATTATTTGACTTCATGTATCTAAAGGACACATTTATATTTCTATAATCTTAAATTTTTAGTCTTAAGTATTAGATAGTACTTCCCAGACTTAATATGGAGGCTCATCTGTTTTTCACTGATTCTCCCCACATCACTCACACCCACCCTATCAGTCCCACAACTTTCTCAGTATCTCTAATTTTGTTTAGATCAATAGTCATGCCCACATTTGTATGTCCATGTAAACACAATTCACCACTGATTATTTCTGTTGCCTAAACAGTATACTGTTTTTCTTTAGCTTATTTTCTATGAGCTTATCATGACTTCACAATCAAATTCCTCCAGTTGTGTAATTCTCATGGCAAGACGTTGAGACACATCAGTTGTTCCATCCTTCACCTCTCTGAAGAGTCCCTCACAGAGTTTCTTAGATGCCCCGAACTGGACAGATGACATTCTTGGACTGCTCCTGTTTTAGGATCTGCACCATCACCCCGAGGATTCTGTTTGCTTTTGTTGTGTTGGAGCATCTTTTTCTTGGATTCTTTACCTTCCTCTTTCTTCGTTGACTCTATGATTTGGTAAAGTATTTCTTTAGTGGTTTCCTGAGAAAGGAGTGGGTGAAAGCCTACTTTTTTAAAGAGTAATTTCTGATAATTTCTAAATCTACTCTCACAATAATTTGTCTAGAAATAGAATTCTAAGTGAGCAATAATTTATTTTGAAGATATTCCTCCATTGTCTTCTAGATTCCACAGGTACAACTGAGGTTTATAATGACTCATGACTCACTGATTAATGAATCAATGACTAGTTGATTCATTGTATGAATAGCCCTCTTTTCTCCTTTCTCCTGCTCCTCCTCCTTCTCCTCACTCTCCCCCCATTCTCCTTTTTTCTCCTTCTTCTTCTCCTTCTTCTTCTTTCCTTCTCTTCTCTCCTTCGCCCTCCCCCACCCCAGTACTGACCCCACAGTTACAAAATGTCTACATAGTAGGGGATGAGGTATTTTCTTGTCTCTTTTCATTAGATATTTAATGAGCCCATTCACTATTGGAACATGTTTTCTTTATTTCTGGGAAAATGTCCTTCATTATTTCATTGATGATTCCATTTCCTCTCTTTTATTTCTTCTATCTGGAACTTCTTTTTAAAGTTATTATTATATAGTGAAATTTTCTACAACATTACATAGTCTTGGTTTTTTGCCCATTGTTGTACTACCAAAACCTAGTACATTGACTGGGAGTTACTAAATGTTGAATGAGTGAATTATTTCTGGGAACAAGTAATTTTAGTGACTACATAATTTTAATATACATGTATGTCATTTAATATTTTTTAATTTGACATTTATTTAACATTGTTAGAAATTTCAGTTGTTTCTTAAACTTTAATATAATCGTCTAGTCAGCATTCTCTTTGTATCTTTTTGTTGCCTTCTAAATAATTTCTTTATAATTTTTTCCAATTCTAGAATTCTGTTTGGAGTTTTACCTACTCTGCTAGTTCATAATATTCTTTATAATATTTAAATGTTCGTTTCTAGGAGTTGTCTTTGTTACTTAAATTTTTTTTAATTTTCATAGTCTTTTGCTTCTCACCTACAGTCTTTACTCCCTCTTTATTTACTTAAACATAGTAAGAGTATTTGTGTCTAACTATACCTATTCCTGAAGTCTTTGAGAGTATGATTCTACTGTTATTTTTTTTCACTTTCACTTATCCTGTCTTGTATAGCTTTTACTTTTTCTTTTATTTTTTTAAATTTGGCTTCCAATTATGAGCTCATATATCCCTTGAAACTTGGCCATGGGAATTCTTTGAGAAGTTGGGTGAAGGTGGATTATTCACAAGAGTATTTACATTTGTCTCTTCCAGCTCTTGGGGACAGTACCAACTCAGAACCACTTTAATCTAAATCCTCAGCTATGGTTTTAATTACCCCCCAGGCAGTATATATGTGGGTTGTAAACCCACATGAGTGTTGGTTTATGGCCTACCTATTCCTGAGAAGAATTATTTTCTACTGTATCCAGCACCAAAGACCTAGACATAAATTCCTTCTCTAATTTATTTAAACATAGTAAGAATATTTGTGTTTAAGTACACCTATTCTTGAAGTTTTTGAGGGTATAGGGACTGCTGACTTATTTCTAGTTTACCTTGACAACATTATGTGGACCCTCCTACCAGATTCTCATTTGAGACTGAGAATAAGTTTTTGTTTGTCTGTTTGTTTTTTTATGCCCTATACCCTGGACCATAAGGTCACAGTTATGTGTAAAAGTTGCTTAGTGTGGTGGGTTCCCACTTTGACATAATTTTGGCCTCTGAGAATTTTTTTCTCTACCCCACAATATACTTTTCAATCTAGCATTTTGAACTATCTTCATTAAAAGGGTCTACCAAGGTATCTATATGATCATACAGCCAGAAGCACAAGTTACTATTTTTCTGCTCTGATAAAGACAAAAATACTATTAAGGTCAATTAAATGGTATGGTCCAAATTTTGTGAAGCACACTTGAATAAAGTTGTGCATATTTGCATAAAATTTGCATAAAGCTGTTTGTGCTCTTCTACTCAAACTAACTATCCTCTTCATACCTTCTTCTTAGCCAAGTTCTAAACCATCTTCAGTACTCAAGTTCAACTTCCAACTTAAAGCCTGCCTGAATATTCTGCCAAATATTAATTTGAAACATTTCCTACTCTTAGATATGTAAATAATATATGTTATAGAGTTTCAGATAAGATAATGAATTATCATGTCTATTTTATGTATTGGGAAACTGAGCTTAATACTACATAAATTAGGAAGCACTGAAATTGGTGTCTGAAGCTTTCTGCTGACTCCTCACCTTGAGGCTGCAATAACACAGAACACCCAATCTTACTTATTTCTTTGCTGCTCACAATTCTATCTCCAGAATATGAGCAGTTGTAGTTCTTAGGGTAGCTTGAGATAGGGGCAGCTTTAACCACCAGATTGTATTTATCAGTAGCACCAACAAAAGAACTTCCAAAACATGTAATCTAAGTAAAAAGTAGGCCTGCTTCACATCTTCCTTTAACTGTGAAATAAGTGCTACCCAAAGGGGTCATAACAGGCTCTTGGCACTTTATGATTCTGAACAGCTTGTCCTCTAAGACTAAGCCTGATATTTTCTTACCTGTGTACCACCTGAAGGCAACAACTACAGTTCTGCTTCATCCTCCCTCTTTTCCCCACCCTTGGTTCCTGAGAGTCTCGGGAGAGTTTAAATGAGGTACCAGCTCATGGTTTGGGGAAACCTGCTCTCAATAACACTAGTATGACCAGCCCTTCTTTTAAGCAAAACCATATAAAAGAGCTTTTAGAGGACTTCAGGGTGTAAAGAATATACATTGTGAAGAATGAAATAATGCCATTTGCAGCAACATAGATAGACCTAGAGATTATAATACTAAGTGAAGTAAGCCAGACAGAGAAAGAAAAACATCATATGATATCGCTTGTATTGGAATCTAAAAAAATGATACAAATGAACTTATGTACAAAATAGAAACAGACCCACAGACATAGAAAACAAACTTACAGTCACCAAAGGGGAAAAACGGGGGAGGGATAAATTAGGAGTTTGGGATTAACATATACACACTACTATATATAAGACAGATAAGCAACAAGGACGTACTGTAGAGCACAGGGAACTATACTCAATATTTTGTAATAACCTATAAGGGAAAAGGATATATATACACAGCAAAGTTATATATATATATATATATATATATATATATATATATATATATATACACACACATACCTGGAACTAACACAACATTGGAAATCAACTATACTTCAATTAAAAAAAAGAATATACATTTTTATGCAACTTCACGTATCTCCCTATGATGAGCAAGATGCTACCATTTTACTGAATTACTTTGTACAGACTGAGAATTCCTGGTGAACACGTCCCTTCTTCTGCCTAGGTTCACATCTGTACTGTACCATGAAAAGGTTAGTTAGGACTAATAATCCCAGACATCTCCTCCAACTTAACACCTTATCACCACCTCATTTCCTTTTCCCCTGTCTACACACACTTCTTCGAATTCCCTCTTGATTTTATCTCATTTAGGCATGTTCCTAGTACCCTAATGAATGTCTGCACCTTAAGAACAGGGACTGCGTCTGCTCCCTGCCATCCACTCCCCTAGGAATCATGGTACCTATGACAATACGGGCACATGGCAGGCCCACACAGAGCGTGTGTCAAATCAACTTTTATGATGGGTCTTTTCCCCTGAGCCCTTTCTTCAACTCCATGCCCCACACTCCAGTGTTTCTCATGGAGCCAGACCAGATGTGGCTTTTCTGTCACATATATCTTTACACTGCCAGAGCTCTGACCTCATCTAATGTCTCACCCCCACACTCACACACCATCCTCAACGACCAACCAAACAACACAAAGCCAAAAAACACCTACCACCATTCTCTCTTGTACATTCATCCACTCTACTAATTGTGCTGTTTAAAAATAATAACTAGCTTCGACATACCCTATTAACAGCTTATAATTCACTTAAGTTCACTTAATAACAGTGCTAGATGTAAATAATATTTATCTCAATTTTCCAGATGTGGAAAGTAGGGCTCAGAAAAGATAAATAGATTCCCCAAGATCACACAGTTATTTAATGGCTCTATCGGATCTGGCATCCCATGACATCTATGATCAGAACATCACATCATCCTCTGGAATATTGGGCATCTTGTAGGGTCTTGCCCAGGGAAGGATGAAGGGCAGGTTCCCCACATCTTTCCCCCAAGCAGCCTTAGCACCAGGTCTGTGATTTCCGTGGGTGATCAGATTTAAGCATCTTAATTTGCAGGCTTCTCTGAGAAACACAGAGATGCATGGGGCTGTGTTTGTACCTGTGTCATGGTTTTAGGTGAGTTTGTGGCTCATAAGACATGTTGTAAATGATAGAAAATTCTCAGTTCTGTACTCCAGGATTTCATGGTGAGAGCTTGAGTCCCTGTTGGGCATCAGGTAGTTTTGTTCAGGATTCTGTTTAGGCACAGGCAGAACCCTGCCTCTCTACAATCTTCCCACATTCTGATCCCAAGAAATTACCCAAAGTAATATTTGGAGTAATGGAGTCCTAAATTTACTTGTTGGAAATTTGTTTTAAAGGGCCAGGGGAATTTTAAGAATATAAATTTTGTTTCAGACTTTTTAAAAACCCTCTAATGCCCTCCTGTCTTAGTCTGTTTGAGTTGTTTAACAGAATACCATAGACTTGGTGGTTTATAAACAACAGAACTTTATTCCTCACACTTCTGGAAGCTGAGAAGTCCAAGATCAAGGTACTAGCAGATTTGGTGTCTGGTGAGAACCCACTTCTTACTTCATAGAAGTCTGTCTTCTTGCTGTGTCCTCACATGACGGAAGGGGCTAGGGAGCTCTCTGGGGTTTCTTTTATCAATATAAAGGCACTAATACCATTCATGAAGGTTTCACCCTCATGACCACTGGCCCCATCTCAAAATACCATCTCACTGGGATAAGGTTTCAACATATGAATTAGGTGGGAACAAAAACATATAGTCTATAGTGTCTGCCTTATTTGAAAAAAAAACAAATTAACGCAAAATCTATTATGAAAACCAAAAATGCAATGTTTTGTTATTGCAAGTTAGTGGGATTAAGAACTAACTAGAAAATCATGGAGTGATAGCAGAGCTTCTTTTTCTGGAGTTTGTCTTATTATCTTCCCACACTCTGATTCTTCAACTTGTTTGGCTTAAGGATATTTCTTTTATCTTATTTCCCACTTCCTAATAATCTTGACTTAGTCCAAGAATTTTTTAACACATCTACAAGATAGCTAGCCTTGCGTAAGGGGCTCAGTATTCAGTACCCAACTTGTCACTGCAATACCTATGAAGCACGTATTATTTCCAATGAAAGAGCAGGGGTTCAAAGAGGTCAAATTACTTGCCCAGGTTCATGGAAATAGTAAGCAACAAGATAGATATGAGCTGTACGACCTACCTCAAAAGCACTGAACCAGAGGGCCTCTCTAACACTGCAGTTGTCAAAAACCACCCACCCCAGCTTTTTCCCACACTAAAAATCTTAAGAAAATTAATGGGCAAGAATCTGTTAATTGTTCCTGTTTGCCTTCATCATATTTACTGCTGAAATATTTTTAGGGACCTCAGTTCTAAATATCAAGAGAATATTACATCTCAATTTATCTGATCTCAAGTTAATTCTTACCTATGAGGTCCACACACACAAAGTACTTTCCATAAGAATGTAAATCGGATCATCTCAGAATGTTCAAGATCACTTATCCACACTCTATCAGTTTAATGAAACCAAGAGCTAACATTTATTAAGCATTTACTATAAAATGTATCAAGCAGAGGGATAAACACTTTTGCACGTTTTGCTCATTCAATTCTCCCAGCAATGATATCATTATCTACATTTGATGGATAAAAAAAGTTGAGTATTAGAAAGTTTACATCCAGGGTAGAGCAAGACACAAACTTACTTCAGTCCAACATTAAGGCCTCCATATAACATTCATCCTCCTGCAGAAGGAGGAGATCATAATTCATAGAACATGCACTCATTTTATTACTGAGCTAGGATAAGATTGCAGGTCTTCATAGGCCCACTGCAACATGTACTCTGCCTTCAGACATCTTAACTTTCTAGGTATATCTTTATGGTTTAGCTGCCAACTGCTAAAACCCAGCCTGTAGAAGAGATGCCTCACACTTGCGTATTTCAGATTCTTAGCATTTCCACATGCCTCTTGGACTGGTTATCATTTAGAGTGACCTCTTGGCATACTAATTTCTGCAATAAGTAACAATAGCAATGATTACAATAATACAAATGTTTGATAATGATGATAATGATGTTGAAGATGATATTACCACTTTAGGTTCCATTCCAAGGAGCCTAGTTTGCCAGAAAGAATGGGTTCAAAGGAGAGCAAACAGGAAAACTGCAATGAAAAGGCTTAGCTGGTAAATTGCCGTATGTGAATCTGCTTTGATTTTTGCGTTTGCTGTAAGACAATTCGAATTCTAAATGGCACTTCAGTCCAGAAAGTGTGAAATCTGAAATCTGCCCTGTTAAAGTCATACAGTTGAGCTCTGATAAATAACCTCAAGTAATTTGAGACAATTCACCATTAAGACCATTTCTGTTCCCATCTACATGTGAGGCCAATTTTAAAAGACAGATTCCCTTTTAGAAATGCTAGGATCATCTTCCAGACCTGAATGACTGGCCTAGACTGAGATGCCAATGCAAATGCCATCTAGCAGCAGTAGAGCAGTGACCATTCTTAAAAACGGTTTTAATGGAACTCCTCATTTGATCTTATTTAACTGCTGTGTCTTGTAAGTCAGTTAGCGATTTCAAGCTTTGCTGACACTTGGGGTATGTGCACAGCCCCCTCTGGTCTCTGTAATCTTTCTCAGGCCTCATTTCCATAATGGATGAATATTTATTCTCCAGAACATTTCATAAGCAAAACAGTCCTGCCTCAGAAGAAAAACTTAATCCTCAGAAAAAAGAAAAAAGAAAAAAAGCTAATATCTGAGAAAGAGGACTGAGACTGAGCATCCCAAATCAAAAGAGACTCGGGGGTATGATGCTAGGCAGTGAATCAGACAGCAAAATATAGAATATTATCACAGCTGAAGAAATATCTTTTCATAAAGGGATATTTCTTATCTCCAACTTCATAGCTCTGCTAAAAGAAAAAAAGGCAGTATCCACGTAACAGGAAATGGCTCTTGCACTTGCACATTTTTAGAGGATAAAATGTTACTTTTAATCATGGTCCAGGGCTATAACTTATAACATAAGTAAGGTCTCATTGAGAAAATGTATATAAAATAATTAGTGCAGAGCTCTTGTACCTAAGAAGTGTTATCCTAAGTGTCATAACTCCTTCTGTGCCAGATAAGCCACTACTGATTTCCTGAGACAACATACAGGGAACCTATACCAGCTCTATGTCAGAGACCAGCATGTGGTCACTGGGGCAGGGCACAGACTGACATAAACCTAAGGATGGAAGCAATCCACAGGACTGAAACTCTAGTCAGCCTCAAAGCATACAGACAGCTTCTGTACATGTTCACCAGCTTCTACTTACATGCCTCTGGAATCTAGACCTGAGATCCACCCAAAGTCAGTGAATAGCTAACATATTAGCTAAAACACACTGCCACTAAACTTCCCAAAGGTGACAGAGTACTGCTTCCTTAAAAGAGAGAAAAAAGGACATAAAACCATCTGAAGATATAATGGCTAGAACCTTCCCTAACCTAGCAAAGGAAACAGAGATCCAAGTCAAAGAAGCTCAGATTTCCAAACAAGATGAACTCAAAGAGACCCACATCAAGATGCATTATAATTAAAATGTCAAAAGTTAAAGATAAGGAGAGAATCTTAAAGGCAGCAAGGAAAAACAACTAGTTACACACAAGAGAAAGGGAACCTCCCAAAAACTATAAAGTAAAAAATAATAAAAACTGTAAAGTTTCTGCTGAAAAATGAGATGATAGTCTTATGGAGGTTCCCTTTCTCTCTTCTCCTTCTGGGACCCCTATAATGTGAATGTTAGTGCTCTTAATGTTGTCTCTGAGATCCGTTAAACTATCCTCCTTTTTTTAAAGTTTTTGCTGTTCCAATTGGGTGATCTCCACTACCCTGTCTTCCAGATCACTGATGCATTCTTCTGCATCCTCTAATCTGCTGTTGACTCCCTCTTGTGTGTTTTTCATTTGAGTTATTGTATTCCTCAGTTCTGATTGGTTCCTTTTTATATTTTCTATCTCTTTGTTGAAGTTCTCACTGGGTTCATCCATTCTTCTCCTGAGTTCAGCCAGCATCTTTATGACGGCTATTTTGAACTCTTTGCCTGGTAAATTGCTTATCTCCATTTTGTTTAGTTCTTTTTCTGAGGTTCTGTCTTATTCTTTTGTTTAGGCAGTATACCTTTGTCTCTTCATTTTGCCTAATCTCTGTGTTTGTTTCTGTGCATTAGGTGTATCAGCTACATCTCCCAGTCCTGAAAAAGGTGGCCTTATGTAGAACTTGTCCTGTGGGGCCCATTGGCACAATCTTCACAATCCAGAGCCAGGTGCTCCAGATGTATCCCCTGTGTAGGCCACATGTGCCCACCTACTGTGGATGGGCTGTGATTGCTGTGGGCACACTGGTCAGTGGGGCTGGCTCCCAGCCTGCCTGGCTGTGTGGTTCAGCCACAATTGCTGTGGATGCCTTGGTGGGCAGGGCTGGTCCTCACCCAATCTGTCCTCAAGGTCTGGCTGCAACTGCTATGGGTACACTGGTGGATGGAGCTGGTCTCTAGCCCAGCTGTCTGTGAGGCTTGGCTATGACTGCTGTAGGAACACTGATGTGCAGGGCTGGCCTCCCCGGGGTAGGAGCTGCTTTGGAGGAGTGCCCATACTGGCTGGGGCCACCACCCAGGTGGGGCAGGGTGGGAGCCACTTTGAAGAGACCAGCCAGAGCAGGCAGGTTGGGCAGGGTTGGTCTTCAGGAGAATGCTGGGATGGAGCTCACAGCACTAGCTAGGCTGACGGAGAGCAGAAATGGAGGTGGCCAGATCCAGGCCAGCTAGGTGGAAAGAGAAAAAAAAAAGGCACCAACCAGCACTTCCACACTTCCATCCCTGGAAAAAGTTGTACCAGATCCCTGCCCCTCTGGCACATGCCCTAAAACTAGTCAAGGAATCTCCTTCTCATACAACACAGGCACTTTTAAAGCTGCTGCTTCTGTGCTGGGATGTGGAGCAAGTCAACTTGTGTGTGAGCCGTGCAAGAACTCTTAATTTCTCACAGCCCTGTGGCTCTCCTGGACATAAGCCCCACTGGTTTTCAAAGTCGGATGTTACGGTGGCTCATCTTCCCAGTGAAGGACCCCTGGTCTGGGGAGCCTGAGATGGGGCTCAGACCCCTGGCTCCTCAAGGGGGACCTCCACAGTTGGGACGGCCCTCCTGCTTGTGGGTCACCACACCAGAGGGTACGGGTTCTGATTAGACCGTATCTTTACACCCCCTGTCTCAATGTGGCCTTTTCTTTATATCCTTAGCTGTAGAAAAAGTGTTCTACTAGTCTTCAGGTAGTTCTCAGAGATAGTTGCTCTATGTATAGTTGTAGTTTGGGGGTGTCCATTGGAGGAGGTGAGCTCAGGATCCTCCTACTCTACCATCTTGATCTGGACCTACTGTGAGCCTTTAAATGAGACTCTTTTTAAAATGAGCCTCTTTTAGTCATACCTAATATTTATAGAAGACTTTATGTTTGACATAACTCATCATAACCTTTATATAATTTAATCTTTACAACAACCCTATAAGGTAGTTATTACATTTCTCATCTTACACGTGAAGAAATAACAGGACATAATTTACTAACTTTCCCAAGCTCACTTAATTATTAAGATTCAAGCATACTTTTGTCTAACTGCAAAATTCAGGTTCTTAGCACTATAGTATGCTACCTCTACCTCTTCTAGCAGGAGAGAACCATACTAAGGGTAAAGAAAACAACAACAACCACAACAATGCAGTACAACCAAAACAATAAAAACAACGGCAAAAACCCAAACCCCTTTCTCTTTGTTAATATCTTTTTCTCTGTCTCTGTCTTTTTCTCTCTCTCCATCCCTCTCTCAAAAATCTCTGTGTCTATCACTCACACATAGATAGTAATACTTGGACAGTGAAGAAGGGTTACCAATATGGTATAAGAGAGATCAGGAAGCGTTCTTATCCCAAAATATATTCTCAATAGTCCTATTTTATTGGGGCCTGAAAATCCCATTATTTTATCATCCACTTTTGAATCAGCAATGTTCTCCAAAAAGCCTTTGATCTTTTGAATATATGCTATCATTTACCCAAGAGTGCATTAATGTGAGCCCATTAGAAATAGGTCACCAAAGCAAGGTTCAGTGAAACAAGGCAGCAAGACAGGGGATGAGGAAAGAAAAACATAGCAGCAGTGGTCTTAAGGCATCTATGGGTGCCAGAGCACATAAAGATCAAGGTACTCCTTGTAGGACATTATAAAATGTCCAAAAATCTACCATACAAATAAAGAATTATTTTAGGAGCTTAAAATTTGACTTGTGTATTTACAAAACAAAATCAGCCACCAACATATTTTGGCTTCCTTTAAAATTTACTTGTTGTGTGTCGTTTATTTATTCACTCAAAACTATATATATATATATATATATATATATATATATATATAGGTTAAAAACACAGTGTACTTATTCTCTTACAATTTTGAAGGTCAGATGTCTGAAACCAGTTTCACTGGGCTGAAATCAAGGGGTCAGCAGCAGAGCTGCAGTCCTTCCAGAGGCCTTGGGGGAGAGTCTGTTCCTTGCTTCTTCCAGCTTCTGATGACTACTGGCATTCCTTGACATGAGGCAGTGTCAATTCAATCTTCAAGGCCATCACCTTCAAATTTCACTCTGAACATCTCCTCTGTGTTTATCACATCTCTCTCTGCCCCCCCTTTTTTTAACATCTTTATTGGAGTATAATTGCTTTACAATGTTGTACTAGTTTCTGTTGTATAACAAGGTGAATCAGCTATATGTATACATATATCCCCATATCCGCTCCGTCTAGTGCCTCCCTCCCACCTCCCTATCCCACCACTCTAGGTGGTCACAAAGCACCAAGCTGATCTCCCTGTGCTATGCGACTACTTCCCACTAGTTAGCTATTTTACATTTGATAGTGTATATGTGTCAATGTTACTTTCTCACTTCATGCCAGCTTACCCTTCCCCCTCTCTGTGTCCTCAAGTCCATTCCATAGGTCTGTGTCTTTATTCCAGTCCTGCACCTAGGTTCATCAGAACCTTTTTTTTTTTTTTAGACTTACTTTTCACTCTGTATGACACTCTCGAGGTCCATCCAGCTCACTACAAATAGCTCAATTTCGTTTCTTTTTATGGCAGAGCAATATTCCATTGTATATATGTGCCACATCTTCTTTATCCATTCATCTGTTGATGGACACTTAGGTTGCTTCCATGTCCTGGCTATTGTAAATAGAGCTGCAATGAACATTGTGGTACATGACTCTTTTTGAGTTATGGTTTTCTCAGGGTATGTGCCCAGTAGTGGGATTACTGGGTCGTACGGTAGTTCTACTTTAGTTTTTTAAGGAACCTCCATACTGTTCTCCATAGTGGCTGTATCAATGTACATTCCC
Organism: Grampus griseus; assembly: GCF_964374135.1. Classification (NCBI taxonomy): domain Eukaryota; kingdom Metazoa; phylum Chordata; class Mammalia; order Artiodactyla; family Delphinidae; genus Grampus; species Grampus griseus. Next base: position 35,591,307 of record NC_139010.1, read on the forward strand.
ACCAACAGTACAAGTGGGTTCCCTTTTCTCCACACCCTCTCCAGCAATTACTGTGTGTAGATTTTTTGATGATGGCCATTCTGACTGGTGGGAGGTGATACTGCACTGTAGTTTTGATTTGCATTTCTCTAATGATTAGTGATGTTGAGCATCATTTCATGTGTTTGTTGTCAATCTCTATATCTTCTTTGGAGAAATGTCTATTTAGGTTTTCTGCCCAATTTTGGATTGGGTTGGTTTTTTTTTTTTGATATTGAGTTGCATGAGGTGCTTGCATATTTTGGAGATAAATCCTTTGTCAGTTGCTTCCTTTGCAAATATTATCTCCCGTTCTGAAGGCTGTCTTTTCCTCTTGTTTATGTTTTCCTTTGCTGTGCAAAATCTTTTAAGTTTCATTAGGTCCCATTTGTTTATTATTATTTTTTAAATTTCCATTTCTCTGGGAGGTGGGTCAAAAAGGATCTTGCTGTGAAATATATCATAGAGTGTTCTGCCTATGTTTCCCTCTAAGAGTTTTATTGTGTCTGGCCTTACATTTAGGTCTTTAATCCATTTTGAGTTTATTTTTGTGTATGGTGTTAGGAAGTGTTCTAATTTCATTCTTTTACATGTAGCTTTCCAGTTTTCCAAGCAACACTTATTGAAGAGGCTGTCATTTCTCCATTGTATACTCTTGCCTCCTTTGTCAAAGATAAATTGACCATATGTGCGTGGGTTTATCTCTGGGCTTTTACCCTGTTCCATTGATCTACATTTCTGTTTTTGTGCCAGTACCATAATGCCTTGATTACTGTAGCTTTGTAGTACAGTCTGAAGTCAGGGAGCCTGATTCCTCAGCTACATTTTTCTTTCTTGACTGCTTGGGCTATTCGGGGTCTTTTGTGTTTCCATACAAATTGTGAAATTTTTTGTTCTAGTTCTGTGAAAAATGCCATTGGTAGTTTGACAGGGACTGCATTGAATCTGTAGATTGCTTTGGGTAGTAGAGTCATTTTCACAATGTTGATACTTCCAATCCAAGAACATGGTATATCTCGCCATGTGTCTGTATCGTCTTTAATTCGCTTCATCAGTGTCTTATACTTTTCTGCAAACAGGTCTTTTGTCTCCTTAGGTAGGTGTTTTCCTAGGTATTTTATTCTTTTTGTTGTAATGGTAAATGGGAGTGTTTCCTTAATTTCTCTTTCAGATTTTTCATCATTAGTGTATAGGAATGCAAGAGATTTCTGTGCATTAATTTTGTACCCTGCTACTCTATCAAATTCATTCATTAGCTCTAGTAGTTTTCTGGTAGTGTCTTTGGGATTCTCTATGTAGAGTATCATGTCATCTGCAAATAGTGACAGTTTAATTCTTCTTTTCTGATTTGGATTCCATTTCTTTCTTTTCCTTCTCTGATGGCTGTGGCTAAAACTTCCAAAACTATGTTGAATAATAATGGTGAGTGGGCAACCTTTTCTTGTTCTTGATCTTAGAGGAAATGGTTTCAATTCTTCGCCCTTGAGAATGATATTGGCTGTGGGTTAGTTTTATATGGCCTTTATTATGTTGAGGTAAGTTCTCTTGCCTACATTCTGGAGGGGTTTTTTTTTTTTATCATAAATGGGTGTTGAATTGTATTGAATGCTTTTTCTGCATCTACTGATATGATCATATGGTTTTTCTCCTTCAATTTGTTAATATGGTGCATCACATTGACTCAATTGAATATACTGAATAACCCATGTACTACTTGGATAAAACCCATTTGATCGTGGTGTATGATCCTTTTAAATGTGCTGTTAGATTCTGTTTGCTAGTATTTTGTTGAGGATTTTCACATCTATGATCATCAGTGATATTGGCCTGTAGTTTTCCTGTATTTTGTGACATCACTGTCTTGTTTTGGTATCAGGGTGATGGTGGCCTCGTAGAATGAGTTTGGGAGTGTTCCTCCCTCTGCTATATTTTGGAAGAGTTTGAGAAGGATAGGTGTTAGCTCTTCTCTAAATGTTTGATAGAATTCGCCTGAGAAGCTGTCTGGTCCTGGGCTTTCGTTTCCTGGGAGATTTTTAATCACAGTTTCAATTTCCGTGCCTGTGACTGGTATCTTGTTTTCTATTTCTTCCTGGTTCAGTCTCAGAAGGTTGTGGTTTTCTAAGAATTTGTCCATTTCTTCCAGGTTGTCCATTTTATTGGCATATATTTGCTTGTAGTAATCTCTCACGATCCTTTGTATTTCTGCAGTGTCAGTTGTTACTTCTCCTTTTTCATTTCTAATTCTGTTGATTTGAGTCTTCTCCCTTCTTTTCTTGATGAGTCTGGGTAATGGTTTATCAATTTTGTTTATCTTCTCAAAGAACCAGCTTTAATTTTATTGATCTTTGCCATCATTTCCTTCATTTCTTTTCCACTTAATTCTGATCTTATCTTTATGATTCTTTCCTTCGGTAACTTTGGGGATTTTTGTCCTTCTTTCTCTAATTCCTTTAGGTGTAAGGTTAGGTTATTTGAGATTTTCTTGTTTCTGAAGGTAAGATTTTATTACTATAAACTTCCCTCTTAGAACTGCTTTTGCTGCATCTCATAGGTTTGGGGTCGTCGTCTTTTCATTTTCATTTGTTTCTATCTATTTTTTGATTTCCTCTTTGATTTCTCCAGTGATCTCTTGGTTATTTAGTAGTGTATTGTTTAGACTCCATGTGCTTGTAGTTTTTACAATTTTTTTTCCTGTAATTGACATCTAGTCTCATAGCGTTGTGGTCAGAAAAGGTATTAGTTACAATTTCAATTTTCTTAAATTTATCGAGGCTTGATTTTTGACACAAGATATGGTCTATCCTGGAGAATGTTCCATGAGCACTTGAGAAGAAAGTGTATTCTGTTGTTTTTGGATGAAATGTCCTATAAATAACAATTAAGTCAATATTGTTTAATGTGTCATTGAAAGCTTGTGTTTCCTTATTTATTTTCATTTTGGATGATCTGTCCATTGGTGAAAGTGGGTGGTTAAAGTCCCCTACTATGATTGTGTAAGCGTCGATTTCCCTTTTTATGGCTGTTAGCATTTGCCTTATGTATTGAGGTGTTCCTATGTTGGGTGTATAAATATTTAAATTGGATTGATCCCTTTATCATTATGTAGTGTTCTTCTTTGTCTCTTGTAATTCTCTTTATTTTAAAGTCTATTTTTTTTCTGATAGGAGAATTGCTACTCCAGCTTTCTTCTGATTTCCATTTGCATGGAATATCTTTTTCCATCCCCTCACTTTCAGTCCGTATGTGTCCCTGGGTCTGAAGTGGGTATCTTGTAGACAGCATATGTATGGGTCTTGTTTTTGTATCCATTCAGCCAGTCTATGTCTTTTGGATGGAGCATTTAATCCCTTAACATTTAAGGTAATTATAGATACGTATGTTCCTATTACCATTTTCTTAATTGTTTGGGGTTTGTTATTGTAGTTCTTTTCCTTCTCTTGTTTCCTGCCTAGAGAAGTTCCTTTAGCATTTGTTGTAAAGCTGGTTTGGTGGTCCTGAATTCTCTTAACTTTTGCTTATTTATAAAGGTTTTAAAATCTCCATCAAATCTGAATGAGATCCTTTCTGTGTGGAGTAATCTTGGTTAGGTTTTTCCCTTTCATCACTTTAAATATGTCCTGCCACTCCCTTTTGGCTTGCAGAGTTGCTGCTGAAAGATCAGCTGTTAACCTTATGGGGATTCCCTTGTATGTTATTTGTTCCTTTTCCCTTGCTACTTTTAATATTTTTTCTTTGTATTTAATTTTTGATAGCTTGATTAATATGTGTCTTGGCATGTTTCTTCTTGGATTTATCCTGTATGGGACTCTCTGTGCTTCCTGGACTTGACTATTTCCTTTCCCATGTTAGGGAAGTTTTTGACTATAATCTATTCCAGTATTTTCTCAGACATTTTCTTTTTCTCTTTTTCTTCTGGGACCCCTATAATTCAAATGTTGGTGCATTTAATGTTGTCCCAGAGGTCTCTGAGACTGTCCTCAGTTCTTTTCATTCTTTTTTCTTTATTCTGCTCCCTGGCAGTTATTTCCTGCATTTTATCTTCCAGCTCACTTATCCATTCTTCTACCTCATTTATTCTGCTATCAATTCCTTCTAGAGTATTTTTAATTTCAGTAATTCTGTCATTCATCACTTTTTCCTTGCTCTTTAGTTCTTCTATATCCTTGTTAAATGTTTCTTGTATTTTCCCCATTCTGTTTTCAAGATTTTAGATCATCTTTACTATCGTTACTTCGAATTCTTTTTCAGGTAGGCTGCCTATTTCATCTTCATTTATTTGGTCTTGTAGGTTTTTACCTTGCTCCTTCATCTGTAACATATTTTTTTGTCATTTCATTTTTTAATTTTTCTTTGGATGGGTGGTGCTGTATTCCTGTCTTACTGGTTGTTTGGTCTGAGATGTCCAGCATTGGAGTTTGTAGGTGGTTGTATAGAGCCAGGTCTTGGTGTTGAGATGAGGACCTCTTGGAGGCTTCAGTCTGATTGATATTCCCTGGGGTCTGAGGTTCTCTGTTAGTCCAGCAGTTTGGACTCAGAGCTCCCACCACAGGAGCTCAGGCCCAACCTCTGGCCTGGGAACGAAGATCCCACAAGTTTCATGGCGCAGTAAAAATAGAAAAAGAAAGAAAGAAAAAAGGAGCAGTACAATATCAAATTCTAAAAAACAAAATAAAATTAGAAGGATAAAAAATATATTAGGAAACATAAAACTATGATTCAAACAACTGCAACATGGTAAAATCAAACCACAACAGAAAAAAGAAGAAAAGAGGAGGGGGTGGGTATAACAAGTCAAAAGGAGAGATCACTAACAAAGTATAAAGAATAAAGTAAAATTAGAAGAATAAAAGATTAGGAAAAATGAAAATATTAAAGAATCAACAACAATGAATCAACAAGGTAAAACAGAACCCCAATCTAAAAGAGGAAGAAAAAAAAAGCCTTGGCTATGGGGGCAGAGTTTAAGTGGGGTTGGAACTTAGGCAGGGGTGGGGTTTAGGGTTGGGGGGACCTAGTCGGGTGGGGAGGTGACGTTTGAGTTTGGGGCAGGGCCTAGGCCGGATGACGTTCAAGCGTGGGAGGGGCCTCTGCTTAGGACCTGCGCACATGGGGAGAGGCAGCAGTGGAAAGGATGGCCTCTGGAGTGTGGAGTTCCAGAGTTTGGAGGTAGGACCCTGAGTGAGGTTGTGTGGGTGGGGTTTAGGCTCCACTCGTTGGAGGGGGTCTCTGAGTGTAGGGGTGAGGCCCTGGGTGGGGTGGTAGGGGCCGGGCTTGGGCTCTGCGCAGCAGGAGGGAGGCTCCGAGGGCAGAGGATCAGGCCCAGGAGCCCAGCAGGCTTCCTGGTGCCTAAGTGGACAGGGAAAACACTGGCCCTGTTCTCTTCTGTTCCTTCATGCCCCTCCCCCACCATCTCCCCCAGGGTCTCCCCCGTCCCTGCTGGACCCCTAACCGTGGGTGGCTACCACTGGGTGTAGGAACTCCTCCCCTCCCCCAACCACCCCTCAGGGGTGCCGGTCCTGGACATCCCGCCTTCACTTTTGCTCCCCCTTCCCTCCCTCCCACTCCCTCAGGACCCGCGTGCCTGGAGGGGGCCTCAGTGGGCAGGAGATCAGGCCTGGGATCTAAGCAGGCTCCCAGGGTCCCAGGTGGGCAGGGGAAACCTGGCCATGCTCCCTTTTGATCCTCTGCCTTCCCAGTGGTTCCTCAATTTCCCCCTTCGGATGTGGGACCCCTTCCCCTCCCCCAGCCACACTTCAGGGGCACTACTCCCGTCCTGCCTCCACTTCTCCTCCCCCTTTCACTCCCCCCATGCCCCACATCCTACCCTGTCACTGGAGGTTCCTCCCATCCCCTTAGGTGTCCCTGGTCCCCCACCAGTGCCTGGTAGGTGCCCTAGTTGTGAGGAGATGCGAATTCTGGGTCCTCCTAGTACGTCATCTTGACTCTGTCCCCCCAGTCAAAAATATTTTGACCCCCCTTCATGTATCAGGTATTGTGCCAGAAGCAATAGGGATAGGGGTAAAAAGGGAAGTCATGGTCCACACTGTCACAGAGCTTGCTTTCTTAGTGGGGAGAAGGACCACTCAACAGCTATGTTAAAATGTGGTAAGTGGTATTCTAGACTTCTCTTCTGCTATGGGAGAAATAGCAGGATACCTAGGGTAGTCTAGGAGAGTCAGGATGGTTGTTAACATAAGATAAGCTCTTGAGGATAAGTAGGAATTATCCAAATGAGGGGAACAACGATGCGTTCACAAGCAAAGCATCATATGACAGGAGCACAGAAATCAATGGGGAAAAGATGGCCTATGAGACTAGAGAGGTGAGCAGGGGAAAGACCATGAAGTATTTCAGTCACATCCGATCAGAACAACAAAACCACTCTAAATATTTTAAATCAGACAGAATGTAGCACAGGGATGAATAGCTGGGAACCAAACAGAGGACAGAGAACTTGGCAACAGCAGGAAGCTTCTGAGCCCTCTAGGTTGAAGGAGAAAATGGAGGAGCCCGGGGACTGCGATAAAACCAGGAACCACAGTGGGACTTCCGGGCAAGAGCTAGAACCACACAGCTGCTACCAGAAATGCTCAGGAGGCAAGAAGAGAGGCAGAGAAGTGCCCCGGTTTCTTCCCTTCTTCTAGTTTTTAGTCTTAACAGTGTCTCCCATTGGTCAAACCTAGCTGGATGTCCCATGGTAAGGGAACCTGGGAGATGGAGTCTTGTGCAATAGAGAGAAGAGCAGGCAGAAGTCATCACAGAACAAACAAGGAGGATTTACCTTTTACCTTAGAGCAAAGAAAACTCTTTGAAGAGTCATTGCTTTTGCCCATGGTAAGAATCAATGTTTAAAGACAGTAATGGATGAAAATTTTTTCATCGAGGCATTATATCCATTGCTTTGTTTTATTAAATTTGAAGATGATCTTCACTCCATTTGATCAGTGGCAAGACCTGAGTAATAACCTGTGTTCCCTGGGAGAGGATATTGATATCAGACCTTTACCCCAGCTGATTCTTACTTTCTCCATCATGGAACTTTCTGTGATCACTCTCATCAACCATCAATCATCTCTTCCATTTGTGAATTTCCAGACTTGCAATGTTGACCAATGGAATCTTCAGAGATGATGCAAATGTCCAATACCTGCACAGTTCGTGATCCATGTGTGGCTATACAGAACTTGAAATGTGACTAGTGTCCCTGAACCTGGTTTTTAATTTTGTTCATTTTTAATGGATTTAAATTTTAAAAAGTACCTGTGGTCGGTAGCTAACACATTGGCCAGCACAGCTGAAGCACCTATCATCAATTTTGTGGTGATGGTTTGGACAGTGTTAAAGTTAGACAGATCTTTCCATGCCTGTTCTTCCTCACCCTGACTTCTGACTTTAGGTAAACTGAAGAACATTGCTGGACAAAAGTTTCCTTCTCTTTAAAAATTAAATAACAGAAGATTCTTCTCAAGGATTGAAAGGATAAAACAAAAAGGTAAGTGAATTACCTAGCACAGTTACAGAGTTCTCAGAAGTTTCCAAGTTATATGTGTCCTTTCCCCCAGAACTCAACACTCCCCCTCCTTGTACATTGCTGGGAGTTTTGTAAAAGGCCATAAAAAAATAACAAGATGGATTTTTATATCAAAACTTTAAGAGCTCTTGTGTGTAAATGACTTTGACTCCTTCAAAATATTTACCTCATTTATATAGTACTGTCATTGTTTAAATCACTTTAGACTAACTCTTTCTCAAAATTGTTCCCAGAGTCATTTTCTAAGCCATCCAGGAAAACCATTTCATTCGTGTTTGGTTGCATTTCTAATTTTTTGAGTCAGTTTTAAATTGTATTTCTCTCTTTTTTGAACTATACATTTTGTATTAAAACATAGAAGATATAAGAAAATAAAAATTTCCTACAAACCTACCAGCAGGAATTAAGCAGTATTAACATGTTTATAAAACTCATTATAGGCTTTTTTAGGCTACAAATGGACTTATCTACAAAACCGAAATAGAGTTACAGATGTAGAAAATAAACTTATGGTTACCAGGGGGTAAGGGGTGGGGGAGGGATAAATTGGAAGATTGGGATTGACACATACCCTCTACTATATATAAAATAGATAGGACCTACTGTATAGCACAGAAAACTCTACTCAGTACTCTGTAAGGGCCTATATGGGAGAAGAATCTAAAAAAGAGTGGATATATGTATTTGTATAACAGATTTACTTTGCTGTACACCTGAAACTAACACAACACTGTAAATCATTTATACAATAAAAATTTTTTTAAAATCATTATAGGCTTTTTTGATGTTCCTTTAAAAATAAAAAACATGATCATATTTTATATACAATATGCTAAATTTTTCACAACATTCTCACATAAACATGTTTACATCATGAATTATTCATTAAAATGTGGGTTTTTTTAATGTTTGCAAAATATTCTACCATATGATGTATCAAACTCTACGAGCTACTCCTGTGTGGCTCCTATTAGTTTGTAAAATATAAAGAAATATTTCCTAATTTATAAGTCTTAACTTTGAATGCTTTTTGCTTTCTTCAAATTGTAACCTATTCTAGAAGATAAGGAAGGATACAGAGAGTAACAGTTTTCAAATATGTGTTATATAACAAGCACATTTATATATCTTTGATCTCATTTAGTCCTAAAAATCCTGAGATATATAATATTATGCCCCTAAATTTTAGCAGTTTGGGTACAAAATTTCCAACATTAAGTTTTTGTAAGTCATCTATTTAGAAAGTGTCTGAACCAGAATTGGAACCCAGGGGTATCTGATTCCCAGTCCATACTTTACATTAGCAGGTGACAGCAACTGAATGGTTTCAACAGAACTATCATGGCAAAATATGTGTGCCATCTCTCATAACTTGCACGACTCTCAGAATATTCATATAGGCTGCTTTGGCAGAAGAGAGGCAAAGGGTTAAAAGTAATCTGGCTCTTGTTAGTTACGAAACAAAAAACCAACGTCTTTTTCTTTAACCGTGATCCTTTCAGAAGATTTTCCCTTTCAAATGTGCCTGAACACATCAGTCAATCCTGTGGCAGCATTTCACTCTCCCTGGCAACCAGGACCTTTCTGCGACAGCCCACAGTGACATTTTGAGCAGTTTTAATTAACAGGCGCCCTAAGACTGGAGGAAATTACGTCACTAAATGCCAGTCACTCCTGTTCTAGCTTTCATGGTTTCCCAAACAAAGACTGTAGCTGATGCTGCTGCGGTCAGTGTGATACTAGCCCTCGGGCCAACAGTGGCCAGTATTTCAGACTCAGCCTGCCGTAAACCAGACAGTATCAGGGATGAACTTGAGCAAAAGGTACAAAGGCCCTTTAAAACCCCTCCAAGTGATCAGCTCAGTGCTTTGTGACCAGCTAGAAGGGTGGGATAGGGAGGGTGGGAGGGAGAGACATGCAAAAGGGAAGAGATATGGGGATATATGTATATGTATAACTGAGTCACTTTGTTATAAAGCAGAAACTAACACACCATTGTAAAGCAATTATACTCCAATAAAGATGTTTAAAAAAACAAACAAAAATAAATAAATAAAAATAAAACCCCTCCAAGAAACAAACACTCACAACCAGAGGTTTTTCCAATTTCTGGGATTTTGTTTCAGGGAGGAAAAGAGCTGGCAAGTTATTCTGTTCCTTTTAACAAAAGAAATTGATCTTTGCAGGTTTCCAGCTCCCAGGAGCCCATTAACTACTCCTCAAATGGAGGGCCCTTTAAGATGGTAATGTCTGGGGGAAGAAAATGAAGGAAGGTGTGGATGCAAATGACACAAATTTAGCTGATTTATGGCTCTGGAGAAATAAAGATGAATTTCTTTATAAAATGCAGTAGCAAATTAAGACATCATCCAGCAGACACATATAATATTGTGTTTTGAATGACAACTCTGGGAGTTTCTGGCGGATAATGTGTTTCTTTTCTGTTCCACGTGGCTCAACCTAAAAAGGAGCTGATTTGTGTATAGAATCAGAGGAAACAGGATGCAACTCAGATAAAAGCCTGACTCTGGAACCTTGTCCTGGTAAAACCGCAAATAACATATTGGGGCACCATTTTTACTTCTTTTGGACACAGCATAATAGGTAAAAACATCTACTGTGGAACCCTACATCTGCTTGGATTGGAATCCTGGCTCATGCACCTCCTCTGTGACTTTGAGCCAATTACTTAACTTCTTTGTGTCTCAGCTTCTTCATCTATAAAGTGGGGTTAATCATAGTCCCTACTTCCTAAGATTAAATGAGACACTACTTGTATGCTGTTTCAAGCAATGTCTGGAACAATCTTGTAAGCCCTGTATAAGAATGTATTACAAAACAATTTTTAATACAATCATTTTCCGGTCCTTCTTTCTCACCTGACCATTGAAAAATGAGCAGCTTCAGGCAATATGGGCTCAGAAACATTTCATCTCTCAAGACTCTTGCTCTGCTCCAATTCCCTTCTGCTTTTCAGTGAGTGCATCCACACTTTCCTGCCCTTCTACGTCCATGTTCATTTGTACTGACAACCATCTCTCCTTTTGTCCAGAAGCCTCCTGAAATGAGTTGTCTCTCCTGTGCACGGTGAACCCTTTTGTCTTCCCTTGCTTCACATCCTCCTTGGGAAAGTTAAAATTCCAGTCTCCTCTCTCAGCAACTTCTCTGCTCATTCCCCTTTCAGTGTAAAAACAAGCTCAAGTCTCACACTATAGGCTTAACAAGAGTCTTCCGACTCCATCCTCCTGTCTACAGCCTTCTCTACTTCCTACCACAACCATAGTCCAGGTTGGAAATTTTTCTGGAATTTTTTTTCCAACAAAGACTTTGGACTTCTGGCCCCAGATGAGAAGGGTCTCTTCTTCCTCAGCCCATCTAGTAATGGGGAATTTTTAAAAATAAACAAAGATAAGGAAATTACCTATTGTGAGGATTGAAAAATATCAATCCTTGGCAATAAAAAGGGTATATTTCATGGAAGAAGGTTAGCACTCTTAGCCTGAGCCAGATCCAGACACTGTCTTGTAAAAGCCTGAGAGTAAAATCCCAAGGAAATTGAAGGGTTCAAAGATAGGAATTCTCACATACCTTAGGTAAGGAGGGAGAGACAGTGGTGGGAATAAAAGAATGAAGAAGAAATAAGCCCCTGACTTTATTCTACGCCAGGCTTATTCTCAACCTCTGCTCTTGACAGCTGTCCACTATGCATATTAGAAGGAAGAATGAAACAGTTACGTCTATGAGTCTTATTTTCAAGAAGATTAAATGTCTATCTTAGTTTCTTAGGGTAGCCAAATACCTGGAAACTGGGGATTTCACTCTTTCCCCAAAAATGTTTTTAGCAAGAAAAACAAACAGGAAAATATGCTTTTCTTTGTAATTTCCATTCATCGTGATTATTCCATTAACCAAATTATGCCACTTTCTAAACATTCTTGTTGACTGGAAATTTCCCAATTCACAAAACCTACCCATAGTCTGGTGATACTAAAGAAATAAAGAGCCAGCAGATCACTATAAATTATTTTCCATGGGTCCTGTCACATTTTAAAGATATTTTCATCAAAGAACTGTCAATTTTATAAACTGTTGAAGATCTTTTCCTGAATCATCCATTACTCAATTGGAGAAGAGGTGAACACAAGTGGCAGATGGATTGACCAATGTCATTACACAGGTAGGATCATCAACAAGTCTAAAGTTTTGGGTAATTTGTTATCCTACAACAGAAGCCAAGGGAAATGGGGGATCAGCATTACTTCTCTAATGTAAGAACAATGCTTCTGAACCTATGTCATAATAAACATAATGTTGCACGGACAGAATTCTCAGATCTCAAGGAAGTCAAAGATGAGTTGGACCTATAACAAAACTCATAATTCTAGGTGATATTAAAAATGGTTATACATTTATGAGATTGCCAGTTTTCATTATACCATGCTAAGCTTTACTTCATCTGATTTACTCAGGACAATCCAATCATCTCGCCTGCAGACATCCTCAGCCAGGGCATTTTAACCACCATTACTTTGAATCTTGCTAAATCCAGCAATAAAGACCTATTTCAATGATTCAGACCATAGTTCACCATTCCCAGTCTCTCAGGCTCAGTCCTCACCTAGAGCCCCACTCAATTCTTCCTGTCTTATTGACCACATTCATAGGAATCTTGCTCCCTCCACCAAAAGTAGCACTCATTATTTCTTTAACTTGTTATTTTAGTAGCATCATTGTGCATTTGTCAGGTGTTGCAGGCTGCTGTGTAACTAGACCCTGCAAGCACAGAGAAGGGAAAAGGGTAACGTAAAATCCGTAGGGTGGAACTTGGAACTCACTCTGAATTACCTTTCCATCTAGTGGGATGGATGTGTAGAGTCTGTTTAACATTATGTGCGTTAATTTCCTCACAGTGTTTTTAAACCAAAGCCTGTAGGAGTTTAAACCAAAGCCTGTAGGCTCCTGTAGGTCATGAGGAGAATGCCATGGTTCCGGTCACATTTGCATCTCTTTTCCACTATCACCATATTTCTACACACTGGAATGTGTTTGTCACTACAGTGGAATGAAGGAGCTGGGCTTATCTGCAGCTCAAAAGTCCTGGATCATTGATGCAAAGAAGCACGTGATCTCTGTGAATCAAGTACCGCTTCTGAAATGAAAAATTTTCTCCTGGCATGGCCCATGTTATACTTTTAAATTATGGAGCTGGATTAAGCAAGTTGTGCAGCAACTGGCTGTTAGAAAAATGTCAAGTACGGTTCTGCTTTGGCTGGGCTAAATGATCACAGTAACAGCCAAGAGACAGGGAAAGTGGGTGCCTCTCTCAGGTCAGGGAGTGGGGACAAAATGCAGATATGAAGGCTGAAGTGTGTCCTGGGAATTTTAGAGCTCATGGGTAAATTGTTGACTAATATATCCCAGAACAAAAAAACAAAACATGGGGATTAAATTCTCTCTGCTGAGTGCCTTTTATCCGGTGTATGTTGGTGAAATATAAACATGTTTTCATATGGAAATTTTACTACTTACTTGGCATAATCTCTCTCTCTCTCCTCCCCACCCTTCCTCCCTCTCTCTCCTTCCCTCTCCCTCTTTATATCTTTTACCTTTCACCAGAGTCTGCACCATGAATGATGGCATGGCTCTTCTGCAGGACTCCAGGCAATATCTGATTTCTCTCCACAGCGACTTAGTGGCTTCTTTCATAATTCTTAAGCTCCCAAGCTCACTTCCTTCTCCTCACTTTCAGATAAGAGCAAACCTCTTGTCTTACTTATATAACTTAAGTTTGGGGAAAACAGCCAGTGACTCTCTACATCAGAGATCAACATGAACAGTCACTCAGACTCAATTCTCCCTGAACCCCATTCAATTCTTAGTGTCATCTGACAATGGATTTAACTCAAATGTAGAAATGCATCTGCAGATGCCATATTGTGTTACTCCAGGTTCAGCTCCGCCTTTCTTCCCTTCTCTCTTCTCAATTGTGCAATAAAGAATTGAGGAAGAAAATTCAAGGAGCACTTTTTTCCTATATTCTCCCCATTAATAAATACATAACATTTGCTAATGCAATTGATAGTCCCCTGGCCTTGGTTCGAGTTCTGGCTCTAGGATTGTCTACCTGTGGCATAACCTCTGTGACCGCCAGTGTTCTTATCTCAAAGTGGGGATAATAATAATCCTATTTCACAAGGTAGTTCATTCAGTCTATTTATTGCACTAACCAAATTTATCCCACAACAACCTTCAGGATAGGTGGATCCCTATTTTTTTAGATGGGGAAAGGAGAGAAAAGCACCACATTATTAAAAGCTCAGCTGGTGATCAATGCTGCAATGCAGGACACATTACTTGACCTAGGTTGGAGCCTGGGGCTTAGGTTCTGAGTTTCAGCAGATACTCCTACCTTCTGAATCCTGCATCTACTTCTTGGGATGGCACCACTCTCAAGCAGTCTGCATGATTCTGACACTGTGTAGTAGAAAATATCCTGAAGCATGCACTAGGGTATTTTAATGCATATTGACTCCTTCCTGGCCCAATAAATATCTTTCAAGCTAAGCAATAGAAACAGTTGCCCTCTTGCAAGAGCGGTAAGGGGGAGATGAGTGATGAGATGATGCTGCAGTTCTCCTTTCCCTTCCAATCAGCTTTTGCATGGAGAGAAAGGGACTCTCACATAGCAGCTCTGCTAGTTGGTTTTATTATCACAAATTAATAGGGGAAGAAATTCCTAAGCCTCTAAAATGGTAAATTAATTTGCACAGGGTCACCCAACGAAATAAGTGGTGATTACATTTCTAATGTTTTCTAACTCCAAAGGACAGACTATTCTCACTGTAATACCTTACATCATTGTGATAGTCTTAAAGATACTCACTGATGACTTTTATTGCTCCAGGTTACGGTACATGATAGGTCTGCCTCTGTATTTGGGTGGGACTGTTTTTCATTTATTTATTTCCCCAATTCTGTTTTCCTCAGGCTGTTATAATTATTTAGACTTCCAAGCGCAGAGAAATCAGCAGTGAGGAGAAGGAGGTATGCTAGTATGTGAGTTTCACATTATTTGTGACAAAGAATTTATAAAAACCACGATGTGCTTAGTACATGTGGAAATGAATAAGAGTTGATTGCGATTCAACTGGTAATGGAAAAGCAGAATCGCAGGATAAAACAGAAAGACCACCCAATCTCCAGTCAGTCTCCAGACTGAGCAATGTGATTAAGAAATCTTGCAATTTGGGGAGAGTTACATAATTTCACTGAGTCTCCATTGTATCAACTATAAAATAAAGCTATTATTTGAACTTTTTATGCCAGAAATCAGTATATGAAATGGAGAGCGGTGTCACTGGTACATAAGAGGCCAGCATTAAAAAGTTCTTCATGCAGTAATTTATTCACCATTCAGTTTTTGGACTGGTCCACACTCCTGAAACTACATCCAACTTTCAAAAGATACACAGACATTTTCTGATCTAGAAGATCAAAGAAGATGGGCCTATGATATCAGTAATTAAGAGCATAGCAGCTGTAGCCTTTCCATCCTGGTTTGACCATTTAATGTATCCATTGATACTTGTATTGATTTTCAGGGATTCAATTTATATTTTCCAGAGCCTCATTCTACTTAAATAACCACCAGAGCCTCATTCCACTTAAAAAACCACCTAGTCTGATCAGTACTGATTCAGCATCAGGGTCGTGTCCAAATCAACTAAATGGAAGCATTCCTGCACAGAGGGTCAAAACCTTCAAGCTGCCAGTGGACTTCTGTTCAGTGCAACTAAGTGTACAGGTCAACAACCATGAACTCAGTGATTCAGTTGTGGGCAACGGAACAAGTCATTAGGCCCTGAACTCTTCCACACTCTGCACATCTCACAGTGAATTCAAAGCAGAAAAATAAAAATTATGTCCCAAACATTAGGAACCATGTTGTCCCAGCAACTAAACTACTATATTATGGATGAGGAAGCTTTTAACAGCTAACTTGGCATCCTTCTTACTCTTTTAGAGCACTACACACAACTGGGGAGAATTTAATTAATTTGTTATTGACCTAACTTCTATCTGTCTCACCGGTTAGGGAAAAAAAATCCATGAGGGTAGTGATTATGAATGTCTTGTATCTTCAGAGCCTACTAGAGTGCCTAGCACTGAGCCTCAGAAACTCTGCTGTGAGTTGTTTAAATGTGAAGTATTTCAGGACACATCAACATACATTTTTCATTCATTCATTCAATCAGCAAGCATTGTATATTTTCTGTATAGCAGGCATGATGGGGAAACAACTATAGACAAATCAGACGTGAAGCATTCCTTCCGGTGGGTGAAACAGACACTACATCATTATTTACACAGTTAGATATTTAGTTACAATTGTAGATATTTCAATTCAAAAAACGGACACAGTTTGCCCAGAAAATATATTACTTGAGCCAAGCTGTGTGAGGAGGGTCCAGGGAAAGATTTCCCAACAAAGTGACATTTTCAGCAAGATGTAAAGAACGATGAGTAATTAATAAGAAAAGTCAGGGAGAAGAAATGCCCTGAGATGCAAAGGAGAAGGCTGCATTCAAGGAACTGAGAGAAGCCAAGTGTGGTCGTGATAGAAAGAGTGAGCCAGTGTCAGTCCTACGAGATAGTTTTGATGAAACAGGCAGGAGCTAGCCCCTCCAGGAATTTACAGGTTAAGATTATTTTCTTTTCATTATCCCAAGAAGAAGAACAAGCTCTTGAATGGCTGTAAAACAGAGACTTGTTTTTAAAAGACCATTCTGGCTGCACTAATGATCACAGAGTGGAGAAATAAAACAATGGATGCAAGGGAAGCCAACAAGATGGTATGACTGATTAGACCCTGGAAGTAAAGATGGAGCTAGAAAAAGAAATGCAGGTGATTTCTAATTTGGGGGAGAAAATTAAGTGGTAAATTTAAGAAGAGCTGATGGAGAGAGAAAATGATAGTGATAAATCCCAAGTTTCTGGCTTGCATTATTCAGACTGATTCAAGCTAAGTCAGTCCCAAAGTATCCATTAGGCCCAGCAGGCAGAGAGTCTGGGCCCAGAATATTTTTAGAGGCCCACAGAATTATTTTTTAAATCATAAAAGTAAAATGAAAATTTTAATTTATAGAAAGTGCTTATATATATATTGACATATCCACGTTTATACCAATGCAGTAAAATGCAATCTTTAATTTTTTTTATGGAGTAACCCAAAGTGCCTAGGGCTCATGAAAGTTATAATGTAGCCCTGGGCCAATTGTCACTGAGACAGAAAACTGGAGGAAGACCAGGTGGGCACGGGGCCAGAGGGCTGTGGCAGCACAGTGCAAGTCCATTCCAATATCAGTTTCAATTTGAGGTACTCGTGACATATTCAAGTGAAAATGACAAGAAGTCCCTTAGACATACAACTTAAAAATGACAATGGTGTTCTCAAACTTATGGTTACCAGGGGGGGAAGGGTTGGAGGGAGGGATAGTTAGGGAGTTTGGGATTGACATGTACACACTGCTATATTTAAAATGGATACCCGGTTTCTGGGAAGATGGCGGAAAAGTAAGACACGGAGATCACCTTCCTCCCCACAGATACACCAGAAATACATCTACACGTGGAACAACTCCTACAGAACACCTACTGAACGCTGGCAGAAGACCTCAGACCTCCCCAAAGGCAAGAAACCCCCCATGTACCTGCGTAGAGCAAAAGAAAAAAGAATAAACAGAGACAAAAGGATAGGGACGGGACCTGCACCAGCGGGAGGGAGCTGTGAAGGAGCAAAGGTTCCCACACACTAGGAAGCCCCTTCGCGGGCGGAGACTGCGGGTGGCGGAGGGGGGAAGCTTCGGAGCCGCGGAGGAGAGCACAGCAACAGGGGTGCGGAGGGCAAAGCGGAGAGATTCCCGCACAGAGGATCAGGGCCGACCAGCACTCACCAGCTCGAGAAGCTTGTCTGCTCACCCGCCGGGGCGGGCGGGGCTGGGAGCTGAGGCTCGGGCTTCGGTCAGAGCGCAGGGAGAGGACTGGGGTGGGCGGCATAAACACAGCCTGCAGGAGATTAGTGCGCCACGGCTGGCGGTGAAGGAGTCCGGTGAAAAGTCTGGACCTGCCCAAGAGGCAAAAGACTTTTTCTTGCCTCTTTGTTTCCTGGTGCGCGAGGAGAGGGGATTAAGAGCGCTGCTTAAAGGAGCTCCAGAGACGAGCGCGAGCCGCGGCTAAAAGCGCCGACCCCAGAGACGGGCATGAGACGCTAAGGCTGCTGCTGCCGCCACCAAGAAGCCTGTGTGCGAGCACAGGTCACTATCCACACCCCTCTTCCGGGGAGCCTGTGCAGGCCGCCACTGCCAGGGTCCCGGGATCCAGGGACAATTCCCCCGGGAGAACGCACGGCACGCCTCAGGCTGCTGCAACATCACGGTGGCCTCTGCTGCCGCAGGCTCGCCCCGCACTCCGTGCCCCTCCCTCCCCCCGGCCTGAGTGAGCCAGACCCCCCGAACCAGTTGCTCCTTTAACGACGTCCTGTCTGAGCAAAGAACAGACGCCCTCTGGCGACCTACACGCAGAGGCGGGGCCAAATCCAAAGCTGAGCCCCTGGGAGCTGTGAGAAAAAGAAGAGAAAGGGAAATCTCTCCCAGCAGCCTCAGAAGCAGTGGATTAAAGCTCCACAATCAATTTGATGTACCCTGCATCTGTGGAATACATGAATAGACAACGAATCATCCCAAATTAAGGAGGTGGACTTCGAGAGCAAGACTTATGATTTTTTTCCCCTTTTCCATTTTTTTCTGAGTGTGTATGTGTATGCTTCTGTGTGAGATTTTGTCTGTATAGCTTTGCTTCCACCATTTGTCCGAGGGTTCTATCCATCCGTTTTTTGTTTTTTTATCTTAATAATTATTTTTTATTTTAATAACTTTATTTTACTTTACCTTCATTCTTTCCTTCCTTCCCTCCGTTAGACAACGAATCATCACAAATTGAGAAGGTGGACTTTGAGAGCAAGATTTATGATTTTTTCCCCTTTTCCTCTTTTTGTGCGTGTGTATGTGTATGTTTCTATGTGAGATTTTGTCTGTGTAGCTGTGCTTCCACCATTTGTCCTAGGGCTCTATCCATCCGTTTTTTTGGTTTGTTTTCTCTTAATAATTATTTTTTTATTTTAATAACTTTATTATATTTTATCTTACTTTATTTTACTTTATCTTCTTTCTTTTTTCCTTCCTTCCCTCCATCCTTCCTTCCTCCCTACCTCCTTTCTTTCTTTCTTTCTTTCTTTCTTTCTACTTCTACTAATTCTTTCTTTCTACTTTTTCTCCCTTTTATTCTGAGCCGTGTGGATGAAAGGCTCTTGGTGCTACAGCCAGGAGTCAGCCTGGCTTGGTGCTACAGCCTCTGACGTGGGAGAGCCAACTTCAGGACACTGGTCCACAAGAGACCTCCCAGCTCCACATAATATCAAATGGCGAAAATCTCCCAGAGACCTCCATCTCAACACCAGCACCCAGCTTCACTCAACGACCAGCAAGCTACAGTGCTGGACAACCTATGCCAAACAACTAGCAAGACAGGAACACAACCCCACCCATTAGCAGAGAGGCTGCCTAAAATCATAATAAGTCCACAGACACCCCAAAACACACCACCAGACGTGGACCTCCCAACCAGAAAGACAAGATCCAGCCTTATCCACCAGAACACAGGCATTAGTCCCCTCCACCAGGAAGCCTACACAACCCACTGAACCAACCTTAGCCACTGGGGACAGACACCAGAAACAACGGGAACTACGAACATGCAGCCTGCAAAAAGGAGATCCCAAACACAGTAAGATAAGCAAAATGAGAAGACAGGAAAACACACAGCAGATGAAAGAGCAAGATAAAAACCCACCAGACCTAACAAATGAAGAGGAAATAGGCAGTACTTGAAAAAGAATTCAGAATAATGATAGTAAAGATTATCCAAAATCTTGGAAATAGAATGGACAAAATGCAAGAAACATTTAACAAGGACCTAGAAGAACTAAAGATGAAACAAACAACGATGAACAACACAATAAATGAAATTAAAAATACTCTAGATGGGATCAATAGCAGAATAACTGAGGCAGAAGAACGGGTAAGTGACCTCAAAGATAAAATAGTGGAAATAACTACTGCAGAGCAGAATAAAGAAAAAAGAATGAAAAGAACTAAGGACAGTCTCAGAGACCTCTGGGACAACATTAAACGCACCAACACTTGAATTATAGGGGTTCCAGAAGAAGAAGAGAAAAAGAAAGGGACTGAGAAAATATTTGAAGAGATTATAGTTGACAACTTCCCTAAAATGGGAAAGTAAATAGTTAATCAAGTCCAGGAAACACAGAGAGTCCCATACAGGATAAATCCAAGGAGAAATACGCCAAGACACATATTAATCAAACTGTCAAAAATTAAATACAAAGAAAACATACTAAAAGGAGCAAGGGAAGAACAGCACATAACACACAAGGGAACCCCCATAAGGTTAACAGCTGATCTTTCAGCAGAAATTCTGCAAGCCAGGAGGGACTGGCAGGACATATTTAAAGTGATGAAGGAGAAAAACCTGCAACCAAGATTACTCTACCCAGCAAGGATTTCATTCAGGTTTGATGGAGAAATTAAAACCTTTACAGACAAGCAAAAGCTGAGAGAGTTCAGCACCACCAAACCAGCTCTACAACAACTGCTAAAGGAACTTCTCTAGGCAAGAAACACAAGAGAAGGAAAAGACCTACAATAACGAACCCAAAACAATTAAGAAAATGGGAAAAGGAACATACATATCAATAATTACCTTAAATGTAAATGGACTAAATGCTCCCACCAAAAGACACAGATTGGATGAATGGATAAAAAAACAAGACCCATATGTTTGCTGTCTACAAGAGACCCACTTCAGACTGAAAGTAAGGGGATAGAAAAAGATATTTCATGCAAATGGAAACCAAAAGAAAGCTGGAGTAGCAATTCTCATATCAGATAAAATAGACTTTAAAATAAAGACTATTACAAGAGACAAAGAAGGACACTACATAATGATCAAGGGATCGATCCAAGAAGAAGATATAACAATTGTAAATATTTATGCACCCAACATAGGAGCACCTCAATACATAAGGCAAATACTAACAGCCATAAAAGGGGAAATCAACAGTAACACATTCATAGTAGGGGACTTTAACACCCCACTTTCACCAAGGGACAGACCATCCAAAATGAAAATAAATAAGGAAACACAAGCTTTAAATGATACATTAAACAAGATGGACTTAATTGATATTTATAGGAAATTCCAACCAAAAACAACAGAATACACATTTTTCTCAAGTGCTCATGGAATATTCTCCAGGATAGATCATATCTTGGGTCACAAATCAAGCCTTGGTAAATTTAAGAAAATTGAAATTGTATCAAGTATCTTTTCCGCCCACAACGCTATGAGACTAGATATCAATTACAGGAAAAGATCTGTAAAAAACACAAACGCATGGAGGCTAAACAGTACACTACTTAATAACGAAGTGATCACTGAAGAAATCAAAGAGGAAATAAAAAATACCTAGAAACAAATGACAATGGAGACACAATGACCCAAAATCTATGGGATGCATCAAAATCAGTTCTAAGAGGAAAGTTTATAGCAATACAATCCTACCTTAAGAAAAAGGAAACATCTCGAATAAACAACTTAACCTTGCACCTAAAGCAACTAGAGAAAGAAGAACAATAAAAACCCCAAAGTTAGCAGAAGGAAGGAAATCATAAAAATCAGGTCAGAAATAAATGAAAAAGAAATGAAGGAAACGATAGCAAAGATCAATAAAACTAAAAGCTGGTTCTTTGAGAAGATAAACAAAATTGATAAATCATTAGCCAGACTCATGGAGAAAAAAAGGGAGAAGACTCAAAGCAATAGAATTAGAAATGAAAAAGGAGAAGGAACAACTGACACTGCAGAAATACAAAAGATCATGAGAGTTTACTACAAGTAACACTATGCCAATAAAATGGACAATCTGGAAGAAATGGACAAATTCTTAGAAATGCACAACGTGCCAAGACTGAATCAGGAAGAAACAGAAAATATGAACAGACCAATCACAGGCACTGAAATTGAAACTGTGATTAAAAATCGTCCAACAAACAAAAGCCCAGGACCAGATGGCTTCACAGACGAATTTTATCAAACATGTAGAGAAGAGCTAACACCTACCTTCTCAAACTCTTCCAAAATATAGCAGAGGGAGGAACACTCCCAAACTCATTCTATGAGGCCACCATCACCCAGATACCAAAACCAGACAAAGATGTCACAAAGAAAGAAAACTACAGGCCAATATCACTGATGAACATACATGCAAAAATCCTCAACAAAATACTAGCAAACAGAATCCAACAGCACATTAAATGGATCATACACCATGATCAAGTGGGGTTTATTCAAGGAATACAAGGATTCTTCAATATACGCAAATCAATCAACGTGATACACCATATTAACAAATTGAAGGAGAAAAACCATATGATCATCTCAATAGATGCAGAAAAAGCTTTCAACAAAATTCAACACCCATTTATGATAAAAACCCTGCAGAAAGTAGGCATACAGGGAACTTTCCCCAACATAATAAAGGTCATATATGACACACCCACAGCCAACATCGTTCTCAATGGTGAAAACCTGAAAGCATTTCCACTAAGATCAGAAACAAGACAAGGTTGCCCACTCTCACCACTCTTATTTAACATAGTTTTGGAAGTTTTAGCCACAGCAATCAGAGAAGAAAAGGAAATAAAAGGAATCCAAATCAGAAAAGAAGAATTAAAGCTGTCACTGTTTGCCGATGACATGATACTATACATAGAGAATCCTAAAGATGCTACCAGAAAACTACTAGAGCCAATCAATGAATTTGGTAAAGTAGCAGGATACAAAATTAATGCACAGAAATCTCTGGCATCCCTATACACTAAGGATGAAAAATCTGAAAGTGAAATCAAGAAAACACTCCCATTTACCATTGCAACAAAAAGAATAAAATACCTAGGAATAAACCTACCTATGGAGACAAAAGACCTGTATGCAGAAAATTATAAGACAGATGAAAGAAATTAAAGATGATACAAATAGATGGAGAGATATACCATGTTCTTGGATTGGAAGAATCGACATTGTGAAAATGACTATACTACCCAAAGCAATCTATAGATTCAATGCAATCCCTATCAAACTACCACTGGTATTTTTCACAGAACTAGAACAAAAAATTTCACAATTTGTATGGAAACACAAAAGACCCCGAATAGCCAAAGCAATCTTGAGAATGGAAAACGGAGCTGGAGGAATCAGGCTCCCTGACTTCAGACTATACTAAAAAGCTACAGTAATCAAGACAGTATGGTACTGGCACAAAAACAGAAAGATAGATCAATGGAACAGGATAGAAAGCCCAAAGATAAACCCACGCACATATGGTCACCTTATCTTTAATAAAGGAGGCAGGAATGTACAGTGGAGAAAGGACTGTCTCTTCAGTAGGTGGTGCTGGCAAAACTGGACAGGTACATGTAAAAGTATGAGATTAGAACACTCCCTAACACCATACACAAAAATAAGCTCAAAATGGATTAAAGACCTAAATGTAAGGCCAGAAACTATCAAACTCTTAGTGGACAACATAGGCAGGACACTCTATGACATAAATCACAGCAAGATCCTTTTTGATCCACCTCCTAGAGAAATGGAAATAAAAACAAAAATAAACAAATGGGACCTAATGAAACTTAAAAGCTTTTGCGCAGCAAAGGAAACCATAAACAAGACCAAAAGACAACCCTCGGAATGGGAGAAAATATTTGCAAATGAAGCAACTGACAAAGGATTAATCTCCAAAATTTATAAGCAGCTCATGCAGCTTAATAACAAAAAAACAAACAACCCAATCCAAAAATGGGCAGAAGACCTAAATAGACATTTCTCCAAAGAAGATATACAGACTGCCAACAAACACATGAAAGAATGCTCGACATCACTAATCATTAGAGAAATGCAAATCAAAACTACAATGAGATATCATCTCACACCAGTCAGAATGGCCATCATCAAAATATCTAGAAACCATAAATGCTGCAGAGGGTGTGGAGAAAAGGGAATACTCTTGCACTGTTGGTGGGAATGTAAATTGATACAGCCACTGTGGAGAACAGTATGGAGGTTCCTTAAAAAACTACAAATAGAACTACCATATAACCCAGCAATCCCACTACTGGGCATATACCCTGAGAAGCCATAATTCAAAAAGAGTCATGTGCCAAAATGTTCACTGCCGCTCTATTTACAATAGCCAAGACATGGAAGCAACCTAAGTGTCCATCATCGGATAAATGGATAAAGAAGATGTGGCACATATATACAATGGAGTATTAGCCATAAAAAGAAACGAAATTGAGCTATTTGTAATGAGGTGGATAGACCTAGAGTCTGTCATACAGAGTGAAGTAAGTCAGAAAGAGAGACAAATACCGTATGCTAACACATATATATGGAATTAAAAAAAAAAAGTCATGAAGAACCTAGGGGTAAGACAGGAATAAAGACACAGACCTAGTAAAGAATGGACTTGAGGATATGGAGAGGGGTAAGGGTAAACTGTGACAAAGCGAGAGACAGGCATGGACATATACACACTACCAAAGGTAAGGTAGATAGCTAGTGGGAAGCAGCCGCATAGCACAGGGAGATCAGCTCGGTGCTTTGTGATCACCTGGAGGGATGGGATAGGGAGGGTGGGAGGGAGGGAGACGCAAGAGGGAAGAGATATGGGAACATATGTATATATATAACTGATTCATTTTGTTGTAAAGCAGAAACTAACACACCATTGTAAAGCAATTATACTCCAATAAAGATGTTAAAAATTAAAAAAACCACAATGAGCTATCACCTCATCAAAAAATCAATTAATGAATGAAATTAAATAAAATGGATACCCAACATGGACCTACTTATAGCACAGGGAACAATTCTGCTCAATACTTTTTAACAACCTAAATGGAAAAAGAATTTGAAAAACAATAGATACATGTATATGTATAACTGAATCACTTTGCTGTACACCTGAAACTAACACACCATTGTTAATCAACTCTACTCCAATATAAAATAAAAAGTTAAAATTTAAAAAAATGACTGTGGTATTCTCAATGTCCAAAACAAATGAAGCAACGTTGGATTTGGAGTCATGAAATAATGAATTTCAGCTCTTGCTCCACCACTGATATGGTCTTTAATTATTCTGACTGCCTAGAATAACATTATTTTTCCTCTAATAAATGTTTCAAAACATGTTGTGTTGGTGGTGACCCTTCCTCCAGCTGCAGTGAGGGGTTACCTGATACAAAGTGGGTCAATCAGAGTCCACCTGTGGGACTTAGTATCTGAAGGTCGTTGGGAAGACCCCTGTGCCCTCTTGAGGTAGAGCCATAGGAATGTGTCCTCAGAATTCCCAGGGAAAGGGCAAACTACCACATGGAGAAACCTGCTTGAGAAAATGAAGCCAGCCTGCAGAAAATGACAGCTTCAATTTAGAGAAAATCCTGATGACTTTAGCATCCCAGTTTCTAATCCTCCTGGCACCACGACTACCCCTGCACTGTCCAGATAGTTGACCAATAAACTGTCTATTCTGTTTAGGTTAATTCCAGTTTTAACATTTTCAAAAAGCAGGGGTGCTGGCCAATACAACTACAAAATACCTATGTGATCTTGGGCAAGTCATAAAATCTTACCAAGCCAAAACTTTCTGGTCTGTAGAATGGATATGGTAAAACATACATCAAAGTATCGAGAGGATGATTAAATGAGAAAATTATATAAAAATGCTTCAAAGTTCAGTGTAAAACATGCACTTATTAATTATCATTGCTTTTATGAAGGAGGGTGAGAGTAGAACGGACTTGTAGTTATCAAAGTAGGAATCCTTTGGCCCAGGAAGGATGCTGGCTCAGTTACTGTGAAGCCATCAAATGGGGTTTAAAGAACCCTCTTCAAAGTACACCATTCGATTGAAGAAGTCATATTACTTTTCTGGAGTGCTCTCTAGTTCATGCTGATCTTTGCTAATTTGCCAATATTTGCCAAAATCAGTTAGCTCACTCAGAAGGAAATTCATATAGGGCTAGATTGAGTTGTCCATCCAGCTCATTCCAATATTCACAGTAAAAAGCTTCTTCTCCCTGCCTTCGAAGTGCCCTGTCCTTTTAGAATGACCTTTACTCATTATATCATGTATTGGGTATGTCTATAGATTTTGAAGTCTTCAAAGGCAGCCTCACAGGCTCAGTTATGTGTGTTCCTAGCACTGAGCATACAATAGGTAGTCAAATGTTAGTTCAATAAATGGATGATTCAGGTATATTATATCTCTAACTCACAAAACACACATTAGTAAGTCTAAGGCCAATAATCTGTGTTCCACACCATAGAATCTGAAATGAAATCTAACCAGCTGGATCGAGATTTGAAAGTACGTTTGTGAACAGGTGGTGTCATGCTTGAGGATGGCCTGGAGATCCTTTATGAGAGAGCAGTACTGTGTGGCTAGATGTGGATTGTCTCTGACTCAACCTGTGGCAGGATGAGGGCTCTTCTTAAGGGCACCTGAAAAACGACATTTCAATACAAGACAACTGGTTGCTCAAGATGCTGCCACTCAGCATCACCTGGTGCTTACTTTGTAGGTCTATCCTTAAAGCATCTATATTTTAGTTCCTTAAAAACTGGTAACTGAATCATAAAGAACCTTTGTGGCAACAAACTGTAAATTAAATAGGCATAAGAGAGCATCATAAAGACTAGGACTCATATTTTTCACATTCCAATAAACATAGCATCAATTAAAAGGTCAAGTCCAAGAACCTTAGCCAAGTTCCCATCCAGATGGAAATTATAGGTGTTATAAAGCCCCAAAAGCCAGAGATTCTAGCCAAAGCAAGGACAAGCTATAAACGGTCTACACCTCCCTAGTGTGATAATAACACCGCAAACAAGCTTGTAGTCTGCAGAAATATGGCTTTCATTCTTTTGTTCAGTAAACATTTATTGAGAGCCTACTACATGCTGAGGAATGCTTGGAGGTTGGGATGATGAGTGGGCTCCCATGAAGCTGAGGAGAAACACGTACACAAACCTAGACACACACAAATACACGCACGCACAACATGCAGTTAATAATGCAAAACTAGTCAATATAAAGCAGTGTCATTAATGACTACTTCTTCAAGCTTATGTTATGGATTGACTATGTCTCCCCAAAATTTACATGTTGAAATTCTAACCCCCAGTACCACCAAATACCAAATGTGACTTTATAAATAAGGTTGTTGCAGATGTCATTAGTTAAGATGAGGTCATACTGGAGTAGGGTGGTCTCCTAACGCAATATGACTGGTATCCTTATAAAAAGGGGAAATTTGGATATATAGACACACACATAACGAGAGCACCATGTGAAAACTAAGCCTATGCTACCACAAACCAAGGAACCATTAGAAGCTAGGAGAGCGGCCAGGAGCAAATCCTTCCCTTGTGCCTTCAGGGAGAACATGGCCCTACAGATACCTTGACCGCAGACTTCTCCCATCCAGAACGTGAGACAATAAAGCATCTGCTGTTTAAGACACCCACATCCACCTTGTGATACTTTTTTCCAGCAGCCCCAGGAAATTAATACACCTTAGTTTTCTCATCTGTATGATGAATATTATAAAACCGACATATTGGTGTTACACTGATTGATTAAAGGAGAAAGTATATATAAAAAGCTTTTTGAACTTCAAAGTTTAGTGTATATAGTACATATGAAGAGGCACAAAAGCACAGGTTGTCCACAAGGACCTTTGGCATAGTCCAAGCCATGTTAGGTTTCCCAGCAAGTCTGAACCTACTTGTTTCCAATTTCAAGAGCAAAATATGGAGCTTAGACCTGCACTGTACGATACAACAGCCACATGTGAGCACTTGAAATGTGACTAATTTGAAGTAAGATGTGCTGTAAGTGTAAAATACACAACAGATTTCAAAGTCTTAGTATGAAAAAAAAGTTAAATATCTCATCAGTATTTTTATATTAACTACATATTGAAATTAGAATATTTGGGATATACTGTGTTAAATATATTATTAAAATTATAAATTAATCACAGCTGGTTTTTGTTTGTTTTACTTATTTAATGTGCTACTGGAAAATTCATAATTACTTATACGGCACACATTCTTTACTATTCTATACATATTGGACAACACAAGTGCAGAGGTAAAATGCATCCCTGCATTTTCCTGATATCTCATGCTATTTTCCATCCTGGTTACGTGTCAGTTACAATAGGAGGTCTCACGGAATCAGAGTATGCTGCAGCTGAAAGCGTGGTAGAGTTTGCCCGCCAGAGGTTCCATTAGCTGTGGCCACTTCGTCAGGAGAGGTCTTAGAAGTTGAGATACACTTCTTTGATACACTTGCTCTGCTGGTACCTTTGATACACTTGCTCTGCTGGTGTCCCTTCCTCACTACCTCAGAACTCCTGCTCATCTGACTGGTGGTGGGATTCAGATTCAATTCACAGCCGAGTTAGGAAACTCATGGCCTTTACCCTCAGGTAAGGAGACTGAGTATTTGAGAAATGATTTCCCCAAGGCCAAACAGAAGAGTCTAGACTTTTTGATAAGTTACACAGACTACAGTGGAAGTCAGACAGTTGAAGACAGACTACAGCCTGTCACTTACTTTCCCTGAGACTTTTAACATATACTTTCTGAAGGTCATGCATTATCCAGACGATAGAGATATAGGTAATTATGAGATGGATTTAACCATTGGAGGACTCAGATTCAATTTAGGAAACTAATATTTACCTCCAGGATTACAATGAAAATTGAATAACATCTCATGTGAAAAATGCCTTGCTCTATATGGATATAATGCTTACTACCAGGGTTATTACCCCAAATAACACCCCATATGAAAAAATTTTAGTGCTATGTCTGACACATAGGAATTGTTCAGTAATACCACCCTTTTGCATCCTCACAATGAAGTGAGCCTTCCAGTGGCCCCAAAATGTCTCCCCAAATATTCCCTTTAGATGGGTGAAAATTACAGTCCAGAAAGATATGTGACACATACCCCCATTACACAGACTGTTACTAGTTCCATGACCTAATTTGAATTCTTCCAGTTTCAAAATTTAATGGTTCCATGTTCTTGTGTTGTCAGTATCAACACTCACTGAACAGCCTTATGTTCTGTCCAAGGTACAAGGGATGCAAATATTTGGTTTACAGCAACCAAGTGCTTACAATATAATTTGAGGTATCTTTCTAGGAAAGCATTTAATTTATCATGTGCACATGCCATATTTTATCTTCTAGAGCCTATTATTATTCTTTGGTAAATATTTGGTAAAACTTGGTAAATGTTTTTAAATTATTTGAACTGATAAGAAGAATTCATTATCAACAATACAATTTATACCAGTTTGCATGACATGAAAAACAGCCTTTTCCTTAGTGATCACCCCAAGGACCTAAATTTCCAGGTGAAGCCATCAGTGGCTTTAGCTGCCATCTGTCTGGTAAGAAGACAAAACTTTGAAGAAGATAACTGACGGTCTAGTTATGGTCTGCATAATTTCCCAGATGGTCAAGGGCAAGGGGTCTATTGGGCTAGGAAAATCTGGGCAGAAATGACTATGTGACTACTTTAAGTCAGCCTTCGGAGATGGCGTGACTCAACAGAGCTCCCAGGTTTCCTCTTTCTTCATGATTTTGTCACTTCTCCCTTGAGCCTTTAATACTGTCTTGCCCCTTCGGCTCTACAACCCTGTACACTTGTCCCCATGCCTGCTCTCATCACCAGCGTCTCTGTTGCTCTCTATTCCCTTTTGATGTAGTGAAAATCAACAAAGAAAACCCTCTAGAAAACAGGTGTACTGAGGTGTTATGTGTGATGAGGCAACAAAAAAGTCAACAAAGAGCCAAGGATCTTAAGAAATACAGACAGGTGACTGAGGAACCAGATATAACTGCAGAAGCCAGCTCTGGTGTGGGAAATAAAGATAGCAGCCCACTTCATGGAGCCAGTTCTGGTCTTAAAGGTCTTATTCAGAGAAGGAATCAGTTAAATGAGGTTATGGGGGCAAATTTCTGGTCTTAAAGGTCTTATTCAGAGAAGGAATCAGTTAAATGAGGTTATGGGGGCAAATTTCAGGTCTCAGTGATAGGCTGCTATGGATAGACAGGATGTCCTTCTGGGCAGAGATCAACACAGGACAAGAATGTCATCCTCAGACTGAGGATGCCTGACAAATTCAGGACCTACCAAAGCCTAAAAGTGAAAGAATCAAGGAGATACTCTTGATATCTTTCTGGATATTTTCTGTGATTATCTCCTTGCACAGGGCTCCAAAGGCATATGCCCTTCTCAACTTACCAAAATGAAGAACAAGATTTAGGAAACAGAAAAGAGAAAAATCGAAGTTAACAGTAGGTTACTTTCTGGAAGAAACCAATATTAATGTCATAAATGTTTCCTTTAAATCTTTCTCTCTCTCTCTCGTTTATACTCTTCCATAAGTAGTTTTGTACATTGATTTTTTCATGTATATAATATGAACTGGCCCATTATAAAATGTTCTTTAAAGTATAACTTTAATGGAAGACCAATATTTCATTTTATACAGGCCCCATAATTTATTTAACACTCTTTCTAGTTGTTATTTTGTGATTATGAAAATATGTGCTTTGGTATTAAAAATGCCTGACAGGCATATCCTTGGTCATAAATCTTCGTCTTATTTACTGGGAACTTCCTTAGATTGTATTAATGAGGATAAATATCTTAAAGACACATTCTACATATTATTAAACTGGTCTCAAGAGAGCCTTGTCCACTCTGCAATCCCCTAAGAAAGCTGGAAATGCACACTTCAGCTAAATCTCCTTGGATTGAAAATTGTCGGTTTTTAACTGGCTACTAATTAGATAAGCAAAATAATGATATGCGATTTCTGTTTAATATGCTCTCTTTAAAAACAAGCAACAAACAATTTCAAGAATTTTTGGTAGGTATTTGACTTTCTTTGAGAAATGACAATTCATAATCTTTGCCCAATTTATTACTATACTAAGAGCTGTCTTCTACTCGTACTGCATTGATTAGCCCTGTATACGTTAAGAATGTCAACTTTTCTTAATTTTTTGTGAATATTCTGCCTATTTTCTCTTTAAATTTTGGAGAAAATGTTGCCAGTCGAAACTTTAATAAAATCAAAGTAATTGGTAATTGTCTTGGTAATTCCTTCCACTGTTTTTTGTTGGGTTTTTTTTAAACATTTTTATTGGAGTATCATTGCTTTACACTGGTGTATTAGTTTCTGCTTTATAACAAAGTGAATCAGCTATACACATACATATATCCCCATATCTCTGACCTATCCCACCCCTCTAGGTGGACACAAAGCCCTGAGCTGATCTCCCCGTGCTATGCAGCTGCTTCCCATAGCTGTCTATCTTACATTTGGTAGTGTATATATCTCCATGCCACTCTCTCACTTCATCCCAGCTTACCCTTCCTCCTCCCCGTGTCCTCAAGTCCATTCTCTATGTCTGTGTCTTTATTCCTGCCCTGCCCCTAGGTTCGTAAGAACCTTTTTTTTTTTTTTTAGATTCCATATATATGTGTTAGCATACGGTATTTGTTTTTCTCTTTCTGACTTACTTAACTCTGTTTGACAGTCTCTAGGTCCATTCACCTCACTACAAATAACTCAGTTTCATTCCTTTTTATGGCTGAGTAATATTCCATTGTATATATGTGCCACATCTTCTTTATCCATTCATCTGCTGATGGACACTTAGGTTGCTTCCATGCCCTAGCTATTGTAAATAGACCTGCAAAGAACATTTTGGTACATGACTCTTTTTGAATTATGGTTTTTCAGGGTATATGCCCAGTAGTGGGCTTGTTGGGTCTTATGGTAGTTCTATTTGTAGTTTTCTAAGGAACTTCCATACTGTTCCCCATAGTGGCTCTATCAATTTACATTCCCACCAACAGTGCAAGAGGGTTCCCTTTTCTCCACACCCTCTCCAGCGTTTATTGTTTCTAGATTTTTTGATTATGGCCATTCTGACAGGTGTGAAATGATATCTCATTGCAGTTTTGATTTGCATTTCTCTAATGATTAGTGATGTTGACCATTCTTTCATGTGTCTGGTGGCAATCTGTATATCTTCTTCGGAGAAATGTCTATTTAGGCCTTCTGTGCATTTTTGGATTCGGTTGTTTGGTTTTTTAATGTTGAGATGCATGAGCTACTTGAAAAGTTCGGAGATTAATCCTTTGTCAGTTGCTTCATTTGCAAATATTTTCTCCCCTTCTGAGGGTTTTCTTCTCATCTTGTTTATGGTTTCCTTTGCTGTGCAAAAGCTTTTAAGTTTCCTTAGGTCCCATTTGTTTATTTTTGTTTTTATTTCCATTTCTCTAGGTGAGTCAAAAGAATCTTGCAGTGAAATGTGTCATAGAGTGTTCTGCCTATGTTACCTCTAAGAGTTTTATAGTGTCTGGCCTTACATTTAGGTCTTTAATCCATATTGAGTTTAGTTTTGTGTAGGGTGTTACGGAATGTTCTAATTTCATTGTTTTACAGGTAGCTGTCCAGTTTTACCAGCATCACTTATTGAAGAGGATATCTTTTCTCCATCATACATTCTTGCCTCCTTTATCAAAAATAAGGTGACCATATGTGCATTGGTTTATCTTTGGGCTTTCTATCCTGTTCCATTGATCTATATTTCTGTTTTTGTGCCAGTACCATATTGTCTTGATTACTGTAGCTTTGTAGTATAATGTGAAGTCAGGGAGCCTGATTCTTCCAGGTCCGTTTTTCTTTTTCAAGATTGCTTTGGCTATTTGGGGTCTTTTGTATTTCTACACAAATTGTGAAATTTTTAGTTCTAGTTCTGTGAAAAATGCTATTGGTAGTTTGATAGGGAGTGCAGTGAATCTGTAGATTGCTTTGGGTAGTAGAGTCATTTTCACAATGTTGATTCTTCCAATCGAAGAACATGGTATATCTGCCCATCTGTTTGTGTCATCTTTAAATTCTTCCATCAGTGTCTTAAACTTTTCTGCATACAGGTCTTTTGTCTCCTTAGGTTTATTCCTAGGTATTTTATTCTTTTTGTTGCAATGGTATTTGGGAGTGTTTCCTTAACTTCTCTTTCAGATTTTTCATCACTCGTGTATAGGAATGCAAGAGATTTCTGTGCATTAATTTTGTATCCTGCTATTCTATCAAATTCATTGATTAGCACTAAAAGTTTTCTGGTAGCATCTTTAGGATTCTCTATATATAGTATCATGTCATCTGCAAACAGTGATAGTTTTACTTCTTCTTTTCCTATTTGGATTCCTTTTATTTCTTTTTCTTTTCTGATGGCTGTGGCTAAAACTTCCAAAACTATGTTGAATAATAGTGGTGAGAGTGGGCAACCTTGTCGTGTTCCTGATCGTAAAGGAAATGGTTTCAACTTTTCACCCTTTGAGAATGATGTTGGCTGTGGGTTTCTCATATATGGCCTTTATTATGTTGAGGTAAGTTCCCTCTATGCCTACTCTCTGGAGAGTTTTTACCGTAAATGGGTGTTCAATTTTGTTGAAAGCTTTTTCTGCATCTATTGAGATGATCATATGGTTTTTATCCTTTTATTTGTTAATATGGTTTATCACAGTGATTGATTTGCGTATATTGAAGAATCCTTGCATTCTTCGGATAAACCCCACTTGATCATGGTGTATGTTCCTTTTAATGTGCTATTGGATTCTGCTTGCTAGTATTTTGTTGAGGATTTTCACATCTATGTTCATCAGTGATACTGGCCTGTAGTTTGCTCTTTTTGTGATATCTTTGTCTGATTTTGGTATCAGGGTGATGGTGGCCTCGTAGAATGAGTTTGGGAATATTCCTCCCTCTGCTATATTTTGCAAGAGTTTGAAAAGGATAGGTGTTAGCTCTTCTCTACAAGTTTGATAGAATTCACCTATGAAGTCAGCTGGTCCTGGGCTTTTGTTTGTTGGAAGATTTTTAACCACAGCTCCAATTTCGGTGCTTGTGATTGGTGTCTTCATATTTTCTATTTCTTACTGGTTCAGTTTCGGAAGGTTGTGCACTTCTAAGAATTTGTCCATTTCTTCCAGGTTGTCCATTTTATTGGCATAGAGTTGCTTGTAGTAATCTCTCATGATCCTTTGTATTTCTGCAGTGTCAGTTGTTACTTCTCCTTTTTCATTTCTAATTCTGTTGATTTCAGTCTTCTCCCTTTTTTTCTTGATGACTCTGGCTAATGATTTACCAATTTTGTTTATCTTCTCAAAGAACCAGTTTTGAGTTTTATTGATCTTTGCTATTGTTTCCTTCATTTCTTTTTCATTTATTTCTGATCTGATCTTTATGATTTCTTTCTTTCTGCTAACTTTGGGGATTTTTGTGCTTCTTTCTCTAATTGCTTTAGGTGTAAGGTTAGGTTGTTTATTTGAGATTTTTCTTTTTTTTTGAGGTAAGACTGTATTGCTATAAACTTCCCTCTTAGTACTGCTTTTGCTGCATCCCATAGGTTTCGGGTCACTGTGTTTTCATTGTCATTTGTTTCTATGTATTTTTTTATTTCCTCTTTGATTTCTTCAGTGATCTCTTGGTTATTTAGTAGTGTGTTGTTTAGCCTCCATGTGTTTGTATTTTTTACAGTTTTTTCCTGTAACTGATATCTAGTCTCATAGCATTGTGGTTGGAAAAGATACTTGATATGATTTCAATTTTCTTAAATTTACAAAGGCTTGATTTGTGACCCAAGATATGATCTATCCTCAAGAATGTTCCATGAGCACTTGAGAAGAAAATGTATTCTTTTGTTTTGGGATGGAATGTCCTATAAATATCAATTAAATCTATTTTCTTTAGTGTATCATTTAAAGCTTGTGTTTCCTTATTTATGTTCATTTTGGATGCTCTGTCCATTGGTGAAGGTGGGGTGTTTAAGTCCCATACTATTATTGTGTTATTATCGATTTCCCCTCTTATGGCTCTTAGCTTTTTCCTTATGTACTGAGGTGCTCCTATATTGGGTACATAAATATTTACAATTGTTAAATCTTTTTCTTGGATTGATCCCTTAATCATTATGTACTGTCCTTCGTTTTCTTTCATGATAGTCTTCATTTTAGAGTCTGCTTTGTCTGATATGAGAATTGCTACTCCAGCTTTCTTTTGATTTCCATTTGCATGGAATATCTTTTTCCATCCCCTCACTTTTAGTTTGTATGTGTCCCTAGGTCTGAAGTGGGCCTCCTGTAGAGAGCATATATATGGGTCTTGTTTTTGTATCCATTCAGCCAGTCTATGTCTTTTGGTTGGAGCATTTAACCCATTTATATTTAAGGTAATTATCAATATGTATGTTCCTATTACCATTTTCTTAATTGCTTGGGTTTGTTATTGTAGGTCTTTTCCTTCTCTTATGTTTCCTCCCTAGAGAAGTTCCTTTAGCATTTGGTGTAAAGCTGGTTTGGTACTGCTGAATTCTCTTAGCTTTTGCTTGTCTGTAAAGGTTCTAATTTCTCTATCAAATCTGAATGAGATCCTTGCTGGGTAGAGTAATCTTCATTCTAGGTTTTTCCCTTTCATCACTTTAATTATGCTCTGCCACTCCCTTCTGGCTTGCACAGTTTCTGCTGAAAGATAAGCTGTTACTCTTATGGGAGTCCCTTGTATTTTACTTGTTGTTTTTCCCTTGCTGCTTTTCATATTTTTTCTTTGTATTTAATTTTTGATAGCTTGATTCATATGTGCTTGGTGTGTTTCTCCTTGCAGTTATCCTGTATGGGACTCTCTGTGCTTCCTAGACTTGATTGACTATTTCCTTTACCATATTAGGGAAATTTCAACTATAATCTCTTCAAATATTTTCTCAGTCCCTTTATTTTTCTCTTCTTCTTCTGGGACCCCTATAATTCAAATGTTGGTGTGTTTAATGTTGTCCCAGAGGTCTCTAAGATTGTCCTCAATTCTTTTTTCTTTATTCTGCTCTGTGGTAGTTATTTCCAGTACTTTATCTTCCAGGTCACTTATCCGTTCTTCTGCCTCAGTTTTTCTGCTCCTGATTCCTTCTAGAGAATTTTTAATTTCATTTATTGTATTGGTCATGATTGTTTGATTGTTCTTTAGTTCTTCTAGGTCCTTGTTAAACGTTTCTTGTATTATCTCCATTCTATTTCCAAGATTTTGGATCATCTTTACTATCATTACTCTGAATTCTTTTTCAGGTAGGCTGCCGATTTCCTCTTCATTTGTTTGGTCTGGTGGGTTTTTACCTTGCTCCTTCATCTGCTGTGTGTTTCTCTGTCTTCTCATTTTGCTTAACGTACTGTGTTTGGAGTCTCCTTTTTGCAGGCTGTAGGTTCGTGGTTCCCATTGTTTTTGGTGTCTGCCTCCAGTGGGTAAAGTTGTTTCAGTGGGTTGTGTAGTCTTCCTGGTGGAGGGGACTAGTGCCTGTGTTCTGGGGGATGAGACTGGATCTTGCCCTTCTGGTGGGCAGGACCGAGTCCAGTGGTGTGTTTTGGGGTGTCTGTGACCTTATTATGATTTTAGGCAGCCTCTCTGCTATTGGGTGGGGTTGTGTTCCTGTCCTGCTAGTTGTTTGGCATAGGGTATCTAGCACTGTAGCTTGCTGGTTGTTGAATGGAGCTGGTTCTTAGCTTTGAGACGGAGATCTCTGGGAGCGCTTTCACCGTTTGATATTACATGGAGCCATGAGATTGCTGGTGGACCAGTGTCCTGAACTTGGCTCTGCCACCTCAGAGGCTCAGGCCTGACACCCATCCGGAGCACCAAGACCCTGTCAGCCACACAGCTGCAAGTGTTGGAGGCCTCCTGCAGAGGTGGGGGTTGGCTGGTGCTCACTGCGGGGACAAGGACACGGGCAGCAGAAGGTCTGGGAAGTATGCCTTCAGTTCCACTGTTTTTATGTGTGACAGAAAGTCTTTGTCCTCTAAAGTCCATAAAATTATATAAAATACTTCCTTCTTTTTTAAAAACAGCTTTCTTACTTTATACTTAGTTTGATTACTCCATTTGTAAATCACTTTAGTGAAAAGCAGAAACTAACACCATTTTAAAGCAATTTTACTCCAATAAAGATGTTTTTAAAAAAATCACTAAAGTGAGCAAGTATTCATGTTAAAAAGCCATTTCTGACATCAAAATATTTATAGTTTATATTGGGATTAAACGATGTCATAAAATGACCATATGGAAGAGATTTGATAAATCACTTACCTTATTCTTATGGTGAAATTTTACATTGTCTTAAAAATCTTTTCCTGGAGAACATGTTCAGAATTAGAAAAATTCTTACAGCATAGTATTAATTGTAAGGAAGCAATCAAAATAATCTTTATAGTTTAATCCCTATTTCATAAATACAGCTGTATTTAAAGTTCCAACTATGTAAGCAGCTATAAATGTGAAAATTAATATAGGTAGATTCCAAAATGTTAAAAATGTTTGTTTCTAGGTTGTGAGATTACTGTTGATTTTTATTTTATACTCTTCATTATTTTCTAAATTTTCTATGGTTGACAATTATGTCTTTTAAAATAAAAAAATAAAGTTTTAATATAGGATAGTTTGGATTGAAAATAAGGTACTGTTTTTTTCATTAATGCTTTACGTAAGAATACAGTTTTCCATAGCCAGTTCTATTTTTCAAATCATTTTGTATTTTTCTCATTTCTTCTTTCTTTCAGGATAAAATAGATGGAAAACTGTTCTCTTGAAGCATGCATAATAGTCTGAGGTCACCTGCTACCTCCTCATAAACTAGCCCCCAATTTAGGTTACACTGTTTGATTTCCTATGAATATGTTGTACATTCTCACCCAATTCACATTATGACATGTGATGTTCTCTTGCTTTCCAATGCATTTCCCCTGCTGCCCCTTTCCCTACCAGCTTCTTGCTGCTGACAATATTTTAGCTCTTCAAGATGTTCATCTTGACCTCCCTGCTCACTTCTCCTCAACCTGCTCTCTGCTGCTTCCTAGCACCTTTCAATGTCATGGTGTGTCTCCCCTTCTAAATCATGAGTTTTCTGTGGGTATTATCATGATTTAATTTTTCTTTAAGTTGCATGAGTCCTACTCATTTGTAAGACCCAATTAAATGACTGTGTTATATAGTCACTTGGCTGCATTACGTGGACATTTCAGTAAATTCTAGAAGCAAAAACCAATACACTTTTCAGTATTAAAAGTATAATAACTGGGGCTTCTCTGGTGGCACAGTGGTTGAGAATCTGCCTGCTAATGCAGGGGATACGGGTTCAAGCCCTGGTCTGGGAGGATCCCACATGCCGTGGAAAAACTAGGCCCATGAGCCACAACTACTGAGCCTGCGCATCTGGAGCCTGTGCTCTGCAACAAGAGAGGCCGCGATAGTGAGAGGCCCCCGCACCGCAATGAAGAGTGGCCACCGCTTGCCACAACTAGAGAAAGCTCTCTCACAGAAACAAACACCCAACACAGCAAAAATAAATTAATTAATTAATAAACTCCCACCCCCAACATCTTCTTAAAAAAAAAAAAAAAAGCACTCTGTGTCTTAGAGATCCTGGTGATTTGACCTTGGACAAATAACTTAAAAAAAGAAAAAAAATGTATAATAATAAGTGGTGCTGGGAAAACTGGACAGGTACATGTAAAAGTATGAGATTAGATCACTCCCTAACACCATACACAAAATAAGCAGAAAATGGATTAAAGACCTAAATGTAAGGCCAGAAACTATCAAACTCTTAGAGGAAAACATAGGCAGAACACTCTATGACATAAATCACAGCAAGTTCCTTTTTGAACCACCTCCTAGAGAAATCGAAATAAAAACAAAAATAAACAAATGGGTCCTAAGGAAACTTAAAAGCTTTTGCACAGCAAAGGAAACCATAAACAAGACCAAAAGACAACCCTCAGAATGGGAGAAAATATTTGCAAATGAAGCAACTGACAAAGGATTAATCTCCAAAATTTATAAGCAGCTCATGCAGCTTAATAACAAAAAAACAAACAACCCAATCCAAAAATGGGCAGAAGACCTAAATAGACATTTCTCCAAAGAAGATATACAGATTGCCAAAAAACACATGAAAGAATGCTCAACATCATTCATTAGAGAAATGCAAATCAAAACTACAATGAGATATCATCTCACACCGGTCAGAATGGCCATCATCAAAAAATCTAGAAACCATAAATGCTGGAGAGGGTGTGGAGGAAAGGGAACACTCTTGCACTGCTGGTGGGAATGTGAATTGGTTCAGCCACTATGGAGAACAGTATGGAGGTTCCTTAAAAAACTACAAATAGAACTACCATATGACCCAGCAATCCCACTACTGGGCATATACCCTGAGAAACCATAATTCAAAAAGAGTCATGTACCAAAATGTTCATTGCAGCTCTATTTATAATAGCCCAGAGATGGAAACAACCTAAGTGTCAATCATCAGATGAATGGATAAAGATGTGGCACATATATAAAATGCAATATTACTCAGCCATAAAAAGAAATGAAATTGAGCTATTTGTAATGAGGTGGATAGACCTAGAATCTGTCATACAGAGTGAAGTAAGTCAGAAAGAGAAAGACAAATACCGTATGCTAACACATATATATGGAATTTAAGAGAAAAAAAAATGTCATGAAGAACCTAGGGGTAAGACAGGAATAAAGACACAGACCTACTAGAGAATGGACTTGAGGATATGGGGAGGGGGAAGGGTAAGCTGTGACAAAGCGAGAGAGAGGCATGGACATATATACACTACCAAACATAAGGTAGATAGCTAGTGGGAAGCAGCCGCATAGCACAGGGAGATCAGCTCTGTGCTTTGTGACCGCCTGGAGGGGTGGGATAGGGAGGGTGGGAGGGAGGGAGACGCAAGAGGGAAGAGATATAGGAACATATGTATATGTATAACTGATTCACTTTGTTATAAAGCAGAAACTAACACACCATTGTAAAGCAATTATACCCCAATAAAGATGTTAAAAAACAAAAAAAAAGATTCAATTATACAAAAAAAAAAAAAAAAAGCACTCTGTGTCTGAGAGATCCTGGTGATTTGACCTTGGACAAATAACTTAAAAAAAAAAGTATAATAACTTTATCTCCTTAGACGTAAAACAGAGTTACCATAGGACACATCAGTTCTACTCTTCAGTATCCACCCGAGAGAAATGAAAACATATGTCCACACCAAAACTTGTATATGAATGTTCATAGCAGTATTATTCATAATAGGCAAGAAGTGGAATCAACCCAAATATCCATCAGCTGAGTAATGAATAAACAGATATGGCATATTCATACAGTGGAATATTATTTGGCAATAAAGAAGAATGAAGTACATAGATGACATAGATGAACCTCAAAAAATGCTAAGTGAAACAAGCCAATCACAGAAAATCATACTACATGACACCAAATATATGAAATGTCCAGAACAAGCAAATCCATAGAGAGAGAAAGGAGATAAGTGGTTGCTTAAGGCTGGAGGGGGTCAGGTATATGAGCTTGTGTGATAGGAGGAGTAACTGCTAACAGGTATGATATTTCTATTTGAGGTGATGAAAATGTTCCAAAATTATGGTGATAGAATTATGGTAAAAGACTATGGTGTTAGTTGTATACCTCTGTAAGTACACTAAAAACCACTGAATTGAAATGGATGAACTTTATGATATGTAAATTGTTTCTCTAAACTCCTCACCTTTTCCCTGGGTTGCAGCCCACCTTCAAACGCTAGCCCATATCCTTGCCACTACCACCACTGAGGGAGGAAGGTAAGAATATGATCAGGAAAGGACTTAGGAAAAGTAAGATTTAAGGACATCTATTGTGATTGCTATTTGGTAATATTTTTTAAGTATTTTTACATTTGGAAGCATCAAACTGGACACATCAAATAGTTCCAAGGTCAAAATGACCTCATCAATTCAGCTATATCAAAATGTGCTACTTCTCCACCTTGTGGCTCCTCAGAGCTTAGTGATCAGTAGTTTGCTCCTCTGATCTTCCATAGATTCCATTATGTTGTAGTGTTATCAGGTTTTGTACAGATTTCTCCTGAAAGGCTAGACTAGCTAAACTATAAGCCCACAGACCATAACAGACTCATCATAGAACTCTGTCTTCAAAAAACTGCCTGGAAAATGCTACAGTTAATTATCATTTTACTGAATGGAATAAAAAGGGAAAAAAGTAAAAATATAAAAGATGGCTTCACTGCTAACTTCAAAATTGTGTGTTTTCCCACCTCCATCCTCAGGAAGATGTTAAGCAATTAATCTGATGTCCTTCAAAAACCATCTGTAGATGTGGTACACACACACACACACACACACACACACACACACACACACACACACACAGTATACAATGGAATACTACTCAGTCATAAAAAAGAACAAAATTTTTCCATTTGCAATAACATGGATGGACTTGGAGGGTACTATGTTAAGTGAAGTAAGTCGGAGAAAGACAAATACTGTATGATGTCACTTATATGTGGAATCTAAAAAATAAACTAGTGAATGTAACAAAAAAGAAACAGACTCACAGATACAGAGAACAAACTAGTGGTTACCAGTGAGGAGAAAGGAGGGGCAATATCGGGGTAGGGGAGTAAGAGGTAAAAACTACTATGTATGAAATAAATAAGCTACAAGGTTATACTGTGTAGCACAGCGAATATAGCCAATATTTTATAATAACTCTAAGTGGAATACAACTTTAAAGAATTGTGAATCACTATGTTGTACACCTGAAGCCTATATAATATTATACATCAACTGTACCTCAATAAATAAAATGCCTCTCAAGGCCAAGAAAGCCACACTAAAAACAAGTATCTTTAAAATAAAGCAAGAGAAACTAAGGGTAGATATCAGAGTGGATCTGCTGCACAGCACAATAAAAATGCAGTGGAATAAAGAATGAAAGAACGTTTTAAGTCATGTGAGTGAAAGAAAACCAAATATCCTAGAATGTTTTAATTTTACCTGAAGAAAATCAGGAGCTAACTAAGTTGATCTTAAAGATCTTTCTTCCCAGCTTTTCTAAATCTGAAAGTTATGAGCAGGACTTCTTGGTTCTATGACCCCATATAGGCCCAGCACTGTGCCTGCACACCAGACATTTCCACCAGCTGCCAGACAGGTGATTGATGACAATGAAAGAAATCATCAGGAGACAATGGCGCCTGTGAGGTCCAGGTCCACATATTTACTTGCTCTGAATTAAAACGCTCAAACTGCAGGTTCACTCTCATCCCCTGTATTTATGGTTCCCTCTGCCTTGAAGCAAGCGTAGTGAGTGCCATGAAAAATCTGCTGAAAGCCTGTCTCATTTCTGGGCAGACCCTGTAAATTTCTAAGCGGTGCTTTGTAACCCTTCATTCTGATTTGTAACGTCCAACAACAATGTCAATGACACACAAACGGTCTAGAGGCCCATTTCCTCCAGCTGAGCAGTGGCCAAGGGGTCCTGGCCTTTCATTATCCCCAGTGTCAACAGAGCAGTGCTATATCAGGGCATCCAGACCTCCCCAGTGGAGATGACAGGCTTGTCTTCCCAGTCAAGACCCTTGTCTAAAATGTGGCAGATGCTGAGTGGGGCATGACCTTGTCGCGTTGTGTTTGATGTCAGAGTAGATAAATGTTAGGAAGGGTGCAAGTCCTAAATAGAATGTCTTCCCTACAATTAGAGGAAGAGAAAACAAAATATCAATCCTCTGGGAAAACTTATGACATACCCACCCTGTGCCAACACTCCTGTAGAAGCTGGGAAAACAGGAGCAAAGAGAGTGGATGGAGTCCTTGACTTCTTGGAGCTTAGATGCTGCTGCCTTGCTTTATTCGATGAATAAATCAAAGGATGAATAAATGACTAAATATAATCCTTGCCCAAGAAGAGGTTGCTAATGCCAATGATGTCTAAATTGAACCTGGTCCTCCAAGCTAGACTATACAACACTCACAGCACAACCCCAGCAGTTAGTGAAAGCAAAGTTAATGGTTAAATGGGGATTTGAGGTTTTATCTCAGTACCTTTTACATGCAATACTTGGCCTCCAAATTCTGATTTTCTTTGCTAACCTCAAGCCTCTTCTTTGAACTGGTATGGTTTTTTTTAAGTCTCTAAACATCCTGCTTATTGGGCCTCAATGTTCTTACGTAGTTTTTTAGCATTACTGTCTCCTTCCTTTTTTTGTGGTCTATAATAATTGAGTATAGATCAAGTCTAGTTCAGGACAGCACAGAAATTCACCTATTGCCTAGTTTGACTACCCCTCTTGTCAAACACAGAACGGGGTTGAGGCAGACCCCTATGAAATGAATGTCTGCTTCCACGGATTATAGAAACATAGAGTGGGAAATTGAGGTCACCTTTTCCCCATTCTCCAAAGACACGCTTTGATTCCAGGTGTTCACTTATAAAAACTAGGCAGTAAAGATGAGATTTTATTAAAGTTTGGGATGAAGGAAGGAAGAGAAGCTGGATTTGCACCTGAGAAGTTACTGCCCCAGGAGTATTGGCTGGGAAGGGGGAGGCCTGTTATCAGCCTGAACAGGAGCCTAACACCCAGGGGCCTGGAAGGCTGAGTTTACCCAATTCATGTAACAAAGTGGGTGCCAGAACTCTAAGAAAAAAAGCAGAATCCAAAAACCAGAAACTCCAAAAGAGGTGTGAATAAGAAACACAGCCATAGGCAGAGGTACATTAAGACAGTAAGGGCCAGGTAGTAAAAAAGAAAAAGAACAAGGGTAGAAGGGAAGACACTCGGCGCACTGAGCCCTGTGCCAGGGGCTGAGCACTTTCACACACCACATTTCATTTAATAGTCACAGCAATTTTTGCAAAATTTATATTATTTAAACTCATACTGAGAAGGAACAACAAATCCCGAGGATCTGAGAAGTGAACCGACATACGTAAAATCACCCAGATGACAACTAGGGAGCCAAGATTAGAACTCCGGATACAAGAGATCCACGCTCCACTTTAATTACCTCTATCATCAGAGCAGAAGAAAACTTTGCTACTTTACACAAGGAACTTCTATGTTATTTGACTGGACTAAAATATTCTTTTTTTCCCTCAATCTGAGAGGACACTAAACGATTTGACCTGTTTTAGAAGAGCTTAAGGAACGGGAAACATGAATTACTATTTAATGCTCATAATTATATGCCTTGTGACAGAAACAAAATTGAACCAAAATTA
Organism: Grampus griseus; assembly: GCF_964374135.1. Classification (NCBI taxonomy): domain Eukaryota; kingdom Metazoa; phylum Chordata; class Mammalia; order Artiodactyla; family Delphinidae; genus Grampus; species Grampus griseus. Next base: position 35,635,291 of record NC_139010.1, read on the forward strand.
AAACAGTGTAAGCTAAATATTAAGTGGCTTTCTGAGTTTTATCTCCATACACCAGCCAACAGCCTCTCTCAACATTCATTTGCCAGTACGAACGCATTAGCAGATAAAATGGGAAATTCTGTCCCTCCTGAACAAAATTATCAACAGCTCTCTGCCATTTAGTAGCAATAGCTTTTATGAGGTTATAATATGGTGATCCTGCCTGGAACACTTGGTTTTTTTAAATCATAAAACCTTAGAATTGGAAGATACTTTGGAACTCTCCCATTTCCAGGTGGGTAAACATATCTCATCTCATAGGTCAGCTTCCTCCGATGAAGACTGGCTTTTGGGAACACAGTGCTGAGAATCACTATAAAGACAGCTCCTGGTTCCAGACGTTTAAGATGCCTTGGTAGATGGATACAAGTAAGGAGTAGAAGATCTTTGTCAACCTGTATCTGGACCAATATCTTAAAACTAGAGAAAATTCCACATAATGAAATATCGTAAATATTTCCTATACATTACCTACTTTAATATTCCTAAGCTCTTAACAATTTTGGTATTACTGTTATTGCCCTTTTATTAAAAAGTTGAGAACACTGAAGCTGAGGGAAGTTAAAATTGTGTCCAAATTCTTTTCTGATAGTGAACAAGTTTGTACTTGTCACCAAGTCAAGTATGGCTTCAAAGCCATGTTTCTTCCTGGAAGTGACTGATTGCTCATTAGAGGTATTTTTATTTGAGGCATTTTAAGCTGTGAGTGCATGTGGGAATGTGTGTGTGCACATATGTTTGTGTGTGTGTGTGTGTGTGTGTGTGTGTGTGGTCCCCCCCACACCTTCTGCGATTTCACTTTCCAGTTTCAGTTACCTAGAGTCAACCATGGTCAAAAATATTAAATGGAAAATTCCAGAAATAAACAATTCATAAGTTTTAAATTGCACACCGTCCTGTGCATCCCACTCTGTCCTGCAGGGGACAGGAATCATCCGTTTGTCCAGTGTATCCTGCCCATTAGTCACTTAGCAGCTGTCTCGGTTATCAAAGCAACTCTGGTGGTATTGCGGTGCTTGTGTTCAAGTCACTCTTATTTTACTTAATAATGGCCTCAAAGCAAGAGAGTAGCAATGCTGGCAATTCAGATATGCCAAACAGAAGCCACAGAGTACTTCCTTTAAGTGAAAAGCTGAAAGTTCTCAACTTAATAAGGAAAGAAAAAAAATTGTACGCAGAGGTTGCTAAGATCTACGGTAAGAACAAACCTTCTATCTGTGAAATTGCAAAGAAGGAAAAAGAGATTCATGCTAATTTTGCTGTCACACCTCAAACTGCAAAAGTTACAGCCACTGTGCATTAAGTGTTTAGTTAAGATGGAAAAGGCATTAAAGTGGTACAATAAGATATATCAAGTGAGAGAGAGCACATTCACATAACTTTATTACACTGTATTTTTACAAGTGTTCTATTTTATTATTGTTGCTAGTCTCTTACTGTGCCTAATTTATAAATTAAACTTTATCATAGCTATGTACCTAGAGGAAAAACATAGTATACATAGGGTTCGGTACTATCTGAAGCTTCAAGCATCCACTGGGGATCTTGGAACATATCCCCCAAAGATAAGGGGGACTACTACAAATACTATGCTATTCCAATATACTTGTTAAAATAGTTTGGGGGAGAAATATTTTACTAAAAATCTTAGCTCAGTGAAGAAGGATTTATCATAAATATAAACTACCAAAATCACTTTTAAAATATTAATTTATATTCCTCCCAAATTTCCTAATGTGCAATATCTATATAAGTGGTTGTTCAGTCATGTAGCTAGTCACTGTGATTTAAAATTCCAAAACACCGAATTAGCCTCTTTTTAGGAGGTGAACATAAGCACTTTAAATATAGAGCTGCTTTAACCAGTACTAATGGATAATTATTTAAAACTCGGGTATTTTCTCATGTCCATTTGGTCCCCAAATGTATTCTATGGCTACCCCCCCTTCCCATCTGCCAAAAATAAAAAAGTCTAAGCCATCTAAGATGACATTCGTGCCCTACTCAGATGGACCCCAGCCACGTTTCTTGCCTCATCACTTTCCCCTCCCTCCTGCCCTTCCGTACTGTATTCTTTGCTTCAGTGACACCCAAGACTGAGATTTTTTTTTAAATTTTTTTTACTGAAGTAGAGTTGATTTACAATGCTGTGCCAATCTCTGCTGTACAGCAAAGGGACTCAGTTATACACATATATTCTTTTTTATATTCTTTGACATTATGGTTTATCATAGGATATTGAATATAGTTCCCTGTGCTAGACATTAGGACCTTGTCGTTTATCCATAACACTGAGATTTCTGACTCACCTCCATTCCTATAGACTCCCAGGCCTCGGGTCCCTGTGCCACTTCTCTACCTGTAGAGGTTTAGTCACCCTAAAGCCTGAGTTCTTATCTTGCCACTTCAGGGGTGTCTTCTCACATGCCTGTACCCCTACATCAACAAAAAAGGAATTCCTCTTTCTTAGGGGTTCTTGGTGTTCTCTCTTTACCACACTGGGTCTCCTCCCTCCTTACAATACCTTATAAGGATCTTCCAAAACTGCTATAATAATAATTATTATTATTTGCCAAATTGGGCATCTAAACAGCATTTTGTACTGAACACTGAAGAGTAAAAACAAACAGGACCAAGTAATTTGAAGAAGAAAATTTAATTTTGTGTGCTTGGACTGAAAGATCTTTCTGGATAGGCTAGAAAAAACATGGAAGATATTTTGCTTCTTTTCCGTTCCAAATTTAAAAACGTTCCTGTACATGTCTCTTGGTGCATACATTTATATAGGTATATAGGTTAGATGCTCAGGAGTGGAACTGATGGGTCGTAGGGTATGTTCTGCATACACTTAGCTTCAGTAGATAATGTCAGTTTTCCAAAGTAGTTGTACAATTCACACTCCCACTGTCAGTGTGTGAGAGTCCCCACTACCTCACAGCCTTGCAAAGATTTGCAGTTAGCTGTCCGTTTTAGCACTTCTAGGAAAGGTGTTGAAAGTAGTATCAGTAGTCTTCTTCAAGACAATCTCAGGAGAGGCCATTTAGATTCTTCTCAAACAGGAGAGAGAGAGGGCTGATTCACTGGCAAAGGAGGCTCAGCAAAATTTGAAAGACCAAAGACTTTAGCTTGGTAAGAATATACCCCCAGATGTTCATCTTTCCAATTTACAAGGTCCTACTACTTCATAATAAATGCCCTAACTTAAAAAACCATACAGAGGCAAACTGGATTTCCTTGTCATCTGGCCCAAATGAGATCCCAGTCAAGAGCCAGCACCGACGCACCAGTCATGTGAGTGAATCATCTTGGAAGCAGATCCCCCAGCTTCAGTCAAGACCTCCCAGCTGACACTAAGTGAAGAAGGGATAAGCTTCTCTGCCAAACCATGCCCAAATTGCAGATTTGTGAGCAAAATTAATTTTTATTGTTGTTTTAAGCCAAGAGTCAATGAACTTTCTCTGTAAAGGGTCAAATAGCAAATATTTTAGGCTTTGCAAACCACATGTGGTCACTGTCACCATTTTTTAGTTCTTTCTTTCTCTCTCTCTCTTTCTTTCTACAATGCTGTAAGAATGGCAAAAAGTATTCCTAGCTTATGGGCCATATAAAATAGGCTGTGGGCTGGATTTGGTCCATGGGCAAGAGTTTGCTGACACCTGTTTTAAGCCACTAAATGTTACAGTGGTTTGTTACAGAGCAATCGATTATCAGAACAATTAATTAAATAAGTTGCACGAAGATGAATTTGCAAATTTAGAAGATAAAAAGGAAATAATCGTGTGTGTGTGTGTGTGTACACTTACACACAAAGTAAACATCACAAGAATTTTATGATAGCTTTATTGGCTAGACATAAAAGGTCAAATGTGACACATAAATACAAAAATGGCAATATACAAAATCTTCCATTTAAAAAAGAAATCTTTTTGCAGAGAAGAAAATAAGTATCTATGGAAAACCTGCCTCATTCCAGGATCTCTGTAGCACCATGACATGCATTATTTTATTTATCTTCATAAGAATCTTATGAAGGAGGTACTATTATCCTTATCCATATTTTACCAATAATGAAACCCAGGTTTAAAGAAGTAAAATAATTTTCTCAAGGCCTCATGACGAATAACAGGTAAAGCTTGGACTCAAACTAAGTTCTATCTACCAAACTCTAAAGCCTATGGTTTTAAGAATTAGCTGGATTGGATCTTAAATAAAACCACTTCACCTAAAATTTGTATCTCACAACCTCACCCACCAATTTTCCAGGTGAGGAAACCGAGACACAGAGAGTTCATTAGAATCATAGCACAATACAACTGACATGAAAGCTTAGTTCCCTCTTCTATATGTAATTCCCTCATCTCTGTACTTGGATCATTTTCGGTTGCAACATATTTAATATGTATATTTAAATAAGTGGTACCATGCTTTTGAAAAATCTAATCAGGGATCTGAAATTTTAGATATTACTTTAATATCTTATTTATAAGCCCATTTTCTTCAGAATTTCTTCAGAATCTAAAATTTTCTACAAATAAATAAGATGTATGTGTATGTATCCTGTGATGCAACAGAAAAAGAGTTATTTCTTTTGCAACAGTTGCAAGCATAGCAGATACCCTAGAAGCATAGCAGACACGCTATGCTGTTTTTGAGTTAGCGAGAATCCCCTGGGAATCAGTGTTCCTTTTGGACTGTATTTTTGTAATACATTTAATTCATGTCAAGCACTATAGAGGTTCAAGGCATAGAGATCTGCAGGCAATTCCTCTTGGGAATGTGTGGCCATTCCCCTTCTGCAGCTGATCCTTTTTGATCTCTTCTAAGCTTCCTCTAAGCAGTCACTCTGAAAAATCTTTATCAAGTGCTCATAGAACCTGAACTCAGCCTCTTGCTGCAGGGAGCACCAAAATCTAATCATCAGAAAGTCCCCACAAGCCAGGGAAACCTGTTCTCTCTCCCCCAGCAGAGAGTCCATGAATAGTTCTAAGAAACCCCTAAAGAGATTCTTTGTGGAGCAGTAGATGGGGACCGAAGATCCTCCCATTTCAACTGCTGGGCTCCACCTTAGCTCTGGCATTGTGGAGAAAAATCACAAGGGAGCAAAGTCATGAAGACACGGAAGCTTGTATTTAGTTCACAGTTGGGGAGGGGGAAATGTCCCCCCTCCCCCTCTTGAGTTCTTGTGGCTGGACTAATAATAAAATTGACACAAGACAGATTAGCGGGAGAAAAAGAAACATTTAATTCGTATGCATGGAGGGCTTATAGAAATAGGACCTAATAAGTGGCCAAAGCAGACAGCTTTTATACTTTACAGGGGAAAAAACAATAAATTTTTGAATTGACAAGATGAAGAAACTTAGGCGTTGGGTGCTCAATTAGTGAAGGATCTAAACACTTTGGGCTGGGGGCAGTAAATTAAAGAAGTAACAAGGTTTATTTATACATGCCTTTTGGCCCCAAATTCCTATCTCTGGCAATAAGGGTGTCCTTCTACTCCAGATGCAGGGAGTGCACCTTTCGCATGAGAGATTTATTTCCTGCCTTTGGGGAGACAGAGAGGAGGGTCTCTCTTGCATCAGCTGTTTCTAAAGTAAATTTAATTCAAAATAATCAATATGTCATTGAGACATATTTCGGAGTGGCCTGCCCTGAGCCCAACACCATTCTCTATATATGTGGGCCAGTGCAGTGGACTTTTCATCAATACTCAATTGCCTAATGGCTACATACTCTTAAAAATTAAGAATGGTCACATGACTACCTCATTAGCGAACTGTGAGCCAAAGCATGTATAAGCTGGTGTCCTGTTATCCACGGTCCCTTTTTCTGTGGCAGTGGTTGCAAAAGCTTGTATTTAGATGGAGATACCACCAAATCAAAGCATCCTGGAATGTGAGCACCTCATGAAGGACAGAAACTCTGGCAAGCCTCCCAAACCTGCCACTGACTTCGAGTGAATGGGAAATAAACTGTTCTTTCATCAAGCCCCCGAGACGTCGATATTTTTGTTTCTGCAGCATAACCTAATGTATCCTAACTAATATATCCAGCAATCCCATGGTGTTACATCCATCAAGACTCTACTGGTTCTAATGGATCTATCTAGTAGGTGTGCTCACTATAGTTAGCAATTCAGAATAGTGCAGTAAAAATACATAAGCTCACTGTAAAACCTCTTGTCCCCTTCCCCTAGAGATTACAAGATGACACCAAGTATTACCTAAAACTGAGGCCCATTTAATTTCTCAAAGTATAGACAACATTGTTTATTAAGTATTTCCTTCTTAATTAATTTTAGAAAGGTCATATATATAGCAAGTATTTTTCTTTTTTTTTTCTTTTAAATTCTCAATTTTCGCCCACTGATTTGTACATCTAAGTTTCAGTAACACCAGTCCTCTCCCCTCCCCATTATCACTATTATTGATAAACTATCCTTCAGTACCTCCCATTCCTTTTTTCCAGAAAAACCTTAAAATTATTTAATTCCAAATTATGTTTGGATTACAGTTGCAATTGTGCTAATTTTACAAGAAAATTGGGAATACTAAACATCTATAATAATATTTAGCTGAAATATCCAGATACATGATTTGTCTTTATCACTTCTGCCTCTTTGTCCAATAAAATGTTATAGTTTCCTTTACAAAGATCTAATATAATTCTTATAAAGTTAGGCACTGATTATTACAGTATAGGTAATTTAGTTATATTATGAATGAAGCCTCATAATTTTCTACTTAATTGTTGCTGGTTTAATGAGATGATTTTATCTGTGAAATATCTATTTTGTTTTGCCTTATTACCTAATACAAGAATGTTACTAGCATCTGTACCATAACAACGCAAAACTGGAAACAACTCAAATGTACAGCAAAAGAGGAATGGATAATTAATTGTGGTATATTTATGCGATGGAATACTACAGTTAGAAAAGAGAATTAACTAGTGACCCTCAATCTCATGTTGAGTGAAAGATGCCAGACCAAAAGAGCAGATCCTGTATGATTCTATTCACAAGAAGTTGAAGAACACACAAAACTAATCTAGGATGATAGAAGTCAAAATACTGGTTACTTGTAGAGGGATGTTGACAGGGAAGGGACAAGAGGGAACTTCCGAGTTGATGAAAATGTCCTGTATCTTGATTTGGATTGTGGTTACATGAGTGTTATACATTTTTTTGTCCATTTTGCTATGTGTGAATTATACCTCACTGAAACAAACACACACATACAGCAGGCAAAAGTAACCTAATGGGCATAAAATTCAAAAGAGGGTGACACCGACTGGGAAAGAGCATGCAAGAAACTTCTGGGGTGTGAAAGTGTTCTATGTCTTAGTCTAGACAGTGGATAAGTGAGTGTCAGCATAGGTAAAAATTCATCAAGCTGGACAAGGAAGTTTTGTGGACTCTGTGTATATTTTATCTCAGTGAAAAAAATCTTAAAGGTAACAACTTATTTTTTCACGTAATTTTTTGTGTTTTCTTAGTGTGCGATAATAATATTCTGCCTTATTTTCTCTAATTTTAATTCATGTTAGTAATTCTACTTACCAGAATTTTTTAAATTTTAAAATTTTAAAAAAATTGTTTCTGTTCGTCAAGGTATTAATCTATGATACTATGATATTAAACAATGTCTTTCTCCAGCAAAGGATTTTGTAACCAACTTAAAAGGCAAATGAACAACTAGGATAACATATGTGCACTATGTAATGTCACTGAAATAGAGCTTAGAAGTCAGTATGAAATGAACAATCTCGTCAACAGAATATTGGGAAATGCCTTGAAAGCGTAATTTATAGAAGTGCAAATATCAAAATAAAATATGAAAAATGTTTAATCTCACTAATAAACAAAGAAACAAATTTAAATAAGACATTGTTCTACTTATTAAATTGATTATAGCTAAGTAGGTAATAGTCCAAGCTCTGGAATCACACTGAGTCATCCTCTCTATGACTCAGTTTCCTTGTATTTACTGTGGAGGTAACATCTATAACACATAACGTTTATACAAAGATCAACTTTATCAATATTTATATGTCTCAGTGACTTGCTTGGCATATAATCAGTACTCAATAAATGTCAACTATTGTTATAATTATGACTCTTAATGTTTTTGGCAAAGATGAAAAGATTGATATCACTCTGTGATGACAAAGATAGGAAAATATCAATAGTAATGGTGAGTGTTTAAAATTATTACATTCTTTCTGGAGGACCAGTTTGTGAATATGTATCAGAATTTTAATGTCAAGCCCAGACACATTTTTTAAAATTGTTTTTATGTATTTAGAGTGAAGTCAGGTTTTATGCATCTTCTCAGTCTCCCCATTGAGAAAAAGTGCTCGGGCTTTGAATTCTGGGCTAGGCTGTCTGATACTAAGAGCTAGCACATATTGAGTTGTGTGTGTGCCAGAGTCACAAATAATAATAAATATAATAGCTGATTCACTAAATTGTTTTTGAAGATTCAGAGCCTAAAGTCCTACCTCTGTGCTCTGTCAAGGGTGACATGGCCTAGTGAGTAAGAGTGCAGACTCCAAAGCCAACTGCCTTCTTTCAAATCCCATATTAACTGTATGACCTTGGGCAAATTACTTAGCCTCTGCTTTCCACAAAAGCAGTTTATGTATATAACATAATTATAACAATTCTCAGCACACAGTAAACACTTGATGACAGTATTCTGTGTCAATGTACAAAATGTGCTATGGCTTTTAATCCTTATTACTCTCATGAATTATATACTATAATGGTCCCTTAACACATTTCCTGGCACAAAGTAGACTACCAATAAATATGTTGAATAGCTAAAAGAATACTCAATATTTAAATGTGGAAATAAATCTTAATGTGGGCGGAAAAAAGAATACTCAATATTTAAATGTGGAAATAAATCTTAATGTGGGCAGATAATGGAGCCTATGTCACGTAGGTAATTAGTGGTAGAGTTTTGATTGGTGTGTGTTTTACTATTCATCACAAGCATTTCATCAGCACATGGAAACCTCTCTTGAGCCAGCTGTACCACTGTGGAAAAAGGAGGTTGTTCAGCTATAAGCATCCACACTTCTCTTCCCTGCTTTTCCCTCCTACTTTCTTTTTCATTCCTCTTCCCTGTGAAGTAAAAGGCATTCATCATCTTTCATTATCTCCCTTCTTCCTCTGGACTTCTAAAATTGCCCTGCTCTTGTTTTATACCAATGCCTTTGCTAATGTGACTTCATGAGGAGATTTTTTTTTCTTCTCTCTTCTCTAGATCAATAGTCTCTGTAACTTCCCATGCCCCACTATTTGATAGTTCCACCAGCTTTCATTCTCGAGTCTCTTAAAGCCCTGGGGGAGAGAACCATTTGAACCTCTTCCTTTGACAATGTTTTGTTTCCCTCCACAGCACAGCAGTTTCCTTTACTGTGGTGGCAATTCTGTCCTTTCTGATGCCCTTTCTGCCAAAGTTTCTCCATCTGCAGAGGTGACTACAACCTCTGACCAGGTGCTAGGATGTTAAGAAAACTTAAAGATTCTATTAGGTGGCCAGCCTGGTGAGTTTCTAATATGAACAGTGCCAGTATCCTCTGAGGTTTCTATTACAGAATCTTGCAGGCATTTTATTACAAGGAAAGCCCTGTCTTTCTCTGGATCTCATTCTGGTTGTTTTGATTTATGTGAAGGGTGTGCCAATCCCAGGATGCCCTGACAATGGAAGGTGGGAGACTCGTTTTCTTTGTGTAATATAACAGAAGCAAGAAACCCCAGGTGAGAACTGACATACAGCCAATGTCATGTGTGATCAAGTCTAGAATGGTGAGTCATACCCCTAGACCCTGCAAGATGGGGAGAAGGCAACTTTCTCTGCACCAATTATCTCTGTAACTCCTAAACATGTGTGAAATCAAGCCATAGGTCCTACTGATGTTCCTCTGTCAGTCAGAAAAAAGAAAATGTCATCATTAGAGGAAACCCTACTGGTCATTTGTTAGTGCATGGATCTTCTGTTGAAACAGTGATCCAGTAGGGGAGTATAATGTTTCCATTTTAGGGATGAGCAGCATGAAATTTACCAATGTAATTTGACTTAATACCAGGGCCAGAATTAAAATGCAGAGTAAGTTTTCACTGTATTTGCAGTACATTTTTTCCCATTCTCACCCTGCCTCCTCCTCCATCTGTGGGTAGGTAGAACCTCTTCCAGGAACAGAACACAGGTCACAGAACACATTTGAAACTCTCTGTCTGAGAAGCTCCCTTTGCTTGCGGACCCAGATTGAGAGCTCTCCAAGATAAGCTTCAACTCAGATTAGGGCCAGGCATCTGGCTTTTCCTGTCCTCGAGGAAGACTCGCCCTTTACTCTGGGATCAGTTTTTGCTGAACCCGGAGAAACTCTGCTGTGTTTCTAGGACAGTGTCTAGACCACTCGGACCTCACCTCTGCCTGTTCCACACGACCTGCTGAGGAGCCTCATTCCCAATCCCACTATTAGCTTGGCCACAGGGCATTCCTGCACCAGGGAAAATGAGCAGAAGTGATGGCATGCCACATAGCATCCTGAAATATTATGTTTCTGGTAGTGCTTGCTCTTCCCCTCCCACAAGTACTGCATTCAAATAGAGGCAGCTCCCAACATGTAGTATCAGTAATGAAGTCATGTTACATTTTATGAGCCACAGAGATTTAAGGTTGCTTTTGTCACTGCAGCAAAGCTAAATGTTATACATACACTATGCAAGTCACACTGGCCTTCTCACTAGCCTTCAAACAGACTGACCCACTTACTGTTCATGCTGCCTGAGAAGCTCTCCCCTTCCATCTACACATGGTTTTTAATCTTCATAATTTAGAGTTTGGGGCATCTATTCCCTCCTCACAGATAAATGCAGTGGCTACCAAATTTATATGACTTGTCCTTCTCTCAAGCCTTTTATATTATTTTCTAGTGATATTTGACACTCCCTGAAATTTTGTTATGTATGCATTTGCTAACTTGCTTGTTGTCTGTCTTGTCTTCCAGACTACAGCTCCATGAGAACGAGTGTAGTGGTTAAGAGTACAGACTCATTAGCCCAACCGCCTAGATTATAATTCTGGCACCAACAATGGTTAACTGTCTGACACTGGGTAAGCTACTCAATTTACTGGACTTTTTTCCCCTTTATTTGTAAAGTTGGGATAATAAGGTAACATATAATTCATAGGGCTGTCATTAGGGTTAAATGTGTCAAAATATGTAAAGCGCTTAGCCCAGTGCTTAGCACACAGTAAGTATTCCATGAAGTTTGGTATTATCATGAGTATTGTACACCACTGCATTCCAGATCTGAGAACACCACCTGAACTAACCACCACTAAGCATCGCTTCTGATAGAAAACTAACCTACTTAATAGTTGAGAACTGATGACCTCCATGGAGGTCTCAGAACAATGTAAGACAATGTTGAGCTTAATTCCTGGCAACTAGTAATGATTACAATAATAATATTAACAATAACAACAAATAACAATACTACCCTTTATTTAGCATCTAACAGTTATTTGTTACCTACATTATTGCACAGTTGTAATGCAGCTATCATTAGTTTAGGTGAGAGCACAAACTTGGGGAGACATAACCTGTAATTATCCAAGAGTCCATAGCTTACTGAACTGGGTTTTGATTCATGTTTCATTGACTACTTTATGCTGCAGAGGGCTTATTAGATAATTACTTCTTTTTTGTCTTCTACTAGTCCTAATTCCTAAGATGATGGAAATTGTTGCTCTGTTGTCCCCTTGAATAGGTGTGGCCATGCATCTCTTCTGTTTCAGCCCCAGATTTAATACTGACTGAGTTTCAACTTTGTAGCAATCGTCATGCTGGGCTGAGGGTTTGGGGAGAAACAACAGAGAAATCAGATATATCCCTGGCACTTAAGGAGTAAGACAATAGACATTAACTGCTGTTCTGAAAAGGAAAGGAGCTGGAATGTGTTCTTTCCAGTAGGTTCTCTTCTAATCATTACAACCATCTGTGCTTTACATATCAATGGAGGCACAGAGAATTAAGGAATTTGCCCAAATTCACAGAGCTAAGGAAGCCAAGGGGCTAGGTTTCAAATATTAGATGGTGCCAGTGTTTTCTACTGTCTCTCTGCTGCAATGAATGATAAATACCCTGTGTTTGTTTCTTTGTTTTTGTCTTAATTGGTGAAGTCAGGCCTGAAGACAAAGTTCCAGGGATATGTACAGTAAGTAGCACATGACAAACGCATCTATAGCATGACCATACCCCAAGAGGTGTACATTGCTGCATAGAACATATTTGCAGCAATTACAGGATCAGGTGATGCCCTTCTTTCAGTTGCATGGTTCTAGCAGCCTCGAATTTGGGATTTTCTTATTTGATATTCCATCGGGCAGCCAGGTGTGGCCTGGAGACTTTCCCTAATTGCTCTGTTCCAGGCAACGCTTATTAGGGGCACAGATCACGCACTCCAAGTGCAACGGTGTCTACATCCCCTCACTCAAAACCAGCTTCTTCAGTGGCTCCTGCCTTGCTGTTCCCAACACTCAGTTTGTCAGGAACACAGCATGACTCAGGGCCATAAATCATGGCTAACTTAGTAGAATTAGGTCCGCTCCAAAGGTGGATACATTGCAGGCTCCCCTCTACTTTGCTGAGAGGCCACCTGAGAGCCTTGTTGCTTCAGTGTTATAAATCAGCACCAGGCAGGCGACAGCATCCTGACAGCAGGACAATTACTGTCCTGGAAATAAGAAATGCAAATTTCTCTCCCCTCATTGCAAAGGCATCCAGCGGACTTACTCTATGATATTGATCAATGACTTTAATCTCTGCCCGCCCCCAGTTTATAAAATCCATGTGCCACCTGTCACCCTTTTTCCTCATGGCTCAGGACTGAGGTAGTATTTGATTTCCCTGGGTGTCATGTGAGTCATTTGGGCCACCTTGAAAAGGTGGCTATTAAAATGGTACGTTTTGGAGAGCAATTTTAATAGTTGCTATTTCACCTGTAAATTGAATCCTGGAGGCTTCAACACTTAGGATCTGTGTGACCTTGACAAGTTAGTTGGTCTCTCTGAGCCAACTTCTCATATGACAAATGCAGACAAAAATATCTGCAGCAGAGGCTGGTTTTGAGGATCAACTGGGAGAACTTCGTATCTTGTGTTAAATAGACGGTATTTAGTATTACTGGGCCAGAGGTCTAGGTAAAGTTTAGCTAAAAGGAGATGAAGAAGTGAATCTACACTAATGGATCAATCAGGGTACAGGAAAAATAGGAATGGATGCTACCAAGAGATTGTTTGATTCTGTTTTTCACATGGCAATTGCCAAGCAGATCTGACTGAATTTTTTAAAAAATGGTTGATAATCACTAGAGGAAAAGGAGACTGGCATGGCCTAGATATCTGCTGTGTTTCAGTCACTGTGCAGGAACCTCACCACATGTAAATTACCTCTATTATTCTGCAGTTTTTCCTCAGTTCTAAAATAGTCTCTGGAAGCTTACCTTTGGAGAGATCGTTTTATTAGCATCATTGGTGGTCAGGGTATAGGAAAATATATTCTAATCTATAAATTATGTGAGATTTACATAAGATTACGATTTTGATGTAGGATTTCTGGGTAGTGGAGAAAGAAAAATGGTTAAAGAAATCCATCTGGGATCCCACCTATGTGAAACCCAGATGTATCTGACACTTAAGACTAATTGGAGGGCTAGAGATCGTAAAATGCCCAAATGTACCAGGAGAGAAGGACTTAGATCAATCTCTCTGAATGGGAGCAAAGCTGTAATTGCCAGCTCACTACTTCATCTTCCCTGATAACACCACAGTTGCTTGTTAAGGAATATGGGTTATTACGATGACAGAAGGACCCTTAATTGTGCCCTTCCAGGAAGAGCCCATTCTCTATCCATGGACATCATAAAGTTAATATAATTTCTGAGAACCAGTATGGTTTATCTTCCTGATATGGGCCCAGAAACCCAAGCAGGCAATGCAGCAAGGGAGATCTTGCAGTACTTAAACTTCAGTTGCATCTTATTGCAGGGAACCTCATGCAGTTATGTAAGGCCTCACACAGCCATTCAGACCAGATGTATTCTAGCTCTACTTGATGACTGATGGACTAATTGATCACAAAGAAAACTTTGTATGCAGAGAGATCTGATCAACGCTTTGGACTCTGCTTGAAAGAGTCTTGTAAATAGGAAGGTCATCTATAAACACTTCTTCCGCAGTCAACTGGCTGACCGTGATGATGAGAGCAATAAATTGCGTGTGCATACATGGGAATGGAGTAGGACTAATAAAGAGGGACTTCACTTGAATCTTTGAGATAAATAAGAAAGTCATGTGACTGTTATGTACTGGATGTTTATGTCCCTACAAAATTCATATGTTGAAGCTTTAACCCCCGATGTGATGATACTTGGAGATGGAACCCTTGGGAGGTAATTAAGGTGAGATGAGGTCATGAGCATGGTTCTCTCATAGTGGGATTAGTGCCCTTGTATGAAGAAACACCAGAGAGCTTACTTTCTCTTTTTCCCCATGCATGCACAAAGAAGAGGTCACATGAGCACAGCCGGATGGAAGCTCCTTATAACCCAAGAGAAGAGGCCTTATAATGAAGCCTACCTTGCCACCACCTTGATCTTGGACTTCCCAGCTTCCAGAAGTGTGAGAAATAAATTTCTGTTGTTTAAGCATCCAGTCTATAGAATTTCTCTTTCTTTTTTTAATGTAATTTTATTGGAGTATAGTTGCTTTACAATGTTGTGTTAGTTTCTACTGCACAACAAAGGGAATCGGCTATACTTATACATATATCCCCTCTTTTTTGGATTTCCTTCCCATTCAGGTCACCACAGAGCATTGAATAGAGTCTCCTGTGCTATACAGTAGGTTCTTATTAGTTATCTCTTTTATACATAGTTATCAGTAGTGTATATATGTCAATCCCAATCTCCCGATTCATCCCACCACCCCCTCCTCCTTGGTATCCATATGTTTGTTCTCTACTTCTGTACCTCTATTTCTGCTTTGCAAATAAGATCATCTGTACCATTTTTCTATATTCCATATATGCATTAACATACGATATTTGTTTTTCTCTTTCTGACTTACTTCACTCTGTATGACAGTCTCTAGGTCCACAGAGTATTTTTTTTTATTGAACTATAGTTGATTTACAATATTCTGTTAGTTTCAGGTGTAGAGCAAAGTGATTCATTTATATATATATTTTTTCTTTTCTATTATAGGTTATTACAAGATACTGAATATTGTGCCCTGTGCTATTATATTATTTTTTATGGAAGTCCAAGCTGACTAGGACAATGATTATTAGCGCCAAGTCTAAAAACTTCACTCTGTGTTATTGCTCTTGAAAAACTAATTTTAAGTTTTATTTGACAGTGGCAGGTTAACAGAGAAAGGAGTGGGCATTTAGAAAAATATCCTGATATGTTAAAAGACAAGTGTGTCACCTCAAAGATTTAATCCAAGAAATAGTCTTGGCAGGAAATGTGAGAGACATGATATGGTGAGAGCTGAGAACAGCCTCGGTTGCTACAACCATCAGTGTGGTTACTAAGCACACAGCACCCCAGCCTGCCAATCCCTCATTCCGAGCTTCAGTGTCATGGCCTGGAAATCTCAGTCATGCTGCTTCGTAGCGAGTTATATGAGCAAGTGTAGACAGACTCCTTGGAGAAAGGACTGGGAAAACAGTGTCGCACCCAAACTGGAAATTACAGTTATTTTCATCCACACATGCCTCCAGCCACCAGTGTCAGTTGATTCTTCAACAAAAAAACTTTCAAATTCTTATTATGTCTCCCTTTCCACTATTATCGTCAGGCAGTGTCTTATCATCTTTTACTGTGAGATTATTTCAGCACTCCCTGCTTGCCTGTCTTTGCCTCTTATTCCTCCTCAAAACCACCCTCTTGTGGTTTCCCTAAAATACCAGCAATGTGTTTGTTTCATAGATCTGGTCATTCCACAAAGAGAGCCGATAGCTTTCTGCCACCTGAAGATGCTCTGGTCCTGATTTGTTGCTCCAGCTTCAGCTTTGCCCACCTCCCACTCTAACCCCTGAGCAAACTCCATCATTACACTACCCATCTTTTCCTGAACAAATCTTTGACATTCTCACCTGTGGGCATGGCCTTCTTAAACTTCTCCCTGTCCCTAGTGCCTTTACCCAGCAATACATCATCAGAATGGAATTATTTACTGTAGTAGGCAGAATAATGACTTCCCAAAGATGTTCACATCCTATTTTCTGTAGCTTGTAAATATGTCATTCTATGGTAAGGGAGAATTAAAGTTTCAGAAGGAATTCAAGTTGCTGACCAGTGACCCTTGAGGTTATCATGGATTATCTAATGGGCCCAGTGTAATCATAAAGGTCCTTTACATGCGGAAGAAGGAGGCAAAAGGCTTAGTGATACAATGTGAGAAACACTCAATTGGCCGCTCTAACTTTGAAGCTGGAAGGGGTCATGAGCCAAGGAACATGAGCAGCTTCTAGAAGTTGAAAAAAAGCAGGAAAATGATTCTCTCCCAGATTCTCCAGAAGTAACACAGCTCTGTCGCCACCTTGGTTTTAGACCCGAGAGATCCATTTTGGACCTCTCACTTCCAAACTGTAATATAATAAATTTGTGTTGTAGTAAGCCACTAATCATGTGGTATTTTGTTACAGAAGTGATAGGAATCTAAAACATTATGCTCATTCATTTTTTGTTCATATTGAGCACCATGTAAGTTCATCAACTTGCTAAGTACTGTGGTGGAAACAGAAGAAATGGAAGATACAGTCCTGGCCCACAGGCATTTAAAATCCACTTTGGAGAGATAATAATAAGTAATATCCATCGAACATTTATCATGGCAAACAGGGCTCTACATTGTGCATATATTACCTCACTTTCTCCCCCCGCAGCACCATAAGGTATGCTCAGCGAGGTTAATAAAGAGAATAAGTTAACAAGATGGGAGAATTGGCATTTGAACTCAAGCCCAAGTGACTTCACCTAAATTCATTTAGCTCTCCTCTCCTGTTTTTTGGGTTTTGGTTTTTGGTTTTTGTAGTAAAGGAACAGATAATTGTTTTGGGGTTTCAGAGGGAGGAGATACTATTTGAATTGAAAGAATCAATAATCGCTTTTGGTAGTAGGAAGATTTTGAACTGGAACTAGGCTTAGAAGGAATATTATATATTAATCATGACATACACAGTAAGAGTGACTATAAAATGCCTCTATCTTAAGATTCATCTATGTCTTTGTGTGGCTTCATAACCTTATTCATTTTAATCACTGACTGGTATTCTGTTGTATGAATATGCCACAGTTTATTCATTCATCCATTCAAAGACAACTTGGTTGTTTTATTTTTAGAGATATGAAAAAAAGTTGTTATAAACTTTTCCACGAAAACTTTTTGTGAACTTAAATTTTCAGATGAGTTGGGTAAATACCTAGAAACATGAGGTTGGATCATATTATAAGACCATCTTGAGATTAGTAAAAGACTGGCCAACTGTTTTCAAAAGAGACTGTACGATTTTGCATTCCCACCAGTAATGGATGAGAGTTCCTGTTGCTCTACATTATTGCTAAAACTTGGAATTGTCAGATTTTAGCCATTCACTAAGTCTATAGTGATAACTTTTGTTTTTAAAAGACATCTCCACTGGGTGTAGAATTCAAGGTTTCATTTTGGGGCTATTTTCTTGCAGCAATTTAATGATGACATTCCTTTTATTTTCCTTGCCTGAAGAGACATATCCATAAAGATATAGCTAAGACCAATGTCAAAGAGAGTACTGCCTATGTTTTCTTCTAGGAGTTTAATGGTTTCAGACTTTACATAAGTCTTTAATCCACTTTGAGTTGATTTATGTATATGCTGTAAGATAGTGTTCTATTTTCATTTTTTTTGCATGTGGCTGTCCAGTTTTTCCAACACTATTTCTTGAAGAGACTATCCTTTCTCCATTGTATGTTCTTTGCTTCTTTGTTTTAAATTAATTGTCCATATATGTTGGTTTACTTCTGGACTCTCAATTATATTCCATTGATCTATGTACCTGTTTTTCTACCAATACCATGGTGTTTTGATTACTATAACTTTGTAATATAGTTTGCAATCAGGGAGTGTGATACCTCCAGCTTTGCTCTTTTTTCTCAGGATTGCTTTGGCTATTGGGGTCTTTTGTGGTTCCATATAAATTTTAGAATTTTTTGTTCTATTTTATGAAACATTTTCTTGTTTTGATAGGTACTGCTTTGAATCTGTAATTGCTTTAGATAACATGAACATTTTAACAATGTTAATTCTTCCAGTCCATGAACACGGACTATCTTTCCATTTCTTTGTGTCTTTAATTTTTTTTAAACAATGTCTTATAGTTTTCAGTATATGGGTTTTTACCTCCTTGGTTAAATTTATTTTGTTCTAAATATTTTTTTCTTTTTGTTGTTATTATAAATAAGATTGTTTTCTTAATTCCTCTTTCTTCTAATTCACTGGGATGACATCAAACTAAAAAGCTTCTGCACAGCAAAGGAAATTATCAACAAAATGAAAAGACAACCTACTTAATGGGAGAAGATATTTGCAAATCATATATCTGATAATGTATAAATCTGATAATCTAAAATATATAAAGAACTCATACAACTCATCAACAACAACAAAAAACCAAACAGCTTGATTTTAAAATGGGCACAGGAGGTGAATAGACATATTTTCCAAATAAGACATACAGATGGCCAACAGAAACATGAAAAGATGTTCAACATCACTAATTTATTAGGGAAATGCAGATCAAAACCATAATGAGATATCACCTCACACCTGTTAGAATGGCTATTATCCAAAAGGCAAGAAATAACAAGTGTTGGAGGAAAGGGAACTCTCATAAACTGTTGGTAGGAATGTAAATTGATACAACCACTATGAAAAACAGTATGGAGATTCCTCAAAAAATTAAAAATAGAAATATTCTATAACCCAGCTATTCCCTATGGGGGTTTTTATCTGAAGAATACAAAAACACTAATTCAAAAAGATATATTTACCCCTATATTTACTCCAACATTATTTACAATAGCCAAGGTATGCAAACAGCCTAAATGCACATTGATGGATGCATGGATATATATAAACAATAGAATACTACTTAGCCATAAAAAATGTGAAATCTTGCCATTTGCAACAACATGGATGGACTTTGAGGGTGTTATGCTAAGTGAATTAAGTCAGACAGAGAAAGACAAATACTGTATGATTTCACTCATATGTGAAATATTAAAAATAAACAAACAAACAAATGAATAAACCAAACCAAACAGAAACAAACATATAGATACAGACAACAGAGTAGTGGTTACCGGAAGGAAAGGGGTAGTGGGGAGAGGATCAAATTGATGAAAGGGGTCAACTCTATGCTGACAGATGGAAACTAAATTTTTGGTGGTGAGCACGCTATAGTATATACAGAATTAGAAATATAATGTTATGCACATGAAACTTATATAATGTTATAAATCAATGTTACCTCATTTAAAAATATCTCAAAAATATTAAAAAAAATTATATTCCACTGTCTGCTTGCTCATAATTTTTTCTGACAAGAAGTCTGCATTCAACCTTATATTCTGTATCATGTGCCTTTTGTCGGGGGGTTTGATCTTGAATCTGTGGTTGTGGCGTTTTCATCAAATTTTCAACAAAGTTCAAAAAATGAAACACTTGGCTTCAATAATATTTTAATACATATAGATTGTATATGTCCCAAATTAACAGATTTTATAAATCATCAGCATTTTAATTTGCATAGGTAGAGGGATTAGCACAAAGGTATTGAGTGAGAAGGTTATGACTCCAACAAACAGGATCAACTTTATGGCTGGCTTCAATTCTAGTTGGAATCCAGAATAAAATCAGGGAACCATGATATAGGGTGAGATCAGCAATCAGGATAAACATGTTTAAGATTAACATACTATAAAGGTTATATTTAGAGTGGTGTCAAATAGACCTTGATTAGGATTCTGACTCTGTCATTCACTAACTGTATTAGGGTTTAAGAGCTTCCATAAAATAATAGAATCGTTTTTAAAGGGTTATTATAACATCTGAATGAAACGATGTAAGTTCAGTGCTCTCAGAAAATTGCCTCCTATACACTGAGACCTCAAAAACTGGTAGTTATTACTGATTAGGCAATGAAGCTTTAATTAGAGAGACAGAATGCAAAAACTTGACTCATAGATTTTATAGTTCTAAGGTTGGAATAGATCATTTTTCTACCCAAGACTTCATGGAATCTGTAAATCAGGGGAAAGAATGAAGTCAAGACCTGAGAAGAAAGCCAATGGCCAAGAAGCCAAAAGAAGTCTGTAAATGTTATCAACCCAGAATAATGAAAAAAAGGTAGTAAAGATGGAATACAGAGTGAGGAGGTGGGAAGGTGAAGAACAGGAGTGAGTAAGAAGAGAGCAATGGAGAGAGGTCTGGGGAAATTGTTAGGCGCTTGCAATTGTAGGCAAGTTTTCTTACGTGCAAATTTGTAAATTTGGTTGATACTACTACACTTACTGCTCATGGGAATGGGAATACGATTAAATAAGATGACCATCTACCTAAATACCACAATGGCAGACTCGGAGTGGACCTCAGTAAACATGAGCTGTTATTATGAGGATAATGTTGGATGGGTCATGAATTCCCTAGGCATAGTTCACAATTAGCCATACTTGATTCTGGCCTTAAGGCAATAGAAATTCCAGAAGAGTAAATTTGGAGTTGAGGACACAAAAGGGAGCACTGAAATGAAAAAAATGTACATATGGAGAGAAGAGGAAAATAATGTGTAAACACTATGTTAATGTTCCTAGTGCCCACCATGACTGGATTGCTGAGCTGTTTGTTCTGTCTGAACCTTTTGAATCTGTTTCCTTTTCTGATTCAAAGTCTTTGCATCATTTTTTGCCCTCTGGAGAGGTTTTTGAGATTATGAAAATGCTAGAAACAAACTGAGCATTCATCACTATTATTCCCACTTCACAGATGAAGAGAGAGGTTCAGAGCTGCCTAGAGATTAGTTCATGATCCCTCAGCTTGAGTGACTGAGATGTGAACCAGGTCATTTTCCTTAACATGAGCCCCCACTCCATTCCACTATGTTGCTCTAAGGATCTTGTCAGATATTTAAACAGCACTGCCTTACAAAGGTGGTAATCCCCATAAAAGTAAACAGCAAGGCAGATGTTTACTGGAGACTGAGCCAGATCTGTCTGTGAGTGCCGAACTGCTGTCTCAGCACGGCTGCCAATGCACACAGTCTGCTTGCCCGCCCCAGGCACCGGAAAAAACGAGAAGGACCTTCCACATGGCAAAGTCTCCAAAGCCATGTGATTCCGTTGCATTTGCTTTAATACCTAAGCCAGGCACAGCTAGGGCAAGGGTCTAGCTTTGGTCAGGATGAGCTGAGGGGCTGCTCACAGATATCACCTGATGTTCAAGTCCGGGCAGTGCCTTCCTGGCAAATGCATTCCTCAGTTAAACAAACAATAATTACAGAAATTGCAGATTTGATATTTTATTAGTGAATGAGAGTACATAGGGGTATTGAAGGGTATCCACGAGCATATGCATAGTTATGCCATGAAAGCATTTCGGGTTTGCTTGCATCTCAGTACTACAGGGACACAGTTGGTATCTGGCAGCTTAAAGCGAGTAGAATGAAATCTTTCCCTTTTACAGTTTTATAAAGATAAGTCATAAATCAGGAAGGTATCTTGTAAATCATCTCAACTACTACTTTTATTTTATAAATAAGGGACTGAGGTCTCAGGGGCATCGGTGGAATTTGGTTGTGGTCACAAAGCTAATGAGTGAAGGAGTCAGGATCTCCGTCAGGGCTGCTGGCTTTTGCACTCTGTATCTGGGGCAAGTCACAAACATATAAAGTCTGATTTCTTTCTCCTATTTCCCTTTCCTTTTGTTTTTGTTTATCTTTCATTCTTTTATTCTACAATTCATCGATCAATAATTTTCTCATTCTTTGCCTATTTTATGTACTTTTTCCTTTCCTCCCTTTTCAGGAAAGATAGGAATATCCCGTGTTCAGTGTGAAAGAGTTTTTGTTTGTTCATTTCTGTTTCCAGTGTTTGTGAAATGGAAACCCAAAGAGGATAAATGTCTCATGCAAGTACACACAGCTATACAGATACATTCTGGGGCTGAAACTCAGCTTCCTTCACTGTCAATCTCATGGTTTTATTTTTTGTAACCATTCTACATTTTTTTTCCATTACAGTTAACACTTTTGGGCCATGACTTTCATTATATTATTGGTAACATGACAGCAATTTTCTTTCTTCAACACATACAAAAACATAAAAATGTTCTAGTTCTTGCTTCTCTGAACTTCCTAAAATTCTAAAAGAAGGGCTCACAACAAATTCCATTGGTGGGACCTTATGGCAACTACGTTAAGAATTTACCAAAGATGTCAATACAGCAGAGCTTTTGTTATGGGTCTCATAAAATAAATATTATCCTAATTAGAAAAGCATAAAAGTATGCTTTCAATAACTATCGAGACATTAGTGAACAGATATCACATCATTAGCACATCCTTCTCAATTTATATACACTTTGAAAATCTCATTTACTTAGATCCTTCATGTCTTTATTTCAAGAATCACCAATCTTTACCTTGACTAACCTAGATTATCCAAAATTTCTTTAAGGAAAAAGAATCAGTTAAAAGTTTTTCTGATGTAAAAGGTCAAGTAAATCTACTTTTATTCTATGGTGTATATCTGAGCTAGATTTCCAGACCTCATCTCCTTCTCCATTACCCCCTTGGGATTCTGGAAATACCTGGTCAGGCTAGCAGAGTAGGTTAACAAATTTCCTATTTGCTTGAGGGTGTAATGAATCTCATGGATTATTTAAGTCTGAATGCGTTTAGGCTAATGTCTGACTACAAGGGCTAAGACCACTGTACTAGAGTCTGCTACTTATGTTACTTTCCTGCTCGCACTCCCTTCTAAAGGAAATCTACCTGTCCTTCAGCCATTATATGGCCTTTCTGTCTACTTATGTGACCCATGGTGTCCCAGTTTTACAGCTATTTGAGCAAAGGATGAGCACTTCATCCAAGCTGAACAATGATCCCTGACTTGACACAATGAAGTGAATGGTGTCGATCATAGTTTTCTTGCAGAAATTTGAAATAAGAAGAGCTGAAAAAATTAGTTCACAGTTAGGGAGATCGGTAATAGAAAGATAAAAAGGTAAAACTGGCACTTTGCCCTGCTTCCATATGAATAAATGTTTATTATTTAGTGCAATCATATAAAAAACTTTGCATTCTGAGATAAACCTCAAAATGCAAGAATACTCTATTTATTACTATTCTCCCAAATAAATATTGTCTTGAGCCCCTATTCCTGTAGGTTTCTGATTCCCTAATGAAAGCAAGTTTATCTCAAATGTTTGCAATACTAGGCACATGCCACCCCGTGTAGATTTACTAATTATAAAAGGCAACTTGTGTTTTTCTACCAATGATCAGACTATCTGTAGCTTTCTTTTCCTCTAGAATCTCACTGTATGTTTTACTCAGAGTGTCCAGTTCTTCGGAAAGCTTTACATGAGATTATTTTCTAAGTAATCCTCCAACCAAAGTCTCTATGGTTTCCTAGAATGCACAATACTGCCTCCCAAACTTGAGCTCATGGACCAGAGTCCGTTTGTGATGCGTTTCATGAAAATGAGAAAAAATGTATTATATGATCATTTTTTATAAAGTAACTTTTATGAACTTTAAGAACTGTTCTTCATTTAAATATCATACCCTTTCTATATTCTGAAGATCAAATATCTTTTCTTTTATGAAAAGATGATAATATTAAATAGCGTTTCTTTCTCAATACCTTGACTGGGTCTAGTAAAATACTGACGTCCTATATAAGTACCTTTTAAAATTTGCTAAAATTTGAAGCTCAAAAATCTGGGCCATTGATGCATGGGGCATGGAATTAGATGACAAGCTGAGTTTTGGAAGTTTGGGAATGAATTTTCAAATAAAGAAACTTAACACTGTCCAGAGAAGCACATATTCCCCAGTTCAGCATGGGTCTACTGGGGTTGAACCAAGACCTGCTATAAAATATCAGTGTGCTTGAGCCATGAGGCCATGACAGAAGCCACAGGTATAGCCAAGAATAAGACATCAGTGAAGTAATCAAAGGCTCTACGATGAGCCTCGGGGCAACCAGGGAAAGGAGGTGCTAACCACAGTGAAGATGGGGCATGAGAGCCAATGGGGTCACCTTGGGAGTCCACAGACTGGGAGAAGGGGCTTGGGGGCTGAAGTTCTAGTGATTTAAAGTGACCAGGTAGATATCAAATATTTTTTTAAAGATTTTTTTGATGTGGACCATTTTTAAAGTCTTTACTGAATTTATTACAATATTGCTTCTGTTTTATGTTATTTTGGTTTATGGCCGCAAGGTACGTGGGATCTTAGCTCCCTGACCGGGGACCAAACCCACACCTGCTGCGTTGGAAGACAAAGTCTTAACCACTGGACCACCAGGGAAATCCCAGACATCAAATATCATTATTTGTTACCACGACCACAAACTTTGTCCCAGAGGATATCTCCTGATCAGTGCAGTCTGGGGAAGGTAAATTATATAAAGAAGTCAGAACGAGGTGGAAAACCTGAAGTAAATGAGATACATGGAAATCCTTTAAATATCCTCCTTTCTGCACCTGTGTATGTTTGACTTTTCCATCTAGACCTATGATTCTTACTCCTGGCTATATATTTTAAAACACCTGGGAAAATTTAAATAACTTCCCAAAAGGGCACTGTGGTGAGTTTTGAGGCCTTGACCTCATCCACCGTGTGCCCTTGTGAAAGCATTTCACTCTAGTTCCTCATTACAAAGCGAAGTCATTGGAATAGGGGTTCTCCTTCCAGAGGTTCTATTCTATTCTCTTACACATTTCCATCAATTTTTCCCAAAAGGAAATGCCATGTCTTGATCCCAAGGCAGAAGAATTAAATTAATGTTAGTATAGTTCCATTCGTTTAAAGTTTGAATTAAGTGATAAGACTGAACTCAAGTACCCAGTTTTTGTCTTTAAATGGGAGATAACAAAGAATAAAAGGATCTCAATTCTTTCTTTGTTGGAGAGGCACAGTCACAGCTCGCTGAAAGGCAGACAAGTCCTGTGGTGACCTGTCCAAAGAGCTTGCTGGAATTCCACTCTCTGGAAATTTCCAGAAAGTTGTTCACAGGGAGGTGTCTCATTAGAGGCACTCTTCTACAAAATCGCTTAAGAAACACCTGCGAGAAGCTGCCGGCCACCAGATGTTGCTATCTGCTGTGCACTGCAAGACCAGGATGCTGGATAAATTGTACCCACTGCTGGGGAAATCCTGGTTGCCACAGGAGCTAGACGTGGAGGAGCCACACCCTCTACAGGAGCCTGCCAAGAAGTGCACTGGAACCGGGAAGCAAAACTCCTTTCTTTCCCCTACAATGACTCTCCAGCACTCTGTACTATCAAAATTAGCATTGTGTTTACCAGCAAAGCAAAACTTTATATAAAAGGTCCCAGATCCATTTCCATAGAGCAGGGTAAAAGGGTTAATTAGAGGCTAAGATGCAATAAATCGATAACTGGCACAAGTTCCTTGAGAGATGTACATCTGACTGGTCATATATTATTAATACTGCCAGGGGGCCAAAGAGACTGCAGAATATTTTTGAAAACTGTCATTGACGTGTATACCAACTGTTCTCTGCATGCTGTCCCCAGAGTCCCCACTGTGTGGTACCAGCCCAGGCAGCTGGATTTTGCTCGGATTCTCTCTCTGTACCCTATCTTTCCCTACTCTTCCTCTTACCACAGGAACTGGACTCCAAGTGTGGCACTCTGACCTCTAAACAGTTCCTTCCAAACTCTTCCTTAATAGACTTTGATTCCACAGACTCCAAAGTGGGAGGAAATTAACTAAAGGGCGTTTACTTTAGGGAAATGCTGATATATTCGTCTTCATACCAGGCATGGAGAGGCAGCAGGCGGAGTCATGGATGGGCACAAAGAGGGGAAAGTGATTGAAGAGAGGTGAGCACAGCAGGGCAGCCTCTAGGCTACAGCTCTACAGGGCCAGTGCTATTGGCAAACATTCTAGGAGCACTGCTGTGGGGCTCTACTGGGGTGAGGAAAAAGCCAGAATCCAGGAACCAGAGAAATCATGGAGGAGTCCACAGAGCCAATGAAGGTGAAGGTGGGTTTAAATATATCTTAAAATCAATACTTATGACTTTAACGTTTAAATAAGTTCATTCCCAGTAGCAGAGAGCAGGATAAAAATCATATAGGCTAATACAGAGCATGGAAGGGGAAGAGGTGAAATAGTGAGAAGTTAGAATTTCAAAATCAGAAACAATTGCTGACACTAAGCAGGACTCAGAACACAAGAACCAGGCAAATGCTAAGCATAACTGAGTGGTTGACCATATTCCCTCACTGCTTCTCATGAAAGATTTCCCATTTTCCTTACCTTTGTTAAGTAGCACTTCCTTAAGCAGAATGGCTGGAGCATTAGACAAATGTCATTGGTATCACATTCCCTAGTTTCATGCAGATAAAGAGACAGAGCTTAATACCTTGAAACTTGATTTCTGAACACAGAGCAACACAGCCATGGTGAATGCAAGCAGTGTATATTGAGTGTATTTTTCTCTTCCTCGACTGGAGCCTGAAATTGTCACCTCTATATTGCAAATGATCTCCCAGTTGGCCCCAGAAACAGGAAGTACCTTCACTCCTGGGCTTTGTCCTGCACAGGAACAGGTGTGTTTTGAAGTGATGAGTAGGGAAATCTCAGTTGTCCCACACAGGGTCCCGTGGGTGAAGGAGATTTTGAATGTACCAACTTCCAGAGTCACGCTTCATCACTACAACCCCTGAAACTAAATCACATTGAAATCACATCAGTGATAGATAAGGATCAGTGTTGATGAGGATCTCAAGACCAATTTATTGAAATACTGGTCAAGCCCTTCCTGTTGTCCATTTAAACTAAGGCAAATCGTGTGGCTGGTGTGCTGGGCATTTCACTATGCATGTACCATATTTTATTTTACTAGAAATATTTTCTTCTTTTAAAATATAACTTTTCTCTACCATTATAAAAGTAATGCATAATGATTATAAAAACTTAAGGGAATACAGAATAACACAAAGAGGAAGATAAAAATGTCCTAGAGTCCCACCTCATAGAGCAGAGTTTCATTCTAGAGGTCTCCAGATACTGAAACCTACTATTTTGATAAGAAAGAGGAAGATGAGAAGGTAGAGTCTCCTCACCCCTCCCTTTTTTGTTCCTGTTTTGTTCCTTGTGGTGCACTGCTGTCCCAGTAGCGCAAAGGACCCTTACCAAACTGAAGCCAGAAGCTGACCCTCATTAATTTAAAATCTGACATCTTGGCTATTAACTTGTATCTTAACCTCTTGAGTTCCCATTTCCTTTCTTCATATATAAGGGATGATTTTTTTAAACTTGTGTTTGTTGGATGGAGATGCCCTTAAATATTTATTGTAGGACCAAGTAGGGGTCTTGAATTCCCACTGGGGCATTGGGTCACTATGGCCGTGACACCTGGGTTTTCTAGACTAGGTCCTAAGAGAATAGGAGACTGGGAAAACGAGTTCACCACTATAGGGTGGGGGAATGGCAGTCAATGTAGTGAAATGTCAGGAAAAATGTTCATGTGCTGGACACCAAACTTTACGGTGTGGAAAGAACGTGACAGAGCTGGTACCAATTCCATCTTTGCCACTTCCCTTGTACGCTTGTACACTTGGGCAAGTAACCTAACAACTTGTTACTTCTACTTGTGTGTAACTAATGGAAGTTAATATCCCACCATCCTCATTGGATTATTTTCAGAACTACATTAAAAATCTAGACAAGCCCCTAGCACACTGTCTGGTACAGAGATGCTTAACAAGCATTGTTTCCTCCTCTGTTCCTCCTTGCTGCTGATTTATTATCTACTGAGGTTTGGAGTTGAAGGGGGTGGTATGTTTGAAGTCATTTTTTCCTTAGATGTCTTTTGGTTCAATATGTGTCTGTCTCTCATTTCCTACCTGAGAGTTTGTTACCCCAGGTTAGCAATGCTGAAGGTGTTGCTATGGCTACGGCTATCCTGTAACTTGGAGTAGTGATAAAGCTGCAGGAGGCTGAGCCTGTGCTTTCGTGCAGATGTCCTCAAAACCACAGAGAAGGAACAGTGAGCCTTGGGAGGACACTTGCCTATGAAATTCTGGGCCTTCAGTGGGCAAGGGTTGAAATCAAGTGATATGAGGACTGCACACGTCAGGGCCGCCTTATACAACCTGCCCTGGCAGTATCAGGCCCTTCCAAATGAGCAACTCTGACATATGGGAAACTAAAAACACAAATTTATTATTCTCTGTATTTTTGTTTCTCTTTTCAGTCTCTTCTTTATTTCACTGATATCCTCTCCTTCTTCCCTTGAAAACAGATTCCCTGATTTTAACTCTGCAGAAAAAATGAGAGAGAGAAACCCTTTTTCCTTTCATTAAAGTTGCTTACTGAATCAATTCTGTTTATAGAAGGCAGCAACATCCAGGCATATATTGCTTTCGCTCATCCCATACCGTAAGTCGTGTGGTATCGATTCTTCCTCTTTTTGTCCAGCTATCTTGGGCATTCTAACCTGGGACCACACAAGTCCACAGATGATTTATCAAGGCTGCCAAAATTCTCAGCCTGAAAGGCAAAAAGAAAAAGCGTGAATTACATTATGTAGCCAAGTCATTTAACATAAGTTATCTCATTTCATCTTCCCAGCTATTCTATGGAGTAGCTGGCATTTCCTCATTTTACAGAGGTGAGTATTTTGCCTGCAGTCACGGAATTAGTAAGTGTCTGAGCCACTAAATGAGTCTGGGACCATCTAATTGCAAAGCCAGCCTTTTATCTTTCTGGGTCATTGCCTTATAATGACACAGGCATAGTATGCTCAGTACAGGGCATTACACCTGTGTAAAAGTATACATGGCATTAAAAGCTGATGGTGACAACGAGCCAATATCGTGTCTGAGATTTTTTTTCTAAGTCTGTAAAGTATGCATCAGTGCAATTGTTTTCAGGGCTGCTGGTCTTTGAAAAATACACATCTAGGGAAACAGAGGAAAGAACGGATGTTGCCTGTGGCATTTCATGCCTAATGCATAGTACTATATCCCTCAGCTCCTGGAAAATGAATTCCTTTCGTTTTCTCACCACTTAGGTTTGGTCACTATTCACACATCAGAGAAGAAACATATGCTATCCTTTTCCAATCTAATCCTCACCTCCTCCATTAGGCTTTAAGGAGGCAGGAGGGCATGATGAAAAGAAAAAGGCCTTTAGATCATGAATAACCAGGGTGCTAATCCTGGACACCTTCAGCAACCTGACCAATTCTTCATCTCTAAGGGGGGTGAGCAAGGCTCTCTTCTGGCAACGGTTGAAGTCACACCTGGGATGTGAGGTCTGCATATGTCAAGCCCACCATAGGCAGCACAGCCGTGTAGTATCAGGCCATTCTGAATGAACAACTATCATGTTCCAGAGACTCAAAGCACAAATTTACTTTTACCTGTATTTTTGTCTCTATGTTCAGTCTAATCTCTATTTTCAGCCATATATCCCTAGTACTCTTGTGAGGATTTAATGAAATTAAATGTGTCATTTAATGAAATGACCTATTTGAGGTTCCTAGTACCTTGTCTGGCATATAGTAGATGCCCAACAAAATCAGTCCCCCTTCCCTTCTCCTTTTTCCTTTCCAAAGGAGAGGATAATCCACTTCTCTCTTCTTGGTACAAGCTACTATTGTCTTACTCACAAGTCTAATTTCCACAGATTATAGCTCCTCATGAATATCAGGAAGACCAGTACTCACTCAACAAAATGGCACCTTAATGTTATTTCCTTAGGAGGTTTAATTATTTGGTAAACATACAAACACCTACCATGTATGAAGGGGAATAAATACAGAAAACTACAAATCATGGACTTGACCCTCAAAAAGCTCACAGCTTGGCTGGGGAGACAGCAACACAAGAGGGAGTTGTGAATGTGGGCTGAGACATGCTATACCTGACTTGGGTACTCCAGATTAGAACCTTGGAGTCATAGGACTGTAGGAAGTCTCTCTAACCTCAAGCTAAGTAGGTCGCTAATGATGGAAAAGAGTTCTCTACAAGATTTAAAATCCTACAGCTCTTCCAAGCTTCAAGATAAAATACTGCCTCCACTCCTAAAGAGAGATCGAAGCTCTACCACAGAGAGGCTTATTAGCAATCACCCTGATATCCAGACTTTGCAATCAAAGTGAACCAGCCTAATTGGCTGATTAAAAACATTAGTTCCTACTGAAATGTATTTCAATATTGGACTGTGGGACTTAGGGACTCTGTACTATCCACGAAATCAGAAAAGTATTTGTCTACACTCTTAAACTGCATTGACATGGCCCAGTGTGAAATGGAAATTAGGCAAATCTCTGAGATGTTTGAGAAACCAAGCCATCTCGATTTGATGGGTCAAATCTTGGAGTGGACAGGCTCCCTTCATGATCCACATTGGCCACTGAAAGGATGCTCCACCCTCCCTTCCAAAGACTTCCCCACAGTCTTCTCAGAAGGGAAGATATTCCCAGATCTCTCTAGTAGCACAAAGTTTCCATGGCAACTTTGTGCAACTAGAGAGATCTGGGCAATATCTTCTCTTAGGAACCTCTGCTAAAAACACTAGGCATCTTGGTTCGTTTGTTTTTCTCCTCTACAGTCAGAAGTTTAGAGAAAACAAACACAGAGGGTAAAAGCCAATATTTATTCAACCCACATTTGGGGTCAGGCACTGCTCTGTGGTGCTTCTCTCCCATCAACCATGCAAGATGCCATTAACCCTGTTCTACAGGTACAGAGCTCAGGATCACAGGGTTAAAAGTGACTTTTCCAAGTTTAGTTAGTGGGTAAAAGGTGAGATCAGATTCAAACCTCTGACTCTCTGAATGAAAACACTCACACCATTTTCCATTCCACCACAGTGCATCTCCCAAAGGGCAGGATATAGCTGTTCTCCTACTTTGCCTTTTCATTTTCTTCTCTGTCTTTCTTAGTTTCCTCTCCCTCCTTTTCTTCGTGTCCCTCCCTCACGCTCAACTATTTAAGTGGCACAGAGGTCACGCTTGTTGTCACTGGCTCATGCTTCTCATTGCCCATTATTTTCAACACAGCCAGATTCCTACAGAGGGACAAAGCTTTCAGTGGAAAGTTAGAAGACAACATTGTGTCTGACTGTCAAATTACAAGGATCATTAACTTTCTTGCGTTCTTCTCTCTTTATCTTTTTTAATATATTTTTGGAGTTATCGATCACTTAAGACATCAATGTTTTTTTAATGACACTTCACTTATTGCTCCCAAAACATATAGGGTGGTTAAGGGATGATATGCTGGCCGGCAGTATAAAATTGTCAAAGGAAGATTAACTCTTTCCCCACACTTTAATTCTATAGAAAATTTCTATTATATTCATACTTGTTGTTTTTAGTCATGATTTATATGTAGTAGTTGATAAGCATTGTGGCTACCTTTCATTTGCCAGTAGTGTTCAGGAGAGTATTTTATTGTGATGACATAAAACACAAGGTTAATACCAGTCAACAGGTCACACGTGCCATTTGCTGTTCACCGTAAAGCACTATGATTAAAATTTTAAGCAAACAGGCTGACAGTAAGGAATGTACATTGTTTTTAAAAGCACAACTTTAGTTCCATTGAGGAATCCGAGTAGCTGCAATCCCCATTAACAACATCGTTTATTTGGGAGACTGGCAGATTTTTAAACAGCTGTTGGAGCACAAATGTGGGTCAATGGAAGAAAATTATGTTGGGGAATTTGCTCCATACTTCAGAATCTGGCCATGCTTTGAGGTCAGCACAAACACAATGCCACCATTTCACTCTTCACACCTGCCTCCTGGCTGCCCTGCCCAACCCCTTTAAGCAGCTGCACCCAACCTCATACACTCACTGAATACACACAAAACAAAACCTATAAATCATCCTGGCTCTGAAGTGCTCACCTTGCCCTGGTTCTCAAGCTTTCATCTACTTGATCCTGGATTTCCTGGCCAACATCTTTTGTTCTTGTCTGTCTTATCCTCATATCTGACCCTGGGAAGACCAGAGCTGGGGTTCCCCAGGATTATTTAGCATGGAGCTCTATGTGGTTTCATAGGTCAGGACCTGCACCAGGATGTATGCTCCTTCTGTATCACAGGTTAACAGATGAGAATGCAGGAAGTCAGTGTGTAGGTGTAGTAGCAAGTAGGAGAGTGTTCCATTTATCAAATAGAGAATAATAAACCACTCCAAAATTTAGTGGTTACAATAACTACATTTATTGGGTTGGCCAAAAAGTTCGTTCGGGTTTTTGGCAATATCTTATCAAAAACCGGAATGAACTTTTTGGCCAGCCCAATATTTTGCTCACTGATGTGCAGTTTGGGAGAGCTGGAAGGGAGGGGGCAGCTAATCTGTTCACTTAGCTGGTTCATTAGCCATTTGAAGACACTGATGCAGTCTACACAGTTCAGCATCTGGACCTCAGAGGAGGGTGAAGACGGGTGGAGAGGGGTGGAGAATAGAACTGGAGGGACAAATGTACAACATCCCTCGAAGTCATTGATATAGAAGAGGGTAGGTAAGGGAGCAAGGGGAAATATTCACTGAATAAGCAGGTTAATACGTATGGGATCATCTTATGAAAACCCATCTAGCAAAGCTTATGATGGACAAGGTCTTATTAAGGGCTATTTGACAGCCAGCAATAGAGGGAGAAATTCCTTCCTGGAGTCCACCTGGAGATGGGATGTCTCTATGACATGAATTTGGGAGAGACTGCACTTAGTCCATGACAGGGTGTGGTTCTTTTCGCAGTCTACTGTCTTTTTACTCTTATTTAAGAGAAAGATACATCTAAAACCCTCATACAAACTATGGAAAACCATACAATTGATTCTGTGTTTTAAGCAGCCTTTCTCTTAATAAAAGGGACAGGATAGAACTGTCTAGCTCTAATCAATTTTCACAATGTAGGGAGAACAACTTTTGGGAAAAAATATATGTATACGAACATACGTATACATATATTTACATATATACATTTCTAATTTATGTACATATATATGGAAATATTTTTGCATATCAGAATTGTAGACAATAATTTATATATACTAAACATTTTTTCCCAAAAGTCGTTCTCCCTAAATTGTATGCACACACAC
Source organism: Grampus griseus (assembly GCF_964374135.1). Lineage (NCBI taxonomy): Eukaryota > Metazoa > Chordata > Mammalia > Artiodactyla > Delphinidae > Grampus > Grampus griseus. The sequence continues at coordinate 35,668,775 of NC_139010.1, forward strand.
CACACACACACATATATCTGCTGGGGGATAAAATCTTAGTCTCAATTTGAGATGTCTATTACTTGCTTTCCCTGAAGTAATACCTATGTTGCGATATGGTGCCTTAGGTTGGGGGATGGTAGAGGAAATATTTATTCCAAAATGTGCACCATGGCATCTCTTATGATGTCTTTCATTGACAAGCCATGCATACTTCTGAAGAGCTGACCCTTGTTTTGACATTCAAGTCTCCTTTAGTTCCAGTGGCATTTTCTAATACAACTGAACTCTCCTGAGTACAAAGAACATTCCAAGAGTCATATACCACCTCGTGGCACACTTGTTTAGCTAAGCCCCTAAGCTTCTCTGAGGGTTTTGTAGCATTGGCCTGTAGACTGGGAAAGGGATCCTGGAATCTTCTGTGATTGAGGCTTTCTGGCATCTACAGTATAACCATTTCTTCTCTGACTGCACGTGGTGTAGCCTGTTATCCACTAAACGTTAGTAATGTCTTATTCTTCAAAACCATACATCTATGTAAATCCTTTGACTAAGTTGCAAGTATCTTCCATTTCCCTAAGGAACTAGGTATTTGATTATCAAATGCAAAATAAATAAATAAATAAGAATAAAAAAGATTAAATTAAAAGAATAAATGAAAAGTTCTTTAAAACTCGATCTAATTGATATATATGCAATATTGCAAAAAACAATACAGGAGGAAACAGTCTCTTTAAGTATGAACATTTACCAATATTGACTACTGTTGGATCATAAGGAAATCTAAAAGAACTTAAGTCATTCATAGTATGTTCTCTGAGCACAGTGGAATTAAACTAGACTTTGATAACAAAAGAAGTGGTATCTCCACACATCTGGAAATTAAGCAAGAAGAACAAAATTAGAGAAAATGTATTACTGGGTATCAAGATTTTGTAATGCTATAAAGCTTAAGATAGTGTGGTATTGGTACCATGAAGAAAAAATATGAAACAGAACAAAAGTTCATAAGCAGATCCACATGTAGATGATCACTTAATTTATGACCAAGTTGACTTAAGAGTAAAGGAGAAATGATGTTTTCTATCAATAATGAATCAGTTGGCTAACCACAGAAAAATCCTTAGCCCTAATTCATGTCACATGCAAAAATTAATTACAGGTGAATTACAGATCTAAATGTGAAAAGTAAAACAGAAAAGAAAATATCTTCATGACCTTGGGGTAGGAAAGGTTTCTTAAATGGGATACAGAAAAATAATAAAACAGTGATAAATTGGACTATATTAAAATTAAGTACTATATTCATCAACAGACACCGTTAAGACAGTCAGAAGCCAAGTCACAGCATGTACATATCTGACAAAATATTTATGAAGAGGGCTCTCCCAAACAATAAGAACCCAAAAGAAAACTGGACAAAATACCTAAGCTGCCATATCACAGTCAGATAAATATTTGAAAATGTTCTCATCTCATCAAAGACATGCAAATAAACACTAATATAAAATACCAGGACTGACAAATTTTAAAGTACATTTGTTGGAGAGGTGTAGAACAATGAAAACTTTCATAGTTTTCTGTTGGTACAACCACTTAGGTATACTGGCAGTATCAACTAAAGCTCGTCTTACATATATGCTCTGAGACAGCAATTACACTCCTTGGCATATTCCAAATATAAATTTATACATATATTCACAGAAAGACATTTGCAAGAGCATTTGTGACAGCATGATTTGTAATAATCTCACAATGGCAACAACACAAAGGACCATCAGTATTTGAATGTATAAATATACTGTGTCATATTCATGCAAGCAACTTTATACGGAATTGAAAATTAATAAACTCCACTCATCAAGTGTATAAACAACATGGATAAGCCCTGAATGATGTGGAGCAAAAGAAGCCAGGCATAAGAGAGTACATACTGTATAAATTCCAGCAACTGACAAAACTGTCCAATGGTGTTCGATGTCAAGATAGTGATTACTTTTGGAGGGCAAATGATTGAGAGAAGATAGGTGCTTTTATTTATGAAAATGAATCTAACAGACGTTAATTTTTTTTTATTCAATTCTTTTTTTAAAAATGTATTTATTTATTTTTGGCTGTGTTGGGTCTTTGTTGCTGCGTGTGGGTTTTCTCTAGTTGCGGTGAGTGGGGGCTACTGATTGTTGTGGTGTGTGTGCTTCTCTTGTTGTGGAGCATGGGCTCTAGGCACACAGGCTTCAGTAGTTGCGGCACGCAGACTCAGTAGTTGTGGCTCGTGGGCTCTAGAATGCAGGCTCAGTAGCTGCAGCACATTGGCTTAGTTGCTCCACAGCATGTGGGATCTTCCCAGACCAGGGATCGAACCCATGTCCCCTGCATTGGCAGGCGGACTCCCAACCACTGCGCCACCAGGGAAGTCCTGCAGGCCTTAAATTTTATATCACTTCAGCCTTTCACTCTCATAATCCAAACTAACATATTTTAACAAGAAAATTAATCTAGCTGTACACTCATACTTTGTGCATTTTTCCATATATGTATTCTGAAAGTTTATTTAAAGGAAAGGTAATTTCGAACAAAATTTAAGAGGTTTGATAGAATTTTTGTCAGTAACTTTTAAATAATTCTAAATTATTGATTCAAGTTATATTCTGATAAACAGTGGGTGGTTTGGAGTTTGTTGGATCACTTTAAACCCACCCTTCTCCCCACTCTTCCCTTTCCTCTTGGTTCCTGCCCTCTTGAGTGTCAACTACCATATGCAAAACTACAAGGCCCTCCTATCTGTGAAGGCTGATCAGCTCTTGCCATCTTTTCCCCAAGAAAACTTTTAACAGGATTAAGTGAGGGGTTGAAGGAACTCTGAAAGCTATCCTCTCTCTTCCGCATCGACAGCTAGAGTAGTCAGATCTGAAGAGGGCTTCACTGGCCCAGGGGTACCTTTTATTTGGGAACCATCTTTGCCCATCAAAAATTAAAGGAAGCCCAAAATGAGCTCTGAGGAAAGGGAACAAGGCTGCTTAGTAGTGACTCTGCCTCTGGGATTTATAAGAAAGCATTTGGATCAGATCATTAGACTGCTTGTTCTCTTGTCCATCTCAAATTCCCAGGGCAGGAAAGCAGAGCTGGAGCATCCCATGGCCATAGTCCTTGATACTCAGAGAATTAAGAGTGAGGAAGAGAGATCCTTACCAGAATATTCCAAGAAGTATAGGAATAGCAGCTACAGAGAATTTAACCTCACCATATTGTACTTTCCTGTATAGATTTCTTCACACAACTAAGTCATTTCTCTTAGGTGAGAATGACCTGGAGTCATTTCTCCAGGTGAGCTGGATATCTGAACATCAAAAACTGGAAAATCCACCTGTGAATCATTTTCCTCAAGCTAGAATAAAATGAACCAGATGTCAAGATAAAGAGTTACAAGTACTTATAAATGTTCTCCTTGACCCCATCCACCTGACTTGCTTGATTTACAACCTAACTTACAAATTGCTTGATTTAACAAAAAGTTGTTTGAGCAATGCTCCTACTTGAACGTCTTGGCTCTCCAGTGGGGTTAGAGTGGATGGCTCCTGGGAAATCTTCCCAGTACAGAGTGACACACTTAACTGTATCCTCCCTCTTCTCTCCTTAGTTCACAATAATGAATTCCTGGCAGTTGTTACGTACAATGTGACCATGGCCCGCAGTCCTGCCCCTGTCTACAGGTGATTGGGCTGTATGACCCAGCCAATCAGAAGCTTGTCTCTAAGAACTGAAATTTAGAGTTGAATAAGAAGTCATGACTTTTTGTTTGCTTAATACCAGTTGGTAAAACTCAGGAAATGGGGGCCACTTTTGGGTTTTTTTTTAATTATGTGGGCTTGGAAGTGAAGAAAACTGGTCTTCAGAGAAGGAGAGAAATAAGAAAGATTATAGAGAGAAACTATCAAGTCATCACTTCCAGTGCTATATCCTTACCCTTGTGTTTCAAAAGACACCCCTCTCCCCTCATAAGAAATGTCCCCATTTAATCAGATTGAAGGAGTGTAAGACCTTTTTATTTGCTGTAAGCAAGTCTTAATATACAGGGTATTACCACACTGAAAAAGCAAATATGCAGGTTTTCCATCTTGGCACGAACACTACTTGTGCTCACTCAGATATCTGCTACTTTAAATCTAAAGCTTAGCTTCAAGTAGATTTTCTTTTCTTCCCTTTCTCAAAAATGTCTTTTAGGGACTCACTGGTGGCACAGTGGTTAGGGATCTGCCTGCCAATGCAGGGGACCCAGGTTCGAGCCCTGGTCTGGGAATATCCCACATGCCGCGAAGCAACTAAGCCCATGCGCCACAACTACTGAGCCTGTGCTCTAGAGCCCGTGAGCCACAACTACTGAGCCCACGTGCCACAACTATTGAAGTCCACACGCCTAGTCCCATGCTCTGCAACAAGAGAAGCCACCGCAATGAGAAGCCCGCGTGCCACAGTGAAGAGTAGCCCCCACTCACCGCAACTAGAGAAAGCCTGCACGCAGCAACGAAGACCCAACGCAGCCAAAAATTTTTTAAAATGTCTTTTATCTTACATGAAAAAGTGAAGACATGCTTGCCAACTGTTTTGCACTTCCCTCTGGAACCAAATGAGACCAAGGAAGTTACTTAGTTTTGTTTCCCAATTGCCCTTGAAGATGATGAAAATTGTAATTTTTTGTTTATTGACTTTTTATCTTTTTGCAATTTGTTAATGTTTTCATTTCACAGCATCTTATGCTGAAAATGGGAGGAAAGGACAGCACCAAGTTATATTCTAGCATTCTGTGTGAAGATCTGCCAGTAATTCTCATCCCCCACAGAGCAAGCATCGTGGCCACCTCCCCTTGGCAGAGAAAGGGGAAGAAGCTTTCATGAGCATCCCACGCAGTAACAAAGGAAGTGTACACATTATACACAGACTTGCCTTTCAGAATCGGGTTTATGTGATACAGATCGATCTTCTAGACAGCAATTACAGATTCACCAAGGAATCAATGCGGCTAAATTTACACTGACCTCAGCAGAAGAGTTTGTAGGATTTAGTACCTTCAGGCTCTTGTCTGGGGAAATTCAAATAGATACAGATACGACTGTTCCTCAGACAAGTTTTTTTTCTGGGAACACATGGCTCACCAGAAGGATAAAGATGGATCCTGGGCCACGTGGCACCTGCAAGACCTTAATTTTTGTGGTTTAGTTTAAGCAGGAAAAATGATAGAGAGTGTCATGAAGAAAACAGCCTCAATAATAAAAGACTAGCATTTATTGACCATTTAACACGTGTCTGACGTGGTGCTAATAGCACATATCACAATATGAGGAAAAGTATTATTATTATCCTCATGTTACTGATGAGTAAACTAGCTCAGAGTTGAGTCACAGAGCCCCAAACGTCAGAGCTGCAACTTGAGACAGGCAGTCTGACTGCCACGTTCAGGTTTTGAGGCTCAGTGAGAATCATTCCCTTCTCCACTCATCAGACTATGGGACATCTGCTAAGTTACCACCCTCAGGTTTTAGGTGAGAGCTGTCAGAGAATCCCAAGGCTGAGTGTAAGATGGGAGCAGAGAGGAGACCTGGCATAAAAGCCTGGAGAATCATGCTGGAAGCTAAGACGAATACAGGAATAGCAAGTAGCCAAACACGGTCGGGACCAGAAGGGATGTGGTGAGCAGTTCAGCTCATGGTCAGTTAAGATCTTTAACAGCAAGAGTGTCCTAGCCCACCTGAATCAATGCAGCATGGGTGCTTAAAGTCGGCAGTGCTGACTCTGCATGCCAGGGACGGTGCTCAGGAACCCAGGGCTTTCGCAGACAGCAGAAGGAAGCAAGCATCCTCAGGCAACCATCAGTCCATGTGGAGAGAGCACAAGCCTCAGAGATGGAGCCCACGGCACCGCTCTGCTGTGTCACTCTGTCCCTGTCCAGTTCGCGTGAGTTTCTAAACCCTTTCCTATGTGAGAGGAGGAATCTTCATTTCTACTGTATTCATAGCCAAGTCACACGAGGTGGAATGGTTGAACTAGCATTTGAACGGAGAACGCCCAATCCCCAGAATCTTTTTACCCTAATTCCCAGCATCATTCCGTCACAGATGAATTAGCACCCGCCAAGAGTTTTATAGACTGTAAAATCCTGTACACATGTATGTTCTGGAGGAATTCTCAGACATGGAGAAAGACTATTTCATAGACGTCTTCTGTGTTCTCTCCACACCAAAGGCTGCCCGCTCCCAGTCTATAGCAGTGGTGTGGTAGATGTGCCCAAATGGCTTCACCTCTGTCACGTGTCATTAGCCCACCTCACTCTCAGGTTGTCCTAAGGCTTCCTCCTGATTTCTTCTCTTCTCCCTCCCCTCAACCTTGCCCTCCAACCTCATTAGCTGGTTTCTTTTAGTCCAGTCCCCCTAGAATACCTAGTGAAATTTCTCAGAATATCTGGGGAATTAAATCCAACTCACCTTGATCTTTGGAAATTTACTGAAGTTCCTAGTCTTTCTCAATACTTTTCCACAACTTTTTACTCCCTAACCAAACAGCTAGGGAACCACTGGTTTTATTTTCTATGAATAAAGGGCCTGGGGAGACTTGAATTTCCCAGAAGTTAGGACTTTCCTGATTCAACAAACAACCATCCCATAACTAAGAGAGTACAATTTAGAGAAAAATGAGGAAAATGGAGCAGTTTAACATGCCTGGGGAATAAAGTGGAAGTCAGATGGCACCACCTTTCATGCACTGAACGCTGGAGAAGGCGAGAAGGTGGGTAATTTTGCCTGACCTGTGGCTAATAGTGAAGAACGCCAGTTTAGTACAAAGGTTAGTCAATTAACTTTTGAAGTCACACTTACCAAAACAGTTGTTTGAACAAACTCCCAGTTATATAATAAATGAGCCATGGATAGATAATGTATGTCATGGCGACTATAGTTAATAATACTATATTGCACATTGAAAAGCTCCCAAGAGATGTTAAAAGTTCTCATCACAAGAAAACATTCTGCAACTATGTGTGATGACAGATGTTAAGTAGACTTATGGTGGTGACCCTTTTGCAATATATACAAATCTTAAATCATTATATTGTATACCTGAAACCAGGATAATGTTGTATGTCAAGTATACCTCAAAAATTAAAAAAAAAAAAAAAGATAGTTGTTTGAGCACTGCCTAACCTGTCTACAAATGGGAGTATTTTCAGAGATCTAGAAAATTAGAAAGGAGCCCAGCATCACTCTTATTTCAGAAGAAAGATTTGATTTTGCACGGAGGATTGTTTTTGTTTTAATTTTGTTGTGCTCTTCTGAAGAACATTCTAGAGCTGAAGGACAGTAACAGAGTTGATTTTTTGGCTGCACACACTGTGATTTGCAGGTGAAGGCCCTCACTAGAAACGTCCCGCTTTTCTGCTCTAAGTGGCTTTAGGTGAATACTATCTGTACCCTCCACGTTTGAGCCCTGGAGGGAAAGTCTCTACGGAAAAAGGAATGAGGGTGATCTAGGTCCTTGTGGTGTTAGTTCCCACTTTGGGGGAGGGTGTCTCCCTAATTGATGATGTCGTCCACCACCCTCTGCTTCCTGAATGTACTGCTTTGCCTTCAGAGCTCTGACTCAAGGGACAGGGGATCCCTTTAGCAGAGATGAGAGAGTCTGGTGTTTCAACAGGACTCTCTTAAATTCTAAAGGTGATCAAGCATGGAGGACAGACAAAGTACCCCAACCCTCTGGCTCATCATACCAAACTTCCTTGTCCCTGTCTCAGCTCATGGGCCCTGGCTGATCTCACTCCATCTCCTAAGATGTAAACCTTGGTCCCCAGGAATCACCTGTACATCCAGTGTTCCTTCCTTCTAGTTCCAGCCCTGCTTGCATACACAGAGCCTCAGCTAACACACAAGCCTTTGTCCTAACACTCTGACTTCCCTCATGGCCAAGAGAACATTCCAGGACTGACGTCCACTTCATGCTTAGAGCCTGCCATTCACATCCCACTTCTGGCTGGGAAGATCTTCAGCAGGACACGAATTATTTGAGTGAGCTCTCTCTCTACAGGTAGGACTTGTCTCTCCCCCAGGCATATGGGCTCTCCCTTGCAGAACCACTCTAAGATGTAAGTTATTCTTGTACCCACATTACAAAGCAATACACTGAGGGACAAAGAGATTAAATGATTTTTCCCAAATCACACAGCTCCCAAAGGGTAGGGCTGGGATTTGAAGCCAGGTGAAGGTCACTGCTCAACCAGAGTTATTCTCTGCTGACTTTGGCAGTCTTAAGTTTCTAATGCACATCTTGTATTTCATGCAAACAAATGATCGGTCATAACTAACTTCAAACCTGCACTGGTATGTTTTGAACCAACCAACTTTTATTTATTAAGCTCTCTGGGTAAACATGTTTAGGCTCACTATTCGTTATTGTTCTTCTGGCTTTGAAATGGGACTGGCTGATAACTTGAAAAGTAGAGGGAGAAAGCCATCATTGCACTCTGACTGATGAAAATCCCCCCTTCCAGGCTGAAATGCTACGGTACAGTCAGTGGTTTGAGGCATTCATCCTGAAATTACAGGGCAGACCATTAAGCTTGGGGGTATTCTCAATACTTTGTAATTTCATGAGCTGTGGAGACCCCACTGAGCATAGAAGGCTGAGAAGTAAGTGAATGTGTACTGTTAGTGGAACGCTTTGTGCTTTGAGAATTCCCATAGAGAAAAGCAAAGAGAGGAGAACGTTAAACTTGACTTAGACCAACCGGGAACTCGTGACCCTTCCTGTTGGACTTTATGATACCTGGGAATGCACCTTCTCTTAGAGCAGCTGCCAGCTGTGCCCTAAAACCCCATGGGGAATGCTCTCCAAGACCTCCTGGGTAGTACCTGTGTCACTTACACCTTACCCAGGTCCTTCCAGGACCTCAGCTTAGCGTTTCCTCAGGTCTCCTCTGCTGCCTGTTTCATGCTGACCTCTTGTGCCCTGTTTTCACCTGCAGTGCCTTCAGATGTGCCCTTTCACTGACTTTTTCTTCCTCCCTAGGTTGGACTTTCTAGCATCAGTTTGTGAGCCAGCAGGCTGGTCCTTTGCTTCAGCTTCTTACTATCAAGCTGGTCTCCCTGAATTTCTCTCTCCACATTTGGCGTTTAGGGATGACTGATTGCCAACCTTGGTACAAAGCACCGACTATCCTGCAGCAACCTGGCTACCAGGAACATGACAATGTGGCCATTCCTAGAGACAAGGGTTCCCAACCTTCACAGCCCTCTTCAAGCCAATCATTTTACTAGTATGTCTGTGTGTGTGTGTGCGTGTGTTTAGAGGTGGGAAAGGCAGAGAGGGTGGACCTTTGACCAAATTTTCATTAACATTACTTGATCCAGTGAGTAATCCCTGGTAGGAAGACAGGGCCCTAGTGTGAGGTTGTGAGTCCCCCCTGGTATGTTCTATAGAGCAGTTTTCACCCCTCTGTCAGTTCCAGAGAAGCTCCTTGGGAAGCTTTATGGCCTCCACACCCTGAAATGCACAGGAAGATGATGAAAGATGACAAATGGTGCATCAGGGCTGGAGGCCTGACTGAGGACATGGATGGCCCTTACTAGGAAGTATTTGTTGGACAAAAAGAAACATCAGAACCAATTGCTGGTGGACACGAGATGATGGGAGGTTAGAAAATCACCAGTGTTTAGGCATCTGTGAGGGTCCCCATGGAATAGTGAGTGAAAAAATATCTTTAGAGTGGGTAGGCAGCACTTTATCCCATTTGCAGGGTGACATGGGGAAAGGGGAAAAGCAACCTTTTAGACATGCCTTCTGCCAACTCTTTGACCCTTTAAAGATTCATTTCAGCTCTGCCTGGGAAAACATTTGAGACTACTTAAGTGGATGCAGTGACTCTGGTTCACATCCCTGGTTCCTAAAATTAAGAAATACTCTTGAGATATACCCTGATTTCTTCAGTTGAGCATTAAAAAGCTATGGACATGTCCAGGAAAAGCAGGATGAAGTGGCAAATTAGCCGTAAATTTACAAAATTGGAAAATTATAAATTGTCTTTATTTAAATGTATAGAAAGTCTACATTTTTGTTCTTTTTTAAATAAAATTCAATGAGAAAAAATCAAATGGCTGACCGTGGGCAACTGTAAACTGAAGCTTATTCGCACTGTTCTCTGTGATAGACTCCTGTATCACCCTGTCCTTCTGCCCCTGCCCCTCTCCATCCCACACACTCACGGGCACACACACAGCAGTGCCTTTTCTTCCTCTGAACCCCCTGGCCTTCTTTCCACTCCTGACATGTGTCCAGTGTCCTCCTTCCTCAGAGACCTTGCACTTACTCTCCATCTGTTCAGAATGAACTTTCCTCTCTTCCTTGCTTCACTGACTCTGTTTACCTCTGCTCACTTCTTCAGGGCATACTCTCCTACTAAGTGCTTTCTCGGTTCCGGTACTAAGCAGAGACATAGTCATGGTGATGTCAGAATTTCTTGACTGCTACTCAGATGTGTACACTGTGAGCTACGTTATTTTCTTGTGCTGAAGATCTCACTGCACCTGATTAAAGGTGGGGTTCAGAATGGGATTAAAGTTGTCTTGATCACTTCAAATTCATAAAATTCTCCTTTTGATAAACTATCCGAGTTAAAATTCCCTAATTCCCTATTGGGTTTTTTTCTCCTCTTTCAAATGTATCCTCCCTCCCCAACCCTTCTCAAGAAGGTGTTTGGGGGTAAGATGAGGTTTACACAACCCCAGGATACAAGGGAAGCCTAAAAGGTGGCTTGTCGGGCTTCCCTGATGGCGCAGTGGTTGAGAGTCCGCCTGCCGATGCAGGGGACACGGGTTCGTGCCCCGGTCCGGGAAGATCCCACATGCCGCGGAGTGGCTGGGCCCGTGCGCCATGGCCACTGAGCCTGTGCATCCAGAGCCTGTGCTCCGCAACGGGAGAGGCCACAACAGTGAGAGGCCCGCGTACCGCAAAAAAAAAAAAAAAAAAAAGGTGACTTGTCCGCTGCTGCCTTCAAGATCTTCACTGGCTTCTTTATCTGCCTGGTGACCAGGCCTCCTGTGCCTGGTGTACTCAGGTGAATCTGGGAATCCCCAGGTTGATGAATGTTATGCTACACGCACTGCTGATGACCACAGACCTTGCCATAATCTTCCACCACGATGCCCTCTACACTCATGGCCTTTCTGATCATCCCCAGGCCTCTCCTGCTTCACTGGGCAGTGGCACTATAGCATTGGGCACTGGAGCCAATTTGGGGAAAAAGCCAGCAGTTGAGGAGTTCTACACCTAGAGGTAGGCAGGGGAGTCTGTATTCTGATTCTTAGAGAAAGAAACACAAGATCTGGCTCTTTGGGCATGACAGTTGGCACCAGCATCTTCCAATTCCAGGGGTAGGTACAAGAGCACAAGCATCTCCTTAAACTGTCCAGATTCCTGGTTCAGCAGTGACAATGACCTCCTAGATTTGCTGGATTTGCTGGCAGCAACAGAAGCATGTTGGCCCCTTTCAGGATCTCTCTTTACCTAGTCGCTGTGGTCTAATTCACCAGCATCCAGAGGGTACTTCCGAGTACTGACTTAAACCTCACTGTAAGAGCACTGAGGGCTGACCATTGGGATCTGGGGCTTATTATAGGAACTATGTATCTGAGAACCAAAGAAGGAAATCCTCACCACAGCACAGCCATTTAAATCTAATTAACATTTACTATACATTTGTTTTCAGAAAACACTTATTTCGGCAGATAGTTTCCTGTGGCTGTAGATTCAAAGCCAAGGTCCTACCATCAAGGAGCTCACAATACAGAGGGGGAGAGAGGGAGCAACTCAGATGTGATACATGTGTTCACAGAGTGTTCTGGAAGAATTGGATTTTGAGGATGAGAAATGTCTTCATGGGCTTTCCAGGTTTTAATTCGTATGCAGTATTGCATATAATATTCTGATTCAGACAAACTTTTGGTTCAATTATAATTACATTACAATTATATTTTACTTTCTTGAAATAAAAATAAATCTGGACTTAGGTAAAGATATACTTTATTCCAAAGGGTTTTTGCAAGAGGAACTATTGCAATAGAGTGGAAGGACTATTACAATAGGGAGAGGGCTACTGAGATCCACAAATGTCTCCAAACTCAGGGAGAAAAGAGCTTTCCTCGGACAGAGGGAAGGAAACAGGGACAAAAAGAACAGGGCGTGGGGAAGTGAGAGGAGTGGCTGGAGGTGGCAGGTTGGTAGATCTGGCAGATGAGGGAGGATGTTTTACCCTGAGGTCAGCCTAATCCTGGGAGGGGTCCTTAAAGAGGAGCTGTGTGCTGCCTCAGGTTGACGGTGTGTCAAAGTTCAAGGGTGTGGGGTAAGGAGAGAAACCTAACTAAAGTTTGTTCAAGTCATGGTAGCAGTATTTTGTCCACACTGAGTACAAACTGTTCAGCTAATCAATTATGGGACAAAGAATGGGAATTTGGAGGGTTTGTGCCTGACCTTGTGAGAGGTAAACAAGGTGATGGGCATCTGAGAGTCTTATCTAAGTCATAGGGCCAAGGGTGTTTCTTTGCAGTAAACCATTTCCTGGAACACAAAAGAGTGGGGAGATTTCTTAATCATTGCTCTTTTCTGAGAGCACAGGGCAAGGATAAAATTCAACATTGTCGATTACTATCTATGTGAGTTTGAGCCTCAGTTTTCTCACAGGAAACTGGAGATAAAAATGGTTCCTATGTCAGGGTGGGGAACATAGATGGAAACTTACGTAAAAGAAGTTAGCATGGTACCAAGCACATTTTTAAGAGCTCAATAAAAGTAGTCATTGTGATTCAGACTCTTTTTGTGGTTATTATTACTGAATCCCGGGCATTACTTTTACTAAAGCTATTTTTATTATCTATTTTAAAATTAGGATACAGCTTCAAGATGGCAGAAGAGTAAGATGTGGAGATCACCTTCCTCCCCACAAATACATCAGAAATACATCTACATGTGGAACAACTCCTACAGAACACCTACTGAATGCTGGCAGAAGACCTCAGACCTCCCAAAAGGCAAGAAACTCCCCACGTACCTGGGTAGGGCAAAAGAAAAAAGAAAAAACAGAACAACAGAATAGGGTCGGGACCTGCACCAGTGGGAGGGAGCTGTGAAGGAGGAAAGGTTTCCACACACTAGGAAGCCCCTTCGCGGGTGGAGACTGCAGGTGGCGGAGGAGGGGAAGCTTGAGAGCCGCAGAGGAGAGCACAGCAACAGGGGTGCGGAGGGCAAAGCAGAGAGATTCCGGCAAAGCAGAGAGATTCCCGCAAAGCAGAGACTCCCGCACGGAGGATCGGTGCTGACCAGCACTCACCAGCCCGAGAGGCTTGTCTGCTCACCCGCCGGGGCGGGCGGGGTCTGGGAGCTCAGGCTCGGCTTCGGTCGGATCGCAGGGAGAGGACTGGGGTTGGCGGCATGAACACAGCCTGAAGGGGTTAGTGCGCCACAGCTAGCCGGGAGGGAGTCCGGGGGAAAAGTTTGGACCTGCCTAAGAGGCAAGAGACTTTTTCTTACCTCTTTGTTTCCTGGTGCGCGAGGAGATTAAGAGCACTGCTTAAAGGATCTCCAGAGACGGGCGCGAGCCGCGGCTAACAGCGCGGACCCCAGAGACGGGCATGAGACGCTGAGGCTCATGCTGCCGCCACGAAGAAGCCTGTGTGCGAGCACAGGTCACTATCCACATCCCTCCCTTCCGGGGACCCTGTGCAGCCCGCCACTGCCAGGGTCCCGTGATCCAGGGACAACTTCCCCCGGGAGAACACACAGCGCACGCGCCTCAGGTTGGTACAGAGTCAGTCTGGCCTCTGCCGCGGAGGCTCGCCCCGTACTCCGTGGCCCTCCCTGTCTGAGCGAAGAACAGACGCCCTCCGCCGACCTACACACAGAGGCGGGGCCAAATCCCAAGCTGAGGCTCGGCAGCTGTGCAAACAAAGAAGAGAAAGGGAAATCTCTCCCAGCAGCCGCAGGAGCAGCGGATTAAATCTCCACAGTCAACTTGATGTACCCTGCATCTGTGGAATACCTGAACAGACAGCGAATCATCCCAAATGGAGGAGATGGACTTCAGGAGCAACGACAAATATATTTTTTTTCCCCTTTTTCTCTTTTTGTGAGTGTGTATGTGTATGCTTCTGTGTGTGATTTTGTCTGTACAGCTTTGCTTTTACCATTTCTCCTAGGGTTCTGTCTGTCCGTTTTTTTGTTTGTTTTAGTATATTTTTTACACTTGTTATCATTGGTGGATTTTTTGGTTTGCTTGCTCTCTTCTTTCTTTCCTTCTTTCTCTTTTTAATTACTTTTTAAAAAAATTTTTAATAATTATTTTTTATTTTAAAAACTTTACTTTATTTTATCTTCTTCTTTCCTTCTTTTTTTTCTCCCTTTTATTCAGAGCCATGTGGATGACAGGCTCTTGGTGCTCCAGCCAGGCATCAGGGCTGTGCCTCTGAGGTGGGAGAGCCAAGTTCAGGACACTGGTCCACAAGAGACCTCCCAGCTCCATGGAATATCAAAAGGTGAAAATCTCCAAGAGATCTCCATCACACCACCAAGACCCAGCTCCACTCAATGACCAGCAAGTTACAGTGCTGGACACCCTATGCCAAACAACTAGCAAGACAGGAACACAACCCCACCCATTAGCAGAGAGGCTGCCTAAAATTATAATAAGTCCCCAGACACCCCAAAACACACCACCAGACGTGGACCTGTCCACCAGAAAGACAAGATCCAGCCTCATCCACCAAAACACAGGCACTAATCCCCTCCACCAAGAAGACTACACAACCCACTGACCCAACTTTAGCCACTGGGGACAGACACCAAAAACAACAGGAACTACAAACCTGCAGCCTGCAAAAAGGAGACCCCAAACACACTAAGTTAAGCAAAATTAAAGAAAGAGAAATACACGGCAGATGAAGTAGCAAGGCAAAAATTCACCAGACCGAACAAATGGAGAGAAAGTAGGCAGTCTACCTGAAAAAGAATTCAGAATAATGAGAGTATACATGATCCAAAATCTTGGAAATAGAATGGAGAAAATACAAGAAAAGTTTAACAAGGACCTAGAAGAACTAAAGAGAAAACAGTGATAAAAAACACAATAAATGAAATTTTAAATTCTCTAGAAGGGATCAATAGCAGAATAACTGAGGCAGAAGAACGGGTAAGTGAACTGGAAGACAAAATAGTGGAAATAACTACTGCAGAGCAGAAAAAACAAAAAAGAATGAAAAGAATTGCGGACAGTCTCAGAGACCTCTGGGACACATAAAATGCACCACCATTTGAATTATAGGGGTCCCAAAAGAAGAAGAGAAAAAGAAAGGGACTGAGAAAATATTTGAAGAGATGATAGTTGAAAAATTCCCTAATATGGGAAAGGAAATAGTCAATCAACTCGAGGAAGCACAGAGAGTCTCATACAGGATAAATCCAAGGAGAAACACACCAAGACACATATTAATCAAACTATTAAAAATTAAATACATAGAAAAAATATCAAAAGCAGCAAGAGAAAAACAACAAGTAACATACAAGGGAATCTCAATATGGTAAACAGCTGATCTATCAGCAGAAACTCTGCAAGCCAGAAGGGAGTGGCAGGACATACTTGAAGTGATGAAGGAGAAAAACCTAAAACCAAGATTATTCTACCCAGCAAGGATCTCATTCAGATTTGACAGAGAAATTAAAACCTTTACAGACAAGCAAAAGCTAAGAGAATTCAGCACCACCAAAACAGGTTTCAACAAATAATAAAGGAACTTCTCTAGGCAGGAAACACAAGAGAAGGAAACCACCTACAATAACAAACCCAAAACAATTAAGCAAATGGTAATAGGAACATACATATTGATAATTACCTTAAATGTAAATGGATTAAATGCTCCAACCAAAAGACACAGACTGGCTGAATGGATACAAAAACAAGACCTGTATATATGCTGTCTAAAACAAACCCACTCTGGACCTAGGGATACATACAGACTGAAAGTGAGGGGATGGAAAAAGATATTCCATGCAAATGGAAAGCAAAAGAAAGCTGGAGTAGCAATTCTCATATCAGACAAAATAGACTTTAAAATAAAGACTATTACAAGAGACAAAGAAGGACACTACATAATGATCAAGGGATCAATCCAAGAAGAAGATATAACAATTGTAAATATTTATGCACCCAACATAGGAGCACCTCAATACATAAGGCAAATACTAACAGCCATAAAAAGGGAAATCGACAGTAACACAATCATACTAGGGGACTTTAACACCCCACTTTCACCCATGGACAGATCATCCAAAATGAAAATAATTAACGAAACACAAGCTTTAAATGATACATTAAACAAGATGGACTTAATTGATATTTATAGGACATTCCATCCAAAAACAAAAGAATACACATTCTTCTCAAGTGCTCATGGAACATTCTCCAGGATAGATCATATCTTGGGTCACAAATAAAGCTTTGGTAAATTTAAGAAAACTGAAATCATATCAAGTATCTTTTCCAACCACAATGCTATGAGACTAGATATCAATTACAGGAAAAAATCAGTAGAAAATACAAACACATGGAGGCTGAACAATACACTACTTAATAACCAAGAGATCACTGAAGAAATCAAAGAGGAAATCAAAAAATACCTAGAAGCGAATGACAATGAACACACGATAACCTAAAACCTATGGAATGCAGCAAAAGCAGTTCTAAGAGGGAAGTTTACGGCTATACATTCCTACCTTAAGAAACAAGAAACATCTCAAATAAACAACCTAACCTTACATCTAAAGCAATTAGAGAAAGAAAAACAAAAAAAGCCCCTCAAAGTTAGCAGAAGGAAATAAATCATAAAGATCAGATCAGAAATAAATGAAAAAGAAATGATAGCAAAGATCAATAAAACTAAAAGCTGGTTCTTTGAGAAGATAAACAAAATTGATAAACCATTAGCCAGACTCATCAAGAAAAAAAGGGAGAAGACTCAAATCAATAGAATTAGAAAGGCAAAAGGAGAAGTAACAACTGACACTGCAGAAATACAAAGGATCATGACAGCTTACTACAAGCAACTATATGCCAATAAAATGGACAACCTGGAAGAAATGGACAAATTCTTAGAAAACCACAACCTTCTGAAACTGCACCAGGAAGAAATAGAAAATATGAACAGACCAATGACAAGCACTGAAATTGAAACTATGATTAAAAATATCCCAAAAAACAAAAGCCCAGGACCAGATGGCTTCACAGGCAAATTCTATCAAACATTTAGAGAAGAGCTACCACCTATCCTTCTCAAACTCTTCTAAAATATAGCAGAGGGAGGAACACTCCCAAATTCCTTCTACGAGGTCACCATGACCCTGATACCAGAACGAGACAAAGACGTCACAAAGAAAGAAAACTACAAACCAATATCACTGATAAACATAGATGCAAAAATCCTCAACAAAATACTAGCAAACAGAACCCAACAACACATTAAAGGATCACACACCATGATCAAGTGCGGTTTATCCCAGAAATGCAAGGATTCTTCAATATACGCAAATCAATCAACGTGATACACCATATTAACAAATTGAAGGAGAAAAACCATATGATCTTCTCAATAGATGCAGAGAAAGCTTTCGACAAAATTCAACACCCATTTATGATAAAAACACTGCAGAAAGTAGGCATAGAGGGAACTTTCCTGAACATAATAACGGTCATATATGACAAACCCACAGCCAACATCGTCCTAAATGGTCAAAAACTGAAAGCATTTCCACTAAGATCAGGAAAAAGACAAGGTTGCCCACTCTCACCACTCTTATTCAACATAGTTTTGGAAGTTTTAGACACAGCAATCAGAGAAGAAAAAGAAATAAAAGGAATCCGAATCGGAAAAGAAGAAGTAAAGCTGTTACTGTTTGCAGATGACATGATAGTATACATCGAGAATCCTAAAGATGCTACCAGAAAAGTACTAGGGCTAATCAATGAATTTGGTAGAGTAGCAGGATACAAAATTAATGCACAGAAACCTCTGGCATTCCTATACAATAATGATGAAAAATCTGAAAGTGAAATCAAGAAAACACTCCCATTTACCATTGCAATGAAAAGAATAAAATATCTAGGAATAAACCTACCTAAGGAGACCAAAGAGCTGTATGTAGAAAAGTATAAGACACTGATGAAAGAAAGTAAAATGATACAAATGGTTGGAGAGATATACCATGTTCTTGGATTGGAAGAATCAACATTGTGAAAATGACTATACTACCCAAAACAATCTACAGATTCAATGCAATCAAACTACCACTGGCATTTTTCACAGAACTAGAACAAAAAAATTTCACAATTTGTATGGAAACACAAAAGACCCCGAATAGCCAAAGCAATCTTGAGAAAGTAAAACGGAGCTGGAGGAAGCAGGCTCCTGGACTTCAGACTATACTGCAAAGCTGAAGTAATCAAGACAGTATGGTACTGGCACAATAGAGAAATATAGATCAATGGAACAGGATAGAAAGTCCAGAGATAAACCCATACACATATGGTCACCTTATCTGTGATAATGGAGGCAAGAAAATACATTGGAGAAAAGACAGCCTCTTCAATAAGTGTTGCTGGGAAAACTGGACAGCTACATGTAAAATAATGAAATTAGAACACTCCCTAACACCATACACAAAAATAAACTCAAACTGGATTAAAGACCTAAATTTTGGCCAGACATTATCAAGCTCTTAGAAGAAAACATAGACAGAACACTCTATGACTTAAATCACAGCAAGATCCTTTTTGACCCACCTCCTAGAGAAATGGAAATAAAAACAAAAATAAACAAATGGGACCTAATAAAACTTCAAAGCTTTTTCACAGCAAAGGAAACCATAAACAAGACCAAAACACAACCCTCAGAATGGGAGAAAATATTTGCAAATGAAGCAACTGACAAAGGATTAATCTACAAAATTTACAAGCAGCTCATACAGCTCAATATCAAAAAAACAAACAACCCAATCCAAAAATTAGCAGAAGACCTAAATAGACATTTCTCCAAAGATATACAGATTGCCAACAAACACATGAAAGTATGCTCAACATCATTAATCATTAGAGAAATGCAAATCAAAATTACAATGAGATATCATCTCACACCGGTCCGAATGGCCATCATCAAAAAATCCAGAAACCATAAATGCTGGAGAGGGTGTGGAGAAAAGGGAACCCTCTTGCACTGTTGGTGGGAATGTAAATTGATACAGCCACTATGGAGAACAGTATGGAGGTTCCTTAAAAAACTAAAAATAGAACTACCATACGACCCAGCAATCCCACTACTGGGCATATACCCTGAGAAAACCATAATTCAAAAAGATTCAGGTACCACACTGTTCATTGTAGCTCTATTTACAATAGCCAGGACATGGAAGCAACCTAAGTGCCCATCAACAGATGAATGGATAAAGAAGATGTGGCACATATATACAATGGAATATTACTCAGCCATAAAGAGAAACGAAATTGAGTTATTTGTAGTGAAGTGGATGAACCTCGAATCTGTCATACAGAGTGAAGTAAGTCAGAAAGAGAAAAACAATACTGTATACCAACACATATATATGGAGTCTTAAAATAAAAAAAAAAAAAGTCATGAAGAACCTAGGGGCAAGATGGGTATAAAGACAGTGACCTACTAGGGAATGGACTTGAGGATACGAGGAGGGGGAAGGGTAAGCTGGGCCAATGTGAGAGAGTGGCATGGACATATATACAATACCAAATGTAAAACAGATACCTAGTGGGAAGCAGCCGCATAGCACAGGGAGATCCGCTGGTGCTTTGTACCACCTAGAGGGGTTGGAGAGGGAGGGTGTGAGGGAGGGAGACAAGAGCAAAGAGATATGGAGACATACGTGTATGTATAACTGATTCACTTTGTTATAAAGCAGAAAATAACACACCATTGTAAAGCAATTATACCCCAATAAAGATGTTTAAAAAATTAAAGAAATTAAAAAATAAAAAGTAAAATAAAATTACATGCAAGTAACCAGAGTCCTGTTATAACAAAGTATTCAGCCAAAAATATGCATGTGAATAACGTTAACGTGACTCCATTACCATCCAGGAGAGATTGCCCAAAATAGGACACATTAGTTAGATCTTATTAAATTGACTTTCAGGTATGATTACATTCAGTTTGTTCCCTGGAACCCACACAAAGTACTGTTTGCGATCTAAATGAGCACAGACCTCTGCTGTATAGAGGCTAGAGGCTCCTTGCCCACCTAAAGGGACGCTGACTCTCTGAGGCTTTTTCCTCTGGGACTTGGGTACTCAGACTCATGCTGATGTGGCCATAGCAACTCTTTCTATGAGCATTCAGATTCTTCTGGATGTTTTCCTCCTACACTGGGAATGGAGCTTCTCCTAACATCTTCTTATTGCTTTAGAAAAGATTCCTTAAAGACTTTATATGGGAACCTTAAGTATTTCATGGACTCATCTGCCTGTTTAATTATGTCTACATGCAAAAAAGTCTTCCTGGCCACGCATACATTTTGCAATACTGCTGTATAAATATTTAAACAGCTGGGCTTCTCCGTATCCTCAAGAAAAGTACCAGTCTTTGCTTGGAAAGAAAGGCTCGAAGTGAAGAAGCTGTGGAAATGTATGCCTAAGTAGATCTCCACATATAAGCAGGGTGACTAATTTTTATTTTTAAAGCCAATTGAACAACAACAAAACAAAAAGCTTTGCCCTTTGCCTTGACCATTTGCCAGGGTAGCTTGTAATATGCTATAGTGGAGCTTTGACATAAAAGAGGCACAAATGAGAATCCTGATTTTACCATTTACCAACTTGACAAAACTATGCTAGTCATTTAACCTCTCTGAGCCTTATTTTTCTCATTTATAAACTGGGAGAAATAATGTTGCAATCACTGTGGAAAACAGTATGGCAATTCCTGAAAAAATTAAACATAAAATTACCATATGATCCAGTAATTCCACTTCCGGATATATACAAAAAAGAATGGAAAGCAGGAACTTGAACAGATATTTGTACACTCATGTTCATAGCAACATTATTCACAATAGCTGAAACGTGGAAGCAACTAAGATGTCCATAAACAGATGAATGAAATAAAATGTGATATATGTGTGTGTATATATATATGTGTGTATATATATATATATTTGATTGTGTATATATTATATATATATATATATACACACATACATATATAATATATACACAATCACATATTATTCAGCTTTTAAAAGAGAAGATATTCTGACACAGGCTACAACATGGATGGACCTTGAAGACATTATGCTATGTAAAATAAGCCAGACAGAAAAGGACTAATATTGCATAACTCCATCTGTATGCAGTAACTAGAGTAGTCAAATTGTTAGACAGAGGTGGTTAGACAAATTGTTAGATAAATTGTTAGACAATTGTTAGACAAATTGTTAGACAAATTGTTAGACAAATTGTTAGAGAGAGGTGGTTGCCAGAGGTGGTTGCCAGGAGCAAGGAGGAAGTGGGAGTTTCAGTTTGGAAAGATGAAAAAGTTCTGGAGGTAGGTAGTAATGATGGCTGCACATCAATGCAAATGCACTTAATACCCCTGAATTAAACACTTAGAAATGGTTAAAATGGTAGATGTTATGTATACTTTACCACAATTAAACAATGGAGCAATAATTACATTTTCCTTAAAGAGAAATTTCAAGTGCTAAATAAATCATATATATTAATATGTGAAATACTTTGTGCAGTGGATGGCACTTAGAAGTTACCCAAAGGTGCCAATGCCTTTTTCATGCTGGGTTTGGGTTTACAAGGGTGAATTTTTTGGTGCTTCATTCATTGCTGTGCCTAGGATGGCAAACCCTGTCACAGGTGCACAGTCATGGCTCCAGTATGGCTTCATGATCTGAACAGTAAGTCTCCCCATATACCTTTGCAAGTAAGGTAAATGGAATTTACTCTCTTTCATGTAAATATACACATTTGATTAAACATTTTATTTAATGGTAATTATAGATTCACATATAGCTGTAAGAAATAATGCAGAAATCCCATGTACATTTTACCCAATTTTTCCCATGGTAGCATCTGGTAAGGCTTTAGTACAACATCATAACTAGGATACTGACACTGATATAGTCAAGATCCAGAACATTTCCACCACCACAAGTATCCCTCCTATTGCCCTTTTACAGCCACACCTACTTCCGTCTCACCTTCCCCCCTCCCAATACATACAACAATCCCTAACTCCTGGCCATCACTAATCTGTTCTCCATTTCTGTAATTTTGCCATTTCAAGAATGTAATATAAATGGAGTCATACAGTATGTATCCTTTGGGGATTGGCTCTTTCCACTCAGCATAATTCTCTCAAGATTTATCCAGGGTGGTAATGATACATTTTAAAATAAAAGTACAACTGATTAGTAAAGCAACTCTGTCCATCAAGGTCCTGATAGAGACTTAATTCTCTCCAGATGGTCATACAAAGGGATTTCAATGAAGGGACTGGAGTTAGAGGCACGAGCAGCACTAAAGGAGCCAATAAAGAATGTTAACATACTTGAGACAAGTAATAGTGGGCATCCATGGCCACTCCTGTGACAGAAGCAGAGGGGGAGAAAATTATGTTACCAGAGCTCACTGAGAGAAGCTGCAGTGGAGGAAGAGGAATGCCTGGGAATAAGGTCAGGAAGAGACCTAGCTATTACAATTGTAGCCAGAAAGACATATCCTGACCTGTCCCCCTACCCCTTGATTTCCTGCCTAACTTGAGCAGAACGTAGCGGGAAGCCAGAGGGCCAGGAAACCCAGGTAAAGCTGCCTTTAGAAGCCAGATTCCTTGGGTATAGAGCAAAGCCAAAAAAGGGCACAGATGGATTTAGGGCCAAACAATAAATAACCAGCACAGCAAATAGTGATAAAAATGTGTTCATTCAATTAATATTTCTTGAATGTTCACTATTTGCAAGGCTCAGTTCTAAGCATTGGAGAAACATAGTAAACAAGAATAATTAAGTTGTTCCTAATTTCAAATAGGGGAAGACAACTAACATTTTGCTGAAAAGATGCTCTTGAGTCGGGAAGAGTTGATGGTATCCAGTGCATAAGAGGCAGGTTGGCCTTAGATAGGCCAATACTCAAACATTTAGAGAAGAAGTTAACTCCTATCCTTCTGAAACTATTCCAAAAAATTCAAAGGAAGGAATACTCCCAAACTCATTCTATGAGGCCACCATCACCCTGATACCAAAACCAGACAAAGATACCACACAAAAAAGAAATTTACAGGTCAATATCACTGATGAACATAGATGCAAAAATCCTCAACAAATTACTAGCAATCCGAATCCAACAATACATTAAAAAGATCATATACCATGATCAAGTGGGATTTATCTCAGGGATGCAAGGGTTTTTCAATATCTGTAAATCAGTGTGATACACCACATCAACAAATTGAAGAATAAAAACCATATGATGATCTCAATAGATGCAGAAAAATATTTTGACAAAATTCAACACCCATTTATGATAAAAACTCTCCAGAAAGTGGTGGGAAAACTGGACAGCTACGTGTATAGTAAAAAGTGAAACTAGAACAGTCTTTAACTTCATACATAAAAACAAACTCAAAATGGATTAAAGACCTAAGTGTAAGACTGGATACTATAAAATTCTTAGAGGAAAACATAGGCAGAACACACTTTGACATAAATCACAGCAAGATCTTTCTCGATCTTGTGGGACCCGATTAAACTCAAAAGTTTTTGCACAGCAAAGGAAACCACAAACAAAACGAAAAGGCAATCCACAGAATAGGAGAAAATATTCGCAAACGATGTGAACGACAGGGTATTAGTGTCCAAAGTTTACAAACAGCTCATGTGGCTCAATATCCAAAAAAGCAAACAACCCAATCAAAAAATGGGTGGAGGACCTAAATAGACATTTCTCCAAAGAAGACATACAGATGGCCAACAGGCACATGAAAAGATGCTCAACATCGCTAATTATCAGAGAAATGCAAATCAAAACTACAATGAGATATCACCTCACATCCGTTAGAACAGCCATCATCAAAAAATCTACAAACAATACATGCTGGAGAGGATGTGGAGAAAAGAGAACCCTCCTACACTGTTGGTGGGAATGTAAATTGGTACAGCCACTATGGAGAACAGTATGGAGGTTCCTTAAAAACTGAAAATAGAGCTACCATATGATCCAGCAATCCCACTCCTGGGCCTATATCCAGAGAAAAACGTGTTTAGGAAGGATACATGCACCCCAACGTTCATTGCAGCACTGTTTACAATAGCCAAGACATGGAAGCAATGTAATGTCCATAACAGATGAATGGATAAGGAAGATGTGGTACATATATACAATGGAATATTACTCAGCCATTTAAAAGAATGAAATAATACCATTTGCAACAACAGGGATGGACCTGGAGATTGCCATACTGAGTGAAGTAAGTCAGACAGCGAAAGACAAATATCTTATGATATTGCTTATATGCGGAATCTAAAAAAAATGATACAAATGAACATATTTACAAAACAGAAACAGACTCACAGACTTAGAGAATGAACTTATGGTTACCAGTGGGGAAGGACGGGGGGGAGGGATAGATTGGGAGTTTAGGATTGACATGTACACACTGCTATATTTAAAACAGATAACCAACAAGGACCTACTGTAAATAAATAAATAATAAACAAATAAATAAATATTTTTTACAAAAGAATAGTTAAGTTGTTGTTCCCAATTTCAAGTAATGGGAGACAATGTATATTTTGCTGAAATGCTGCTCTTGAGTAGGGAAGAGTTGATGGGATGCAGTGCATAAGAAGCAGGTTGGCCTTAGATAGGGGCATGGGCAGTGCATCCAGGATACTAGCTGGGGAGGCAGAATAAATGGGTCCAGATAACTTTAGGTTTGTAGATTTAGTGATTGGAGTGTATAGAAGTTCTCTTCTATTGGTTTCTATTTTCTCAGTGAAAAATGAAGCAAGCTGAGAGAGAGGATAATCAAGGAGGTGTCAGAGACTTGAGGAAAGAAACGTGGAAAAGTCATTTAGAAGAGCTAAAGTATAAATGGACTGGATTACAAGCATCTTTTAAAAATTCACACCCCAGGCCATATCCCAGACCAATTAAATCACAATCGTTGGGAGTGGGACAGAGGCATGAGTATTTTTGGAAGCTCCACAATTGATACCAGTGTACAGATACATTTGACAACCACTGGACCAGGGAAACGTAGCACAACTGCTGGGCAGCGCCAAGGTTAGAGGTCATAATTTTTATGTAAGGCCAATCAGCACGGTCATTTTCCCACACTAGTTTCAGCAGCCTGTGTGTAGGTATGGGATGGGTTGTCGGGTTACATTTAACGAAGTTTGGGTTTAACCATATGACTATAATGCAGGAAAAGAAAGACAAGGTTGCTGAGGTGTATGTAAAAAGGTGATTAATATGATGGAGACTGGGCTCTCAGCTGAATGAGGAAGGACTTAAGGACTGTCGACTTAAAAAATATACACAACCTAAACGCTGAGAATTACGTTTTATTCAGCAGGAATTTTTAGGACTTCAAGCCAGGAGGCAGCATCACAAGTAACCCTGAGAGAGCTGCTCCGAGGAGGCGAGGGGGTGGCCAGGTTATATAGAATTCTTGCAACAAACAGCAGGTAGTCTGAACATCAAAAGTTGTTGTTAATTAAAGAAAATCAGCTATCCCAAGTTAAGGAATTTAGCACTTTTCTATGTATGGGAAGATGCAAGAGTCTGGGCTCATTGAAACCATTCCTTTGATATGCACCTCACCTATCTGAGGCCAGTATCTCACGTTTTCACATCCTGAGATTCCTCAGAGCTTACCAGCTCACGTTGGAGGGCTGTAATCATTGAGGACTATGACATCCTTTGTTTACTGATGTGGCAGGCAATATTCCATTTAACAACTCCATAGGTATAACAGTGAAAAGTCAATAGGATAACATGATTTTAGGGTCCTCTGAGTTCAAATTTTTGGAGCTCACTAGAGGAGTGGAGTTGGAAAAGTGGAAGGTGGTAATCAGATTAGAGTCTTCCTGGAACTGAGATTGTGAAGAGGGTAATGCTACTGGTATTTCTAAATCCTAGACAACAACCATGAGAGTGGGTGACTGTTGTAGGCTAGAAGATAGACTATTAGGAAGAGCAGGTTAAAGAATTCAAAGTCCAATATACTATAGAGGTCTATGTGTAGATGAAGAAATCATCAAGAAATATGCCATGGATAGTATTAGAAAGAGTGACATTAAGACAGATACAAAAATGATGCAATAATTTATTTGAATGTAATATGCATTGAAAGCAATTCTGAAGAAAACAATAAAAACCAATGTCTACATAGAAGATGAGAAAAAGTAGAGCAGTGATTAGAAATGCAGGCTCTGGGGGCAGATCCTGGCTCCACCATTTCCCTGTCTGTGACTCTGTGCTGATGGCTTCACCACTGCAACTCACTTTATTCATGATCCATGGAGATGTTGATAGCACCTTCCTAATAGTTTTGTTGGGAGAAGTTAACTGACGTGGAACGTGTCAAGTGCTTAGGACATTGCCTGTGGGTTGTGATAATGCTTCTCAACTATCCTTGATTATTCTCAACCCCAAGTGACTCCTGGCTTATCCTTAGGGAGGAGTTCTCAAACTTGAGTGTATATCAGAATAACCTTGAGGGCTTAAAAACATATTAGGCCCCAATCCCAAAGTTTCTGAATAGAGCAGGACCTAAGAATTTGCATCTCTAAAAAGTTCTTAGGTGAAGCTGATTCTGCTGGTCTGGGGGACCACATTTTGAGATCATCTGCTGGGGATGGCACCCAGAAGCTGTGTTTTAGCAAACTTCCTCCAGGTGATTCTTAGCATAAGCTAGAGAACTGCTCTTAGGCTTAGTAAAAACTAGCACACTTAATCATTCTTCTTGTCTGTCCATCTTAGCTTATCACTAAGTCTTCTGGCCATGGTGGCATGAAAACTCCCCTTCTCTGTTCTTTTTCTTTCCCCTTTTCTTTTTCTACAGTAAAAATTGACTAATTTCTGCCCAGTCTCTTCCATGCTTAGCTGCCTAAATTATTTTCCACATAGCTTGGTAAAAATTGAAGAAAAGTGTTTCTCACCAAATAAGTTGAAATCATTTTTCAAACTTTCAAAGGAAACATGTTCTTACTTCCAATCATGTTTCTAGTGCTAGAGATGGTAAGATTTAATCATCAAGGCTTTATCATGGGCATTCTCACCAACTGTTTTAGGAGATTTTCCATTGTCAGAAAAACGGTCTGAAACTTGAAAATAAAAATGTGGGCATCACATCTTTTCAATATTATATAGGGGCAAAGACCACTCAAGACTTGTTTAGGAGAATTTACTTAGTTCATCTCACTGTTAAAGACTAATTAAAAGTTACAGACTTAATGAAGTTACTTTTTAGCAAATGTATTTTTGTCCTATAGTGATACAAATAATTTCTGTCAAAGAGATTACTCTCACAAATTTACAGATATTAGACATTAAACAGTTTACATCTGACTCAATAATTGTCTCAACATTTCTTTGTTTAATTGCCTGTGAACTCTTGCCTCTTAAGTGCTCTTTGAACCAGTCACAATGTATTATTGGTTCCTTCATTAATTAATGAGTTAAAACCTTTGACATGTACTCATTTTTTGTATTTGCCTGAGAATCATGATTTTGCATTTCTGAAAATTATACTTTAATACTGTTCACTGAAGAACTCATTTGAAATAGTTTCACAGAGGATTGGGCTTGACTTGGTGAAAATGTGACACAAATGCATGACCAGTAGTTAAATTTTACTGTAGTCAGCTCAAAGCTACATTGCAGCAAAGGATATCAAAATGCATCAGGATGGGAAAGCTAAAGAACCATGGTTGCTCAGATCATCCCAGTTTCTTCATGGGAGAGGTACTCAGGTGGTGGGTATTCAGGTATTCTGCCTTTTCAGGGTGAAGTACTGCCTGTATGTTAGATCTCCAGGGTGGGGACTCTTGATCATATTACCCTGAAACTCTTTTACTAAGCTATGCTACCTAACACCAGTATCCAGCTCTGACCTAGTTTCTGATTATGTCACTTCTGGCATCATATTGCTGTACTGTCCACGGGTTCTATGTATCAACCAGGCACTACACATGTGTGGTCATGTTATAACCATGTAATGATGACCAGTCAGGGCATACACCAGAATCTCCTACATCACAAGGCAGGGAGGAACTGAGCATAGCCGACCTAGAC
This sequence comes from Grampus griseus, assembly GCF_964374135.1. Classification (NCBI taxonomy): domain Eukaryota; kingdom Metazoa; phylum Chordata; class Mammalia; order Artiodactyla; family Delphinidae; genus Grampus; species Grampus griseus. The sequence continues at coordinate 35,697,159 of NC_139010.1, forward strand.
ACACCATATCTTTTCAATCTTCTCCCAAAATTGAGTCAAACTTTCTCAGAGGGAGTCAGCATTTTTTAAACAAATACATAAAACTATTTTTCTGCAGTGGAGAATGTTCACTAAAATCTTATTTTCTGAAATGCAAATTAGCTGAGATTTCAGAAAAATGAGAAAAAGCAACCCAAAGAAAATTTGAGGGAAGGAAATAATACGTGGAAATGCAAAACAAAATACAGAACTAAAAGTTAGTAAAATTGATGGATAAATTCATATTACAGTTGCTGAAAAAGTCTAATAAAATAGGAAAAATACTGTTAAGTTTAATAAAAATAAGATTAAGAAATCAAAATTAGAAAGGAGATATAGTGAATAAAATGATTATAATGGATTACTCTCATGGTTTTGTAATAAAATTAGGAATATTGATGAAACACTTCATGTTCTATAAAACAGACCAATAAGTACTATGATAGCCAAACTGACACCAAAATTAACACAGTAAGAAACAGAAAACCTGAATAGAGCAATAGAGAAAATAAAGAAAATTGTTAGATTATTCACAGCAATGAAGGTCACCGGTGTGAGAGGGATTTTCCTCTTTACTCTGAAAATTTCACAGTGTATCACCTATTCCATGGCATGGAGCAAGAGGAAAGTACTTCCAGCCAATTAACAGAAAAGCTAATATCCAGAAGGATGGATAGATGTCTAATGCACAGCTGGCTGTCAAGATCAGATCCAGCAGATTGTCAATTATGGTCCCTTTCCCCAATAACGTTCAAGAGGAAATTATAAGAATAAAGAAATTTTCAAATGGAAAGAACATTTGAACAAACTATATATTTTGTCCACAGAGGAGCAATTATACACTATTGATAAACCTTATATGTGCGAAAGACACTAAAATTCCTCTGATTATTAAGGACATCATTTGAAAGAGCTTTCAAAGTTGCTGAGAAAATAGGTGAAGTTGAGAAACTGGGTGCTGTGACTGAAGAGTGTGAAAGACTAGACATAATTGAAGGTATTAATCCATGAGAACAAATCTGTATTGAGGCCTGTGTATGGCTGATTGAAAAACGTGCTTCTGCAGAGGGAGAAGACGACTACACGTCTACAAACTTTTAGATTTTTGTAAGCAAGCCATAAAGTCTTCTTTGTTATGAAATTGTCCAACTAATATATTTTTTAATTTATTTATTTATTATATATTTATTTTTAAATTTTATTTATTTATTTATTTATTTATTTATTTATTTAATTTATTTGGTTGCGTTGGGTCTTCGTTGCCATGCCTGGGCTTTCTCTAGTTGCACTGAGCGGGGGCTACTCTTTGTTGCGGTGCGTGGGCTTCTCATTGCAGTGGTTTCTCTTGTTGTGGAGCTTGGGTTATAGGCACGTGGGCTTCAGTGGTTGTGGCACATGGCTCAGTAGTTGTGGCTCACAGGCTCTAGAGCACAGGCTCAGTAGTTGTGGTGCACTGGGCTTAGTTGCTCCATAGCATGTGGGATCTTCCTGGACCAGGGATCGAACCTGTCCCCTGCACTGGCAGGCAGATTCCTAACCACTGTGCCACCAGGGAAGTCCCTGTCCAAGTAACATTTAATTAATTAGAAAAAAAAGAAAGAATGAGAAAGGAAGAAAAAATGGGTAACTTACAAGAAAAAGTTCTCCATTTTAAGAGAGCAATTTTGTAATAATTAGATATCTATGTGTTTAATTTATATAGTATATATTTATATCATTATATATTATAACTAATATACTTATCATATATAATATGGTAATTTTTCTTTTTTTATGTTTTGCATACATAAAAACTGGCTCACACCATACATATTGTTGTTTAAGATTATTTTCCACTTAAAAATATATCATGGACTGGTAGGAAGATAGAATATATATACTTATATATATAAGTACTTATATACTTATATATATACTTTTCCCTATTCCTCTCACTAAATACAACTAAAAACCTTAGATATTATACACAGAACAACACAAAAAGACTCTAAAAGATGAAAGTAAGAATGTAGACTGAATAAGAACCTCAAGACCCGAAAAACAACAATGTGGTTTTCTCTGGTTTCTTTCTGGGGGTTTTTGGGGATGGGGGGAGGATCTGCTTATGTTTCTGGGTTTTGTCTCATATAGCCTATAGTTGGAGCTAAAGAATCCAGGCAACCTGGAGATCTCCACAAAAGCCTACTCTTAAAGGACCAGGAAAGGAAAAACATAACAAGACAGAAAACTTTTAACCAACAACTGCCCTACTCCGCCTAATAAACACTGCTGAAAAAACTGTGGTCCCACTCCTACCCTTGCCAGCAAAGGCTGAGTGGAGAGCCTAGATGTCTACCCTCGCAAGGCTGCAAAGAAACACCTCAATACCACCTCTACACATATTAATTTGACAACTTAAAAAATTGACCAGTTCCTTAAAAAACACAAGCTATCACAAGTCACCTAATATGAATAGATCATTTTAATAATCCTATGTCAATTAAGAAAACTGAATTTGTAATTTACAATCTCAAAAAAAAAAAGGAAATCTCCAGGACAAAATGATTTCATTGGAGATTTCTACTAAATGTTTAAAGAAGAATTAACACCAGTTCTAAACAATCTCTTCTAGAAAATAGAAAGGAGAGAATACTTTTTAATTTATTTTTTGAAGTTAGTATTACCTTAATATCAAAACAAGACAAGGACCATACAAAAAAAACCAGAGAAATATCCATAATTCTCATGAATATAAATGCAAAAATCTTTTAACAAAATATCAGCAAGTAGAATTGAATGAATGCAGGAAAAGCATATGACAAAATTTAATAGCCATTCATGATAAAAAAAAAAACCCTCAGACTTAAAAACTTAAAAACAAACAAAAATATATACCATAGGAATATAGGGTAATAATAGGTAATAATATAGGATAATAATAGGTAATAATATAGGGTAATTTCCTCAACTTCATAAAGAGCATCTACAAAGAAGTACAGCTAATGTTATATGTAATGGTAAGAGACTGAGATTGGGAAAAAGGCAAGGATACTTGCTTTCATTTCTCATTCAACTTAGTGCTTGAATTTCTAGCCAGTGCAATAGGACAAGAAAAGAAAACAAAAGTTATACAAGTTGGAAAGGAAGAAATAAAATGATTCCTATTAGCAGATGGCATGATTTTCTACACAGAAAATCTCAAGGAATCTACCAAAAACTCCTAAAATAATAAGTGAAAACTCCTAAAAACAGTAAGTTCACTAAGGTCACAGGATACAAGATAAGCAAACAAAATCAATTGTAAGTCTATATACCAGCAATGAACATCTGGACATTGAAGTTACAGATATAATACCACTTACAATCTCTAAAAAATATGAAATGCTTATATGTAAATCTAGCGAAACATCTTCAGGACTTGTGTGCTGCAAACTACAACGTACTGATGAAAGAAGTCACCAAATGTTCAAACAAAGAGAAAGGCATACTGTGTTCATGGACTGGAAGATTCCACGTGGTAACAATGTCAGTTCTCCCTCAAACTGATATACAGATTTGATGCAGTCCTTATCAAATTCCCAGCAAGATTTTTTTCTTAGACATACACAAAATTATTCTAAAACTTATATAGGAAGTTTAAGGTACTAGAACAGCTAAAACAATTTTGAAAAGAACAACAAAATGAGGGGAATCTGTCCACCCAATTTTAAGACTTATTACGTAAAAACTAGAGTAGTAATGACTATGAGGTATTAGCAGAGACACAGACACATAGCTCAATAAAAAAGAATAGAAAACACAGAAATACACCCACACAAATATGCCTAACGTTTTTTGGAAAAAGTACAGAATTAATTCAATGAAGGAAAGATAGACTTTTCAACAAATGGTGCTGGACGAAGCAGACAAGCATAGGCAAAAAAAATAAACCTCAATTTAGATCTCACAACTTATAAAAAATTATCTCAAAATGGATCATGGACTCATATTAAAACCTAAAACTATAAAACTTTTAGGAATAAAAAGGATAAAATCTCTAGGATACAAGGTTATACAAATATTTTTTTCTACTTGAAACTGAAAGAATGATCCATAGAAGTATAAATTTCACTTCATAATAATTCAAAACTTTTCATCTATGAAAGGCCCTATTAAGTCAATGAAAATGTAAGCTACAGGATGTAGGGAAATATTTGCAAGTCACATAACCAACAAAGGACTTGCATCTACAGTATTTTAAAACTCTCAAAATTCAAATGTTAAAAAAAATTAAATTAAAATAAAATAATGTAAAAGGCAAAAGACATCAGTAGACGTTTCACTGAAAAAGATAAACAAAAAAGTAAGCACATGAAAAGATGTTCAACATCATTTGTCATTAAGGAAATGAAAATGAAAATCCAATTGAGCTACCACTGCATACCTTTCAGCACGGCTAAAACAGAAAAAAAACCACTGCTCTTCAGAATAGACAATAGTACAGCCACTGTGGAAAACAGTTTGGCAGTTTCTTATAAAACTAATCATGCAATTAACAAGCACCCCAGCAAGTGTACTTCTGGGCATTTATCCTAGAAAAATAAAAATTTATATTCACATAAAAAACTGTATGTGAATGTTTATAGAGGTTTTATTTGTAATAGCTCAAGACTACAAATATCCCAGATGTCCTTCAATGGATGAATGGTTAAGCAAACTGTATACAAAAAGGAACAAACTATTGAAACATGATAACCTGGAGGAACTGTCAGAGAATGATGCTGAGTGAAAAAAAAAAATTCCAAATAGTTACATACTTCATTATATATATAATATATATAATATATATATTATATATATAATCATTCTATACATCATATACTATATATATTCTGACATATATGTATATGAATGAATTGAATATATATATATATCCTGGAATTGGATATAGAAATGGAGAACAGTTTAGTGGTTTCCATGGGTTAAGGAGTGGGGGTGAGGGTGAAAGGGAAGCAGTTGTGGCCATAAAAGAGCAACATGAGCAATCCTTATGATGATGTAATAAATATTCTGAATATATCAGTTTCAATATCCTGCTTGTGATACTGGCTATAGTTCTACAAGAAGAATGAGGAGGGTGTAAGGAGGATCTCCCAGTCCTTGTAGTTAATAACAGGCATGGCAGCCCTCCTCTCAGTTTCCAAGGATGTCCCCTTTGTGAAGCTGCTCCCCCAATACCTATCAAAGCCCCTTGTATCTTCCTGAACTAGTGAGATGGGCAGTTTAGCTGTTGCCCACAAAAGTCTCTGAAGTAAATTAGAACCAAAATTATTTACCTTTACTTCAAGGCCCCATGTACCCTGGAATTTCAAGAAACCCCAAACAGCTAAAACAATCTTGAAAAAGAGGAACAAAGTTGGAGGTCTCACACTTTCTGATTTTGAAACTTACTACAAAGCTTCAATAATCAAAATACTGTGGAATTAGCATAAAGACATATAGACCAAGGAAGTAAAATAGAGATATCAGAAACAAATGCTCGTATATATATAGTGCCAACACCTTTCCATGGGGAACAGACAGTCTTTTCAATAAATGGTGTTAGAAAAAACTGGATATCCATATGTAAAGGAATGAAGTAGTACTTTTACCTTATATTATATACAAAAATTAACTCAAAAGGGCTCAAAGACCTAAAAGTAAGAGTCAAAATGATAAAACTCTTAGAAGAAAACACAGAAAAAGTTTCATGACATGGGATTTGTACAGGCAACAAAATAAAAAAATTAATTGGACTACCTCAAAATCTTAAATTTTGTGCATCAAAAGACCGTGTCGGGACTTCCCTGATGGTGCAGTGGTTAAGAATCCTCCTGCCAATGCAGGGGACACAGGTTTGATCCCTGGGCTGGGAAGATGCCACATGCCACAGAGCAACTAAGCCCATGCGCCACAACTACTGAGCCTGTACTCTACAGCCCGCAAACCACAACTACTGAAGTCCGCACGCCTAGAGCCCATGTTCCGCAACAAGATAAGCCACCGTAATGAGAAGCGTGCAAACCACAACGAAGAGTATCCCCTGTTCGCCCCAACTAGAGAAAGCCCATGCACAGCAACGAAGACCCAACACAGCCAAAAATAAATAAATAATATAAAATAAATATATTTTTTAAATTTTTTAAAAAAGACATTGTCAACAGAGTGAAAAGGCAACCCATGGAATGGAAGAAAATATTTGCAAATAATATATCTGATGAGATTAATATCCAGAATATATAAAGAACTCTTACAACTCAGCAACAACAACAATCTGATTTTAAAAATGACAAAGGACTTGAATATATATGACTCCAAAGAAGATATACAAATAGTCAATAAGCACATGAAAGAATGTTCAACATCACTAATCATTAGGGAAATGACCCTCAATTATGATGGATGTTATAAAAAGTCAACAATGTTGGTGAGAACCTGGAGAAATTGGAACCTGTTTGCGTTGGTGATGTGAATGTAAAATGGTGCAGCTGCTATGGAAAACAGTAAGATGATTCTTCAAAAAACTAAACATAGAATCACCATAGGATCTGAAAATTCCACTTCTGGGTTAAAACCCAAAAGAATTTAAAGCAGGGACTCAAACATTTGTACACCCACGTTCATAGCAGCATTATTCACAAAGCCAAAAGGTGGAAGCAACTCAAGTGTTCATCAATGTGTGAACTGATTAAAAAAATGTGGCCTCTAGGGCTTCCCTGGTGGCGCAGTGGTTGAGAGTCCACCTGCCAAAGCAGGGGATGCAGGTTCGTGCCCGGTCTGGGAAGATCCCATGTGCCACAGGGCAGCTGGGCCCATAAGCCATTGCCGTTGAGCCTGCGCGTCTGGAGCCTGTGCTCTGCAACGGGAGAGGCCACAACAGTGAGAGGCCCACATACTGCAAAAAAAGAAAGAAAAAAATGTGGCCTCTATATCCAATGGAATATTATTCGGTCTTAAAAAGGAAAGAAATTCTGCCACATGTTAAAATATGGATGCACCTTGAAGCTCAGAAGGACATATACTGTATGATTCTACTTATATGAAGTAACTTGGGTAGTCAAATTCATAGAGACAGAAAGTAGAATGGTGATTGCCAGGAGCTGGGGTAAAGGGAGAATTAGGAATTCCCCATTTCATCTGGGAAGATGAACATGTTATGGAGATGGTTGGTAATGATAGTTGTACAACAATGTGAATGTACCTAATGTCACTGAATCGTACACTTGAAAATGGCTAAAATGGTAAATTTTATGTTATGTGTATATTACCATATACATACTTCTATAGGCACTCCCTGAGCCTGTGCCTTCAGAGACCCACAGTGCAATGCCATGATTTCCAGCATATATTTCTAAAAACAAACAATGCTTTGGCTTTTTTTATTTCTCCAACCTTGGTTAACTTTTTTTTTATTTTTTTGTTTTTATTTTTATTGGAGTATAGTTGCTTTGCAATGTTGTGTTAGTTTCTGCTGTACAGCAAAGTGGAGAAGTTATACACACATATATATATACATATATATCTATATATATCTCCACTCTTTTTTAGATTTCCTTCCCATTTGCGTCACCACAGACCACTAAGTAGAGTTCCCTGTGCTATAGAGTAGGTTCCTGGTTAACTTTTACTACATAAATAGCAGCACAAACCCCCCTCCCAATACATATTTTTATGCATAGTAAAAAATGTATAAGAAAAAGACAAGCAAGAACTCCACTAAATTTATACCTACCAGACTCATTGCTCCATTTATTAACTTACTTATTATACTAATATTTTTCAAACATGTATCAAATGCTCAAAAAAGATGTAAATCCCAGCCTCCAACCAGATTATATTCTAGAGGTGAGACAGGCAATATTAAAAGCAAGTAAACTCAGAACTGGCTACATAATCTGCAGGGCCCAATGCCAACTGAAAACACAAGGCCCTTATTCAAAAGTTATTAAGAATTTAAAGATGGTACTAGCAGAGCATAAAACCAAGCTTGGGGCCAGGAAACTAGTCCTGAGGAAGCTGATATGCAACGTCAGAGTGTATATAATGAGTGAAAAATAAAAAGAGAAAGTATGAAAGAATGATATGAAGTAAGAGGTTTCACAGTTTTAGGGAAGGTGAAGAGGAAAGGCCTAAGAAAACGACTTCTAACTAATGACCTAAAAGAATAGAGGGATGGAGCCATGAGGCCATCTCTTGTTCTCTTAGTTGTTTAAGAGTACATATAGTAGCTATTCTATTTCCTTCAAGATTTTCAAATTGTATCTCATATTATTACATTTTAAAATGTACCTTTTTTTGATAAAAATACTACATCCTGGTATTAAAAAGCAAATGAAAAAGAATAAAATAATCTTGACATTCACAAATCACCATTAACATTTGGTAAGTGTTGGGGAAAAGCATTCCTGGCAGAGGGCACAAAACCCCGACGTGGGAGCAAACCTATGCCCAGCCTACTGAAGAAATAATGGCTGGAGTGGAGAGAAACAGCAGAAAAGTATGAGACCAAAGACTTGTAGGGGTGGAGGAGAAGAAGATATGGCAAAGATCACCTAAGGCCTCTTAGGTCATTTTTAGTACTTTTGCGTTAACTACGAGTGACATCACACAAAAATCCCACATACCCAGGGTAAGTTTACATCTTTACCTGCCACGGTAAAAGCTAAAATACTCACCATTTGGATCTAATTTATCTTCTCCCTTGCCCTTGAAAGAAGAGGAAGTGGAGAAGAGATCTATATTGAGCTCACTTTAAAATTTTGAAATCAGACAATAAAGTAAATTCATCAAAATCTCTCAAATATTATCATTTGGACTATAGCATATCTATCATATGGGGTGACTCAGGGCCCAAACATTCCTCCTGCTTCCCAGGACCATGGTCTGGCTCATTCCCTTCTCCCTAACCCCAGCCAGTTCATTCATTAAGGCCCCTGTATGCTTAATGACAAATACAGTGGTTACTCCGGTTCTAAACTCATACTCTCCAAATAATAAGTTTTTTCTGAAACAACAGTTCCTTGGAAATTTATCTTGGAAATAAATCTCTTTTTAGCAGAATAGAGAGCACTATCTGTAGAACTTTTTCAGCAGATAAAAACTTGCAACTGCTGATCACATATTAAATTGTCATGTTAACCATTTTATGTGTATATTCAGGAATATTTATTGAATAAATATTTCTACCAATTGCAAGCCATTATGCTAAGTGTTATGGAGGAGGCAGTGATGGAGAAGACATTATTCTTTTGCACAAGGAGCTTCCACTGGGATGCAGGAGAGTAGATAGGTGCTCAGATTGCTGGAAGGAGGGAGGCAAGGACAAATCAGAGACAAACTGGATGGAGTATTAGGAAAATCCAGGGAAGCAGGAATAAGAAGAGGTTTCATGAAGATGTGGCAAACACAGTGCAATCATGGTAAGGTATATTTTCTACTCCTCATTCAATTGGTGACAAAAAGAAGAGAAAATAAGGAATAAAGACAATGAGGTATAAGAAGATGTAATGAAAAGATAGAAAAAATGGGGAGAAATAAGTGGGGAGGAGAAGAAAAAGAGGCTGCAGAAACCTTGGAGAAAAACAGTATTTGAGAAGATACAAGGAGGAAAAAGCAAAAGGGGAAGATAAAAGAAATAGAGAAGAGAAAGAATGTGAAAAGGATGAGGGAAGTAGAGTTAAAGAACAAAGTAGTGAGATGAGAGGGAGAATCCTGAAAGTGAGGATATGCCTGGTAAGATGATCAAACTCCACATAGCACATCAAAAGGTGTCAGGCTGTGGGTCTCTGTCCAGGAGTTCCCCTGAATACAGAGAATTGGGTCTAATATCTTAATCTCCATCTAGTTCTAGATCCACTCAGATCAGCATCCCTTTCTATTTTGCTTTTGTTCAACATAGCAGCAACAAACACTCTCACTCACTTTGCTTAGAAAACTCTCAGGGTCACACCTCAAAACCCCAACCCAAGATGCACCATGGGTTTTCGCTGGATGGTTGTTGCTTGTTTGAAAGCCACAGAGCTTCTGCACAAAGGCCCTTGCAAAGAGAGCTAGGAATCAAAAACACTTTCCTGTGCCCTGAAGCTACTCAGCAGGTCTAGAACTGAAACTTTCCCAGCTACTTTTTCATATTTAACAACTAGTGTTAAATTTGAAACCAACAGCTGTGCACTCTAACCACTTTCTCTTGCGTGATTTATTCCAATTGCACTTCTTAAATAAAACTTTCATTTTAGATATGGAAATAGATTTCCTTCCTGAACAACTTGTTCTTCTAGAAATAAGTGTTGAGTCAGATATGTGACAATGATTCTTCCAAAAAAAATATGCTCCATAAACAGTGTCTTCCTATTTGCAGTTGACTCGTGTTCCTCTGTGTTGGGAAAGCTTCTTCATCCACATTTTGGGGTTGAAGAGGAAGTGTCTCATGGAAACAGAATAAAAGAGTTTTTCTGAGGACTGAGAATTGCCTATGGGGCAAGTTAAAATATCTCTCAGAGGCAGGAAAACGCGATTCAAGACATCGGCAGGTACTCAAAACAGGTAGTTCTAGCCACCACTTCTCACGGACATAAGAGTAAAAGTATATTTTAAAGTCATTAGTCTGGAAAGAGTAATTTTCACCACAGAATTTGCCCTGCTTTATGTTTCCTAGAACAGTCTTTGCTTTTGCGATTTTATAATAAACGAAAGTCACCCTGAGTAAACATTTCCCCTACAGCTAACATTAGGGTAAGCACTCGACATAAGTTATATCATTTTATCCTTACAACAACCTTTAAAGGAAGGCAGGCTGATCTCCTGATCTCAGGAAACTGAGAATCGGGGGACTCCCAGGTCATCTACCAGTAAAAGACAGAACTTACATTAGGACTCCGGCTAGATTACTCCAAACATTAGGCATTCCTCTAAAGGAAGCCTCCTTACCAGAAAATGTATTCAGCGTGGTAGGCTCCCAGCTGATGGGCTGGCGCAGGGAATCGGGCTCCTGAGGGGTCATCATGGACAGAGTTTGTTTCATGAAGCAGGAAAAAAGTGAAGAGAAAAAGTTCAAATAAAGCCCTTGAAAGAAAGTCAAAGATAGCAGTTGTGTAAACCAGATGGGGAATAGATGTACTATGACAAAAAGCCAAGCTTCAAAACTATATATGAACTTGATGGAAATAGGAGCAGGTTAGAAATAAGTGGGGATGATCTGGGAGAACTGGTTTAATACAATTAGGTTGTCCATGGGTTTGTGACAAATGGATGAATTAGGCTAGCTTAAAGAACATCGTGTTTTATCAGATGGAAATTAATACTTAATAAGATAGTGATGCGTCTGGAAGCAGCAAATAGGCAGGAAGTTCTGGAAACTGTGGTGCTATTATCAACATTAATTATGAGAAGCAGCATACGGAGTCAGAAACATGCTACATATACAAGAGGTGATGCTGGAAACCATCATTAAATCTATCTCATGCACTGAAGCTTCTACATATAGTAGAATATAGTAGCTATTCTATTTCCTTCAGGATTTTCAAAGTGTACCTCGTATTACTACATCATTTTAAAATGTACCTTTTTTTGATAAAAATACTACATCCTGGTATTAAAAAGTAAATGAAAAAGAAATAATCTTGACATTCACAAATCACCATTAACATTTGGTAAGTGTTAAACTGAAACAAATAGACTGCCGGATATTTCTCCAGAAAAGATGGGCTTATTAAGGATCTGCAGAGAATTGCAATTTGGGGTCTGCAACTATGGTGAACCATGTGCAAGTCCCTGCACAACAAGGGAAGGAGAACACTTTCAGAGAGGAAAAAGGGAGTTGGGAGGGCTATAATAAACAGAGTCCATGACTCTTCATTGGCTGAGTCCTTGCCGGGAAAGAAGAGGAGGCTTTCTTCTTCCTGTTGGGCTCTGCTATCATCACAGGGCATGAGAGCTCCCCTTTCTGGTTCCCAGCTCTTTGTAATTGAGGTTTCCATTTATTAACTTTTTACATAAGTGTTATTTTAGTCACCTCTCATATTTATGGATACTTAGAAAGGAAGAAAGAAAGGGAGGGAGGGAAAGGAGAGAGAGAGAAGGCAGAAGAAAGAAAAGGAAGGAAGGAAGGAAGGAAGGAAGGAAGGAAGGAAGGAAGGAAGGAAGGAAGGAAGGAAGGAAAGAAAGAAAGAAAGAAAGAAAGAAAGAAAGAAAGAAAGAAAGAAAGAAAGAAAGAAAGAAAGAAAGAAAGAAAGAAACAGGAAAGAAAAAAGAAAGAAAGAAGGAGGGAGGGAGGGAGGAAGAGGAAAAAGAAATGAAAAAATAAATGTGTGAAAAATTATATAATTGTATTTGTGAAAAATAACTTAGAATTCAGTTGAACTTAAGTGAAACAAAGAGAGAGAGAAAGAGAGCATTAATGGAAACCTAAAGGAGTTACTAAACTTCAGAGAATTAACTTTCTTACTTTGGTAGAGCCTTCTAGTTCTCACCCTATCTGATTTTCCTCTCCTTTTGTGCTCCAGGAGATTTACACTGCATGGTGTTCTTTTGTTGATAAGTAGGATCGTGTGACTGTTTCTAGCAATGAGTTGGAGTGGAAGAATAACATGACTTCCAAGCAAAGCATTCAGTTGCCATATATATCTCTCTAACACTTGCTCTCCCTACATGTTCACCAGGGAGGCTACATAATCTATACAGTGTAGCTGCATGACAATAAAACCAAATGGAAACAGATGCCTGGACCTGTAGCTGACTTTGCAACAAGAAGAAATAAAGCGTTCTTATATTCAGCTACTGAGATTTTGGAGGTGTATGTTACTGTAACTTATCCCAGACTGTCCTGAATAATATTCCACATAAGAAATATTTGGTTCCTAAAACATGCCTCTAGAGTTTAGAAAATATTAAAAATTAACAGGTTGAACTACATCAAGGTACCTTCTTGTTTAAAAGTATACTTTTCACGGTTGTTGTATTTTACACTTCTAACTAAACGGATTAAGTGCCCACCGCAAGTGATTTCAACATGGCTTCTATTCTTTAGTACCTTGAGTTATGTCTTGTTTCTTTTCCTGTTTGGGTGGGTTTTGTCATTCATTAGAGTTTGTTTGTTTGTTTGCTTGATTGCTTGTTGATTTTGGTGGTAGGAACTCAGATGCTTCAGTCCTAAACTTCTTGAATATCTGTAATTGTCTCTTTGTTACCTTTATACTTGAATTGACAACAGGGCTGAAGATATGAATATTAGGTCACACTTTATTTCCAACAGAATTTCCTCAGAATTCATTGTCTGTCTACTCAAATAAGTGTTAATGTAGAAAGTCTGAGACCCAAATTCTGCTTAGTTTGCTGTCTGCCTCAATGACTACCCACAAAGCCTTCTTTTTACTTTTAAATTTGATATTCTTAAGATATTTATAAATTGGTGCTAATTTTTCTGTATCAAAATCTTCTGGGGATTGATGTGCCCTTTTGCTCTACAGACAACAATGTCCTTTATTTTAGAAGAAATTTCCTTTGAGTTTACATATTTAATTACATTTTATATTGTATTTGGCCTTTTCCAAGGATGTCAATCACATATGTATTATATTTCTTCTCCCATCCATATCTATGATCTTTTCTATCATAAATGCTTTTTAGACTGTATTCTAATTCATGTTACTTCTTCTATGGCTTTCATCTCTCTAATGGATTTTGTTTTTCTCCCATTTTTCATCCTCTTTTTAAGCCTTGTATCTCTTTTTTGAGGTCCTTTGTAAAAGAGAACATGTTGTCAACAACATCCTGGAGCCCATTCAGAATTCTGTGCCTGAATTCTTTCTGTGGTGATTTAGGTAACTTCTGTCTCATATATTTTTCTGCATCTAAAAGGTTGTCAGACACTTTTTCCTTAAATATACATTCTTTTTATTGATCTAGCGGTTATCTAACTATTCCTCTATCTGTCTATCTATCTATGTGTATAAAACAAGGAAGGAATTTAAACATACAAAATTCAGATATACAAAAACATAACTTTATTTTGTATAGGTGACGTCCTACTGGCTTAAGTCTCTCAGTCTGCACAGTATAGACAAACTTATTCTATACGATATGCTCACATGCTTTCTTGACATTGATTTTGAACATGATTGACTGATTCACCGTGGGATTTTTAAAAAATCACAAAACATTAGTAAAGAGTATAAAAGAACTGAATTGACAGACTCTCTACTTGACCAAACTCAGGATCCTCTGAACTCCCTTCTCATCTAGGGCTCAACCTTGGTCTATGAAGACTGTAGACTCTCAGCACAAACGACGGTGTCCACCCCCATACTAATAGACTTGAACAAACTCTAGCATAATTTCTAACAGCTTAAAACCACATCCCTGGGATGACCCAGGCCCCCTTAAGTTCCTGCCTGGAAAAGCTCAAAGCTGCAAAAAGAAGTTACTGATTGTTCTAGCCAACACCTGGACAGAGATGCTGTCTCCCAGCTTCTGCAGGAGCGTAAGAGCCTAACTTCAACATATGCCAGTTAGCAAACGCAGATGGTCTAATCACATTGACCAACCTCCCTACCCACTTCATAACTTTCAACTTCCCTGACTCAGCTGGAGCCCGCATCATTTCTCCTCCCTCATTCTCCCTTTAATATGCCCAGTAACCTCTTCAAAGATTGAAGTTGAGCTCAATTTAAACTGGACTCTCTTCCCTACTTAAGTAGTTACTAAGTGAAATCTATCTTACTTCCTTTAACAAATGCCTGGCTTTGTTTCTCACTGACAGACTGCATCAGGGTATATCATGTACATGAATTATTGTAATAAAGTTGAATCTGTCCAGATTATCCCCAAAATTCAGTACTATCTCAATGAAAGTCTGAAATGCGTGCATGTGTAACTTAACAACCAGATTCTAATTAATACAGAAAATAAAATGTTTAAGAATAGCTACCAAAATTTAAAAGAATTAAAAGAAATTGCCTTACAAAATATCAAGTTTGTTATAAAGCTGTTTTGAATAAGACAATGTGGTACTGACACAGGGAGGTATGATGAGACTGATAGAAGGGAATTCGACCATTTTTAATTTAAATTTTATTTTATACAATGTGCAGACAGTTCCCTGTTCTCTGCATTTAGAAGTATAAACAATATAAATCTGTTAACTCTGTAAGTAATTTTTATAATTATGATGTAACTCTATCCTATCCTTAAAACATTTAAAATAAACGCTTTATGTGCAAAAAAAAAAAAAAAGACGGGAATTCAAACTCACACACATACAAGTAAACTTGATATTTGATTAGGATGACATTACAAATCAATGAGAAAAGAATGAACTTTTTAATATATTGATCTGGGACAATTTGTTATCTACATGGGAAAAAATGGAATTAGATTTTAAATTTACCCAATTCATGAAAATAAAACATTGTCATTTGTATAAAGTTTAAAAATACTATATCTATTGTTGACCTAAAACAAATAAACTGCCGATTATTTCTCCAGCAAAGGTAAGTTTATTCAAGAATTGCAGTTTGGGGTCTGCAACCATAGAGAGCCATTTGCAAGTTCCCACATGACAAGGGAAGAACACCTTTGGAGAGGGGAAAAGGAAGTTGGGAGGGCTACAGCAGTCAGAGTCCACAGTTTTTCAATGGCTAAGTCCTTTCCAGGAAAGGAGTCTTTTTCCCTTCCCTTGGGATCTGCTGTCGTTGTGGGGCGTGAGAGCTCCCCCTTCTGCTCTCCTGAGTCTATTTAATTGAGGTTATATTTTACACTATATACTTTGTTTGTTATTCCTATATAAATATATATAATTAAAACATACAGAAATGCATGGGAATGATGAATAAATAAGGATAATAGTTATTTCTAGGGAATACGGATGAATGTAGTCAGAGATAGAACACAGGGAGTTTTAATTGTGCCTGTAGTAATTGATTTCTTTAAAGATCATTTGAGACAATCTGAAAAGATACTATCATTCTCTAAATGGCTGTTTGTTTTACTCCCTATAACTCTCTGTATGTTGGAATTATTCTAAGTAAATTGGAAAAAAGAGAATTAACATTCATTGAGCTCTTACTGTGCCGATCATGATGCTAAAAGCCTTTACTTACAATTTCATATATTTCTCACAAAACCTCTATAAAACGGTCATCATTTAGGTCCATTTTATTTACAAAGAAATTTTATCTCAAGAAGGTTAAATTTTTAAAAGGTTAAAATATACAGAAAAGTCTGGTTTCAAACACTGTAGTGGCATTCTGCTAAACCATGAATTTTTAAAATGTGTCTGAAGCAAAACATGATAAACCCAAAGCTTTTATTCAAGTTTAATTTGTCTCCATAAGTCCCTTAAGCATTAATATGGCATGAAAATGCCTGGTGTTTCCAATTTTCCATGGTTCCTTAGTACAAGTTTTTAATACAATCATAAAGACTGTGTGCTAATATGATAAAAAATTCTATCATACATTTGCCAAATGATATGGATGGTGTGCCACAAGAAAACAGGAGCAATTTCTGAAGCATCTTCTGAAGTTATTTGCCATTTTCTCCCTCGATGTAGTTAACAGGAAAACTGCCTGGATGTGACTTTGGCTGTGATGCTTACTGTTTCAATTACGCTGCTTCTGGCTTGGCTGCCCAGACATTTAAAACTAGAACAAGGGTTTCAGATTGAGAAAAGGGAAGGGATTGGAATAACTGCTTTCCTTAGACTTTCCTAGGTAAAATCACCCAGTAAGGATGAATATAGAAAGTAGAAAAATCTATTACATTTTTAATCTCTTTCTTTGGCTTTTTTAACAATTTCTCTAAAATACATACTTTGAGGTGAAACGCTGCTGTGTCATAAGAAATACAGATATTTAATATTATTAGTTATTTTCAAAATACTCCCTAGGATGTTCATGCTAATTGATTCTGTAATAACAGTATATGAAATTTCCTACTGTGTCATAATTTATCACATGTTACTATCAGGCTTTTAAATTTGTGTGAATCTGTGAATCTGATTGATGTGAAATGCTATTGCTGTTTTAATTTGTACCACTTGATCCCTGAGGAGTTAGGAAAGAATATTTTCTTTCTTTTTTTTGTTGGCTATTTTAATTTCTTCTGTGAATTGCCCATTCGTATCCCTCATCTACTTTTAAAACTTATTTATTTATAATTTTCGTATTGATTTATAGGAGTTCTTTATGTACTCTGGAATACCAACTCTTTCAGTTTTATATATGGAAACTATTTTTTTCTATGTTAATAAAATACTTGACATTCTGTGTACCTAGAAACTCTGCCACACCATCTTGTTAACATTTTGGCTGGAGAATGTAGGCACTGGAGGGATATGATTGATGGATACACTCACTGCAGGTATACTAGTGGCTTAACTGGAAAATAAAAATCTCAGTCCTCTAGCCTTCTTCCTGACAAATTTAAATGACCAAAGCTGGGGCCCTCTGAACTATTTTTTAAAACGCTATGGTAATCAAGACAGTGTAATACTGATAAATGAATAGACACATGTATCAATGGAACCAAAGAGAGAGCCCAGAAATAGATCCATAAAAGTATAGTCAACTGACCTTTGACAGAGGAGCAAAGGCAACTCAACGGAGAAAGGATAATCTTTATAACAAATAGTGCTAGAACAATTAGACATCTATTTGTAAAATAATCATCATCATCTTACTTGTTTCACAAAAATTAACTAAAAATGGATCACAGACTTTAAAATAAAACTTCTAAAAGAAAACGTAGGAGAAAATCTATCTGGGTTTAGCAATGAGTTTTTAGATTCAACTAAAGTAAAATTTATAAAAGAACAAACTTATATTTTCAACTTTATTAAAATTAAATACTGAAAAACTTCTGCTCTATTAAAGAAACCTTTAAGGGAAACAAAAGAGAAGCCACATACTAATAGAACATATTTGCAAACCACATAACTGATTAAGGGTTTTTATCTAAAATACACCAAAAAATCTTAAAACTCAACAGTAAGGAAATAAACAACTCAATTCAGAAATAGGTGAAAAATCTGAGCAGGTATCTTACCAGAGAAGATATACAGCTGAAAAATAAGCACATGAAAAAATTCTCAACATCAGTTGTTATTAGGTAATTGCAAATCAAAACAACAATGAGGGGCTTCCCTGGTGGCACAGTGGTTGAGAATCTGCCTGCTGATGCAGGGGACACGGGTTTGAGCCCTGGTCTGGGAAGATCCCACACGCCACGGAGCAGCTAGGCCCGTGAGCCACAACTACTGAACCTGCACGTCTGGAGCCTGTGCTCCACAACAAGAGAGGCCACGACCATGAGAGGCCTGCGCACAGTGATGAAGAGTGGCCCCCACTTGCCGCAACTGGAGAAAGCCCTCGCACAGAAACGAAGACCCAACACAGACAAAAATAAATAAATAAATAAATAATTTAAAATGAATATCTGCTTATTAAAAAAAAAAAGAAAATGCAAATTGTTTTAAAAAAATAAAAAGATGATTCTGGTAACAGGATAGATTAGTGGTCTTCAAACAAAACAAACAAACAAAAACAACAATGAGATACCACTAGATACTTACTGGAATGGCTAAAATCCAAAAAACTGAAAATACAAAATGCTAGTGAGGATGTGGAACAACTGAAATTTTCATTCATTGTTGGTGGGAATGCAAAATGGTACACCATTTTGGAAGTTATTTGGGCAGTTTTTTACAAAGCTAAATATAGTCTTAACATATGATCCAGGAATTGTACTCCAGGATATTTTTTTCCAATTGACTTGAAAACATATGTCCACACAAAGATCTGCACATGAATGTTTATAGCAGCTTTACTCATAACTGTCAAAAACTGGAAGCAGCTGGAAGGAAGATGTCCCTCAGAAGGTTAACGGATGAACAAATAGTGGTATATTCATACAACAGAATGTTATTCAACACTTTAACATATATGAGCTATCAAGATATGATGGAATTTTAAGTACATCTTGCTAAAGGAAACAAATCAACCTGAAAAATCTACATATTGTATGATTCCAATTATATGACATTCTGGAAAAAGTACAATCACCGAAACAGAAAATAATAAGTTGTATAAAAATCATGTTTTTTATTTTCTGTATTCTATGATACTTTGACATTTTGGGTCCTTGTGAACTCAGGGAGATATTGCCTCTCCCCAAATTAGCTAATTCCTAGAGATAGCAAACAATTTATTTGAAAGCATGCATTTAATATGTAAACCAAGCAATCCTGAGCTCTCACCCCAACCATATCCTTCATCTAACTCTCACACACTGAGCAGATGAAAATGGCACCTGATCGCTGTGCTCATGAGAAAGATCTTGTATAAAGTCTAATTGAGGGATGTTCTATAAACACCTACCCAGTAATCCTCAAAACCGTCAAGAAAATCAAAAACAAGGAAAGTCTGAGAAACTCCACAGCCAAGCGGAGCCAAAGGGAACATAGCAACAAAATGTAGTGTGGTGTCCTGGATGCGATCCTGAAATAGAAAAGGTAAAAACTAAGGAAATCTAAATAAACTATGAATTTTAGTTAATAACAGTGTATCAATATTGCCTTATTAATTATAATTAATATCATACTAATATAAAGGAAACTGACTGTAAGATATATGAGAATCCTCTGTACTATCTTCTCAACTTTTCTATAAATCTAAAACTCTTCTAAAAATAGTCTATTTAAGATAGCTAGTGGGAAGCAGATGCATAGCACAGGAAGATCATCTCAGTGCTTTGTGTCCACCTAGAGGGGTGAGATAGCGCCGGTGGGAGGGAGACACGAGAGGGAAGAGATATGGGGATGTATGTGTATGTATAGCTGATTCACTTTGTTATACAGCAGCAACTAACACACCATTGTAAAACAATTATACTTGAATAAAGATTTTTTTTAAAAAAGCCTATTAGATAGATACATAAATAAATAAATAAAAGTCTGTTTAGAAAAGGAAATGTGACCAATTTTCACACTAAGGGAAAGCCTCATACACTCAAAATACTTCAATATCAGAGAAGAGCACTGTAATTTCTGACACCAGTTTTACAAAATATATCCCAACCGCACTGAAGAATTTAAATAGAATACATTCTACTAAATATTTCCAGAATTCAAGGTACTTATACATAGGAGAAAGCTTTAAAAACAGAAGGTTCATGATCCTGCATATTTTTAAGAAGAGAGAGAGAGAAACAAAGATTACCAAGAATAATTTATTGAAATAGCTGATTTCTTGAATTATGAAAGAATATTCCTTCCCTCAGAATTTCTCCAGGTCTATATAATCCACAGGCACACAGAACTTTAGGTAAAGTAACATGAGCACCCTAGTTATCCAACAATATGTTTCACAGAGCAGACAAGTGGAGAGAGGAAGTGGATGGTTCAAAATTGAATCAATTTACTTACAAACATAACCCTCAAAATATCTGTGAGATTGTCTTAAGGCAAAAGAATCAGATTGAACAACTGATTCTGTTAACCATGGCATGTTAAGCAAATCACAGGGCTACCAGGAATGATGTCTTTGGGTTATCATCCAGATGCTATGATATACAGGTGGAAAAAATAGCCACCCAAAAGGCGATTTAGGTGCTCACTTGGCAGTACATACATTAAAATTGGAACAATACAGAGATAAGCATGGTCCTTACACAAAGACGACATGAAAATTCTTGAAGCAACTCATATTTTGGAGAAACGAGAGTTATTGTTTAGTGGGTATGAAATTTCTGTTTGGGATGATGAAAAAGTTCTGAAGATGGATGTTGGTGATGGTTGCATAACAATGTGAATGAATTTAATGCCACTAGACTATACACTTAAGGACGGTTCAAATAACAAATTTTATGGTATATATTTTTTATCATAATTTTAAAAAAGGATCTGGGAAATACCAGAAAGGTCCAATTCCTCTCTAAACGGCTCTCCTAACTTAATTCCAGGGCTGTGAAATTTTTGTTTGTATAATTTTTCTTGAGTTAAAGAACCATATAGCCAGTCTGCTATTCTTTTATTAAATTTATTACAATTGTTGATTTACATGCAGTTGTAAAAAATAATATAAAGATGCCATTATACATTATCCAGTTCCCCCAATAATAATAACATCTTGCAAAACTATAGTACAATACAATAACCAGGATACTGAAATTTATAGTCAAATTACAGGACATTTCCATCTCACAAGGATCCCTCAGTTTGCCCTTTTATAACCTAATCCATTTCCCCCTTGCCCCTACCCTCTCCTTAACTGTTGGCAACCACTAATCTATCTTCCATTTCTATAATTCTGTCATATCAAGAATGTTATATAAGTAGAATCATACAGTATGGAAGTTTGGGGAATTGGCTTTTTTTATACTCAGCATAATTCTTTAGAGATTCATCCCCATTGTTGTGTGCATCAGCATTTTGTTCCTTTTTATTGCTGAGTAGTAGCAGTCTATGATATGTGGGTATAACAGTTTGTTTAACTATTCACCTATTGAAGGACATCGGACATCTGAATTGTTTCCAGTTTGGGGCTATTACAAATAAAGCTGCTAAAAACATTCCCGCACAGGTGTTTGTGTAAGCAAAGTTTCCATTTTTCTAGGATAAATGTGTAGCAATGCACTTGCTGGGTCATATGGTAGTTAGGTGTTTAGTTTTATAAGAAACTGTCAAACTGTTTTCCAAACTAGCTGTAATTTTTACATTCCCAGAAGCAATGTATGAATTAGTTTCTCCACATCCTTGTCAGTGTCGGTGTTGTCACTTTTTAAAAAAATTATTTTGGGCATTCTGATAGATGTGTAGTGATATCCTTGTGGTTTTAATTGTCATTTTCCTAATGGCTAATGATGTGGAACATCTTTTCATATGTCATCTTTACATTCTTCAGTGGAATGTGTCTTATTTTGCCCATTTTCTAATTGAATATTTTTTTATTTTTGTTGAGCAGTAAGAGTTCTTTGTCTAGATACTCTTGGATATGCTGTATATTTTGTTTGTAAATATTTTCTCCACACTGTAGCTTGTCTCTCTATCCTCCTAACTGAATATTTCATAGAGAAAAAGTTTTTTAATTTTGATAAAGTCTAATTTATCAGTATTTCCTTTTATGGATTATGTTGCTACTATCAAGTCTAAAAAATTTTTGCTTCACTCTAGAACTTGATAACTTTTTTCTGGAAGTTTTATATTTTTGCATTTAATGTATAAGCTCATGATCAATTTTGAATTAATGTTGTATAAGGTATGAGACTTACATAAAGGTTTATTTTTATGCCTATAGATGTCCAACTCCTCTAGCACCGCTTGTGGAAAAGGCTGTCTTTTCTCCATTGAATTGCTTTTGCACTTTTGCCAAAAATCAATCAGGCATATTTATATGGGTATATTTCTGCTTTCCTATTCTATTTCATTAGCTATGAACCTATCCCTTCACCGATAGCACAGAGTCTCGATTACTATAGCTATATAACGTCTTGAAATTGAGGACACAGATTCCTTTCAAAATTGTTTTATTCTAGTTCCTTTTTCTTTCCATATAAATGTTAAATTCTCTGTCTATATCTACAAAAATATTGTTGGGATTTGACAGGAATTGCATTAAACTCATATTAATTAGGAAAGAATTGGTATCTTTAATATACTGCATTTTCCAACCCATGAACATGATATGATTTCTTTGATTTCTTTCTTCACCATTTTCCAATTTTCAGCACACAAGCCCTAAACATGTTTGATAGATTTACATCAAAGTATTTAATTTTTTGAGCAATATTGTATGGTATTGTATTTTTAATTTTGATGTCCCAATGTTCATTGCTAATATATATATAATCACATATCAGTTCTGGAAATGTTATCATAGATTCCTTGGAATTTTCTATGTAGACAATCATGTCATATGCAAATAAGGACAGTTTTATTTTTTCCCTCTACAGTCTATATGCTTTTATTTCTTTTTCTTGCCTTATTGAACTGTCTACAACACCCAGCATTATGTTGAGTCAGAGTGTGAAAGAGACTTCTTTGCCTTGTTCTCTGTCTTACGGGTAAAGCACTCACTCTTTCATCATGATGTATAATATTAGATGTAGGTATTTTACAGATGCTCTTTATCAAGTGGATGAAATTCTCCTCTATTCCTATTTTTCTGAGTTTTTAAAAGAATAAGTGTCGAATTTTGTCAAATGCTTTTTCTGCATCAACTTATATAATTATGTAATATTTCTTCTTTAGCCTGTTAATATGATGGATTACACTATATATATATAGATAGATAGATAGATATAGATATATATACTATTTGCTAATATTTTGTTAGAGATTTTTGTGACTGTATTCTTAAGGAATATTGATCTTTGTGGGGTTTTCTTTTTTTTTTTTTGGTACTATTTTGGTATCAAGGTAATAGTAACTTCATAAAATTAATTGGGAAGTGTTCCTTCCTCTTCTATTTTCTGGAAGAGGTTGTATAGTATTGGTGTTAATTCTTCTTTAAACATTTGGTAGAATTATCAATGAAATCATCTAGTTCTGGATATTTCTTTGGGGGAATTCTTTTCATTACAAACTCAATTTCCTTAATACTTATAGGGCTCTCTAATTTTTCTATATTGGGTAGATTATGATAGCTGTATTTTTGAGGAATTAAACTATTTCATTTAAGATACCAAATTTGTGTGTGCACAGTTATTCATAATAATCCTTAATTATCCTTTTGATATATGGAGGAACTGTAGTGATATCTCCTGTCATTTCTGACATTGGTATTGACCTTTCAGGTCAATAAAAAGAACCATATCTGCTGACACCCAAGAATGAGAGGGGTTCCTTGTTAGTGTTGACAGGGGTGAGAGTTCTGGCTCCCCTCTAGGCAGGACTGATATCTCCTTGGGAGGGTTAGGAGAGTCCCTTACTGCTTCCTGTGTGGCCTCCACTGAGACAGGGGAAGAAGAATGGCTTTATCACCTCTGGGCAGTGGGAAAAGTTATAATGCTCCACTAGGCCCTTTTAGCAACTCTTAAGCAGGGAGGGGGAGGGATGCCTTGTTTAAAAGAAATCTTAAATGTCACTAATACATTAGTCTTACTCGGAATTAAATGAGCCATTTCTAATAAGGGGCCTGTTTCTTTCCAGCTGAGCAATCCTGGGCTCTTCCTCTGTGAGTGAGGCCAATAGTCCTTACCCTGCCAAACTCACAGGGGTGTTATAAACTCAACAGATTTTATACTTTCATTATATATTTCTATGACAACAGATTCTATTATCATATGAACATAAAACGGTATGTTTATACTGTATAACCCTTACAATTATTTTGTGGACTATTTCTGGTGCCATTTTCCTCCATTTCCTTTATTCTTAGGAATACTCCTTGAAAAACAAAACAAATAATCTTGTCAGATATACAGGTAAAGATGTACATCTAATAGAAAAGGCCCTTAACATTTATTTTACATCTAAGTAAGTACTGAGTATTCCAGAGTGAACTTAGGGTGGGGAACTGATTCTCCTGACCCACAAATCCTGATGCCAAAAGTCTTTTCCAGACTAGGTAGATGAGATATGGTAATACATCCTTCCACTGTTTGCTTCTCCTGGGATTTCAATGCACATGCTGAATGGTGAAACCAGCTAGAAACTCCCTTTCAGCTTTACACAGAGTTAAAACTGAGACTATAATAGTATTACCTGATAGGGCAATTGTGAATATTGAATGAGTGAAGGGCCTAGAATGGTGTTTGAGTAAGTGCTCACAGAGTATAAATTCGGATCACCATCCTCTGCAACAGCAGCGACGCTCTTACTCAGATGGCTTGGGCTAGGGCTGCCTAATTGCCCAGGATCAAGTAGTAAATCTTATGTTTTACTTTTACCCAAGACTCTCAGGAACAGGAGAATCCCAAGAGCTTTCTCAAGTAGCACCAAGGGAAGCCCCCTTTAACTCCATTTATTGGCTCTTATGATCATGTCTCTCTTCTATCACCTATGTTTCTCTTGGCCAAAGAATCCCTTCCCGTATCCTATATCTATGAAAGTTACCAGTGATTTGATTACCATTTTTCCCCCATTAGTCTAAAGAATATATCCTAGTGTTTCAAATGTGATAGTGCCAAAGAAATGGTAACACACTTTCCAAATATAACCTATGCCCACAAGTAATCAATTTTAGCAGACCCCTTTTCCTCCATGGAGAAGTGGTACACCTTGGAGTGGCTGCCTGGCTCATTCCCACACTCTGTAAAGGGTACCCAGTACAAGGGGAAACCCCAGGTGACTGTGTCTGTGCCACGTGACCTTTCCCCTTGAACAAGCAGGTATCTGGAGACTTTCTCTTACAGAAGCCCAAGCTTGACACAGCACAGACACCATGTCATGTGACGTGAGTCACACTTGTGGTAGTGCCAGGATAGAAAGTTTACGAACTTCTGCTGCTGAAGTTCCCAGAGCTGCCCTGATGCCTCCTTCGTGACTTAATATCCAGCTCTGTTGTGATTACACAAGACACTCCAGGATGCTTCCCATAACATCTCCTATTTTCCTCAAGCCAAACACAGTTGATTTCTATCAATTACAACCAAAAACTAACAAAAGGTAACACATCTAATCTTTTTGCCTGTGAGCCAAAAATAGTAGGGAATTCACTAGAGTATTAAATGAGGATGAAGACAAATTTCATCCACTTTACAATTTTGCTGAGGTCTGGCAATGTTTCAGCCTCTGGTGTAATCACTGACATTTGTGATGGAAAACAGAATTTAGGGATTTTTAATCCTATTTTCCCTCAGTTGGCTGTGAAGCTCTGTCCTTTCTACCTTCTTTGTAGTTTGCCATTAATTGTATCTTTTTGTTTTCCAATAAAGAAAATGGGCAATAAATAATTTTTCCAGGAAAGTGAGTACATTCATTTGTTAATTTAGAAGTAATTATTGAAGAACTGGTATTAGATAGTAATTTGAGTTTATAAATTAATTTCAAGGACAATATTAGGTTGGACAAAAAGTTTGTGCGTATTTTTTCATGAGGTGTATGGAACGAACTTTTCAGCCAACCCAATATTACTTTCAATCCACATGAACTACTTATGGGATAAATATTGATAAAATGGGAATAGTAATAAATATTTGCTCATTAAGTTGATCATTTCATAATTAACTAGTATAAGTAAATTCTAACTTTTCAAACATTTACTAATAACCTGGAGACTCCTAGGAATTAGAAAGGTAGGGATGACAAAGAATGCAATTTCTAAAGTCAAGTTCAAAACTAAAAAAATAAATTCTAGTTATTTGATAGCCAGAAAAGGGGAGCGACGTTAAAAAAATATTTTTAAATGGCAAATTTGCCATAGGTATCTAGCTCCTCTTCCATCTCCTCAACCCTCTTCCCACTGAAATCATCCCAGGAATAAGAAAATAGGGAAAAGGCTGAAGCAGTAAAAGGTACACCTATAATACTAAGTGAAAGAAGCTAATCTGAAAAGTAAACATACTGTGTTATTGCAACTATGTGACATTCTGGAAAAGACAAAACTATGGAGATGGTAAAAAGATCAACAGTTGACCGAGGTTAAGGGAGTGGGAGGGATGAGGGAGCACAGAATATTTTCAGGGCAGTGAAACTACTCCGTATATGAGGGTGGGTACATGTCATCACAAATTTGTCCAAACCCATAGAATGTACAACACCAAGAGTCAACCCTGATGTAAACTACAGGCTTTAGTGGATAATGTTGTGTCAATGTAGGTTCATCAATTGCAACAAATGTACCACTCTGGACGATAATGGAGGAAGCTATTATGCATGAGTGGGGGCAGGGGGTATATGGGAAATCTCTGTACCTTCCCCTCAGTTTTGCTGTGAACCTGAAACTGTTCTTAAAAATAAAGTCTATTTCAGGACTTCCCTGGTGGTCCAGTGGTTAAGACTCTGGGCTTCCACCGCAAGGGGCACGGGGTCGATACCTGGTTGCGGAACTCAGATCCCGCGTGCTGCACAGCGAGGCCAAAATAAAGTCTATTTTTTTTAATGGAACAAAAAGAAATAGGTGCACCTGAAAGCCAAAAACTTCAATGACATTTTGTTTCCTGCAGCATGAGTACTACCAGACTGCAGGTTAAAATTTAAAAAAAAAAAAAAAGGCAAAAAGTAAACTTATGATCCTCCTTTCCAATAAAGTAGCTCATCCTCATAGGAAGAAAGCTGAGAAAATCCTGATGAAACTCCATCCAAAAACAACCTCAATTTGGAGAGTCAGGCACTTAAGGAGAAGAGGAATCGGGGAAGTCCTTTCAGAATCCCTCCTACGTCCATGGATGCCCCAGGGTTCACACATACATGTCCCCAGTAGAAAACTCTCAGAGCATGGCTATCAGCATCACCTGGAGTTAAGCCAAAGTTACTAACTTTTATTGCAAAAAAAAAATTATTCCAGTTAAAAAATAAAACAAAATAAAATAAAATAAAACAAGAATGTCTAGACTCAATAATAGATGGGTATAAATGGCTCTGCCTTTCTCCATACCACACATTGACTGGTGAGTGGTCAATTGCCACAAAAACTAGTCCCCTTCTCCTCCCAGAATGTGAGTGAAACTTCTCAGCAACTTCAGTCAAAAGCCCGGTGAAACATGTCCTAATGATAGAGATGCCAAAAAAAGGGAAGGGTGCTATGGATTTGACAAAGCAACAGGGCTCTCTTTCTAAAACGTCATCAGAATGAACATTCACATTACCGTTAATTTGGCTAGTTAGGCTTTTGTTTTCTTCAGCATACTAGGTCCAAGGAAGTTACATCTGGCAAGGGCCACTGCAATAAATACAAATGCTTTAGTTCACTTGAGTTCCCGTTAATATTCTTTGGTTATTCATTCAGCTGTGGCTCTAATGCAGTTGTCCCGGTAAGGAACTGTTATTAAAAACCTGCTAATTAAATCACTTTGATTTTAAAGTGTATTAATTCAATATTCAACAAATGTTTGTTTGTTTGTTTTTACTGCAAATCATATACCAGGGGATATATGGGGACATAATAAGCAAAAAACAGAACGAACTATAGGAGAAACATATACACATGAAACAACCACATAAACATGCACTTACAAAGTACGACATAGCCTGTGATGGAAAATGAAAGAGTCTGCTAGGAGGACCAGGTCTGGAGGTCAGGGAAGGCTAGTGCTGAGATCTAAAGGATGATCTGCAGGCAGCTGCTATATGTGCACCACAGTAGGTTAGCTCTTCTCTGTGAAGCTGAACAAGACACAGTGCTGGGCCCTAAAGCTCATGAGACGCATTTGTCCTGGACCTTGAAGAATGAAAAGACTTTTGATATGGGGATGTATATATACATGTAGCTGATTCACTTCATTACACAGCAGAAACTAACACACCATTGTACAGCAATTATACTCCAATAAAGATGTTAAAAAAATGCAATAAATATAATATTTCACATTTTTCAATATAAATAATTGTAGTTTCTTAAAAAAAAAAAAAGAATGAAAGACTTTCAAGGATATAGAACAAAGGAAGGAGATTCCAAACTGAGGGAACCAGGGAGGATTTTTCCACTTTCTAACATAGTATCTTCTAAATACAAAGGAGTAGGAGACATCTAGCACCCATCAGATAGAGAAAATCCTTTCCATATTACTTATCAATTAATTTCTAAAAGTCCTCCCTAGACTCGTCCAACTATGTACTGAAAATGCCTACCTGGGGCACAGCCAAGCTCAGGGCTCACTCACCCATGTGCTTTGCCCTCTCAAACTAAAATACTTTTATTCTGCCTTTCACAGAAACAAGCAAAGCAAAGGTTCCTGAAGAGATGGTGCTCTTGACCAGCTGGGGGACCCAGAAGACCATAACAGAATCCATCCCTGCCCTCCCTTACCTAAGGTTAGGATTTTCACAGAAAGAGGGGGATTACCACAGGGCTGCTTCCACCAGCAGACCCATCCATTGTTCACAGGCTTTAATTTTAAACTCCATTTCCTTTCAGTTTCAGCCCTGAAGTCAGCTATATGTCCCACAGTGTTACATAAAGAGGCCATTATGGCAGAATTAATTCAGCCTTACCAAAGGACTGTTCTTGAAGGCTGTCTTAATCCTGATCCATTTTACTAATTCCTTCCATGGCCTGATACATGGGAGCTATGAACCTACCGAGAACAACTATTGATGAGGGAAGTTCTGTTCTGAGTATAACTTGCATCCTCTTGTTTGTTTCATATATAATCACTCCAAAAAAGAAGCCTGTAAATGAACTAAACAGTTCTACATCAGATTCAATGTTATGCTCTGTATAGCCAAGTGGGATCTCAAACACCTTGATGGTAATCAATTTTCTTTCACTTCAGATTAGATGTAGAAAGAACAGAAGTTTCCCCACTTCACAGTAGTTGTGGTGCATGGGCTTAGTTGCTCCGCAGTATGTGGGATCTTCCCGGACCAGGGCTCGAACCTGTGTCTCCTTCATTGGCAGGCAGATTCTTAACCACTGCACCACCAGGGCATCTAGTTTAAAAGGTGTTAATTGTGTAGCAGCAGATTACAACCTAAAGAGGCATAGAAAAGGGAGCATTTGAAAAGCTACAGGGTGATTACATTGGTGAAAAGTGTCCAGGTAAATAGCATTTCTCTGTCCAGGAAACATGTCTGCATCTGTCACTCAATCTCTATTTATCACTCAGGGTAGGGAAATAGGGCACAAACACTATTTAAATAAAGTGAATCCATTGGTAAATGTGGGTGCTGAGTGGAAGGACATTTTTGCTATTAATTACTGGATGTTTTCCATTAATATCTCCCTAAAAATTGCCATTTGGGAAGAGAAGAAAGAGCATAAAATTAGGATTTAGGCAGACCTGGGTTTGAATCCTGACACTTTTGTATATAGTTGAGTGACTTTGGGAAATTACATAGATTTTCTCACTGTGATAATAAACAACCCCAGGAGTTCAGGTCCAGACAATGGGACATTAACCCATTTCTTCCCACGCCTCCCTGCTAAACAAAACTATAAGCCTTAGTATAGTCCAAACAATAACCAAAGGAAAACTGTGATAGGTAGTTTAGAAGAAGGCAAGCTGTTTGGGACCCCAAGATTCAAGGAACAGCACAACAGCAGGGCATTGTGCAACCTACACACATCAGAAGAAGGCAACCCGAGTGCTGTATTTCACGATCTCCAACCTAGCAAGAGAAATCAGTCCAGATGGGCTCTTCCTCCCGCAGACTGACGGGAGTCCCTTTGACAACAGGTGAAACCAACACCATCAGCAAAAGGGATCAACTGGGACCACAACCAAAAATAAGCAGCTGGAGTAACACTCTTCTTCAACAAGCCTGAGGACTCCACTTTTCCTCAAAGAGATACCAAGGTGGACAGGCAGAATCAGACTAAAGAATCCCAACTATAACAAGTGGCCTAGTGTGGTAAGCCTTCTTGGTCTGTACATTCTATAGTTGCTCTTCACCTGTCTAGAGACACCTGTGCAGCGTGGGGGAAAGGCCTAAGAGAGGACAGGTACAGGGATTCACTCTGCACCCATCCTCCAACAAGAGACACCTAGCAGCTGGGCCTGGGAAAACTCCTTTCACCCCTCAGACAGTGCAAGCAGGACGAGCAGGAGCCCCATAGGCAGCAGATAAACCAAGAAAACCAAAAGATTCTGAAAATTAAACTGCCCCTGGAACCACAGCACATACGAGGGACCTGAATGCTAAAACTAAACATGGTGACTGCATGCAAAAATAAAAGATACAAATAAGACCAAGAGTCTCCTAACACACTAGACAAAGTGCCCAAGGCACAATCAAAACTTTTACTCGTCCTACAAAGAACCAAGAACATCACAACTTGAATGAGAAGTCAATTAACTGCTGCCAATACCAAGATGACTGCATTGATGGACGATCAGACAGGGATTTTAAATCAGCCGTCACAAAAACGCTCCAATCGCCAATTAGGAATTCTCTCCGAACAAACAGAAGAAAGAAATCTCAGCAAAGAACTAGAAAAGATTTTAAAGCAAATGGAAATCATAGAATTGAAAAATACAGTAACACAATTAAACTCAACCCCTGGATTTCGTGGGGATTTGTGTTTTGTTTTAAAGAAGATGCTGCATGTCAGATGCACAGCACGGTCCCTTCACAGAACAAAAACCCAGTGAACCTTAGAATAGTTCCTTTTAAGTATATCCTACAATTTTTGACACCAAGACATGCTATATTCTTGTAACTAATCACAAACTGAATTGAAGGAATCATTTCAGCATCAACCCAAGCAAAACGTTTCTCCTAAACTATGCCCCTTATTACTTTCTGCAGGTAACAAAATTAATCAATCAGCAAATAACTATTAAGCAAATTTGTAGGATTTTATTCATTCTTAAATTCATGATTTGATACTATCATTAATGATCTTTGGGGTACCAACTACCTCATTCTATAAAAATAGGAGCAGGGACTCTAGTCTTATATACCCATCATGGTTACCATGGAGAAACTCATTGTCCAAGCTTTCATGGTTCATTCGGAGCCAGATGTCCCCCTGCCCAACTCCCCCTCTGCCTCCCACCCTCCCCACCAATTGCAAACAAGTGTCATTTAGTGAGGCTTGAAAGCCATTGGCTCTCAGTATCCTGTGCAGTAGCCCTGGCAGCCACATTCTCCCATAGATGCTGATACCTCTCTAGCACGGCATGTGAATGGGACAGGGTCTCAAATATAGACAGCACACAAATCCCTGTCATCTTCCAAGTATTAGAAAAAAACAGCCTTATCCCAGTGAAGCCAAGCCAGCTCTTCTTCCTTAGTGGCCAGCATTTTCTGTGAGCCTGAAATCCCAAATCCGAAGTCTGAGTAGATTATCTGACATTTTTGGACTTAACACTATGATAATCCTAAAGGGGATGAGGGATCAGGCTCTGCCATCTGATAGCAGATAGTGGTGAAACAGCTAATTGTATTATATCCACGATCATTTAAACTAAAGTGCCTAGTGAAGGCAAAATCTGGAGAGACTGAATAGCTATCGCCACAGATCAGTATGAGAGGCATTAAAAAAATCAAATATTATGGGGTGGAATGGTTATTATTAGAAGCATTAGATATGTTTATAAAGGAGAAGAGTCTAGAAATAATTCTCAACTCAAGGCACACACTGAAAATTTGGGGCTTCTTATGAGTATGCTCCGAAAGTAACGTTAACAGGACGGAAAGAGCTGACATTAAACTAAGAGTTTCAAAGAGAGGGTTGAAAATTACAATATCAGTTAAATCTCCAACTTTGTCAGGTCTTCTGCATGGAAATTAGTATTTTAGTTGGCAAAGTGTGGAATCCTAAAAATCAGAATGAGGACGTGGTACAGTATCACTCAATCCAGAGGACTCAAAGCCCCTCTGCCATCCCTGTCTGATGAGTTCTTACTGACATTCCTAAAGGGCCTGTCAACATCCTCACTCATGGAGTTGTTTTCATGGCTTCGTGTTGTATGCCCTACGTCTTCTCATTCCATCCTAATATCCTTCAGTGTTTGCAAACCTAGACACAGAGTCAGATGTCAGCATTCCCCAAGGGCCAGTAGCCATGTCAGACCTAAGAGAGAAAACTTATCCTCCAAAATAACTGAAGGGCTTTGTTTATCACTACATGCAAAATTCTAGAAATACGTACAGGAATGGATTCTGAAAATGCCAGGCCAAGAAAAATTAGCACAACTTTAAATTTCACTTAGTATATCTGTTATGTACTTTGAAGCATTTCTGAATTCAGTGTGTTAGCACAAGCAACCAATTGGTTGCTTGGTTGATTAACTGCAATATGGGTTCAACAAAGGCCTGCACTGACTGAAGTTAAGATGCCAGCAACTTCTTAATGTGCTATTAAAGAAGGACTACAGGGACTTAGGGAGATAATAAATATTGGAGTGGATTTAACATGTGCAAAATCCCCTGTCCAAACCAAGCTCTTCTCTCAAGGTCAGGGATGCTGGTAGGAGCTACTGTGTCTGAAACAGTTTCCTAATTTCAGTGGGAATAGAACAATCATGAATGGCCGAGGCCAGGCAGTAGTTTACCAGAGTCGGGGGAGTAGAGGGGCTAAAAATGCAGGATTAGGGATCAGAATGATCTGCTGTGAAATGACCTTTGTGGGGAATGACAAATAAATGGGCATCCTACTAAGTTCCTTATGTAAGTAGGGCAAAAACAAAACAAACAAATTGAAAGTCTTATGAACCTAGGGCAATCAAAAGAGAGTCATAATCCTTGATCTAATACCCTAATCTGAGCCAGTTAAAAGAAAAAAAATCCCAGGGTTTATTGAATAAAGAGGAGGCTGGGTAATCTTGAAAAAGGTTCTCCAACAACATCAGCAGCAAGAACTCTGAATCTTACTCTCAGATTCTCATAAAGGGACCTGTGGCCATTTTCCAGGGTAACTGTGCAGTGGGGAAAAGGAAATATTCACACTCTTCAGAATTTATTAAACTCTAGTACCTGGGGCAACACTTATTCTCTGGGGCCCTTAATAGCACTGCTTTCCACCATTCAGAATATGAACCTGGATCTATTGTTCTTTATTATTCCATTCTAAAAGCCTCTATATATATGCTATTATAGAACCAGTAAGATCCTATACATAAGTCAGGTACAGAGTAGTACTTACTGGGAATGGCTATTCTCAACTGCTAGTAAAACCCACAAATTAGCTTCTTGACATGTAAAGTAAAGGCCAAATAGAAGTGTCTGACCATAATTTATCAAATTCAAAGTCACATCCCAGGGGACCTGCAGAAACGTGTTCCACCGTGGTAAAGCTGGGAGGTAATGATACAGGTTGTTCCACAAAAGGGACGGGTCATAAAGAATAACAGTACAAACCCTTACCAGACGGGACTATAACCGGAGCTACCTGTTTTAAATGTGGACTATTTTCCAGAGCACAACAATATAATTCCTGGATCCTGATATTCAGTTATGGATCGAGAAGATACTTTTCCCTATCACAATTGCAAGGGAACACCATGCAATAGCGATTCTCACTTTCTCTATGACCCAGCACCTGGCAAGAAACTGATGGCATACTCAAAATGAGTAGTTAAAGATGGTTTACTGACTGGATTATTTCCAAAGGTCTAAACAGGGTTAAGGGACACCAAGGAGGGATGTTGAAGTAGCCTTAACAACAGCAGGAAGCCATTATCTACCCCGGACCTGAGGGAGCAAATGGAGGGAGAGATTAATAGGACCTGTGGTTGCATGAGGGGGGCGTTCAATGAAGATGTGGTCTTCAGTAGTGTAATGCAGCCATGACCAATTGAAGATCTGGTGAGAGAGAGCCGGGAGAAAATAACACCCCGATCTCTTTCCTCCCAACCTTCAATATCCTGCCAGTACTTTCTAGTAGATAAATCCAGCTGGAATCCAGACAGCAATGGAGCCTTAGAGCTCAACCTCAGAGGACACAGATCAGGGTGGAGAAGGATAGAAATTCTATTTACAGAGAACAATAGGAGAAAATTCATCACACTTGTCCACTGTAATGAGGGCATCTTGTGAAGTGACTGAGCAGGAAGTAGCACACATCCTATATCACATGGCAAGATTCACACAAGCCAGAGAGCAGGGAACACAGTCTACAACAGCACAAGGCGACCACCTCAGCCAGAGGTGCAGTGTCTAGTGATATGGGACATATCTGAGTACACTTTTGAAAGTAAAAGACAAGTTGCTACACATACACTGCAATCTGTGTCACAAAGGAAGTGACATAATGGTCGGTGAGCCCAGTTTAACTTTCTAGGTAACATATACATATTTGGGTGTGCTGTTTTGATTAATTTACCTAGAGAATAGAAATTGTCAGCTTAAAGAAGGACCTAGAGCAAGGCCGGGTTTCCAGGTGGTCGGGGCCATCAGTCAAGCTTTACCTAGTGGATTCAGTGATGCTTAAAGTGTTTGTGGAAGATCAGGATGTTTCATAGAACCCAGGTCAATCCACGCTTAGAGAAGAACATCAGAAATGTCAGGGTTTGGAGCAAATCCATGCCTGTTCTATTTTTTTGTGAAGTCTTGTTGATTGACAGTGTTGTGCCAATCTCTGCTGTACAGCACAGTGACCCAGTTCTACACATATAGATGTTCTTTTTTTATATTCTTTTCCACTATGGTTTATCACAGAATATTGAATATGGTTCCCTGTGCTATACAGTAGGACCTTGCTGTTTACCCATTCTAAATGTAACAGTTTGCATCTACTAACCCCAAACTCCCAGTTGATCCCTCTCCCTCCCCCACTCCCCCTTGGCAATCACAAGCCTGTTCTCTATGTCTATGAGTCTGTTTCTGTTTTGTAGATAGGTTCATTTGTGCCATATTTTAGATTCCACATATAAGTGATATCACATGGTATTTGTCTTTCTCTTTCTGACTTACTTCACTTAGTATGATCATCTCTAGTTGCATCCATATTGCTGCAAATGGCATTATTTCATTCTTTTTATGGCTGAGTAGTATTCCATTGTATATATGTACCACATCTTCTTTATCCATTCATCTGTTGATGGACATTTAGGTGGTTTCCGTATTTTGGCTATTGTGAACAGTGTTGCTATGAACACAGGCGTGCATTTATCTTTTTGAATTATAGTTTTGTCTGGGTATATTCCTAGCAGTGGGATTGTTGAACCATATGGTAATTCTACTTTTAGTTTTCTGAGGAACCTCCATACTGTGTTCCATAGTGGCTGTACCAACTTACATTCCCAGCAACAGTGTGGGAGGGTTCTCTTTTCTGCACACCTCTATTTTGAATAATAGGTTTTAACTTGTTACTGGGTTTGGGTAGAAACTCAACACCCAAGCATAAAGTACCAGATGATGATGAAGCCAGGCCTTTGGCTTCATCATCATGAACTGAGAACCATGTGATCCCCCTAGACATAAAATCAGGCATTCCCAGCAGCACACCAGCATCAAGCATAAGTGGAATGTAAAGCACTAAGCCCAAACAAGTCACAGGTAAGTTCTAGGAGCAAGTCTCCCACACTACCAGAATGCCTTCCTTTCTATTCTGCTACTCCACCCTTGACCCACCCATGGCCTCACTGAGTGTACCCTATGCCTAGTTCCCTGGGAAGGGGGAAATGAGAACATAGTGTGTTGGTGCCCGCCAAAATTGAAGTCCTATAGTATTACTGCTCCATTCAAGGACTCAAGGTCCTAACTATTTTTCTCCCCTCACTCTGATCCAACCACACTGGCCTTCTTGCTTCCCTCCAAACACCGCCCCTCGACCCCCCACAAACTTGTGTTCATCTCAGGATGCCACACTCCCTGTTAATTCAGTCTGGTACATTTTACCACAGATGGTCTTGTGGTTGTCTACAGCAGACTCCTGACTGACTAAACCAACACATTCCCAAGTCCCTTCCCCCTTGTCTGCCTTCACTATAGAAGCTGGAAAATAATCACTCTCCCAGAGTGCCTTGCAGCAAGAAGCAGCCATGAGAGAGTTAGAGGCAATAAGTCTTAAGTAGAGACTTCTGGGAATACTTTTGCTTTCCTGATTAAAAAAAAAGACATATTACAGGCACCAGGGCTAGCTGTAAGGCTGCAATCTGTGTGGTCACAGAGGGTTCTGCTCTCAGAAGGGCCCTCCCATACCTTCCCACTTAGTGTAATATTCTGCTATTGCCTTTGGAAATTCTTAATAAATCTATTAATCTCCTATGAGACAGTAGAGCATGATCATGTGAAGCAGAGATTCTCCAGGTGATAGGTTAAGTTCAGCAGACAAGGCAGACAATGCAGGCACTTAAGCAATTGGCTGGGATGCAGCGTACACCTGCCTTGGGCAATTGGGATAATATGAGGCCCCAAGGTGGGGGAAGCAGGGCAGGGACCTGGGCCCAGAATGACAGCAGGCTTAGGGGCTGTGCACTGTGATACAGTGGGAGGCCAGCTTGCCATCCTCCCTTGAGCCCTTTACTTCAGCCTCCGCATAAATATTAACTCTGCTCTTAGCACCAGGATGGGAACGCCAGCACTCAGGCAGGAAACTTTGTCAGTAAATTTTCACAAAGTAATAGTGTATGCATGGACATTGCAATAAAATATATCAGAGAGTTATTTGGATTCTTCCAATCATTTAGAATCTCCAGTTTGGAAAACTACAGAAATGTTGCAAAGCAAATAGAAATTAAATGTAAAGATGTGGCATTCCGCAGAAAAGAACACTTTTCAAAGGAAGCTTCAGTTGAGCCAATTATTAATGAGAAAGACAAGTTCAAAATTAACGTTTTAATTGAAAATACAATGATGGACTGCATAAACAAGCATTTTGAATTATAGGCAAATCACGAAGCCACTTCCCATTTCTTGTTCAACCTCCATATGTTACGGAAAATGTCAGAGGAGACATTAAAGTGCCATGGTACAAATTTACACTTAAAATAAAATTCAGACTCACAGAAAATTTATTTTAGAAAAATTGCTTCATGAGAATCAACTTTGGATGTACTAAAATTTTTATTTCAAAATAATTTATCAGAAATTCTTTTCATGTTGCCACAGGCCATAAAATACTCTTAGCAGCTCCCATGACAACTGTTGCCTCAGCAGAAAGATACTTCTCAAAATTAAAAAATTATCAAAAATGATTTGCAGTCTCCTACTTGCCAAGAGTGACTGGTGTTGTTTTCAATTACATTGATTGAAAATGTACCTACTTTGAGTAGAAATTTTGATGACCTAATAAATGAAAGTGCAGAAAAGCAAGCCAGAAAAAGATGATTTAAGATATCACGTTACTCATTAGTATTTATTGTTTTATATAAATCTATGGTACCAAATTCTTTTTGCAGCTGGTAAGTTTATGCTGTCACTCATGTATCACTTTTATCTTTTATTTTTTTTAATTTATTGGAGTACAGTTGATTCACCATGTTGTGTTAGTTTCAGGAGTACAGCAAAGTGAATCAGTTCTACATACACATAAGTAATAAAATATTTTTAAATGAAAAAGCTTTATTTTGTGTTAGTCCTTTTAAACATCACTTTTTTCCTGCTTTATGAACAAAGACCCATAGTTTCATTTTTAACTGCCCCTGTCAGTTATGTAGCCAGCTCTGACAGACATTTCCATTTTCTTTCTTTCATATGAATGCACATATGACACCTAGGAGTACAGTAGTCATTTTGAAATCATGAGGAGAGAATCCAACATATTAAAAATGAATGATCAGGGCTTCCCTGGTGGCACAGTGGTTGAGAGTCCGCCTGCCGATGCAGGGGATGTGGGTTCGTGCCCTGGTTCGGGAAGATCCCACATGCTGTGGAGCGGCTGGGCCCGTGAGCCATGGCTGCTGAACCTGTGCGTCCGGAGCCTGTGCTCCGCAACGGGAGAGGCCACAACGGTGAGAGGCCCGCGTACCGCAAAAAGAAAAAAAAAAAAAAAAAGAATGATCAGAATAAGAGGAGTTTCTGTTCTTGATACTGTCATTGAACTAATACTTTGGTCCTAAACTGCCCACCTGTTGATATGTTGTATATGTACAAGAAAATAAACCAAAGTTCCAGTGATTTGAGATACTGTTCATCCACTTTTCTGGAATGTCTATGCATCACTCAGAAGTCACTTCACCTGTCCCTTCTTAGAGAGAAATACCCTGATCCCTTAAAAATTTCCCCTCTCACTGTTGTATTCACCCTATTACCATGTATAACATGCATCACTACCTTAAATGACCTTATTCTTTTTTTTGCATGATTACATTCTCTAAGTTAAATTATAAGCTCCATAAGCACAGAGATACTTTGTCTTTTTTACCATGACACAGCCAGCACCCTGACACAAAATACCTACTCAAGAAGTGTTTGTTTGAATGAGTGAATAAATGAATTAATAAAAGACTTCCCTCAGCAAAGAAATCAGGCTCAAATCACAAAACAGAAAAGGGGAAAACATTGAAGACCTTCAAGATGGCGGAGGAGTAAGACGTGGAGATCACCTTCCTCCCCACAAATACATCAGGAATACATGTACACGTGGAACAACTCCTACAGAACATCTACTGAACGCTGGCAGAAGACCTCAGACATCCCAAAAGGCAAGAAACTCCACACGTGCCTGGGTAGGGCAAAAGAAAAAAGAAAAAACGGAGACAAAAGAATAGGGATGGGACCTGCACCAGTGGGAGGGAGCTGTGAAGGGGGAAAAGTTTCCACACACTAGGAAGCCCCTTCGTGGGCGGAGACTGCGGGTGGCAGAGGGGGGAGCTTCGGAGCCGCGGAGGAGAGCACAGCAACAGGTGTGCGGAGGGCAAAGCGGAGAGATTCCCGCACAGAGAATCAGTGCCGATCAGCACTCACCAGCCCGAGAGGCTTGTCTGCTCACCCGCTGGGGTGGGCGGGGCTGGGAGCTGAGGTTCTGGCTTCAGAGGTCAGATCCCAGGGAGAGGACTGGGGTTGGCTGCATGAACACAGCCTGAAGGGGGCTAGTGCACCACAGCTAGCCAGGAGGGAGTCCGGGGAAAAGTCTGGAACTGCCTAAGAGGCAAGAGACCATTGGTTTGGGGTGCGCAAGGAGAGGGGATTGAGAGCACCACCTAAACGAGCTCCAGAGACAGGCGCGAGCCGCGGTTATCAGCGTGGACACCAGAGACGGGCATGAGATGCTAAGGCTGCTGCTGCCGCCACCAAGAAGCCTGTGTGCGAGCACAGGTCACTGTTCACACCTCTCCTCCGGGGAGCCCGTGCAGCCCGCCACTGCCAGGGTCCCGTGATCCAGGGACAACTTCCCCAGGAGAACACATGGCACGCCTCAGGCTGTTGCAACGTCACACCGGCCTCTGCCACCTCAGGCTCGCCCAGCATCCGTACCCCTCCCTCCCCCCGGCCTGAGTGAGCCAGAGCCCCCTAATCAGCTACTACTTTAACCCCATCCTGTTGGGGCAGGGAACAGATGCCCTCAGGTGACCTACACGCAGAGGCAGGGCCAAATCCAAAGCTGAACCCCGGGAGCTGTGCAAACAAAGAAGAGAAAGGGAAATCTCTCCCAGCAGCCTCAGGAGCAGTGGATTAAATCTCCACAATCACCTTGATGTACCTGCATCTGTGGAATACCTGAATAGACAATGAATCATCCCAAAATTGAGGTGGTGGACTTTGGGAGCAACTATAGACTTGGGGTTTGCTGTATGCAACTGACTGGTTTCTGGTTTTATGTTTATCTTAGTTTAGTATTTACAGTTTATTATCATTGGTAGATTTGTTTATTGCTTTGGCTGCTCTCTTCCTTTTTATATATATATATATATATATATATATATATACACACATATATTTTTTCCCTTTTTCACTTTTTGTAAGTGTGTATCTGTATGATTCTTTGTGTCATTTTGTCTGTATAGCTTTGCTTTTACCATTTGTCCTAGGGTTCTATCTGTCCATTTTTTGGTTTTTTTTTTTTTTAAGTATAGATTTTAGTGCTTGTTATCATTGGTGGATGTGCTTTTTGGTTTGGATGCTCTCTTCCTTCTTTCTTTTTTCTATTTTTTATTACTTTTTAATTTTTTTATTTTTAATAATTTTTTAAATTATTTATTTTAATAATTTTCTTTCTTACTTTCTTTCTTTCTTTCTCCCTTTTCTTCTGGACCATGTGGCTTACAGGGTCTTGGTGTTCTGGCCGGGTGCTCAGGCCTGCGCTTCTGAGGTGGGAGAGCCGAATTCAGGACACTCGTCCAGCAGAGACATCCCAGCTCCAAGTAATATCAAATGGCGAAAGCTCTCTCAGAGATCTCCATCTCAACACTAAGACCCAGCTCCACTCAACAACCAGCAGCTGCAGTGCTGGACGTCCCATACAAAACAACTAGAAAGACAGAAACACAACCCCAGACATTAGCAGAGAGGCTGACTAAAATCATAATAAGGTCACAGACACCCCAAAATACACCACCAGACATGGTTATGGCCACCAGAAAGACAAGATCCAGCCTCATCCACCAGAACACAGGCTCTAGTCCACTTGACCAGGAAGCCAACACAACCCACTGAACCAACCATAGCCACTGGAGGCAGATCCAAAAACAATGGGAACTACGAACCTGCAGACTGCAAAAAGGAGACCCCAAACACAGTAAGATAAGCAAAATGAGAAGACAGAGAAACACACAGCAGAAGAAGGAGCAACATTAAAACCCACCAGACCAAACAAATGAAGAGGAAATAGGCAGTCTACCTTAAAAAGAATTCAGAGTAATGAGAGTAAAGATGATCCAAAATCTTGGAAAGAGAATGGAGAAAATACAAGAAATGTTTAACAAGGACCTAGAACTAAAGAGCAAACAATGATGACTAACACAATAAATGAAATTTAAAATTCTCTAGAAGGAATCAAGAGCAGAATAACGGAGGCAGAAGAACGGATAAGTGACCTAGAAGATAAAATAGTGGAAATAACTACTGCAGAGCAGGATAAAGAAAAAAGAAGGAAAAGAATTGAGGACAGTCTCGGAGACCTCTGAGACACGTTAAACGTACCAACATTCGAATTATAGGGGTCCCAGAAGAAGAAGAGAAAAAGAAAGGAACTGAGAAAATAATTGAAGAGATAATAGTTGAAAACCTCCCTAATATGGGAAACGAAACAGTCAATCAAGTCCAGGAAATGCAGTGAGTCCCATACAAGAAAAATTCAATGAGAAATACACCAAAACACATATTAATCAAAGTATCAAAAATTAAATACAAAGAAAAAATATTAAAAGCAGCAAGGGAAAAAACATACAAAGGAATCCCCATAAGGTTAACAGCTGATCTTACAGCAGAAACTCTGCAAGCCAGAAGGGAGTGGCAAGACGTACTTAAACTGATGAAAGGGAAAAACCACAACCAAGATTACTTTACCCAGCATGGATCTCATTCAGATTCCACAGAGAAATTAAAACCTTTACAGACAAACAAAAGCTATGAGAATTCAGCACCACCAAACCAGCTTTACAACAAAAGCTAAAGGAAGTTCTCTAGGCAGGAAACACAAGAAAAGGAAAACACATACAATAACGAACCCAAAACAATGAAGAAAACGGCAACAGGAACATACATATCAATAATCACCTTAAATGTAAATGGTTTAAATGCTCCCACCAAAAGACATAAACTAGCTGAATGGATACAAAAACAAGACCCGTATATATGCTGTCTACAAGAGACCATTTTCAGACCTAGGGACACATGAGACTGAAAGTCAGGGAATGGAAAAAGATATACCATGCAAATGGAAATCAAAAGAAAGGTGGAGTAGCAATTCTCATATCAGACAAAATAGACTTGAAAATAAAGACTATTACAAGAGACAAAGAAGGGCACTACATAATGATCAAGGGATCGATCCAAGAAGAAGATATAACAACTGTAAATATTTACGCACCCAACATAGGAGCACCTCAATATATAAGGCAAATGCTAACAGCCATAAACGGGGAAAGTGACAGTAACACAACCATAGTAGGGGACTTTAACACCCCACTTTCCCCAATGGACAGAGCATCCAAAATGAAAATAAATAAGGAAACCGAAGCTTTCAATGATATATTAAACTAGATGGAATTAATTGATATTTATAAGACATTCCATCCAAAAACAACAGAATACTCTTTCTTCTCAAGTGTTCATGGAACATTCTCCAGGATAGATCATATCTTGGGTCACAAATCAAGCCTTGGTAAAACTAAGAAAATTGAAATTGTATCAAGTATCTTTCCCGACCACAACGCTATGAGACTAGATATCAATTACAGGAAAAAAATCTATAAAAAATACAAACACATGCAGGCTAAACAATAACTATTTAATAACCAAGAGATCACTGGATAAATCAAAGAGGAAATCAAAAAATACCTAGAGACAAATGACAATGAAAACACGATGATCCAAAACCTATGGAATGCAGCAAAAGCAGTTCTAAGAGGGAAGTTTATAGCTATACAAGCCTACCTCAAGAAACATTTCAAGTAAACAATCTAACCTTACACATAAAGGAACTAGAGAAAGAAGAACAAACAAAACCCACAATTAGCAGAAGGAAAGAAATCATAAAGATCAGAGCAGAAATAAATGAAATAGAAACAAAGAAAACAATAGCAAAGATCAATAAAACTAAAAGCTGGTTCTTTGAGAAGATAAACAAAATTGATAAACCATTAGCTGACTCAGCAAGAAAAAGAGGCAGAGGACTCAAATCAATAAAATTAGAAATGAAAAAGGAGAAGGTACAACGGACACCACAGAAATACAAAGCATCCTAAGACACTACTATAAGCAACTCTATGCGAATAAAATGGACAACCTGGAAGAAATGGACAAATTCTTAGAAAGGTATAACCTTCCAAGACTGAACCAGGAAGAAACAGAAAATATGAACAGACCAATCACAAGTAATGTAAATTGAAACTGTGATTTAAAATCTTCCAACAAACAAAAGTCCAGGACCAGATGGCTTCACAGGTGAATTCTACCAAACATTTAGAGAAGCGCTAACACCCATCCTTCTGAAACTCTTCCAAAAAATTGCAGAGGAAGGAACACTCCCAAACTCATTCTATGAGGCCACCATCACCCTGATACCGAAACCAGACAAAGATACTACAAAAACAGAAAATTACACACCAATATCACTGATGAATATAGATGCAAAAATCCTCAACAAAATGCTAGCAAACAGAATCCAACAACACATTAAAAGGATCATACACTACAGTCGAGTGGGATTTATCCCAGGGATGCAAGGATTCTTTAATATACACAAATCAAACAATGTGATAAACCATATTAACAAATTGAAGAAGAAAAACCATACGATCATCTCAATAGATGCAAAAAAACCTTTTGACAAAATCCAACACCCATTTATGATAAAAAAAAACTCTCCAGAAAGTGGACATAGAGGGAACCTACCTCAACATAATAAAGGCCATATATGACAAACCCACAGCAAACATCATTCTCAATGGTGAAAAACTGAAAGCATTTCCTCTAAGGTCAGGAACGAGACAAGGATGTGCACTCTCACCATTATTATGCAACATAGTTTTGGAAGTCCTAGCCACGGCATGCAGAG
Source organism: Grampus griseus (assembly GCF_964374135.1). Classification (NCBI taxonomy): domain Eukaryota; kingdom Metazoa; phylum Chordata; class Mammalia; order Artiodactyla; family Delphinidae; genus Grampus; species Grampus griseus. Next base: position 35,741,312 of record NC_139010.1, read on the forward strand.
AAGAAAAAGAAATAAAAGGAATACAAATTGGAAAAGAAGTTGTAAAACTATCACTGTTTGCAGATGACATGATACTATATATAGAGAATCCTAAAAATGCCACCAGAAAACTACTACAGCTAATCAATGAATTTGGTAAAGTTGCATGATAAAAAAATTAATGCACAGAAATCTCTTGCATTCTTTTACACTAATGATGAAAAATATGAAAGAGAAATTTTAGAAACACTCCCATTTACCACTGCAACAAAAAGAATAAAATACCTAGGAATAAACCTACCTAGGGAGACAGAAGACCTGTTTGCCTAAAACGATAATAAGACACTGATGAAAGAAATTAAAGATGATACCACCAGATGGAGAGATATACCATGTTCTTGGATTAGAAGAATCAATATTGTGAAAATGACTATACTACCCAAAGCAATCTACAGATTCAATGCAATCCCTATCAAATTACCAATGGCATTTTTTTACAGAACTAGAACAAATCATCTTAAAATCTGAATGGAGACACAAAAGACCCCGAATAGCCAAAGCAGTCTCGAAGGAAGAAATCGGAGCTGGAGGAATCAGATTCCCTGACTTCAGACTATACTACAAAGCTACAGTGATCAAGGAAATATGATACTGGCACAAAAACAGAAACATAGATCAATGGAACAAGATAGAAAGCCCAGAGATAAACCCACACACCTATGGTCAACTAATCTATGTCAAAGGAGGCAAAGATATACAATGGAGAAAAGACAGTCTCCTCAATAAGTGGTGCTGGGAAAACTGGACAGCTACATGTAAAAGAATGAAAATAGAACACTCCCTAACACCATACACAAAAATAAGCTCAAAATGGATTCAAGACCTAAATGTAAGACTGGACACTATAAAACTCTTAGAAGAAAAACTAGGCAGAACACTCTTTGACATAAATCACAGCAAAATCTTTTTTGATCCACCTCCTAGAGTAATGGAAATAAAAACAAAAATAAACAAATGGGACAATGAAACTTCAAAGCTTTTGCACAGCAAAGGAAACCATAAACAAGACAAAAAGACAAGCCTCAGAATGGGAGAAAATATTTGCAAACGAATCAACGGACAAAGGATTAATCTCTAAAATATATAAATAGCTCATGCAGCTCAATATTAAAAAAACAAACGACCGAATCCAAAAATGGGCAGAAGACCTAAATAGACATTTCTCCAAAGAAGACATACAGATGGCCAAGAAGCACATGAAAAGCTGCTCAATATCACTAATTATTAGAGAAATGCAAATCAAAACTACAATGAGATATCACCTCACACCAGTTAGAAAGGGTATCATCAGAAAATCTACAAACAAATGCTGGAGAGGGTGTGGAGAAAAGGGAACCCTCTTGCATTGTTGGTGGGAATGTAAATTGATACAGCCACTATGGAGAACAGTATGGAGGTTCCTTAAAAAACTAAAAATAGAGTGACCATATGACCCAGCAATCCCACTACTGGGCATATACCCAGAGAAAACCATAATTCAAAAAGACACATGCACCCCAATGTTCATTGCAGCACTATTTATAATAGCCAGGTCATGGAAGCAATCTAAATGCCCATTGACAGGCAAATGGATAAAGAAGTTTTGGTACATATATACAATGGAATATTACTCAGCCATAAAAAGGAATGAAATTGAGTCATTTGTTGAGACATGGATTGATCTAGAGACTGTCATACAGATTGAAGTAAGTCAGAAAGAGAAAAACTATGTCGTATATTAATGCATGTATGTGGAACCTAGAAAAATGGTATAGATGAACCGGTTTGCAGGGCAGAAGTTGAGACACAGATGTAGAGAACAAACATATGGACACCAAGAGGGAAAAACTGCGGTGGGGTGGGGATGGTGGTGTGCTGAACTGGGCGATTGGGATTGACATGTATACACTGATGTGTATAAAATTGATGACTAATAAGAACCTGCAGTTTAAAAAACAAACAAACAAAACAACTAATACTAAACTTTCTTTGGGTTATTTGTATAGAAATATGTTAATATAAATGTTTCAGACATTACATGAAATTTCTAAAAATCTTGCATGTTCTGGTATAATGTTATAAGTCATAATTCTAGTTATTACTTTAAAATGTATATCTCAGAAATAACTAAATTTCCTTGTCAATTGCATTATTATGAACTTTCATCAAATCTTTAACCGTGGTCATTTTTAAGCTTTTTGCCATTTACAGACAGTTCTGGGTGTACTCTGATGCTTTTGCAAATATACTCCTATAAAAGGGTTTCATCTCCAAGGAATTCATGGAAAAGCCTCTGACAAGTACAGGTTTCTGGTAACCGACTATACTGCTGAACTGAATGAATAAGCATTTCCAGAACTCTAATGGAAAACTGATGAATTCATAAAAGTGCTAACAAATGATCAAGATGAAAAAAAAATTAATTACATGGGACTAAGTGAACTGATGAGGATGATTATAATTTTTGTGACTTTCTGCTTGAATTAAAAAAAAAAAATCCCACAAGGACTCAGAGGCAAAAAGTATACAAATCAATTTTCAGTGCAAAGTAAAGGAGCTGTTACAGTGGAGGATTCCTGGACTGAATGTCAATATTATGACATAGTATGAGTGTGTTTCGTGTTTGGTAATTGCAATCATTGTTGCTTTTGTTGTGGTCATCCATTTACAATGCTTGCTGTCAGTTTATTTGTCTCTTATAAAAATAAAATACAACGTGTATGTGAAAAAAAATGCAAAAGGACTGTATAAACTGGTACAAAACAATTTCCAGGATATATTGATAAGTGAAAAAAAAGGAAGGGGCTTTTTTTATGATTTTTTTTGTGTCAGACAAAGAAAAGAAGTTTGGGCTTTTTTTTTTAAGTAAAGAGTTGAAATAAGGGGCTTCCCTGGTGGCGCAGTGGTTGAGAGTCCGCCTGCCGATGCAGGGGACGCGGGTTCGTGCCCCGGTCTGGGAAGATCCCACATGCCGCGGAGCGGCTAGGCCCGTGAGCCATGGCCGCTGAGTCTGCGCTCCGCAACGGGAGAGGCCACAACAGTGAGAGGCCCACGTACCGCAAAAGAGTTGAAATAGTAAGTTTGTGAATAGAAGGTAACATTGAGCCTTCTCTTCATACCCACGGGGAAGGAGGAATTGGCACAGAAATTTGCTAAGGATCCAGATTATGATAATGAGCAGAAAGTGTGTAGTTTTAAATGATGATGTGATCAAATCTGCGTTTGGGGAGATGTCCCATCACATAATAGGGGTTGATGGAGAGACATGAATGGTTTAAAGAGACCAGTGAGACAACTAAAGCAACAATCTAGGATCGATAGGTACATGGAAGAATCTGAGAAATGTCTTCTAGAAAAAAATGTGAGAAAGTGCCTTGAAAAGTCTTTGGCCATAATTGAAAAGCCACATCAAAGCCACATCAAGGTGTATAATTTCTTACAGTTAAGTTACTAGGGAAGTGCTCAAAATAATTATAGATTTAAAAGGAGAAGAGAAAGGAGGAAGAGGTGGAGAGGAAGGAGAAGAGTTGTAGTTATCTTCCCTGTGTCATCATGGCCAAGTGACGCTGCTGATTTTGGATTAAATCAAGGAAGTCTTTCCATGTTCCGGCATCAGCTACACTCCTCAGCTGACAAACTTCCTCATCCTGTAAACCTTGGCCCACACACTACCATCTCTGCCTCCAGAGAGCACTGGTGGCCCATTTTCTCCTGGACCCCTTCCTCGAGGCTTCCATGATGGCTTGTTCATATTTCTACCACTGTACTTACGACACTGTTATAAAATTCTCTGCTTGTGCACCTCTCTTACCCACAAAACATGGACATCTTAAAGGGAAGATGGATTTTACCATCTGTGTCTCCACCGGGACTGGTTGAGGGCCCAGCACATGGTAGATGCTCAGTAAATGTTGGCTGAATGAATGAGTAAAGGACTGAATGAATTAAATTTGGCAGAAAAAAATACAAAATCTTCTTTTTTTATTAAAAAATGAACAAGCAGATTAAATTAAATCATCAAGCCTGATTGAATGGTTTAGCCTGGAAAAGATGTGAACATATTTTAGACTCATTAATTTGCTCTGGAAAATAAAAGTACTAATTATTTGTAGGATTAGTCAACTGAATCCTGCCTTCTAATTTTCTTACTGATAGACTTCTTAATGATGGTAGTGAAGACAATCCCCATAGATTCAAGGAATTTATACAGACTTCATCAATCCAAAATCCTAGTAAGAAGTTTAATTGGATCAGACTGCTGCTTCCACACTGGATTCTTTCAGACTGACCTAACTTTAAGCCCCAGAATTACATGTGCTAAACTCTGTTCTATGCACAGCTGCACGTACTCTATGTAATCCACAGGTGGTGTTGGTACCTCAATTTCAAGAAATGAAAATTTTCTTAATTTATAATGGATTACATATCTAGTAAATTGCAGCATTCTTAGGCCATTATTATAAGTTTTTCTCTACTAACTGAGGGGTTTTTTGGTGTCAGACTTTTTTAAAATTTATTTTATTAAAAGTATAGTTGATTTACAGGGTTGTGTTAATTTCTACTGTATAGCAAAGCGATTCAGTTATATGTATCCTAACTGAGTTTTAACAAGTAAGGGTACTACTTAAAAAAATTAAAAATAGTTTTTTAAGGAAAGAGAAAGAAAAATTAGTAAACTTTTTTTCTAATTCTGAGAATCTATCCTAAGGAAATGGCTATAAATAGAATTACTTTGTTACAAAAAGAGTTCAACATATCACTTTTTTTTAATATCAGAAAACAGGGAGTATCCTAAATGGCCAAACATGGAAGCATAATTAAGACAGACTGTATTATACACGGTATAAATTTCTCAACTCTCTGATTTTTTTTTTCTCTCTCTCCCTCCACCCAGTGTCCCACTGACAGTGAATATTTTGGGGGTTTTTTCCTTAATTCTTAGTATTTTCTTTCATAAAGAAAAATATAAGTTGTCAGAAGCAAATGTCCTCATATTCCCATCAAACTAACCACAACTCACTACACTTGCAGTCACCCTCAGCTTTTCTCCTGTTACAAGAGAAGACGTGTTCAAAAACCAAATTCTCCATATTACTCTGGATCTCTTCCAATTCCACTTTCTTGGGGGACTTTCTACTCCACTCTTCTGGATCATTCTGCTCACTCTAGTTTCTTTAAAAAATACAAACAGAACAAATTTTTCCCTAGCCCCATACCTCATTCTTTCTACTGCCCTAATTATCTTCCCCTCAAAATTAAATTTCATCAGAACAAATTATAAACTGCTTCCACTTCTGAACCTCCCAGTCTTTGGTAGATACCAACAGAGCCTTTGCCCTCACCAATGAATTGAAAATTATCGTAATAAGGACAATGATGATCTTACTGCAGCTAAATCAAATGAGCAATTTTCAGTTCTCACCTTACCAGACTTTTCAATAGTACTGTATGCCAGGGATTGGCAAACTACAGCCCATTATATGTTTTGTAATAAAGTTTAATTGGAACATGGCCAGGCTCATTCACTTATATATTATCTAGGGCTGATTTCATGCTAGCATGGCAGAGTACTAGTCTCTCCTCTCTGACCCACACTCTTCCCTTAGCTTCTCTGAAAACAATCTCTCGGTTTTCCTTCTACTTCTCTGGCTCTTCTGCCTTCTTCTTTTTTAGTCTCCTTTGGTGGCTCCACCTCTTCTATGAGTCTTTAAATATTAGAGTTCCAGGAGCTTAATCCTGGATCTTCTTCTCTTCTCATACATTTTCGCCTAGAGAGCCTCATCTATTCCTGTAGCTAAAAAAGCATCTCTAGGTTGACAGTTATCATGGCATATCTCCAAATCAGACCTCTCCCTGTGCTCCAGAATCATATAAAACATCTCCATTTGGATGTTTCACTGCAACGTAATGCAGTGAAACTGCACTCTTACTATCCCCCTCCTCACACATGAAATCTGCTCCTCATGAAGACTTCCTTACCTAAGTTCATGCAACTCCAATAGATCTATTAGCTCAAGTTAGAAACCTGGTGGTTGTACTCAATAACTTCTTCCTCAGTTCAGTACTGTCAATTCCATTGTCAGGATAGGTCTTGAAGCTACTGATGTCTTTACATCACTGCATCATTTCTGCAAGCAACTATCATTTCTCTCCTGGACTACTGTATTCACTCTGTTCAAATCACTGAAACGGGGTCTTCCGGGAAGATGGCGGAAGAGTAAGACGCGGAGATCACCTTCCTCCCCACAGATACACCAGAAATACAACCACACGTGTAACAACTCCTACAGAACACCTACTGAACGCTGTCAGAAGACCTCAGACGTCCCAAAAGGCAAGAAACCCCCCACGTACCTGGACGGGATTAAAAGCGCTGCTTAAAGGAGCTCCAGAGACGGGCGCGAGCCGTGGCTAAAAGCGCCAACCCCAGAGATGGGCGAGACGCTAAGGCTGCTGCTGCCGCCACCAAGAAGCCTCTGTGCGAGCACCCAACTATCCACACCCCACTTCCGGGGAACCTGTCCAGCCCGCCACTGCCAGGGTCCCGGGATCCAGGGACAATTTCCCCAGGAGAACGCACGGTGCGCCTCAGGCTGGTGCAACGTCACGCCGGCCTCTGCCGCCGCAGGCCCGCCCCGCACTCCGGGCCCCTCCCTCCCGCCCCGGCCTGAGTGAGCCAGAGCCCCCGAATCAGCGGCTCCTTTAACCCCGTCCTGTCTGAGCAAAAAACAGACGCCCTCCAGCGACCTACACGCAGAGGCAGGGCCAAATCCAAAGCTGAGCCCCTGGGAGCTGGGAGAACAAAGAAGAGAAAGGGAATCTCTCCCAGCAGCCTCAGAAGCAGCGGATTAAAGCTCCACAATCAACTTGATGTACCTGCATCTGTGGAATACCTGAATAGACAACGAGTCATCCCAAATTGAGGAGGTGGACTTTGAGAGCAAGATTTACGATTTTTTTCCCCTTTTCCTCTTTTTGTGAGTATGTATGTGTATGCTTCTGTGTGAGATTTTGTCTATATGGCTTTGCTTCCAGCATTTGTCCTAGGGTTCTATCCGTCCGTTTTTTCTTTCTTTTTTTTTTGGCTGTACGCGGGCCTCTCACTGTTGTGGCCTCTCCCGTTGCTGAGCGCAGACTATGGACGCGCAGGCTCAGCGGCCATGGCTCACGGGCCCAGCCGCTCCGCGGCATGTGGGATCTTCCCAGGCCGGGGCACGAACCCGTGTCCCCTGCATCGGCAGGTGGACTCTCAACCACTGTGCCACCAGAGAAGCCCCTCTTTTTTTCCTTAATATTTATTTTCTTATTTTAATAACTTTATTATATTTTATCTTTCTTTATTTTATTTAACTTTATCTTCTTTCTTTCTTTCTTTTTTCCTTCCTTCCCTCATTCCTTCCTTCCTCCCTCTCTTCCTCCCTCCGTCCCTCCCTTTCTTTCTTTTTTTCTTTCTATCTACTTCTGCTAATTCTTTCTTTCTACTTTTTCTCCCTTTCATTCTGAGCCATGTGGATGAAAGGCTCTTGGTGCTGCAGCCAGGAGTCAGTGCTGTGTCTCTCAGGTGGGAGAGCCAACTTCAGGACACTGGTCCACAAGAGACCTCCCAGCTCCACATAATATCAAACAGCGAAAATCTCCGAGAGATCTCCATCTCAACACCAGCACCCAGCTTCACTCAACGACCAGCAAGCTACAGTGCTGGACACCGTATGCCAAACAACTAGCAAGACAGGAACACAACCCCACCCATTAGCAGAGAGGCTGCCTAAAATCATAATAAGGCCACAGACACCCAAAACACACCACCAGATGTGGACCTGCCCACCAGAAAGACAAGATCCAGCCTCATCCACCAGAACACAGGCACTAGTCCCCTCCACCAGGAAGCCTACACAACCCACTGAACCAATCTTAGCCACTGGGGACAGACACCAAAAACAACAGGAACTACAAACCTGCAGCCTGCAAAAAGGAGACCCCAAACACAATAAGATAAGCAAAATGAGAAGACAGAAAAACACACAGCAGATGAAGGAGCAAGATAAAAACCCACCAGACCTAACAAATGAAGAGGAAATAGGCAGTCTACCTGAAAAACAATTCAGAATAATGATAGTAAAGATGATCCAAAATCTTGGAAATAGAATGGAGAAAATACAAGAAACGTTTAACGAGGACCTAGAAGAACTAAAAAACAAACAGAGATGAACAACACAATAAATGAAATTAAAAATTCTCTAGAAGGAATCAAGAGCAGAATAACTGAGGCAGAAGAACGGATAAGTGACCTGGAAGATAAAATAGTGGAAATAACTAGTGCAGAGCAGAATAAAGAAAAAAGAATGAAAAGAACTGAGGACAGTCCCAGAGACCTCTGGGACAACATTAAACACGCCAACATTTGAATTATAGGAGGTCCCAGAAGAAAAAGAGAAAAAGAAAGGGACTGAGAAAATATTTGAAGAGATTATAGTTGAAAACTTCCCTAATATGGGAAAGGAAATAGTTAATCAAGTCCAGGAAGCACAGAGAGTCCCATACAGGATAAATCCAAGGAGAAACACGCCAAGACACATACTAATCAAACTGTCAAAAATTAAATACAAAGAAAACATATTAAAAGCAGCAAGAGAAAAACAACAAATAACACACAAGGGAATCCCCATAAGGTTAACAGCTGATCTTTCAGCAGAAACTCTGCAAGCCAGAAGGGACTGGCAGGACATATTTAAAGTGATGAAGGAGAAAAACCTGCAACCAAGATTACTCTACCCAGCAAGAATCTCATTCAGATTTGATGGAGAAATTAAAACCTTTACAGACAAGCAAAAGCTGAGAGAGTTCAGCACCACCAAACCGGCTTTACAACAAATGCTAAAGGAACTACTCTAGGCAAGAAACACAAGAGAAGGAAAAGACCTACAATAACGAACCCAAAACAATTAAGAAAATGGGAACAGGAACATACATATCGTTACTTACCTTAAATGTAAATGGACTAAATGCTCCCACCAAAGGACACAGATTGGCTGAATGGATACAAAAACAAGACCCATATATTTGCTGTCTACAAGAGACCCACTTCAGACCTAGAGACACATACAGATTGAAAGTAAGGGATGGAAAAAGATATTTCATGCAAATGGAAAGCAAAAGAAAGCTGGAGTAGCAATTCTCATATCAGGCAAAATACACTTTAAAATAAAGACTATTAGAAGAGACAAAGGAGGACACTACATAATGATCAAGGGATCGATCCAAGAAGATATAACAATTGTAAATATTTATGCACCCAACATAGGAGCACCTCAATACATAAGGAAATACTAACAGCCATAAAAGGGGAACTCGACAGTAACACATTCATAGTAGGGGACTTTAACACCCCACTTTCACTAATGGACAGATCATCCAAAATGAAAATAAATATGGAAACACAAGCTTTAAATGATACATTAAACAAGATGGACTTAATTGATATTTATAGGACATTCCATCCAAAAACAACAGAATACACATTTTTCTCAAGTGCTCATGGAACATTCTCCAGGATAGATCATATCCTGGGTCACAAGTCAAGCCTTGGTAAATTTAAGAAAATTGAAATCGTTTCAAGTATCTTTTCTGACCATAACGCTATGAGACTAGATATCAATTACAGGAAAAGATCTGTAAAAAATACAAACACATGGAGGCTAAATAATACACTACTTAATAATGCAGTGATCACTGGAGAAATCAAAGAGAAAATTAAAAAATACCTAGAAACAAATGACAATGGAGACACGACAAACCAAAATCTATGGGATGCAGCAAAAGCAGTTCTAAGGGGGAATTTTATAGCAATACAATCCTACCTTAAGAAACAGGAAACATCTCGAATAAACAACCTAAACTTGCACCTAAAGCAATTAGCGAGAGAAGAACAAAAAAAACCCAAAGTTAGCAGAAGGAAAGAAATCATAAAAATCAGATCAGAAATAAATGAAAAAGAAATGAACAAAGCGATAGCAAAGATCAATAAAACTAAAAGCTGGTTCTTTGAGAAGATAAACAAAATTGATAAACCATTAGCCAGACTCATCAAGAAAAAAAGGGAGAAGACTCAAATCAATAGAATTAGAAATGAAAAAGGAGAAGTAACAACTGACACTGCAGAAATACAAAGGATCATGAGAGATTACTACAAGCAACTCTATGCCAATAAAATGGACAACCTGGAAGAAATGGACAAATTCTTAGAAATGCACAACCTGCCAAGACTGAATCAGGAAGAAATAGAAAATATGAACAGACCAATCACAAGCACTGAAATTGAAACTGTGATTAAAAATCTTCCAACAAACAAAAGCCCAGGACCAGATGGCCTCACAGGCAAGTTCTATCAAACATTTAGAGAAGAGCTAACACCTATCCTTCTCAAACTCTTCCAAAATATAGCAGAGGGAGGAACACTCCCAAACTCATTCTACGAAGCCACCATCACCTTGATACCAAAACCAGACAAGGATGTCACAAAGAAAGAAAACTACAGGCCAATATCACTGATGAACATAGATGCAAAAATCCTCAACACAATACTAGCAAACAGAATCCAACAGGACATTGAAAGGATCACACACCATGATCATGTGCAGTTTATTCCAGGAATGCGAGGATTCTTTAATATACGCAAAACAATCAATGTGATTCACCATATTAACAAATTGAAGGAGAAAAAACATATGATCATCTCAATAGATGCAGAGAAAGCTTTCAACAAAATTCAACACCCATTTATGATAAGAAACCCTGCAGAAAGTAGGCATAGAGGGAACTTTCCTCAACATAATAAAGGCCATATATGACAAACCCACAGCCAACATCGTCCTCAATGGTAAAAAACTGAAAGTATTTCCACTAAGATCAGGAAAAGACAAGGTTGCCCACTCTCAGCACTCTTATTCAACATAGTTTTGGAAGTTTTAGCCACAGCAATCAGAGAAGAAAAGGAAATAAAAGGAATCCAAATCGGAAAAGAAGAAGTAAAGCTGTCACTGTTTGCAGATGACATGATACTATACCTGGAGAATCCTAAAGATGCTACCAGAAAACTACTAGAGCTAATCAGTGAATATGTTGAAGTAGCAGGATACAAAATTAATGCACAGAAATCTCTGGCATTCCTATACACTAATGAAAAATCTGAAAGTGAAATCAAGAAAACACTCCCATTTACCATTGCAACAAAATAAAATATCTAGGAATAAACCTACCTAAGGAGACAAAAGACCTGTATGCAGAAAATTAGTAGACACTGATGAAAGAAATTAAAGATGATACAAACAGATGGAGAGATATCCCATGTTCTTGGATTGGAAGAATCAACGTTCTGAAAATGACGCTACTACCCAAAGCAATCTACAGATTCAATGCAATCTCTATCAAAGTACCAGTGGCATTTTTCACAGAACTAGAACAAAAAGTTTCACAATTTGTATGGAAACACAAAAGACCCCGAATAGCCAAAGCAATCTTGAGAAAGAAAAACGGAGCTGGAGGAATCAGGCTCCCTGACTTCAGACTATACTACAAAGCTACAGTAATGAAGACAGTATAGTACTGGCACAAAAACAGAAAGATAGATCTATGGAACAGGATAGAAAGCCCAGAGATAAACCCATGCACATATGGTCACCTTATCTTTGATAAAGGAGACAGGAATGTACAGTGGAGAAAGGACAGTCTCTTCAATAAGTGGTGCTGGCAAATCTGGACAGTTACATGTAAAAGTATGAGATTAGATCACTCCCTAACACCATACACAAAAATAAGCTCAAAATGGATTAAAGACCTAAATGTAAGGCCAGAAACTATCAACTCTTAGAGGAAAACATAGGCAGAACACTCTATGACATAAATCACAGCAAGATCCTTTTTGACCCACCTCCTAGAGAAATGGAAATAAAAACAAAAATAAACAAATGGGACCTAATGAAGCTTCAAAGCTTTTGCACAACAAAGGAAACCATAAACAAGACCAAAAGACAACCCTCAGAATGGGAGAAAATATTTGCAAATGAAGCAACTGACAAAGGATTAATCTCCAAAATTTATAAGCAGCTCATGCAGCTCAATAACAAAAAACAAACAACCCAATCCAAAAATGGGCAGAAGACCTAAATAGACATTTCTCCAAAGAAGATATACAGATTGCCAACAAACACATGAAAGAATGCTCAACTTCATTAATCATTAGAGAAATGTAAATCAAAACTACAATGAGATATCATCTCACACCAGTCAGAACGGCCATTATCAAAAAAATCTAGAAACAATAAATGCTGGAGAGGGTGTGGAGAAAAGGGAACACTCTTGCACTGTTGGTGGGAATGTAAATTGATACAGTCACTGTGGAGAACAGTATGGAGTTTCTTTTAAAAACTACAAATAGAACTACCATATGACCCAGCAATCCCACTACTGGGCATATACCCTGAGAAAACCAGAATTCAAAAAGAGTCATGTACCAAAACGTTCATTGCAGCTCTATTTACAATAGCCCGGAGATGCAAACAACCTAAGTGTCCATCATCGGATGAATGGATAAAGAAGATGTGGCACATATATACAATGGAATATTACTCAGCCATAAAAGGTAACGAAATTGAGCTGTTTGTAATGAGGGGGATAGACCTAGAGTCTGTCATACAGAGTGAAGTAAGTCAGAAAGAGAAAGACAAATACAATATGCTAACACATATATATGGAATTTAAGGAAAAAAAAATGTCATGAAGAACCTAGGGGTAAGACAGGAATAAAGACACAGACCTACTTGAGAATGGACTTGAGGATATGGGGAGGGGGAAGGGTAAGCTGCGATAAAGCGAGAGAGAAGCATGGACATATATACACTACCATACGTAAGGTAGATAGCTAGTAGGAAGCAGCTGCATAGCACAGGGAGATCAGCTAGGTGCTTTGTGACCGCCTGGAGGGGTGGGATAGGGAGGGTGGGAGGGAGGGAGACGCAAGAGGGAAGAGATATGGGAACATATGTATATGTATAACTGATTCACTTTGTTATAAAGCAGAAGCTAACACACCATTGTAAAGCAATGTTACTCCAATAAAGATGTAAGAAAAAAAAACTTATACAATGTGATTTGTCAATTATATCTCAATAACATTGGGGAAAAAATAATCATTGAAATGATTCAAATCCATGAATCTTCCAGAGGACATTTTAGATATGGCCTCTGCTTATCACTGTAGGCTTCTATTGTACATAATCTGACCCCTGTCCACATCTTCTTCATATCAGGACACTCCTCCTCTTGTCCATTACACACCACCCACAATAACTTTCTTTTAGATCATAGAAGACAACAAGTTACTTCCTGTCTTGGAGATTTTCACTCATCCTTTCCCCCTCTTCAGCTGGTTAACTCCTATGCATCCTTCAAGTCTCAGCTTCAATGTCACTTTCTCAGAGACGTCTTTCTTGACCACCCAATGGAAACCAGGTCATTTGTTATAATTTCTTATTACACTTGACTTCTCTATCATAGAGTACCAGGTATGACTCAAAGTCCACAAAGACAGATACTCAAGATTTATTAGATTTCCTTGTTTGGATGAAATCAAATTAATTTTATCTATCCACTCTCTCAGGCAAATGAGAAATTCAACTTCAGTAATCCTTGGGAATTCCCAACATGCCGTTATGCCAAATATTAGGGTAATTATACAGCACCAGGGAGTACAGGAAGCTTTTCTGATCATCAAGACTCTGTGCACACAGCTTAGTGTTGAGATGCTCACTGCCCAAGCTCATGTGGCCAGTGCTTTCTAGTTCCAGAGGCTACTCTTTTGTGCCATGGGGCCCACAGATCTCTGGGAGCACCTGCTTACATGTACCTCACAACTATTTCTCTAAGGACTTGCCATTTTCTTGAAGTCACAATGTTCCAGAACCCTCAGCCCTTCTCCTCTTACCCGTCAAAAATCTCACCTCTCTACCTCATTGCCTCTCAAAGTATTCTCCCTTTCCTCTCTCCTTCAGGTCACCTGTCTATTCCCAAAGGTTTATTATCTGATCTTTGATGGAGGAAATCTTCTATCCAGCCTGACTGATTCCTCCTTATTGTTCATGGTCACAAATCTTAGATTGGCTCTCAACACTGTTTAGGACCCTTGCAAGTTTCTCCAGTAAGCTTGCTTTCCTATTGTCCAAAGTAACTCCTTTGTATCTTCTTCTCTCTCTTCTAATCACCTCCTGCCTCTCATAACCCCTCCTCACTCTCAACTAATGATCCTTCCCGTACATCACTGGAGCAAATAAGCCAGGCCCACAGACATCCTCAAATTTCCTATACCTAGTGTATAAACCTACTCAAACCCATCTTCTTCTTCAGTCCTATTACAAATAAGGAAATTTCCCAATTCCTATTAAATACCAGTTTATCTGCCTGTTGTCTGAATTCTTTTACTTCTTGCTGTCTTCAAGAATTTTCTTCTTCAGTTTCCCCTTCTCTGCTGGACTACCAGTCTCTCCCTCTCACCTGCATTATTTTCCATCAGCACACATACTTGCCCATTGTTTTCAATTTTTAAGTTAAAAATAACTTTATTTATTTATTTTTAAATTTTATTTATTTATTTTTGGCCACGCCACTCAGCATGCGGGATATTAGTTCCCCGACCAGGGATCGAACCCTCGTCCCTGCAGTGGAAGCACAGAGTCTCAACCACTGGACTGCCAGGGAAGTCCCCCCAAAACTTTATTTTTCACCCTCTGCCTCATTTTTCTTATTCCCTTCACAGCCCAATCTGAATGTTCTAGTTTTCCAGGTATACTACCTTTAGTTACTCACCTCCCATTGACACCTCATCCCATATTATCCTGGTTTCTGCCTTTATCATTTAAGCAAAACTTCTCCCATCAAACTTACCAAAAATCTACATGTTGTCAAATCTTGACATTTTTAAACGACAGTTTCACTCAGTCTCTCGAAACACTCAATACAATTCCTCCTCCTGAAAACACGCTACATTTTTGCTTTTATATAAGCACACTCCCCTAGTTTTCCTCAAATCAGGCCTGGCCATGTCTTTTTAGCTACCTTTTCAAGTTTCTCCTCTGTCAGATATATGAGTATTTAAGGTTTTTAGGTCTTGAGAAGACAGGCATTACAGAACCAATTTCTTAGAGGTACTGAGTTTCTGGACCAAGTTCTGTTTAGGCCAAAAAGGCATTTGTTGTTCTGGGGTTAGAACCCCAGGCAATCATAAAGACAACTACTTTATGAGCGCAATTGATGTGACTCTTGATTCATTCTGAGATGACAGATTTAATCATGGAATTAATTAGCATTCTAGTGGCTTACTTAGTTCTACCTCAAACATGCCCTGTTTGAGAAAGACTAATATCTCCAACTTGGCACTAGAGCTCATTCCTTTTTTTTTTTTTGGCCTGACCAAGAATTGAACTTGGGCCACGCCAGTGAAAGCACCAAGTCCTAACCACAGGACCACCAGGGAGCTCCCTAGAGCCCATTCCTTAACAGGAAATTTTCACTTTCAGGAATGCCTTCTCCTGTGTCCCTTCTTCTCTGAAATTCCCATAGTTGAGATCATCTACAGCCAAGAACAGATGCGAAGTTTAGTTCACACCAGCATAGATGATCAACTTTACTGGATACTTGACTTTTAATATCTTAAGACTTCCAACCCCCCAAGATTCCTAGGTGGAACGTTCTTGCTAAAGCCTGAATTCCAGTGTTAATTGCATAGCTGTGCCTAGGTGATTAGTCTTCTGGAAAATGTGACCCATTAAGCACCATCTACAATAACAGCGCTCTACTGATAGCTGCAAATAGATGCAAAGGTCTCTGTTCATCTGTGCTTCTGATGTTTCCAAAGTCACTCAAGAGTGAGTGTTGGGAAAGGTGTTATTTTGAGAAGTCATATTCTACATAGACAGGTGTGTCACTCAAGGAGATCCAGGATGCAGTGTTATCCTAATGGTTCGACAGCACCCCACTGGCCTTCACTTGCCATGGCTGTCCAGTTAAAAATCTGCGTGTGACCCTATGACTTCAGGTAGTCACACATCAAAATTGCAAACACCTACAACACTTCTTCCATAGCCTCAACGTCTCCAGTGTTGTTATAGCCTCTCCCAATCCCCTGAAGCAACTTAGGTACAACTGCTCTGAAATTTATCTCCCACATTTCTGTGTCAAAATAACAGATTCCAAATGCATGGTAGTTATTGGCTTTGGGATTTTTCATGCTAGAATTGGCAAAAAAGGAAAAAAATTGCAACCCATATTATTTCTTTTCTTTACATATTCTGAATACCTGCATTCAGGTTCAGGGAAAGATCTGAGGCAGGACTCACCTACAAATTTCTATTGCTTGCCACCCCTGAACCATACGTTTTTAAGTCGACTCAATGAACAAGATATAAACATTGAATGATGGTTGTGGATTCCAGAAACTCAAACTGCAGTTTCAATCACAGTGAAAAAAGAAATTGGCAACCAACAGAAAAGTGTGTGAGTATGTTCAGAGCAGCAAAAAAAATCTCAGAAATAGAGGCTTCAAGATTTAGTATTAAACAGCTAACTAACCCTTGACCTTTGAAACTGAGATATCAGAAATTCAAGGGGGAAAGCAAATAATTTCAAGAAACAGGTTTTGCTTTATATTAAGACTTGTGGAAAAGAGAAAAAAATCTTCCAAACCGGGAAATATAAGCACTGTCCCTACATACAGTAAAGGAGGAAAAGCTCAGTCTAGGCAGCAGGCTTGAGCTGTGGGCTGAACCTGCTTGAAAGAAGGACACTCTTGACAGATGAGAATGAAAAGAGGACCTAGAGGGAGAAAGGACTGCTGTGAATATAACCTGTAGGGAGTTTTGGCTACACTGGAGTAACACAACTTACTCAGACCTTCTAGAACACGAGAGCTGTTGGGAAAGGAACAAATGGCAGAGCTCACAACAGCTTTCACCAAGAACCTGAGGATCCAGTCTTTGGAACAAGAGCAATGCACGGTAAGACATGGAGAGAGAAGATACTTTTGTACCTAGTTAAGAAAGTATATTCTCTGTGGAGGTATGACTTATTCAGTTAGGCTTTTATGTCTCTGGGAAAAATTAATTGTCTTTACATGGGGCAGGGGCTCAAATTATTTTTAAAGTGTTACAACAAATTTCAGGCATGTTACATTGCTAATGGGTTATTATTTGGACAATGCTGTCATCTGATGCCCATTGTTCAACTCTCTGACAAGCCTGTTTAGATAAGGAAGATGCACCTTATTTGAAATGAGAGATAGAATCATGAATAAACCTCAGCCTAGTATACCCTGTGGCCTCGTGGTTATGTGATATCCTGAAGAGGTCTATGTCAGACGTTTCTAGGGCAACAACAAGACAGGCTTGTAACTGTCTAAAGAAGCTGAACCACCCAATCCTCCCTCCCAAGTGGAAGGTAACAGAGAAGCAGGGGTAATGATGGCATGAACAGATAGATTTCTCTAGTACTCAGGCTCTTTCTCTAAAGCAAGTAGCCATAACATTAGGATGATCACAGCATTGGTTCTGAGGTTCATTAAGTTAACAAGAAAAAGAAGAAAATAAAAGGAAATATTGTCCCCCTAGAAGAAGATCAAGGTTTCCCCCCACTCTTCTTTAGTTCCAAGCACCACTGTGAAGGTTAGATTTTAGGGTAACATATTGGCTATGTACATGGTTAGAGCAAAGTATTGGTACAGTCTTATCTCTACAGTGTGGTAAAACATTTGAGATAAAACATCCATCTTCAGCTTCTTGTATCACCACATCTTTATAAGTAGTTTGAGAAAGCCACACATATAATTTGGTAAGCTTACACAAAAGTGTAATCTGAAGTTGGGGTTGGCATGACCAGATGCACATTTTGGAGGTATGTCTGGGGCTCAGAATGTATAGCATGAAGGGTGGATTGAATGAGAAGTAACTGGCAGGGAGATCAATTAGCAGATAAGAGAGGATGGGGCTCTGAATCAGAAAGTTCACTGTCTTTTGTGTAGGCACATATTTTAAGGATTTGTTCTAAAGTTTTCACAAGCTCTAAAATTGCCCCATATTCACATATCAAATAAATGGACATAGATGAAGCTGGGTGAACAAAGCTCTCACTACTCATCATTTTGTAGATTTTAACCCCCTATTGCCCCACCTTAGATTGAAGTTCTGCTCTGTGTGGTTTGATGCAAAAGTCTCCATCCTCTGATCCCTGTAGCACTCGCTCTCTCTCTCTCTCTCTCTCTCTCTCTCTTCCTCTCTCTCTCTCTCAGCTTTTTGCAACTCATCTGCAACCTTTCTCTTAGATATAGGTACCAGTCCTGCATATAGAGGAGAGCAGTCAGGAAAGAGTTTTCTGCTGGGTTTCCAATACCTTTTGTAATACTGCCCAAAGATTAAATGATGTTTGGGGCTAGCTATCTCTACTCTAGGTCATCAGTAATATGAGTATATGAGTTAGGATTCTCCAGAGAAACAGAATTAATAGATTATATAGAGATATACGTAAGAGGAGATTTACTGTAGAGAATTGCTTCACAAGATTATGGAGACCAAGATGTCCCATGATCTGCCATCTGCAAACTGGAGACCAAGGAAAGCCAGTGGTGTAATTCAGTCAGAGTCCAAAGGCTTGAGCACCTGGGAAGCCAGTGGTGTAAGTCCCACTCTGAGTCCAAATGCCTGAAAATTAGAGGGCAATTGTGTAAATCTGACTCCAGGTCCAAAGGTCTGAGAACCAGGAGTGCCAATGTCCAAGAGCAAGAGAAGATGAATGTCCCAGCTCAAGCAAAGAGAGCAAGTTTGCCCTGCCTCCACTTTTTTGTTCTATTGAGACCCTCATCAGATTGGACTATACCTACTCATATTATGAGGATGCTCTGCTTTACTCAGTCAACCAATTTGAATGCTAACCTCTTCTGGAAGCACCCCCACTGACACACTCAGAAAATATCTTTTACCAGCTATTTGGTCATCCCTTTGCCCAGTCAAGTTGACACGTAAAACGAACCATCACAATGAGAATAGTAGAACAACTTATTTACCTTCTCTGCATACACAGATTACACACATTCCTTCTTTTGGATAAGATTCACCTTAGATTGAATTCACTTTGATATTGATTCCACATCCCCATCAAAAGTAGGAAATTAAAAGCAATAATAGTAGCAAATCATATTGACATATTTCTAATGTTCTTTACAAATGACATAGTGTTTTCAAATAAATTATTTTATTTGTTTGCCAAAACAACCTTCTGTATTAGCTTCAGTGATCTGAAAATGGGCTCAGAGAGGTTGAATTATGTGCTTAATGAAACAGCTGAAAGTGACAGAGCTGGGATTCAGTCCAATGTCTCCTAGACGAATCCCAGTTCTTTCCCCTCCTCCTCTGCGGATAAATGTGTAAGTATAAAGTCAACTGAGCCTGTTTTATCACTTTGAAAAATAGAAAATCATTCACTTTGTCTCACCTCCTTAATTTTTCCTAGTTTCATTAGCAAGCGTTCCACTTTGAAGAATTTTCCAGTCTGCCAAAGCTTGTTACTCCTCAGTATTCATGCAACATTATGATTTTCCTTTAAAACTGAATAATTTCTGTATTTAATGTGCTTACCCATGCTGAGCCGAAGAGAAAGAGGTATCTTTCAAGGTGTCAACATGGCTGTAATTCTCTCAGGTCATGGCTATTTAAACCCTCACATCTATAAATTGGCTATTACATCACTGTCTCCAGGAGTTCTTTGAGTTTAAAAATTACAACTTTAATTTTCATATCCAGCATCCAAATTGAGAAAGGGGTGGGTCATTTCCATCACCCAACTGCTGCTACAAAATGAGCCAGTTCCCTGGAAATTTCACATTCTGTGACATTTTTGTTTCCTGTAAAAAAATATTTCTAAAAACTATACTTGCCCAGAACCCTTTTCTCAAAACAGCTGTACCATCCCACAGACTGAATCCCCTATGCCTGACCTTCCAGGGATAGAAGTTACTCTAAGTTTCTTTTCTCAACCAAGTCCCAATCTCTAGTCAAGCAAAATAGTTGGGAACATTTGAATTTTTTTTCTTTGCTCCTGCCATATTCACTAGATTCTTTAAATAAACCATGAGTCCTGTATTGGGATTTGGATTCTACACTGACTCTTGATTTGAGCACATCTGGGCCTTGTCATAGAGGGAAGAAAACAAGTGTTCTTGTTTTCAGACACACTGTTAGATAACACATTATTATCCAAGTCTATTAATTAAAGAAAAGCCTAGGTTAGCCACAACTGAAGAACAAAATTATATTGTTCTTCTCAGCTGAAATGCAAAGTCATTCCCCCTGTGGACAAAGAATGTTGCCTGTCATATCAGTAAACATGAGGCCATCAAGCCATCAGACACTGCAGCCACCTCCCACCCCCCCCTCAACTGTGCACCCTGAGAGGATTCAGGATGGAGAAAACAGGATATTACCCTGGATAGTTAAAGTGCATATCAAAGGAATGATTTCAGACGCTTGCATCTTCCCATACATAGAAAAGTTCTGAATTTATTAACTTGAGATATTTATTTTTTCTTTAATTAATATTAATCTTTTGATGGTCCAACTACCAGATTTTTACTGCAGAAACCCCTATATATCCCGGCTCCTCCCTCACCTTTTTGAGCAGTCCCTCAGACCTCAGAAGCTGCCTCCCAGACTTCAGTCCTCAGCAAGTCCGCAGAATAAAACGTAATTCTCAACTTTTAGGTTGTGCAATTTTTTCAGTCAACAACTCTCATCCTTTTCTTTCTGAAATTTCTCTTAGACTAGACACCCTACTGCAGACATAGTTGGGCACGTACATTTGGAGCTGAGAAAGATAAGAATACATGAAATGGGAACTAATTCCATGAGGAAATTTTATTTTCTGTGGCTCTCTCAGACTACCGTATCAGAGATCCTGAGGAAGTCTTTGTTCATACCTCTCAACAAGGTATAGCAGATAAAGTCAGCTTTATCTGCTCTGTATGTCGCAAAAGACTCACTTTTCCAGATCCTGGTTTGGCAAAGAATGTTTGGAAGTTGTAGCCACTTAGATTAGGTTAGTAAGTATCATATGAAAAAAAAAAAAATCACAGAAGTTCACAGGTGTTCATATTAAGTCAAATCTAGTACAGATCTTTTTATTGGTTCTAACATTTTAAATGTTCTACCTATTTCTATATTACCTTGATTTGGACATCAAAAGGAAATGTTGGGGAAGTAATGACACACCACCTACAAAATCAAAATCCAAGTCTCGATCTGGCCGAACATATTCACACTTCAAGTTTGTTCATCAAAAAACCAGGAAGAGTTTTCTGGCTCTGAAATTAATGGAGACATTACTGTTGAGAGTACCAGCAGCTCATCCTCCAATAGCTTCTCATGCTTTTAGCACAGCTTGCTGCCCATCTTCAGGTTGCTCCTTACAGGTGAGGGAAATCAGGAAAAAGAGAAAAACAAAAGAGAAATAGGAGCAAAAACTATGGAAGATGGTGGATCAGACAGGAGAGAATAGGTTATAACGTGCTGATTAAAAAGAAAAGCCAAAACACAAAATCTCAGTGGCTCAAAATAACAAAGGTTGATTTCTTGCTCACAGTACATGACCTTCTTGGACAGGATGGAAGCTCTGCTTGCATCATTCATCTTCACTCAGGGATCCAGGTGGAGGGAACAGCCACTGTTTGAAACAATGCCCTTCCTGATCACCATGAGGGAAGCAGAACTTGTGGATGCGTGCTCTAGCTACTAATGCTTCCATTGGGAAGTGACAAGTGTCAGCTATGCTCACTTTCTATTGAGCAAGTGATAGTCACATGATCACCCCTAATGGACAGGGAAGTACAATCCTACTTTGTGCCCCTAAGGGAAGAGCTGAATATTTATCACAATCCTAATGATTACTGTAGTTGGAGAAAAAAGAGGCAAGGTCAATGAATAGCCCTGGGCCTGAGCTGTGGGCATTGTGCCCTGGAGGGAAGAACGTGGGACAGGAAAAAGCAGCTTCTACCTTAAGTAGGGCTCTTATGCTTGCAACAGAAAATCTAACAGACATGAAAAATAATTTCCCCAAATTTCCATAGGTAGGAAGCGGCAGAACTAGCTCTTTGGTTTTCAGTGCCCATGTCTGCTGCCTCGCCCATATTCCAAACTGTCCCACTGAGTAAATGAAAGCTTGATCTCTGCCCTCCAGGCACTACCAGTGAAGCTGGGTAAAAACTTAATTGAGGGCACACAAGAAATAAGTGAAATTACCAAGTCAATATAAATTAAAGTTTCAGTTGTACGATAACAGACCTAAGAGGAGTTCAGAGAACAAGGGCTTGGTGCAGCTGCCCTTCCTGGGATCAGCCCAGGAAGCCTTCCTGAAGGAGGCGGGATTCACAGTCACTCTCAAGGGATAGATAGGATTTGTTTAAGGGAAGAAGAGAGCAGAGAATCTTCAAACTGAGCAGAACAGCAGGAGAAAAGCCAAAAGGGAAGGAGACAGCCCAGCACCAGGGAGAAACCCTGAGAAGAATGAGGCAGCATGTGGGACACAAGCTGGATGGGCTGACTGAGCAAGGATTATTCAGTAGGGGAGCCTGCTTTGTGCAGAAGGAGATAGGAAGCCTGAAGGGCTCCTGAGCAGAGGTACCATACTCTGAGGTGGGTGTTTAAGAAGGTTGTCTAACAGCGAGATGATCTAGAGGTGGGTAAGAGAGAGCTTCAAGGAAACTCCCACTCCAGGAGACTGTTAGAATGATCCTGATAACACGCAGATTTGGATTGGCCTTTAAGATGTCAGAATTCATCAGATCAACAGTATTTTCAGTGTTGATATTAATTCACTGACACGGTTTGGGTGTTCATTCTAACAACAGAGTGAGTGAGCCGCAATTCAGGAACGGCCCCTCCCCCTGCTCTCCAGGGTGATCAGGAGTTGGCTAGAGAGGGCCACCCTTTGATAGAGGGGTCAGGCAGAGGCAACTACTCAGCAAATCCTTGCATCAGGGAGATGAAGAAGTCATGACCCCTGCGATGCTGAGCTCACCAACTAGAAAATCTGAGGGTCACCTGAGTCCACAAAATTAATTGACTGGGACTTCCCTGGTGGCACAGTGGTTAAGAATCAGCCTGCCAATGCAGGGGACACAGGTTTGAGCCCTGGGCCGGGAAGATCCCACATGCCGCGGAGCAACTAAGCCTGTGTGCCGCAACTACTGAGCCTGCGCTCTAGAGCCCACAAGCCACAAGCACTGAGCCCTCATGCCACAACTACTGATGAAGCCTATATGCCTAGAGCCCATGCTCCACAGCAAGAGGAACCACTGCAATGAGAAGCCTGCACACCGCAATGAAGAGTAGCCCCCGCTCGCTGCAACTAGGGAAAGACCACGCACAGCAATGAAGACCTAACACAGCCAAAAATAAATAAAATTAATTAATTTTTTAAAAAATAAAAATTATTTATTTATTTATCAGTCAGACCCTGATTGACTCTGGGTCTGTCATTATCTCTCTGAACCTGAAAATAGGTCTGAACCCAGACACAAGCTCCAGCTCCCTGCCATTAACTCCAACTAGCATAGCTTTGCTAAAGCCAAGAAATCTTACATCCATCCTTGGGAGAACTTAATTGCCTACTTATTGCTATTACAGAGATTAATGAGGGCAAGCATGCTCCCAGCAGTGCCTCCTAAAAGGAGTGGGCAGCCACCTTTTAGAACGCGGGAGCCACAGCCCTGAGCCACCTCCCAGCCAAGCAACACACACACATCGACAAACATGCAACATACTGACTTTCAGGGCCCTTGTGCACCCATGACACTAGGACAGGGCCAGTCTCCCTTCCTTCCTTCTCTCCTTCCCCAGGCCCTCCAGGCCAACCCAGCTCAATGGACTGTTCTGTTGTCAGCCTCCTAGAAGTCTAGCCGCTGAAGCGGCTGGAGGTGACAGAGGCGTCATGCCATTTCAGCCAAGGTGCGATGGTGAAGCTGGGATGGGACTCAATTCAGATTCAACTTATACTCTACCTTCTGATTTTATGGCGCTTTTACTTTCATAGCCCTGAAAAAGCATCTTTGTCAAAATACACATCATAGCATTAGGCCTGCAGATGCCCCTGTGAGGACATAGACAAGGAGAGGTGTGACATAACTTCAATTTATCTGTCAGTGATTGGCTCCCACTGTAAGGCAGAAAAGATCTTGCTGCTTCCATTAGGAAGCTATCTCTTCCTGCGGACCGTAATTAGCTAAATGCTCTTAAACTCTACGATGGAAACAGCTGGGTATATTTCCAGGTGATGGTTCAGTGCTTTACTTGGAGGGAACTTTGCCTTTCTAGATGTTAATCACAGCCTGGGAAATAAACAGCAAAACAGCTAGTGAATAACAAAGTTGGAGACTCGGCCAGGAGGCCATTTGTAGCATGTGCTCGGGGGTGGAGGGAAGTGTCAGGGAGGCCCAGTTCCTGAAAGTGGCCAGCCCGCCCAGGCAGGATGAACACTGGGGAAAGTCAACTGGCACCAAGGTGAGCCCAGATGGGTGAGACCAGGGCCACAATGACCTTGAGAAAGTGAAAGGCTATGTTTCACTCTTCCTCACAGGCAAGTCAAAAGAAAATTTATTTTTCAAAATGACATTAACTTTAGGGCTTCCCTGGTGGCGCAGTGGTTGAGAGTCCGCCTGCCGATGCAGGGGACACAGGTTCGTGCCCTGGTCTGGGAAGATCCCACATGCTGCGGAGCTGCTGGGCCCGTGAGCCATGGCTGCTGGGCCTGCGCGTCCGGAGCCTGTACTCCGCAACGGGAGAGGCCACAACAGTGAGAAGCCCGCGTACCGCAAAAAAAAAAAAAGGACATTAACTTTATATATAGGCTGGATGAAAAGAGCGTTTTCTAGATTTTCTAATTGCAAAATTATGGGTAAGTTTATTAAAACTGAACTGTCTCCCCTTTTCTGGTAGAGGTGGCACTCCTCCTTTGCCCTAAGCCTGTGCTTGGGCAGTCTCTTTGGTACCAGCGTTGTGTCGGACCCCGTGTAGTTTTCTTATTATGAAGTAACTGATAGGGCTCAGGAGTGCTATCAAGAGCTTGAAGCTCAGAACAGGACATTTGGACAGGGTGCTGTGCTTCACTCTGGGTAGGAAGCTGCTGCTCTTTGATGACCCTCAGTTGTGGGGCAACAGTTTGGTTACCCTACAGTCCCAGAGCCTCTGCTCAAATGTCACCACACCAGACAGGCCTTCCCTAACAAATAAATCTCTCACGAGAAGAACTACTTCCTCCCAGTTATTCTGTATCTCTCTCCCATAATTCATTTTCCTTTATAACAGTCTAAACATAATATTATATTGCACACTAATTGTTTTAGTATCTATCTCTACTTATTGCATGAGCATCTATGGTAGGCTGAATAAAGGTCAACCAAAGATGCCCACACCCTAATCCTTGAAACCTGTGAATAGATTACCTTATATGACAAAAGGGACATTGCAGATGAGAATGAATTAAGGATTTTAAGATGGAGGTATTATCCTGGCCAGGTGGACATGATATAATTACAAGGGTCCCTATAAGAAGGAGATAGGAGATTAGTCAGTGGAAGATGATGTGATGGGGGAAGCAGAAGAAGAAAAGGCCATGTGATGTGGAGCAATGAACCAAGGAATGCAGGTAGCCTCTAGAAGCTGGAAGAAACAAAAAAATGGATTTCTCTAGAACTTCCAGAAGGAACCAGTCCTCCCAAGATCTTGATTTTGGCCCTGTAAGACTCATTTTGGATGTTGGCTTCGAAACTATAAGATAATAGAATTGTGTTGTTTTAAGTCTGTGGTAATTTGCTATAGCAGCAACAGGGTCTGCACTGTATTTCCAGCTCCTAGACTAATTCCTGGCCCAGAGCAGGGAATAAATGCACACTTACTGAACGAAGAATGAATAAGTAAATGTATTACTCACCCACAATATGAAACTATAAGATTTTTGAGGGCAGGATTCAGGCTAGATCTGGCTTTATTTTCTCTTTGGTACTTTACACAAAGTAATCATTCAAGAAAAAATTTATTTGATTTAGTAAAGGAGAGGTTCAAAATAATGTCTCCAACTGCATTCACGCATCAATTTGCAGAGTACCTGCAGTGTACCCAGCACTTTAGTGAGCATAAAGAATGGAAGACCAGAAAGATCTGTCCTAGTTGTTTAGTTGCTCACAGCTTAGTCAGCAAGGGAGGGATGGAAACCAGCACTCTGCACTTCAAGAAATGGGAGCTAACCTTGACTGAACACCTGCTATGTCACAGGTCCTGTGTTGGGATACATTTTAATGGATTTCTTAAGAGCATGGGCTTTGTAGTCCAACAAATCTGAGTTGAAATTTCAGTCTTGTGCAAGTTACTTCCCCTTCCTTAGCCTCAGATTCCCCAATATAAACATGGGAATACAATATCTACCTCACAGGATTGATGAGAGAACTAAATGAGCTAATTTACATAAACATAAACATTGTGGTGATTAATTCTTGTTTGTTTGTTTTGGTTTTTTTGTTTGTTTTTTTGTTTGTTTGTTTTGCAGTATGCGGACCTGTCACTGTTGTGGCCTCTCCCGTTGCAGAGCACAGGCTCCGGACGTGCAGGCTCAGCAGCCATGGCTCACGGGCCCAGCCGCTCCGCGGCATGTGGGATCTTCCCGGACCAGGGCACGAACCCGTGTCCCCTGCATCGGCAGGCGGACTCTCAACCACTGCACCACCAGGGAAGCCTGTGATGATTAATTTTATGTGTCAACTTGGCTAGGCCAAGGTGCCCAGATACTTGGTCAAACATTTTGGATATTTCTGTGATGTTGTTTTTGAATAAGATTTACAATTAAACTGGTGGACTTTGAGTGAAGCAGACTGCCCTCCATAATGTGGGTGGGCCTTATCCAGTCGGCTGAAGACCTGGATAGCACAAAAGACTGACCTCCCCTGAGTAAGAAGGAATTCTGCCGGAAGATGGCCTTCAGACTTCAACTACAACATCAGTTCCTTTCTGGGTCTCCAGTCTGCCAGCCCACTTTGCAGATTTTGGACTTGCCAGCCTCCATAATGCAGACAATTTTTTATACATACACACACACACACACACACACACACACACACACACACACACACACACACACACACCCTATTTGTTCTCTTTCTCCAGAGAACATTGACTAATACAAACACAGAGTATAATGCTAGCCATATACTAAGTACTCAATATCTTGTATCTCATTCAGTGTCAATGCCCAGCCATACTTTTTTAGGCATGATGTCCCCATTACACAGAAGAGGAAATAGAAGATTAGAGAGATTAAACATCTTGCCTTAGGCAATACAGGTAATGAATTCTAGAGGCATGGTTCACCGGCCACCTAGGCCTGGATTCTCCATCTACAACGCTGCCCCCACTCTGCTTTAAAAGCTGGCCAGAAACGTATGAAGGGAATTTAAGTTTCTTTTAAAAGACATAAACTAAGGCAGCTGACATCCTTTTTGAAATAATGCATGTGAGAAGATATTAAAGCAACGTCTTTAAAGTACTGGGAAAAAACTATCAATTTATAATTTTATACCCAGCAAAATTTATCTTTTAAAAATAAAACCTTTTTCAGACATCCAAAGTCTGAAAGAATTCATCACCAGCAGACCTACACTGCAAAAAAATGTTGAAGCCCTTCAGGCAGAAGGAAAATAATATCAGATAATAAAAGGGTCTACAAAAAGAAATTAAGAACACCAGAAAGGATAACTGAATGAGTAAATATATTAGTTTTTCTTATTATTTAAATATCTTTAAAAGATAATTGACGACTGTTTAAACAAAAATAATAATGTAGTACGGGGCTTATAACAATTATAAAAGTAAAATGTATGAAAACAATAGTGTACACTGTTGATACAAAGATAAACACTTAGATCAATGAAATAGACAGAAATAGACCCATGCATATATGGACAACTCATTTTCAACAAAGGTGCAAAGGCAATTCAGTGAAGAAGGGATAGATTGTCACTTCAACAAATGGTGCTTAAACAATAGGCTATCCATACATTAAAAAGTGACCTTTAATTCCTTCAATAGTACCATATGCAAAAAAACAATTCAAAATTGTTCATACACTTAAATGTACAAACTAAAACTACAGAATTTCTAGAAGGCAACATAGAAGAAAATCTCTGTGACCTTAGCTTAGGATAATATTTCTTAGATACACCACCAAAAGTGTGATCCAGAAACGAACGGTATAGAAAAGCGTTAATATAGCAGAACTGAGACTGCTGTCCTTGAAAGACCTGCTTGCGAGGTTGGCCCTCGACTAGGGTCTGGGAACTTGGACTGCAGGAGGATTTCCACCATTCTTAAGTGATAAGAGTATCCACTGAGCCTAAATTATTTCTACAAACAACATGGCTACGCTTAACACATGCTTTCTTTCAGAGAGTCTGGCATTTTTGGTACATTCTAGGAAGAAGATGCCTACATGACCAGCCCCTGAGGCAGTCAGTCTCTAGTAAGCTTCCCTAGTAGACAACACTTGGTTTCCTTGGGACTGCATCCTATGTGCCTTTCTTTTTGCTGATCTTGCTTTGTATCCTTTTGCTCTTATAAATTTTAGCCATGAGTATAATTACACGCTGTGTCCCATGAGTTCTCTTAGCAAATCTCAAAACTGAGGGTGCTCTGATGGATCCCTGACCTAAAAATAGACTGATAAATTGGACTTCATCAGAACTAAAAACTTCTACTCTTCAAAAGATACTGTTAGGGCTTCCCTGGTGGTGCAGTGGTTGAGAGTCCGCCTGCCGATGCAGGGGACGCGGGTTCGTGCCCCGGTCCGGGAGAATCCCACATGCCGCGGAGCGGCTGGGCCCGTGAGCCATGGCCGCTGAGTCTGCACGTCCGGAGCCTGTGCTCCGCAGCAGGAGAGGCTGCAACAGTGAGAGGCCCGCATACCGCAAAAAAAAAAAAAAAAAAAAAAAAAAAGATACTGTTAAGGACAAGCCAGAGACTGAGAAAAAATATTTATAAAGCCTATATCTGATAAAGGACTTTTATCGACAAAATATGAAGGAGTCTCAAAACTCAATAATAAATGAAAAACTCAATTTAAAAATGAATTTAAAAGCTTGAATAAATATTTCACCAAGGAAGATATATAAATGGTAAATAAGCATATGAAAATATGCTAAACATCATTAAAGATTAATATACTTAAGGGAATGTAAATTTTTACCAAATGAGATATCACTCCACACATATTAGAATAGTAAAAGCAAACTAATTATACCAAGTGTTGAATAGCATGTCATACACTACTGCTGGGAATGTATAATAGTGCAAAGTACAACCACTTTGCATAATTGTTTAGCAGTTTCTTAAAAAGTTAAACATACACCTACCATACCTTCTATCCATTCCACTCCTATGTATCTACCCAAAATAAATGAAAGCAAATATCCATCCATACAAGTGGTTGTTCACAAATGCTCACAGCAAATTCTTTTTCTTTCCAGTGGCTAAAAACTGGAAGCAATCCAAATGCCCATCAACAGGTGAATGGAGAAACAAACAACGGTATACCCATACACTGGAATACTACTCACTAATAAAGTGGAATAAACTATGGGCACATGCCACAGCATAGATTTATCTCAAAATAATTATGTTGAGTGAAAGGAGACAGACCCAAACAGGGTAAATATAGTATGGCTTCAATTGTATAAAGTCTAGAAAATGCAAACTAACGTATGATGATAGAAAGCAGACGAGTGGTTGCCTGAGGCAAAAGTGAGAGAAGCAGGAGGAAAGGATGACAAAAGGAGAAAAAAAAAACTTTTAGGGTGATTATCTTGATTGTACTAATTGTTTCACAGGTACATACATATGTCAAAACTTATCAACTGGGCACTTTAAATATGGACAGTATATTGAATATCAAGTATACCTCAGTAAAGCTATTTTTATAAAGCACAAACATACATGCAGTATATTTACACTGACCATAAGACAATTACAATTTTATTTAAACATTAATGCGGTATTCATGGCAGATGCTATAGTCTCATAATAGGATGCAATCTCTATAAGTTGTGTTGTTTTCATTTTATACAGTGTGTCTCTGTGACTGTGAGTATAATCACTTTGGAGATGTCCAAGTCAAAATTTGAGCTCCTTCAGAATCGTGAGGTTCCTGTCCAAGTGGATTTCCTAGCCAGGCACACAACCTCACCTGCCCCACACATGTAGTTTGTGGTAGAATCTCTCTCATGCCTAGATCCACAACCTCCATTTCTTACCCTTGCTTCAAAGGCTTCTCAATAACATGCACAAAAGGCCTTTATTTATTGAATTTCTACTTCATCAAACCTCTATGGGAGACACAGTGAAGGAGTCTAGACTGACTTTTATGGCATCCATTCCCTGGTTAGAAATATAAAAAACAAAACGTAGAAAATGCAACAACAACAAAAAGTACAAATGATGAAGATGTATAAAGTACCAAGCTCCGGCAGGTAACATTTCGTACAATTACTGATGCCCTTGATGACACTTTGAGGTGACGAATGACCCTTTTGCCTGCTAAATGTTAAAAAATCACCAAAGGGGATAATAAAATGCAATGGGGAGTGTGGGACTATTAGGCTGACCTAAATGGCAATGAACATAAAGAAACAAGCTGATACTGAGAAGACTATAATAGGAAAATAATGAGCCTGGCTTATCTTGCCTTTTCAAAGAAATTCATGAAGCACCTCTCTTGCTAACATTTCTGCAATAAAATAATACTTTTTTTTTTCTTTCAGAAACAAGATCCAAAACCTGAAATGAAAAATCTGTCAAGCATGTGGTTGTGCCATGGAGGATGATCCACTGGGGAATGGAAGAACTGGCTCACTGAGACAGGCATGCAATTTATGCAGTCCTGAGGCTTAATTTTTGCTACAGGCTCTCCTCCCTTAAAAGGAACTTGCAGAATGGCCATCCTCATAAAAATCTACAAACAATAAATGCTGGAGAGGGTGTGGAGAAAAGGGAACCCTCTTGCACTGTTGGTGGGGATGTAAATTGATACAGCCACTATGGAGAACAGTATAGAGGTTTCTTAAAAAACTAAAAATAGAACTACCATACGACCAAGCAATCCCACTACTGGGCATATACACTGAGAAAACCATAATTCAAAAAAAGTCATGTACCAAAATGTTCACTGCAGCTCTATTTACAATAGCCAGGACATGGAAGCAACCTAAGTGTCCATCGACAGATGAATGGATAAAGAAGATGTGGCACATATATACAATGGAATATTACTCAGCCATAAAAAGAAACGAAACTGAGTTATTTGTAGTGAGGTGGATGGACCTAGAGTCTGTCATACAGAGTGAAGTAAGTCAGAAAGAGAAAAACAAATACCGTATGCTAACACATATATATGGAATCTAAAAAAGAAAAAAAAAAAAGGTTCTGAAGAACCTAGGGGCAGGACAGGAATAAAGACACAGACATAGAGAATGGACTTGAGGACATGGGGAGGAGGAAAGACAAGCTGGGACGCAGTAAGAGAGTGGCATGGACATATATACACTGCCAAATGTAAAATAGATAGCTAGTGGGAAGCAGCCACATAGCACAGGGAGATCAGCTCGGTGCTTTGTGACAACCTAGAGGGGTGGGATAGGGAGGGTGGGAGGGAGATGCAAGAGGGAGGAGATATGGGGATATGTGTATATATATAGCTGATTCACTTTGTTATAAATCAGAAACTAACAAAAAAATTATAATTCCAGGAGAGAGAAAGAATTGAGGTGAGGGACAGATGAAGATGAATGGCTAAATGTTGATAATTGTTAAAGTTGGGTGATGGGTATGTGGGTTCATCATTCTCTCTACTTTTGTATATGTATTTTAAAATTCCCATATTAAAAAGTTTACAAAAAAAGGAACTTGGAAAGAAAATAAGCAGAAATTTCCTCTAATATTCCAGAAAAGGACATTTTTCGTGAACTTCCAACTTAATGGAAAAGCTAAATATTTCAGTTACTGCATCAAACTTTTTCAAAGTTTCATTAACCTTGTAAAAATATTACATTGTTTTCTCTCCTTCCTTTCTTCCAGTTTCTCTCTTTTGACTGAAGTACATTCCTCTCCAACCAAGAAAGTCACTCAGACAGAAGACCCCCGCCCCTACCAACCTTTCTCAAAGGCACTCCCCTGGTTCTTAGACAAAGAAGCCATAGGGTGAATAAGGCTCCTTTATATCTGAAACAAAGGCACAATATTAGAGAGGGGGCTTCATTGATAATCATGGACCCATTTATTGTCTGTATGGGACAGGATCCCTTGTGCCTCTCAGGCTATACCTGCCTCCCAACTTCCTTCCCATCCCTGTTCCCACGTGATTCCCACCTTCAAAGCCGACCCACCCCTATCTCTAGAACCAGATAGGATCTCATACAGAAGAGATTTAAGATGCACCATTAATCATCTATAATAAAAGCTAGAAATAATCTAAATGTCTATCTAGAAGGAAATAGCTGAACGTGTCAAGTTATGCCCATACTATGGGCTACAAGACAACTATTAAAAGATTGGGTCGATCTATATGTATTTACTTAGAAAGTTGTCCATAGCACATTGTTAAGTAATAAAGCAAAGCTGCTTATCAAAATGCATAGGCCTATAGCAATATCTTTATAAATTTATTTTTTTTAAACTACTGGAAAGGAATAAACCATATTTTGGGTAGGATGAAAGGGATACAGGAGAATTTTACTTTATGTAATTTTGAAGTATTTGGGATATGATTATTTCTACTTCATCTCTCTTATTTGTTTTTCACATAAAAATATTTTAAAATCAATAAGCAAAGTAATAGCACGTGTTTTCTCTTTCTCTTTTCCATCATTTATTATTGGACTAACCTACTAAGTATACCATGTGGACAGAAGCCATGTGTGTCTTGATCACTGTTGTGTCCTTTATGTCTAAAACAGTATCTGGAGTATTGAAAACATTCAATGAATATTTCTTGAATAGATGGGTTAATTAAATAGATTCAGTCCCATCATACTCTGATCTGGTGCCCTTGGTCTAAATGGACTCTGCCTTGTTCCTGTGACAAAGTACCACCTTGTACCCCATCATCATAACTGTGTCCCCACCTCACTCCCTTGCACTTAGCATCTTTGTCTTGAATCTTTTCTTTATGACCCAGTCCCTGAAGCATTGGCCTTGTTCTTGCTGTCCTCCTATCAGGAGATAAAGTCCTCCCTCTTGATCCTAACTGAGCAGCAAGAACCCTGTCACCTAGTGAAAACTCTTCTCTTTTTGACTCTCTACTTACAGTCAGACGGACTCAGCCCTGCCTGAGACTATCCATGTGTTTGTCTGTATTCCCCAAAAGTTCCTTAGATCACTTTAATGCCTATTCTTTGACGATTTCTTTCCCTTTAGACACCCTCCTCTGTTTGTTAGATTGGACATCCTCCAAGGTTCCAAGTGTGGGTCTGTTTTCAGAGGTCCTCCACCAGTGGTCAGGTCTGGTTCCAAGTTCTGATCCCTCCCAGTCTGCCCCAACCCTAATGCAACAAACTAAGTGATTGGTAGCTGGACTGAGAAGTTATATCCATAAGATGTTTTCCAAATACCCAGATATATCCAACCTTTCCAGTTTCCTTTAACATAATGCAAGCACGTTCAGGAAGTGAAATATATTTTTCTGAATTTTTGTATCCAACTCATTTACCTGAAGTGAAAACACATCATCATATAATAGTCTGGCCCTTCTGATCCTTCTCTGTGGCTCTTCCTTCTCAAAAAGTCTTTTTCCCTTTGACTCTCTGTTCATAAATAGAAATCTGTGAGATTGTACCTTTGGTTCTAGTTACCCAAGAGAATCCATAGAGTTATTGTATTCATTCTTTAATCCTTTGTAAACTGAATAACCATGAGAATGAAAGTGCATTTTTGAAAAGGTTGTGGCCCTAGTAAAGATTCAGAATATGTTATCCAAGATTAAAGAGACAAGTCACCTGAGTATGTCTAATACTGATGGTTATTAGGATTCTGCCCTAACCTATTTTGTCTATTAAATTTTGCATTTAGTGAGAGGCAGCTGTTATTTACTTGGAAATTCATACAGAAAAAAAGCAAGCAATACAAGACTATACAATGGGGAAAAGACAGTCTCTTCAACAAATGGTGTTGAGAAAACTGAACAGCTACCTGCAAAATAACCAAACCGAACTTTCTTACACCATATACAAAAATAGACTCAAAGTGGATTAAAGACTTAAATGTAAGGCCTGAAACCATAAAAATTCTAGAAGAAAACATAGGCAGTATGCTCTTTTTCATCAGTCTTAATATTTTTTGGGAGGGGGTAAGTCTCCTCAAGCAAAGGAAACAAAAGCAAAGATAAACAAATGGGACTACATCAAACCAAAAAGCTTTTACACAGTAAAGGAAACTATCAACAAAATGAAAAGGCTGCCTACTGAATGGGAGAAGATATTTGCAGACAATACATCTGATAAGGGGTTAATATCCAAAATACATGAACTCACAACTCAACATCAAAAAAACCAAGCAACCTGATTAAAAAATGGGCAAAGAACCTGGAGAGACATTTTTCGAAAGAAGACGTACAGATGGTAAACAGACACGCGAAAAGATGCTCAACATCACTAATCATCAGGGAAATGCAAATCAAAATGAGCTATCACCTCACACCTGTTAGAATGCTTATTATCAAAAAGACAGCAAATAACAAGTGTTTGTGAGAATATGGAGAAAAGGGAACCCTTGTGCACTGTTGGTAGGAATGTAAACTGGTGTGGCCATTATGGAAAACAGTGTGGAGATTCCTCAAAAAATTAAAAATAGAACATCATACAATTCAGCAATTCCAGTCCTGGGTATATATCTGAAGAAAATGAAAGCACTAATTAGAAAAGATATATGGACCCCTATGTTCATTGCAGCATTATTTATAATAGCCAAGATATGGAAGGAACCTAAGTGCTCATAAACAGATTAATGGATAAAGAAGATGTAATATATATATGCAATGGAATATTACTCAGGCATAAAAAAGAATGAAATCTTGCCATTTGTGACAAAATAGATGGACCTAGAGGGTGTTACACTAAGTGAAATAAGTTAGATAAAGACAAATACTGTATGAATCCACTATATGTGGAATCTTAAAACAAAACAAATGAACAGACATAACAAAACAGAAACATAGTCATAGATACAGAGAAAAAACAGGTGGCTGCCAGAGGGAAGGGGAGCGCTGGGATGAGAGAAATAGGTGAGGGAGATTAAGAGATACAAACTTCCAATTACAAAATAAATGAGTCATGGGTATGAAATGTACAGTGTGGGGAATATAGTCAATAACTTTGTAGTATCTTTGTATGATAATGGATGATAAATAGACTTATTGTGGTGATAATTTTGAAATGCATAGAAATATAAAATCACCCTGTTATGCATGAAGAATAAACATAGTATTTAGGTCAATTATACTTCAAAACAAACAAACTTGTAGAAAAAGAGATCAGATTTGTGGTCACTACAGGTGGAAGGCAGGGAGGGGGAACTGGATGAAGATAGTCAAAAGGTACAAACTTCTAGTTATAAGATAAGTACTAGGGATGTGGTGTACAACATGATGAATATAATTAACGCTGCTGCATGACATATATGAACGTTGTTAACAGAGTTAAATCCTAGGAGTTCTCATCACAAGGAACAAAATTTTTCTCTGTTTCTTTAGTTTTGTATCTATATGAGACAATGGATGTTCACTGAATTTACTGTGGTAATCATTTCGTGCTGTATGTAAGTCAAATCGTTATGTTGTACACCTTAAAGCGCTATATGTCGATGGTACCTCAATGAACCTGGAAGGGAAAAAATCAAGCCATGGTATCTATAAACGTAGCTAGGTTAAAGTAAGTGAGAGGTTTTGTTGCAAGTAGGTCAGGGACCCAAGAACACCTGAATCTTGCTCTCAGCCCACTCTTTTTTTTTCTTTTCGGCCACCCCACGTGGCTTGCAGGAAATCAGTTCTCCAATCAGGGATTGAACCTGGGCCACAGCAGTGAAAATCTGGAATCCTAAACTCTAGGCCACCAGGGAACTCCCTCACTCTCTTTTTTTAAGATCCCTAAGAGAAATTCATGATCAGAGAATAACACAAGGAATATTTGATATTTTGAGGGGCCTAGGTCCGGAGCCACAACGAGCCAGGCTATTTAACATGGGTCACTGAACGGAGAGGACACTTCCTGCCTAAGCTAAAGAATCCTACAGAATCCGGAAAGGCTTACTCTGTCTACTTCTGCTGCAAAGTGCATAGCTGAGCCACACGTCTCACTATTGCAATGGGGTAAACACATTGGCCAACAAGAAGCAAAAGACCCAATGAAGACCCAGAGTATTCGCTGCAAGTCTTGGTAACCTGGCCCCAGGCCCTTCTCAACTGAAGAATCACACATATTAATTAGCTATTTTGGAAAACAGATCGTTCAGAATGAGGCAGCAAAGAGAAAAATGCATATGGCTTGGCTTTCTCTCAGAGAAGCAGTAACTGAAGGCTGTCTTCCCCCAGTCATAGGAAAGAAGAGTATCCAAAAGTCCACCTCAACAGATCACACAGATTATCACCTTCTTTGAAAGCTCCACCACTGGGATCGTGGCCCAGTACCATGTCCTAGAATCTGACCAATCCAGAAAAGCAACACTTACGGGTTGTATGAGGTAGGTAAGAGTAGCTATGAGCATTCCTTGGCCAACAGTGTGCTTTATTTCACTTCTACTTATTTCCCATCCATGGCTAGTCAAGTCACAAAAGCTATACCCCATAACATGAGACACTGCTGCCATATCAATCAATGATTATTGACTTTGTATCTCTTCACTTCATCACCAGTACATGGAGTGTCTGTATTCTCAGCACTGGGCTAGTTCTACTAAAGTAACCAAATACAGCACTTGTATCTCTGTCCCAAATAATATTTTTCATATTTTTTTTCATTTTGCTAATCACATGTTCAAATCACATTCACCAAAAAGATTCCCTGTAAGAGCTATTATGTTGCAAGATATTTAAGGTCACACATGATTTAACCTTGAATAAAATAATGAAACATAAGAACTCAAAGAAAATTTCAGATTTTCGTTAAACTGAAGGGTTTTTTCCCTCATATTAAACTCAGAAATTTTAAAGAGACAAATGCTGAAACTGTCAGCTATTTTCTAAATCACAGTTATACAAAAATGAAATGTTGTCTTCTTGCTGAGATGCATTTTCCACGGGCAACATTGCCCTCAAGTCAATGTCAGGAGTATAGCCCACTAAGGACCTTTCAAAACCAAGCAGTACTTCATTACCTTAGGAAGGTCTCCATCCACGCCTGCCAGTGAGCCCAAATAATCTTCAGTTGGCTGACCAGATCATACCAATGCTCAAGTCAATCCTACAAAATGCTGGCCGTTCCCATTTGTAGGAAAACTCTGGTGTAGAGCAGTTGTCCCAAGTCGGGCATCAAATGACCTTGCGAATGCTCTGGGTGACTATACACCAGGCAAGCTATAGCCTTCATGTTTTCCTCCTGGGCTTCAACCTAGATGGCCAGGTTTCCCCTACATTGTGAATGAGAGTGCTACTCTCCCTATCTGTCTCTGCTCTTCAGCCACACTGGACTTCTTCTCGTTCCTCAAAGAAGACCCCAAGGGCCTTCCTTCTACACACTTTTGTCTATGCGTCCTATCCTGGTTTTCAACAAAGACAACACTTCTTGAAAGGTACGTTTTCAGGATTCCCAGAGCACCTCAGTCCCTGCTGTTACATGCTCACAAGGCACTTCTCTTCATTACAGTTGTGTAACTTGCATTCAGTATCTGACTTCCCTATGAGACCATGCATTCTATAAAAGCCAGAGACCATGCCTGTCTTGGTTATCTCTTTACCCAAGGCTCCTAGCACACGTGCCAACCACATGGTATTTACTTAACAGTTTTTTTTTAATGAATAAATAAATTCATAATGAACCAGTAAAATACAGTCCAATAGAAAGAACATGCAAGACAGGGAGAGTGTGAGAACTTGTTTTCAACTTCTGAAGAACTACATCACAGCTAGATAAAGCTCCGTTCATTCTTAAGTCCGAAATGTAAAATCTATCAGTTTTAAATGACTCTCCAATCTGACCATCTCTGTGCAATTTTGTCTTAGTATCTAGCTAGGCTGTGTCAGGAAGATTCAAATCCATAAATGTGTGCTATAATGGAAAGAGCAGCGGGTGTAAAAAAAAAATTTTCAACTCTCATTTCATGGCAGTGTGGCCTTGAGAAAGCCATCTGACATCTCTGAATTCAGTTACTCACCGATAAAAAGACAATGATTCTTGAGGTAGCATATATGAAAGAATTTTCCAAATTGCAAAAGACTGGGCACATGTAAGAAACTCTTCTAATGTTGAAAATATATGGGTATTTCAAATGGAAAAACATAGAATTTCAGGACTAGGGAGCCCAAACAAATTTCCCTTGCAAGCCAATGAGTAAATGGCAAGGCCAGAGACCATGAGCATGTTGCCTGGGAGCTCTCCAGCAACCCTGCCCTCCGGACAACACCGTCACTCCTGCCAAAAAAAGAGGCTGGATGCTGAGTTTATTTAAATAGATTCCATTCCATCAGATTTCCATGATAAAAATATTTTTCCATGCTGTCCATGAATTTGCAATGAAGTTCAACAACGTATAAGAGCCACTGAAGCATGAACACAAGCTAAATGGATCTAGGCTTATGAGTGGGGATGGCCTCACACTTGTAATTCAACCACTGCCTTCTGAGAGGCTAAGCTGACACATTTTAATATTAAGGGAAAATGCCCCATTTGGAAAACCTAGAAAGGCAGTGTTACAGTACATAGAAATAACCCAGCCCTGATGTAATCAAGGACACTTTACTACCAACAGGAACCCTGATAGCAGCACCTCACCCCAGACCATGCCAGGGTGGTACAATAAAATAAGGAGCTTAAGTTCAACATTTATTTTTTCCAACGTGTTTACCTTCAATATATCGTTCATTAAGCTTTCTGAGATTTTGCAACAGTCATAGGCATGCGCAAAAAATGGTACATGTAGGCACAACTAGAAGGAGTTCCAACCTGGAGAAGGCACTGCTGTGGACCCAGGGCAGCAAGCACTGGAGGAGAAGCACAACAGAGGCTGGTGATTGTGGTTTGGTGACACTGGCTCAGAAAAGGCATCTTTCCATCTGGGGCTAAGAGGGACCCACGGATCCTCATGGTGGGAGCAAAGAGTCTGGGGTTAGTCCCTATGGGTCACAGCAGATCTAAAGCTGGCCCTTTGGTAACAACTCCTTCATAAACTGTCGAAAAGAAGCCGCCAGTGGAAATCCAGAGGCTGCTCACTGTGAATGTTCTCCCAGATGTTGAGTGGGATCTGAACCAAGAGACCTGTGTATTCCCCTCATCAAAGTGCCCTATCACAGGGTGTCCCTGACTGCAGGCTCTCACCATCTGCTACTTGCTTACTATATTTCTTGCTTTCCTAATGAAATTAGCTGGCAAAGAAATCCAAAACCCACTGGAATCTGCTGGTGTCTCTGCCTTTGTAAATACTGAAGTTTAACTTAGGCACTAATGATGTAGGTATTGCCAAATACACAAAATGAATGCAAATGGTTCACAGTCATATACGTATGCGCCACCCCAAGCATCCCAGAGAAATTCACTCTGCTGCCTGTACATTTGGTGAGCAAAAAACATCATCAGGGGAAGAAGCCGTTTAACTTTCAGAAGCAGAGCCTCTAATAATCATGGGAACTAAAATGTCAGTTTTGAGGAAAGGAAATTTTGTGTAACTTCTACAGGGTCTCCCCAGTATTTTGCATATGGTTTCGGAAGAAGGATCTTTATTGATATTCTGCAGATATTCCAGCAAGATCTATCCAAGGTCCCCAACTTTCTGCAAATTTTCCTAATGAATCCCTAGGCAAAGGAAACAGTTATATGATACTTCCAGAACAGGCTTCAGACCAAAACATTGACTGTCCCTGTGGAAATAGAAATAAATCCTAATATCCCGAGGTGCTAGACACACTTCTTGTTTTTCTGGCTTGCCTCAGAGGATTCCACCTGTATTAGGTGACACGAGTTTTGAGATTCTTGCAAGAAGCTACTTCTGCCTGACTGATGCTTTAACCATCAGACGGCATATAAGAATGAGACGGTCAAACCGAAAGAGGGCGTTGGGTCTTCCCATGAACTAAACAGAGACTAGTTTTGCTATGAAGGCTCTGAGTCCCCCAATAAGACTTGAATAGCAGGTGACAAAAAAGGTTGTAGGCAGGAAAGTTCTGCAAAGCCTGAACACTTTTAACGCTCTCATTCCAGTTCACTAACAGATATCAGTAAAAAAAAAAATTGCCCTATCCAGCTGCTTGTTATCATGGTCTCCATTTCGTTTATCCTGTATCTACTTTCCATATTCTCCAAATTGAAATAATCTTCCCACCTGAAATTCTTCTCTCCCTGAGGAAAAGAAATTTTTTTTACAAAAGGAGACTAAATGAACCTACAGGCATGTACAGAACATTCCACCAAAAGTAGCATAAAATACACTCCTCTCAAGCACACATGGAACAGTTTCCAGGGTAGATTACATGTTAGATCACAAAACAGGTCTTAACAAATTTAAGAAGATTGAAATCATACTTAGTATTTTGTCTGACCGTAGTGGAATGAAACTAGAAATCAATAACAGAAGGAAAAAACTGGAAATTTTATGAATACCTGGAAATTAAACAACACTCTCTTGAACAACCAATAGTTCAAAGAAGAAATCAAAACAGAAGTTATAAAATGTCTTGACAAAAATGAAAATGAAAACACAACATACATACCAAACCAAACAGGATACAGCAAAAGAAAAGAGGGACATTTATAGCTGTAAACACCTAGATTTTAAGAAAAAAGAAAAATCTCAAATCAATAACCTAACTTTTCACCTCAAATAACTAGAAAAAGAATAATAAACTAAGCCCAAAATTATCAGAATGAAGGAAATAATAAAAACTAAAGCAGAAATAAATGAAATAGAAAATGCATAGAAAAACAACAGAAAATAATAAATGAAGCTAAGAGTTAGGTTTTTTTGTTTTTTTGCGGTACGCAGGCCTCTCACTGCTGTGGCCTCTCCCGTTGCAGAGCACAGGCTGCGGACGCGCAGGCTCAGCAACCATGGCTCATGGGCCCAACCGCTCCACAGCATGTGGGATCTTCCCAGACCAGGACACGAACCCATGTTCCCTGCATCGGCAGGCGGACTCTCAACCACTGCACCACCAGGGAAGCCCCCAAGAGTTAGTTTTTTAAAAAACATCTAAAAAACCCATTAACTAAGAAAAAAAGAGAAAAGACAAGTAAATAAAATTTAAAATTATAGAGGAAAAACATAACTGATACCACAGAAATACAGAAAATCATAAGAGACTACTGTGAATAATTATGACAATGACTTGGAGAACTTAGAAGAAATGGATAAATTTCTGGAAACATACAACCTACCAAGACTGAATCATAAAGAAATAGAAAATCTGAATAGTCTTATAATGAGTAAAGAGACCAAATAAGTAATCAAAAACCTCCCAACAAAGAAAGCCCAGGACCAGATGTCTTCACTAAATAATTCTACCAAACATTAAAAAAAAATTAATACCAATCTTTCTCAAATTCTTCCAAAATATTGAAGAAGGAAAATTTCCAAACTCATTTATGAGGCCAAAATTATCCTGATACCAGAGCAAGAAAAAGACACTACACGAAAAGGAAACTAAAGGCCAATATCCTTGATAAATACAGATGCAAAATTCTCAACAAAACACTAGCAAACTGAATTCAACAGCACATTAAAAGGATCATACACCATGACAAAGTAAGATTTAGCCCTGGGATACAAGGATGATTCGACATATAAAAATCAATCAAGGTGATACCCCATACTAACAGAATGAAGGATAAAAAGCATACGATCATCTCAATAGATGCAGAGAAAGCATTTGACAAAATACAACACCTTTCCATGATAAAAAACACTCAATAAACCAAGTATAGAAATAAATTATCTCAACATAATAAATGCTATATATGAAAAGCCCACAGCAAACAGCAAACCTAACAGTGAAAACCTGAAAGCTTTTCCTCTAAGATCAGAACAAAAGCAAGGATGCCTACTCTCACCACTTCTATTTAACATAGTACCGGAAGTCCTAGGAAGAGCAATTAGGCAAGAAAAAAGAAATAAAAGGCATCCAAATAGAAAAGGAAGAAGTAAAATTACCTCTGTTAGCGGATGACATGATCTTACATGTAGAATGCCTTAAAGATCCCATCAAGACTTTGCTGGCAATCAGGCCTGGTAATCTAAACAGTATTCAGATACCAACAATTGCCCTTGCTTTTCCCCACCTCACTCAACCAAAACATTTGATGTCTCCCATCATGGTCTTGGTCCCACCCAGTATCTGAGCCAATGAAGGCTATCATATCTTAGCATCACACAGGCTAGGGAGACTGGTATTGCTGCCCAGAATATCCTGTATATGATGTCTGCAGTGTACTCGGGGTACTTGTTTACCCTCTTAGCCTCATCAGTCTTTATCCCACGCTGGATTCCCTAATTAATCCTCCACTAATTGAATTGTAAAAAGACATGTTTGGATTTCTGATTTCAAAATTGCTGGCTCAGTAGGCACTGAAGACTCCCCTGCCTTATGCTCAATGAATAGAAATTAATAGAAAACAATTAATTAAAGCAGTTATGCAAGACATAAATAAGCAAGCAAACAAACAAAAAGGAGCACAGGGAAAATCTTAGTGGATGAGAAACTGGAGAATCATAGAAAAATAAAGTCAGCTGAATTGAAGAGAAGAGGAAAGCCACAGGCTAGCATGGTAGGCAGGACATTTAGGAAGATCAAATCACAAAAAGTGAGAGCAGCACTGAGAGTGCCCCGTGCCAAGAGGTGGAAGCTGGGTGGCACAGCTGAGGCAGCATGATTACTTGGAGGGCTACGGAGCAAGATCCAACTCTGTACATTTCCTTCCTCTTCTGCCATTTCTCAAAATGGGTCTTTCTCTAGGGGGAGTCTGACTTGAGAGACAAGAACCGATAGGGTCCTGGAATCTGGGATAACCTAGGAGGATCAGAGAAAAAACTCATCCAGATCAGACGCTAAAGAATATTTTTAAAATTAACGTTGCTTGAGAGCTCAGATGCCCTTTCAGTTTGAAGATCTTTGCTTCTCTTGCTATCTTGTTTTCCAATATTCTTTTTTTTTTTCTCTTCCTCTGGAATTATCCTCTGTGCCTCAACTTCTCTTTCATACTTTTCTTCCCCATTGTGCTGCATCCTGAGAGAAGTTTTCTGCCTAATCTAGCTCACTAATATGTTGTCAGCTATGTCTAATCAGCTATTCTACCTATATTTTTAGTTGTACTTTTCGATCTAAATTTTAATTTCCAAGAATGGGTTTCTTTTCATAAATGCATATTGGGGCCTGGTAGTAAAAAAGGAAGGGGAGAATGGATTTAGGAGAAGCAAATGTGTCTGTCATGGCATGTAGACAATATGCAGTTTGTATCAAGCTTTGTTTTAATCTGCATTATACTTCGTCCATAAATATTCTTCAAAAATATGTATTTTAATGTCTGGATAATATTGTACAGTTTGTACAATTGTTTAACCATTCTTCTAATGTTGGACATTCAGTTTGCTTGCATTTATCATTATTATAGTTAGCTAAGAAATGAGCATTCTAACACAAAAGGACTCACGCATAGCTCTGATAATGTTCTTAGAAAACATTCCCAGAAGAGAAATTACTGTGTCAAGGCAGATATCGTCAAAATGTTGCCAGAAATGTTGTTATCAATGTACACTCTCACCGGATATATATGAGAGTGCCCAATTCATCAGGACCCTGTCAACATTGAGTATTATATATTTTAAATTATTTGTAATTTGACAGGTGAAAATATTTTCTGACCTTAACATATATTTTTTGATTATTGGTGAGAATGAACTTTTTCCCACATAGTTCTTAGCCATATGTATTTCATCTTAGATGAAATTTCTCACTTTGTGTTTCCATTTGTAACTATTTCTAAGATTTTTATCTATTGAGGATATCAAGCCTTTATCATAGCTTTAACAAAAAATTTTGCCAGTTTTTTAAAAATAAATAACTAGGTTTTAATACTTAAGAAAAGCATAATAATATACTGATCAAT
This sequence comes from Grampus griseus, assembly GCF_964374135.1. Classification (NCBI taxonomy): domain Eukaryota; kingdom Metazoa; phylum Chordata; class Mammalia; order Artiodactyla; family Delphinidae; genus Grampus; species Grampus griseus. The sequence goes on from NC_139010.1 coordinate 35,785,743, forward strand.
ACCATACTGGGAAAACTTTCAAGTTATCAGCCCAGAAATGTGTAGAATTCTCCTAACAGACCATGAACTTCTTTACTTTCAAGTCTTATACTATACATTTTTTTATAGCACAGTTGTAGTTTTTGTTTTTTCCAACCTACATGAGTAATGGAGTCGAACTTAGTTTTGATGTAAACTGCATTGGAATGTATAACATATACTTAACAAAATTACCCAGTGCATTTTCTGTGAATAGTACCTAACTCTCTTTTCCTTCTTTTCTGACAACAAGAGTGCTATTGCTCAGAAAATCACCATTTCCCTTCACTTTTCTTTTTCTTTTTTTGAATTTTTATTTTTTTAACATCTTTATTGGAATATAATTGCTTTACATTGTTGTGTTACTTTCTGCTGTATAACAAAGTGAATCAGCTATACATATACTTATATCCCCATATCTCCTCCCTCTTATGTCTCCCTCCCACCCTCCCTATCCCACCCCTTTAGGTGGTCACAAAGCACCGAGCTGATCTCCCTGTGCTATGCGGCTGCTTCCCACTAGCTATCTATTTTATATTTCGTAGTGTATATATGTCCATGCCACTCTCTCACTTCGTCCCGGCTTCCCCTTCCCCTTCCCCATGTCCTTAAGCCTATTCTCTACGTCTGTGTCTTTATTCCTCCCTTGCCCCTAGGTTCTTCAGAATCTTTTTTTTTTTTTTTTTTAGATTCCATATATATGTGTTAGCATACGGTATTTGTTTTTCTCTTTCTGACTTACTTCACTCTGTATGACACTCTCTAGGTCCATCCACCTCACTACAAATAACTCAATTTTGTTTCCTTTTATGGCTGAGTAATACTTCATTGTATATATGTGCCACATCTTCTTTATCCATTCATCTATTGATGGACACTTAGGTTGCTTCCATGTCCTGGCTATTGAAAATAGTGCTGCAGTGAACATTGTGGTACATGAATCTTTTTGAGTGATGGTTTTCTCAGGGTATATGCCCAGTAGTGGGATTGCTGGGTCATATGGTAGTTCTAGTTTTAGTTTTTTAAGGAACCTCCATACTGTCCTCCATAGTGGCTGTATCAATTTACATTCCCACCAACAGTGCAATAGGGTTCCCTTTTCTCCACACCCTCTCCAGCAATTATTGTTTGTAGATTTCTTGATGATGGCCATTCTGACTGGTGTGAGGTGATACCTCATTATAGTTGTGATTTGCATTTGATTAGTGCTGTTAAGCATCCTTTCATGTGTTGGTTGGCAATCTGTATATCTTCTTTGGAGAAATGTCAATTTAGGTCTTCTGCCCAATTTTGGATTGGGTTGTTTTTTTGATATTGAGCTGCATGAGCTGCTTATATATTTTGGAGATTAATCCTTTGTCAGTTGCTTCATTTGAAATTATTTTCTCCCATTCTGAGGGTTGTCTTTTCGTCATGTTTATGCTTTCCTTTGCTGTGCAAAAGCTCTTAAGTTTCATTAGGTCCCATTTGTTTGTTTTTATTTCCATTTTTCTTGGAGGTGAGTTAAAAAGGATCTTTCTGTGATTTATGTCATAGAGTGTTCTGCCTATGTTTTCCTCTAAGAGTTTTATAGTGTCTGACCTTACATTTAGGTCTTTAATCCATTTTGAGTTTCTTTTTGTGTGTGGTGTTAGGGAGCATTCTGATTTCATTCTTTTACATGTAGCTGTCTAGTTTTCCCAGCACCACCTATTGAACAGGCTGTCTTTTTTCCATTGTATATTCTTGCCTCCTTTATCAAAAATAAGATGACCCTATGTGCATGGGTTTATCTCTGGGCTTTCTATCCTGTTCCATTGATCTATATTTCTGTTTTTGTGCCAGTACCATACTGTCTTGATTACTGTAGCTTTGTAGTATAGTCTGAAGTCAGGGAACCTCCAGCTCCGTTTTTCTTTCTCAAGATTGCTTTGGCCATTCGGGGTCTTTTGTATTCCCATACAAATTGTGAAATTTTTTGTTCTAGTTCTGTGAAAAATGCCAGTGGTAGTTTGATAGGGATTGCATTCAATCTGTAGATTGCTTTGGGTAGTAGAGTCATTTTCACAATGTTGATTCTTCCAATCCAAGAACATGGTATATCCCTCCATCTATTTGTATCATCTTTAATTTCTTTCATCAGTGTCTCAGTTTTTAAGTAGCATTTCATTTGTACATGGTTTCTAATAAACAGAAGATACTTAGCTTTTATATTGTTTTCTTGTTATTCACTTATGGTTATTTTTATGTTTTAAAGTTTATCCCTCCATGATTTCTCTTATGTTTTTAAGTTTTTAGGTGTCTTAGTATACGGTAAACTGTTTATAACTGATTCATATACGTTTGAAATAAGTCATATTCTCTTTCTGAAAGATGAAATGTGGTTATTCACTTTACTGGTTATAGACTCCATATTCCATCATTTTCATGATTAAAGACAGAGAAGTGATCATTTCTATCACTGCAGTTACATATACATCACATTATCTTTGTATTTGCTTTATATTGTGGTATGATGTTTGATACATACAAATTAAAATTGTTATTTTATTATGAATTATAACTTTAATAAATATAAAACTATTGACATTTTCCTATGTAATAGTCCCTTCAGTTTTTTCTGTTAATTTGATTTCTAAGTTTTATTCATATTTTCTTTTAATATTTTAATATTGTAGCCTTCAAAGTAACAAAGCTTGATGATGACTTTAGCCAAATTGTAGAATTTGAGTTTTTAGTAGGACAGCAGATTAATCCCTTCATATTATGTGCTTTCTTATTTTTGTTATTTTGTTTCATGTTATATGCTGTTTCTCTGTAATTTCTATTATGCTACATCCTGTTTTATAGACTTTTGCTTTCATATTCTGTAGTATTGGGAAGGTAGAAATCATGTTCTTAATCATTAATGGTCTGAATATTATAAATACATAATTAAACTTGCATTTGATAGTGAAGAAGAAATAATAACTTCCAAATTCTCACAAGCATAACAGGAATTTTTGTGCACACATCTTTCCTATTCATTCTATCCCTCTATTTTCAGAAGTTTATAATTTTCTCCTGAGTGATATAATGAGCTGATATTTCGTCAGGAGCTCCCATATATCAAATGATAGGTGTCCATTCTGATTATTCAATTCCCTTGACCTACTAGCTGTAAATATCACTGGCTAAGGATCTAGATTATTACTATACAATAAGTAGATTTAGAATAAAAATTATCTTTGTTAAACAATAGTGTGAGTTTTCATAGTACAAATTTGTAGCCATGCTTTTTTTAAAATTTCCTTATACATAGATCACATATTCTGTTTTTCTTTCATGTTGTCTTTAAGGCCTTTCATACAAAAACCAAAGACTGTAAAAACTGGATTACCCCTTTGAATTTTTGTTTTTTAAGGATAGTTTAATAGTAGTTGGCTGTCTTCTAAGATAAAGGAGAATATCTTATTGTTGCCTTTTGACATGAAGAACTATTTGACTTAACATGGAGTTTTTTTATTTTTGTGTTAATGATAAGAAATATTTGAGAAGACAAGTGTTTGAGAGAAAAATAAGCCTGATTATAGTTCATTTTATGAAACTGATTTATTTTGCCATTATGTTTCTTCTTTCTCCTTAAAATGAAAAACCTTCACAGATCTGACTAGTAGTTGGCCTCTTTCATTAATTTTATCCATACTCAATAAATTCATTTGAATTATAGACTCAGACATTTTAGTTCAAGGACAACTTCTATGTTCCCTTTGATAATTGTTACTTTTCATGGAATTCACGTTTATTCTTTTGGAACAACTAAAATATTAGGTTGGCTCTCCAGTACCTGCCTTCTATACCTATCATTCTCTTTATCTCTTTGTCTTTTTCTCTTTATTCCAAGACAGATTTTTTTTTTAATTCCTGTTACTGGATTTATTTTTTACTATATCAATTCAGCACTCTAAGGATCCCAAAATCTGTTTATTTCCACTGTTGCATTTTGGGTTGTTTTGAACTTCTTTTTTTATTTAGCTAAGTTTCCTTTATAACTATGCCTCAATATTAGCCTTTTATGGCTTTATTTCCAATATTTCTATTATGAAACTTCTCAAAAACACCAAGAGATGTTTTCAATGATGTTTTCTTTGCTGAAAAAGCAAACTTATTACTTTTAGTTTTCCTTTGGATCTATAGTTATACTCTTTTTTTATTATATTGTAATATATTTTTATAGAACCTATAATGACTTAAAGTTTATTGAAGTATCATGTACACATAATGAAATTCACCCATTTTAAGCATATAGTGTGATGAAGTTTCATTAATTGTCTGCAGACAGGTATCTTCCACCACAATCAAGAATATCATTGTTTGTACCATCTAAAATGTTTTCTCTTGCTCCTTAGTTGGCAATCCCTTTTGCCATCCCCTGACCCCAGGAAACCATTGTCTGATTTATGTACCCATAATTTTTCCTTTTCTATAACTTCATATAAATGGAATAATGTAGTATATTTTTATGTGTTTGACTTCTAACACTTAGCATAATGTTCTGGGGAATTATCCATTTTGGTTTTTGTATTAATATTGTGTGTCTTTTTATTGTTGAGCAGTATTCTACAATTCTACACTTTATTTATGCATTCACAAATTGAAAAATAGTTGGGTTTCCGATTTTTAGCTATTATGACTAATGCTATGAACATTCACACATGAGTCTTTGTGTGGATATAAATTTCCATTTCTAATGAGCGAATACCCAGGAGTGGGATTTCTGAGGCACAAGATAAGTGTATTTTTAGCTTTATAGAATACTGATTGCCGTACTATTTTCTGTAGTGGCTGTACCATTTTGCATCACCACCAGCAAAGTATGAGAGTTCCAACTGCTCCACATCATTGCTAACATTTGGTATGGTCAGCCTTTTTCATTTCTGCTATTATAGTGGGTTGATAGTGGTATCTCCTTGTGATTTTAATTTGCATTTCCTTGATGACTAGTGAAGATGACCCTCTTTTCATGTACTTAATGGCCATGGGTATATCTTCTTTTCTACAGTTTCTATTCAGTTCCTTTCTCTGCCCTTTTTTTGCCTTTTGATCATTGAATGGAAGAGGTTTTTTGTCTTCTGGATATAAGGCTAGAATATGATTGGCAACTATTTTCTCTAAATGTATGGCTTACCTTTTCATTTTCCTAACTGTGTCTTTCAAAGAGGAAAAGTATTTTTGATAAAGTCAATTTTACCATTCTTATGCCTCATGCCTTAGCCTATCTCAAAGTTACAAAAATTTTTCTTTTTTTTTTTTTTTTTTTTTTGCAGTATGCGGGCCTCTCACTGTTGTGGCCTCTCCCGTTGCAGAGCACAGGCTCTGGACGCACAGGCTCAGCGGCCATGGCTCACGGGCCTAGCCGCTCCGCAGCATGTGGGATCTTCCCGGACCGGGGCACGAACCCGTGTCCCCTGCATTGGCAGGCGGACTCTCAACCACTGCGCCACCAGGGAAGCCCTCTCCTATTTTTTTGAGAAGTTTTAGAGTTCAGGCTCATATATTTAGGTCTACGATTTATTTCAAGTTAATTTTTTACATGATGTAAGTTAAGAATCAAGGTTTGATTTTTTTTCCCATACAGGTAATCCAGGACTTTTGTTGAAAAGAGTATCTTTTCCCTATTAAGTTACTTTGACACTTTAGTTATAAGTCAATTGGCTGTATATGTTTATTTCTGTTCTCCCTATTCAGTTCCATTAATCAATATGTCTATTTTTACCCTGTCACCATACTGGGAATACTGTACCTTTAGAGTAAGTCATTATATAAGGTATTGTTAAGTCCTCTAATCTATTTCTTGCCTTTCAAAATTGTTTAACCTATTCTAGGTACTCTGTTCTCCACAAAAAATTTTAAAATAAGCTTGTCAATTTCTGCAAAAGCTGCTAGGCTTTCAATTAAAATTGAATTGAATATACACATTGAGTTGGAGTGAATTGTCATCTTAACCATCCATATTGATATTTTCAATCAATAAATGCAATATACTATTCCCTTTATTTACACTTTATTTAAATTTATTTTGTAATATTTTGATATTTTCAGTGTACAAGTCTTGAACATCTTTAATTTACTTCCAGAGTGCTATTCTAAATTGAGTTTTTTGTTTCATTTTTTTAATTGTTCATGCCCAGTGTATAGAAATATAATTGATTTTTGTACCTTCAACTTTGATAAATTCCCTTATTCTTTCTAACCTATTTATACATACCTTAGTGTTTCTGATGTACATAACCATGCAGTCTGCAAATAAAGGCAGTGTAACTTTTTCATTTTCAATCTTATCCATTTTTTAAAAATTTTTCTTGCCTTATAACAATGCTTAGGACTTTCATATAATATTAAATAGGAGAAGAGAGTAATCCTGTTGTTGGAATAAGAGTTTACAAATCTCCAACTATAATTTTTGAATTTTTGTGTCATGTATTTTGAAGTTCTGTTATTAGTTGCCTACATGTTTATGATTATTATACTTTCCTGAAGAATTGACCTATACAAATAGTAAATTTTCCCTTTATCACTAGCAATGATATGTTTGAGTGTGAATCTATCAGTTTATTTTTTGTTTTCCACATCTTCCTGTTTTTTTATTCTATTTTTCCTCGTTTGCTTTTACTTCAGATTACTTAAATATTTTAAAGAATTCCATTTAAATTTCCTTATTAGCTTTTCAGATATATTTTTGTATTAACTTTTAGTTTTCCCTAAAGAAATTATCACGTAAATCCTTAACTTTTCACTTTTTACTTTTAGTTAATAGATTACCCTTTCACATAAAATGTAAAAAACTTATAACTGTATACATCCATTCTTTATGCTAATTTGTCATACATATGGAACTCTATACCACAATGCAAATCAATGTACTGCTTACTCATTAAGAAAGACTTGCTACAAAAAGAAAAGAAAAAATTGTCAGCTGAGGGAACAGTGTGTGACTGGTGATGAATTTTATTTATATTCCTTCATTCTGATGGCTTTTTGCAAACCTAGGGCTGACAGGGGCAGCATGTTCAAGCTTTAACTTAGACTAATTAAATCTGGGACTCCAAACTTCTCAGAAATGTACTCTCCATAGTTCTAATTGTAGTTTGATACTGAGGAGGAATCATTCTTGGGATTTAGTAGAATATTTATTCATACACCAGTAGTTGAGCACTTACTATGCACCTAGTATAGGTACATAATTGGGATACATCAGCAAACAAAACAAAAATCCCCGTCCTCACAGAGCCCTCACTGAGTGGAGTGGATGGGGGACAGATAATAAACAATAGATACAATAAATAAATATATAATACTTTAAAACTGAAGATAACTATGAATAAATTTTAAAAGAACAAGGAAGGTGGATGAGGAATAAAAGCAGTAATGAAAGCAGGTTATAATTTTAAACAGGGTGGCCAGGGACACCCTTGTGAAGATAGTAGTTGAGCAAAACTTATAAGGAGATGAAGAAGTCAGCCATGTAGATAGCTGGGTAAATATGATCTCAGAAAAGAAAACATCCAGCAAAATGACCTTAAGAAGGAAATATGCTTTGAATGTTTGAGAAATCACGGAGGCCAGGATAGATGGAGCAAAGAGAGTGAGGTAGGGACTAGATGGAAAGGTAATAGGAGACCAGATTACATAAAACCTTGTAGAGATTTAGGCCATGAGTGAGATGAAAGACGTTGGAGGATTTTGAACAAAGGTCTCATGCAATGGATTTAATTTTAAAAGTCTTGATCTAGTTGCTAGGTAGAAAATAGCTGAAGCAAAGGTAAAGTTAGGAAACTTTTACAGTAGTCTAGGCAAACGATGGTGGGTGGCTCAGACCAGGGTGGTTGAGGAAGAATCGATATTTTCAAGGAAGAATCGATATTTCCTGATGTTTTAAATGTCGTGTAAGGGAATAGAGTCAAGACGATTACAATAAACTTACAGTGAACAAGAAGAAAGATGGGCTGCTCTCACTAAGATAGTAAAGGAAGTAGATGAAGAAATTTGTGGGTGGGATGGGGAGAATATAAATTTAGTTTTGAATATTTAGGTGGAATTTTCAAACAGGGAGTTGGATATACATACAGGTCTGGAGTTCAAATGAGAGGTCTAGATTGGAGATACAAATTTGGGAGTCGGTATATAGAAGATATTTTATATAATGGACACAAAAATATCATTTCATGAAGCTTTCAAGAAATAAGCTTAAAACAGATTTTCGGGCTTCCCTGGTGGCACAGTGGTTGAGCGTCCGCCTGCCGATACAGGGGACACGGGTTCGTGCCCCGGTCCAGGAAGATCCCACATGCCGCGGAGCGGCTGGGCCCGTGAGCCATGGCCACTGAGCCTGCGCGTCCGGAGCCTGTGCTCCGTAACGGGAGAGGCCACAACAGTGAGAGGCCCGCATACCGCAAAAAAAAAACCCAAAACACAAAAACAGATTTTCTCATTTTTCCTTATTCCCTATTCCAAACTATTTCAAACACATCCTACAGAGAGATGCTGCTAGTTTACAGGTTCTCAGGGCCTTGGCTATGGCACCCCGCCTACATACATCTGCTGATGCTGCCTGGTTAGCAGGTACACATCACCAGCCATCAGGAAGTCATGGAGATGAGAGGTTTGGCCCTGAGTACCTGAAGCAATTATATACACCTCAGTCCTGGCAGTTCCTCCAGAATAAAGACAAGGAGGGCTGCCAGGCTTCCACCTTGATGGTGTGAATACAGAACTGTGCATCACCTAATGAGGAGGCTGCCCGCCAATAACATTCCTGCTTGTCAAAAATCTTATAACCTACAGAAAAAATAATACCAAAAGCTGAGAGACCCTATTCAAGCAGTTAGGATAAAGTCATATGCCCCAGAAATAACTAAATATTAGTTATTAGGATTAAATATTTTCCCCCAAAATAATACAATAGGTGTCTGGGGGAAAAAAGAAGAAGGCAGAGATGACAAGTCTTGGAAAGATTAGAGAGGGTCTGTGTTCAGGAAAAAAAGAAAAATAATGTTGTCCTCGCCTACTGTAGGCTTGCTGGACTCAGAGAACTCAGGTATATTGGGGGGAAATGAGAAAGCCGAAAGTAAGCAGAACTAAAGTTGGAAGCTCTAATCGAACTCTTTAGGTGGCCCTAGAATGGGTAGCTCAAAATCCATTATCCAGTGTTCAAAGAGGTGCATAAAACTTGGGCTTGCTTTAACCTAACATCTATTGGCTCTGGTTTAAAATGGCATGAGGCAAGGAGCCTCTGAATCAGCTTTCCCCAATGTCCCATCCAAATGTCGGTGAAGAAGCTCAGAAAAACAAGAAGACTCAAAAAATGACAGAGAACACGTTTTAAGAATCAACCAATTTTCAGATGATGAGAGTAATATTTACTAAATACAAAACTGAGAGGACTAGACTAAAAAAGGTACTCTGTGGCCCACCTGGGCTCTGCTTCCCCGGTGACAGGTAAGATGACCTCTCTTCCTTCCAACACAGGCTGCCTATGGGCAAAGGACTTGAATAAACATTTCTACAGAGAAGACATACAAAAGGCCAACAGGTATAGGAAAAGATGCTCAACATCCCTAGTCATCAAAGAAACGCAAATCAAAACCACAGTGAGGTACCACCTCACATCCGTTAGGACGGACATTGTCAAAAATAGTAATAATAACAAGTGCTGGTGAGGATGTGGAGAAACTAGAAGCCTTGTTCACTGTGGGTGGGAATGCAAAGTGGCACAGCAACTACGGAAAACAGCATGGTGGCTCCCTCCTGCAAAAATTAAACATCCAATTACCATATGATACAACCATACTACTTCTGTGTGTCTATCCAAAACAACTGACATCAGGATCTTGAAGAGCTGTCTTCACTCACGTGTATACTGCAGCATTATTCACACTAACCAAGACATGGATACAACCTAAATATCCATTGACCTAAGAATGGATAAAGAAAATGTGATAGATATGTACAATGGAATATTATTCAGCCTTAAAAAAAGAAAAAAGTCCTGTCATATGCAGCAATGTAGATGAACCCAGAGGACACTATACTAAGTGAAAGAAACTAGTCACAGAAGGACAAACACTATATGCTTCCATATTCCATGAGATATCTAAGCATCAAACTCATAAAGGCAGAGAACAGGGTGGCAGTTGCCAGGGGCTAAGGGAAGAGGGAAATGGGGAGTTGCTGTTCAAAAGGTGTAAAGTTTCAGCTGTGCAAGATGAGTAAGTACGGGGGATCCACTGTACAACATTGTGCCTGTAGTTAACAGCAATGTATTGTACACTTAAAATTTAAGAGGATAAATCTCATGTTAAATGTCCTTACCACAGTAAAAAAAAAATTAATTAATTAATTAAAATTAATAATAATAAAAAGAATGCAAGGACAGTATAACTGGAAAGGGTAGCTTTCTGACTGCAAGGAATCTGCTTTTGAAGCAGCCTTCGTCTCCCTCAACTATCAAGAATAAAGAAAACACATGCACGGGTGTGCAGTTCAGACATAAAGAGAGAGTTGTAATAGGATATAAGAAAAGGATGTAAGAAAAGCATATAAATTCACCTTCTCTGGTGTTCCAATTCTGCCACGTTTCCTTTCTCCACTGCTTTGTTTTTACCTTTACTATAGCTCCTGTCACACTCTTTTGTATTAACTGCTTATCTGTCTGCTTCCCCACCAGGCTTTACGTACCTGGAGGGCAGGGACTGTTTGATACTGATTCTCTGTGCTAGCACAGATCGTTGTACGGTATATATTAATTTTAACCATATGGAATTACTGCTTTCAACTATTTTGGACTATAAAAGAAAACATACCCATTTCATATAATTCCACCTGATATGATACAATGAATGTACATCTAATAAATAATGAATGAATTAGAAATAATCTGCTTCTCCACAGAGTAACCAAAATCAGACTCACCTCTATAACTCTAATACCAAAAGACAGGGTGACAAAACCTATAAAATTTTAAGTAAAAGTATTGAAAGCCTAAAATTTATACCCAGATTGACTTTCCAATGTGAATGCCACAGAAAAACAGTCTCAGGTATTTAAGGTCTCAGAAGTCATATCACATATATAACTTTCAAGAAAAAAAATATTTTTGAAGACATATTCCAAAAGGCACTGGAATATTAACATTAAGTAAAATTCCTGGCAGAATCTCCCCCAAGGAATATAAAAATCCACACTGGTAATTAATCAGAAGAGTCTTAGCAAGAATTATTACTTCTGAAAACCACATTAAGCTTTGAACTGTCCTGCTGAATGACTTACAAGAGGGCGGAGAAGCAGAGCTGCTTTTCACAGTAGCACCTGAATAAAGCTAAAAAGTAATTATCAAGCTCGGAATATCTGCCTACCTCTGAGACAGGTAGAGAACTGGGGAGCCCACCTCCTGCAGGAGTTGAACCTAGATACTAAGCATGGGAATAGCCCTCATTCCCCCTCACATTTGGTTCAAGCAAGGAGCTAGCCAGGAAGATTGGAAGTGGGGGAGGGGGTTCCAAGGTACAGTAAGGGGGTACCCCAAAGGTCAGGCAGAGCCCAGGATTTCAGGCTGAATGATACTCAGCTCCAGAAAAGAGACAATGACAAGATCAGTCGCTGAGCTAGTGCTTAGGGTCCTCTAGTCCCTGAGAATGGACAGCCCTTCCCAGATCAAGCAGATCAGAACAGGAGCATCATAGCAAGGGAAGAAGCCTGATTATAGCAATGGGGACACCAGGTCAGGTTAGACTAGCAGCAGGGGTGCTCTGAGAATCTCCTGCTTCACTGCAATGCCAGTCCTTTTATCAGAGATGGGAGCGTGGCTGAGCCTGCAAGTAAGGATCAGATGTGACAATACGGGACTGCAAAGAGTCTGGGACCAAGCCAGACCTTCAGTGGCTCTACATGACTAAAGGATAAATCACACACTCCCTAACCTGACACGCGAGGAAGGCCGTGAAAGATCGGCCCCACCTGTCATTCCCAGGGACTCCTATGCATGCGTGTTTTGTCTCATGGAACTTGACCCATCCTCAAGGAGCTTCTGCCCCAAGTGAAGTTGGTGATTCCCTCCTCCGTGTGTCCGGCTCTGAGACACACACCACACTGCTCTGTAATGACTCAGTTGCATCTGTATTTCTGCTACTTGGCGGCATCACCATCTCCCTGCATCTCCAGGGCCTATCACAGAGCCAGCTCATAGGGGAGAAACAAAATACAGACTAAAGGACACGTGGGGCCACGTGAGCTATTCTAAGCTGTTGAGAATAAAGCAGCATGACTACAGAGTGGGGCTGCTGAATTTATTGGCACGTGGAATAAAAGGGACTTTGGGGATTGGAGTTTAAACTCTACACTGACTGCCTTTCTCATCTCAGCCCATAAATCTTTCATAGAAATTCTCGTCTTCACCCTCCTCAAGGTAGAAGGGTGACAGGTGCAACCGGCTATCATTGAGTAATGCTTATAAATGATGACAAGAACTCGGGACTTGAAGAGTGTTACATTTGGGTGTTATTTTTTAACTCCAGAAGACAGCATCTTCGAGATATATTTTCTGATTTCATTGCCTCTGTACATACATAAATAAATACAAGGCAATTTGATGTAGTGGAACAACCATGGGCTTGGTTTCACAGATCTGGTTTCAAATTCTAGCTCTACTGCTTAATGAGGAAGTGAGGTGCCCGTTTATAAAACTGGGACATTATCCTCTAGCCCACAGAGTTGTGAGAATCATTGACAAATCTATGTAATGTGCCTAATTCTGAGCTGGGTTCCTATTATACATTCAACGGATATCTAGCTCTTCCTCCTGCATCAGGGAGCAACCCCTGCCTTCCTTTATCAGATTCTACTCCAGTGCGTCAGAAATCTGTGCACTGAAGACAAGACAATTTTTATCTTCAAAATAAATATCACATAATGCCATAAATATCTATCAGAAAGTTCCTTTTACTTAGTGTTTCCTACTCAGCTAAATGATATGGAGAATCACGAAGGAGCTGAATTCTGGAATCCATTGCCTGTGGCCAAGGACAGAGATTTAATATTACTTCCAAATCTAAAGACGCAGGGAGATTCTTTAGTGCCTGTGGGTTCCTTGAGCCTTGGCATCTGTGAGAATGAAAAATGATTACTGGATGCAATTCTGTAAGGACTTAAGCTGTCCATGCCCTGGACACTCCCAGGATGCATGCTCTGTAGCAGCTCTTCACTCTCATCCATCCTTCGCTGGGAGTTTGGGAGGTTCAGAGAGAGACTTCAGCAGGGTAGAAACTGGACAGGTTTAACCACAAGGCAGGTAGGGACCTCAGGGTTAGGAATGTGGAAGAAAAGGAAGCTGTGAGTGATGAGTCGGAGATGAAGTGGCTCCTCTCGGGGCTTGTTGGCCTACAAGTCTGCACTCTGTCTAAGGATGCGATGAAGCCAGTTTTACCACCAGCAGATCTTACTCTCAGAGGAGTTCAGCCTGGTGGCTGGAACAGTGCTGCGGGGGTTTCCCAGCCAAGTGCAAAGATTAGGGTCAGGGGAGTTCAAGAAGGCGTGTGCCTTGCACAGTCCTAATTATGAAAGGCTTAATCCAAGCTGAGCTCTTCATTCCTCCTGGCTCTTCAGCCTGTGGTTGCTCGGCTGTTGCCTTCCACTCTGTGTTCCTATCAGGAACCCAGATAGGGATTACTTGCCATCAGTCAGTGAGGCCTGGGGAGGCACTACCGCGGCTCCTTTTTTTGAACACATGGCTGTCTCTCTCCAGGGAAGCAGACTGCGGCTGTCTTGGAGCAACATGTCTCTCAGTGCAACCCGATAGGAACATCCCTGCTTCAAATCCATTCCCATCCTCCTTCTTCCTTCTCTCCCTGTGGCTAACTGATTACCAGGATATCTCAGCATACTGGGTGATCACTACACTCCAAATGAGACCCCATGTGGAGCTGAGGGTATACTGATGGGCCCAGCCTTGTGGGTGGTGGGGCTAGGGGTGTCTGCTGGGGTTGGCACAGGGCTCTAACTTAGCAGAGAATGGGAGGCTAAACAGAAGTCCAAAATTGGTTAAAAAAAAAAACCTCTGTTGATTAATGCAGTTTGGGTTCTAACGGTGCTCTGGGCTTCCCCAAGATACTCAAATTACCAAGTATATAGTAACTTGATTAATTTCCCTTCCACTGGTGGGAACAGGGTCTCCTTGTCTTCTCAAGGATTGACCTAGACTGAAGTGATCCCATAAGAGGAGGGGTTGCACCCAAGGTTTACTTCATGCCCCTGAGCTCTGGCCACAGTGGCCCTCTCTCCCACCTTGTGGCCTTCACACAGACCCCCTCCCCCAGCCAGTATGCTCTCCCACTGCCCTTCTCTCCACACGGGGTGATCCTTGTAACTCTTCAGCTTTCAGCTCTTCCCTGAGCCCTGGACTAGACCAGGCCACCCTGTTATTTATTCCTAGAGTGCCCTGCACTTTCCCTAGATAGTCCTTACATAGTTAATAATTATCAGTTTCTGACATCACTTGACTAATGTCTGTTTCCTCGAGGTTGTAAGATCCATGAGACACAGACAGTATGGATTTTACCATTTTATTTCTGACACAGCTTTTGAAGTCAAAGGTCAATCGACTGTAGGGGTCAGAGGTAGTGAGAGAGGAATAAATCAGGACTCCCAGGTTTAGGTTTGGGCCACAAGGTCAATGGTGCCTTTCTGGGATATGGTTGGAACATAGCAGGAGCAAATTCCTAAAACATGGATGTCCACAGTGGTTCCATGGTATCTATAAACTGTTGGATCTTTTTTAATTTTTTAAATCTGGTCTTCAAAGCCTTTACCCATTGCTAATGTAAACTTAACATCACTCCTCTACAATCCATACCCAGTGGCACCAGCTGGGCCACTCTGGACACTTTCCCACCCACATCACTCTCTTATTCCTGCATCTTTCATTACAATTCACCTCCACTGTAAAGACTTCCACCCTCACTTTCCATCCACCCAATTCAAAAGTACTTCAAAGCCTAGCTCTTTTCCTGCCTTGATTTTAGTCTCTTCCAACTTTTCCAGGTCATCCCCAAGTCCCCCAAGCACACAATGATGCTTGTAGCTCATTTAGGCTGAGCTTAGATCTGCTCAGCGAATTTCTAACCACCCGCTAAACCATGAAGAGATGGGCAGCTCCTTCAGCATGGGAAGCTGGCCTCACCCTCCCTTCTATCTTCCCCAGCCCCCAAACAGCTCGTAGACATAGGTTCACCAAGAGTTGTTGATTGGTTGGTAGTGATAAAGGGTCAGATAAATTTTTCTATCAGAAGCTACGTACCCAGACCCACAATCAAGATGTCCTGTGGACAAGTGGCAACAGTTTTTCTATTAGCTCTGAGGAATCCCCACTTTTATATGTGTGGTTACATTTCTGGTTCCTTATCCCAGAAACATCTCATGATTGCCTAGATTGTCTTCACTGCAACATCCACAACTTGGAATAGGTGCATATGTCTTCAACCAGAAGACTTAAGATGTGTATGGATAGGAAAGCGGAAGGGACACATCTATATATGTACCATCGTTGAAAGCTCTACATGAAGAGCTATTTAAGATTCAAGTTGAGCTTGCAACTGGCTCTGACCTCTCTAAATTCTAAAACCACATGAAGGACTTTCCCTTTTACAAAAAGGAAGTACCCAAGCATGGCTATAATTATCCCTTTGAAAGGAGCCAAGAAGAGGCACTAAAATATACCATGGGTCTCCAGTGACATTAAAAGACTAATAACAATGTAGGTAACCACAGGAAGTGAAAAGTGTTAGTATTCAAGTTCAATGTCTGAACTTCCCCCAAGCTCCCAGACCCTCACCCAGATTAAGTACAACCTTTTTCTTTATCTCCAAGTGTTCCCTTACAACTATCCACTCTGTTCTTGAGATATAAATTTCCTCTTCTTCTTGGAAAAAAATTCCTTCTCCTTTTGCCCTCTGTCTTTATTCATTGTCCTTTAAGATAACTCAGACTCCAATGCTTGTCATCCTCAGGCCCAAGACAGTGCCCAGGTCAGCCTCTGAAAACATCCTCTAGCTAGACAATGTGCTGGAATGTCACAGCCTGCATTTCTGCTCCCTGGAGCCCCCAGGCAATCCTGCAGCCTGTGTGCTGAGCTGAGGATGGCTGTACCACAGAGACATCTGCTGGAGCTGTCCTCACACCACAGCTGTATGATACCTGGCCATCCTCAGCCCAGGGATCCACACAACAGGTGCCCAGAGGCACAATGTAGCCCAATGGCTTTGAGGTTAGTTTACACATGTATGTCCAGTTGATCCCATTTCCTGCCAGCTCTGAATAAAAAGAAAAGGATTTAATATTCATTGGACATCCCTTGTGTGCACATACAATGATAGGTGCTTTCCATATGCCATTGTACAGCCCTGTCATCTCCCCAGAAACAGCTGGTGGGATTTTTGTCCAAACAGAAAGCAGGCATATGTAACTTGAATGCTGCTATCTAACTTTCTGTGTCAGCAGATCTGAATACTCAAGGTCTGTCTAAGCAGAGTCCTTGTTTATTGTTCTGCTGGGGTTTTATAAATGACCCATTAATCCATGATATCATCCATTGATTGACATTTCTATTCAAACACATATAAGCATTATCATGTGGAGTAGAAAGAAAGAGATGGGGTTTTCATCAAGCATTTACCGAGACCTAGGCCCATTTCATACACCATCGCATTTAGTTGTCAAACTTTCAAAAAACTGTTATCTCCATTTAATAAATGAAGGTTTGAGAAAGCTGATTAAATTAATCAAGTTTGCACAGCTAATAAGTAATTGGCCCAAAATTCAAACTCTGTGCGTTCTCCTTTCCCAATCCACTTGGCACTTGTCCTATCTTCAGCCTAAAGCTGTGTTCACATTTCTACAAAGCTGGCCCTCAATATGTACGGAAAGTAATTCTTCATAGGCCAAGGCAGCTGGTAAAGAGCAGGGCCGCAACTCAGCAAGAGCCAAAAAGAGAAATGGAGGTGGAAATTCCATCTGGAGAAGAATTATAGATCAGCTGAGCACATTTTTTATAACTAAAACGCATCACAGCCTTTTTGTACTTTCCTGCGAAACATCTTAATAAGCAGGGGGTGGAGAACATAGTGGAGGTCATGCTGTGACCTACCATCTAGCTTGCGAGAAATAACAAATGAGCTGGAACCACCAGGAGATGGATCTGTGCTGAGGGAGAGCAGCCCCTTATTCCAAAGTCAGGACTTAAGTGGCTTCAGCACCTAAAACAGGTAGACACTGACAGGGGTCTCTGATGATGAAGGGGGACAGCAGCCACACGGGGTGGAAGGAGCGATACAGCAAGGCCAGAGCAGAGACAACCTGTGAAATTCAAGGTCACAAATGGAGCTGTGCGATGGAGACACCAAGGAGACCTGGAAAGAAGAGGCTTGAGGAAGCAATGAAGAAATCCAGTGATGATGGCAAAGACAGTGAAATGCCCCTTCACAAGGGACCAAGGAAGCCAAGCTTGGTATATATGGATAGGTGTGTGTGCATGAGTGTGAGTGTGTGTGTGTTCAAGCATAGTGTGAAAAGTCATAGTCTACAGGCATGCAGGAAATTTCTTGGAACAGATATGTCAGCCACAGTTCCCTGAGTCTACCCAGAAGACTCCTCATTTTAATCTTCTCTGACCCAGGATACCTGAATCCCCAGGATACATGTGGACCACGTTGAGTATGGAGACCCAGGGAATGTCCATGACAGAAATCACCCTAGTATTATGTCAGGCTGCTGTCACCTATCTTTCTTCCTATCTCCACTCCAGCTCTGTTAGGAATCATAACATTTAGCTCCAGCAAACTGACCCACACAGAGTCTTCAAGATTACATGAACCAAGATTACATGAACTCCTAGCATATATCCACAGAAAACTATAATTCAAAAAGATACATGCACCCCAACGTCCACTGCAACACTATTTACAATAGCCAAAACATGGAAGCTAAGTGTCCATCAACAGCTGAATGGATAAAGACGATGTGGTATATGTATACAATAGAATATTACTCAGCCATAAAAAAAGAATGAAATAATGCCACTTGCAGTGATGTGGATAGACCTAGAGATTAGCACAGTAAGTGAAATAAACCAGACAGAGAAAGACAAATATCATGTGATATCAGTTATATGTGGAATCTGAAAAAAAAGATACAAATTTATTTACAAAACAGAAATAGAAAACAAATTTATGGTTACCAAAGGGGAAAGGGGTGGGGGAGGGATAAATTAGGAGACTGGGATTAACATGTACACACTATTATATATAAAATAGATAACCAACAAGGCCCTAATATATAGCACAGGGAACTATACTCAATATTTGTAATAATCTATAAGAGAAAAGAATCTGAAAAAGAATATATATATATAAACTGAACCATTGTGCTGTACACCTGAAACGAACACATTGTAAATCAACTATACTTCAATAAAACACATATACACACAAAGATTACATTAACCACTACCCTCTCCAAACTGCTGTGACATACCCCCTTCTCACTTGTCTGTGGACCAGAAGTTGACGTTTCTTAGAGCATCACAGGTTAGGTAAGTGCCTAAGAGTTTCCCAAAGGCAGGGAACATTTTGTTCCTAACTTTGTCACTGTGGAACCTATGATATTAGTTGGAAGTGTAGCACCTTTAGCAGATATCAGTTATTTATATTACAGAGTGAATCATCATCACATCTTCCCCTTCACTTTATGAACAAAAAGCAGTAAACTGCCCAAGTAGGAGAACTGAGCTCACAAAATCTGAGACTTACTCCTGACTCTGCCTCATCCACATTGTGTGACACCTTGACCTCTCTGAGCCTCAGTCGTTTCACATGTAAAATGAACATGAAAAACTCTTTCATGAGTTTGGGGACGATGGAGTGATATTGTGGAAGTAAACACATTGATGTTGATTGGGTATTATTCTATAAAATTCTCAAAGATTTGAAAAGTAAACACTAAAATGGCATAACAAATTTGCAGTTTTGTCTACCAGCTGGAACTGATTCCAAGTGCACGACTGGTTCCAAGCTTGGGGAAAGCTGGAGGCCACCTCATGATCATCATCACCACCATCATCAACGTCAACATCAACATCATCTTTTTTTGAGCCTACTATGTGCCAGGGCTAAGTTTCATACAGCACTTCATTGAATCTTCAAAATGGCATCCTGAGATAGATGTTAATATTATCTATTCTTGGCAGACAATGAAATCAAGGCTCAGAGAGGTGAAGTCATATGCCAAAGGTCTCACAGCCAGTATGTAACCCAATCAGAATATGAATTCAAGTCTCTGAGAGAAAGTACATGCTTTGACCCATAATGCCTTCCATCAAATTGCCCACAAGATTGCTTCCTGCATGGGAACTCTGGCTGATCCTCTACAAGGCAATTTACCTAACTTCTCAGCTAAATGGTTGGACTTCCAACAGCTAGGAACCACTTTACAAGTCTTACGAGTACTCTAAACCTCAAAGCCATAGAACTGGAGAAAATAAATCACATTTCCTTCCAAGTGCTAGCACTACAGGTGTCTCCAGTGTCAGTCTTGTTGTCTCTAGGCCCAGGTGACACCAAAGGGGAGAATGTCAGCATTGAATAAGCTGATTGGATTCTTGTCTCATAACCTGAGAACAAGAACACTTAGCTCATCTTCTGTGTTGGGAGTATCAACTAAGAGGTCTACAGCTAGTAGATTCCCTGTTCATTGATCTGCTGTGGTTTGCAAATGACCCCTCTGGTAACACAAGTTAAGTATCCTTAAAGGGACCATAAAATCAAAGAGCCACTAACCTATCACAAACAATGACAACAGCTGAAACCTTTTTTACTCAGTGGGGGTCTGGGGCTCCCAGCCCATAGTCAGGCTCTGACCTCTTCAAACACCTTTTCTGTTAGGGTTTAGTCAGCACTCAAGTCATGGAGATTTCACGAATAGAATCTTCATTACCAGGAGAGAAAGTAAATGGTGCAAGATTGCACCACACATGTGGAACTTCCATCCAAGGCCAGGAAAAAAAAAAGAAAGAAAAGTAGAAAGAATGTATGTTCATGGTCTTTCAAAGCTCATTGGTTCATCCAAAAATACTTAATGAGCACAAACCTTCAGCCAAGTGCTGGGTCAGGGACTCTGGTTGAAGCAAAAAGGGGATACTAGGTCTGCTTCTAAATGTGTTCCAAGTCTGTGGATCTTGTTTGACCAAATAGACATATATTAAAAGAGAATGACAATACGGTGTGATGAGTATGTTCATCAAGAGATGTACAGACCCATTTAGGGCAATATTAACCTACTTGCTGGTGATCAGGTGGACTTCAAAGAGGATGTGTCGTGTGAATTGGGTCTTAAAGGAAGTACAATATCTGTTAGAGATAGCCTGGAGGTCTTGCTTGAAGTTGTCACTCTTTCCTTCCCTTGAGTCTGGAGTGATTAATCACAGGCAAGGAAAACTGGACAGCAACCTATTATGTCTCTATGTAGCTGTTGAAGAGGAAAAAATTGGTAAAAGTATGCCTGCAGTAAGAACCCAAGACCAAAATGGCTATGTCAGGGACTGAATGGCCAACAGCATCCCCAGAGACCAGCAGGGTCCAGATTGGGACCCAGGATACTATCTTCTGACAAGACCTGGGGGAAAATGTCCTTTGCTGTGCTAGATGGGGAAGGGGGCTCATTCCTATGGGATTTTAAAAGTCTATTTCAGCATCTCTAAATCACAGCAGCCTCATGGAAGGTTGCTCAAAGGACAGGAAAAGAAAGTAAGAGTTGGGGAAAGGAGTATTGCTGCCTCTGTTGTGATCTGAACAATGGCTACAGCTGGGCTTATTATTTCTTGCAATGTGGCTCTTATCACCAGCAAAAAAAAAAAAAAAAAAATGAATTTTTCAACAAGAGCCTTTCTGAGCTTTTCTCTATTCAAGCCCAAACAGGAAAAATAATCATCTGTTAAAACAAAACAGAGGGGAAAAAACTATTCTCATTTACAGATTTTCTTTCATTAGCATACAAATAACTTAAAGGAAAAAAACAACTTCATGATAGGATTAGATGAGGCAATTCAAGAAGAGAGCAGTCAAGGGAAAATGGAAGGAGCTAATAATTCAACAAGGCCCAGGGATTCTGAGCCAATGATGATGAAACGGCTCCAGAATCGGAGAAGGAAGGTAGAGGCTGACAGTCTGAGTTACTTGATGTTGTGGGCACCTATGAGTAGATCTATAGTCTACTATTTGGGCAGTAGTTTTCATTCCCTATGCTCTCCTGGAAAAACAAAAAATTATCGGAAATAATGGGGTTGACTTTCATTCTGGGCCACCAATGGGTCACAGAGAAGCCTAGGTCAACAGCAGTAATGGAAACTAAACTTGCCCTCCACTGGATATATGTCTGCATTATCTCAGATGGCAGAGCCCCTTTAAAACTTCCCTGGCAGTTACTCTCTCACCCTCCCCCAAAAGCTCCAAGAGGACATTATTTACATGCCTATCACAGCACCCACTGCAGTCAAGTGTCCCCTGCATCTATACAAGTCAGCCTCTCTCACGGAGACAGGAGCCCCTCACACGGGCACTGACTGCACCTGATCCGGGACTTGGCACAGAATGGGGGCTTACTTCAGGGTGGTAGACTATAGTAAGAGCTCAGGCTGGGTTATACAGTTGGAGCACCGAGCAACATTAACCAAGCTCATGATACCACTAGGGCCTCTAACACATCTCCAAATCCATTGTCCCAAGAAATCTTCAGCATCACCAACCACATGCTAACTTGCCCCATTTCCAGTTCAGAATATGCAAATTGAATCATTGGTTTCTTTCCCCAAACTGCTTCTCCTGACTTTCCTTATGCCTTTGGTACTCTCAACTTCAGCTCCTTGGATGTATTGCTAACTCCTCCCTCTCCCTTGCCTCCCTTATCCCTCCACAGCAGAATAGAGTCCGTGAGCCCTTTCAATCAGGAAACAAAAGGGAGCTCCCTTTTCCTGATGCACTTGAAGGACTGAATGTAGCTATACCCTCTCATCTCCTGGGAGATACTGAGGATTGCACTCTCCTGCCCCCTTGAGAAAAGATAAACTAATTTTTTGGTTATTAATGACTGGGTTCTGGGTTTCGCTGGCCTTCAGGAATGGAGGAGAACAGGGTTGAGGAGAGAAGGAAGAGAATAAAGTAGATAGAGAAGTTCTGAAGAAAATCAAAACAACAGGAATTTTCCTAAGGTAAAAGAGATGTCAGAGAATGGGGGAGAGGAGAAACAGTGAGAGTGGTTACTGGGGCAGGACTGGGTCCCTGAGGGTTTCGTCTGAGGACGCTGGCCACAGAAGGATAGGGAAACCAAGTGTGGAGATCCAACAAAGAGATGTGAGAGGGACACTATGCAGGTTCCCAAGAGCTGTGGGAGCTGGTAGAAGACCCTGCCACCTACATTCGGCCCATCCAGCCTCCTTTTGGCAGAGTGGACTTCACCTCATCTGTATTTAGCCCCTCGCCTGCTGCCTGCCAGGAGGGAGGGACAGCCATCCATGTCACAGGCTTCTCTCCAACTCCAGGTAGCCAGTCTTCAAAATGACCCCAGGTGATTCCTGCCCCCTGGTATTCATACCTGTATGTAGTTATACACACACACACACACACACATTGTACCAGGGTTGGTCTATATGACCATAGAATATGGCAGACATGGTGGTGTGTGACTTGCAAGATTAGGTTGTAAAAGGCTGCATCTTCTGCCATGTTCTCTCTGTCTGTCTTTCTCTCTCACACACACATTCCTCACTCTGGGGGAAACCAGCTGTCCTGTCATGAGGAACTCAGGAAGTCAATGGAGAGGTCGACGTGGCAAGGAACTGAGGCCTCCTGCCAACAGCCACCTGTGCCATCTTGGAAGCAGATCTGCCTCCAGCTGAACTTGGAGATGACTGCCCCCCAGCCTGGAGGCTGACTTCAACCTCATGAGAGACTCTGAGCCAGAGCCTCACAGCTAATCTACTCCCAGATCCCTGACCCTCAGAAACTATGAAATAATAAATATTTCTGTTTAAAGCTTTAGGGGGAGTACATTTTATACAACAAGATGACTAACGCAGCACACACTTTATCTGACGTGGACAGTCCCAGGTTTTATATCTAGAATATCCAGCACTCACAAAGCAAGAAATAGCTTGCTGGACGCTCTGTGTGTCAGGGGAGGAGGGAGGAGTGAGAACCTCTGCCCCAGCTCCTGAACAGGGGCTGAGGGGACAGAGCAAAGTTCAAAGGGCCTCTTACCCCAATCACATGTCTCAAGCCATGCTCACTGCCCAATGCCACGTGGACGGTAGCCACAGCCTTTTCTCTGGCCCTTGCCCTGCTGTTCTCTCTCCTTCCTCCCGTATGTCTACAGCACTCTGAACTACAGCCCAGTCCTGGCACCTGCCACTTTATGATCTTTCAGTAATTCCTCATATTTTTACAGAATAATGCTTACAGCCCTACACTGCCCCATTCCCAAGGTAACCTCTGCATACCTCACCAGCTATATTTCCCACGTTTCCCCCAGATAGGAAGAGGTGAGAAGAAAGGGGAGATACAGTGTTTTAGGCTATATTTCTGTTTTTGTTTTTGTTCCGCTGTAAGGTTAGGCTAAGGAGATAGGCAGCTTCCCCACTCCACAGTCAGCCCAGAGGGAAGGGGATGGCTTGGACCTTAAGCAGCTGTCAGTGTCTCTGGGCATCAGACCTGGCGTGAAAGGAAGTATTGACAGGGAAGGGGATGAACAACCACAGATGTCTCCCAGCAGTAAAATCCTGCCTCTGGGGAACGTACAAGTTTCTGTCAGGACCCCCACCAGGACCCTGGACTGGCAACTGCCATGCAGTGTGTTCACCCAGCGAGCTGGATCAGCCTGGCACTTAGGCCAAATACCCAGCAGACTCAGCAAGGTCCAAGCACAGCAACATGCTGGTGCTGGGGATTTAGGCAAATGTAAGCACCGTCATGCCCTGGGCAGCCAGATGAAACGTCCAGCCCACCTGCTATGCACCTGGCTGGGTGAGTGCTGGCCTGGACACTCAGATGCACTGGGCTGAGCCTGAAAGGAGAAGGTTCTCGGTCATGGCACCTCTGGAACAGAAGCTGAACTTCACTTAGCATTTCCCTAGAAGGAGGTTAGCTCTGGTCAGAATAGCATTCATCCTTTCAGCCCTGAGTCGAAACTCTCAAAGGGTTACAAACACAGCTACAGAAGTGATGCCTTCAAGTTCACTGGCAAAGGAGGATGCTCTTGCCAGCAGGCAGGGATGTGCTCGATCACCACTGAAGCTGGAAGCAGCAAGGACTGCAGGCTCTGGTCTTCTGCCCTCTTTCTTTCTTCTTTCTCTCTTGTTTTCTGTTTGTTGTGGTTGTTGTTACTGTTATTTCCTTTCGCTTTCACTCTTCCCTCCTCCTCCGCGTCTTCATTTATATCCCTCCCCTGTCCTTCCTCTCTCCCCGCCCCTGACTTCCCTTCTCTCCTCTTCTAAACACCCCCACCCCGGTGGTTCCCTATCACCCCTTCCCTTCTCCTCCTTCCACTTCCTTCCACCCCACAAGTCACTCTGCCTCTCCTGACGCCCTAGGTCACAGGGCACTGCCCTATGGTTTTCTAAACTAATGAAGTCCTATGGGGAAGTTCTAAATGCTGCTGCACCTCCACGTTCTTGCCAGGCTCTCCAAATTCATCTCTCAGCATCCACCTTCCCTGCTCCCAAAGGGTTTCTCCAGACAAGGCCCATCTCCATACAGCCCACACCTCTCTGCAACCTCCTGGGAACCCAGCCAGGATATTTTCTCATGACCCATTAGCTAAAAGATATGGGTGATCTATCATCAGTCAAATTATGCAAAGGTTAGTGTGGAACAGTGATAAGAACAAGACTTTAATACGGCAGATCCTGCTTCAAATTCTGGCCATGCCATACCTCCAAGCTGGGTCACTTTGGGCACATTGCTCACCTTTCTCACCCTCAGTTTCCTAATCTGTAGAATGGGTATTAATATATAACCACTTGTGGACCCAGTGAGATAATGTAGTAGTACACTTACTATGGTGCTCAGAACATTGTAAATACTCCAAAATGACCAGTCTCTTCATCCTTCACCATATGCCTTCCTTCATCCTCTCTCCAAACAAACTGAAAACTCCATGAAAGCAGGTGCCCTGAATTCTACTCTCTGTCTAGCCATGGCCCTGTTAAAATGCCCCATTTGCTGCTGATGCCAAGGAATTTGAAACTTTGCTGACGATTAGAGCAATGGTATTAGGCACTCATTACAAGAGAAGGGGTTGTGGGGAGTAGGGGGGTCTCACAGATTTATTACTGGGAAAGCAACACATAGTTTACCTTTGGCACATATCTTCCCACATAACAGGCCAAACCAGACCAGACATGCTCACCCATGACCTTATCTTCCATTCCTATGTTAAGAACTCCACATGTTTCAGAGAATTTACACTGCCAGCCAAGAAGGCCTCAATACCCAAACGATGCCCTCAGGGCCACTGTGCCTGCAGCTCCTGACAGCCCTCGGAGGATGCACACCAGGATGGTCTCTGTGCCTGTTCTGTCACCAGCTCATGAGTGCCTCGTACTCAGGCTCCGACTAACATTGCAGAGCCTAACATTACATGGCTCACAGCTATCATTTACTTGTGTTTTTACTTTTGGCAATTGAGAATTGTCCAGAGGAAGCTTAGCTGCACTCTTCACTCTTAAATTAGTCAAACCTTCAAGTAAAAGCACTCAGTAAATACCATTTAAGACCAAAAGATTAAACTTGTGTAACATGAGACCTAATAACTAAAAGGTCCAAATGTTTCCCACCATTCCACCCGGCCCAGCAGCCTAAAGATGCCTGTGTTTGGGCTGCAAAAATCATATCTGTTATCCTCTCTGGGAAAGAAGAGATTAGGGAATTCAATGTTACACCAAGAATCCTGATCTTTGCTGGTTTCTGTCATAGTTTTCTGTAGCAGAGAATAGCAGGCAGAGCTCTAAATTATTAGGACGACAGTAGAATAAAGAACTGGAGAGAGGACTTCCCTGTCGGTCCCATGGTTAAGACTCTGTGCTTCCACTGCAGGGAGTGCATGTTCAATCCCTGGTCAGGGAACTGAGATCCCACATGCTGCCCAGCATGGCAAATAAATAAATAAAAATAAAATAAAAATCTTCAGTTAAAAAAAGAAAGACTGGATAGAGAAAGTGGGTTAGTTCTCTTATAGGAAGAGTCTAGCCCTAAAGCAACAGGCTCTGGTTAGGGGCATTTATTCCTCCAGGCAGAGCCATCTGACCAGGTTTTTCAGCAGAGAAGCTGCAAGACCCCTACTCTCCACAGCCCCTTGTCCTCCTGATAAGTACCCTTCCCACTGCTCCACCAAGACATCTTCAGAGACACTCTAATCTTGACAGTCATTTGCAAGAACTCTGCGCCATTTTCAGCCACGTGATCCCCAGTGTTCCCAAGGTAATAGGCTGCTTCTGGAAAGGGCAGTGAATCAAAAAGGAAAACTCTCCAATTCCCCAACAGGGGGATAAAATGCAGGTAAGTTGGCAAACTGGCCCTTTAAATGTCTCGCAGAACTCGCTTGCTTCAGAGCACAGAAAAAAACAAACAAAAAAATTGCCTGATTCGTTTCCCCCTGTCCTTCCCCTTCAGAAACTGCCTTGCCTCTTTCGATTTTTTTCTTCTTCTTCTTCTTCATGCAAGGGACAGAATCATTAACAACCCTCAGGCTCTCCCAGGACTACCTTAATTAATCTGATTTGGGGTATTTCCCTTCCCTTAGAAATGGTGAGCAGTAAGCAGGGCCAGGCTCCTGAAACTGAAGCCCATGTCATTCACTTCTCACGCAAAGCCCTAAGGCTTCCTGGTGGAATTGGAGACTTAAATTGGCCTTGTTCTTTTACCCAGGCAATTAATGATGCATTTGGCAAAAACAAAAACACACAGCTTGTTTGCTAGGCTCCAGAGACAGCTGCCAACATTCCTTAATTGAGTCCAACCTGCTGGGCTGAGGTGCTTTTCTACAGGAGCTGCTGGGTGGGAGCTGAAGGGGCCTTGCCAAAGATCTGCTCTCTCTGGGAGGGAAATTCTGGCTGATTATTTGCATAATAAGACCAAACTCCTTGGCATGTGCACAGTCCTTTGTAGTTTACATAATGTTTCTCAGCAGTTATCTCAGTTAATAGTTAAGGCTCAATAACCTCCGTTGACATTTCCAAAAACAAATGGACAGTGGGTACGCCCAACAGTAACTTGTTCTCCGATGAAATCTGATTTCATATAAGATTGGTCAACCCAATTTATAAATTCAAATCCTCCCGTAGGTACAAGTAGGTTTCCTCTGGGTTTACCCATATGCTCTTAACATCCCAGGACTAACACTATCCACTCTCCAACATCCCAGTTCTTTCCACAGAACATCCACAAAACAAAATGGTTCATCTCCAGAAACAAATTTTAGGCATATCATGATTGCTATTTAAAGTCCTTTGAACTCTCTATTGTTCAAAGGATACAGTTTCAAATCTTTAGCCATATCCTCTGTGTTGATGCGTGTAGATCTAAGTGATCAGTTTAAACCTCCTTGTGGTGGTATGCCATCGGATGTGTAAATCACAATATATCCAGCCATTCCCTTCCTGAGCAGTGGTCCATTTGTCCCCCCTTTTTGGTTATTACAAACAGAGTTTAAATGAAGAGGCTTGCATGTATCTCTTGTACATATTCACACCAGAGGCTCTCCAGGCTAGAACTGAAATTTCTGGGTGACAGACTATGCATATTTTGAACTTTATTAGGACTTGACGAATCGTTCTCTAAACTGATTTATCAATTTGAACTCCCACTAGCAATGTATGATTTTATTTTCTCTAGATATGCATTATTTCTTAACAGTTGATAACTTTTAACACTTCGATAAGTAGGAAATAATATCTCATTGTTTTAATTTACATTTGCTTGATTACTGAGATTGAGAATCTTCTCCTCCTCCCCTCCCCTCCCTCTCCCCCTTCCCTTTCTTCTCCCTCTCCTTCTCCTTCTCCTTCTCCATCTCCATCTCCTTCTTCTTTTGGATTTCTTCTTCTGTGTATAGATATATTTTGCCCATTTTTCTTCTTCTGTTGGGTTGTCTTTTTCTTATTGATTCATAGACATATAAATATATTCTAAAATTTTATATCTTCTCTTTCTCTTTTTTACATTAGGTTGTTAGGATATTCAAAAATACTTGAATACAGGGCTTCCCTGGTGGCGCAGTGGTTGAGAGTCCGCCTGCCGATGCAGGGGACACGGGTTCGTGCCCCGGTCCAGGAAGATCCCACATGCCGCAGGGCGGCTGGGCCCGTGAGCCATGTCCGCTGAGCCAGCGCGTCCGGAGCCTGTGCTCCGCAACGGGAGAGGCCACAACAGTGAGAGGCCCGCGTACCGCAAAAACAAAACAAAACAAAACAAAACTTGAATATCATCAATTTCATGTGGTTCAACCTAATATTAGTATACTACCACAAACTTCCAGGACAATATGAATAGAAATAGTAATAGAGAGTATTCTTGATTTATTGCTGACTTTTAAGGTAATGCTAGAAAGTATTTCACCATTACATGTTATAAATACTGTAGGCATTCAGGAGATACCATTTTTTAGTTAGAAGGCATTCCCTTCCATTTCTGTTTTAAAAGACTTTTAGTTCCAGTTTTTCAATTAAAACCACTCCTACATTCCTGGGAGAGCCTACATAGCATTAATACGTTCACGGTATGAATATATTTTGATTTCATAAATCATTTCTAGTGCTGTAACAATGGCAGGATCTTCAATATATTTCAGAATTATTATGGGAAGAGGAGGGTGGATGGGTTCCTAAGGCCACAGAGTACTGGGATCTGTGGGAATGGAACCACCAAGAAATTAAAAACTTAGGGATATACAGGAGACTTTGTTGAGAGAGAAACATTTTAGCTGAGATTTGATGGATGTACATGATTATTTATACAGAGCTGGAAAGGAGGAAGGAGACATGCTTAGTTATAAACAGATCTACAAATGTGAATTTAAGGCAACTCCAAATGACAGATATTTGAAGGGAAAAAAAGCTAAATAAAAAATCCTGAAGAAAATGGAGTGGATCCACATTAGGTGAATTAGAAATAACTAGTGAATGAATGAAAAAAACTCCATGGTCAAGAGCTCCCAAATGAAACAGGACTGTTTATTCAGTTGTGTTCAAACACAGAGTATCACCTCTGAAAAGGCATTCCCAGAATAACTAGCCCTAAACAGACATTGAGTCTGTATAATTGGTGCTGTGATAAGAGGCTGATGGTGAAGCGGCTGGCTCTTAATCGGAGACTGACCACAACCAAGTTGTCCTCAAACAGAAGTCCAATGTCTGAGCAATAATGGCTGTACAGAAGACATAAAGCCCAAGGTGAAATGAACCACTCTAATAAATGGCACAAACACTGGCTAAACTTCATCCCACTCTAAGTACAAGTTCAAGCCCACTTTCCGCCCTGCAAAGTGAATCAGAGGCTTTTTTATTCATCAAGTGGATAAAACGTGAGGATAAAAACTTTAGTGTTCTAGTTGTCAATGTCCGTTTTATAGCTGGCATAAGATCTATGAGCAAAGTGAGAAAACGGGTCAGGATGTCTGTACTCTGTTTCCCCATTCTTGTTAGGAGAGAACAAATTCAAACATACACGAAAGCATTTTTTCTCACTTTGGTCCAAAATGAAGGCAGGTAATAAAACAGTCTGTGAGCTAAATCCATTTTGAAAGAGGAGTATTACTGAGTGATCCTAGATAGACCAAAGGATCAGAACCTGTTCATATTAAATAAATGCTATTTATAATCAAACCCTTTGAACATTTGCATCCAGGGATGAAGATCTTAATTGTCTGACAAAAGGGCATTTAATCACCAAGATCTAAGCAAGCTGAACAAGTATTGAAAACCTCCCATCTTCCTTCTGCTTTGCATGTAAAGATGTCAGTGACGGTTACTGAAGAAATAGGAGTTGTCTGTGTTGAGCCTCAGCAGCAGACTCCCCAAGGGAAAATGTTGCACTGAGAAATTCCATTGCCACTAAAAATTTCTCCATCACTGTAATAAAAATTATAGATGCAAATATGGAATTTTCTTTTTGCTAAGTTTTCGACTTCTCCCATCAAGTTTTGGGGGGATCAGAGTTTATTCAAAAGCAGTTTCAGTCACTGAAAGGAGTGATCATTTTATGGTAGGGATGCAATTATTTTGGCTTCATGTTTCCCTCATAAAGAGAAGGAAAGGCATGATCAAAAGAAGAAGTGTTGAGCAGTTGTTGAACTGAGACACCGTAGATAGGATAAAGGGAAGAAGTAAAAAGATCTGAATTCTAGCATTCTACAATTTATTTGCTGTATAATAATGAGCAAGTTACTCAACCCCTCTAAGTTTCCATCCTTTTCTATGAAATGAAGATAGTAACACCTTGCTGACCTTACAGGGTGGTGTTTGGGACCTTATGATATAACACAGAGAAAGACAAATATCATATCCCTTGTATGTGGAATCTAAAAAAAAGAGTACCAATGAACTTATCTACAAAACAGAAATAGAGTTATAGATGTAGAAAATAAACTTAAGGTTACTGAGGGTAAGGGGTGCGGGGAGGGATAAATTGGGAGATTGGGATTGACACATACACACTACTATGTATAAAATAGATAACTAATAAGGATCTACTGTATAGCGCAGGAAACTCAACTCAATACTCTATAATGGCCTATATGGGAAAAGAATCTAAAAAAGAGTGGGTATATGTATAACAGATTGACTTTGTGTACACCTGAAACGAACACAGCATTGTAAATCAACTATATCCCAATAAAAAATTTTTTTAAAAAGTTATGAATGGAAGGTGACCTTAAAGGTGGTGTGGCTTTGAGCTCCCTCCCAAAATGCCGTTGGCGTCCATTCACTTTCACCCTATATTTGGAGAGCCCTTGCTCTGTGTAGAACACAATGTTGGACACCAAAGATAAACCTGATTTCATCATTAGCCCTGCCTTCAAGAAATACCCGGCTTTGTGATGGGCCCTAATTATGTGCACCTGCACAAAGTAGAAACAGCAAACTGTCTTAAGCGAGAGAGATAAAGTACTGCAGGAGTTCAGAAGCATGAGAGGCTCCTTCCAGCCCAGCATCTTCCAAAACAATTTCCATCACACTCTAGCCCTATGGGATGTTAATAGATGTCACGCTTTAAAACATACGTGAAATCAGTCTGGAGAATGCTGGCTGGAAACATATTTAATAGGTTTCTTTTTGGCAGAACTCCTCAGAACTTTTAATATTCAAGTGTGCACTATATATCTCCAAAGGGGGGCTAAGGTATTACTTGTTTTTTTGATATGATTTGTGTATGAACCCCATTAGTGCCCTTATAAGAGCTTCAAGACAGATGGCTTCCCCACACGAGGATAGAAGAAGTCGGCCATCTGCAACTTGTGAGACAGCCCTCACCAGAACCTAACCATGCTGGTGGCCTGATCTCAGATTCCCAGCCTCCACAACTGTGAGAAATAAGTGTCTGTTGTTTGTAAGCCACCAGGCTATGGTACTTTGTTAGAGAAGCCTGAACTAAGACACAAGGTCAAGGTGGTACGGGACCAGGTCATGAAGAGACTGCCGTGTTTTGTAACTCTACCATGAGCAGTCAGGGATGTGGGTCACGATCTTGTCAACCAATTCCTTCAGTCATCTTTACCAAGGCCCTGGAGAAGTAGAAATCTTCCCTCCTGTGGGAAAGTAGAAAGCTTTCCAGGGCTTGCTCTCTTCACCGTAAAGCCAAATGAGTGCCCCGTGGAAATAGCAAACAACATTAACACCTACAGATTACCTGAATGTCCTCTTTGACCTTCTCATGCTTAAACTGTTAAATGATCAGTGTCACATACAACCTCTCATAAGACTAATCCTAAATTCCAACACTGAAACAAAGGTCCCCCACAAAGTCTGAGCAAATTGATGAAAAACAATCACCACACATATATATGAAAACCTTCAGTGTTTCAAAGAGAAGAAGTCTGTACCTTTTCCAATCCCCTATCTCTTTCCCTCTTACCCTCCACTGATGACCTTGCTTCTCATTTCATGGTGAAATACAGAGGCCATCAGGAGAGAAACTCCTCAAGTGCTCACCTCCAAACCTATTGGGTCATTTCTATCAGCTAAAATATACTGTAATTCTTTAAAAAATCTCTCCCATTTTCCCCTTTAGACACCAACCCCATTTTTCTGCTTCTCTTTAAAGCAAATCTCCTCAGAAGAATTACCTGTGCTCACTGTCTCAAAGTTTCCTCCTCCTTTTCTTCTTAAACTTACATCAATCAATCCTTTTCCCCTATAGCTCCAAAGAAAAGTCTCTTCTCAAGGTTACTAATCTGAGGTCAATTCTCAGTCCTTTTCTAACCCATCATCTCAGTGACTTCTGACATTGTGGCCCTGTATCGGGAAAATGGTCCTTTCTCTTGTGTTTCTCTTTTAGTGTCACTCTACTACCACATTCACAACACCTGTAACACCAATTCCGCTACACCAGTCCTACCGCTTAATTCAGACACTATCCACCTGGGGATAGCATCAGATCCCAAAGGACAAAGGTTCAGTCCCACAAGACTGTTCCAACTCCACTTCAGATGTCAATCACAAGTTCAGGTTGTCACCAGTGCTTCTGACGTATCAGCTATAAATTTGAGGTTCCCATAACCCCCTCCTCCAGTTGGATTAATCTTCTAGAGTGGCTCACAGAACTCAGGGAAACACTTATTAACATTTACCATTTTATTAAAGGATATGATAAACGATACAGATGAGCAGCCAGATGAAGAGATATATAGGGTGAGGTGTCGGGGTGTCCTGAGTGCAAGGGCTTTTGTCCCCGTGGAGTCGGGGTGGTTCATCCTCCCAGTATGTGGATGTGTTAACCAACTTGGAAGCTCTCCGAACCCCATACTATTGGGATTTCATGGAGGCTTCCTCATGTAGGCGTGATCAATTATTAGCCTCATTTCTAACCCCTTTCCCCTCTCTAAATAGTTGAGCGGTGGGGAGGCTGAAAATTGCAAGTTTCTAATTATGTCTTGGACCAGCCCCCATCCAGAAGCCCACCCAGCGTTGCTCATCAGAACAAAAGATGTTCCTAGTGTTCTTATCACTTAGGAATTTACAAAGGCTTCAGAAACTCTGTGTCAGGAACTCTGTATCAGGGACAGAGACTAATATATAATTTTTCTGTTATCTCACAGGCCCCCAGGACATTATTCTCTGTGGCTTCTCCTCCTACGTTACTGACCAGTCCATCTCAATTTCTTCTGCTGGTCCCTTCTCATCTTCCTGACCTATAAAGGAAGGACCAGTACTCTAATCTCATGCTCTTGATATTCTCTCTCTAGATTACCTCATCCAATTCTATTCCTTTAAATACCATCAACATCTTTCATTGATGTAGCTCTGATCTCTTTCCTGAACTTCAGGAAATACAAATTCCTACTTGAAATGTCCTCTTAGACATATAATAGTCTAAAATTTAACATATTTAAAACCAAAATACTGATCTTCCCCCTACACCAAACTTATTCTTTCCCTACAGTCTTAGAAAATGGTGGCTCAAGCCAAAACCCTTTAATTCATCATCCCCCTCAAACATTGTATTGTATCTTCAGCAAATCCTTTGGGGAAAATCTTTTTGGATTTATCATCCAAAAATATCAATAACCTGACTACACTTCTCACCTTCTCTTCTAACCGAGTCCTCCCTATTCTAAGCCTCCATCATCTCTCCCCCTTGCTTACTGCAATAGCCACCTGCTGCAGTTGGTCTCTTTTTTCTCACCTTTGCCCCACTCTCCCTCATAATCTATTGTGCCCAAAATAGCCAGAGGGACTCTTAAAAATCAGATCTTATCACCCTTCTGTTCAAAGCTGTCCAAGGACTTTCCATCTTACTGACAGTAAAATCTAACATCTTTACTATGCTTCAAAAACACCTCTACTTCCTCTCTGAATTCACCTACTACCACACTTCCTCTTGCTCACTCTACTCCAGCCATCACTCTCTCCTCGCTCCTTGCCAGCCACACAGGATTGCTCTTATTTGGGGCCTTAGCACTTGTTATTTCCTCTGCCTGGAATACTCCTTCTCCCAGAGGGCCACTTGTCTCTCTCCCTTCTTTATTTTGGGTGCTCTGAAATATCACTGTATCGGAGAAGTCTTCCTTCACCACCCCATCTAAAATTACAGGCACACACACATACATCTTTCTATACTCTGAGACCTAAAGATGGCTAGATCTACAGAAAAAACAAAGTAGATCAAATATAATGAAGTATAAGATCAAGGACGATGGGGTCAAGAAAGTTCACCAGTAATATAACTGGCAGCCAGGTCAAAATTCAACACTTTTTCAAGGAAGACAATATAATCTAGCCTTTCTACAATGTATTTTCCTCAATGCCCACCATACAATCAAAAAAACCTGTTAGATTTTCAAAGAAGTAAAATATATGACCCATATAGCTCATAGAAAAAAATCAGCCAATAGAAAGAGATCTTGAGATGACCCAGATGTCAGAATTAACTGCAAAACCTTTAAAGCAGCTATTAAAAACCTGTTTGAGGCCCAAAAAGAAAAATACATATATAAGAATCTTTTTAATATTTGATAGAATTCACCAGTAAAATCAGATTTTAGTTACATATTAATTTTCACAGATAAAGTTCTTGAGATTTTATATTTCATCTTGTATAAGTTGTATTTTTCAAAGAATTTGTCACTATTGTCTAAACTGTAAAATTTACTGTCACAATGTTGTACGTAATATCTCTTTAATGACTTTAGAAATTATTTTGATATTTCTTTTTCCATTTCTGATACTGGTAATTTGTTATTTCATCAATTTTTTTGATGAGTTTTGGTAAAGATTTATCAATCTTGTTTTTTTTCAAATTAACGAACTTTAGTCTGTTATTTCCCCAAGTTGTCTATTATCCGTTCATTAATTTTTGCTCTTATCATTATACTTTTCCGCATTCAACTGATTGTGCATTTAATTTGTTCATATTTTTCTAGCATTTTAAAGCAGAATATTGGATAATTAATTCTAAACTTTTCTTTTTTCTAAGTGTTTAAAACTGTAAGCTGGCGGAGATGGTGGGTGGGGGGGGGGAAGCTTTGGAGTCATGGAGGAGAGCGCAGCAACAGGGGTGCAGAGGACAAAGTGGAGAGATTCCCACACAGAGGATCAGTGCTGACCAGTACTCACCAGCCTGAGAGGCTTGTCTGCTCACCTGCCGGGGCGGGTGGGGGCTGGGAACTGAGGCTTGGGCTTCGGAGGTCGGATCCCAGGGAGAGGACTGGGGTTGGCTGCGTGAACACAGCCTGAAGGGGACTAGTGTGCCACAGCTAGCCGGGAGGGAGTCTGGGAAAAAGTCTGGAACTGCCTAAGAGGCAAGGGACCATTGTTTTGGGGTGTGCGAGGAGAGGGGATTCAGAGAACTGCCTAAACGAGCTCCAGAGATGGGCAGGAGCCTCAGCCATGAGCGCGGACACCAGAGACTGACATGAAATGCTAAGACTGCTGCTGCAGCCACCAAGAAGCCTGTGTGCGAGCACAGGTCACTATCCACACCTAGCCCACCACTGTCAGGGTTCCGTGATCCAGGGACAACTTCCCTGGAAGAACACAAGCACACCTTAGGCTGTGGCAAGGCCACACCAGCCTCTGCCGCCGCAGGCTCGCCCCGCATTCCGTACCCCTCCCTCCCTCCTGGCCTGAGTGAGCCAGAGCCCCCTAATCAGCCCCTCCTTTAACCCCGTCCTTTCTGAGCGGGGAAGCAGACGCCCTCAGGCGACATACTCACAGAGGCGGGGCCAAATGTAAAACTGAACCCCAGGAGCTGTGCAAACAAAGAAGAGAAAGGGAAATCTCTCCCAGCAGCCACAGGAGCAGCAGGTTAAATCTCCACAATCAACTTGATGTACCCTGCATCTCTGGAATACCTGAATAGACAACGAATCATCCCAAAATCCAGGTGGTGGACTGTGGGAGCAACAGTAGACTTGGGGTTTGCATTCTGCATCTAATTTGTTTCAGGTCTTATGTTTATCTTACTTTAATATTTCGAGTTTATTATATCATTGGTAGATTTATTGACTTGGTTGCTCTCTTCCTTTTTATACATGTATTTTTTTTCCTTTTTCATTTTTAGTGAGTGCATATGTGTATGATTCTTTGTGTGATTTTGTCTGTATAGCTTTGCTTTCACCGTTTGTCCTAGGGTTCTGTCTGTCCATTTTTTGCTTTTTTTTTTAGTATAGTTTTTAGTGCTTGCTGTCATTGGTGATTTGTTTTCTGGTTTGGTTGCTCTCTTCTTTCTTCCTTTCTTTTTCACTTTTTAAATTTTTATTACTTTTTAATTTTTAATAATTTTATTTCTTATTTTAAAACTATTTTATTTATTTATCTTTCTCCCTTTTCTTCTGAGCCGTGTGACTGACAAGGTCTTCATGCTCCAGCCAGGTGTCAGGCCTGTGTCTCTGAGGTGGGAGAGCCAAGTTCAGGATGCTGGTCCACCAGAGACCTCCTGGCTCCACATAATATCAAATGGTGAAAGCTCTCCCAGAGATCTCCATCTCAACACTAAGACCCAGCTCCACTCAATGACTAGCAAGCTGCAGTGCTGGACACCCTATGCCAAACAACTAGAAAGACAGGAACACAACCCCAGACATTAGCAGAGAGGCTGACTAAAATCATAATAAGGTCACAGACACTCCAAAACACACCACTGGATGCAGTCCTGCCACCCAGAAAGACAAGATCCAGGCTCATCCACCAGAACACAGGCACCATTCCCCTCCACCAGGAAGCCTAAACAATCCACTGAACTAAACTTAGCCCCTGGGGGCAGACACCAAAAACAACGGGAACTACGAACCTGTAGCCTGCGTAAAGGTGACCCCAAACACAGTAAGCTAAGCAAAATGAGAAGACAGAGAAACACACAGCAGATGAAGGAGCAAGGAAAAAACCCACCAGACCTAACAAATGAAGAGGAACTAGGCAGTCTACCTGAAAAAGAATTCAGAGTAATAATAGTAAAGATGATCCAAAATCTTGGAAATAGAATGGAGAAAATACAAGAAACATTTAATAAGTACCTAGAAGAACTAAAGAGCAAACAAACAATGATGAACAACAGAATAAATGAAATTAAAAATTCTCTAGAACGAATCAAGAGCAGAATAACTGAGGCAGAAGAACGGATAAGTGACCTGGAAGATAAAACACTGGAAATAACTGCCATAAAGCAGAATAAAGAAAAAAGAGTGAAAAGAATTGAGGCCAGGCTCAGAGACCTCTGGGACAACATTAAACGCACCAACATTTGAAGTATAAGGGTCCCAGAAGAAGAAGAGAAAAAGAAAGGGACTTAGAAAATATTTGAAGAGATTAGAGTTGAAAACTTCCCTAATATGGGAAATGAAATAGTCAATCAAGTCCAGGAATCGCAGGGAGTCCATACATTATAAATCATGGAGAAACAAGCCAAGACACACATTAATCAAACTATCAAAAATTAAATACAAAGAAAAAACACTGAAAGCAGCAAGGGAAAAACAACAAATAACATACAAGGGAATCCCCATAAGGTTAACAGCTGATCTTTCAGCAGAAACTCTACAAGCCAGAAGAGAGTGGCAGGACATAATTAAAGTAATGAAAGGGAAAAACCTACAACCAAGATTACTCTACCCAGCATGGATCTCATTCAGGTTCAATGGAGAAATTAAAACCTTTACAGACAAGCAAAAGCTAAGAGAATTCAGCACCACTAAACCAGCTTTACATCAAATGCTAAAGGAACTTCTCTAGGCAGGAAACACAAGAGAAGGATAAGACCGACAACAACAAACCCCAAACAATTAAGAAAATGGTAATAGGAACATACATATCAATAACTACCTTAAATGTAAATGGATTAAATGTTCCAACCAAAAGACAGAGACTGGCTGAATGGATACAAAAACAAGACCCATATGTATGCTGTCTAAAAGAGACCCACTTCAGACCTAGGGACACATACACACTGAAAGTGAGGGGATTGAAAAAGATATTCCATGCAAATGGAAATCAAAAGAAAGCTGGAGTAGCAATTCTCATATCAGACAAAATAGACATTAAAATAAAGACTATTACAAGAGACAAAGAAGGACACTACATAATGATCAAGGGATTGATCCAAGAAGAAGATATAAAAACTGTAAATATTTATGTACCCAACATAGGAGCACCTCAATACATAAGGCAAATGCTAATAGCCATAAAAGGGGAAACTGACAGTAACACAATCATAGTAGGAGACTTTAACACCCCACTTTCACCAGTGCACAGATCATCCAAAATGAAAACAATTAAGGAAACACAAGCTTTAAATGATATATTAAACAAGATGGACTTAATTGATATTTACAGGACATTCCATCCAAAAACAACAGAATACATATTCTTCTCAAGTGTTCATCGAACGTTCTCCAGGATAGATCATACACTAGATCACAAATCAAGCTTTGGTAATTTTAAAAAAATTGAAATCATATCAAGTATCTTTTCCAACCACAATGCTATGAGACTACATATCAATTACAGGAAAAAATATGTAAGAAATACAAACACATGGAGGTTAAACAATAACTACTTAATAACCAAGAGATCACTGAAGAAAACAAAGAGGAAACCAAAAAATACCTAGAAACAAATGACAATGAAAACACGATGACCCAAAACCTATGGGATGCAGCAAAAGCAGTTCTAAGAGGAAGTTTATAGCAATACAATCCTACCTCAAGAAACAAGAAACATCTCAAATAAACAACCTAACCTTACACCTGAAGCAATTAGAGAAAGAAGAACAAAAAACCCCAAAGTTAGCAGAAGGAAGGAAATCATAAAGATCAGATCAGAAATAAATGAAAAAGAAATGAAGGAAATGATAACAAAGATCAATAAAACTAAAAGCTGGTTCTTTGAGAAGATAAACACAATTGACAAACCATTAGCCATACTCATCAAGAAAAAAAGGAAGAAGGCTCAAATCAATAGAGTTAGAAATGAAAAAGGAGAGGTAAGAACTGACACTGCAGAAATACAAAGGATCACGAGAGATTACCACAAGCGACTATATGCCAATAACA
Organism: Grampus griseus; assembly: GCF_964374135.1. NCBI lineage: Eukaryota > Metazoa > Chordata > Mammalia > Artiodactyla > Delphinidae > Grampus > Grampus griseus. The sequence goes on from NC_139010.1 coordinate 35,825,070, forward strand.
TGGACAACCTGGAAGAAATGGACAAAATTCGTAGAAAAGCACAAGCTACAAGGATTGAATCAGGAAGAAATAGAAAATATAAACAGACCAATCACAAGCATTGAAATTGAAAATGTGATTAATAATCTCCCAACAAAAAGCCCAGGACCACATGGCTTCACAGATGAATTCTATCAAACATTTAAAGAAGCACTAACACCTATCCTTCTCAAACTCTTCCAAAATATAGCAGAGGGAGGAACACTCCCAAACTCATTCTAGGAGGCCACCATCACCCTGATACCAAAACCAGACAAAGATGTCACAAAAAAAGAAAACTACAGGCGAATATCACTGATGAACATAGATGCAAAAATTCTCAACAAAATACTACCAAACAGAATCCAACAGCACTTTAAAAGAATCATACACCATAATCAAGTGGGGTTTATCCCAGGAATGCAAGGATTCTTCAGTATATGCAAATCAATCAATGTGATAAACCATATTAACAAACTGAAGGAGGAAAACCATATGATCATCTCAATAGATGCAGAATTTCAACACAATTCAACACCCATTTATGATAAAACCCTCCAGAAAGTAGGCATAGAGGGAACTTTCCCCAACATAATAAAGGCCATATATGAGAAACTCACAGCCAACATCGTTCTCAATGGTGAAAAACTGAAAGTATTTCCACTAAGATCAGGAAAAAGACAAGGTTGTCCACTCTTGCCACTATTATTAAACATAGTTTTGGAAGTTTTAGCCACAGCAATCAGAGAAGAAAAAGAAATAAAAGGAATCCAAATCAGAAAAGAAGAAGTAAAGCTGTCACTCTTTGCAGATGACATGATACTATACATAGAGAATCCTAAAGATGCTACCAGAAAACTACTACAGCTAATCAATGAATTTGGTAAAGTAGCAGAATACAAAATTAGTGCACAGAAATCTCTTGCATTCCTATACACTAACAATGAAAAATCTGAAAGAGAAATTAAGGAAACACTCCCATTTACCACTGCAACAAAAAGAATAAAATACCTAGGAATAAACCTACCTAAGGAGACAAAAGACCCATATGCAGAAAAGTATAAGACACTGATAAAGAAATTAAAGATGACACAAACAGATGGAGAGATATCCCATGTTCTTGGATTGGAAGAATCAACGTTCTGAAAATGACGCTACTACCCAAAGCAATCTACAGATTCAATGCAATCTCTATCAAAGTACCAGTGGCATTTTTCACAGAACTAGAACAAAAAGTTTCACAATTTGTATGGAAACACAAAAGACCCCGAATAGCCAAAGCAATCTTGAGAAAGAAAAACAGAGCTGGAGGAATCAGGCTCCCTGACTTCAGACTATAATACAAAGCTACAGTAATCAAGACAGTATGGTACTGGCACAAAAACAGAAAGATAGATCAATGGAACAGGATAGAAAGCCCAGAGATAAACCCACACAAATATGGTCAACTTATCTTTGATAAAGGAGGCAAGAATATACAGTGGAGAAAAGACAGCCACTTCAATAAGTGGTGCTGGGAAAACTGGACAGCTACATGTAAAAGAATGAAATTAGAACACTCCCTAACACTGTACACAAAAATAAACTCAAAATGGATTAAAGAGTTAAATGTAATGCCAGACACTATAAAAATCTTAGAAGAAAACATGGCAAAACACTCTATGACATAAATCACAGCAAGATCCTTTTTGACCCACCTCCTAGAGAAATGGAAATAAAAACAAACAAATGGGACCTAATGAAACTTAAGAGCTTTTGCATAGCAAAGGAAAACATAAACAAGACGAAAAGACAACCCTCAGAATGGGAGAAAATATTTGCAAATGAAGCAACTGACAAAGGATCAATCTCCAAAGTTTACAAGGAGCTCATGCAGCTCAATATCAAAAAAACAAACATCCCAATCCAAAAATGGGCAGAAGACCCAAATAGACATTTCTCCAAAGAAGTTATACAGATTGTCAACAAACACATGAAAGGATGCTCAACATCACTAATCATTAGAGAAATGCAAATCAAAACGACAATGAGATATCACCTCACACTAGCCAGAATGGCCATCATCAAAAAATCTAGAAACAATAAATGCTGGAGTGGGTGTGGAGAAAAGGGAACCCTCTTGCACTATTGGTGGGAATGTAAATTGATACAGCCCCTATGGAGAACAGTATGGAGGTTCCTTAAAAAACTAAAACTAGAACTACCATACGACCCAGAAATCCCACTACTGGGCATATACCCTGAGAAAACCAGAATTCAAAAAGTCATGTACCGCAAAGTTCACTGCAGCTCTATTACAATAGTCAGGACATGGAAGCAACCTAAGTGTCCAGTGACAGATGAATGGATAAAGAAGATGTGGCACATATATACAATGGAATAGTACTCAAACATAAAAGGAAATGAAATTGTGCTATTTGTAGTGAGGTGGATGGACCTAGAGTCTGTCATACAGAGTGAAGTAAGTCAGAAAGAGAAAAACAAAAACCGTATGCTAACACATATATATGGAATCTAAAAAAAAAAAAAAAAAGGTCTGAAGCACCTAGGAGCAGGAGAGGAATAAAGACACAGGCATAGAAAATGGACTTGAGGACATGGGGAGAGGGAAGGGTAAGCTTGGATGAAGTGAGAGAGTGGCATGGACATATATACACTACCAAATGTAAAACAGATAGCTAGTGGGAAGCACCTGCACAGCACAGAGAGGTCAGCTCTGTGCTTTTTGACCACCTAGAGTGGTGGGAAAGGGAGGATTGGAGGGAGACCCAAGAGGCAGGAGATATGGGGATATATGTATATGTATAGCTGAATCATTTTGTTATAAAGCAGAAAGTAAGACACCATTGTAAAGCAACTGAACTCCAATAAAGGTTTTATAATAAATAAATAAATAATAAAATAAAATTGATTAAAAAAATAAAACTGTAAATTGCTAAGCACAGCTTAGCTTCACCTCACGTTTTAATATGTTTTATTTTCATTATCATTCAGCTAGAAATATTTTACAATTTCCCTTGAAATTTCTTCTTGACTCCTGCGTTATTTAGAAATGTGTTAATTTCTAACTCAGCAGTATGTCTAGAACATCTTTCCATGCAAGTAAACGTAGCTCTACCACATAGTTTTAATGGCTGAATATTATTCTATCATATAACTACACTCTAATGCATTTAACCCATTTTGTTATTGATACTCACTTATGCTGGTTAAATTTTCAGTATTATAAACACTGCTGCAATGAATAACTTTGCGCCTTAGTGCCTTGCAAAATTACACATATAATAAACAAGAGAGACAAAAGTCAAGCTCCAGATCTCAGACTCTTAATCTGTCCAATCTTCTGTGGTCATATGTTGAGAAGTAGGAGATTTTAGGCTAAAAGTTTTTAAATCTTTGCAATTCTAGTGACTTCATCGTAAACAAAATTAAAATATAAATCAAAAACTTGAAAGAAATAATTGCATTATAAAAGTTCAATAATGCTTTATGTGTTTTAATCAGGATAGATCAAAGTATGCTACAGAAACAAATCTCAATGACTTAATATAATAAAAGGAGTGGAGGTTCCTCATTAATTACACATATACAACATGCACTGGTGAGGGGTTTGGCTCCACAAAGTCACTCAGTGTGACAGGCTGGCCAGTGGCCACACCCGGCCGAGCCATCACCCAGTGCTTGGGGGCCTGGCCCCTCCCACTGCCTCTTCACTGTGAGCCCAGGATCTCAGGTGCCAAGGGGACAGTATCCACCATGCAGCAAATGTACATAAGTGTGATCTTTCAGGGACCCTTAAACTCTGTAATATGGGGGATGGCTTTTCCAAAATAAACTGCACTTACAGACACCCCCAAAAAATTAACAGTTTAATTTAGTAATTAGCCCAGATTAACAGAGGCTCTATGATCTTTTGATACCACATCAAAAACAAATCATTGCATGTCTAAAAATAAAAAAAATCACTGCATGCCTTCCTGAATCACTACAGCAAGAGACAATAAAGCATGGAAAATTGATACTTGCTCTAAAATTCTTTGACCATAAGTGAAACACTTCACTTCTACCCAAAACCCACTGGCTAGAGCTAAATGAGTAACCCTACCTAACTGCAAGGGGGTTGAAAAATCAGGTCCTCCTAAGCGTTCAGGAAGAAAAGAGAACCGAGTGTGAGTGAGCCCTGGAGTCTACCACAATCTGTTTTTCTGGTCATCAAGTATTCAACTAATTCCTCTTCCGTAAAAACCAACCAATAAACAAAAATCCCAGAAAACAAACAAAAGATAACAGAACTTCCTCCCCAAGGGAGAAAACATAAAGTAATATCCAGTCGCTGAAGCCAAATCAAACCCCGGTTAGCGGCAATAGTCTTTCCTTCAGTCTTATCTCCTCTTGATCCAGAGCAGCAATGACAAATTATTTGCTTCCCACTTGCATCCATCATACAGCAGTGGGACAGGGGCAGGTTCAATAAATACTCCCATTCAGAATGTTGAAGAATGGGAAACAAAGAATCACTAGTTCATGGCAATTCTGAATTTCAACTGGGTAGACATTGTGATGTCTGGGGAGGGATGGGGTGAAGTGAGGAGTTCTTGATTACACCCTGATTCTGCCCTCTGGGAGCAGCTCCTTTCTCCATCATTCTGGGGCTCCTGGCTCTGCCCTCCATGTGTTCTCCTTGGCCAAATCTGAAGTGGGAATTGGAGAATACATCCTCCTTGAGACCTGAACAGTTTTCTCAGACCACTTCCTGCTTATAGAGGGTAGGATTTCATTTTCCAACCTGGATGACTTGACAAAATATTATCCCAAGCAAAGGTACTTTCCTTCCCCAGAATACTTTTGATGTTAACCATGAAAAAATTACTCTTTTTTTACCCACACCATTATTAATGGGAAAAATTCAAAACAACCAAAATGTCCAATAATAGATTTATTCAACTATTGTACACCTATAAGGTGTCCAAAATATATTATTAAATAATAGGGATTATGAAATTATGTAGTTGTTTATATGATGTCACTTTTTGCAGATGGGAGGGAAGGAAGGAAGGGAGGGAGGGAGGAAGGAAAGAAGGAAGGAGAATAAAGTCTGGAAATCTCTTCACCAAGATTAAGCTCTTTTTAACTATGAAGTAGATTTACTTGGTTGTTTTAGTTTTGTTTCGTGTATGATGGGGTGTTTTGTTATCTCTTTTGCTGATTTGTACGAGTTAATATTTCCCGGGTAAAGGTGAATTTATTCTGTGAAATTATTTGAGTGTAAAGATTGACAAAATCTCAAATTGTAAAAGAGTTTTAAAAATCTCTTCTGCTGCTTGGAATACATTGGCAAAGCCTACTCAACCACCTATGCATGCCTTGGTAATCACATGTGTAAGCAATGTGACAACTTACACGGAAGCAAACGTGTTTTGGGGCCCTAAAGTGACCACATAGAAAGCACGACCATTCTGAGGTAAAGAATTCCCTGCTATCTAGATCTATGTCGTGTGTGTACGTGTGTGTGTGTGTGTGTGTGTGTGTGAGAGAGAGAGAGAGAGAGAGAGAGAGAGAGAGAGAGAGAGAGAGAAGGGAGAGAGAGAGAGAGAGTGAAAGAGAGAGAAAGAGGTGGGGTGGGGTGGGGAGGAGTAAGAGAGAGAAAGCTTGCACATATTAATATGTGTTTGACATGTTCTTGGAAGCTAGGATCCTGTCATGTACTAAGGGAGAAAGACGGCAGGGGTTGAAGTCAGATTGCAAGTTACATACAGATCAAGCTCCGTTCTTGACGACAGCCTTAATATGGGGCATTCTTTTAACCTGTCCAAGATTCTGTTGTCTCTCTCATAAAATGATGACAACTAATAATTCTTACCTGACAGGGATTTTTTGAGAACCAGGTGAGATGATGCAGTTGAAAACACTTTGTAATCTGTAAATCACCTCACCTAAAGATTTGTGATTTGGTTTCTAATCCTCTTAACAAATAGCACAACACTTGGCACACAGTAGGTACTCAATAAATACTAAAATTGCTTCCTTCTAGCTTCTGGCGGAACTAAATAATGCCGAAGCCGAACAAATAAAATCATGTAACATCAAGTTCTTGATTTTTCTGTTACTGTCCACTCGCTCACCACCCTCCCATCACCAGCTCACACCCTCAGAAATGTTTATGAGAGAAGTCATATGACAAGAGAAGAGATGGAGCAAAATGTGTACAATTTTTTTTAAGTATGTGAGATAATCGAGTAGCATTTGCTGTAAAACGTAGGTGAAATAAAGCATCTATGTGCCACAAATGATTGGGTCTGCCTCAATCCATTCCCTTAGATGAATCCATGAACTGCTTTCAATTCTTGGCTCCATTGAGCTACAGCGGTGTCCAAACTGAAATACTGCTACTACCTTCAATAGGCACAGAGGATGGAAAAGCCATTTCTTCAATAAGAATTTGGTAGGAAATCGTTTCTTTATGCCTCCTGCTCCCCCTCGAGTGGCTTCCAGCTTTCAAAAGGAAAGGGGACTCCTCCTGTAATTTGTCCAAACCAAGGTATCTTGAGATGACAGATAATACACAATTTGCTTCTCAGAAATAGAGTCCTATCTCAGGAGTTCTGAAGGAGGAACAACTGAATTGACTTGCGAGAAGTCCAAAGAGAAAAAGCTTTCCAATCTCCCAGCAGCACAGGAAAAACTATGTAACTTATTGCAAAGCCTGAGTCCTATCACAGGTCATAGTTGAGGCTCATTTCAAAGGCAATTCATAACTTATTCTAATTTGATTGACTTTTCTAAGTTTTTAGATATGGATTTTGACTCCAGGTCTGAGTGTGCTCACAAAAATGGTGGAAAATGAATGAGATCAGCTCTGCATCTTGCAACACAGCATCAGTTCTTTTTTTGTTGTTAACATTGTTATTTTGAGATAATTGTAGATTCATATGGACTTGAAAAAATAATACAGGTATAACCCCTCTTTACTCAGCTTCCGCCAGTGGTAACATCAAAACTGTGGTTCAGTTATCACAACCAGGATATTCACATTGATACAATTACCGATCTTAGATTTCCCCAGTTGTGTGTGTGTGTGCATGTGTGTGTGTGTCTATTTCTATGAAATTTTATCACATGTGTAGGTTCATGTATCTACCAGCACTGTCAATATGCCAAATAGTTCTATCACTGCAAGCATCCCTTATGTTGGCCATTTATAACCCCTCCCACGTCATTCCTTGTCTCCCTGTAACCTTTTGGGACTGTTTTTTTCTCACTCAGCAAAATTCCCTTTAGATTTTTCCAAGTTGTTTCATGTGTCAATAGTTCGTTTCTTTTTATTGTCAAGCAGTATCCTATTCTATGATGGGTATGTGTCATGGTTTGTTTAACCATTCAGCCATTAAAAAACACCATGGTTGGGCTTCCCTGGTGGCGCAGTGGTTGAGAGTCCGCCTGCCGATGCAGGGGACACGGGTTCGTGCCCTGGTCCGGGAAAATCCCACATGCCGCGGAGCGGCTGGGCCCGTGAGCCATGGCCGCTGAGCCTGCGCGTCCGGAGCCTGTGCTCCGCAACGGGAGAGGCCACAACAGTGAGAGGCCCGTGTACCGCAAAAAACAAACAAACAAAAAAAAACATCATGGTTGTCTCCCACTTCGGGCTATTAAAAATAAAATTGCTATGAACATTCAGTACAGATTTTTGTGTGAACATAAATTTTCATTTCCCTGGGATAAATGTCCAAGGGTGCAACTGTTGGGCCGTATCCTAATTACATGTTGAGTTTTATTTTTAAAAGTTGCAGAACTGTTTTCAGAGTTCATACACCAACAATGTATGAATGATCCAGTTTCTCTGCATCATTTGGTGTTGTCACTATTTTTTATTTTACGCATTCTTCTAGATGTGTAGTGATATCACATTGCAGTTTCCATTTGCATTTCCCCAATGGCTAATAATACTGAATGTTTTTCACATGTGCTTATTTGCTCTCTGTCTTTCATTCCTGTTTCTCTTTTCTTACCTTCCTGTGGGTTGCTCGAGAATTATTTTAGGATTCCATCTTGACTCAATATTGTGTTTTTACATATAATTTTGTGTATAGTTTGTTGTGGTTGCTCTACGTGTTCATAGTATAGGTATAGATGCAGATATAGATACAGGTATATAGATATCTTAGTCTACTGGTATCAGTGTTATGCCACTTAAACTGAAGTGTGCAAACCTTACTTTTATTTAAGTTACTTTACCTAGCCCACTTTTAAATATCATGTCTTGAGTACAGTGTTATAATTTGTGTTTCAGTCATTACATATGACTTAATAAAACTCACAAGAAGGTTAGTCTATTTTACTTACCCACCTATCTGTTTGTTCCACTCTTATTTCTTCCACCCTAATGCTCCAAGATTCTTTCTTCCATAATTTCCTTTCTGTTTGAAGAAACTTTTAGCCATTCTTTAAGGATAATTTTGCTAGTGGCATTTTTATTATTGTTCTTCCATCTTAGAATGTCTCTATTTCCCCTTCGTTTCTGAAGAATAGTTTCACTGAATATGGAATTCCTGGTTAACAGTTATTTTATTTTCACCACTTTAACAATATTATGACATTTCTTTGCAGCCTCCATAGTTTCAAATGAAAAATCCAATGTCATTCAAATTAATGTTCTCCTATAGATCATTTTTCTCCAGTTGCTTTAAAGAATTTTTTTTTGATCCCCTTTACCCATTCCTCCCACCCCACCCCCATCCCATGCCTGGCAACCACTAACCTGTTCTCTGTTTCTATGAGCCTAACTTTTTTTTTAATATTCCACATGTAAGAGAGATGATATAGTATTTGTCTTTCTCTGACTTATTCCACTTGGCATAAATGTCCTTGATGTCCATCCATGTTGTCACAAGTGGCAAGATTTCATTCCTTTTTATGGCTGAGTAATATTCCATTATATATATACCACATCTCTATCCATTCATCCACTTATGAACACTTAGATTGTTTCCATAATTTTGGCTATTGTAAATAACACTGCAGTGAACACTGGGGTGCATATATCTTTTTGACATAGCATTTTTGTTTCCTTCAGATATATTCCCAGAAGTGGAATTACTGGATCACATGGTAGTTCTATTTTTAGTTTTTTGAGAAACCTCCATACCATTTTCCATAGAGACTGAACCAATTTATATTCCCACCAATAGTGCTCAGGGGGTCCCTTTTCTCTACATCCTCCATCCTCACCAACACTTGTAATTTCTTCATTTTTTTAAAAATAGCCATTCCAACAGCTGTGAGACAATATCTTATTGTGGTTTTGATTTGTAGTTCCCTGATGAATAGTGATGTCGAGCATCTTTTCGTGTACCTGTTAGCCATCTGTGTATCTTCTTTGGAAAAATGTCTATTCAGATCTTCTGCCCATTTTTAAACTGTATTTTTTTTTTTTTTGGCTATTGAGTTGTATGATTTCTTTATATATTTTAGATGTTAACCCCTTATCAGATATATAATTAGCAAAGGTTTTCTCCCTTGTAGTAGGTTGCCTTTTTATTTTGGTAATTTTTCCTCTACTACACAGAAGCTTTTTAGTTTGATGTAGTCCCACTTTATTTTTGCTTTTGTTGCTTTTACTTTTGGTGTCAAATTCAAAAAGTCATTACAAGGCCTATGTCAAGGAGCTTACTGCCTATGTTTTCTTCTAGGAGTTTTATGGTTTCAAGTCTTATATTCAAGTCTTTAATCTGTTTTGAATTAACTTTGTGTATGGTGTAAGATAGTGGTCCACAGTTTCATTCTTTTGCATGTGGCTGTCCAGTTTTCTCAACACCATTTATTGAAGAGACTGTCTTTTCCCTATTGTATATTCCTGGCTCCTTAGTCATAAATTAATTAACCATATATAGGTGGTTATTTCTGGGCTCTCTTTCCTGTTCTATTGATCTATGTGACTGTTTTTAATGCCAATACCATACTGTTTTAATTACTATAGCTTTGCAATAGAGTTTGAAATCAGGGAACATGATGCCTCCAGCTTTATTCTTCTTTCTCAATATTGCTTTGGCTATTTGGGGTCTTTTATGGTTCTATATAATTTTAAGATTATCTGTTGTATTTTTGTGAAAAATGCCATTGGAATTTTGATAGGGATTGCATTGAATCTATAGATTGCTTTGGGTAGTATGGACATTTTAACAGTATTAATTCTGCAATCCATGAGCATGGAATATCTTTCCATTTATTTCTGTCTTCTTCAATTTCTTTCCTAAATATCTTCTAGTTTTCAGTATATACATATGTTGATGTCATGCCGTCTTTATGCCTTGAGCATCACATTTGAACTAAATCTTAAACTGGCAGTATATAGGACAAAAACAATTTGCAGAAGTAATTTGTTCCAAGCTATGTTTTTTAAATATGTCTATATTTAGTTATTAATTAATAACAAACATTTAAAAATCAGAAGAGTCCACAGAGAGTTCTACAGCTCTAGACTCTCTGAGAAAATCAAATCTGGCCACCTGGGTCTGAATTGGGCAATAATCAGCTGAAAATATGTAGACACATCCTTATTTAGACACGGTACTTGCAGCACCAACCCTTTTTTTTTTAGGTCCTGCTGTTTTAGTCATTCAAATCACCAGCCTCGCTCCTTGACTTAACAGCCCTGACTCAGACTAGTAATGAACAATCACAGACTTTATCACTGCATTTTACAAACACTCCCATAAATCCTTTCATTTCATCCTTGCCATAAAAAAATGGGCACTATTTAGTCCTAATTCTAAATAATAGGTTCTGTTACTACCATTTTATAGCTAAAGAGACTAGGTTTTGGAATGAGGATGTGACTTACCAAGGTCATAGCTCTACTACTTAACAGCAAAGTTGGGATTCAATCCCTGCTTTCTGACCCCAAGTCCAGTGTGCTTTGCTTTCCCCCTACAGCAGAGAAGACCATGTCCCAATATAATGCCACAAATCATAAGGTCACAAAAGGACATGTGAACGTCCTTTTTGAAAAGAGATTCATGCATTCCCCTGGCTGTCACTCATTTGCACCTAGGTTGTATACTTATTCTGTCAGGTCAATCAAACAGATAAAAAAACAAAAATTTGAGTCACACTCAAGTAAGCTTGAGCATGACCTTTCCAATCAATTATTCCTATTAAGTTTTAGATGGACTGCTTTTCTGGCACTGAGGTTGGTTCAGCAACCACATATAAACAAACCACAGCACATGTTCTCCCACCCCTACAGATTTTGAATATAGTCTAGGAGACCAGACAAGCACACTTTTAAACAATCAGAAAAAAAAAAAAGTTACTGTGTATGATAAAAACCTCAGTTGTGTGGACCTCCATGGAAAAGAGCTAGCTATTGGAGTCCAGGAAAAGTTGAGACACTTAAGACTTAATGATTTATTCTGTAGTCTCTATATCCTATAAAATTATAACCTTTGATAAAACCACTGGGAAAAGAAAAGGAACCAGAAGCATCTTAGAAATGCCATGAATAATGCTTCCCTGTGAACGATCTTTCTGGTGTCACTGCTGCAAACTCAGTCAAATGACAGGTTTTCCTGAGGGGTAAAGAATAACCCCATCCCTGCAACCATGCAGCAAGAACAAACTGTAAAAAATGAACAGATAAGCTCAGACAGACAAGAGAGAGTGTTCTGCCTGAGTAGGGTGGCAGCCTGCTTGAGCAGAACGAGAGGAAAGAAAGCAGGCCAAGTGTTAAAAGCAGCAACAATTGAACAAATGCAAAGTCCAGAGGTCATTGTGACCTTAAATTGTGGCCTCAAATTTTGGGATACTCCTCCCTGTGTTCAGTTCCCTTGAAGTTAGCAAGCTTGTGACTACTTTAACCAACAGAGTATGGCAGAAAGCATGCTGTGTGACTTCCAAGGCTGGGTCATAATGTCCATGCTCAAACACTTATTCCTGAAGTCCTGAGCTGCCACGCTGGATGGGTCTCACGTGGGTTCTCTAGATGAGAGTAAGCTGAGCCCAGCCTTCCTGCCATTCCAGCCCAGGTAGCCAGTGTGCGAGTGAAGAAGTTTCCAGATAAATCTAATCATTCAAATTACTCCTAACCACTTGAGTCTTCCCAGCTGAGGCCCCAGACATCATGGGGCAAAGAAAACCCTTCCTCTGCAAATTCTGATCAATGAAATCCAAAAGCAAATTAACATGGCTGTCTCTCAAGTCACTAAGTTCTGAGGCTCTTTGCTATGCCGCAATCATCAGAGCAGAGGGTAAAAATAAAAGGCAAAACGGGGTAGAAAGAGGAAAGTTTAGCACAGAGCTGGTGCAGGAGGTAGAATTAAGCATGACCAGAGAATGCAGCAGAAATGTAAAAGGGAAAATCAATGGTAAGAAAAAGCATTACCGTCTAAGGACTATTAGTCTATGCCGCAAACCCAACTCTGAGTGCCAGCAACACATATAAAATACTATAATTACTTTCATTCGTGACGGTATGAGGTTATTCTTCACGAAACTCCCAACCAGCCATGCACATTTTTCCTTCTATGTAAACGAGACAGCTTTATCTTTTGCCAGATTCAGCCTACCTGGTACCTCTTCAGCCTGCAGCGTCAATCTCACTAAGCCTCGGGCACATGATACCCAAGGCATCAGCTTATCACACAGGGAGGAAGGTGTCGTTTCAGGTGATCCCCTGTGTCCCAGAGCTACTCTACACCTTGAGGGCTCAGTCCATCTAACATCTTTTTCCGAACTCCAGCTCGGAAAAACTGCCCTTATGTTTTTGACCTCAACACCGGGCTGAGATATTGACACCACTTTCACCTGCCTGAGCTGGACTCTGCTTCCCTTGAACTCCCTGCCGGCATCTGATTGCACCAGGCATACCGTCTGACTCGGAGGCTTCCATAGCGTCAGACGAGAGCCCCCCCATCCCTTTGAATGTCTGCATAGGGAACAACTGGCAACTTGACTTTGGGTAATTGCCCTGAAACTCAGTTAGTTCTCCAAGCCCCAGTACCAGCTTTCTCTCACTCCACAGTGGCCCAGCCTGCCTTGCAGCTAAGCCCACCTGAGTTGTGACAACTCTTGCCAAAAGTGCACCATTTTGACAATAGACAAAACATCGCCCTCCTGGATACCTTGTGAAACCTCTTTTCTTTTAAGCACTCCCTCCCATGATTCCCCAAACACCACTGAGCAAGGTCAAAAATATATGCAGCTCAGTGCTTCCTGGATTGACTTGTGAGATCCTGCAAAGCAAACCCTTCTCTGTGGAGCTGTTTGTCTAAGTGGGGCATTTAAGTTCAAATTGTCACTTAATACCTGGGGAGCTGAACCCCAGCTTACTCAGCTCTGAGACTAGAAGAAAGATTTAATGGACCTCAAAGTCTCACAGGTTGGCAGTTTAAGCAGAAATTCCCAAATTTTCCAAAGGAACAACTTTCCCGCTTCAGTTGCTAGAAGGGGAAACAGGGCTGGAGGATGACAGCCTACTGACCCCCCTGCCAAGAAAACTCAGTTTCAAAGTTAGGGAACTCCACCTCAAGGGTCACAAGAGTCAGTAGGTACATCCCATCAGCCAACGATAAGCATCAGAGAGACACCCAACAATGGACTCATTCTTTCTCCCAGAAAGAGGGAAGCAGGAGCAGGTCTGAAAGGATGGGAGGAGAAGTTCTGAGCCTTGATTGAGTCCCATTGTTAAGCTGTTTGGGAAGATTGCACAGCTGGGCTAAGTGTTGTATTCAGCAAAGCACGTGATGGATGGCGCTTTTGTGCCAGGGACACTCCAGTGAGCACGGAGCCTTACATAGCTAAGAAAATTAAAAACTTTTCAGGCCCTTTCACAACACACCTGATTTCTGTATTAAATCTGAGAGTGGATGGGCATTGTGTTGGGTAATTGCCTGCTCTGAATGTCACCATAGATGACAGGCTCACTCTGATCTTCTCAGACAATGGGGGAAATCTGGCTCCCCTGATATTTAGGCGGCCCCAGGCATTAGTGATAGTACTTAGAAGAGAATGACAGGGTTCCGGTCCTATTAACTTCCAACTCCACCTCACCTTGTATTCAAAAGAGGATCCATGTGCTTCTGACTCCAAGTCACAGGACTGGCAGGGAAGCCACCTGGTTTGACAGCAGAACTCTCCTCACGCAGGAAGCGTCAAGCACCTGGCAGGGAAGAGGGAGAGAGGTGAGTCTGGTATGTCCCTGGAGCTCACACTGTCACATCCACAGGATATAGATAATCACACTCTAATCAGGCTGAAGGCTCTTTGGTGGGAAACTAGAGACATTCTCAGCAGTTAGCATGGCAGGCTGGCAGTTACGGCAGTGGCCTGTCTGTGACAGGTCAACCCCAGCGTAGTCCCAGAGAGATCTGTGTGTTAGGCAAGGCACTAGGTCGTTTATACACATTAGGTAACTCAATTTCTTGAAATCATCACAATAGCCCAGTTTACAGAGAAAGACACTGAGGTTCTGAGAAGTTCAGTGCCATGCTCAAGGTCACACAGCTACTTACAGAGGTGGTATTCAAACCCAGGCCTCTTCAACCCCTCAGTGGTGTGTGGTTTACATAAGAAATTAAAGGAAGATGGTGGTGCTCAGCTCTTGCCTGGGCTCAAGACTACAGGGCAATCCACTGAAGAGACAGACCTGGAGACTTCCCTGGCAGTCCAGCGGTTAAAACTCCGCCTTCCAGTGCAGGGGGCACGGGTTCCATCCCTAGTCAGGGAACTAAAGGCCCACATGCTGCGGGGTGCTGCCAACAATTTTTCAATCAATCAATCAATCAATAAGAGACAGACCTGGAGTGAGGAAGTTGGGAGCTAGGTGGGAAGAAGTCTGGCCTGGTGGCAATTCTCCAGGGAGGCCAAAACCCGGAGCTCCTGCAGGTCCCCTGTGGCCCCATTTCACTCTGACACCAAAGATATCACAGTGGGGAGAGCAAGTATCTCAACTCCCCTGTCATCCTCTGTAACACCTTCTGCAACGCGGTGCAATGTAAGAGGGGATCCTCCTTGGCTCAGAGACCTCCCCATTGCCACTGTGAGCCCTCCAAACACAGTTCCTAGTACATGAATGAAGGGGACTAAAGCCAGGAGGTAGAGACCAGAAGCTGCTCACTATTTGCCTTGGAAAACAGGCATTCATAGAAATCCCTCAAGGGCATCATCTCTACTCTCACCTTTGCTCTTGGCTGTCCCAAATCAGTATCACTAATCCTATTGGATCAGAGCCCTACCCTTATGACCTCATTTAATCACTCTGTGAAGGACCTATTTCCAAATACAGTCATATTGGTAGATCAGCGAATTTATGATACATGAATTTAAGGGGACACATTTCAGTCTATAATTGTGGTTATGATTATCTGGATACACCTAGTGTTTGCTATTTCCCACCTGAAATGACCATGACACCAGGGGAAGGTGAGGCTTAGCCCCCAGGAGGCTGTTGCTACCATCGTGGGTGCTGGGTGTTGCTGAGACAGAAGTAGCCACCACATCCCAAACAGATGCCATGAGCCTCCTAGGTTGGGCCTACAGGCCCAGGCCTACTGTATTTTGTCATCATGTGTCCAACACCATTGTCTACATGCAACATGGCCTTCACTGAGGGTCACGACTGGCGAGACCCGAGTTGGCGGCACCGTCAGAGGTGCTGGACAGGCCCTGGCAAGGCTTCGCCCAGAATGATGAGTTGCTGGCACTGTTGCAGGAACCTATTTTGCTTACAGGACAAGAGGACCATGAGTCACGGGCAGTGGTAGAAGTCAAGGACAGTCTTGGCTTCTCCAGTTACGTCCACAGATGGCAGCAGCAAGGTGATGAAGGCAGGCTTCCAGAACTCCAAAACAGACACGTGGGAGCGGCACCTCCTCAGGGTTTCCTGATGGAAGCTGTGGGTGGCACGGGCAGGAGAAGTAGTGCCCCTCACAGGGCAGCACCAGTCTGCATTCTTCTTCCCAAGCCAGTTCCCTGGCACCATTGCTGGCACGTGCAGGACTGGCACTGTGCAGAGACACTGAGCCAAGAGAGACCCCTTTTCTTGCATCTAAACACACTTCAGCTGCCCAAAGTGAGAGCCATGGAGACCAGGGGCAAAGGAATCTCAGCCACAGTGAAATGTTCCTGTGGGCCAAGGGCCCCCACAGAAAGGGTAGGTAAGCCAGATGATGGTGACATCAACATCCTTGTCACCTTCACCCTCCCTCTCATCTTCCTGACCTCGTAGCTAAGAGCAGGGACTCTTGATTGTGTGGGGTTGAGCGTCAGCTCTAACTCTATGACTGGGTGAACTGCAGAAGGTACATAACTCTGCCTCAGCTTCCTTATCTATAAAATGGAGCTGATAATAGAGCCTCAGTCCTAGGTTTGTTGTGAGGGCCAAATGAATTAACACAGCCCTCAGTAAGCAGTCATTATTATTGTATTTTCTACCATGGACAGAGCTAACATATTTAGGACAGTGTGGTATTAGGCACTCTACTGAGGGCTGTGTAAAGTAATCTTTCTTTTTTAATCTATTATTGATCAATCAACCAATAGATAAAAATAGAAAGATAAATAGATGTACATATATATGTATATATAGATAGATTAGCTATATGCATATATGTGTGTATATATTGATATCTATAAATATATAGAAAGAAAGAAAGGTGAAAAACGTGACACTCAAAGATATTAAGATGGTCCAAAGTTACTCAAATACCAGAGCAAAGCTTGAAACCCACATCTGTCTGACTCTGAAGCTGGAATTTTTCACCACAACGAACAGGAATCTGCTCCCTTCCTTCATGGCTTGGACAGCAACTCAGTGTCCCAGGATGGGCAGGGCCTGTCCCCATTCATGGTCACCAGCGCTCAGATGTTCATGGACACAGGACTTCTGGCGAGACCCGAGAGGGCCCAGTTTCCATGAAGCCTTGTTATCCTTGCACAACCAGCCCTTCTGGAAACAGTATGTATCATACCAGCGATGCTAATGCAAACCACAGCCACACTCTGAAGGGAGAACTTCCTGCACATCCTGGCACATGGCAGTGACAGAGGAGCAACATGGACAGTAAACACACAAAGCCTCCCTTTCTCCTTCAACTGTCAGTATCTGTGTCAACTCTCCAGCACCAGGGCCTCTGTCTGCTCTTAACCTTGTCTTCTAAGTACTTAGAGTAAAATTGGAAATTCAGGGAGATGGGACAGGACCAATGATCTGGGGATGAGGGAGGTTAGAAGGTTGCTATGTTAGGTGGAGTAGGTTAAGTGCTTTCACAAATAACCCCCAAATCTCAGTGGCTTTAATGCAACAAAGGTTTTCTTCTTGCTCATGTCACAAGCCACATTGAGCTGGCAAGGGACGAGGGATGAGCCAGAGTTGCTCTGCTCCATGCAATCCTTCAGGGATCTGGGCACCTTCCATTTAGTCGCTCCTCTATCTCCTGGAAGCCTTGGAGTCCTCTAGCCTTTGCAGTTCTGCACTGGATCTTCTGCGTCTGTCTGGCCAACAAGGCAAGAGTGAACAGTATGGAGTTTCTATCACACAGGAGGTATTTTAGATGCAGGGCCTGGAAATGGCACCCATCACTTCCACCCACGTTTCACTTGCCAAAACTCTCACCTGACTGCAAGGGGGACTGAGAAATGTATTCAAGCCAGGTGTCCTGGGGTGGGCTGGGGGAGGAAAGAAAGAAAGAAATGGAGTTTGCTCAAACCTAAGGTTTTCTGCTACAGTTTCCATTTCTTTCGGTAATTGCTGGCCATGCATAATTTAAAAGGTGGCAGGGACTAACTTCTCCAACCTCGATACCACTTGGCACAGACCAAACTGCCCACCGTCTTGGAGTTGTGACACGAACAAAAACAAAGGCAAATCATTCAGTATTCTACTCAGCCCCTCTGGATCCTGTCAAGTTCAGGAATGAGAAGGACCTGGATGTCGGTTCCTGTTACACATCCAAGGCATGTGGATGTGGGTGCAGCCCCACTCGGGCACTCTGCCAAGGCAGGTTCACCTAGAAGACATTGCCATCGCTCACATCCCCTCCCTTCCCCCTGCGCTCTGCAGTCCTTGGACAAAGCTGGACTTTCTCAGCATCCCCAGGTGGCCTGAAGCCTCAGTGAGACCAGCCGCTGGAGGGCTCTGGAGCCAACAAGAGACGAGCAACCTTCAAAGTGCTTCCCTTCTCCTGTGGCAAGTGCAGCAGCCGGTAGGGTTGCAGCAAACCCACTATTCGCTCTGTGATTCTTCTGCATTTTTTGAACCAGTTATGTGCCAGGCCCATGAGTCAGCAGCAGGACCCAAACAAATAAATCAACAAGAAACTATGAGAAGAAAGCTTCCGCCCTGGCAGAACCTATGGTCCGCTGGGAACGTACCAGAAAATAAGCAAATACAACTCGATGTGATCCCTGCTGTGACGGGGAAGGGAAAATATGCCTCTAGAGCTCTGAAGCGGTGCCTGAGCCAGCCCTCAAGGGCTAGGGAAGGCTCTCCTGCTCAAGTAATGTCTAAGCTGAGACCCACAGTATGAGAAGAAGCTACTCGCCCAGGTGAAGAGCAGAGCTGTCTGATCAGACAGTGCACGGAGCATGAGCAGTGGCCCAAGACAGGAAAGACCAGGTCACTCTGAGCGGCTGAAGAAGAGTTTGAGGGGGAAAGGAGAAAACCCAGGAAAGACATACAGAATCATGCAGTCTCCTTCGGGCATTATCCAAAAGACTAACGGGCAGGCCCTGAAAAATTTAAAGAATGAAGACATGGTCAGATTTGTGTTGTAGGAAAATCATCTTCTGGTGACTTTTAGAAGGTCAAGGAGAGAGCGTGTGGCTGAAAGAAAAAGAACAATGCAGAGACGGGCTACATAGCGGCGCCGGTGGACCAGGCAGTGCAGCGGAGGAAGGGGCAACAGGCATGGTGGGGGCGGGGGGGGGGGGTCGCTCCACTCCCAAAGGTCCACGTTCTAGCTGGACCATCGATGGGTCCCCAGAGATGTTGCAGTAACAGCAGGATGGAGTGGGGCTGGGGCCATGGCCACATGTGCTCGGGAGCTGCGTCCAGTGCAACCAGGATCCTGCCTGTCCTTGTCTCAGGGGGCCAGGGTGTCCCCTTCCCCAGGTGTCCCCTGTGGGACAAGGCCACATCCTGAGCATCAGCGGCCTCAGCGCTTGGTGAGTCAGCCTCACATTTCATCCCACTAACCACGTCTGGGGATGTGAGAGCAAGCAGGACCTCTGCCTCATTTTCCAGAAGGAGCCCTACAATAGGACTTCCCAAGGAAACAGGCAGTGTCACTGCCCGGGTCCAGTGGGTGCCCGTCCCCCATTGCTGGCGGGTTCCTGCGGGTGCCTGCACTGTCAGATTAGCATCCTTGTGGGCACGGGTAAAGGGAGGAATAAAGTGGTAAACGGAGGAAGAGTGGCCCCTGCTATGTGATCTTTGGGCAGAGGTGCTGGATGGAGCATGCAAAGGGGCAGGGGGCAGCCCACCAGGAGAGGACTGGCGGGTCTCTGCAGACCCCTGTGATGGCATTTCACAGACCCTCCCCTGGGCTTCCTGCCCCTACACTCAGGCGTGGCTCTGAGGAGCTCCCAAGGGGCCCACAAGGGCAAGGCCTCAGGTAGACTTGGACGATCTCCCCAGGCAGGCAACACAGGCAGCGGCCAAGGACCGATGCTGCTGCCGCGCCAGGCGGTCAGCCTCTTGGAGGGGCACACGCAGTCCAGCCAGGTTCACTGTGAATGGGGATGTGAGGGTGGAGTCAGGATTCCCTGAATCTCAAGGCCTGCTGGTGTGTCTTTGGCTCTATCTTGCTACTGCCTTTGATTCCACTTTCTGTCTCTTTACCCTCAAGAAAGACACCCCCGCTGTTTTTCTTTTTCCTCAGCTGAGTCCTATCAGATGAGTTCATCCACCCTCTCTAAAGGCTTCCCTGTTTCTGGGACAGTTCAGGTGCTTCTCCTGGGTGGGTGTCCTATTTCCATCATTTTCTTCTCAGGGGAAGGTGAGAATTCCTGTCGTGATCCCACCCCTCCCCCGGCACAACAAGAGTTACCCTAAATAACAACTTATTCATAACTGAAATGATTAGGATTAAAGGATGAAATGTTTTTATTTGTATCAAATTCCTCATTTTCTAGGTAGATTATAATTGCATTTTTATTTCATCTTTCATCCAGGAGTCATTTATGAAAGTTATTCCTTTATTTCATTTATTATGGATTTTTAAAATTCTATTGTATCCCAGTCAGAAAATGGGACTTGGGCCATTTTATACTCTTGGGAACATACGGAGATTTTCCTGGCAGTGTGTACTATCATCCGCTTCTGAATGCTTGATTTGATCTATCTCCTAGCCAGCTGAAATACATCTTATAGCAGTTTCCGGGAAGAATAAGAATGGCATACTTTCTAAACCATTGCATTCCTGAAGGGGTCTTTTTACGGCTTCACACATGAATGACAATTTAGCTGAACGTAAAATTCTTGGGTCATCACCTTCTTCATTTAAACCTCTGGAGATGATGTTTCTGTGTTGGAGTGAAATCCAAGGGGAGTGGATGTTTCTTCCTTTGTAGGTACTCTGTTCTTCTGTTGAGATGCTTGCAGGAATTTTTTTTTTAAGTCCTCTAAATCATTTTCTCCTTTTACCCTCTAAGGCACCCAGGGACACCTCAGAGGAGGTGAGACACCATGTGGAGAGATGAGGGAGATGCTGATGGAAACCCTGTGATTTCTGGGAAGCGTTCTCCACAGGATGCAGAGGAGACCGTGCTTTCCACAGTAATTTCACAAACCAAGCTACACCAAGTATGAACAACAAACACAATAACTCAGTCATGTGCTCCTGCGTTCTCATTTCCCTTCCATGGGCAGAGGTTTATTATAAATCAATAGGATTTCTACAGCGAGGGCAAAAGTTACATGTGTGGGATTGAAGAAACAATAAGTTGAACCTTGAATTTTCCTCATTATATGATTTTTTTTTCCCTCGGGGACCCTTGTCTCAATGATAGGTGCTGCTGTTCTCATGCCCTACTTCCCTCTGAATGTTGCCTCTGTCCTTGCCTGAATCCAGCAGGTTCAATGCCCTGTAACATATCTGTTGGTGCCCTGAGCCATTCCCCTCACCCCAAGCCTTATACTACAAGGCAACATGACTATACTCTAGGACCTAGAAAGTACATCCCAGGAAGAGGATCAGAAGAGAAAAAGGCACAATGCTGGTGGAGAGGGTCCTGCTAAAAGTGGGACTGGTCTCAGAATGCTGGGCAATAGAATCTTCCTATGGATGTGGGGATGTGAGAGCAAGCAGAACATCTGCTTCATTTTCCAGAAGGAGCCCTACAGGAGGACACCCTCCAGGGAAACACTGCCCAGCTCCCATAGGTGCCCTTCCCCCCACTGATTTATGAATGCTGTACAGTGCACTCCTGTGAGAATACATACGGTGGCCCCTGCTACAGGAAGCCCCCGTACCCAGAGAGGTAAGTTAGAGCAGACCTGGAATTGCTACAAGGCATGTTTAGGCTGAGAAACTAGGGTGAAAACCTTAACTTCTCAGTTAATATCTGTTATGGACCAAATGTGTGTGCTCCCCCCAACACACACATAAAATTCCTATGCTGAAATCTGATACACAGTGTGACGGTGTTTGGAGATGGGGCCTTTGGGAGGGAATTAGGTCATGATGATGGAGCCCCCATGATGTGATTGGTGCCCATAAAAGGAGGTGAAGAGCCCAGCACTCTGCTCTCCACCATGTGAGGGCACAGCAAAGAAGGAGGTCATCTATAAACTAGGAAGTGAGCCCTCACCAGACATTGAATCTGCCAGAGCCTTGATCTTGGACTTCCCAGCCTCCAGAACTATGAGAAATCAATTTCTGTTCTTTAAGCCACCCAATCTATGGTATTTTTGTTGTAGCAGCCCAAGTTGGGACAATATCTCAGTATATTATTTTGCCATACACTCGTGACAAGAAAGCACTGCTCTGAGATATGAGTATAGGGAGATGTGCTCCTAAAATTCATATATTCCTAAGTTGTTCCAGAAACACTAGACTTAAGAAATACTCATCAGAAAAATGGCTTAGTTATCAAATGAATTTTAGTTGGGAAAACCTATCCTAGAAACTTACAATGCACATTAATGTTTTAAAAGCTCTGAAAAGGCCTGCAGAAAAGATTACCACTGAACTTTATTTAGCTCAGTGGTTCCTAAATTACTTGGCCACAAAGAATCCTTTCCAAGAAATACTTATTAACATCAGACAGAAGGTGGCCCACACTTGGGAAAGTACTCTGCTGAGAAAACCTTCCAGATCGAAGGACTTGACACACTGCCTTCTGCCTCAGCAGGAAATTAACAAAAAAGGAAGCTTAGTATAATCGGTTCGTTGAATGAACTGGACTCAGTAAGGTGTGAGAAGAAAGTAAATGTGCTCCTTCTCATCAGGTGTCCCTCCTCTTAACCTGCTCAGCCAAACCAGACTTGTCTGTCCCTGAATGAAATCTCAGCAGGTCTCAGAGCGATCTCAGTCATTCTCAAGTATTAACAAGTGGTCTCATGTTCAAGAGCAAAAATATCCTGTCAATTTGAATACCGGAACTTCGATCTCTCATCCAATTTAAAACTTCTCTCTCCAAATCACCACGAGGAGGAGCAGAGAGAAAGCCTATAATGGGAAAGGAAGGGCAGTTGTAGTCTTTTTGCTTTGCTTTTATATTTCTCTTAAGCATTCCCTCAGACTTTTCATTCTTCATCCATGCACTATGCTACTCCTGGCTCCTCTGACCTTGGGGAGGGGAAAAGAGCAGTGGGAGAAGGAAGGGATGTCAAAGTGTCTCATATGCCTGGTGCTTTCTCTGTTCCTCTCTGGGTTTCTTAATGCCCTTAGCCATGCAGACATTTAAATACTGACTCTGTTGCCCTGTGGGGGCACTTTTTGGAGTTCTTCAAGAGACCCTCAACGCCTTCATACTTCTGGTGTCAATACTGCCTCTTCTAGCTAACCGATAGGATGGTGCCCTATGTCCCTGGCGTCTGGCAGTCCACCAGGAAGGGGTCTTTCAGACCCCACCCCCAGGCCAGCCTCTTGGGTGAAGAACCTTTCAAGATCCCTGAGGTCTGTCTCATTTCCCAGGAACCTACATCTGCAGCTCACTGCCCCTCCTATTGCCCTGCACAGCATCGGAGGTAATTCCAGCAAGCCTCCCAGCTGTAAGCCTTTCAGGTATGACTTAGGTCTCAGTCTCCATGTTCTCCAAAATCCAGAACACATTTCATGCTCTCTTTGTGATTCTCCAAATCTCCTCCTCTCCTGACTTAATGATGGGGAAGAACTCCCCTTCATTCCTTCATGAAGAGTGGGTTACCCCCAGCTCATCAACTTCCCTGTGTAGGTCGGTTCCCTAGCAATAAACTCTGAAATGGAGTTTACGCCTGGAAGGTTGATTGGGAAGCCCAGGAAAGAGTGACTCCTGTAAAGAAGTGAAGGAAGGGGCAGGATTGGGCAAAAGGAGAAGTTGGACTTCCATACACTTGTATCAGCCCTTAGCTGATCCCCTAGGGGGGCTCTGAAGCTGCATGGCCCCTTCTCAGATTGGAGCAAGGGGGTCAAGTCTCTGTACCATGGCATCAGCCAGTCCTGGACGTAGACTTGTCCCCAAGGAGAGGACATAAACTTGGGCAATGCAACTCCCTCAGTCAAGGGGAATTCCCAGAGAAGGCTAATGCTGTGAGTCACAGGAGCTAGCCCTCCCAGCAGCTGGCAGACTGAGTGCCTTGGTCCTGAAGGGTGGACCTGTGTGGTGCACCACAGCACAACACCCACTATAGGGCTCCTACCGAATGTCAAAGATGAAGCAGCCCTATTTAACAAGCTGCTCCAGAAATGAGCGCTTGTTATTTTGTGTTGTTTTGTTTTGTTTTGTATTGTAGTTTGCCTTTTGCTGAGTGAAATGTCAAGTATTTGTTAAGCTAGTCAATTAACAGCAGTGTGAGCCCCAAGAGGGATGCAGTGAGTATCTGTTCTTTCCTAGCTCTGCCTTCACCGTCTGGGTCAAGCTCATGTCACTCTCTAGTCTTGGTTTCCTTAGCTGTAAATCAGGATGACAAAAACCACCCTGCCTACCTCTGTTGACTGTGGTAAGATACACATAGAACATCTGATACACACAAAGTAAGGGCTTTGAAGTCTGCTAGAGAGAGTTTGAACCTTCTTCAAAGCACTAGCATGATATTAATAGAATCACTGAGCCTTTTCTGCTCAAGCCCCGTTAGAGCTTGGTGATCCCATTGTCCTCGGAAATAGCACTAATGAGAGAGATTCTGCAGAGTCAGTCTTCATCTCAGGTGAAGTCGGATGCCACCTTAAGGGCTATGAGCAGAACATTTAGAGCTGCAGGTCAGAGTAGGTCAGATGGCACAGCAATGCCACACAGCCCATCCTAGAGGCTGTGGCACAGGGAGAGCTGGGATGGTGACCTAGTTCCAGTTCTGCCATTTACAAAGATGTGAGATTTGTACGTCACTCCCTATGCTGGAATTCATTTTGCATCTGTGAAATAAAATCTTTGTCCCAGGGCAGGATTTTTCAAGCTCTTTTAATAGCAGAACTCTGTTTTCAATTGGAAATTCTTTTCAAACCCTTGTTATCTGAAAGTGTTGAACAGATTCCTCATAATGTTTAAATAGAGGCTAATAACATAAAATTTTCTCCAAATGCTGTGAAGTCTCCTAAAGCACATTAGTGCAATCACTGACTCAGAAGATGGTTCCTGTGCGTCTACCATGTGCCAGGCACCGTACTAGGCAGGATGTTAAAAAGTGTGCTACAGGCTGAATGACCAATATGGTCCCTTCTAGAATTTACAGTCAATTGGGTGGACCAGACAATAGATGTGCAATTACACTGCAAAATGCTAAGTTCTCAGACGGGAGAATTTTAAAGCACATCAGAGATTTTAACCCAGCTTTGACAATGTGGGGAAGTCATGGTTGATGTTCCAGAGAAACTAGATCTGAAGGGTATGTTAGCACTGACTAGCTACTCAAGAGAAGACTCTTCCTGGTAGAAAGCCTTGGTTTTCCAGAGGCCTATAATTTAGAGAGAGACACTTGTGAAGAGCTAAATAAAGAGTGGTTCCAATACAGAAGAGGAACTGATCAAAGACAAAAGATGGGGCTATAGAATTAGGCACTGCCTAGACCACGAAAGGTCACTTGTGAAATACTAAGAAAACTGGATTTTATCAAAAGTGCCATGGGAAACCATTGACGGATTTTAAGCCAAGTTGAAGAATCATTAGTCTAGGTGACCTCTCAGGGTACCTCAAACACTACTACTTGCAATAACAGGTTTCATTAAGCTCAACCAATAAATTCCTGCACATTAATTGAGCCATTCAACAAGTATTTGCTAAGTGTAATTAAAAGGTGATTATTTAAACCATAAAGACTTAGTGAAACATCTTTTAAAAAAAAAGATAAAAGTAAATCTATTTCTGGCAGAAAACCCAGTTTATATTCTCAAAGGATAGCATCACATCTCCAGTGGGGGAGAAAGGGAAAGGAGAAGATTCAGAAGGGTACAGCCGAGGAGAAAAAGGAAGCTGCCACCTAAAACAATGTGGGTCAAAACTGAGACACTGAGAGACAAAACAGAACAGAAAAACAAGGGAGCAACAAAGTACACAATGAAAAGTGTAATTGGGAAGCTGAACTCAGGGCAGCTAATAGGTGCCTTACCCTCCCACCAGAGCAGTTAGTAGGTGACAGTCTTTCCCCACGGACTAGACCAGAGAGAGAGTGTGGGCCCCTGGAAGAAGCTGGGTCGTGTCTCAGGTAGGCATTAAACCTCAGAAGAGACAGTGAAAATCTTGTGCTCAAAAGATGAACTATTAGCACCCCAACTTTGATCAACTTGTTGATGTCTAAAAAACCCTACCTCTCAGCATTTATTCCCTTGTAAAGTAACTTCCCACAGTGACTCAGTCTTGGCCATGTGACTGGCTTTGCCCAGTGGAACATTATCAGGGTTAATACAAACAGAGCCTTCTCCTCTTAGAATATTCGCTTTTGAAACCCAGCTGCCATGTTGTAAGGAAGTCCAGGCTACTCTACTGGGGAAAAGGGCCATGTGGAGAGGCACTGGAGGATGACACCACATGGACAGGGAGAAGCTTCAGGGAAACAACATAGGTGTCCCTGCTGAATTCCCAGCTGAATGCAGCCACCTGGGCAACCCCAGATGGCACAGCATAGAGCAGGAACACAGCCTAGTCAACCCCAGAATCATAAAACAAAATAAAGTGTTGTCATTTCAAGCCACTAAATTTTCCAGTGGTTTGACATGTAGTAATATTGCTAGAAAGAAAGGGTAAATAAGGGGGCTGGAAGAATTGAACAATTGAGAATATACCTAAAAGTTCTAGTGTCAGTCTAGTAGAAGTTTCAAAAAGAGAATGCAAAGAGAATGGAGGGGATGAAGTAATCCAAGAAATAAAAATAAAATTTCTCAGGATCGAAAATGTTTATATTCAGACTAGAGGTTGTCGCCAAGCATTTAAAAGCAAGTGGAAAAGACACCTAGAACACAATGGTGTTGTTTTAAAACAACCAAGAATAAATATAAAATCATCAGAACGTCCACAAATTATTTTAAAATGTCACCCAGAGCAGAATATAAATCAGAGTGGCATTAGACTTCTCATTGGAAACATCGGATACCAAATTTTTTTTAAAGACAAATCTTCAAAATTCTGAGGAAAATTATTTTGAATCTAAAATCCTATCTCCAGCCAAACTAATATTCAAGATGGAAGCAAAATATAGATACATCTGAGCACACAAGAATTCATAAGTTTATCTCCTCGTGAAACTTCTCTGAAAGAATTAAGTATACACTAGAAAAAAATGAGTACAAGTAGGAAAGGGTGAGATGCAGAAACAAATGAAAACAAAGAAATCACTAAAACTTGTAGTTTAGTACAAATAACCATTGATTCAAAAACTTATTTTAAGTTAACAAATTACTGTCAGAAACCAAAATCCAAGACAATCTCAAAATGAAATGTGAGGCTGTAAAGGAGAAGGGGGAAATAAAAGCATGATAAAGGCAGGGGTGGCAGGAAATAAAGATTCTGAAGGACACAATAACAAAAGGGGGAAAGTGCCGCTGCCCATATACCTCCATGTGCTGCCTTCTCTCCTCACTCGCATTGGCTTATTGGCCAGCTCTGTGCCTGATTGGCTGCACAAGCACCCAGACAGCAGAGTTGTGCTGACCCTCCATCATTTCAGATCTCTGATTTCCAATGACACAAAGACAGAAGCTAATGATGATGTCACTCCTCCCGAAGACAGAGTTGGAGAGCCTACTCATCAAGCCTGCTAGTCACCCCTAAAATGAACGTATTTCCCTGCAGCAACTTATAGATGTAAAATGACCACCACCCTCACGGCTCCAAGGTAGGAAGACAAATATACAGAGCGAGGCCCACTCTGGCCTGCTCCCCCCCCACAAGCCACCATGATGTGGGCCTACAAATACAGGCAAATGAAATCTATCTAAACCTGTGAGTAATCCCGAGGGAGTCCTGTCTCTCTGCTCTCAGATCGGTGTCTACTCAAATTAAAAAGCCCCAGAGAGCAAGAAGCTGTCCACTGCAGAAACACCCAGCACTACCAAGCAGTAGCAAGAAATCTACCTTCTCCGTACCCAGAGTGTCTAGGAGGTACAAATGTAATAACATCTCTAACCCGACTCACAGATTGACTTGCAAATGTGCCTTGTCACGGCTCTGCACACTCCCCCTGGAATTCAGAGCTATTTCTTTGTGCTCTTGCCGAGTGTTCGCTCAGATATTGGCTCTATTCCCTGGGTTCCCAGTCAGACACAGGCAGCAGTGTTGCAGCATTTCTGCCTTGATAGTGAGCAAAGCAAACGTAAAGTCACTTGAATTGGTCATGCCCATAACCTGATAGGCAGGTTACAATCTCCCACATGAATGAGATGCTGTCATCTAGCCTGATGTTTCATCTGTGGTTCCCTCTGCCAGAGCCTGAGTGGCTGGGGTAGGAGAGAAGTGGATTCTCTCACCGATCAGCTTGAGGAAGTAAACCTCCCTCTCAGGAGAGGTCTGACTAGTATGAGCAAAATGAAGGACCACGTCCAGATGGTGTATTTCTCAGACCCAAATCCAGGAGAAGCACTCTATCAGTATCTTTATTATAATATTTTTTCCAATATCTTTACTATTTCAGAGAGTTGGAATTACACCATCCAACTTGGGAAGGCTGCTCTACCACTGACTAAGAGAGCACGGAACTTATTCCAGTGTCCCTAGCACTCTTTTTTTTTTTTTGTGGGGGAGGAGGGCTGTGCTGTGAAGCTTGCGGGATCTTAGTTCCCCGACCAGGGATTGAACCCGGGGTCTCAGCAGTGAGAGCACCGAGTCCTAACCACTGGACCATCAGGGAATTCCCTTTACGACTCTTCTGGTAATGTGCAAAATAACCATCAGGAAGCACAAGTAAACAGAAACCAAAAGACTGACCACAGTCAGAAAGTTGTATTTAGAAACAACAAGGATGAGAAATAGCAGGAAAGACGCTGAAGGAAACCCAGTACCTGAAATGGACCTCCCCCCAAAAATCAAGATTAAAAAGAAAAAAATGGAGTCACACATTATCAGGTAACTAAAAGGGGCATTGCAACCATAAAGGTAAAGGAATGGAAAAATTGTTTGGTAAAATAAATAAGAATTAGAAGGAATAAATAATAGAATTAGAGCTACAGAAAATAGATTGGAACAGAATGTCAACCCAAACAAACAGAATAATAAAGAAATAATGAGCAAAAAAAGGGAAATAAGAAAAGATAAATATTAAGAAGAGTTCCTGAATTCTTGAATAATTCAGTTATCATAGAGGTCAGTTGGAATAGAATCAATATCAAAAGATATAACTGAAGAAAATGTTTAACAAATTTAGAAAGAATAAATATTGAAAATTAAAGTGATTCACTTGGCCCTGGGAAAATTATTATGCAGACATCAATGCCAAAATATTTTATAGAATATAATGTTTAGATCCTTCTCTATTAAGAGAAAAATGAAGATTATAACATCAAGCCAAACTTCCATTTATGTGTGACAATGATGAAGATATTCTTGATAACATGAAAGACTTTTCTCAATAATAACCGTAGTAACTAATACACACTGAGCAGCCCTGTCTACCCCATCCTGTGACAGTCATTACACTGTGATCCATCAAGCATTAACCCTTTCTATCCTCACAACTCTGAGGTTGGTATTATTGGTATTATTATTATTACTACCTCTAATTTACAAATGAGGATACTGGAGCACAGAGAGGTTAAATAATCTTCCTAACGGGATAGAAGAAGTTAATAACGTAGTCAGGATTTGAACCCAGGTTGCCAGACCCAAAGCCCAAGTTCTTAAGCACTGTGCTATGCTGGATCTAAAGACAGGCAGAATTAAGACCTCCACCACAGTGGCTGTTATGGGTTCA
Organism: Grampus griseus; assembly: GCF_964374135.1. Taxonomy (NCBI): domain Eukaryota; kingdom Metazoa; phylum Chordata; class Mammalia; order Artiodactyla; family Delphinidae; genus Grampus; species Grampus griseus. The sequence goes on from NC_139010.1 coordinate 35,854,615, forward strand.
TACTGACAATCAGAACCAGGAGACATAATAGGCTTTCGACTCATACCAGGCTTGACTCAGGTTTATTAAAGGACACTGGACAGGAGATGCAGCCGGTATTCATCTTCAATTTATCAAGAGACCCAGCAGCTACCTTACATCTCACCTACATGGCACAGGTACCATTGCCCTGGACAAGGGCTGAGCTGTGTGCGAATCATCTTGATGCAGAGAAGATGCAGTCTCAGTTTCTCCCCAGGCTTTTTAGTCACATAGGTCTGAGGCCTGCATCCCAGCTCACAGGTCTTCTCAGCTGGGCACATTCCCACATAGCAGACAAGGCAGATCCAACATTCCATATTTATTCTAACTCTGTAGTTTCTAAGGGAATCAGGATGGAAGAAAACAAACCTGGGGGGCCTTCTCCCAGGCAGGCTTGGACCAACCCAAGCCTGATATGAGCTCTTTACTTACAGCTACATACTTTGTGTAAGGGACTTTGGAGCTTCCTGTAAAAATGCATATTTTTGTTCGATGTCCTCACATTCTATGAATCTATTTCTTGCCTCATATAAAAGCAAGTCCCAAAGATAAGGAATGGGAAGAAGAGCCAGGTGTCCATTCCAATTATACAGACCAAATCCGTTCTCTAGGTAGCACTCCTACTAATGTCATCATGGAGTTTTAAAAATTCCACATCTACCTGGAGATATATCAGCCCCTTAAAGTGTTGAGGCTCTTGAGTCAATAGGCCAGCACAAGAGGTCAAAGTAGGGATGTGATGGAAACCAGCAGACCCATCCCGGGGACACGCCAGAAGCCTAGTTCTGATTTGGGAAAGTGAAAACAGATTTAAAAAAATATTCCGGACACTACAAAGGCCTCCCTGAAAACGCAAGAAAAGTGACAAGACATGCTCTTAGAAAGTCAGCAAGAGTTAATTAAAGGCTGACAGGCTTCTGAAAGGATCACTATGTGTTTATTTCAAAAGTGGTCTTTGAAGGTATTTCAGAAGTCAAGGACACTTCCAGGGAAAGTCAACACAAAGTTACCTGGAGTAAAAAAGAACTGAAACCAAAAGGCCTCTTTTGTCTTCCCAGAGGTAACCAGGAAAGAGCAGCATGGTATGTACTTAGGGCAGAATCCATTGCTGTTGGCTTGTTAGCTTCTCGGGCCAGGGTAATTCTAGGTCAAGGACCACATATGGACTTTCAGCCATGGCATATAATTGGAAAAATTGAGGGATGGCTCAGTAGGCAGATCAACAGCAATCAGGACCCTCTTGATCAAGCAAAGATAAATGCTATTATTTGATTCTTTATAGTTGGGTCCAGCAAACTGGCCCATGGGCCAAATCCAGCCCTTCACCTGTTTTAGAAAATAAAGTTTTATTTGAGCACAGCCAAGTCTGGCTTCATGGGCTTGTAACCTGTACAGCCACGAGGACCCCACACTTAGAAGCGTCCCCCATTTGGTTTAATGCACTGCTATTGATGTTTTGAAATTCTTGATAATTTTTGGAAAAAGAGCCTTGGATTGTCATTTTGCACAAGGCCCCTCATATCATGTATCTGGTCCTGAACACAGCTGTGCCCATTTGCTGATGTGTGGTCCGTGGCTGCTTTCTACTGAAATGGCAAAGTTGAATAGTTGCAACAGAAACCTCATGGCCTACAAAGCCAAAAATATTTACCATGTGGCCCTTTGCAGAAAATGTTTGCCACTGACCCCTGGTTTATACGATACTGCATTACTGTGCACACGCTGTGCGGAATGCAGGTAGGAGCACAAGTGTGCTGTACTGGAGAGACTTTAAGACTGGATTGAAAAGACCCAGAAGCCAGCCTAGCTCTGCCTTTGGTAGGCTCACTGGTTCTCCTTTACTTCATTTCTCACCCTAAACTTCCTCATTATTATGTATGATTTTTGTCCTGTCTTAATAGAGTTAAAGTTATCTTCACGAACCTTATTTTTCATATGAGATTTTATACCTATATAAAGATAAAAGAGACGATGTAATAAAAATGTATAAAAATGTCACTAAATGTAAAAACTAAGAAAACCCAGCCTGTTGCTTATCATGTCTCTGCAAAGCCTACAGACTCACTGTGTCTTGGAGCATCCTTCAGGGAGGAGGGTGACAGATATGTCCAGGGACTCCTTACTATCTTCTGTTGAATGTTCTTATTGGTTAAAGCCGCTCCCAGAGGACATTGACTCCTCCTCACTTCCAGGTTGTGTCACCCCACCCTCTAATAGCCCCTGTGCATCTGGTCAACCTGGACCTGGCATGGGAGTTGCCACGGCAACAGAGGAATGCTAACACCCAGCCTCTGCCTCCAGTGACAGAGCCAACCTGGGGTCTCAGGAAACAAGGTGCTAAAAGCATTGGCCAAGGCTTTCCAGGACAGCAGCTTAGGCCTAAGAGGCAGGCAGGCCTCTTAGATCATATGGAACTGGAGAGGTGCATAAAACTGGATCTGGTAGAAAACAATTAGACCATGATTTAATTTCTCACTATCCTGAATCTTTTAGTAGTTTAGTTTTGAAAACAGCCATCCAGATTTAAAAATAAGTCACTCCAACGCAAATGGCAGCCAATTCTGCTACTCTGACTCCAAACAAGATGGGATAATACTGCCCTTTAAGTATGAGAATAGACAGGGCTTTAAATGTTTATTAAGCTATTCACTAACATATTAACCTAATTTATTGCTAATTTCCTAACCTACTAATGTGCAGGATAGTGCCTGGAATTGTTATAAACATTATTTCATTCATTTCACATACATTAACACAGAGGGTTTTTGTTGTTACACCTGTTTCACAGATGAGGAAACAGACACTCAGATCAATGAACTTGTCCAAAATCATATAGCTAGTGTAACAGCTATTGAGCTAGGAGTCAAAACCTGCTATGGCTCTAAAGACTGTTCTTTCCAAATTCTATGCCATTGCTTTTTTATGACATGGGAAAATCTAGACCTATGGATCTAGATTAAAATTTAAATCTAACCAAAGAAAAAATCTAATAGAAAAAAGGGAATGAAAGGAAGAAGTTAAAACTATTCCTTTGAAAGTGTTTGCTGGGGCTGTTTTCCTTCCTTTAACTTTTTCCAGACACTTATCAGAGTTGTGTTGTTTTTTGACCCAGAGAATTTGAATCTTCATGCTTATCATAATATAACTAGTACTGGCCTTTAGCAACACAACACTGCAGTAGAACCTGCAATTTCACAGGCCATGACTGTAAAGTTGCTTTCTACTCTTAACTGCCTCACACTGTAGCAATGACATATTTTAATATGCACAAAGCACATAGCCATTTATGGGAGGAAAACAATGCTAGTTTAATACCGACATAGTACTTAAAAATTATGGGAATGTCCCATAACAAGTATCAGGGAATAATTTAAGAATAATTTCATCTTTGGGTGCTGATGGTAGATCTTAGGCTTCCTTCTTGAGTTTTAGGGAGATATATTATTCTCCTTTTCTGGTTTACAAGACCAGGGTAATAAATATACTACAAAGACTCTTCATTTTAGGAGATTGTTCTTCAATAATGCTAGTTACTGGTATTATCACTAGAACTAAAAAGAAGTATAAGATGACTTATGGTTACCAAAGGGGAAACATGGCGGGAAGTGACAAATTAGGAGACTCGGATTAACATATACACACTACTATATATAAAACAGATAACTAATAAGGACCTGCTGTATAGCACAGGGAACTCTGCTGAATATTCTGTAATAACGTATATGGGAAAAGAATCTGAAATCAAATGGGTATATATGAATGTATAACTGATTCACTTTGCTGTACACCTGAAAGTAACACAACATTGTAAAGTCAACTGCACTCCAATAAAATTTTTTTTAAAAAGAAGTATAAGATGGATGCTAACTGTCCAATAATATTGAAGGGGTATTCTATGGGCTGTCCTGCAATTCATGTTAATGTCAGTAGATCTACTACTAATACTCAGAATAGGCACTGGGTAAGAGGCCTTTGAGACTGAGGAGTCAGCAAAGTGAAATATTGAAAATAATTCCTGCCATACGTGATTTCCCCCAGGATGTCTTCTTAACAATTTCCTTCCATGCTCTCCCCAACCTAAACCTTTGTAAAGACAGAATGGGAGGGAGACGTAGCCCAATCTCTTGCAGGGCTCAACTCAAAATGTGCTGGACCAAAAAACTGGAAACATCTGTCACAGAGTTTTTTGGGTTTTTTTTTAATATTTATTTATTGGGTGCATCTGGTCTTAGTTGCAGCACGCAGGGTCTTCCGTTGCGGTGCGTGGGCTTCTCTCTAGTTGCTGCACGCGGGCTGCAGAGCACATGGGCTCTATATTTGCAACACTCGGGCTCTCCAGTTGTGGTGCACAGGCTTAGTTGCCCCGCAGCAGGTGGGATCTTAGTTCCCCCACCAGGGATCGAACCGGCATCCCTTGCATTGCAAGACAGATTCTTAACCACTGGACCACCAGGGAAGTCCCTGTCATAGAGTTTCTACTTAACTTCTCTCTTTTCTTTTTATAAGAGCTTTATTGAGATATAACGGATGTAAAAAAAAAACTGCACTGTTTAGATGTGTACAGTTTGACGTGTTTAGACATATGCAAACACCCACGATACCATCACCACAATCAAGGTAATAGACAGATCCAACACCTCCCAAAGTTCCCTTGTGTCCTTTTGGTTTTGTTTCTTGTTTTCTGTGGTAAGATCTACTCTCTTAACAAATTTTGAAGTGCACACTACTGTATTGCTAACTATAGGCACTACGTAACAGCCAATCTCTAGTAAAACTTAATACCCATTGCACAAGAATATCCCGTTTCCCCAACATCCCAGCCCCTGGCAACCACTACAGTGCTCTCTGCTTTGATGAGTTTGACTATTATAAATACCTCATATAAGTGGAATCATGCAGCCTTTCTCTGTCTAGCTTATTTCATTTAGCGTAATATCCTCAAGGTTTATCCATGATGTCACAAGTGTCAGGATTTCCTGTTGTTTAAGGCTGAATAATATTCTATTGTATCTATATACCACATTTTCTTTATCCATTCATATGTTGATGAACACCTGGGTTGTTTCCATATCTTGGCAATTGTAAATAACACTGCAATAGCATAGGAGTGCAGAGCTCTCTTTGAGATCCTGACTTCAATTATCTTGGATATACTCAGAAATAGGATTGCTGGACCATATGGTGATTCTATTTTTAATTGTTTGAAGAACCACTATACTGTTTTCCATAGTAGCCACACCACTTTACATTCCCACCAGCAGTGCACAAGGGTTCCAATTTCTTCACACTCTTACCAATGCTTGTTCTCTTTCCTTTTATGATACTAGCCAATCCTAACAGGTGTGATGTAATATTTCATTACAGTTTTGATATGCAATTGCCTGGTAATTAACGATGTTGAACATCACTTCCTATATCTGTTGGCCAGTTGCCTGTCATCTGTTCAAGCCATTTGCCCATTTTTTTAAATCAGGTTATTCTGACTGTTGTTCAGGAACAAAGTGTATATTATAGTAGGATGGAGTTTCATCATAAATGATGATCCTAACTGAAATTCATCTACTTTCCCCTCTTCCATAATATTTAAAATTCAAGAATAAAATGGGATATAAGTCAGCAAGCTTTTTCTATAAAGGACCAGATAGCTAATATTTTAGGCTTTGCGGGCTATAAGGTATCTGCTGGAATTACTCAGCTCTGTCCTTGTAACATAAAAGCAGCCATAGACAGTACATAAATGAATGGGGATTGCTGTGGTCCAAAGTTTTAAAACTTTATTTTTAAAATAGGCAGCTGTCGAGATTTGGCCCATGGGGCATATACTGTGTCGACCCCTGATACAGGGTAAGCAAGAAAGTTCACCAATCTTAGAGTTCTGACTATCCTCTTGGAAGTTCTGACTATCCTAATCTTAACTGTGAATGTAGCAGTTTCTCATGCTAAAGATGTGTTGCCTTATGCGCCCTGCCCTACTTGGGTTTGAGTCCCCTCCTCTTCTTTCCCATCCTATACAAATTCTTTGTGCTGTCAATCTTAAGCATCAAGCAAAAGAGCACTGTCCCCAGGCTAAGAGCTGTCCCACTTCTGACAGTGGCAGCCAAGCCTGCTCTGGTCCAGCAGCCGCCTCTCCCATTTCCAGCAATAGCTAATAACAGGAGGGGGCCTTTTTCTGTACAAAGACAGCTGGCTCAGCAAGTTCAGGGAAAAAATGATTTTCTCTTTCAGTAGGAAAAAAAGGTTAAAAATGTCAATGTTGTGTTTGCACTGTATTTATTCTATTAATCCTAACCTTGAAAACTGGAAATCAGCTACCATATAATCAGAGCATAATTGTCTGGTAATGTCTGCCCTTGAAACTGGAACACTGGAATCAGTTCTCAGAGCTGGAATTCACACAGTAATTAATCTTAAACTCATGGAACAACTCAGTCATTGCAAATAAATGTTCCTTAGTCCACTCTGGATGAAGATATTGTGCATTATTAAAGTATCTGATGTACTTGGGCCGCAGAAGGTTTACAGCGAAGGAAAGTAAATGTGTAATTTCAGACGCATTTGTAACATGCAACATTTCCTGGCAGCTATAAAACTGGTAAGGTGGAATCTAGATTGAAGCCCTGTCTGTTTTGTCTACTCTGGGCACCAAATTAATCATCCTAGTAAGTATATAACAGCCAATCAGATAATTATCTGTAACCATACCAAAAGTCTTTACGGAGACAAGCAGTATCAGTTACCTAAGACATGAATGACATACAGCTGACTTGAGTAGAATGGCAATCAAGACCCAGTCAGTGGTATCCTGTTCCAGGAGCTCAGTCTGTTTGAAGCAGGACCCTAAAATGTATATGAGGGAGGGAGGGGGAAATTGAAGGTACAGAGGAAAGGGATATGCCCCATCAGAAAAGTGGTAGAACAAGGATGGTAGAGTACAAAAGAAAGGGATCCGCAGGTTGTAGACCAGAACTTCTTTAATGTTCACGTGCGTATGAATCACCCAGGATCTTATTAATGTGCAGATTCTGATTCAGTAGGTCTAGGGTAGAGGCCGATATACTGCATTTCTCATAATCACCTGGGAGTGATCTGGAAGCTGCTGGTCCCAGGACACATCTTGTGCATCTGACTAGCAAGGATGTATGTCTTTAGCAATTACGGTTGGAAAGGGATAGGCAGCGGATAGAAGCCAGCCCTTAGAGATCACTCCATCCAACCTTCTCATTACACAGATGAGAAAATGGAAGCCAGGAAGGTTAAATGGTTTGGTTTGCCTAAGCTTGTTATGTTAATGATAAAGCCTTTCGACTCCCATTTTAATGCATTTTACCTCTCTATAAAATTTCTACGAAGGATTCCCAGAGACAAGCAATAGCTAGTTGGGTCTTCTTTTAAGTTTTTTGAACAATTTCTTTTTTATATATGGAGGTTGTGAAGAGATATTTCTAAATCAGGATCCTTTCTTTTATTAATGACAATTTTATAGCAATCCTATAACAGTTCATTTATTCCCCGGTTGAATCCAGGACTGTGCCAGAAAGCAAAGAGGTCAACTTCACAATGAATCAGCAAATTTCCTATATTTTAAGTAATTTTTAAACAGAAAGATTCTTTGACTTCAAATAATCTAAAAGGCAATGACCTGAAGAATTGTGTCTTTTTAAAATATGACAATTTCTTAGTCTGGAAAAAAAAAAAGCAGAATTCATGGACTCCAGGGAATTTCCTGGGAAAAAATGATAAAATTATTTACTTTATCACTACGTGTCTAGGAAAATTTCCAAGTCAGCAGTTGTCATCACCATCTCAGCTAATCTAGCCAATCCAGTTTCACAGTCTTTTTCCAACTTTTACTCGAGGTTTGAAAATCCCTACAAACATTTGAATCATGCAACGCTATCAAATTACCATAAAAGTCTCTAGGAAAGGGAAATATTTCTGAGCCTGCTTTGTTCTATCTTCCCCTGACATTCAGGATGAAGGAAAATTGGCCCACTCAGAACCCAAGAATCCAAGCTCAGCTGATGCTCACTTTCAGTCTACCAAGTACTATGCCTCTCTGGCCAAATTTGACTCCATCTGGAGAACAGAAGAGAAATGAATGCTTCACCCTAAGACCCAGCATTCTGCCTGTCCACCCAGATCAGCCAAGAAAATCTCCACCACTGAGCCTCACAGACTCTTCATAAAAATAATTCATAAGCATCTCCCGACAGCCCCCCTGGGGGTTTGCACTGAGATATCTGCCTGGCAAACAGTTCCGGAACGTTTGATGAGGGCTCTATTGCTGGTCCCCATCCGAATGGGCAGACCTGGGAATTTGTAGTCATACATTTAAATAGCTTATTTAGCTGTGCATGTTCCACATTAATTGCTCCTGTCTTCAATTTTGTGCCCTGTGATTTTCTCCTTACACAGAGAATACAGATAAAATTTGATGGGCCGTGCTGGCCTTGGGCCAGACAACTACAAAGCTTCTTTGTGCACTGATGACAATGAGTGCAGAGAAAAGAGAGGAATGCCACGGATCATGGGGAGCTGGTGGGGCTCCACTGGTCTTTCCTGATCCATCACTCAGGCTTCTTGCTTTCAGCTTCTTCCCCTGACTTTGTCACTGGGAGACAGCAGGACCTCCCAATCCATGGTTGGCCCTCTAGAAGCTTGCTTAATGATTGCTAATGGGAGGCACAGGAAACTATTCTCTATCACTTTCCCTTTACATTCCCTGACTCTCAACAAATGGTCGAAGACACCCTCAGGGCATTTCACCAACGCTGGGACATTGCTTTCTCCATGTACTGTAAGAATTCTTGGAAGAGCTGGCCAGTAAGAATATTTTCCACTGAGATGACTTGCATAAAGCAGGCGTTTGTATTTAGGAAAAATGTGTTTCTCCTTCATGCCATGTTCTGGTTCAACAAGGTTTTAGAGTTTCTGTTCTATCTTTTCTGTGTTTGGCTAGCCAGCCCATATCTGTCTGCCTTACTCACCACTTCTATTCACCCAGACAGGTGCAGAATGACTCCCCAAGAGGACATTTTGGCCGGTACATTGTCAGTGTCCTAATCACCAGTGGCAATGCCAGGCGCTGAGGAATGAAAATTGTCATCAGGGGAGAGTCCCTATAATGGCTCTGGGCATTTGGCTTGGACTTAGAAGCTGCTGTAGGTAGCTGTTTTGAATACTGAGTGATCATGACTTGAGGACAAAGCTGAAATTTATTAGCAGTAAGCTTTGGCCTGATACCACCGTCACACTGCATTAGAGTAAAGCTCTGACTTGCCCTGGTCATTCAGCCTGAGCTGCAAACACCCCCTTGCTGCTGCTCATACAACTCCGATGCTGCTGATTAGCTGTGCTTGCATCTGTTAGGATGGAGCGCTCAGGATGATACAGCTCTTCACGTGGCAGAGTCCTACTGAGCCTTGAAGGTTACTGTGAAAGGAGGGAGAACTCCACTGGCATCTCCCTGGAGGAAACTGGTTCTTCATCCAAGGCTACCAGTGCTGGAGAAGGCCATGCCTCCAATGTAACGTGCCCTATCCTCCCTCATCCCCTCAACAAACCACTCCTCTTCCTGTGCTCTTTGCTTAGTGAAGGTCACCACCATCCCCTCCATTGTCCAATTAGAAACTGGGGACCATTCCTAGCATTTCCCACGTCCCCAGCCCACGTGCAGTAACTAAGTCCCAACCATTCAGTCTCCACAATGTCACCTGAACATATGACTCCCCTTTATTCTCATCACCAGTTACATAATTCAGGTGCTCGGCTCGATTAGTAAAACAGCCTCAACTGGGAATCCTGCTCCCTAATCCCTCCTCACCCTCAGTCAGCTAAGTTTACCTCGACACATCATTAGCTTCTATTCTAAAATACAAATCTTCCCATGGCACTGTTATTGAAAACCTTCAATGGCTCCCATCACCTATAGGATAAAATTCAGACTCCTCACCACGGCATTTAGGGTTCATGGCCTTCAATAGCCCCAACACATTTTATCACCTCCCTTCCTGCTGTTATCCTTCACATATTAATGCCAACTTCTCCCCAACTACTCTTTCCCAAGCAAGTCAAACTCTTTCATATCCCTCTTCTGCCTGAAGTGCCTTTCTCCTGCCTTCTCCGCATGGAAAATTCATACCCATCCTCCAGATTTGCTCAAAGATAACATCTCTTATAAGACTTTCTCTGATGCCCTTTACCTATAATGATTTTTTATTGTGTTCTAATCAGTGTTTTAACACGCCTGTTTTCTAAGGTCACACTGGGTTTTCCTAGTCTTGAAATTTCTAGTTCCCAGCATATGCTCTTTATGCACTGATATTTAGGGAAGGGAGAACGGAAAGGAATTCGTTACTATGTTACTTAGATAGACTTAGAAAGCACAAATTATATCTCTTATATCTCTTATCTGGGTAGATATCCCATGTTGCTAAAGTGAACGGGAGCCCAAGCTTTAGGGAGAAATGGCTGTTGTGAAGATGTAACCTCTCTGGACAGCAAGTAGAATTTCCAACAAATTCGGCAACTGCCCCATGCGTATTTAAGCCAAGGATTTTATTAGAAAATTACATTTGCCCCACAAATCCAAGGCTTTCAGCCAACTCCAGGGATAAAATATCACTGGCATCATACTACCATCCCCAACAGGCCAAAAGGTACTCCCACTGTGCATCTGGGTCAGAGGGATGCTGTCTAGAAGATGATCATAGCAGTATAAATATGGTTTCAAAACTTCAGATCAGGCAGATCTGGACGGAAGAGGGTAAAGTAGAAAGCATAATCTGCTGGGAACAGGAAACAAGCTTTTAAGCAAGTCAAGACGCACACTGCTTTCTCTTCAATATTCCAACTCATCTCTCTGCAAAGAAAAAATTAAAAGCTTATTCAGATAAAGGTTGGGATTGATTCTCTTGCCGGAGATTGACAATTTTAATGCCTGTGGATAAAGTGTTAATCTACCAAATGCTCAATATCTTAATAGTTTTCATTTTCATCCTGCCCCAAAGCAAGTGCGTGTGCGTGCGCGCGCGCGCACGCACACACACGCACACACACACACACACACCACTTCTCATGAGTGAAGGCTGAGAGGAGAAGCATCAGAACACACCTAGGAATTGAACTGGAGGGAAATGCTGGGGGAAGCCAGCAGGGCAGGATGTATAAAACTCAAGTCCTACAAAATGCCAAGTCTTCTCCCCCATGGTGTCCAAATGGATACCAGTCCAAGCATGCATCTTGACCCCAAAGAAAGGGCGAGCTGTACTTAAACCTTGCTTCAATATCCATTTTCACTGTGGAACTAGATCTTCACAACCCCACATGTGGGAACCCAGAAAATAATACACAGGAATTGGAAAAAGCACACGCTTCATATCTAGGCACGCTTGGCTTTGTCCGTGACTTATAACATAGGACCAGCATCCTTAATCCCCCTGTGTCTCAGTTTCCTTCCATGAGAAATGGGAAATAAACCACACAGCACTGTCATTGCATCTGCTGAAATGACAAATAAAAGTAGGGAGCTGTCAACTAACATATAATAGGTGTGTCATAAATTCCAGCGACCCCCGACTCCCTTCCAGTGGCAGGCGCATTTGTGCAACATTTTGTTAGCATCTTTATTAGGCATACAGACTCTCTGTTGAATTGAACAGAAAGCACTGGTGTTTGGCTGAACTGATGACATTCAAAAGCCCTCACACATCGTCCTCCCCACATCCATAGCTGTCACAGGCTGTGCAGGCCACACGGCATGTCAGAAGGCAAAAAGAACTTGATTTTCACCCTCCTTAAGTGAGATAAAATGTGAAGAATAAACAAGATGAAGAAGGTCGTTTCCCCTGTAGGTCTTGCTTATTTAGATCTCATTTTGAATGCACAGGAAACTAATCTCTGCTATGTTAAGATTTTTTTTTTCTCACACACTTAATGTGAAATACAGCAGTAAATTGATGATGTTGGTGCTTGGAAGTATGTGTAGTCAATATAGGCAACAGGGTATATAGGAAAAAAAAAGAAAAGGTAATTCCTTTTCAGAAAGAAGTAACCCATTGATACTACATCAGGTGCTGATAGATCAACCCTGAATTGATTTTCGTGTAGTCAATAGTTCTCTTTTCTTCCATTAATAGTTAACAATGAGAATTGGCAACTTACCAAAATTAAATTATATAGCCATCAGCTATGTCTAATGATACAAGTGTCTCTCAGAGCAAAGAGAACTTGGAAGACAAGGATATACGCCCTGATCCTTTAAAAAGAGTTAGGGGAATCCAACATATATAGAAAACTCATACAACTCAACATCAAAAAACAAACAACCCGATTTAAAAATGGGCAGAACTGAATAGACATTTTTCCAAAGAGGAAATACAGATGGTCAAGAGGTGCATGAAAAGATGCTAATCATCAGGGAAATGCAAATCTAAACCACAATGAGGTATCACCTCACACCTGTCAGAATGGCTGTCATCAGAAAGAACACAAATAACAAATGTTGGTGAGGATGTGGAGAAAAGGGAACCCTCGTACACTGTTGGTGGGAATGTAAATTGGTGCAGCCACTGTGGAAAACAGTACGGAGATTTCTCAAAAAAAACTAAAAATAGAACTACCATATGAACCAGCAATTCCACTCCTGGATATATATTTGAAAAAAACAAAAACACTAATTCAATGCACCCCAATGTTCATAGCAGCATTATTTATAATTGACAAAACATGGAAACAACCTACGTTTCCATCAACAGCTGAATGTGAAACTTCGCAATTTGAAGCAATATGGATGGACTTGGAGCGCATTATGCTACGTGAAATAAGTCAGACAGAGAAAGACAAACACTATATGGTATCACTTATATGTGGAATCTGAAAAACACAACAAACTAGTGAATATAACAGAAAAGAAGCAGGCTCACAGATATAAAGAACAAACTAGTAGTTACCAACGGGGAGAGAGAAGAGAAGAGGGGCAATATAGGGGTAGCACATTAAGAGGTACAAACTATTAGGTTTAAAATGAGCTAAAAGATATGTTGTACATCACAGGGAATATAACAAATATTTTATAATGGAGTGAAATCCTTAATAGTTGTGAATCACTATATTGTACACCTGTAATTTATATAATATTATACATCAGCTATACTTCAATTTAAACAAAAGACATTCTGTATGGCAGAAAAACAAAAAATAAAATAAAAAGAGGGGAGAACATATTAAGAAAGAGAAAGTAAAATCTCTTCTAATGGTGTTTTGAATACACATAACTATATATCTTCTTCTTTGTTACACCCCAGCTCTCATAAAATGACCAAAGTTCATAAAATTAGGGGGAAACCTACCAGTGGTGCACACAGAGAAATAGAGACATTTTCATGTTAGAAACTTTTAGGAACTTCAATAGGACATCCTATACAATTGGCTGGTTTGAAGAAAGGTTGATGTGGCCTATTCCTTTCCACAAACAACTGACAAAGTTAGAATAAGAGACCCAAGCAGAACCCCCCAAATATTCCAACTGGGAGATGTGTGGGAAGGAAGTGAAGCTGAGCCTTGGATCAGTCGACTGACACAAATAGTCTACACCAGCACCACCGGGAAGGGCAAAGAGGCCTGGTAAAGCCCGGGCAGTCAGCCCAGCACACCCACAGCACCACATGCAGTGTGGGGACTGCACTCTCCTCACACCTAACCCTGTCCCAGGAGCAACTGCAAAATTCCTGGAGCCCAGAGCAAAATGAAAACGCAGGGCTCTGCGTTCAAAAATTGTTAGCCATGTTAAGGTAGCCACAGCAGAGCATTAAACCAAGCAGGAAGCCCTTCTAAGCAGGAGCCCCTGCGGGACCACCCAGGTGACATGCCCATGAAACTGCCTCTGCCTCCTCTTTACACCTGTTTACCCAAGTGACTGATCAAAATCTCACCTACTTGGTAATCCAGCACCAACCTATTCATCGTTCTTATATTAATCTGAGCATCGTCCACGCTAGGCCACCCTACCCTTGACCTGTACTCTCTAGAACTCATGGCCTGTGACCAGAAAGCACTCTCATTCCTCCCTAAACTTCTCCTTCCCCTTCTTCTTTAACCTGGCTACCCTCTGAGGCCACTGCCTCCCCTGAAGGCTTACCCAGCTACTGCTGCTGCCTTTCCTTTTTTTTTTTTAACATCTTTATTGGAGTATAATTGCTTTACAATGGTGTGTTAGTTTCTGCTTTATAACAAAGTGAATCAGTTATACATATACATATGTCCCCATATCTCTTCCCTTTTGCGTCTCCCTCCCTCCCACCCTCCCTATCCCACCCCTCTAAATGGTCACAAAGCACCGAGCTGATCTCCCTGTGCTATGCGGCTGCTTCCCACTAGCTATCTATTTTATGTTTGGTAGTGTATATATGTCCATGCCACTCTCTTTGTCACAGGTTACTGCCTTTTCAATTCACCTCTCCCGGTGAGACAGAAGTAGGAGTCCTCCTTGCCCCACTCCCACTGTGCTTTCAAATAGTCCCTCCAGCACCCTGCTTAGAGGCCATGCCCTGCAGCCGTCAACCCCTCTCAAATTTGTAATCTAATTGACCGCCTAGTCTTACTCTGCACTCACTCTAGACTTCTAGAATCAGTCTTCCTCCCTCCCTCTGGCATCGTCTAAGCAATTCCAACATCCATGGGCATAACCTACCACACACCTAGCCTAGATGATCAGCTACTGGACCTCCACATCATCCCCCATCCATCCCAGCTCCCCAACCTGTCCCACAGGCATTCCCTAAATGAAACAGAATCATCACAAAAATCTTCATTTTGGGAATTCCACCCTCAAGAGTCCTTCCTGTCTTCCAGTTAGTTTATTTTAGCACCCCCAATGATGTAATTGTCTATCCTCATCAAGCCCTCTGCGCCATCGACTCTCTGCATGACTGCATTATCCGTTATGTCCCTGCTGTCTTTACTTTCTGCTTAGTACAATCTAGGTTCCAAATTCCTCGTTATAATTGCTCCCTTGCAGAGTCTTCATCCCCTTTACTTCTCTCCCTCCTTTATATCCATGTGGGAAAACCCCAACTATCTACCTGCTCAGTGCCAACTTGAGCCAGAAAATCCAAAGGGATCCTTGAGTGAAAGGCCAAAATAATAGAATCATGGCCACACCTTGACTCTCCTGGTTCCTCTTATTTATTTTTTCAATTTCAAAGCTAAAGAAAAAAAGTATAAGCACTCTACAAGATATAGTACACTACTTCAAAGGAACAAAAATCAGATGAATGATGACATCTTCCCTAAAATCCTAAATGAATGAATTAATTCTACATGATTTTTGAGGGTAAATATTGTGGACTCAATTCTGATCCTGACAAACTCTCACACATGTACAAGGAGAACAGAAACAGTCTCAGCTGTTCCAAATATGTTCACCATGTGTATCATATTTCCTGAAAATAGACATGCCCCACATTGCCAAGAGATGAATTAGAACCAGAAAATCAGAACTGGGGAAGTCACAGAATAAAGGAACAATAAATCAGCGTAATAAGTTGTCCAAATAATTATTGTTAATATGGTTATAAAAGTTACTATAAATGTCAAAAATAAATCTTGTTGAGGATTAAATGTAAAAGGTTTACGTTAGTGTCCAGCATAGAGTTGGCGATTGTCATTACAAAGAAATTAATTTGTTAATAATCTCAATCTAAATTCCCAAACCCTATGAAAAACTTCAAGGAAATGTGACAGGGAAGGGAAGGATGGAGTAGAAAATGTAGAGAGAAAGGAAATAAGATCATATTAAATTTTTCATCCTGTGCTAGATTAAGTAAGAAAATGTCATTTCGTTCTTGAAGCTAATAATTAGAAGCAAGCTGTGTGGGTATGTGTGCGTGCACATGTGTGCGTTGTTTCATTTAACGCTGCAGTCCTCCTTCTAGGAGTGCACACCTTATTTACCCAGCAAAGTGTTGCTTTGCTATGTTCTCTAAATATGCAGGGCCATCACAGAGTGATGCAATGCAACAGCCCTGTACACACCCATGTCCAGGTCACAGCCGAACTATTTACTGAATATGAGTCAGCCTCTGAAGCCCCAGAAAAGAGATGACCAAAAACAAAAGGAGGCAGACCCCCTTAAAACTGGGAGCCGGCCAGCCAGACCCTAGGCCCACAAGGCCATCTTGTCTCTTGCACAGAAGCTGGTCAGCCTCAACCCGAGCAGCCTGGGAACCAGACCTTCAAGGCAACAGTATGGAGCCACAGCTCCAGCACCATCCTTAAGACTGTCTTGAGGATTCCCGCTTCCTGAGCCCAAGGCTTCACACGGCAGAGGAGCAGTACCTGCCCTCTTCGCCCTCTGTGATCCTGACTGCCCTCGCCCCTGTCGGAGAGGTCTTTTAGCGCAATAACATCAAAATAACGCCACGTGCAAGGCAGCTTTAACAGCCATGGCGGTTGTTGAATTGAGATTGGAAATTGCCGGAGACAAAAGGCAGAAGAGATACAGAATGAGGATCATGAGGTCCCAATCAGGGTACAGAAGACGTCAACAGAAGCGAAAGGATTTGGAGCCAAGAGGATAACAATTCTCTTAGGACCAATTCTTTAAATTCTCATTATTTTACACTCACTCGAGGGTACATTTATTAATCCCCATGTAAGTTGGGGAGACCTTTTCCATCCCAGACCCATTTGCTGTAACTCCCAAAGGTGATGTTTGGCCCCATGTTCTCTTTTTTTTTTTAATGTTTATTGGAGTATAGTTGATTTACAGTGTTGTGTTAACTTCAGGTGTACAGCAAAGTGAATCAATTATACATATACATACACCCACTCTTTTTTTTAGATTCTTTTCCCATATAGGTCATCACAGAGTATTGAGTAGAGTTCCCTGTGCTATACAGTAGGTCCTTATTAGTTAACTATTTGATATATAGTAGTGTGTATATGTCAATCCCAAGCTTTCAATTTATCCCTCCCCGCCCTCCTTTCTCCCCTGGGAACCATAATAATATTCTCTTAAGTGTGTATTTGAGAAATGTCCAGAATGGCTATTCTAACAAAACTTGCCTGAATGGAAGGGAAGTGACTTTCTAATACACCATCCCCTCAAGGAATCTTATCAATAGAGATTCTATTTTTCCTGAATTCACAGTAATATTGCTGGGGCTAGAGGGCTGCTTGACAGGGAATGGGAAGATGTGCCCCATGGACATGATCTCACTAATTAGAGCCAGCACAGCCATGGCAGCGGCTAGATGGAACCCATAAACACCTGCCCTAGTTCTGTCTGCAGCACAGGATAATTAATTCCCTGCTTCTAGCCTTCCACTTTCCATTTACTTTGCCAATGCTGCAGTTACATACGACTGACTTTCCCACATAGGATATTAATGATTTACTCTCTGAAATCTTAGGGTGCTTACAAAGCCTGATAGCGTGAGTGGCTAAAAATATAATAATGAAAATAGAAAACATTCCTCTCTCCCCATCTGGGTGTGGCCAGACTGATGATTTATGGGAGGAGGAGGTGTCTCGTCAGCTCTTGACTAGGAAGGCGAAGGCAGGTAGAGGAAGAGGGGCTGGCTGCCCGTCTGCTTCATACACCTCAGTTGCCTGTTGACAGCCTGGGGATCAATCACAGAGCAAGAGCTCTTCCTGCGTAGCTGAACTAATAGAACTCATTCATATTCTCACACAAAAAGCAAGAGATACTCCTGTCAGCAGTGGAAGACTACAAGGAGCTGATGTCCGGGGCCAGCCCCGAGCTTGCCAATTCTTACTTCCAGCCCCCAGGTCTCTTCACACCCTTGTTTCCACAAATCCGTGTGGATCACCACCTTGGAGACCTGGCCCAGATCTCATCTCCTCACGGGAGCTGTCCTTGACTGACCCCCCCCCCATACACTGATTATTAATTTCCCCCATATCCTGCCAACTCAGAGAGGTTAAGATATTGCGTAGTAGTGGATCTCAAATGCAATAGTTTTCAAGCAAAGGCGTGCTGGTTTACAACAATAACACTTAGCCCTTACACAGCAACTTAGTGTCCATAACCCTATAGATTGTTTTATTCTCATACCTGTGTACAACCTTATGAGGTGGATGGATGGACACAAAACATTTTACTATGCTGACTTTTTTGCAACTCTTTGATGCTACTATTGTGATGAAAAAGATGCTGACATATTTTAAAGATAAGCCACTAATATCTGTTTTAATTGTCAGATTAAGTGAAAAACAGAGATCTTAGCCCTATTTCTGAACCCTACCCCATGACAGTAACCTACAGCCTTCTCCCACTCTCAATCCCCCCAGCCTAGACACACACAAAGGGAATCTGAGACAGGTGAGGGATGAGAGGGGAAGCAGCAGGAAAACGTATTGTGCACATTTCTCAGTCCACCAAAGAGAAATACTATATTTTGAGCATGTCAAAAGGACTTTCTTGAAATGCTTCATCCAAGTAAAGGGTGCATTGTTTTATTCTAGACATATAATAGATGAAGAAACAATATAAGAAGGGTGGTTTGACCAAGTTCATTGAGTTGGCAAGGACAGTGCTGTACCTGAACTCAGCACCTTTGCATCAATATCTTTGAGTTCCTATCACACTGGGAAGTGGAGTTTGCTGCCTGGGGAAAGTGCTCCTCAAGCATTTAAGGCATGCAGAGCAAAGGAAAACATAAATAAGATGAAATGACAACCCTCAGAATGGGAGAAAATATTTGCAAATGAAGCAACTGACAAAGGATTAATCTCCAAAATTTACAAGCAGCTCATGCAGCTCAATAACAAAAAAACAAACAACCCAATCCAAAAATGGGCAGAAGACCTAAATAAACATTTCCCCAAAGAAGATATACAGATTGCCAACAAACACATGAAAGAATGCTCAACATCACTGATCATTAGAGAAATGCAAATCAAAGCTACAATGAAGTATCACCTCACACTGGTGAGAATGGCCATCATCAAAAAATCTAGAAACAATAAATGCTGGAGAGGGTGTGGAGAAAAGGGAACCCTCTTGCACTGCTGGTGGGAATGTAAATTGATACAGCCACTATGGAGAACAGTATGGAGGTTCCTTAAAAAACTAAAACTAGAACTACCATACGACCCAGCAATCCCACTACGGGGCATATACCCTGAGAAAACCAGAATTCAAAAAGAGTCATGTACCACAATGTTCACTGCAGTGCTATTACAATAGCCAGGACATGGAAGCAACCTAAGTGTCCATTGACAGATGAATGGATAAAGAAGATGTAACACACATATACAATGGAATATTACTCAGCAATAAAAAGAAATGAAACTGAGTTATTTGTAGTGAGGTGGATGGACCTAGAGTCTGTCATACAGAGTGAAGTAAGTCAGAAAGAGAAAAACAAATACTGTATGCTAACACATATATATGGAATCTAAAAAAAAAAATGGTTCTGATGAACCTAGGGGCAGGACAGGAATAAAGACATAGACGTAAAGAATGGACTTGAGGACACGGGAAAGGGGAAGGGGGAAGGGGAAGCTGGGACGAAGTGAGAGAGTGGCATGGACATATATACACTACCAAATGTCAAACCGATAGCTAGTGGGAGGCAGCTGCATAGCACAGGGAGATCAGCTCGGTGCTTTGTGACCACCTAGAGGGGTGGGATAGGGAGGGTGGGAGGGAGAGCCAAGAGGGAGATATGGGGATATATGTATATGTATAGCTGATTCACTTTGTTATAAAGCAGAAACTAACACACCATTGTAAAGTAATTATACTCCAATAAACATGCTAAAAGAAATAAAAAATAAAAGACACATTTTTCATTTTCACCAAGAACTCTATTGAACAACGTATTCACCCTTTTGTTCCACTACCTTCTGCCATTTTTCAGGCAACTTCATAATTCCATCTTCCCAAAACTTTTTATCTTTTTGAGCAAAGAACCGTTCCAGGTGCCTTTTCCAGGGAATTGAAATTTTTTCCATTAAGAGAATTTTGTAAATACCAAAATAAAAGGAAATCCAAAGGTGCAATGTCTGGTGAATACGGTGGATGAATCAGAACTTCCCAGCCAGGCTGGAACAGTTTTTGCCTGGTCATCAAAGAAACATGCGGTCTTGTATTATCCGGATGGAAGATTATGCGTTTTCTGTTGACTAATTCTGGATGCTTTTCGTCAAGTACTGCTTTTAGTTGGTCTAATTGGGAGCATTACTTGTTGGAATTAATCGTTTGGTTTTCCAGAAGGAGCTCATAATAGAGGACTCCCTTCCAATCCCACCGTATACACATCATCACCTTCTTTGGATGAAGACCGGCCTTTGGTGTGGTTGGTGGTGGTTCATTTCACTTGCCCCACAATCTCTTCTGTTCCACATTATTGTACAGTATCCACTTTTCATCACCTGTCACAATTTGTTTTGAAAACGGAACGTTTTCATTCCATTTAAGTAAAGAATCCCATGAGGAAATATGGTCAAGAAGGCTTTTTTCACCTAACTTACGTGGAACCCAAATATCAAAGCAATTAACATAAGCAAGCTGGTGTAAATGACTTTCAAAGCTTGATTTGGATATTATGAGCATCGGCTCTCTCCCACGTGGTATATAACGTTGATTGTTCTCAATTAATGTCTCAATTTGATCACTATCAACTTCAACTGGTCTACCCGACCGTGGAGCATCGTCCAGTGAGAAATCTCCAACACGAAACTTTGCAAACCACTTTTGACACATTCAGTCAGTCGCAGCACCTTCTCCATACACTGCACAAATCTTTCTTTTTTGCATTTTAGTTATGTTTTTACCTTCCTTGAAATAATAAAGCATAATATGCTGAAAATGTTGGTTTTTTCTTCCATCTTCAATATTAAAATGGCTACACAGAAATTCACCAATTTTGATAAGTTTTTTTAAATGCATGCTGATATAACAGCTGTCACAATACAATTTAACAAAATTGTGTTGAACAAAGTTAAAGACAGCTAAGCACTACTAGAGCCATCTTATGGGAAAAATCAAATGAACTTTCTGGCCAACACAACAATTTTTACTTTTTTATTTTACTTGTATACTTTGTTTATTGCCTGCCTATGTTCCCCCAGCACTCATGAGGGCAAGAATTCAGGTCTGTTCTGTTACTGCTGTATCTCAAGTGCCTAGAACAGTGTCTGCAACATAGGAGGTAGTCAATAAATATTTTCTAAATAAATGATGAATGAATAGAGTTTGAAGGCAGACAATATGGCTTATTCTTTTTTGTTTTGCCAACAGTACCTGGCATATAGTAGGTAGTAAATAAATATGGAGGTTTGGGAGTTTAAATAAATGGGTATCTGTATTAATCAGGGTTCTCTAGAGAACCAGAGGCAATAGGTGAGATGTGTACATGTACAGAAGATTTATTTTAAGTAATTGGTTCATGTAATTATGGAGGCTGGCAAGTTCAAATTCTGCAGGATGGGCCATCCAGCTGGAGACCCAGGGAATTGCTGCAGAATTCCCTCTTGCTTGGAGGAAGTCAGTCATTTGTTCTGTTCAGGTCTTCAACTGATTGGATCAGCCCCACCCACATTATGGAGGGCAATCTGTTTTATTCAAGGTTCACCAATTTAATTGTCAGTCTCATCCAAAAACACAACCAAAGAAACACTCAGAATAATGTTTGACCACATATTTGGACATTATGGCCCAGCCAAGTTGACGCATAAAATCAATCATCACAGTATCCTATTAAGGTAAATCAATAGGACACATCAGATCAATGAAAGAAGAATATTATAACAGGAATCCAATACCTCCTTTTTTCCTATAAATGCTTTATAAGCACAATGTCCTATATTCTGTCATTAAGCATTTACTTGGCACTGTGCTAAGCGCTGCAGAAGACAAGTCTCAGTTCTCCTCACCAAGGAGCTCAGAGGAGCTACATAATGTATATCATCCTGCAGGTGTTATCTCTGCTGCATGTCCACATGTCCAGCTACTGGTCTCAAGAGAGATTGTACAGCTTGTCAGCCAGGTCCTTTCTTAATGAACTAAGTAAGTATATGCAGATCAGTAACGGGTTTGGCAGCTATACAGAAAAATTGAGCAAATAAACAGCCATAGTAAATAAAAGAGTAAAAACCAGTCAGCCCTCTCGGGGTGTGTACCTAACAACTTCTCCTTCCCTCGAGATTATCCCTGGCTACAGGGGCAGGCCCTGACAGCTGTTATCTGTACTTCTAGCATTTGGTCCCCTTCTTCACCCCTTCCTGATTGCACGTCCCTTGAATTCTCCAAGCCAGTTTCCTCAGGAGTAAAACCTACCTACCAGTCGATAAGCTCAATGAGAACAAAGATTTATCTGGGTTGTTTACCCAGCCTGACATATTAGTTAGCACTATTATTATCATGATTATTACTACAATTATTAATTCAGAAAAGGGAAGCCCTTTCATGAGTCTGCCACCTCTGGGCACTAGCACTGTATCTTTAAGAGTCAGGTTGAATTCATTTTTTGCAGGTATATTTTTATAGCAACACAAAGAGGACTTCTTCACTCCCAATTTATGATGATGATGACATAAGGTCATTCCGAGGTTGACCAAGCCCATGTTTTGTAAAGAGAGAGCTATGAACATTTCATCATAGCTCTCTGACACTCTCTGAATCACTTTCAAAGTTTTGTTTATTTGCATGGTGGTTTGAATAATTTGTGTCTCCCTGACTAGACTACAACTCCATAGGAATTATGAAAATTTTATTCCTCATTGAACCTCATCATTTAACACAATGCCTAGCTGAATTATGCAGGAGAGACCAGGTGAGGCCACAGAACCAAATCTTCAAACTTCAAAGGTCAGTGGTGTAATACAGTAAAGGTCTATTTCTTTATTACTCATGCTACATTCCCATTATGAGTTAGTAGGGGGCTCTGATCCACACTGTCACTGAGGGACCCAGGGAGACAGAGGATACACCATTCTACCATAGCTACACAATCTGGAATATATAGCTCCTCAGTCACAGGAGCTGCTCATATGCAGAAGGGTCTTGTGCCAGCGATTGAATATTTTGGCCCCAGAGGGACATGCCCCCTCATGGATCCTTGGCCAAGAGGAGTCTCCAGCCACAACTAACTGCAAAGCGTCTGGGAAATATAGGAGACCATAAGCATATTTTGTAAGCTTTACTCTCTCTACTAGACTGGCACACCATAAATATTCAGTAAATATTTTTGATTAAATGTATGAATGAATAAGTGATCGTTTACAACAAATTCTGCACACTCTGCAATGAGTCCAGATCTGTTTCCAGCCCCAACCCACCCTAGGAGGGAGGATAGACTCTGCATCCATCTGAATTCTTCTTCTAAGCCCCAAACCATTTGCTTAAGCTTCCATTCAATGCTCATAATCACCATGTCATGGATGAGTAACTAACCCTAGCAGAGTTCTTGGAATTTATTTGGGAGGTTCTTCGATGAGCTGAGTTGGTTTGCTCATAATTTCCAGCCAATTAGGTCTTGAAACAAAAAGACAAAATCCTGGCTCTAGAACTTGCCAATGACTTTTAGGTCATGATAACAGTAAAGGGTTGAGAAAGTAAATTTCTCCAAGAAAATTCTTCTCTAATGAAAAATAGCAGCAATTATGTCGAAAGGCATAAGAGAGAGAAAGAAACAGGGAAACACCTATCAAGGGCTGCCCGTACAATGCAGAACATAATGTCCCAAAGAGGCCATTTAAGGCTTGAAGCATAGCACAGTCCTTCTTGTAACAGGCCCAAGCACATGAAACCATCCTTCTCTGCTTTTCTTTGCTAATTTGCCATTTCTAGGAAAATGGCTTTTATCACCTCAGATTCTTAATTTTCAAATTCTTATCCCTCAATAAGCCAATGAATTACCTGTGCCCAACTGAAGAATGGATTGAAGGACAAAGAGAGAGAAAATAGGAAATTCTAAAACACATTGAAGTGAGGTGGATGGACCTAGAGTCTGTCAGACAGAGTGAAGTAAGTCAGAAAGAGAAAAACAAAACCCGTATGCTAACACATATATATATGGAATCTAAGAAAAAAAAAAAAATCTAGGGCTAAGATGGGAATAAAGACATAGACCTACTAGAGAATGGACTTGAGGACATGGGGAGGGGGAAGGGTGAGCTGTGACAAAGTGAGAGTGGCATGGACATACATACACTACCAAACGTAAAATAGATAGCTATGGGAAGCAGCCGCGTGGCACAGGGAGATCGGCTGGGTGCTTTTTTACCACCTAGAGGGGTGGGATAGGGAGGGTGGGAGGGAGGGAGACGCAAGAGGGAAGAGATATGGGAACACATGTATATGTATAACTGATTCACTTTGTTATAAAGCAGAAACTAACACACCATTGTAAAGCAATTATACTCCAATAAAGATGTTAAAAAAAAAACCTATTATTTATAATCCTAAAAATAAATAAATAAAACACATTGAAAGAAATAATCCAAATCTCTATTGTAGACCTACTGGGCTGCTTGCCTCACCCATAGTGCTTATGGAGACCTGGTCCCTAGAACAGGGAGTAAACGCCATTCAACATAGCCAACAGACCCCAGACTGCAGATGTCCATCTGTTTGCTGGCCTTCAACTAGCATGATGCTCTCTCATTAATTTTAAATTATGTCCTAGGAGTCCATAAGTCCATTACAGACGGCAGGTGCTTAGGATAAAATGGTATGCAGACTCGGAGCTTGGGAAGCCTTCCTTGGAGTTGAGCAAAACAAGTGAACACAGCACCCTGGTGAAGAGAAAGAAGACCCAGATCCAGCAAGAGAAGCAGTGGTGAGGATGACATGTGGGCCCAGGGGAGCTGGAGAAAGGAGTATCCACATCTGACTTTCCAGTCTCGCTGCTCTTCACAGTTTTGCAATAGCCCCACCCCATATTCATGTGATCTGAGGTCAGTGATGTCTGTCCTTTTCAGCCAAAAGGAACTTGATTCTATACATACTAAAATTAGTAATGATAATTAGCATTTACTAAACACTTATTATTTAATGTATCTGGAGTCACACTAAAACCTATATTATTGTCTCATTGTTCCTCACATTATTCCTCTGAGGGTAGTACTATTTTTATCCCCATTTTCCAGTTGAGGAAACGGAGCCTCTGAGAGGTTAAGTAATTTGATTGCAACTTCCAGTTGACGGGAATTAAACACAGATGGATTTGACTCAAAGTTCACACTCTTAGCTGCCCTACTAGACTGCCCTTGACCCCCAAGCTGAGCAATCTCATGGACCTGGGAACTACAGAAAAGCAACCCGCCCCTCTAAAAGTCCACCACTTGGCTGTCAGTGACAGTGACCTTGTAGTGAAGTTGGAAGAGTATGGGCTTCGGTGTGGGAGGAGTTGAATTTAAATCCTGGCTCTGGGGTCTACTTAATCTCTCTCCAAACCTCACCTTCTTCATCTATAAAATAACAATTATGTCCAATCTTTGCGGGGGTTGCAGGTTAAATTAGATGGCAAATATGACAGAGAGTGCCTTGCATAAAGTAGAGCACCTAGAAGATTTTAATAAACACCAGCTCCCTCCTTATTTGCAGGTGGTCTTAAAGATTAAGGAGCTACGTTTGCAAAGTAAAAGTGCATGGCACATAGTAGGTGATAAATGTACATTTCATCCCTTCCCAGCCTCCACTCTACAGTTTCTCAGATGTCTTGGCCATCATCTTGTAAAACAGACCAGAATCACTTTTAGGCAACCACAGAGCTTCAGCTCAGTGCTTTTACAAGAGGAGCACTGATCCCAAATCAAGGCTATTTTTTGTCCTTTTGAAATGTGTGTGATTCTCAAGCAGCTGCGAGAATAGTCTGTGAAAAGTAAGAAATGCCAGGCTGCTTTTACTTAGAGTTGTCACCAGTGAAAAGTGTTACTGTAGGTTAATGAATTTTTCCGGAAGAATGAACTGTCACAGGGGCAAGGGGGTGAGAGGAGGGAGGAGGGTGATTACCTGTGTGCCTAGCCCAGGCTTCATTAACTAATGCTCCTCGCGGCAGACAACTGCAAGAAAATCTCAGCTGCACAGAGATTCATGTCCACCCGAGATGGATTCTAACCACACATCTGAAAAAAGCATCTCTCTGCTCAGTCACCAGATCATCAGTAAACACACAGCTGCAGGGTTTCTGTGGGTGGTCTCTGGATTTCCTCCTTTCTCAGACAAAACAAGAGCTTGGGAACCTGTTAACCTTCTATTTAGAGAAATGATACCCATGTCAAGTAGATGACTGCCATTTACACAAGGATTGGAAAGCGAGAGGCCCCTCCACTTCCACAAAGACGCTGAAAACTCTCATTTTGTTCAGGGAGAAGTTGAGCTTCTGAAGTTGGCATCCTCTGCATGTTTGCTACTCAAAGTATAGTCCATGGACCGGCAACAACCGCATTACCTGAGAAGTTGTTAGAAACAATCAGAATCCTAGGTCCAATCATAGCCTTCCTAAATCAGAAGCTCCGCTGGACAGGAAGAGGTTTCGGTGGAGGGTTATAAATGCAGATTCTAACCCCTGAGGTCTGGGGAGAGGCCTGAGATTTTGCATGTCACACAAGCTCCTGAGCAATGCCAAAGCTGTGGAGCCGCAGAGCACGCTGCACGCAGTGGATTAGTTAGCCCCTGCCCGTTCCGAGTGACTGACCTGGCCAGGATTAGCTCTCTGTTAAGGCATCTGTATCATCCCAAACCATCACTCATCATCACTCATGCCGCTGGAGCACAGAAAACTAACTGTCCACAAAACACGCGTGTACCTCCTTCAACAGGGTAAAGTTAGCCCTGGAAGGGAGCTCCCAGCCGTAGGTCATTGGTGAGGCTCCCTCCTTGTCGCCAGGGGTGGGCACATGACTGGCTCTTATCAACATGATATGGGCAGGAATACCATGGGTTAGATCCAATCCAGGACTTTCAGGAAGTGGGGCACTTTCTCCACTCTCTTTCCCCTTTGCCGACTGTGGACTCTGAAGTCTTGGTGGATGACTGAGCAACAAAATGAAAAGAACCTGGGTCCCTAAATCAACATACGGAAGAAAACCACCCTCTGGCCTCCAACCCTGAACTGAAATGTTACATGTGCAGGAAACAGATTTCCATCGTTTTATGCAACTGAAACTAAGGGATTTCCTTTTCCCAGCAGCTAGTGTTACACTAATACCACCACCACCATCATAGTCTCCCAAAAAGTCTAATAGCTACATTTTATTTAGTCACGGCTATTGCCTACCAGGCACTGTGCAAGACACATTATACACATTGCGTCTAAACTCCCACAGCTAAAACAATCCCCATTTTGCAGATGTACAAACTGCAGCTCCAGAGATAGTAAATAGTTTTCTCAGGATCCCACCTCTAGTAAGTGCAGAGCAGGAATTCAAGCCAAGTGCTTGCTAATGAGAACAAGAGCAAAGCTGGGACTGCAAGGGGCTCGGTTCCATGGAAATTTGCACAGTGAAATGAGATTTCATCCCAGGCTAGCTATTTCATCCTACATCATACTGCTGCTTTCCTAGACTTTCCCAAATGGCCTTTCTCTGCCTGCCTCTGTCCTTGGCACTCTCCCTCACAATGTAATTACTAATAAAAGTCCTGACTATCTGCAGGAATTCTCCACCCATCTAGCCCTAGACCTCTCCTGGAGCTACCAGCTCTCCAGTGTCTCTCTGTATTTTGCAGCACAAAATGGTTGCTGTCAAGGCGGTTTAATGTTCCTTCAGGGTCAAGTCTATTGGTTGCTTCAGTGATGCCCTTATTGCTGATCTGGCTTCCTTCACCAGCTGTTTCTGTTTTTGTGGGGTTTCTCCCTTCTACTCCTTCTTGCAGACACATAACACAGAGAGCTGTGAGAGCAGCTGCACTAAAGCCTCCCCAGCCATGGGAAGCACTAACATCTGGGGAGGGGATGGCCAAATCAGCCCCGAAAGCCAAGACGCTACACTCCCCACGCCCCCCTCTCCCACCAGTCCAGGGAGCCTTGGGTCTGAATCCCTGCCATTGCCTGGCTGGTTCCTGTGCCCGCCTGCCCTCTATCTTCACCTCGTGGCCCCTGCCACTTCCGGCATGGGGATGTGGCCAGCAAGGGGGTCACTCTTGTTACACAGCTCCTCTGGTCATCCTCAACCATGTTACTCCAGGCGTGGGGGAGGGGAGGGGGGTCCAGGGTAGGCACAAGCCTGAGCCAGTGTTTGAACTGGGTGCAGAAACAGAATGAGGTGTTCTGCCCAAGATGTCCAGGAACCAAAAACGACAAAGAAAAAGCCAGAGTCCTCCCCCATGAACAGCATCCTCACACCTACTACCATACCTTGCACATGGTAGGTGCTCGTGTCTTACTTGCATAAACAATCAAATGCATTAATTAGCAGACAAATGAGTAAGCAGGTGTTAGATGCATATGAAAATGGCCTCAAGCAGAACTAGGGATTAAATGTACCTAAGGGATCAGGGAAAGCTCCAAGGATGAGCGCTCTAAGCTGTGGTTTGGAAGAATGAATACGAGCTTCCTGTGGGGATAAGGGTAGAAGATACTTCCGCCTGTGTTTTGTACCTACAGAAGGGAACTGAGACTTGGGTGCACTTGCCAATAATGAACGTCTTGTTCTTTTCCTGAGTTGTTTATCCGTCTCTAATTAGATCCTTGTGGGCCTCTGATTACCACGCCAAAGCAGCTGATGAAAAGAGAGCCTGGGAGACAGGCTCACTAACAAAACATTGGTGACTGATTTGAGAAGAGCCTCCAGGCAACCCTCCTAGTATTTACCCCCAAACCCTAAGAGCTGGTAAGGCTGGCGCTAGGTACACACATAGCAACCAATGTCTTATTTAATCCTTCTAACAACCCTTGGAGGGAAACTGAAGCACAGAGGGTTGTGTGGCTTATTCCTGGTTGAGGGCTTGGAAGGAGTTGGTGCAGATTCAAACCCAGGCCTTCTGATGCAGAGCACGTACTTTTGGCTACAGTACCTGGATGCCTGGACACAAACAAGACCCTTTCATCTCTGACCACCACAGACTGGGGCTCCAGGAGGAACCATCCTGTCCAGTTTCCAGGTTGTTCTGGGCACACATGCCCCCACGGGGAGGGTCACTGGGGCTGAAGTCCAACCCCCGCCCCTCAGGGTAGCACTGTGCCTTGGGCCTGGAGGAAGGAATGCCTTTGCCTTCCCACAAGGCTTGGCTCCCTGAGTCTCATGTCCCAGGGTTGTGCCTGGAATTGGTTCCTTTTCCTAATTTCGACACCCAGTGGAGGCACTTTTTCCTAATTTGCTCAGAGGCACTGTATGGTGTCACCATAATCTGCCTTCGGCCTTTCCGGCTCCTCCATACTACACTGAAGTCTAAAACTGGGGGGATTTGGGGGTCACCCAGGTTGAGATTCAAATCCCTGCTATGCAGCTTACAGACTGAACAGGCCGTGTGAGCTGAAGCACATCACTTAACTTCCTGCATCTTAAAAGTCCTCATTTATAAGCTTAGGATAATATTACAGTCTCAACAGAAAATTCTGAAACTTGAATTTAAAGTGAAGTTGTGAGTATAACATGACTGGCTTAGATGCTTACAAACTGTTACGTCCCAAAACCCAAATCTGGCAACCAGAAGTCTAGGTGAAAGACTAAAGTATTTCCCAGAGCAGAATGCTCAATGGGGACATTACTACTTTTGGGAGTTCTGTCCACATTTTGCATTTTTCAAAAGTGGACACTAAGCCTTCCTTGGGCATCATCAACCAGCCTCCCCAGCCTGCTGGCAGTGAGGGGGCAGGGGCCCTCCTTCTGAAATAACTGAAGCCCCTGCTCATGTTCAAAGACTAAGGAAGTTCCAGAGAAGATTCTAGAAGGAGACTCAAGCACATGATCTTGGATGAGCAGTAGAGAAAGTTTTACACTGAAGACCTGGTAGCCTGAGTTCTTATCCCAGTTCTGACACTGACCTTGTGTGTCACACAGACAGTTTATTTCATTTATCTGAGACTCAGTTAAGTCCTGGACAAGTAGGGCATGATACCAGCTACCAGAGTCAATTGTCCACTGAGATCTAATAATCATGTAGAAGAGCACCCAGCATATACAAGCCTGTAATTATAGTTGTTGTCAATGTCATTATTCACATTTCCTTTATCTACCTTGCACTCTTGTTATAAGAATGTAATTGTTATAAGAATGTAAACGCACACATTTAAATGCAAATGTTCTGCAAGCCTCAGAGCCTTGGCAAATATGAAAGATAACCTCATTAGTGACACGTAATCCCTCAGGGCCTCAGTTTCCTCATCTGTAAAGGATGGAGCGTACTGCCTGTCTGCCACGCCATGCCCCACACCCACCATCTCATAGGTTGATAAAGGATCAGATTAAGAGCAAGTGCGGTTAGAAGCCGATTCACTCTACAATAGGTGTCATCTTTTGTCCTGTTAACAGGATACAAAACCAGCAGGGAGCTGCTTTCAGGGAAAAAGAAATTACCCTTTCAAGAAATAGAGAGTTCATTCCCATGACCCTCGCTGGTCCCCTACAAGGAGGCCTGTGGCCATTTTTCCCAGATTGTGGAGAGTGAAACCCCTGTCAGACAACTACACCAACATTTCCCAGGTCTCTGAAAAGAAGAAAGCCCTCAGCTCTTTCTCAGAGCTTGTAGAGCCCGTAAGAGAGATGAGGAATCAGGAGTCCCCGCTGGCGACAGCATCATACTCCATCCCTGGCTGCCTCTGACCCTGACCCTCCAGGGTGCTGTCGCCGGCATCCTCACTGAGCCACAAAGGGATAGTTCACATGCCTGGTGGAGAGGAGGAGATGGAGAGAGGAACTCAGGTCACCAAGTTTCTGGCTTAATTTATGGCTGGTCTCTGTGCAGAGAGAGAGCCCAGGGAAGGAGATCGCCAGCAAGCAGGCAGAGCAAGGCAGAGTGGGAGAGTCCTGGACTTAAGCTGATGTTGGCTGCTGTCCAAAGGCCCCCAGCTGGGAATCAGGATCAACTCAGCCTCCCTCTGATTGATAAACAGGCCTCTGAATAGGTCAAACCCCCCCCGGACCTATGTCTCCATGTGGCTCAGTACAAGTGGCATTTATGGGGAGACACGTCAGAAAGAATGGTCTTGAAATAAAGATGCTGACTTCTGCAGCTATTTAAGCTTCCAAAGGCTACCCTAGGGGCCATTCACGAGGAGCATGCCTGCTCACAGGTGCACGATGCTGGGAATGTGAAAGCTCTGGACCTTGCTCTCCACCCACCCCAGGAGGTCTCCACCCAGCCACACCCAGTTCCCTGGTCCACTTCCACACTCCCAGATCTTAGGGACCCAGACCATGGCTGGTTGCTCTCAACCTGAATGCAAAAATAAAGACATGTCTGGAGCTTCCAATCGGTGCAAGAGACAGCTGCAGATAAGTGCCTTACGGTGTGCAAAGGATGCTGAGCAAGGTCTACGGGAGCACAGGAGAAGAATCTACTCCAAACTGGGAAGCGGGAAAGGCTTTCTGAGAAAGCAGATTCCTGAGCTGGGTTGGAAAGGATGAGTAAGAATGAGCCAGGTGAAGGGATGGGCGGGGTATTCCCAGCAGAACCAGCAGAGAGAGCTTCCTGAGCAAAGCCATAGAGGCACAAGCCAGTAGAGTAAGAGGACAGGTTCCCAGGGGTTGCTGGAGAATAGAAGAGGATGATGCCAGGAGGCCAGAAGAGGTGGCAGGCAGGGCATCCCAGAGGCTGGACGTGCCGAAGGCTGGACAGGGGTCTGAGAGCAAGGAGAAGATGCCGCAGAACCTGTGCAGGTGGCAGTGGGCTCAGAGGTGCATTTGGAACACTCAGTCTGCCAGCCATGTGGAGACTAGTGGGAGGATCAAGATAGGCAGAAAAGGAGTTCCCTCTTCGGAGGCAGAGAAGATCCTGGTAAGGAGTGAATGGTGACCTGAATTAGATAAGAGTCATCAGGATTCAATGGATTCCCCAGCTAGAATCCCTAGGACCTGGAGCCTGAGTATAATGTCTGAAAGAAATATATGTAGGGGAACAGGCAGGCTATTGGCTCAAAAGAACAAGGGTGTCTGGCACTGTCAACAAAAACAGGGCTTTCCTCTGAGAAGAGCCAAGGTTGAGGGGCATGTTGAACTTGAGGGCCCTGGGAGACTTGCATCTGGAGAGGGAGAGCTGGCAGTGAGATCATCAACCTGTAGCTCCTCCCTGTCACCACTCTGCAGGGACCGTGTCCAATTCGATTGTTCACAGCGTACTTAATAGGTGCACAATAAATGCCGAATGAACGAATGCTTTGAGATATAGGGCAAAATCACTGGGGAATCCATGAGAGACAGTGATGGAAGAGGGAAGCAGATTAGCACTTACACTGAGACAAGGAAGTATCAGATGATACACAGACTTCAGCCAATTTGATTCTTACAGCAGTCTAGGAAGTGGTATTATTATTTCCATTTTGCAGCAGAAGAAGCTAAAGGCACAAAGGAGCGAAGTCAATTATCCTTTCCTGTAGCTTCTAAGTGGTATTCCTACACTTCAAACCCCATTCTGGCTCGCACCACAGTGGTTCAGAGTTCCAGCTGTGGGGCTGGCTGAGCCTGGCTCAGAACTTGACCATCACCCACTAGCTGTGTGGCTTTAGGAAAGTTACTTAACAATTCTGAGGCAGTTCCCACAACTATAAAATGTAAATATATCTAATACATATCTCCTGGCACGGTGAGAGAACTGAGTGAGATATCCGGGTAAGCCTATAACACAGCACCTAGCACACAGCGAGTGCTCAGTAAACGTCAACCCCAACCGCTCCAAAGCTCCTTTCCCCACCTCTGCACGGTGCTGTCAGAGCCAGCAGAGGTGGGCCTGTGGTTGCTGTCTTGTTTTTCTTTTCAGAAAAAGGTTATTTCATCCACAGTCAGGTAATCAGCCCGAGTTAGAGGCCACCCAATGGTATTTGGTCTTTTCTCTTGAGAAGGATATCTAACACACTGATAAAGAAAAAGCCAGAACCTTGCCCACGGTTGCTTGTGCATGAGTTCATTCTTCTCTGCCTTTGCTAACGTGCTGGGCCTTGTATCATACACGTGTTCTGGAAAGGAAATCAAGATCCCGTTTTCAGTGTATCATCACGCGTGCACGCGCGCGCACACACACACACCTCTTTTGCCTTTGAAGCAATCTCAGTGTTCTAGAAGTGTGGTTGCAGGTCAGCAGCATCTGAAAGCTTCATTCCTATGTGAATTCTCAAGTTCTGCTCTAGACCTATTGAATGCAAAGGTTGGGGACTTCGGCCCAGCTTGTGATTAACAAGTCCTCCAGATGATGCTGGTGTTCACTCAAATTTGAGACCCACTGCTTTAGAAAAAGGTACAAGGGTAACCCAGCTTGCACTCACTGGAGTGAAGGTCAGGAGAGGCCAGTGGGGTCTATCTTCATCACCCCCCAATAGTGGCATCAAAGATTCTACCTTCTCTAACCAGTTTTCTTCCACC
Organism: Grampus griseus; assembly: GCF_964374135.1. Lineage (NCBI taxonomy): Eukaryota > Metazoa > Chordata > Mammalia > Artiodactyla > Delphinidae > Grampus > Grampus griseus. The sequence continues at coordinate 35,888,122 of NC_139010.1, forward strand.
TCCCATACCCTGGGCTACAGTAGGGAGCTCTTGACCACCTGGGCCATCTGTAACCTTGAAGAAGTAGGTGCAAGCCACAGGCCACTAGTCCTACCATGAGCCAAGAATTCTCCAGCCCCAAACCTCAAGGTGGAAAGGATCTTAAAACACGAATCTCATAACACCTTTGTTTCTAAATCATCCTATCCTTCAGATGCCTGCAAAAGTGGTTAATACCTATGTATGTGTTTACTCCAAGAAACACAAATGCCAACAGGGGTTAGGCTGCCAACTTGAATGGGTGAAGTGACCTGATTTGGGGGGTACTTGGGAATGGTGAGGACTGTGGAAAATGAAGAGAACATGTCCATTTAAAAGACAACTGACTGGGCTTCCCTGGTGGCACAGTGGTTGAGAGTCTGCCTGCCAATGCAGGGGACATGGTTCAATCCCTGGTCCCCGAGGATCCCACAGGCCGCAGAGCGGCTGAGCCCGTGTACCACAACTGCTGAGCCTGTGCGCCTAGAGCCCGTGAGCCACCACAAGAGAAGCCACCACAATGAGAGACCGGCGCCCCGCAACGAGGAGTAGCCCCCGCCCACCTCAACTAGAGAGGGCCCGCGCACAGCAACGAAGACCCAATGCAGCCAAAAATAAAATTTTAAATAAAAAATTTTTCTTTTTTTTAAAAGATAACTGATCGTCATCTCAGCTGTGGCTTTGCAGGGTGTGAATCTAACGTGGCAGAGCTAACATTTCAGGCAAAGCCAGAAATCCAAATGTTTGTGTGAAATCCTCTCCACTGTAAATGTTGGCTCGATTGTTTCCCAAACACTGTGTGGGTCACACAGCTGTGGGCCAGACTTGGCTACGGGCTGACTGTTTGTGACCTCTGCTCTACAGAAATACAGATCTCCTTTTTTTAAAAGGGCAAATCAGGGAGTCTTGACTGCAATTAACTTGGTCGCTGATTGCCTTGTCATTCTGGATGATGCCTTTTATTAAATGGAACTTCGAATCTCCAAGACCAATGAACTCCTCTAGATGACACTGGTGAGCCAGCACTGACCACCTGCAGTTCCTGTCCTACACATCGATCACTCCTCCAAATTAGAAGGGAAACACTAATACAGGGAACAAGGAGACACTGACTGCTGTTTTTGCATTTGTCCCTGGATTAGATGGCCTCTTCCTCCAAGGACCCTCCTTGAGTAAACAGTGACATCCACTGGCTAAAACTCAGATTCCGTGTCATAGTCACTGAAGAAAAAAAACCTCCCCACAGGTTAGCAAGAGAGCTTTGATCCAGGCTGGGGATTCTCAGGTACCAACAGACAGCATGCAAAGAAATGAATCTAGAGCCAAGAGAAGGCAGGTCTTGGGAAAACACGGATGTGAATAAGAACAAGAAAGAAACGCAATTCCCAGTACATGCTGGGCTGCTTTGAGTTTCAGAATCACAGAGCTGTGCTCAGAATCAGTTATCAGATGCCAGAACCAGAAGGGATCTGTGGTTCTGTACCAGCTAATACAGGAACCCCAAACTTGTGTGGCTACTGAGCTATTAAAATGTGGCTAGTCTGAATTGCAATGTGCTGTCAGTACAAGCTACATCCTGATTTTGAAGACTTCTTAATTTCTAAAAAGAGGAGTATAAAATATCACATTGATAATTTTTATATTTATGACGTGTTGAAATAATATTTTGACATAGTGGGTTAAATAAAACATATGATAAAAATTAATTTCACCTGTTCTTTTTACTTTTATCATAACTACTAGAAAATTTTAAATTGCCTACGTAGCTGGCACTCTATTTCAGTGGGCAGGACAGTTAAATGTCACCTAGTTCAGTCGTTCTCAACCCTGCTGATACCAGAAGCTCCTGGGGAGCTTGTAAAACATACAGATATGGGGACCCCACCCTCGCAGATTCTGATTCAATTGGCAGAGGGGATGTAAGTGGCAGAAACACCATGAATGTGCTCTCCTCCAGTTTCCTTTCTCTAATATTTCTGCATCCAAGCTGTCCTTGATTGCTCTGAATTTTATTGATCTGTAGTCCTCCTTAAGCACCACTTTCATCCTGCACTTCTGTGCTCACAAATATATAATGTCTTTATTTGCTTAACAGATACTAGGTACCTTGTGCCCCAGGCACTAGGAATACAGGATGAAGAGGACAATTTTCTTCTCTTTCGGAGCTTATATTTGGAGTGGAGCAGGAGAGATCAATCAAATCAGTCAATCAAGAAAAATATCAACAGAGACCTAAGATAGAATGATAGGAGAAAGACAGATTGGGTGGCCGCTTGACGCCAGGTGGCCATGGAAAGGCTCTCTCATCAAGTTCCAGTGGAGATCTGAGTGATACCAGCCATGAGCATCATCATGAGGAAGAACATCCTAGGCATCAGAAACAGCTGAGACCAAGGCCGGTGACGGCAAGGTGGTTGGTGCGACTGAAGAGCAAAAAGAAAGCCATGGTGACTGAAGTAAGTATCGGGTGGAGGAGAGAGGAGAGGGAGGTTGAGACTTTAGTAAGAAAGTACCTATTAAGGATGAATCAAGGACTCTACGCCTGAACTAGATTAAGGTGAAGCAGGGGCGGGGAAGGAGCCTTCCAACCAGGGAATAATGCATGCAAAGTTTCTGTGAGACAGGGAGAATGTCCAAAGGACTGAAAGAAAGCTCGTGTGCCCAGGTCACAGTGAGCAAGGGGGACTGTGTGATGAGCCGAAGACATGAGGTGAAGCCAGAGGATGAAGGACCTCAAAATCCCTGCCAACATGAAATGTTTTTAGAAGGGGTATTTTAGAAGAAGTGTTTTTAGAAAGAGGTATATTCATAATTCTAAAAAATAGGGAGCCACATATATATATATATATGTGTTTATATATATATGATTGATTATGCTGGAATATCTTTGGAAAGACATAAGAAACTGGTAAGTCAGGAAGATATACTTTTCATTGTATACCTTATACATGTATCAATTTTTCATAAGATAAAAATATTTTAAAATATACAAACTAAGCTGATATGAACTTTATCAAGGCCCTTACATTTGCTCTTTGCTATGGCTGGAATGCTCTACCCCTGCACTTGTGCATGACTCAAGTCCAATCTCATGCCCCTGTGACCTTCCTTGTGGACTTTGTCTAAAAGCCTCAAGTGCCCCTCCCACAGCTGACCTTGGCCACCCAGCAGACATCAAGGTATCTTTCAGGACCCAGCTCCCCGCCTCCAGGACTCCCCACCCCCCCGAGTCAGGCGCACCCTCCTCCCTGGGCTTTGCAGACCTCCCTGTGTTTCCCATCCTGCTATGTGATCATGCACTATGACTTTATAGGCTGTTCTCTAGACCAGAAACTCCTTGAGGCCAGGGATGGGGTCTCACCCTCTCTGTACAACCTGTACCTAAAGCACAGCCTGGCACACAGGACATGCCTGGAGATGGTCTCATGAGGACGTGAACACGGAACTTGGAATCCCACAGACCAGGGTCTGTGTCCAGGCTCTGCTATGAAGTTTACAAAGGCAAGTTACTCTGATTGGGGCCTCAGTTTGTGATCTGGAAAATGGTGCTTGCAATACCTGTCTTACAATATAGCTGTGATGATTAAATAGCAAAGGAATGTAAGGTGGAATTATTATTGCTTCTGCATCCCCTTAAGAATTCAGGTGCTCAGTAAAATCCTTCAGCACGCACTTGGCCCTCTGCTCACTAGCTGCTGTGCCCTGCTCTCCTTATCAGGCCGTTTTCAGCTTCTTCTGCTAAGAGTCCAGCCCCTCCACCTGGCTGTTAAGGCACTGAGACCTGGAATTTTCCTTCTCTTTTAATAAATGCAGGTGCAGCTTCCTTTAATGTGCTGTCAGTGAGCGGTAAGAATCTAGGCTGCACAATTAAATGAAACAAATGCTTGGCCATCTCTGCTAACAGCTGTGAAGCTCAGGAAACCCTTATGTCCCGGGAAACCGACATTCCAGAGTCTGTATGTTAGGAGCACAGCCCACTGCTGTTAAGGTATGGCATGGTTCCTTTGCTTTTAGCATTATTTTTCTCTTAAACTTGGGAGTTCACAGAGCAGGGTAGGATGGCAGAGGGTGGGAGAGGATGATGGCCGCTCTTCAGGGAAATAATTAGCCTGCAAATGATGATCTGATTGCCTGCAGGGTCAGCGTGAGGTTGGGGGAAGTCTCCAAAATAACAAGCCAGGGTCCACTATGTTGCATGTCAATACAAATCCATTCTTGCTAGGAGGATGTTTGCTTAATCCAGAGCAGAACCCATCAGTTGGTGGCCCTGCCTATCCCATAAACAAGGCCTCACATATGAATGTGGACTCTTGACTGAAGCATCTTTCAAATATTTTATAAGAAGTTGGTTCCTTTTTCTTATCGTGCCAGCTCAGGAGGAACTGGTGTTAGCTGTAGTCTATGCTTTTACTTTCTAGGACAAAAAACAGAACATGTGACACAGGCGCAGGCCCTGCTTTCTGGAGGATGATCATTAGTATTAATTTATTTAGTTAACCAATGTTTGCTGAACACCTACCATGTGCTGGTTGGGAGGAGAGGCAGTTAACCAAATCAGAATAGATGAGGTTTCTGAGATGGATAGCTGAGCAGTCGGGAAATAAGTAAACAAATAGAAGCAGGGAGCTTACAGTGGTGCAAGGTGAGCTCTTTTACAGACCCAGGGAGCCAGAGCCCAGGGAGATGAAGACCTAGCAGTGAACTCTGGAGACTCAGAGCTGGCTGGAGTGACCACTCCTCGGGCCTCTGCCACCTGCGAGGCTGCGTAAACCTCTGGGAATGTCTGAATCCGAGGCCCTTCATCCACGCAATAGAGGTGAAAATCCTATTTCAGAGGTGGATGTGAGAATGAATTAGGTGACGTACTTAAGAGTGCTGTAATTTGAGGGGCATTCAGTAAATATTAGCTCCCTTCCCCTTAAGCGAGCAGATCAGTGGGCTGGAGAACCAGTGGGCTTTGGAAGCAAACAGAACCAGATCTGAGCTCCAGTTCTACGGTTTATTGCTGTGTGAGGCTGCATCCCACCCCCTCATCTCTTAAACGGAGGTGCTAATACCTGCCTTACAGGGGTTGTGAAGGACAACTGAGTTGATGTGGCTGACACTGGGTGTCACCCAGTGCAAACCCTTCGGTGCGTGAGATTTCTGCCCTGAAAGGTCAGGGACCGTGTCTGAATTTGCTCACCAGCATAATTCTGGTGCTTGGCCCTGAAGCAGCCAACACATACGAAGTAATGAACAATTTTTGTTGAAGGAATGAATTTCCTAATTTTCCAATGGCAAAACAAAGACCCAGGGCTGTGAAGTAATTTACCCCTTCAAGGGTAATTTTGCCCCAAGTCAAGAAGTAAATTAGTGACCAACCTCGGGGATCTTTTCAGTGCCCCATAGGAAAAGGAGACAGGAAATGACAGAGTACACCTCAGAGACCCCAAAACAGGGGGGAACTTGACAGGCGAATGTAAATGCTCCCACCTGAATTATTCCTGCGCCCAAAAAATTGCACAAATCCCTCCTGGCTGAAAACAAAGGGCAGACCATTTTTACAGTTTAATCAGAAAAAAAGTAGCTCAGGGTTTGTGACTAAACAGGGGGAGGACCAAGAACGCTGTGATTCTTGGGGTCCCTTATGCTCTATTGGCAAGATTCAGGGCAACCTGCTAAACTACAGCAGCTGAATTTTCACCTCCGTGTTATGTTCTGATAAATGCAAAATGGGAACAGATCTGAACCTGTTTAGATGAACTGAAGAAAAAGATGAGGCAGACATTATGGCTTTTCTGAGCTTTAGCACATGTGTCACTATCTCACCTTCCACAAGCTGGGAAAAGTATGGAAACCACCCTGCTTATCACTGAGCCAGTGACAGTAACACTTAGGAGAAGCTTTCACACAGTGGGATAGAAAATCTATCTCGGGCAGCAACGAGATGTGCTGAGAGCATGGAGACTCATTCAGAAACACTTTGTAAAGCAATCTCCAGGGCCTCGGCCACACCGGGCACTCACTGCCCCCAGCAGAGCCAGGGCCTGCTGTCCGGGGGCCCATTAAACAATCTGTGGGTCACTCAAGGCCCTCAGATAGCCAATTCTTCCTGAAATACCCCTTCTGGATGTGATTTCTTTTAGATTCCAATTCCTTTTACTGAGCGGATGACCTTGGGGAAATTATATGATCCCTCTGAGCCTGTTTCCTCATCTATAAAAGAGAAGCAAGACAAGGACCCACCCCATTAGGTTGCCATGAGCAACTAAATGAAATAATGCATGTCAAACATTCAGTGAAGGGCTTAGGACATAGCAGGCTCTCAAGAAATGGTTTTTGGTGGTGCTGTGGTTGCCATTTTAATGTGCACTATCTCATCTGCCGGTAGATCGGTCAGAGGAATTTAACTTCAAAACCCAAATCAGATGATGTTTTTGAGTTTATTACTTTGGATTTTAAAAAAAGAGTATTGGTGAATGCATGGGCACTTGATTGGAAAACTGGGCTGTGAAGTGCTTGCCAATTTGGATAGAGCTCTCAGAGCTTCTAGAACTGAGGACAGTATACAGACGGCCAAGTCATAGCCACCTCATGGATTGCTGGGTCCTTCTGTAATCCATTTACCATAATCTAGGTACACAGATCATTCACATTTAGCTCTCAGCCTAAATCCCCTTTTTGTAAGTGTTGGATGTTTTTTCCTGAATCTCTGTAGTTGTTTTCAATATCTAAGAGCAGGATGTATATCCCCAGTCTATCCTGTTAGATTCGGCCCCTCACTTCAGCCTGCCCCGGTTCTGTAGGTGTTTGATTCTAACATCCAAAAGATACACGAACAATCCTTCTACTAAACCTCCCCCTTTATCTTTACCCAACCCACTGATAAAGTTAGCAATTAGGAAAATAAACGTGTTGCACAGAGTAGGAAAGGGGAACAGTAACGTCTGTGGAACACCAACCATCAGCACTTTAGCAGTAAGCAGTAGAGTGTGAGGTCTTAAAACCATGCGCTCTCAGGTCAGACTGCCTGGCGCCATTACTCCCTGTGTGAGCTCAGGTCAATTACTCAGCCTCTCTGAACCTTAATTCCCTCAGCCGTAATATGGGAAGGATTTGTTAGGGTGATTAATTGAGCGGATACATGTTTCTGACACATGGTAGTGCTGGATAACCGTTAGATTTTATTCTCATGTAATCATCATAACAAGCCTGCAAGTGCTATTCATCTTCCTGTTTACAAATAAGGAAATGGAGGCTCAGGGCGTTTAGGTCATTTGCTAGTAACCTTGATATCAAATTGGACCTGGAAACCTAGCCCAGGCTGCCTGTCGCCAAAGTCCCATCAGCACCAGGCCGCCACCCAGAAGAATGCTCCAGGCACATTGAATGATGAGTATGTGTTCTTCTCTCATCTATGTTTCCAGCCACTGCAATTCAGTCTCTCCTCTCCCGTACTACCCAGGAAAAGAAAGCAAAAGGAGGCATCAAGCAATAGGTAGAAAGAATAACAGCCCTAAGAGTTTATCCTTCCTCTATTAATTTCCCTAGAAGCGGAAGTTTATCTGACAAGGGTGAGCCCTTAATAAGGAATTCCTATCCAAGGCCCCCAGTATGGGTGTGTTTTGTCCACATTCACAGCATGTGACAGCAGACAGCAAAATATACTTGGCTTTAGGTAGCCTGATGAGTTCTACAACACATACAAACACACCACACACACACACATACACACACACACACACACACACACACACACACACACACGACCAGCTGAGTCAAAAACTAAAAATAGATATTCCTCCCAGGGTCCACTGGGTGAGATCTTACCTAGCGAAGATTCTCTACCTTCGAGTACCTGCTCAGTCTAAAGTCCAGCCAAGTGTTAGACTATTATCCTAGGCTCCGGGTGCAAGTGGAATAAAGGATGATTCTATCAAAGGTCCAAGGGAGGTAGGCAAAGGAGCCAAAACATGGCAGAGGCCTTTACAGCATCTATGGGAGATCACAGCTCAAAATGGGATTTTTCTGGAGATCAAGACAGATAATACTTCTGTATTCAAAGCAGCCCTGACAACATGATGGACATTGATACTGATCATGGGGCTAAAGATATTCCAGCCCTGCATAATTTCTTTCTGCTCTTCTTTACTGGAGGATTAGAGCCAACTCAGAGCTGCCCTCTCTGTGTGATGAGTGAAGGCTGGAAACCTCCCTTCCTTTCCCAGGACCAGGTATCTGGTCAGCCAGGGGCAGCTGGGAGTATTGGACCTGGCAGCTTCCTGAAAGCTGAAGAAGAGGGAGAAGCTGATTGGACCAGAGTGTGAGCTTAGACTAGACGTTGCCAAACTTGTCTGTACTTTGGAACCACCTGGGGAAGCTTTTAAATATTTCAGAAACTGGGCCACATTCCAGGTCCAGTAAAACTGCAATCTTCCGAGTAGGACAGAGGCACCAGGAGTTTTGAAGCTCCCGAGGCAATTCCAATGTGCAGGCTAGTTTGGGAACCACTGGTTTAGAGCCGTGGTTCTCACCTGGGGGGCGATTTTGCCCCGCAGGTGCGTTCGGCAATGTCAGAAGACATTTCTGGTTGTCACACTGGGGGATGGTACTACTGACATCTAGTGGGAAGGGGCCAGGGACGCTGCTAAACATCCTGCAATGTACAGGCCAGCCCCACAGCAAAGAATTAACTGGCCAAAATGTCAGTAGTGCCTAGATTAAGAACCCCGGTTTAGACTCTTGCTACTCGACGTGTGGCTCAGCAACCAGTAGCAGAACATCACTTGGAGCTTGTTAGAAATGCAGAGTCTCAGGCCCAACCCCAGACTCAGTGGCTCAAAACTGCACTTTTTACAAGATCCCTTGGTGACCCATATGCACATTACACTTTAGAAGCACTAGCTTAGATTATTTTAGGGTTGTTTTGTATAATGGGAGATCCCTTCAGTTTAACTGCTATGCTGGATTTTTTTAAACACGGCAACCCTTTCTTTCACATCCCCAATTCTCCCCACAGCTCCCCAAGCTTGTGTACGAGAACAGCCTCAGGTTTTAGAGCCAGACAGATGCAGGTTTAGATCCCAGCTCAGGGTAAGGATCACCTGAAAGCATTTACCCTAGCTGGGCCTCAGCTGCCTAACCTGCAAAAGAGAAAATGATGTGAAGACTCAGGGAAACTATGCAAAATTCAGGATGGTGTCTGAACAGTGTGAGCTGGAATCTGAACTTCACCTACTTATGAGTTTTTGACCTTGAGCAATGTACTTTTCTTCTTTCAACCTTAATTTCCTCCTCTACATAAAAAATAGCAGACTCAATCCCACTCCTGGGCATATACTCCGACAAAACTCTAATTTGAAAAGATATATGCACCCCTATGTTCATAGCAGCACTGTTTACAATAGCTAAGACATGGAAACGACGTAAATGTCCATCAACAGTTGAATAATGATGTGGGGCACACACACACACTGGAATATTACTTAGCCATAAAAAAGAAAAAATAATGCCATTTGCAGCACCATGGATGGACCTAGAGATTATCATACTAAGCGAAGTAAGTCAGAAAGAGAAAGACAAAAACCATATGATATCACTTATATGTGGAATCTAATATATGACACAAATGAACATATCTAGGAAACAGAAATGGACTCACAGACATAGAGAACAAACTTGTGGTTGCCAAGGGGGAAGGGAAGGGACGGAGGGAGTGACTGGGAGTCTGGGATTAGCAAATACAAACTAGTATATATAGGATGGATAAACAAGGTCCTACTGTATAGCACAGGGCACTCTAGTCAACATCTTATGATAAACCATAATGGAAAAGAATATGAAAAAGAATATATATGTATAACTGAGTCACTTTGCTGTATAGCAGGAATTAACACAACATCGTAAATTGAATATACTTCAATAAAATTTTTAAAAAAGAGCAGGATCACACCTGATCCTGCAGAACATTATCCAGATGATGGAATTTAAGGTGCTAATGTGAAAAAAAAAAAAAAGCAACAGCAGCTCATGTGGAGTATATGCTCACGTGCAGTCCTCACTCACTTGCTTCCTGAAATACAGGAGGAGCTCCATAAATGGGATAGCCTTTAATTCAAATTGCTCACTACAGAACCATAAATCCCTTCCCTGTATCAATCTGGCAGGGCATATGTTCACAGTCATAGACTCCCCTTCATCCATTCCGGGGCCAACACGGAGGATGTTGTCATCTGCTGTTTTGTCTCGTTGTCTCTGTTGAGACTGCAGCTCAAGGGTGGGCGTCAGGCCTCGCCTTTCTCCTGCAATCCCACAGCACTTTGCAGTTGGGCGATGCGCACAAAAATCCTCAACAAATGTTTTCTGCTAGCGATTTGGAATGCAAAGCCCCACAACTAGTAAGAGGGAGAACCGAGATTCAAACCTGGTTCCTCCAATCCCCAAAGCTGAGCGGGCTTCATGTCAACACACTACCTCTCCCATGACAAGTGTTTTACACACACACACACACACACACACGCACACACGGAATGCAGAAATCAATTAACAACTGCCTGGTGGGTTTTTCCGTAGTGACATGAGTGTTTATCTTCTCTCCTCAACTGGATCGTATGTGTCTCAAAGCAGGAGCTGTGCCTTTCCCTTGTTCTGTGTTCCCCAGGGCCCTTACTACACAGCTGAGCTCACATCAAAACTCAATAACCTGTTATCCAAATGATGGATTGGTGAGTTGGCTGACTGATTAGGTTAGTGATTGACTGGAATAAATACAACGTGAGCATAAGAGACACACGTTGCAATTATGTAATCTCTAACTCTGTCTTTAGAAAACTTCTGTAAATTTCTAAGTATTTTACTACATTCAGGAGAGATCTACTCTACTTAGGCCTTTCCATGAACTCCCAGAAAACAAATAATACACTCTATAAAGTAAGCATGAAGGGAGGGGAAGAGGAGTCATCAAAGACCCAGCCCTACAAGGCTTCTTAGGTGCTACTGCCACATGGAGGAGGCCCAACAAGGCACATTGGAACAACAGTCACAGTGAGCCTGAAGACATGGATGAGATGAGGAGAGCTGAGAAGAAGGGGAGGTGAAGGCATGACCTCTAGAGAGAAGAGAATCACTGTGAGATGGAACGACGGCTCTTCCTTGCTGGCTTTGCAAGAGGATGCCCAGCCCATTCAGAAGGGTAGGCCAGGCAAACCCGTGGCTTCAGGGGCTGTAGAGAACACGACCGACACTGACAAGGAGTGTAAGTGCCACACCAGATGAGCCAGAACCACTTTCAGTGATTATGAGCAGCCAACACCACCACTGAGTCCAAGGGCTTTGGTTTTATCCCAGGAACCAGGGAGCAGGAGTTTGGGGAGGCTCCAGCTCCAATGACAAAGCATAGATTGGAGCCATTGGACATGAGCACAGAGATTTTCAATTCTACTTTGTGCCACAAACAGAGACCAAGCATCTGCTCTGCGCTGACTGTGGCAAAGCAGCCATGAAAAGAAACATAAATGAGCATTGACTTTCCCCCAGTGAGGGAGACATGCTAAGTAGCCAGTTCCGCATAAGAGAAAACAAGACAGACGATTGCTGTTGCTTCTCTCTTCAATCACTTTCATTGCTCGGTGGAATAAGGGTCTTCTGGACCTTCAGCAAGGTTGGATCTACTCCAGTTCTTCACCTCTCTTGGGGGTTGCAGGACAGGTATGGGTTCACAAGGGAAGCGTTGAAAACTCCTAGACCTTAGGCTGTGGGGAGGGATCAGCCAGAGAGCCAAGTGAGGAGCCAGAAGAGACTAAAGAGAAAAAGAAAAACAAAGTGGAAACCCAACCCGAGAGCACAAAATAGTGAAGAGCTCTGTGGAGCCAGTGAAAAAAGTCAGGAAGAGAAAGGACTCTTCTTGAGGACTTTCTCCAAAGAGAGGAATTTTTTTCTGGGCTGGTGTCGATGTGCCGTGCACAGAAAAAGCCCCTTCCTGGGACCCAAATACGAACAGCAGCCCAGATCTGCCTGAGGCCTCACTAGCCATATTGTTTCTTTCTCCTGAAAATAAAATCTAGGGTCCCTACTTCTCACCCTTCTAAGAGAAGAGCTGAGACTTGGATCAATCTGGAGTATTTCTCAGTCTGCCATGAAGGTAACACAGGGAGAGAGAGACCCAGCTCCAGTACTGGGGGGAAATGTTCTGGATCTCAGAGTATGGCTCGGGAAGGAAAAGAGGGAGCTGCATTTAATGGGATGATAGTATGGCAATGGTATTTTTTAAGTACTGTTGATGAAAAATAGAAACTGTAAGATAGGACTTCCCTGGTGGCACAGTGGTTAAGAATCCGCCTGCCAATGCAGGGGACACAAGTTGGAGTCCTTGTCCGGGACGATCCCACATGCTGCGGAGCAGCTAAGCCCATGCGCCACAACTACTGAGGCTGTGTGCCACAACTATTGAAGCTCGCGAACCTAGAGCCCGTGCTCCGCAACAAGAGAAGCCACCGCAATGAGAAGCTCGCGCACTGCAACAAAGAGTAGTCCCCGCTCGCAGCAACTAGAGAAAGCCTGCACACAGCAACAAAGAACCAAAGAAGCCATAAATTAATTAATTTTAAAAAACTGTAAGATGTTTGAATTTACAAACACACACACACCTCTTCTCCAAAACAAAGTTTTCTTACAGTGAAGCTAAACAGTGAAGTAATTACCCAGAAAAATGCTTCTTTCTTTCTACTGATTTACTAAAATAGGTGTGGAGAAGACCTTTCCCTTGGCCATCAAAAAGCAGGTGGAAATATTTTTTTCTTGCCTGCGTTTGCATGGTTTGACAAATAAAAACTCACCCTTCTTTAATGTAATGAAAGGATCTTCTGTCACTGTTGAAATTTTGCAAGGAGAAATTTTCACAAAAGCTGACAGGAATGAGGTGTGATCCTTCAATTATAAATAAGGAAGGGAATGAATTTTGGACTACCTACTTTGTGCCAGAGAAAAACTGAACATGTGTATTTTCCCTTGTCAGAAATTAGTGGAAATTGCACAGTAGTGTGAATATGGGCTGTATTGTTTTCAGTGTAATTGTCAGATACCGAACACGAAACCATTTTAAAAAATCAATAGCAGTGTATGTAATAGAACATTAATTAAAATGGAGGCTATCATGGTTAAAAAAAAAAAAAAAAAAAAAAAACCCTGGAGCAACTGTTCCGGGTGCTCTAAACAGTGTATTTCATTTAACCGTTAGAACAACCCAATGAGATAATGTTCTTATCCTTCACTTAAAGACGGCACACCGAGATTCAAAGAGGTGTCATAACATTCTCAAGATCTCACAGGTCCATGACTTCATCAAACATTTGCCAGTTGACAATCTGATACTGACTTGTGCCCCCACCCACCCCCAAACACACCATCATCCCAACACCAAATCATCCTGGGTGGGGGGGTGGATAATACATCTCCCCTACACATCATTCTAAAGGCAGATGGGTTTTAAATCAATCCACCAAGTGATCAATTAACATCCTCCCTTCTATAACCAGCTCCGGATTCCTGGAAGAGATGGGGAAATATTGTGTCTTTTCAGAGTGTATTTATATTCATCTCAATTACTCTTCTTCTTCATTCCAGCAGAACATAAATTACCAGCTCTGTTGTCAAATGCTGCATGTAACTGTGTTTAGCATAAGGTCCCAGGGGAAAAGAAAAGTCATCGGCTATTCTATGGGCAGGAATATGCCAGGGGACACCAGAATGGAGATTGAAGGGTGGTATCCACCCTCTCTACACTCCCCGCAACATCCCCCAGGACCTGGGAGCCCAGGCCTGTCAACAGCCACAAATAGGAATAGGGGATATCAGAGGGTGCAGAATATGAACTGGGTAAGTAATTCCAGGAAAGAAACAGTGAGCTTTTTATTTGTCAAACCACACAAACTCAGGCAAGAAAAAATATTTCCACCTACATTTTGATGGCCAAGGGTCAGCTCCTCTCCATACTTATTTTAATAAATCAGTGGAAAGAAACATTATTTGGGTAATTACTATGAACTGTGTCATGTAACAATGATCTCACTTAATTCCTGCTGCAGCCCTCAAGTAGAAGTCTCAAGTCAGGGCTGTTATCTGACTTCTCCAAGGTGACACAGCTGGGAAGTACAGAGCTGGTAGATTTTTTTTTTCCTGGACTGGTCTTTTGAAGCCCCTTTCTTTATCCCAGCATTTACCTATTCCCTCAAGTGACTGCTCCAGCAGACTTGCCCTGTTGGAAACCAACTAACCAAGAGTCAATCTTTGTAAAATGCCCAAAGAGATGCTCCTCTTGAACTCCAAAAAGAAAGAACCCTCCTCATCACTGTTGATTAGAATTAAGATTGCTGATAAAACTCAAAAACAAAACAACTATGACTTGACAATACTCTCACCTAAAAGAAGTTCTGGCAAAGAGTTCCACTCTAAATCAAGAACCCAGGTTTTCTCTATCTTGCTGCTCTGTCACCCTCAGATCATGGCTTCCATTGTCAAAGTCCCTTTAGGGTCCAGATGGCTGCTGGAGCACTTGCCATCGCCTTTGAATGCCAGGCACCAAGAAAGAGGAAGCAAGAAAGGACAAATGGGCTGTCTCTCCTTTAAGGAGTCACCCTAAATCTTCTACCTGCAAACTTTAGCTTGCCCTGTGGCCAGAAATATTCACATGCTCACACCTAGCTGCAAGAGAGTCTGGCAAATGTGGTCTACACTGGGCACACCGTCACCCTGACATACACCAGGGCTCTTTTCCTAAGGGAAGAAGACAAAACAAAGATAGTGGGTAGTGACCAGCTATCTCTCACTCAATCATCACCACCCAACCCCACCACCATCATCAACACTCTTTATCAAAAACTTTCTATACTATACACCTTAGCTCAGTTCATCCCACAATACCCCTATGAAGGATACCATTTTCCCCACTCTACAGACAGTGAAACAGAGACTCAGAGAAGCTAAGTAACTTACATGAGGTCACAGAATTGAGATGTGAGCCAGGAAGATACATTTATTATTAATAATGTTTGTCCTGAGTAGAAGCAGGAAGAACTACAATACTGCAGCCTGTGGAACAAAAACCACATTTACAGAAAGATAGACAAGATGAAAAGGCAGAGAGCTATGTACCAGATGAACGAGCAAGAAAAAAACCCCAGAAAAACAGCTAAAAGAAGTGGAGACAGGCAACATTCCAAAAAAATAATTCAGAATGACAGTAAAGATGATCCAGGACCTTGGAAAAAGAATGGAGGCAAAGATCGAGAAGATGCAAGAAATGTTTAAGAAAGGCCAAGAAGAATTAAAGAACAAACAAACAGAGATGAACAATACAATAACTGAAATGGAAACTACACTAGAAGGAATCAATAGCAGAATAACTGAGGCAGAAAAACGGATAAGTGACCTGGAAGGTAGAATGTTGGAATTCACTGCTGCAGAAAAGAATAATGAAAAAAGAAGGAAAAGAAATGAAGACAGCCTAAGAGACCTCTGGGACAACATTAAATGCAAAAACATTTGCACTATAGGGGTCCAAGAAGGAGAAGAGAGAGACAGAAAGGACCCAAGAAACTATTTGAAGAGATTATAGTTCAAAAGTTCCTTAACATGGGAAAGGAAACAGCCACCAAGTCCAGAACACACAGAGAGACCCATACAGGATACACTCAAGGAGAAACACGCCAAGACACATACTAATCAAATTGGCAAAAATTAAAGACAAACAAAAATTATTGAAAGCAGCAAGGGAAAAATGACAAATAACATACAAGGGATCTCCCATAAGGTTAACAGCTGATTTCTCAGCAGAAACTCTACAAGCCAGAAGGGAGTGGCATGATATACTTAAAGTGATGAAAGGGAAGAACCTACAACCAAGATTACTCTACACAGCAAGGATCTCATTCAGATTCGATGGAGAAATCAGAAGCGTTACAGACAAGCAAAAGCTAAGAGAATTCAGCACCACCAAACCAGCTCTACAACAAATGCTAGAGGAACTTCTCTAAGTGGGAAACACAAGAGAAGAAAAGAACCTGCAAAATAAACCCAAAACAATTAAGAAAATGGTCAAAGGAACATACATATTGATAATTACCTTAAACGTGAATCGATTAAATGCTCCAACCAAAAGACACAGGCTTGCTGAATGCATACAAAAACAAGACCATATATATGCTGTCTACAAGAGACCCATTTCAGACCTAGGGACACATACAGACTTAAAGTGAGGGGAAAAGGCAAAAGATATTCCATGCAAATAGAAATCAAAAGCTGGAGTAGCAATACTCATATTAGTTAAAATAGACTTTAAAATAAAGAATGTTACAAGAGACAAGGAAGGACACTATATAATGATCAAGGGATCAATCCAAGAAAAAGATATAACAGTTATAAATATATATGCCTGCAACCTCAATACATAAGGCAACTGTTAACAGCTATAAAAGAGGAAATTCACGTAACACAATAATAGTGGGGGACTTTAACACCTCACTTACACCAATGGACAGATCATCCAAAATGAAAATAAATAAGGAAACACAAGCTTTAAATGACACAATAGACCAGATAGATTTAATTGATATTTAAAGGACATTCCATCCAAAAATAGCAGATTACACTTTCTTCTCAAGTGCACATGGAACATTCTCCAGGATAGATCACAACTTGGGTAACAAATGAAGCCTCAGTAAATTGAAGAAAATTGAAATCATATTAAGCATCTTTTCTGACCACAATGCTATGAGATTAGAAATGAATTACAGGGGAAAAAATGTAAAAAACACAAACACATGGAGGCTAAACAATACGTTACTAAATAACCAAGAGATCACTGAAGAAATCAAAGAGGAAATCAAAAAATACCTAGAGACAAATGACAATGAAAACACGACGATCCAAAACCTATGGGATGTAGCAAAAGCAGTTCTAAGAGGGAAGTTTATAGCTATACAAGCCTACCTCAAGAAACAAGAAAAATCTCAAATAAACAATCTAACCTAACACCTAAAGGAACTAGACAAAGAAGAACAAACAAAACACAAAGTTAGCAGAAGAGAAGAAATCATAAAGATCAGAGCAGAAATAAATGAAACAGAAACAAAGAAAACAATAGCAAAGATCAGAAAAACTAAAAGCTGATTCTTTGAGAAGATAAACAAAATTGATCAACCATTAGCCAGACTCATCAAGAAAAAGAGGGAGAGGACGCAAATCAATAAGATTAGAAATGAGGGGGCTTCTCTGGTGGTGCAGTGGTTGAGAGTCTGCCTGCCGATGCAGGGGACACGGGTTCGTGCCCCAGTCCGGGAAGATCCCACATGCCATGGAGCAGCTGGGCCCATGAGCCATGGTCGCTGAGCCTGTGCATCCGGAGCCAGTGCTCCGTGGCGGGAGAGGCCACAACAGTGAGAGGCCTGCGTACCGCATTAAAAAAAAAAAAAAAGAAAGATTAGAAATGAAAAACGAGAAGTTACAACAGACACCGCAGAAATACAAAGCATCCTAAGAGACTACTACAAGCAACTCTATGCCAATAAAATGGACAACCTGGAAGAAATGGACAAATTCCAAGACTGAAGCAGGAAGAATAGAAAATATGAACAGACCAAACACAAGTAATGAAATTGAAACTGTGATTAAAAATCTTCCAACAAACAAAAGTCCAGGACCAGATGGCTTCACAGGTGAATTCTACCAAACATTTAGAGAAGAGCTAACACCCATCCTTCTCAAACTCTTCCAAAAAATTGCAGAGGAAGGGACACTCCCAAACTCATTCTATGAGGCCACCATCACCCTGATACCAAAACCAGACAAAGATACTACAAAAAAAGAAAATTACACACCAATATCACTGATGAATATAGATGCAAAAATCCTCAACAAAATACTAGCAAACAGAATCCAACAACACATTAAAATGATCATACACCATGATCAAGTGGGATTTATCCCAGGTATACAAGGATTCTTCAATATAGGCAAATCAATCAATGTGATACACTATAATAACAAATTGAATAAAAACCATATGATCATCTCAATAGATGCAGAAAACGCTTTTGACAAAATTCAACACCCATTTATGATAAAAACTCTCCAGAAAGTGGGCATAGAGGGAACCTACCTCAACATAATAAAGGCCATATACGACAAACCCACAGCAAACATCATTCTCATTGGTGAAAAACTGAAAGCATTTCCCCTAAGATCAGGAACAAGGCAAGGATGTCCACTCTCACCACTATTATGCAACATAGTTTTGGAAGTCCTAGCCACGGCAATCAAAGAAGAAAAAGAAATAAAAGGAATACAAGTTGGAAAAGAAGAAAGTAAAACTGTCACTGTTTGCAGATGACATGATACTATACATAGAGAATCCTAAAAATGCCACTAGAAAACTACTAGAGCTAATCAATGAATTTGGTAACATTGCAGGATACAAAATTAGTGCACAAAAATCTCTTGCATTCCTATACACTAATGATGAAAAATCTAAAAGAGAAATTAAGGAAACACTCCCATTTACCATTGCAACAAAAAGAATAAAATACCTAGGAATAAACCTACCTAAAGACCTGTATGTAGAAAACTATAAGACACTGATAAAGGAAATTAAAGATGATACCAACAGATGGAGAGATATACCATGTTCTTGGATTGGGAGAATCAATATTGTGAAAATGACTATACTACCCAAAGCAATCTACAGATTCAATGCAATCCCTGTCAAATTACCAATGGTATTTTTTACAGAACTAGAACAAACAATCTTAAAATCTGTATGGAGACACAAAAGACCCTGAATAGCCAAAGCAGTCTTGAGGGGAAAAATAGGAGTGAGAGGAATCAGACTCCCTGACTTCAGACTATACTACAAAGCTACAGCAATCAAGACAATATGATACAGGCACAAAAACAGAAACAGATCAATGGAACAAGATAGAAAGCCCAGAGATAAACCCACGTACCTATAGCCAACTAATCTATGACAAAGGAGGCAAAGGTATACAATGGAGAAAAGACAGTCTCTTTAATAAGTGGTGCTGGGAAAACTGGATAGCTACCTGTAAAAGAATGAAATTAGAACACTCCCTAACACCATACACAAAAATAAACTCAAAATGGATTAGAGACCTAAATGTAAGACCGGACACTATAAAACGCTTAGAGAAAAGCATAGGAAGAACACTCTTTGACATAAATCACAGCAAGATCTTTTTTGATCCACTTCCTAGAGTAATGGAAATAAAAACAAAAATAAACAAATGGGACCTAATGAAACTTCAAAGCTTTTACACAGCAAAGGAAACAATAAACAGTGACTTCCCTGGTGGTGCAGTGGTTAAGATCCAGCTGCCAATGCAGGGGACAAGGGTTCAAGCCCTGGTCCCGGAAGTTCCCACATGCCGCGGAGCAACTAAGCCCTTGTGCCACAATTACTGAGCCTGTGCTCTATAGCCCACGAGCCACAAGTACTGACCCCGCATGCCACAACTACTGAGCCCACGTGCCTAGAGTCTGTGCTCCACAACAAGAGAAGCCACCACATTGAGAAGCCCGCACCCTGCAACGAAGAGTAGCCCCCACTCGCTACAACTAGAGAAAGCCCGCACACAGCAACGAAAACCCAACGCAGCCAAAAACTAAATTAATTAATTAATTTTAAAAAAGGAAACCATAAACAAGACGAAAAGACAACCCTCAGAATGGGAGAAAATATTTGCAAATCAATCAACGGACAAAGGATTAATCTCCAAAATATATAAACAGCTCATGCAGCTCAATATTAAAAAAACAAACAACCCAATCCAAAAATCGGCAGAAGACCTAAATAGACATTTCTCCAAAGAAGACATACAGATGGCCAAGAAGCACATGAAAAGTTGCTCAACATCACTAATTATTAGAGAAATGCAAATCAAAACTACAATGAGGTATCACCTCACACCAGTTAGAATGGGCATCATCAGAAAATCTACAAACAACAAATGCTGGAGAGGGTGTGGAGAAAAGGGAACACTCTTACACTGTTGGTGGGAATGTAAAATGATACAGCCACTATGGAGAACAGTATGGAGGTTCCTTAAAAAACTAAAAATAGAATTACCCTATGATCCAACAATCTCACTACTGGGCATATTCCCTGAGAAAACCATAATTCAAAAAGACACATGCACCTCAATATTCTCTGCAGCATTATTTACAATAGCCAGGTCATGGAAGCAACCTAAATGCCCATCGACAGATGAATGGATAAAGAAGATGTGGTACATATATACAATGGAATATTACTCAGCCATAAAAAGGAATGAAATTGGGTCATTTGTTGAGCCGTGGATGGATCTAGAGACTGTCATACAGAGTGAAGTAAGTCAGAAAGAGGAAAACAAGTATCGTATATTAATGCACATATGTGGAACCTAGAAAAATGATACAGATGAACTGGTTTGCAGGGCAGAAATTGAGACACAGATGTAGAGAACAAACATATGGACACCAAGGGGGGAAATCCGCAGTGGGGTGGGGGGGTTGTAATGAATTGGGAGATTGGGATTGACATGTATACACTGATGTGTATAAAACTGATGACTAATAAGAACCTGCTGTATAAAAAAATAAATTTAATTTAATTTTAAAAAATGTTTGTCCTGATATCAAACTCCACAAAGTACTCACTTGACATAATTGTCTAATGCGATACAAGTTAACTGTGAAGAACATTGTTTTTTAACTTGAAGGCAACTGCTTACCCAGGTGTCATATGGCTATCCTCTCTGTCTGGCTCCAAGGCCCAAGAGTCTAAACACTGAACTACACTTTCAACCTTCCATGGTAATTTCATGAACTGAACAGTGATAGAGAAATTATGGAATCAGAGAACACTCAAATTAGCCATGCAGGAAGCCACTTAGTATGCTTGAACATGAACTAACTATAGTTCCCTCCAAAATCTCACTCTAGAAGGTGATATTTAACAGAGGAGGATATCAGAAGAGTTAAGTTGGTTACCTCTCTCTCACACACTTTCTGTCTCTTTCTCTCTCCCTCCCTCCCTCCCTCCCTCTCACATACACACACTCTCACACACAAACACACTTAAATTTTCCATCCTTCAATCAAGTGGCCAGTGGCAAGTACCATTCTACTGAACAAACACCCAGTTTTGCCCTCCTTCTTTGTCCTCTGCTTATAGCTAAACATTCATTTCTTTCCTCAATTTTTTCCTATTTTGTCCTGAAACATCCTTCAGAGTTATTTTGCTTAAGAGTTCTTTTTCAAAACTATTTCAAGAGAGAGGCTGACCTGGTTATAACCCCAACTCCTTGGTCTGCACATCCTCTGACTTAATTGGATGCCACATTCCCAGATAGGGTCAGGAGGTCAGCAGTCAAGAAAAAGACAGCTTCCCAGCTGCTACAGAGAAAAGTGGATATTCTTATTAGACCTGTAAGCAAAATGTCAAACTACAGAAAGCCTTAGCCAATAACATTCTTGCATTAGATGGCTCAGCAAGAAAGACCTGAAAGCTGCCTAGAACTGCTCCATTTAATGCTCTACATCAGGATGATGTCATTCCAACAGCAAACACACCTGAAGATGCCATATGTAGAACTGGACCTGCCAACTCATTTCCACCATTTACTGGGCACCAATTCTAGGCCTATCACAAGTCCATATTGGGGATACAGGAGCAAGAAAGCCTAGCACCCTGCCTTCAAGTAACTCACAGTCTAGTGGGTGAGCCAAACACATGAATTAATAACCCCAGACCATGGGCTTAGAGCTCTGCTTGCTGATGAATAAAGTGCTTTCAACACTCAGAGGAGAATCATCAACTCTATGTAAGGCTATCATGGGGGACTGCCTGGAGGAGATGGCATTGGAAGATGGACCTTGACTCCTGAATTCATTCATAGATAGTGAGCCTCCCACAGGGAACCTCATTTCTCAGTCTTGAGCCTAAAATAAGGGCTTTGTCCAAAGCCCAGAAGCTGGATCACCTCAACATGCATTGGCAATTAACACTGACTTTCACTGAAGATTTCTTGGGGAGATAGAGACAATGTTAAATCATACACTAAAGAGCAAACACAATTTTTTAAATCCCTGTGAGATATTTCTTTTCCTTGTTCAAGTCTTTTTCTAGCTCCCAGCTGCATCATTTCTCCCCTTGTGCCCCGCGTATCCCTCTCAGCTCTCACACATCCAGAGGCATCAGTTCCCAGCCTCAGCCTGTATGTCCAACTTAGCAATAAACAAGAGTCCAAGGTTTACAAAGAGCCTCATGAGGAAGCCCTTGAGGGAGTCATAACTCATTATGTAGTAGGCCCTTGGAGAATCTCTCCCCGTACTCCAGGCAGCTAATCAAAATGTTTACCCAACAAACCCAGGGCTGAGGAAAGAGAAGCATCATTCTGCTTTCAAGAAAACAAAATATTGTTGCATTGAGAAGGATTTTTTTCCCAGGTGCAGAAGGTAGGAAAAACATTTCAGGAAAGGAGATCACAAAAGCAAGGACAAGAAGCAGCAAAATGGATGTCCCACCTAACATTTGAGAAACAGCAAAGGGTCTGTTGTAGCCGAAAGAAAGGGAGCAAAGAGATGAGTCTGGAAGGTGTGAGCAAAGTAGGTGAGTTAAATCACCTCCTTCTGGTTCCAGTGGTGTGTTCTATTCTGGAACGTGATGCCACCTCACTGCACTGTGTTCCCAGCCTCCATTTTAGTTTCTCAAGGTGTCACTGACACTCCTAAAAGGGGTAATTAATTAGCCTGTCCCTTCTTTGTGTTTCATTGCAAAGTGAAGAACAGAGATAGTCAAGTTTGGTTACAGCTTTAAGTTTACTCTTGTACTTAGTAATTTGGGAATTATGTATAATAATGTGTGTATGTATGCATAAATACAGAGAGAGAAAGAGAATTGATTCTTCTGTTACATCTGCCTTACTTAGCTTTTAACTTTAGACTGCATAATCCTATTTATTTAGATTCTGCCTATTTCCAAAGACAAAAGAGACAGAGAGAAATTGAAACAGTTTACCTTAAAAGAAGTATAATAAGACATTTACTCAAGATGGAACACAATAGCCACATACTTTAGAAAGAAATTAGGAAAAATGTGATACTAAAAAATTCTGGTAAGGAAAGCTACCAAGTAAAAATGGACGGCTAATTAGGCGATTGGGATTGACACGTATACACTGATGTGTATAAAATTGATGGCTAATAAGAACTTGCTGTATAAAAAAATAAAATTAAAAAATAAACCAAAAAAATGGACGGCTTCCCAGCAGGCAGGTTAAAGACATACATGTAATAGGTTTAGGAAACATAAGCTTTCTCTAGGCTCTGAAATAAGGAAATGTGTGTATTCCACAGGGATTCTCTTTTACAGGGGAACTGTTTTACTGTTCGAGAAACATTGGCTGCTGAGACCCATATCTTAGTAAATTATAAAATAATCCCCTTTATTCCTCTTGTTCTTTTTCAGTACTGTGTTGAACCGCAAATTCCAACTTAATGTTTTTCTTTGTTCTCACCCCAGATCCTCCTTAAATTGTACTTGAAAAACAAAAAGCACACACCAGCTCAAATTGGTACTTCTCACCCAGTTGTATTTATTTGGCAGCCGTGATTGGCTTTGGTTTGCACACGGGTTCACATCTAACTCACAGACTGAAGCATCATTATGCGACCTCCCACCAGAGAATGCTAGGTGGGGGTCAGTGAAGGTCCACACCAAAAATGGAAAAATTAAAGATTACCACTTCTCCATCCTTGTTAGCATGAAAAGTATAATTATGCATTTTGTTTTTCAGAGGCGAGGGGCATGCCTCTCGGAACACCTACCGATTGCAATCTTGTTTTCACCATCAGTAAAAAGGAAAGCATCAATTTATTTGAACAGCCTTTGTCAATGTGGGTCTGAGAGCATGCTGCATGAAATAATAATGATTAGTATTAAATTAATAACAATAATAAGAGTTACTGTTTATTGACTGCCTCCTACTCTAAGTGCAAGCCGGTAACACTGAGTTATTGGCTTGCACTTAGATAACCATTAGATAACAGTGAGTTATCCAATTCTTACAACAATCCTGTTATAGTATGTGAAGACGCTGAAGTTGATGGGGGTTAAGTAACTTGCGTAATTCAAGCTATTTGCAAGACAAAATTCAGAACAATGTGATCTGACTCTATGTGGACTGTGGAACAACATAACAAATGCTACCCTCAATAGGAATTTTACCACCATAACGAAGAGCCACGGACTTCCCTGGTGGTGCAGTGGTTAAGAATCCACCTGCCAATGCAGGGGACACAGGTTCGAGCCCTGGTCCTGGAAGATCCCACATGCCGCAGAGCAAAATAACCCATACGCCACAACTACTGAGCCTGCGATCTAGAGCCCGCAAGCCGCAACTACTGAGCCTACGTGCCACAACTACTGAAGCCCATGTGCCTAGAGTCCATGCTTCCCGACAAGAGAAGCCACCTCAGTGAGAAGTACACACCACAACGAAGAGTAGCCCCCGCTCCCCGCTACTAGAGAAAGCCCACACGCAGCAACGAAGACCCAACGCAGCCATAAGGAAATAAATAAAAGAAGAGCCATGCAATATATGGCACTGGAGACCACTGATGTCACGACAATAAGCTCTGCTCTGTAAAAGTGATTCCATAGGAAGCAAGAGTGATAGAGTGGAGTTGTCATCCCAGCCCTTCCTATAAGAACTGCTCCTCCATCTCTCACTTGATCCATACGGACATAGCCGAGAGTCCTGGCTTCCTTTTATCTAAAGTGATCCAGGGCTTCCCTGGTGGCGCAGTGGTGGAGAGTCCGCCTGCTGATGCAGGGGACGCGAGTTCGTGCCCTGGTCCGGGAAGATCCCACATGCCGCGGAGCGGCTGGGCCCGTGAGCCATGGCCGTTGAGCCTGCGCGTCCGGAGCCTGTGCTCCGCAACGGGAGAGACCACACAGTGAGAGGCCCGCATACCGCAAAAAACAAATAAATAAATAAAGTGATCCAGACTCCCTGATTCCAGAGTGTTGTTGATCCATGAGTGACCCAAGATAAATAGACTTCCTTCTCCAAGACATTCCACTTGAGACTAAGAGGTTTCAATCTGACTCAATCTATTAAAGAGGAGATGACAATTCAGGTGCCGTTCTATGGGCTGACCATGGTGTATACCATGTGGCCTGGAGGCATATAAGGACTGTCTGCAAAGAAAGTGAAATGAGGTGAACTTGAGAGATGAAGGTGGGTGAGGTCTAGAAAGGCTGTGAGCATCCAGCTTCTTGCTCCCATTCATTCCTGAGAGCCAGCTGCCTCCCTGCCCTGTGCTCTCCAAAACCAATCTATATGCTTTTAACAAATCTCCCATATTTGCCTGAAGAGAATCATGTATATTTCTCTTCCATGGAACTGAGAGAGCCGTAACTACCCAGGGTGATCTAATTAAAGAAGGTCCGGAGTTTCCTAGTGGTCTAGTTTAGGGAATACGATATGAACCCTGGGGAAGTTTGAGAGTTGAGTAATGAACACATCCCTCAGATTTTCCCCTCTCAAGTGTCAGTAAGCTCTGCTTTCAGTTTGAAAGAAACTGAAAAACTACTCTAAAGTAAGGCTCAGTCAAGAATCTGAAGAGCCAGCATTCTGTGTTCAGAATATCCATATCCTGGAGCTGACAGCCACCAGAAGGTCAGAGATCCTGTTTTTTATATGATAAGTAAAGATAAGCTGATAAAATGAGAGTTGTCACAGGAGCATCCCATAGCACATGGCTTATGGCCCATGAGTAAGGTTCAATATCAAGTGCTGTCTTGATATATAGTAAAACTAGGATGGCCTCAAATGGCTTACCCACAATTCATCTTCCCTTCTGCTCTATAGATAAGGTGCCTTAACCAAACAACTCTCCTTATCAAATGGGCCAGGTGGAGTGCCTGCTTATCCCTGAGTAGAGGGTTTCCGTTCCCTGACAGCCCATGGAATTATTCAGACCAACCAGCCACATCCCATCAACCCTCCCACCAGGAATCTACAGCCACTTCACCCTCTTGATACTACCAAGCCTGTCTTCCACGGCCCAGAATTGTTCATTCTATTCCTGAGTTCTACTGTCCTCTGGCCCCGTGTGCCGCTGTGTGTGGAAGCTACTCCAGGCTGTATGTGTGATAAATAAACTGCCCTTGATCTCATCTGTCTGTTTTCAGAGGCTGTGTGTTTAGCCGTCCTCATAACCCCAGGGTGGTTTACCAATGGGGTGAATAGGAGGTGATTAAACACAGCAGCACAGAGATCTATCAGAGGAGGGCCCAGATGGGTAACATATGCCTATGCAGACAGGAATACAGACCAGTAAGAGCCTTCTTGGTGATAGAATGCTTCTCCAGGTTCTCAGGGTGACAGGGGAAACTTCACTGCAAGAATAATGGGGCATACTTGAACCCGGCCTCCAGTTATAACACCATCTGCTGAGGCCTTGTACAAAATGATTCATTGAGAATGGCAGGGCCCAACCATCAAATGGTTACTAGATCATTACCTTCAAATTAACCCATATAGAAGAAAAGGTAACCAAACTATATGGAGGTTCTGATCCTAACTTCCAATCCTTACTTCTTCAAAATTTAAATTAAAAAAAAAAAAAAAAGATGCTCTGATAAATGACACCAGGCATTTTCCTTCTGTTCTCATTAGAACCATAAACGTCTTGTCCTTTTTTCATTGTCACAGCTCAGGCCATCCTCCTCTTTGTGGTCTTGACTCACCCTAAGTGTATTCATATGTTAAATAGGGATAATAATAGCACCTACTGCACTGAACAGGGTTACAATAATGTCTGCACCGCACTTAGAGCAGCTTCAACACACACAGGTCCTTAGTAAGCATTAGAGAAACTTAAAAAAAAAAAAGTGGAAACTTGACTGGTCCCAACTTTGAGAACATCTACTCAATGAAACATCTAAATCCAGTTACAATTAATCCAGGAAAATATGAATGACTCAAATGAATCAGAGATCAAGCCTGCATAATACATGATCTAATGTGTTAAAATGTACAAAACTGACAAACTTTCCAAACAGCCATGGGGAAGAGAAAGATTACCATGGCCCAGGCAGGCCAACTTTTCAGAAGAAGAAAGACTTGATCTTAGCCTTAAAGATGCATAGAATTGTTAGAAAGAGGCATAGAATTGTTCGATATTACGTATGAAACAAATCTCTAGTAATTCCTCACTAATCACAGGCTTACGGTCATGGAAAATAACGAAATTGGAAAAACTGCATTTGGCAAGATCACGTTTTAAAAAATGAAAAGATCATTAAATTTACATTTATCTATCAACTGCTAGCTCAAGCCATATCCCCTCCAGAAAGGCAACTCATCTGAGGATCCATTACTGCCTCATCTGAGTTACTGCTATACCAGGGCATGCTTCTACATGGCCCTCATACTCCACAATGTAACCTACCTGTGTACTAGACTTGACACCCAACCCACAAGCTCAGACATCAAGGGAATGTAACTTTGTCTACTTTTTGTATAACTCAATTCCAGCTCAAGATGACATCATTTCCAGGGGACTTGTAGGAAGCAGTCACAGGGGTGGAATCTCAGGTTCTCAAAGTCATCTATGCATGTGAGCTGAGATATCCATCCCCCTGCCTGGACCTAAATTTTTGATCCAACTGAGTTGATCTTGGGTAAACCCAGGTCTGTCTCCATGTTTTCCAGGCTCTGAGCCTCTCTCCACTATCTCCCTGCCATTTTATGCGCAAGGAAATCATCCTACTGCTAAAACCCCTGGGGCACTTCCATTTCTTCTCTCAAATTGGTACTTCTTTACCAGTTGGATTTATTTGACAGCAGTGATTGGCTTTGATATGCCCACAGGTTCACGTCTAACTCACAGACTAAAGCGTCATTATGTGATCTCCCACCAGAGAATGCTAGGTGGGGGTTAGTGGAGGTTACCACCAAAAATGGAGAAAGTAAGATTACCACTTCTCAATCCCTGTTAGTATGAAAATGTAATTATGCATTTTGTGCTTTTCACAGGTGAGGGGTATGCCTGTCAGAACACCTACCAGCTTGCAATCTTGTTATCACCGTCAGTAAAAAGGAAAGCATCAAGTTATTTGAACAGCCTTTGTCAATGTAGGTCTGAGAGCATACTGCATGAAATAATAATGATTAGTATTAAACTGAGAGTGATAATAATAGTTATGTCCAATGAGTATCTCCTACTGGAAGGGTCCCGCCACGTTCCCAGGACTGTACCCAGTAGAAGGGTCGTGGTACCACTTTTCCATGATCAGCAGCATCAGTGGTATCACTTCTCCAACTCTCTCTCTCTCCTCCAAGCCAAAATATTCCTTTTCTAGTCT
Organism: Grampus griseus; assembly: GCF_964374135.1. NCBI lineage: Eukaryota > Metazoa > Chordata > Mammalia > Artiodactyla > Delphinidae > Grampus > Grampus griseus. The sequence goes on from NC_139010.1 coordinate 35,916,545, forward strand.
AAAGGATGGAGGAGGTTGGAGGAGGAATCTTTATTTTTTCCTCCCCAATATTTTTTCTTCAACCAGTCCTTTCTGTTCCCAATGAAAGATGAAACTTTAAAAACCAGAAGCCAGAAAGTGACTCCTCTTTTCCTTCTATTGTCATATCCTTTCCCTGAGTGGATGAGCACAGACCAGCCTAGCTGCTTAAATAGGAAAAAGGTCCGAAGGAGAAAAGGAAAGATGAGGGAGAGAAATTGCTAGCTTAAAAGTAGCATCTCACCACATCTGTCTGTGAATCTGCCTCCCCTAATAGTTCGTGAGCTTCTCCGCCATAAGGACAGACTGTGGTATTTATCTTTGTCTCCCCGGTGCACATCATGGGCCCAGAACTCAGACGGGGTCCAGGAGAGGGAAGGGTGGCTGACGGAATGAATGAGTCAGGACTTGGACTTGGTGTTCCACCCCATATGTCCTACTATCTCACCATCCCAAGCTGTAATCCTGTGGGTCTCCACACCCTCACACCCAAAATATGCTACATTTTCTTTTCACAGGGTTTGGAATGTGTTCCCTTCCTTTCTCACACTGCAAAATAAATAACATATAGGCTTTTTAACTATTTTCAGAGACTAAAAGAATAAGATAAAATCTATGTGCATGCATTATGCCTTTATAAGTTTGTTCACAAACATCCATACCAATTAATGTATGCACATATGCTAACCTACAATGAAATGGGCTTTGTTCCAGGGATGAAAAGACCTTGCCTTCTATTAGATTTTCAGAACTTCCCAAATAAGCTATTGCATTAAAATCCTTGTCTCAGAATCTGCCTGTGGGGGGACCCAAACTGTGAGAGTCGGGGTGGCTTCCTGGAGGAACGGATGCCTCTGGAAGTTACTAAGCATGAGAGGAATGACCAGGCAGAGTCCAGAGAGGAGGCATCCATGAGCAATGCAAGCTCCACAGGTGTTTTCTGACTTCTGTACCCCACCCCCATGCCTTTGCCCAACATACATCGACACTACACTGCTCTATGGACATGGAAATAAGTCTTCCAAAATGAGCTAGCAATGGTTTTACACTACAGAAGGGTGCTTTTCTAGCTATCAGCAGTTCTCAAAGTGAGGTTGCTGGACCAGCATCAGCATTACCTGGGAACCTGTTGGAAATGCAAGTCCTCAGGCCCATCCCCCACCTCAGGAAATCCGGAGGTGGCAACCAGCACTGGGCACCTTAGCAAGCCTTCCAGGTGCTTCTGATGCATGCTCAAGTTTGAGACCACTGCTTTCGGCTTTAGAAATATGACAGAGGACAGTGAACGTGACAAGAGGACCACCCAGACCACGGGCAGTGGGAATTTCTACCACTTACTGAGGTTGCCTGTGGGCGTGGCACTTATCCTTTCTGAGATTTTCTCTTTTTTGGCCTATAGAACAGTGGTTAACAGTAATACATAGCTCTCATGTGTTACCATGAGAGTGAAATGCAGTCATGTATATGGAAGGTCTTCATAATTGTTCAAACGCCATAGAAATGTAAGGCAAGCAGGCAGGCAGCTTTCAAAAAGCCAGGAGCAGCAGGAGAACAGCTTGCCTGGAGGATCCAGCACATTCTGAATAGCCCTCTGAGGGCCTGAACAGCTGCTGGGATCAGCCCCACATCTCAACAAATTCAAATGCCGTTTGTCTGCCCTTGCCAACACACACGAGAATCTCTTTTCTCCTTTGCCTGCAGCCTCCTGGGACCGGGCTCTGAGAGCAGGCGGCCACTTCCGTCTGATGCCCTCCTTGCATTGTGACTACAGACAGTGACGATTTACAAAGGGCATATTTTAAAGATGTCTGGCTCCCATGTCTTCTCACTGCACTGCCTTTTCAGATGCAGATGCAGTAGTGAAAGAGAAAAGATGGAGGAGGAGGGAGGGGATGAGAAGAAGGCTGGATCAACTCTCCATGACCTGCTGGTTCCCTGTGCTTGTCTCAGCCTGGCTTTCTCCAAGGCTGGCTACCACATGTGAGAAATGAAGGGGTATTAGGTCACAGACGGAGCAGGGTCTCGAATCTGAGGAAGAGGCTTGATTCAGAAATGGGCAAGCAGTTTGCTCATGCCTCCTGCCTGTTTACAGACCAAAAGCGTGTAGCATCCAAACAGCCCTGAGCCCTGCTGGGAATGGCTGTCAGTGAGTTCTGTTAGGGAGAGGGGCCACAGGACATGAATAGCAGAGTCCTCCTTCCTCTGGAGGTGAACTGTCATGGTTCAGCTTCATCTCCTGGAATCCCTATTGGCCTTTGAGGTTGAATGATGCACAACAACTTATGAGCATAAAAAAATACAATACAGGGCTTCCCTGGTGGCGCAGTGGTTGAGAGTCCGCCTGCCGATGTAGGGGACACGGGTTCGTGCCCCGGTCCGGGAAGATCCCACATGCCGCGGAGCAGCTGGGCCCGTGAGCCATGGCCGTTGAGCCTGCGCGTCCGGAGCCTGTGCTCCGCAATGGGAGAGGCCACAGCAGTGAGAGGCCCACGTACCACGAAAAAAAAAAAATACAATACAATGGGGCCATGATGGAGCCAGCAGATTTCCCTGGTATTTTTATGCATCCCAGAGAGAAGGCAGATTTCCCTCACTACATGCTTCTATCATAGTACTGAGGTTTCCTGGAAAAGAAAGAAAGCCAAGCAGGAAGCCTTGCCTTATTGTGGAGTTGTTTTTTCAAGTTTGAAACCTGAGAAGTGATGCCAGTTTGCAAAAGGGGGAAAATTTCTACAACTGATATATTTTCTTCTACAAAGTCAGTTGAGATGACCTCCAAATCACTACCAATTCTGAGATTTAAGCATCGCAGAAATTCTGTTTGCTGGCAAATCTGGAAAACTATAGTCCTGGAGCATACAGAGTTACAACTCTAAGCATAAAATTCTGGGGACTATTTTTTACCTAACGCCTAAGATTTTTCTCAGGTATTGAAGGCTTTCAACTAAACAGTAGAGCCTGGCCCAAGTTCCAGAAGCACAAATTGAAATGGTATTATACTTTTAGCTCCCAGGTTCTGACAAGAGGCCAAGGGGAAGAGAGAGCAGACACCATTGTCACCCAGAGGAGAAAGGATGAACGATTTCCTTTCTTACGGCTCTAGACAAATTTTATAGATTGATTTAGAGCTTGTAACAATAGCAAGAAAGGAGGGCAGGAGAGGGTGTGCTCCTGGCCTTCTGGCTCTGTACAGATGGCTCTCAAATATCACTGGCCCTGGCAATCCAGCCAAGAAAGACCAAGAAATGGAAGAATGATCATAAAAGGGAAGAATAGCTCAGCCCTGTGGTTTTATAAACACAATTTCTCTTTCTTTCTTCCTGGCATTCTCCTAAGCCTGCAGCTACGATTTTTCACATTTTTTATTTGCACAAATGCCAATTTAGCTCAGGGAACAAAATAAAACACAGCTCTCAATTAAATACACTCTGAAAACCGGAAGTTCATGTTTGACCAGAGTCTTATCCACATTAAGCTGAGGTCTGCAACCAGGGAATCCCATTTAGCTTCTCTTTGTATTTCACTTCCAGTGTAAGAGGATCAGAGCTGACACATTATCTCCAATTGGAAGGATTTTAGAAATCTATGTGTACCACAGCACAATGTGAAACTGTAGAAATTCAGTCCCAATCATCTCGCAGCAGTGGGGCTGCAAATAAAGAAACCACATCATGCTTCCTGAAGATCTCAAAATGGATCACCAGTGGGTATTAAAGACCCAGTAATCTCTGATGAGTCCTCTCCTTGGGCAGTCCTGAGTTAGAGCCTCATATGACAGAGGCAGGAATTGCCCATAAAGTGCAAGTTTCAGGTTCAACAAGGCCACCCCGCCTCCACATCCGGAATTCATGTTTTGCTGGGAAGACAGCAGGCAAATATGTCCAGGAAGCTTGGAGCCTTGACTCTATTCCCTTTTGCGGTTGAATGTTTTTATTATAAACTTATTATCATGCCCTTAATGTCCATCAAGAGGGTGTGAGAGTAGGCCCTATATCCAAAAAACGTACAGTGTTAGCTGCTTAGTTAAACACATGGAGTCTGATGAATGGACACAGTGGTTCCAGCAGAGCAGCCTCTGCAGCCCATTCAGGGCACATCGTGATGGATCCGCCCAGGCTGAGCTCACCTCAGGGGCTCCTTCCTTCTCCTGCTCATTAATTGTCCCACGTGCTCCCACTTGTGGATTCCCTTTCTTGCTGCCTATTATAGGACCTTACTTTCCTTAAGCTCCCTTGCCTTCCAGCACCCTGAGCTCCCCAAACACATACATACACACACACACACACACACACACACACACACACACACACACACACACACACACACACACACACACCCCACATCCTGCCTTTCCTCCCTCCACCCCAAGTCTTTCAGCTGCACAGGTCATCACTCCATTCCACCCACCATTTTCTTAGAAGGAGCCGGGGGTGGTTGGGATCCATAAAACCAAAAAGAGTGGACGTAGAAGAGTGAAGAGACAGAGACTACTTAAGAGACAACTGCAAAAGTCCACACTTGAAATGATTGTGGCTTGGACAAGGGTTGAAGTAGTGGAGAGAGGAAGGATTCAGACTCAGAAAGGACTTAGAGGGACTTCCCTGGCAGTCTAGTGGTTAAGAATCCCCTTCCAATGCAGGGGACACAGGTTTGATCCCTGGTCAGGGAACTAAGATCCCACGTGCCGCGGGGCAATTAAGCCCATGCGTTACAACTACTGAGCCCGTGCGCTCTGGAACCCACAAGCCACAACTAGGGAGAAGCCCACGTGCCGCAACGAAAGATTCCACGTGCCACAATGAAGATCCCACGTGCCACACCTAAGACCCAACACAGTCAAATAAATAAATAGGATTTAGAGGGTTTGCTCAAGAGTTGTATATTGGGTGAGAGGGAAACTGAAGATTCCATGATGACTCCTACATTTTTGTTTTCAGCAAGTAAGTGGATGGTGGTACCATCTCTGAGATAGAGAACTGGGAATAATTATACATCATAACCTATTGTGTACCTTTAACCTGGCAAAGTGGGATATTTCACTTAAATGAAATAAATTAAAGGCCTAGTATGTGCCACGTGTTATGAGCAGGTTAGACTCAGAAAGACTGAGAAATTTGTGCAAATTCCCGAAGCTAAGTAACTGCCTGATTCAAACAGAGGTCATTTATTCTTGTATCTAGTCATCCATTGAACATCTGATAGGTGCCTACCATGTCCCAGATACTGTGGGATCTAAAAGATACTAGAATCAAAGACATAACCAGGACTCAATAAATGTTGATATTATCATTATTCATATTTGAGGAGCTAATAGTCTAGTGGAAAAGACAAAGGCATAAACATAATTATGGAAATCTTTGGAAGGGTAACATTAGAAGCTGCATAGGACATTGTGGCAGTACCAAAGAATGCTATCTGACCCCCACCAGGGGCTCTGTGTGTCTCTCATGCCAAGCCACACTATTTCTGTCCACTGTGCCTACAATTAGGTCAAGGGCAACCAGCTCAGCTATAGCAGAGCTGAAGCTGTAACTCAGTTATACAACGCCCAACTGGGACTTTACTCACCGGTGACACTGCTGCACTGAAACCAAGACTTCACATCTCAATGAAAAGTGAAAACCTAAGGCAGCCCCAGAGCTATTTCAATGACCCGAGTTCTCCATTTAGGAATTCAGTATTTCTCCTCCACTGGCATGCTGGTGTCTACATGATTGTGACTTGGTAGAGAAAATCCTGACTTAATTCTGTCTCATTAGAGAAAGCAGGGTGGGACCTGACTATTAGGGCCCTTGGACATCTGTGTCTATATAGACTATAAAGCATATAAAATGTAGATAACCATACTAGTAACATTACATGTGTGCTCTGTTTCAGACACTTCTCTAAGCACTTTTCCTATGTTATCTTACTTTATCCTCAGAACAATCATGTGAGGTAAGTAAAATGATTAGCCCTGTTTTATGCAGGAGGGAGCGAAGATCAACTAGGGTCGAAAGTGCTAGTTCCAGGATGGGAACGAGGCAGTGTAGCTACAGAGTCCACACTGGTGATCACTACGTTGACTACTGGGTTAAGCTAAAAGGACATTTCAAGAAGAGGCACCATGTTGACCCTCATGGTTTTGTGTCCCTCTATACACCAGCACTTGCATCCAGGACAGTGTCTACCCTGAGGAGCAGAATCCCCCACATGCCCACCCTGTGGCCCACGCTCAACCTACCTCCCCCCTCACCACCCTCCCTCTCACCCTTTGCAGACACTCCCCATTAAGCAGTTTCAATTTACATAATTGCCTTGTGTTTCTCTGCAGAGACCCACTTGACACTGTCCAGAAGCCTGCATAAAATAATGGCTTCTTCATAGATGCTAGGAACCTTTTCCTTTTTGCTGCCAATTTTACACTGCTCAACTGCCCACCTATCTGCTGATAAAATATAATAATATGATTTATCTCCAAACATGAAGAAACATCTCAACAAATAGGATTTACTTTATCTTTTAAAAAATGTTGTTTGGTGTTTTTACAAAGTGTCCTTTACACAGCATTGTCCTCATAAGGTGAGATGACTTTGAGAAAAATGAAAGAACTTCATTTATACTTACTCACTCATCTGATTCTAAGAAGGATTTGTCTGCCCCATATTCTCACTGAAGCCTTTGCTAGGAGGCTCCAGAGAGCAATTCTTTGTCTTTCTCCCCTTCCACTTGTATCCTAACCATGGGTTCTACTTCCTGGAAGAGGGAGTCAAGAATCAAGTAAGTAAGTCAGTCTTGTCTTCCCTCTTATCCTGCATCCAACATCCTTAGGACTATAAAGACAATGATAACTCAGGGTGTTCTGCCATTTATTCCAAGCTTCTCTTACTCCACCCCCATCTCCCTGCTGCTCCAAATATCACCCACTTGCCCAGATTCTTTCTTGAGAGTCCTTTGGAGCTTATATATCATTTCAGCCAACCTCTGCTTTACCTTCATTCTTTTTCCTCAGTGGTTCCCAAACCACCGTCACTTGCCTATTCCTGAACAATCCAGCTTTCTCCATTGTCCTATCCCCAAGAACAGATGCTCCGCTGGTAGCTCTATTTCTTATTTCAGGGCATATTTTGTGGCCTGTTTGCAGGGCTATAGAAGGATTGTCATAGATATAAATAAAGAGAATTATTGTTCTTTTCATGCTGCTTTGCCTACTCTCAGGCTATTACTCTCTATTTCAACCAAAATCCCCTCGTCCTGGGCCCCCAGCTCCAATAAGACCTGCCTTTTATCCATCCCACTGCTGTTGGTGCTTGATTATTCTGCACACCCAGAACACTCTGGCTATCATCATGGACAACTTCACAATCCACATGGATGGCTCAATCTCCCCAACCCACATCATCCACACAGAGAACTCAACCCAAATCGAGATGTCCTGACCTCCCCTAAGAAAAGATTTCGAAGAAGAACTACAATCCTGCAGCCTGTGGAACAAAAACCACATTCACAGAATGACAGACAGGATGAAAAGGCAGAGGGCTATGTACCAGATGAAGGAACAAGATACAACCTCAGAAAAACAACTAAATGAAATGGAGATAGGCAATGTTCCAGAAAAAGAATTCAGAATAATGATAGTGAAGATGATCCAGGACCTCGGAAAAAGAATGGAGGCAAAGATCGAGAAGATGCAAAAAATGTTTAACAAAGACTTAGAAGAATTACAGAACAAACAGAGATAAACAATACAATAACTGAAATAAAAACTACACTAGAAGGAATCAATAGCAGAATAATTGAGGCAGAAGAACGGATAAGTGACCTGGAAAACAGAATGGTGGAATTCAGTGCTGCAGGATAGAACAAAAAAAAAAAGAATGAAAATAAATGAAGACAGCATAAGAGACCTCTGGGACAACTTTAAACACAACAACATTCACATTATAGGGGTCCCAGAAGGAGAAGAGAGAGAGAAAGGAACCGAGAAAATATTTCAAGAGATTATAGTTGAAAACTTCCCTAACATGGGAAAGGAAATAGTCACCCAAGGCCAGGAAATACAGAGAGTCACATACAGGAAAAACCCAAGGAGAAACACGCCAAGACACATAGTAATCAAACTGGCAAAAATTAAAGACAAACAAAAATTATTGAAAGCAGCAAGGAAAAAAGACAAATAACACACAAGGGAACTCCCATAAGGTTAACAGCTGATTTCTCAGCAGAAACTCTACAAGCCAGAAGGGAGTGGCATGATATACTTAAAGTGATGAAAGTGAAGAACATACAACCAAGATTACTCTACACAGCAAGGATCTCATTCAGATTTGATGGAAAAATCAAAAGCTTTACAGACAAGTAAAAGCTAAGAGAATTCAGCATGACCAAACCAGCTCTACAACAAATGCTAAAGGAAATTCTCTAAGTGGGAAACACAAGAGAAGAAAAGGACCTACAAAAACAAACCCAAAAAAATTAAGAAAATGGTCATAGGAACATACATATTGATAATTACCTTACACGTGAATGGATTAAATGCTCCAACCAAAAGACACAGGCTTGCTGAATGGATACAAAAACAAGACCCATATATATGCTGTCTCCAAGAGACCCACTTCAGACGTAGGGACACATACAAATGAAAGTGAGGAGATGGAAAAAGATATTCAATGCAAATGGAAATCAAAAGAGGGCTGGAGTAGCAATACTCATATCAGATAAATAGACTTTAAAATAAAGGATGTTACAAGAGACAAGGAAGGACACTACATAATGATCAAGGGATCAACCCAAGAAGAAGATATAACAATTATAAATATATATGCACCCAACATAGGAGCACTTCAATACATAAGGCAACTGTTAACAGCTGTAAAAGAGGAAATTCATAGTAACACAATAATAGTGGGGGACTTTAACACCTCACTTACACCAATGGACAGATCATCCAAAATGAAAATAAATAAGGAAACACAAGCTGTAAATAACACAATAAACCAGATAGATTTAATTGATATTTATAGGACATTCCATCCAAAAACAGCAGATTACACTTTCTTCTCCAGTGCGCACAGAATATTCTACAGGATAGATCACATCTTGGGTCACAAATCAAGCCTCAGTAAATTGAAGAATACTGAAATCATATCAAGCATCTTTTCTGACCACAACGCTATGAGATTAGAAATGAATTACAAGGGAAAAAAACATAAAAAACACAACACATGGAGGCTAAACAATATGTGACTAAATAACCAAGAGATCAATGAAGAAATCAAAGAGGAAATCAAAGAATACCTAGAGACAAATGACAATGAAAACACGATGATCCAAAACCTATGGGAGGCAGCAAAAGCAGTTCTAAGAGGGAAGTTTATAGCTATACAAGCCTACCTCAAGAAACAAGAAAAATCTCAAATAAACAATCTAACCTTACACCTAAAGGAGCTAGAAAAATAAATAAATAAAACCCAAAGTTAGCAGAAGGAAACAAATCATAAAGATCAGAGCAGAAATAAATGAAATAGAAACAAGGAAAACAATAGCAAGGATCAATAAAACTAAAAGCTGGTTCTTTGAGAAGATAAATAAAATTGATAAACCATTAGCCAAACTCATCAAGAAAAAGAGGGAGAGGACTCAAATCAATAAGATTAGAAATGATAAAGGAGAAGTTACAACAGACACCGCAGAAATACAAAGCATCCTAAGAGACTACTACAAGAAACTGTATGCCAATAAAATGGACAACCTGGAAGAAGTGGACAAACTCTTAGAAAGGTATAACGTTCCAAGACTGAAGCAGGAGGAAATAGAAAAAATGAACAGACCAATCACAAATAATGAAATTGAAACTGTGATTAAAAATATTCCAACAGGGCTTCCCTGGTGGCACAGTGGTTGAGAGTCCGCCTGCCGATGCAGGGGACACAGGTTTGTGCCCCGGTCTGGGAAGATTCCACATACCGCGGAGCGGCTGGGCCCATGAGCCATGGCCGCTGAGCCTGCGTGTCCGGAGCCCGTGCTCCACAACGGGAGAGGCCGCAACAGTGAGAGGCCCGTGTACCGCAAAAAAAAAAAAAAAAAAAAAAAAAAATTCCAACAGGGCTTCCCTGGTGGCACAGTGGTTGAGAGTCTGACTGCCAATGCTAGGGGACATGGGTTTGTGCCCCGGTCCGGGAAGATCCCACATGCCACGGAGCGACTGGGACCATGAGCCATGGCCGCTGAGCCTGCGCGTCTGGAGCTTGTGCTCCACAACAGGAGAGACCACAGCAGTGAGAGGCCCGCGTACAGCCAAAAAAAAAAAAAAATCTTCCAACAAAAAAAAGTCCAGGACCATATGGCCTCACAGGTGAATTTTGTCAAACATTTAGAGAAGAGCTAACACCCATCCTTCTGAAACCCTTCCAAAAACTTGCAGAGGAAGGAACACTTCCAAACTCTATGAGGCCACCATCACCCTGGTATGAAAACCAGACAAAGACACTACAAAAAAAGAAAATTACAAATATCACTGATGAATATAGATGCAAAAATCCTCAATAACATACTAGCAAACAGAAGCCAACAACACATAAAAAGGATCATACACCATGATCAAGTGAGATTTATCCCAGGGATGCAAGGATTCTTCAATATATACAAATCAACCAATGTGATACACCATATTAACAAATTGAAGAATAAAAACCATATGATCATCTCAATAGATGCAGAAAAAGCTTTTGACAAAATTCAAAACCCATTTATGATAAAAACTCTCCAGAAAGTGGGCACAGAGGGAACCTACCTCAACATAATAATGGCCGTATACAACAAACCCACAGCAAACATCATTCTCATTGCTGAAAAACTGAAAACATTTCCTCTAAGATCAGGAACAAGGCAAGGATGCCCACTCTCACCACTATTATGCAACATAGTTTTAGAAGTCCTAGCCACAGCAATCAGAGAAGAAAAAGAAATAAAAGGAATACAAATTGGGAAATAAGAAGTAAAACTGTCACTGTTTGAAGATAACATGATACTATACATAAAGAATCCTAAAAATGTCACTAGAAAACTACTAGAGCTAATCAATGAATTTGGTAAAGTTGCAGGATACAAAATTAATGCACAGAAATCTCTTGCATTCCTATACACTAATGATGAAAAATCTGAAAGAGAAATTAAGGAAACACTCCCATTTACCACTGCAACAAAAAGAATATACCTAGGGAAACAAAAGACCTGTATGCAGAAAACTATAAGACACTGATGAAAGAAATTAAAGATGTTACCAACAGATGGAGAGATATACCATGTTCTTGGATTGGAAGAATCAATATTGTGAAAATGACTATACTACCCAAAGCAATCTACAGATTCAATGCAATCTCTATCAAATTACCAATGGCATTTTTACGGAACTAGAACAAAAAATCTTAAAATTTGTATGGAGACACAAAAGACCCCGAATAGCCAAAGCAGTCTTGAGGGAGAAATACGGAGCTGGAGGAATCAGACTCGCTGACTTCAGACTATGCTACAAAGCTACAGTATCAAGATGATATCTTACTGGCACAAAAACAGAAACATAGATCAATGGAACAGGATAGAAAGCCCAGAGATAAACCCTCACACCTATGGTCAGCTAATCTATGACAAAGAAGACAAGGATATACAATGGAGAAAAGACAGTCTCTTCAATAAGTGGTGCTGGGAAAACTAGACAGCTACATGTAAAAGAATGAAATTAGAACACTCTCTGACACCATACACAAAGTCAAAATGGATTAGAGACCTAAATGTAAGACCGGACACTACGAAACTCTTAGAGGAAAACCTAGGCAGAACACTCTTTGACACAAATCACAGCAAGATCTTTTTGATCCACCTCCTAGAGTAATGGAAATAAAAACAAAAATAAACAAATGGGACCTAATGAAACTTCAAAGCTTTTGCACAGCAAAGGAAACCATAAACAAGACAAAAACACAACCCTCAGAATGGGGGAAAATATTTGCAAATGAAGAAACTGACAAAGGATTAATCTCCAAAATATATAAACAGCTTAATCAGCTCAACATTAAAGAACAAACAACGCAATCTGAGACACAGATGTAGTGAACAAACATATGGACACCAAGGGGGGAAAAACACGGTGGGGTGGGGATGGTGGTGTGCTGAATTGGGCAACTGGGATTGACATGTATACATTGATGTGTATAAAACTGATGACTAATAAGAATCTGCAGTATAAAACAAACAAACAAAGGAAAACAATTAATACTAAACTTTCTTTGGGTTATTTGTATGGAAATATGTTAATATAAATATTTCTGACATTACATGAAATTTCTAAAAATCTTATATGTTCTGGTATAATGTTATAAGTCATAATTCTAGTTATTACTTTAAAATGTATATCTCAGAAATAACTAAATTTCCTTGTCAATTGCATTATTATGACCTTTCATCAAATCTTTAACCGTGGTCATTTTTAAGTCTTTTGTCATTTACAGACAGTTCTGGGTATACTCTGATGCTTTTGCAAAAATGTTCCTATAAAAGGGTTTTATCTTCAAGGAATTCATGGAAAAGACTCTGACAAGTACAGGTTTCTGGTAACTGACTATACTGCTGAACTGAATGAATAAGCATTTTCAGAACTCTAATGGAAAACTGATGAATTCATAAAAGTGCTAACAAAAGATCAAGATGAAAAAAAATTAATTACATGGGACTGAGTGAACTGATGAGAATGATTATAATTTTTGTGACTTTCTGCTTGAATTAAAAAAAAAATCCCACAAGTACTCAGAGGCAAAAAATATACAAATCAATTTTCACTGCAAAGTAAAGGAGCTGTTACACTGGAGGATTACAGGACTGAACATCAATATTATGACATAGAAATATATATATATATATATATATGTGTGTGTGTGTGTCATCTTGGGGATGTTACTTAACTTGTCTCATATGTAAAACGGGATAGTAGTAGTATTGTTGGGAAATTATGTGAGATAGTATACATAATGTAGAGCACTTAGAATGGTATATGGTTCAACCAAAGACTATATATGTGTTTGCTTTCTTCATGGTATTTTATTGTGTATATGCAGTATAATTAATTTAGCTAGTTTACCATTGGAAAAAGTTAAATTAAAAAAACAAATGGGCAGAAGACCTAAATAGACATTTCTCCAAAGAAGACATACAGATGGCCAAGAAGCACATGAAAAGCTGCTCAACATCACTAATTAGTAGGGAAATGTAAATCAAAACTACAATGAGGTATCACCCCATACCAGTTAGAATGGGCATCATCAGAAAATCTGCAAACAACAAATGCTGGAGAGGGTGTGGAGAAAAGGGAACTCTCTTGCACTGTTGGTGGGAATGTAAATTGATACAGGCACTATGGAGAACAGTATGGAGGTTCCTTAAAAAACTAAAAATAGAATTACTCTATCATCCAGCAATCCCACTACTGGGCATATACCCTGAGGAAACCATAATTCAAAGAGACAAATGCACCCCAATGTTCACTGCAGCACTATTTACAATAGCCAGGTCATGGAAGCAACCTAAATGCCCATCGACAGACGAATGGATAAACAAGATGTGGTACATATATACAATGGAATATTACTCAGCCATAAAAAGGAATGAAATCCAATCAGTTCTGCCTGTGAATGGGACACTTCCTTCTCTTTCATCTGCCATTGCTCTACCAAGGCTGCTTTTCTTTCAGATGAACTTCATCTAAGAGGCTTCCAGTTGGTCGCCCAGCCATGAATCTCTCTTCCATACCCTCCACACTGCCACTAGAGTTGTTCTTTTAGAAAACAAATCTGACTTTTTCCTTCCATCCTTAAAATTCATATGTTGTTCATATTCTGATCCTGCATATGATGGTATTTAGAGGTGGGGCCTTTGGGAGGTAATAAGGTTTAAATGAGATCATGAGGGTAGAGCCCTCACAATAGGATTAGTGTCCTTACTTATAAGAAGGAGAAGAGACTAAAGTGGTTTCTCTTTCTCTTTCTCTTTCTCTTTCTCTCCCTCGCTCCCTCGCTCCCTCCCTCCCTCCCTCTCTCCTTCTCTCCCTCTCTCCCTCTCTCTCTCCCTCTCTCTCTCTCTCTCTCTCTCTCTCTCTCTCTCTCTCTCTCTGTCACGGGAGGATAAAGCAAGAAGGTGACCGTCTGCAATCCAGGAAGAGAGCTCTTACCACACACCAAATCTGCCAGTGCCTTGATCTTGGACTTCCCAGCTTCCACAACAGTGAGAAATAAATGTTTGTCATTTAAGATACCCAGTCTATGGTATTCTGTTCTAGCAGCTGGAACTCCCTAATACAGTGTGGCTGCACCCCAAACAAAACTTTATTTACAAACACAGGCTGTAGCTGGTTTTGGCCCTGAGGCTGTAGATTACCATCCTCTGGCTGCACTATTACACAGAGATAATAAAACCACACAGGATAGCTGTGGTCATTAAATACATAACGGTGTGAAGGTCCTTGAAGGACAATAAAGTATGATACAGTTAAGAAGAGAGGAGGGCTGAGAGGGGAGGGAAAGAACAGTAAAGATCCCTGTCATTTGCTAAAGGACCCACTTTGCATATTATGGCACATGACATATAAGGTGGCACTGAATATAAGCACTCTGGAAGAATCTACAGTCTTGCTCCTAGAGACCAAATTTAAAATAGTATTTAAAGTCCTGTTGCCTGCAGCTTGAGTTATTTAAGATTTGGTTTATTGCTTTTCAGAGCAAGACCCCAGGATGCAGCTTTCAAGACTAGATAAAAACATGATGCAATTAACCATGCAAAAAGTTTTACACAAGGAATTTTTACAGCTCTATTCTTTTAGTAATCAGCAAAGAATTACTGATATGTCAGGCATTGTGCCAGAGGGCTGTGCATACAGAAATAAGTAAGACATCACCTTAACTCAAGTTCATGTTCAATCTAGCAAGGGAAGTATACATGTATAAAGACAATGATAGTGAAATGCAAGAATTGTTTAGAAAAGAGAGAGAGATTCAGTGGAACTCTGTCATTCATGCTGCCCCCTATCTTTTAAATATTTTTGCAATATTTTTCTAGTTCTCCACATTTTGAATTCTGCCTTCTTAATGTAAAATCAAAAATGAAAACATTCCAGGTCTCCTTTGCTGCTAGAATGTAGGCATGTGGCTTTGTTTCTATCCATCAGACACATCTACACAAGATCTAGATTTGGAAGTGAGTTACATAAGGAAATAAGGAAGGGTGCTGGACACCCATTCAGTGGTACAGGTGGCAGCAGAGCATGGTTTGGGACCAGAGGCAGAAGCAGCTTCTTTATCAGGACGTGTGTTCCTGGGAACTGCTTCTGGAAGGTGAGTCTAGAGCCTATTTCGCCAGCCTTTCCAACAACTCAGGGAGCTTTCTAATGTCCTTGATTAATCCATTCCTGCTTAAGAGTGGATTCTGTTGTCTGCCTCTAAGAACCTGAGTGATACATGAGAATGTTCAGGGTTACCTAGGATTAAATGATGCAAGAAGGCATCTCAGAGGCAGTGAGGGTTAAAGATGAGTCATTCTAGTCTAGTCATTTAAACTAAATGAACTCTATCTGCAAAGGCCCTGAAACACAAGGGAGCACTGTTCAGGAATGATGGCAAATATGGTTGAAATATTTGGAGCACAAGGAAAAGTGACTACATAGTGATGGTGCTGAAAATGTGTACAGGGATCGTGCAGGTTTCTCAATGCCTTGATAGGACATTTATATACTGAATAAATGGAGCACCACTGAATGAATAAAAGCAAGAGATTGTCAGTATCATGTTTGCATTTTAGGAAGATCTGTTGGCAGCAGTGTGGAGAGCTCAATGCAGAAAGAGAAAGAGAGAGACTAAGACAGGAAAGCTATTAGGAGGCTGTTGGAAATCACCCAGGTTGAGAGGTAACAGGATCAAATTTGAAGCCCTAGTGGTTTAAATGGGTGGAAAAGCAGATGGATTTGTTCTGCTGAGATTTTGATTAAATCAGAAGAGAAGACACACAACAGATTCACCAGTATGTGGCCTCTCAACTAGAGAAGATAATATTCCTTTAAAAACAACTAAATTGCAACCTTGGATCTCTATTTCCCCAGGGCAACACCACACAGAGCACACCGCACAGAGCCAGCATATAGGAAATCCTGTGGCTACTGTCGTGAATGTTTGTCTCTAGAAGTGGACTGGAAGCAGTGAGATAAAATGCTTTATTTTATGACTATTGCCCAGAGCATTTCTTTCAGGAGGAGAGATACCTCTGGGACAAGCTGTGAGATAAATCTTAGAAAGGTGACATAGCTATTCATTTCCACAGAATTCCATTTTTCATGGGGTTTCTACATCCATCCAACTTCCAATCCTTGTCTAGGGTAACTCTTCAAGAAATGTCCATACCTAAGGATGTTGGAGTTATTAACCATATATGCCTTCTAGCAGAAGGGCTCCAGGTTTCTGAACAATTTTTTTATTCAAACTAGAGGAGGAAGGTACAGGCGGCTGGGATTCCAGGAACAGGAGGTGACAGAGAAAGTAAGCAAGAGAGTTGCTTACTTTCCCTGGCAGTTCAGTGGTTAAGACTCTACACTTCCACTGCAGAGGGTGAGAGTTCCATCCTTGGTCAGGGAAGATATCGCATGCAGCGCAGTGTGGCCAAAAATAAATAAATTTTAAAAATAAACAAAAAATATCAAAGCATTAAGTATTTTTTTAAAAAAGCAAGAGAAAGAAACAATAAAGACCTTCTTAGGAGATCCTCGCTGCACCATAGTCATGCAATGCCTTTTATCCCTCTATCAACCTGCATTTCTTTCTTTACCTTAACTTATAAAAATAATAGAATATTCTTCCACTTACTAGGTTTTTAACCTTGGACATGGAACATCTCTTAGCCAGAGAGTTCCTTTAACTTTAAGATAAGGAAAATACTAATGTCTGACACCAAGGTTCGGGGAAGATTAAATAACACGTGGAGGGTATACATAGCGCATGGTAAGCATTAAGTAAATCAATGTTATTATGGTTATTAGCATGCAGTTAATCTTTGCTCTGGTGACACATTATGTCCAACTATCATCTTTAATGGCTACATAATATTCCATGGAGTAGATAGTTATATTATTTTACTTAACCATCTTCTCTTATTTGACATAAAGGCTGTTACGAATTAATCACCATTAAATTCAGCACCACCAAACCAACTTTACAACAAATGCTAAAGGAACTTCTCTCTAATGTAAAGTGAGCTTCTTTGTTCATACAACTCTTTTTTTTTTTTTTTTGTATAGATTCCTTAATTTCCCTAGGTAAAAAATCCAAGAAATTGCACTGTTGTGTCAAGTGATTTTGACATCTTCATGGCTCCTGTACAATCCTAATTTCCCAAGTCATTCTCAACAAGACTATTATGAGCCCCTTCTCTCAAAGAAAAGTGTTATCAACCAAAACTTCTGACAGAATTTCAGCTGCTTTTTACATCTCAGGCAAAATGACTGCAGAATCTTTTCCTCAGAATATAAATTTATGAAACAGCAAACAAGTTGAAGTTGTGTTTTGTTTGGGGCCAATTGTACACACACACACACACACACACACACACACACACACACACACACACACAAATACACAGATTCAGAAGTCTAATTCAGAGAAGAAGCAATAAGAACTACAATCCTGCAGCGTATGGAACAAAAACCACATTCACAGAAAGATAGACAAGGTGAAAGGCAGAGGGTTATGTACCAGATGATGGACCAAGACAAAACCCCAGAAAAACAAATAAATGAAGTGGAGATAGGCAACCTTGCAGGAAAAGAATTCAGAATAATGATAGTGAAGATGATCCAGGACCTGAGAAAAAGAATGGAGGCAAAGATCGAGAAGATGCAAGAAATGTTTAACAAAGACCTAGAAGAATTAAAGAACAAACAAACAGAGATGAACAATACAATAACTGAAATTAAAACTACACTAGAAGGAATCAATAGCAGAAAAACTGAGGCCAGAGAATGGATAAGTGACCTGGAAGACAGAATGGTGGAATTCATTGCTGCAGAACATAATAAAGAAAAAAGAATGAAAAGAAATGAAGACAGCCTAAGAGACCTCAGGCACAACATTAAACGCAACAGCATTCACATTATAGGGGTCCCAGAAGGAGAAGAGAGAGAGAAAGGACCCAAGAAAATATTTGAAGAGATTATAGTCAAAAACTTCCCTAACATGGGAAAGGAAATAGGCACCCAAGTCCAGGAATCGCAGAGAGGCCCATACAGGATAAAACCAAGGAGAAACATGCTGAGACACATAGTAATCAAACTGGCAAAAATTAAAGACAAAGAAAAATTATTGAAGCAGCAAGGGAAAAATGACAAATAACATACAAGGGAACTCCCATAAGGTTAACAGCTGATTTCTCAGCAGAAACTCTACAAGCCAGAAGGGAGTGGCATGATATACTTAAAAGTGATGAAAGGGAAGAACCTATAACCAAGATTACTCTACCCGGCAAATATCTCATTATGATTCGATGGAGAAATCAAAAGCTTTACAGACAAGCAAAAGCTAAGAGAATTGAGCACCACCAAACCAGCTTTACAACAAATGCTAAAGGAACTTCTCTAAGTGGGAAACACAAGAGAAGAAAAGGATCTACAAAAACAAGCACAAAACAATTAAGAAAATGGTCACAGGAACATACATATTGGTAATTACTTTAAACGTGAATGGATTAAATGCTCCAACCAAAAGACACAGGCTTGCTAAATGGATACAAAAGCAAGACCCTTATATATGCTGTCTACAAGAGATCCACTTCAGACCTAGGGACACATACAGACCGAAAGTGAAGGGATGGAAAAAGATATTCCATGCAAATGGAAATCAAAAGAAAGCGGGAGTAGCTATACTCAGATAAAATAGACTTTTAAATAAAGAATGTTACAAGAGACAAGGAAGGACACTACATATGATCAAGGGATCAACCCAAGAAGAAGATATAACAATTATAAATATATATGCACCCAACATAAGAGCACCTCAATACATAAGGCAACTGCTAACAGCTGTAAAAGAGGAAATCGACAGCAACACAATAATAGTGGGGGACTTTAACACCTCACTTACGCCAATGGACAGATCATCCAAAATGAAAATAAATAAGGAAAGACAAGCTGTAAATGACACAATATACCAGATAGACTTAATTGATATTTATAGGACATTCCATCCAAAAACAGCAGATTACACTTTCTTCTCAAGTGCGTACGGAATGTTCTCCAGGATAAATCACATCTTGGGTCACAAATCAAGCCTCAGTAAATTTAAGAAAACTGAAATCATATCAAGCATATTTTCTGACTACAATGCTATGAGATTAGAAATGAATTACAGGGAAAAAAAAGTAAAAACCACAATGGAGGCTAAACAATACGTTACTGAATAACCAAGACATCATTGAAGAAATCAAAGAGGAAATCAAGAAATACCTAAAGACAAATGACAATGAAAACACGATGATCCAAAACCTATGGGAGGCAGCAAAAGCAGTTCTAAGAGGGAAGTTTATAGATATACAAGCCTACCTCAAGAAACAAGAAAAATCTCAACTAAACAATCTAACCTTACAACTAAAGGAACAAGAGAAAGAAGAACAAACAAAACCCAAAGTTAGCAGAAGGAAAGAAATCATAAAGATCGGAGCAGAAATAAATGAAATAGAAACAAAGAAAACAATGGCAAGGATCAATAAAACTAAAAGCTGGTTCTTTGAGAAGATAAACAAAATTGATCAACCATTAACCAGACTCATCAATAAAAGGAGGGAGAGGACTCAAATCAATAAAATTAGAAAGCAAAAAGGAGAAGTTACAACAGACACTGCAGAAATACAAAGCATCCTAAGAGACTACTGCAAGCAATTGTATGCCAATAAAATGAACAACCTGGAAGAAATGGACAAATTCTTGGAAAGATATAACCTTCCAAGACTGAACCAGGAAGAAACAAAAAATATGAACAGACCAATCACAAGTAATGAAATTAAAACTGTTCACAGGTGAACTCTATGAAACATTTAGAGAAGAGCTAACACCCATCCTTCTCAAACTCTACAAAAAAATTTCAGAGGAAGGAACACTTTCAAATGCATTCTATGAGGCCACCATCACCCTGATAACAAAACCAGACAAAGATACTACAAAAAAAGAAAATTACACACCAATATCACTGATGAATATAGATGCAAAAATCCGCAACAAAATACTAGCAAACAGAATCCAACAACACATTAAAAGGATCATACACCATGATCAAGTGGGATTTATCCCAGGGATGCAAGGATTCTTCAATATATGCAAATCAATCAATGGGATACACCATATTAACAAACTGAAGAATAAAAACCATATGATCATCTCAATAGATGCAGAAAAAGCTTCTGACAAAATCCAACACCCATTTATGATAAAAGCTCTCCAGAAAGTGGGCATAGAGGGAACCTACCTCAACATAATAAAGCCATATACAACAAACCCACAGCAAATATTATTCTCAATGGTGAAAAACTGAAAGCATTTTCCTCTAAGATCAGGAATGAGACAAGGATGTCCACTCTCACCACGATTATTCAACATAGTTTTAGAAGTCCTAGCCATGGTAATCAGAGAAGAAAAAGAAATAAAAGGAATACAAATTGGAAAAGAAGAAGTAAAACTGTCACTGTTTGCAGATGACATAATACTACACATAGAGAATCCTAAAAATGCCACCAGAAAACTACTAGAGCTAATCAATGAATTTGGTAAAGTTGCAGGATACAAAATTAATGCACAGAAATCTCTTGCATTCCTATACACTAATGATGAAAAATCTGAAAGAGAAATTAAGGAAACACTCCCATTTACCACTGCAACAAAAAGAATAAAATACCTAGGAATAAACCTACCTAGGGAAACAAAATGCCTGTATGCAGAAAACTATAAGACACTGATTAAAGAAATTAAAATTGATCCCAAAAGATGGAGAGATATACCATGTTCTTGGATTGGAAGAATCAATATGGTGAAAATGAGTATACTACCCAAAGCAATCTACAGATTCAATGCAATCCCTATCAAATTACCAATGGCATTTTTTATGGAACTAGAACAAATCATCTTAAAATTTGTATGGAGATACAAAAAACCGTGAATAACCAAAGCAGTCTTGAAGGAAAAAAAACGGAGCTGGAGGAATCAGACTCCCTGACTTCAAACTATACTACAAAGCTACAGTAACCAAGGCGATATCTTACTGGCAGAAAAACAGAAACATAGACCAATGGAACAAGATAGAAAACCCAGAGATAAACCCTCACACCTATGGTCAACTAATCTATGACAAAGGAGGCAAAGATATACAATGGAGAAAAGACAGTCTCTTCAATAAGTGGTGCTGGGAAAACTAGACAGCTACATGTAAAAGAATGAAATTAGAACACTCCCTAACACCATACACAAAAATAAAGTCAAAATGGATTCAAGACCTAAATGTAAGACCAGACACTATAAAACTCTTAGAGGAAAACCTAGGCAGAACACTCTTTGACATAAATCACAGCAAGGTCTTTTTTGATCCACCTCCTAGAGTAATGGAAATCAAAACAAAAATAAACAAATGGGACCTAATGAAACTTAAAAGCTTTTGCACAGCAAAGGAAGCCATAAACAAGACCAAAAGACAACTCTCAGAATGGGGGAAAATATTTGTAAACGAATCAACGGACAAAGGATTAATCTCCAAATTACATAAACAGCTCATGCAGCTCAATATTAAAAAAACAAACAATCCAATCCAAAAATCGGCCGAAGACCTAAATAGACATTTCTCCAAAGAAGACATACAGATGGCCAAGAAGCACATGAAAAGCTGCTCAACATCACTAATTATTAGAGAAATGCAAATCAAAACTACAATGAGGTATCACCTCACACCTGTTAGAATGGGCATCATCAGAAAATCTACAAACAACAAATGCTGGAGAGGGTGTGGAGAAAAGGGAACCCTCTTGCACTGTTGGTGGGGATGTAACTTGATACAGCCACTATGGAGAACAGTACGGAGGTTCCTTTAAAAACTAAAAATATATATGCTGGGCATATACCCAGAGAAAACCATAATTCAAAAAGATACATGCACCCCAATGTTCATTGCAGCACTATTTACAATAGCCAGGTCATGGAAGCAATCTAAATGCCGTCGACAGATGAATGGATAAAGAAGATGTGGTACATATATACAATGGAATATTACTCAGCCATAAAAAGGAACAAAATTGAGCCATTTGTTGAGATGTGGATGGACCTAGAGACTGTCATACAGAGTGAAGTAAGTCAGAAAGAGAAAAACAAATATCGTATATTAACGCATGTATATGGAACCTAGAAAAATGGTACAGATGAACCGGTTTGCAGGACAGAAGTTGAGACACAGATGTAGAGAACAAACCTATGGACACCAAGGGGGGAAAACCGCGGTGGGGTGGGGATGGTGGTGTGCTGAATCAGGCGATTGAGATTGACATGTATACACTGATGTGTATTAAATTGATGACTAATAAGAACCTGCAGTATAAAAAAAAACAACAACAAAAATAACAACTAATACTAAACTTTCTTTGGGTTATTTGTATGGAAATATGTTAATATAAATGTTTCACACATTACATGAAATTTCTAAAAATCTTATATGTCTTGTATAATGTTATAAGTCATAATTCTAGTTATTACTTTAAAATGTATATCTCAGAAATAACTAAATTTCCTTGTCAATTGCATTATGAACTTTCATCAAATCTTTAACCGTGGTCATTTTTAAGTCTTTTGTCATTTACAGACAGTTCTGGGTGTACTCTTTAGTACTTTTGCAAAAATGTTCCTATAAAAGGGTTTCATCTTCAAGGAATTCATGGAAAAGACTCTGACAAGTGCAGGTTTCTGGTAACTGACTATACTGCTGAACTGAATGAATAAGCATTTTCAGAACTCTAATGGAAAACTGATGAATTCATAAAAGTGCTAACAAATGATCAAGATGAAAAAAAAATTAATTACATGGGACTGAGTGAACTGATGAGGATGATTATAATTTTTGTGACTTTCTGTTTGAGTTAAAAAAAATCCCACAAGTACTCAGAGGCAAAAAATATACAAATCAATTTTCACTGCAAAGTAAAGGAGCTGTTACAGTGGAGGATTCCTGGACTGAATGTCAATATTACGACATAGAAAAAAAAATATATATATATATATATGTGTCATCTTGGGCATGTTACTTAACTTCTTGTCTCATATGTAAAACGGGATAGTAGTAGTATTGTTGGGAAATTATGTGAGATAGTATATGTAATCTAGAGCACTTAGAATGGTATATGGTTCAACCAAAGACTATATATGTGATTGCTTTCTTCATGGTATTTTATTGTATGTATGCAATATAATTAATTTAGCTAGTTTCCCATGGATCAATGTATAGCATTTTCAATTCCTCTGCTATTCCAACGTTGTTGTCAATATCCTTACATATCCATTACCATTGAAAAAAAAAAAAGAGAAGTCTAATTCAGTCAATTCAGAATTTTCATTTCACAATTAGTTTTGCTTCATAGTTTTCCACATTGTACTAAAAACAATTTATGGTTCTAGTTGCCATGTCTTAAAAATATACATAAATTTAAATAATATTAAATGGAAAATTGTTTTAAATATATTAACACCAAAGAAAACCTAATATATAACTAAAAATAATTGTTTTAACGGTGATTAATTTTTTTTTTTTTTTTGGCGCTACGCGGACCTCTCACTGTTGTGGCCTCTCCCGTTGCGGAGCACAGGCTCTGCACGCGCAGGCTCATCAGCCATGGCTCACGGGCCCAGCCACTCCGCAGCATGTGGGATCTTCTCGGACTGGGGCACGAACCCGTGTCCCCTGCGTCGGCAGGCGGACTCTCAACCACTGCGCCACCAGGGAAGCCCTGATTAATTCTTTAATATGGAAGTTCACCTTCTTCAGACTTTTCAGTATTTTATCTTTTCCACAATAAGCATTCTTTAAAGTACATGTTCACATCAATCTTGGAGAGAGTGCAGAGGAATGGAAAAAATTTTGGCATTTGTCAGGTCAATGTGGACAACTTACTTATGACCTGGGCAGCCACTTACTGGCTAGATGACCCCCTCTGAACCTTACCTGCAACATCACAGGGGTTCTGTGAAGACTAAAAGATATGAGAGCAAATAGAAACTTCCCTAGTGAGTAGTAGGTACTCAGTGAGTAGTCCCCTCCCCTCTAAAATGGAAGTGAGCATGGCACCAGCCAGGGGCATCTCCAGCGTCAGCCTCCTTCCACCTGGCCAGGTGAACATTCTCCTACTCCACTCCACTGGGGCCACCAAGGCACACTTGAAGGCTGTGCCTCAGAAAGTTTAAGAATAAAGAGCAATTACAGAACAGATACTGGGCAATCAGTTAATTAGCATTTCAGAGACAAGGAAACAGAGAACTCAAATCCCACAGCATAAATGATCAGCAGGCTGTGTCAAAAGGATACAACTCATAAAATGCTCCACCCAGAGCCTAAGGAAGCCGCCCCACCCCACTGGTCTGCTCTTCTGCTTTCTTCTTCCGTCTTGCTGAAGCCTTTAACATCCTCTCCCTCCCCTTCACCTTCTCTAATACTGTGCTGTCTCTTTTCCCTCTTGTCCATACTCCCACTTTCCAATTTTTTCCCATAGTCCCCCATTTTCTCTCCCCTTGATGAACTGAGCAGCTGGGGGCTATATTCTTTATTTTAATACCAAGGGAATGGAGGCTTTGATTTTGATACTCAAAAATATTTCACTGAGGCTTTTAGTATAACAGACGTATGTAACACAAAAGAGGTATTTTATTCGAGTCAGTGAAGGAAAGTCTCCCCAGTGGGTTAGTGTTGATCCTGGATATTTTGTGTCTGCCAATTTGCTGTGAGATTGATTTCCAGATACGTGAGCAAAAAGCCCAGGCCCTGAGACTATTCTTGGGATTCCCCAAAGGACTAACCCAGGAGACACAGAAAGGATTAGCCCCCCACTTCTGGAAGATTCTGTCACAACTCTTGTCACAGTTTAAGAGGCTTTAGTCAGGGTAACAGATGACTCCTCAGACCCTACCAGCCTGGCTGGGGGCCATGGGAGGTGGGAATAATGGGGAAGTTGTCTGTGAAACTACCTGCCTTTGGGACTAGAGTGTGATCATCAAAGGCAGCAGGTTTGCGTGGGACACAGCCTGGGAGCCTTGTAACTCGGTTACATCTGAGGGGATCAGAAACACACTGTTTCAATTATCTGCATAAACAACTACCCCAAACTTAGTGAACTAAAGCAAAAGCCTCTCTTTGTTTCATTTCATATAATCTGTGGGTTGACCAGGGCTCAGCTGGATGGTTCTCTTGCTATCTTCACCGGGGGTCTTTCATGAGGCTGCAGTCAGATGGTGCCTAGGGCTGGGCCTTCCAAGATGCTTCTCCTACACATCTGGTTGGAAGGCTGGGATGTCTCTCTCCCTCCATGTGGTCCTTCCACATGGACTTCTTTACATGGCAGCTGGATCCTAAGAGTGACTGTTCCAAGAGGACGAGTCCCAGGGTCTGATTGCATCACACTCCACTGACCAAAGCAAGAGAAACGGTCAAGCCCAGAAAGCAGAAAGAATGAAGACTGGGAAGCGGGGTTCACTGAGAGCCACAAAATAAACAATCTATAATATCTACACTCACTAAACTGCCTCAGTGCTCTCAATATTTTATCCACTGGGTTCTATTCTATTCTCTATTAGTATCTTACCTAGTTTTTGCAAACTTCCCTACTTCTCTCTGCCGAGCCAAATGACAAATAGGGCTTTATTCTCCACTTCTGTTGAAGATTTTAAAGTGAAAGTAGTGCCCACTGCCCTGGTCTCCTACCCCAAACACACACGTGTGTGCACACGTGCACGCGCACACACACACACACACAGCGGCACGCACGTCATGATGATGGCAGTAGGAATTAGTTGGACAAACACCCGGTGAAAGCTGAGTCCCTGGGGAAGCTGTAAAGACCACGTGTTCAACTAGTGATACTTGAGTCTACCCCCAGAACAATCTCAGCAAAATCTTTTCAGTGCCTTGAGTCTGCTTTTCCTTTTGAGGAAAGTTGTTCCCTCACATGATGAGCACTGTCACTGGTTACAACAGAACTAACGTGGTTCAAAAACTTTCAAGACAATAGCTGGAGTCCAATTACTATATGATGCTGTTTTCATCTTAATGTCATTAGGTCTCAAAAAAAATATTCACATGAGAATTGAACAAAGCCTCTCTATTGGCATGGGACCAATAACATAGTAAGTGACCCACTGCAGTTTCTGAGAACTTAAAACTGGCAACTAAATCAATCTCTGTGTTAATGGGAAACTCGATTGAAATGGAAATTTCATGTACCTCTCCACTTATCGCCAATGTTGGGAGAGTTCTGCAGGCATCTCTGCTGCATTTTCCACCTTCTATTTCCTTTGTGTGTAGGAAAAATTCACTCACACACTCACACACACACGCACACGCACACACACACAAATACATTTAAACTAAACTAAGTACTGAGATAGGCTCAGCCAAATGCAAGCAGGACATCTGCAATCCAAATAACAAATGATTCCAGGACCCTAATCCGGCAGCAATCTAATCAGCTCCACTTTCAAATATATAGGAAATAGAAAACACAATGGACCATACTGCATGTGCTTTTTTTTTTAAACATCTTTATTGGAGTATAATTTCTTTACAATGGTGTGTTAGTTTCTGCTTTATAACAAAGTGAATCAGTTATACATATACATATGTTCCCATGTCTCTTCCCTCTTGCATCTCATCCCCTCCTACCCTCCCTATCCCACCCCTCCAGGCGGTCACAAAGCACTGAGCTGATATCCCTGTGCTATGCGGCTGCTTCCCACTAGCTATCTATTTTACATGCGGTAGTGTATATATGTACATGCCGCTCTCTCACTTCGTCCCAGCTTACCCTTCCCCCTCCCTATATCCTCAAGTCCATTCTTTAGTAGGTCTGTGTCTTTATTCCTGTCTTACCCCTTGGTTTTTCATGACCTTATTTTTCTTTTTTTTGATTCCATATATATGTGTTAGCATACGGTATTTCTTTTTCTCTTTCTGACTTACTTCACTCTGTATGACAGACTCTAGGTCTATCCACCTCATTACAAATAGCTCAATTTCGTTTCTTTTTATGGCTGAGTAATATTCCATTGTATATATGTGCCACATCTTCTTTATCCATTCATCTGTTGATGGACACTTAGGTTGCTTCCATGTCCTGGCTATTGTAAATAGAGCTGCAATGAACATTTTGGTACATGACTCTTTTTGAATTATGGTTTTCTCAGGGTATATGCCCAGTAGTGGGATTGCTGGGTCATATGGTAGTGCTATTTTTAGTTTTTAAAGGAACCTCCATACTGTTCTCCATAGTGGCTGTATCAATTTACATTCCCACCAACAGTGCAAGAGGGTTCCCTCTTCTCCACACCCTCTCCAGCATTTATTGTCTGTAGATTTCTTGATGATGGCCATTCTGACCGGTGTGAGGTGATACCTCGTTGTAGTTTTGATTTGCATTTTTCTAATTATTAGTGATGTTGAGGGTCTTTTCATGTGCCTCTTGGCCATCTGTCTGTCTTCTTTGGAGAAATGTCTATTTGGATCTTCCACCCATTTTTGGATTGGGTTGTTTGTTTTTTTGATATTGAGCTGCATGAGCTGCTTGTAAATTTTGGAGATTAATCCTTTGTCAGTTGCTTCATTTGCAAATATTTTCTCCCATTACTTTGTCCCAAGTTTTAGGAGGCAGTATGTTAACTCATTAAGAGCAGCGGTCTGGTCTGACTGTTCTAGGCTCAAACCTGGCCCCTGCACTTATTAATCTGCAGTCTTTATAAGACATTGAATTTCTCTGTGTTTAGTGCTCTTATTTGAAAAATGGTGATAATAAAGTTCCCTCATAAGGTTGTTGTGAATGAAGCCCTTAATGGAGTTCCTGGTTCATAGTACATAATCGATAAATGCAGTCATTAGTAACAGTAGTAGCACTGTTGTTGTTATTACCACAAATCAGATTTACAGCCCAGTCTTATCTCAGCCAGGCCCCACCCATCCATAGGCAGCAAGAATGTAAAGTGTCCCCTCATCGTCTCAACACTAAGTCCATATTGCTGCATATCCCCCCAACCTTAGTACCTACAGACACTGAACCCCCAAGGGGCAGACACTGCCTTGCTAACCACAACAGAACACATGCCCAATCCCCTGATGCCAGGCTTCCTGCCCAGGACCCCAGCTGTCCTTCCCTACTGGATTTTGACCTTGACTCCCTCTTATTAGACTCTCAAGAGCCTCCTTCCAATGCCACCCACTCCCTCTACATGGCTTCCTGCATCACCAGGAACTCACCACTGTTCAGGGTCACCCACGATCACCCACATCAGCCCTGCATGGACCTGGCACCCAACTTCCCAGCCCTATGAAATGACACTAGGTGAATAGATAGCAGTTACTGTGTACATATTGGGCACTGTTCTAAGAACTCTACGTGAAATAATTCATCCTCTCACCAGCCCTATGAAGTAGGTACTGTCATTATCTCACTTTTACTAGTAAACTGACTGAAGCACAGAGAGGTAAGTTTCTTAAGAAAACGTAGCTACTGGGGAGTTCCCTGGTGGTCCAGTGCTTAGGACTCGGCGCTTTCACTGCCATGGCCCTGGGTCAGGGAACTGAGATCCTGCAAGCCACGCAGCGTGGCCAAGAAAAGAAAAAAGAAAACACAGCTACTAGATAGTGGTGCCAGTATCAACCCTATATATATATAATATACACACACCCCATATACAATGTATACGATATATGCTGCATCATACATATGAATGTATATGATATACATATATGCTGTGTCACATATATGTATCCTATAATATATATGATACAGCATAAGGAAAAATATTTTGGAAAGTGCTAATGAATTATCAACTTTCTCTTTCTCCCAATACAGTAACTGGAAAATCTCTTGCCCAGAGTCAAGATCCCTGCCTTGGCATCTTGGTTCCTTCAGGGACTGGATTTTCTGATCCTGAACATCCTTGTCCTCTGGATTCAGGTATGAAGGCCTGCAGAGGGACCTCCCAACAATGACATCACCTCCTACTGGCATTCTCACCAATCTTTTGCCTCACCTCCACAGGGAGAGATGTTTGCGACCTGGGGCTTACTTTTTTCACCCAGCTTTGTTGAGATACTATTGACATACATGCAAGTTTAAGGTGCACAGGTGATGATTTGATATAAGCATATACTGCAAAACGTTTCCCACACTAAGGTTAGTTAACATCTTATCTCCTCACAGAATAACCATTTAAGATCTACTCTCTTAACAACTTTCAAATATATTGATATAATACAGTATTGTTAACCGTCATAACCGTAAAGTTTGACTAATACCCCTCACACTATATTGTCCCTTTCTACAGACCCGACATAGGATTTATGTGCACATCATTCCATCTCTCAAATCCTGGCCTTACGCTTGCTCCATGGTTGAACCCCAGGATTTGTCCAGGGTGGATGTGTCTGCCATGCTGTTGTCCAGCTGTCCCTACAACTTTGAAAGAAGCATATGTACAATCTGCCATGTCTTATGAGCTCCTTGGAAGACACCAGGTCACTGAGTACCAGCCAGTCCTTCCTACTGCTGGGTTTCTTTAGACATGGGTGATGTCCTTTTCACACCGATGCCATCAAAAACTATAAATTCTTATTAAACACTTGGCTTATTTACAGAGGGTTCAATAAGGGAAATATCTCATTCAATCTTTACTTCATCAGGCAGTCTGGAAAACATTTTCTATTAACACTTAAAAGGTGCATTTAAAGCATACCTTACCGTGTCATGTGATTAGAACTCAGTCTAAATTCTAACTAAAATATGAAAATAGCCAAAGCATGCCTTTAAGATGAGATATAATATTACCATCATTTTCTCAGTACTGTACTTGTTACTCCTTGCTGGGTAGAATCTAATCCAAAATCGATTCTCATCATCTAGAAATCATTGAGCAAACTGACATAAAAACTGTCATCGGGAGGATAAATAATTTGGAGTACAGACAAAATACATTGAAATTATACAGCTTCTCCGGTAGAAAGATAAAAGCATGTTTCCAGTTGACTAGGTTTGCTTGGAACCACCCAGAGCTTGGGAAAAGCTTCCAAGCACTATCTCAGCTCAATGAACATTTATAATAACAGTAATAAGACATTACAGTTAGAGAACTCTTCACAAAGAGCGTATAATCTCCTTTAATCCTACAACAACGTTGTGACATCAGTATCATTATCCTCATTTTATAGTTCAGAGAACAGAGGTTAGAAGTCATGAGACTTGCCCAATATTATACAACATATTAGCTCATTGATTTAATAAACATTTATTGAGACATCACCATGCACCTTACGTTGAAACAAAGGCTGGGGAATCAGAAACAAATAAGATATTGTCCCTGTCTGAGTACTATTTGGAGATATCAGGCTATGGGATTTCTTCCTACAATATTTTCTCCCTCCCTGGCTGCCCAATTGTCCTTTATGCAACCCCTTCGTTAGTTCTGAGCTCATAGCCTCAGGCAAGACATTTGGCAGGGTGGAAACAGAAGTAGCTCCTATGTCTTTCTGGCTCTGAAGTTCCTCAGAGAACCTCAGACATTATATGAAAAAAAAAATAGTGTGTCTTGAAAAAACTTAAAGGAAAAATCTGTCCTAGACTAGACCAAGATTCTTCTTTTGCTTGGAGAAAAGGAGAAAAGAACTAAAGGAAGAGAGAGGTTCTAGGGATCCTGGGAGAAGAGGGGCCCGTATTTCCACTCCAACAGTGCCACCAGGGAACTGGATGACCATAGAGGGGAAAGGATGGCTCATTTGTCCAAGCATCCAGGAACTGAGGGAGCCTCACCTGTGTGGTTAGGAGCATCAGAAAGCCAAGTGATTTGATGGGACCATATACACAGGGGAAAAGATAGCTGCACAATGACCTGTTTGCACCAATGTCTGTATTCTGTCATTTGACCCTGGAACTGGGGGAAAAAACATGAAGAAGGAAAACAAAGCCCTGAAAGATCTGAAAATGGGGGCTCCAAACAGAAATAAAGTTAAATTATAGAACTCAAGTTCTCATATACCCGTGTTTGTGGACTGAGATTCATACCCACCACGCAGGTAATAAAGAGCAGTGGGCAAGGGAGTCCTACTGCTGGTAAGGTGAGGGAATTTTCCCAGCAGACTGACCCTCTTGAAAACAACAAATATAAATTCTGGGCACACTAATAAAATACTACCTGAATCCCCTGTGGAGTGAACAAAGGCTGGCAGAATTTGCAGGGGAGCTGAAATTTGGAAGAAGGGATTGACATCAGGTAAGTTCACCATCTTTATGGCTTTGGTCCAGGGGTGAGCTGTGGTCACAGCAAAGCATGAAGTCGCTTCTGAGGGGAAACTGTCATCTCTCTGTCCAGAGGAAAAAAGAGCCTAGGGCTGCCACAGGAGGGGGCACTCCAGAAAGAAGAGAACCAAAGAAGGGGAGCCCAGTGTCGTGTGTAAGCTCTGCCCCATTCTCTGGCTCACTCCTGCATCACAAATGGCAGGGCAGGCTGCAAACATCCCAGCTTTAAAAAAAAAAAAAAAAAAGGGTGGGAGAGGGGAGGGATGGGAAATTGAACTGAAATTTGAGCTGCAGCTCAGCTATTATAACTATGATCAATGAGGTAAAGGAAAATACCCTCACTGATGAAAGAAATCTTAGGTGAATAGAAAACATAAAAAGAGTTGAATGGAAACTTTAGAAATGAAGAATATACCATTTGAAAATTACAAACTTAGTGGATGGGCTTAATATCAGAATGGATATGACAAAGGAGTCAGTGACCTGGGGGGTGGGTGGGGGGAAGGAGGGAGGGAGGGGGAGAGAGGGGGAGGGAGAGAGAGAGAGAGAGAGAGAAAGGGAGGGAGGGAGGGAGAGAGAGAGAGAGAGAGAGAGAGATCCAATTTGATGAATAGAGAAATAAATGATTGACAAAAAAAATTAAAGGAGCCTAGGGACTTTTGGGAAAATCTCAAACAGTATAATATACCTCAAGAAAGAAGGGTAGAGGAAATGGAGCAGAAAAAAATACTTAAGAAATAATACTTAACACCTTATCTGGCATCCCCACCATTCTTTTGCCCCACCTCCACATGGAGAGAGGCCAAGGACTCAGACTTTGAAGTTTGGCTGGTAGCCCTTACAAATTTGGTGAAAGACGTAAATTTGGAGATTTAAGAAGTTCAGCAATGAAAAAAAAAAGTTCAGCAATGCCTAATGGCACACATACAAAGAAAACTATGCTTAAGCACATTATATTAAAACTGCTGAAAACCAAAGATTAAGAATAAAAATCTTGAAAGCAGCTGAAGGAAATCAACATGCCAACTTCAGAGAGAGAAATGATTCAAATGACTGCAAATTTCTCATCAAAAACCATGGAAGACAGAAGACTGTGTCAACTCAGAGTTCTATATCCAACAAAAACATCCCTCAAGAATGAAAGCAACATGAAGACATATATAAATAACGTAAAACTAAGAGAATCTGACACAAACACGCCTACACTGTAAGAAACGCAAAAGAAAGTTATTCAGGCTTATGAGAAATGATACCGGGGGAAATTTAGATCTTTGGAGAAGAACAAAGAGACTCTAAATAGTAAATATCTAAGTAAATGGAAAAGGCTATTATTTTCCTCATAATTTCTGTTAAGTGGATACAACATTGCCTTGTTGGGTTTATAAAGTAGGTAGAAGCCATGCATGTGACAATTATAGCTTAAAGTCAGGAGGCTGGGAAATGGACTTCTATGGTTGCAGTGCTTCTGTAGTAAATGTTAGAACATTAACTCTAAGTAGCTAAGGATATCTTATCAATCAGGATCTAGTCAGGAGACAGAAACCATACCAGTTGTTTGAACAGAGCAAATGTAATAGAAAAAAATTTTAATTAGTAAAATGCGGTTAACTATTTAAAGGCGTAAAAGTTGACTTTAAGAAATAGCAGGGCTTCCCTGGTGGCACAGTGTTTGAGAGTCCGCCTGCCGATGCAGGGGACACGGGTTAGTGCCCCGGTCCGGGAAGATCCCACATGCCGCGGAGCGGCTAGGCCCGTGAGCCATGGCCGCTGAGTCTGCGCGTCCAGAGCCTGTGCTCCGCAAAGGGAGAGGCCACAACAGTGAGAGGCCCGCGTACCGCAAAAAAAAAAAAAAAAAAAAAAGAAAAAAGAAAAGAAAAAGAAATAGCAAATACAGGACACAGCTGCTACCTCTAGAGCTGATAGAAATTATACAAGGGAGAAACTACAAGTTTGGAAGGGTCTGCCTGCTCTCAAGGCTGAGATTAAGGCCTCATTGGAGGGACTTCCATGGTGGCACAGTGGTTAAGACTGCGTTCCCAATGCAGGGGACCAGGGTTCGATCCCTGGTCAGGGAACCAGATCCCACATGCATGCCACAACTAAGGGGTTTACATGCCACAACTAAGGATCCCGTGTGCCACAACTAAGAAACCAGTGAGCCGCAACTAAGGAGTCCTCAAGCCACAACTAAGGAGCCTGTCTACTGCAACTAAGGAGCCTGCCAGCTGCAACTAAGACCCTGTACAACCAAATAAATAAATATTTTTAAAAATTTTAAAAGACCTAATTGGAGAGGTTGTGGCCACCACAGGAACATGTAGCCTTCCAGAGGCAAAGAAATTCACCACCATATACGAGACAGAGTTGGTCTTTGGAACAGCCTGTTAAATAGTTTCACAAAAGGTAAAAACAGGCTGACTATCCACAATAGCCATGACATGCAAGCAACCTAAATGCCCATCAACAGATGAACGGATGAAAAAGATCTGTGAGAGAGAGAGACAGACAGACAGACACACACACACACACACGAACAATGGAATATTAGTCAGACATAAAAAAGAATGAAATACTGCTATTTGGAGCAACATGGAGGGACCTAGAGATTATCATACTAAGTGAAGTAAGTGAGGTAGAGAAAGACAAATATCATATGATATCACTTATATGTGGGATCTAAAAAAAATAATACAAATCAACTTATTTACACAAAACAGAAATAGACTCACAAATACAGAAAACAAGCTTATGGTTACCAAAGTGGAAACGCAAGGGGAAGGGATAAATTAGGAGTTTGGGATTAACATATACACGTGACTATATATATATATAAAATAGGTAAACAACAAGCATTTACTGTACAGGACAGGGAACTACATTCAATATCTCGTAACAGATTATAATGGAAAAGAATCTGAAGCTGTACATCTGAAACTAACACAATATTGTAAATCAACTATAGTTAAAAAAAAAAAAAAAAGCAGGCTGGACCTGGTGTACAGGACTTGGCCGGCTGGGGTACTGGTGGGCCTGATCTTTTCAGCAGAAGAGGTTTCCTGGGTGGCAGAAACTCTCTGGAGAGTGAGCATCCCCTGGACCTTCCCAGTGCTAATATGCTGGCAGCCATGCCATAGAAGGAAAAAGAACCCAAGAACCAGGAAAAGCAGCCCTCTCCTTGGCCATAGACTTGCAGCCCTCCAGTGCCCTCTACTGGCAAAGCCTAACATTGCACCAGCTGTCAAGGGAGAAATACGTGCAAGTTCCAGCTCCAGCATCATAAAGCAGGACCAAAAAAAAAAAAAAAAAAAGGTTGGAGGGAACGGATTTGGAACTGAGAAGCAATAAACTGACAACTTTCCCAGATGTATAGTCTAACCCCTAAAAATGCCACTAAAAAATAATGCAAAGAGATAGAGCTTAAAGTTACTAAATTCAAATAGAATTCTGAAAAACATATTTAAATAATCCAAAGACAGGAGGGAAGGGAGAACAAAAAATAGAAGGGATAAACAAAAAATAAAATAAAATGGTAGACTTAATCTCAAAATCATTATTCCACGTGAAAAATTCAGACACAAAAGAATGCCTACTGGATGACTGTATTTATATAAATTTCTAGATAATGTATAATAACAAGAAAAAAAGATTAGAGGTTTTCTGGGATTAGAAGTGGAGGAAGGTGACTAACTACAAAGCGGCGTGAGGAGGCATTTGGGGGTGATGAAAATGTCTGTATGTTGACTGCTGTGCTCATTTCATGGGTATATACATTTGTCAAAGACTGTACACTTTAAATGGTTGCATTTATTGTACATAATTTTTTTTTTACCTCAATCAAGTTTCTTAAAGGCAGATTAAATGTTCCAATAGGGACAAAGAATCTGGGGAACTAGAAGGTTGGAGGAAGAGTTGAATGGCCACCTGGTGGACCCTGTGCCTATGCTGTGCTGTGCAGCCTCCTGCACCATCAACGGGGCCCAATGTCTTGTGAAGCCCAATTCCACCTAGAGTGATGCACAGCCTCGAAGATTCAACTTCCCAGACTAAGGGCAGTGCAGCTAAGAGTAGTATTTTGCTGTCCAAGGTACCTGCCGTATTGACACAACTGCCTGGAGTAGAGTGAGAGTATTGCCATTGGTAGGGCCTAGATAGAGACATCTCCTGGACACGCCTGAGCTCAGGCTCAGCCTCCGGGAACTGACTTCTGCTTTGATGGACAGATAACTCCAGGAGCCCAAAGTCTCCCCTGGAGGAGCGCTGAAACGTGAAGGTACTGACAGCAAAGACAGGACACTAAAGTCAGAAACCACATTTAGAGTCAGGACTGTAATAAATAACAAACATTCACTTCCCTTTCCCCCTTGGATGTCTCTAAAACTCAAAACAAATAAATGTGTCCTTTTGTGATTCACCAGTATGGCAAAGACTTCCCCATGCCTGCCAGCTTCTGAGAGCTTGAAATTGGATGATTTGAGAAGAGAATGAGAAGGGCTTTCTGAGTCTAATAAAACAGACTCTGAGAATTTCTTTAGAGGGAACAAAAAAAGGAAGACACTTTATAAAAATACTCATTTAAAAATAAAATACATTAATACATTTTATTTTGGACATATAAAGCACTGAACTAATTGCTAAGTGGTAATGGAAGCCTTTTGAAAGGACTGACCTTTCAAAACACAGTGATCTGCTTACAGTAATATAAACAGAAGTACTTAAACTGAAGCCACAAAAATGTTTTTCTTTTAGGATAAAATGTTAAAAGATTCAAATGAGTCCCATTTCCTTCAAAGTCACCACGTTGAGAAGCTGTGCATTTATCCCAAAGTCTGTATAAAAATTCTATTTTGGAATTGAATTATCCAATTATCATCTTGACTCTTCTTACTATTCACAGGATCTCTCTATGCTACCTGCAATCTGAACACAGCTACTCTGGAGAAAACAGAATATATATGTATAATGTCATTGGTTGGTATACTGGAAACTGTATGGGGTTTTTTTTGTTTGTTTGTTTGTTTTTTTAATCTGTGGTTTATGGTCCATATTCAGATTTCCCCCACTGGTCTTAGAGGTTTGTTTTTTCTTTTTAATTTTTATTTATTTTTGGCTGTGTTGGGTCTTCATTGCTGCATGTGGGCTTTCTCTAGTTGTGGTGAGCAAGGGCTACTCTTCGTTGCGGTGCAAGGGCTTCTCATTGCGGTGGCCTCTCGTTGTGGAGCATGGGCTCCAGGTGCATGGGCTTCAGTAGTTGTGGCACATGGACTCAGTAGTTGTGGCTCACGGGCTCTAGAGCGCAGGCTCAGCAGTTGCGGCGCACGGGCCCAGCAGCTCTGCGGCATGTGGGATCTTCCCGGCCCAGGGCTTGAACCTGTGTCCCTGCATTGGCAGGCAGATTCTTAACCACTGCACCACCAGGGAAGTCCCTGTATGGGTTTTAAATCACAAGCCTTGCATCTTATTATCTCTGTGACATTCAGCAGCTTCTCAATTCCTCTCAACCTTGATATCCTCTTCTGTAAAAACAGGAATAAGAACACTCATACCATAATGATGTTGAGTTTGTTTTAAGTCCACGAAGTATTAATAATCAATAAATGTTGGAGTCCTCGATCTTTCCTCAGTAGCGATAAGCTTTATTTTCTGTTTTCAGAAGATTTCATTTTGGGCAATAGACAGAAATGACTTGGAATCAAAACCGTGCACTTGCGAACTCTATTAACTCCACTATGGTCCAGGCACTGGTGTAGGTCTGGGCAGGACAGAATGGTTTGATGCTTTAGAGTGAGTTCCAGAATCTGCCCTAGCAGTGTGACCTTGAGCAAGGCTGAACAATTCTGGGTCTCAGCTTCTTCATCTCCAATAGGGAGTAATAATAGTAATGACCTCAAAATAGTCCCCTAGGATGCTGTGTATTTATTTCAGAATGAAAAGGTATTGGGGGCTGAAAATATAGTCCCCCAAAATTCATTCACACTTAAGTACTGCAGTCCTAACCCCAATACTTCAGAATGTGACTGTATTCAGAGATAGGGCCTCTGAAGAGGTAATTAGGATAAAATGAGGGCATACGGGTGGGCCCTGATTCAATATGACTGGTGTCCTTATATGAAGAGGAGATTAGGACACAGATATGCACAGGCCGAGGGAAGACCATGTGAAGACACAGCAAGAAGAGGGCCATCTACTAGCTAAGGAGAGAGAAAACAGAAAAAAACAATTCTGCTGATACCTTGATCTTGGACTTCGAGCCTCCAGAACCATGAGAAAATAAATTTCTCTTTAAGCTGCCCAGTCTATGGTATTTTCTTATGGCAGCCCTAGTAAACTAATAGAAAAAGGAAAAATATTTATTCTGATCCTGCATTTTCCAGGCAAGGCCACTCTTCCCCAGCTTCTCCACTACCATAGGCAGGAGAAAAGAGGAAATCCCAGCATACACAACACTCCTAGCCAGATCCCACCACCTCTCTCTCTCTCCTTGCTTTCTTCCTTAACCAGCTTGGATTCAGTGGCTCATCCTATAATCACTCACTTGCAAATTCCCTCAACTCCTTCGCCTCTCTCACTCTGCAATATTCACCTGGCAAAATAGTCCTGAGTTAAATCCAACTCTGTGCCTACTCTGAACTGCACCCACGCAGTTAACCACGGCTAGAGACCAGCCACAAGCAAACCAACTAATTGTACTTTATCACAGCTATAATCTAAAACCAGCCCTTAGTGTGCCCCAGCCATCCTACTACATTCCTTTACCTCATTATCCTATAAGATCATTTCATACCTTCTCCTCCCCTGGCAACCATCCACCACCTCCTTCCCCTCCTACCAGCTGATGGTCTTGCTTACATTCCCTGACAAATAGAAGCAAACAAAAGACCTTCCACACCATCCCACTGCCATGTTAACCAACCCACTCCATCTGTACCTGTCTCTCTGCCTTCTCACTGTTACTATAGATACAGTGTCCTCGTTCTTCTCTCAGGTCCATGCTTCTGCTTACTCAATGGATCCTATATCATTTTACCCATTCAAGGACATCTCTCAAGTAATTGTTCCTCTCAATCATGAGTCACCAATTCTTCCCTTTTCTACTGCATCATTCAAACCAACATACAAACATGCTCTTCATTAGCCCATCCTTTAAAAGAAATTTTTATCCTACATCTCCTTCTAGCAGACTCCATTTCTTTGTCCCGTTTAGGGCTAGCCTGTACTTGCTGGTATAGGTTGAATTCTGTCCCCCTAAAACTCATATGTTGACGTTTTAACCCTCGCTACCTCTAAGGTTTATATAAGAATAAACCTTATTTGGAAATAGGGTCTTTGCAGATGCAACAAGATGAAGTCATACTGGAGTAGAGTGGGCCCCTAATCCAATGACTGGTGTCCTTATAAAAGGGGGACATTCAGACACAGAAGCACACACATAGGGAAAATGCCATGTGAAGGTGAAGGCAGAGACCAGGGTGATGCCACAGAAGCCAAGGAATGCCGAAGATCGTCAGCAAACCCCAGGTGTGGGAGAGAGGCAAGAAACAGATTCTCCCTCACAGGCTACAGAAGAAATCGACCTTGCTGACATCCTGATCTCAGACTTCCAGCTTCCAAAACTGTGAGACAATACATTTCTGTTGTTTCAGTCACTGTCTGTGGTACTTTGTTATGGCAGCCCTGGCAAACTAATATAATGGCTATCTCTGATTTTTCTCCTCCTATATCTTCTCAGCCCACTCCAGTCAGGTTTTGCCCCTACTGCTCTACTAAAGCAATTCATGTCTAAGTTTCTAATGGCATCCATACTGTTGAATCCAGATGTCAGTACTCAGTCTTTGTGTTAAGTGACATCAACAGCATGTGACACATTTCTTCGTTCATCTTCCTTGACATATTTCCTGTACTTACCTGCCAAGATACCATTTAATTCTTTTTTTTATTTATTTTATTTACTTTTGACTGCGTTGGGTGTTGGTTGCTGCGTGCGGGCTTTCTCTAGTTGCGGCGAGCAGGGGCTACTCTTCGTTGTGGTGCGCGGGCTTCTCATTGTGGTGGCTTCTCTTGTTGCGGAGCATGGGTTCTAGGCTCATGGACTTAGTTGTTCCACGGCATGTGGGATCTTCCTGGACCAGGGCTCGAACCCGTATCCCCTACATTGGCAGGAGGATTCCTAACCACTGCGCCACCAGGGGAGTCCCTGGACCATTACTTTAGGTTTTCCTCCTACCACACCCCTCACATTTTCTCAATTCTTATGCAAATTGCTCATCTGTTATTTTCATTTGTTTGTTTAATGTTTCTTTAATGACATGTAATATACATGCAGAAAAGTAAGCAAAGCCTATATGCTCAGTTCAATAAATAGTTGTAAAGTCTATGACTGTGTGATCACCACCTAGACCAAGATATAGAACATTCTTGAACTCCAGAAGCCCTTCCCATCACTTCCTAATGAAAACCTCTCCCTCTTCTGCAAAAGGCACCAACACTTTTAATGAGAACAACTTCTCTCCTAAGAGAGACACGTTTAAATCTCCCACCATGATTGTGTATTTTTCTATTCTATTTGTAGGTCCATCAACTTTTGCTTTATACACTGTGAGACTATATTATTAGAATCATAAGGAATTTAAATTTTCATATCATGTTGGTGAAGTAAACCTCATATTATTTTGCAGTGATTCTCATTGCCTCTAGTAACACTTTTAGCATTGAAGTCCATTTCACCTAATAATAATTTAGTTATACCAACTTTCTTTTTATTATTTCTATCTTTTTGACTTTCAAATTTTCTAAATCCTTATATTTTATATATATCTCTTATAAACATGATATGATGTTAGATGGAATTTTAAGATCCAGTCTGATAATCTTTGTATTTTAACTTGAACATTCAGTACATTTACTTTTAATGTAACTACTAATGCTATGGAGTTTGGATCTACCAACATATTTTTCACATTGTATTTGTTCCATCAATTTTATGCTTCCTTTTCTCTCCTTTCTTGCATTCATATGGATTGACAATATTTTTATTTTATTCCTTTACACCTTCTATGAGCTTAGAGATTATACCCTTTCTATTTCTTTAGTGATTGTCTTAGTCTGCTCAGGCTGCCATAACAAAATACCAAAGACTGGTTGGCTTAAACAACAGAAATTTACTTCTCATATTTCTGGAAGCTGAGAAGTCCAAGATCAAGGTGCTGGCAGGATTGTTGTCTGGGGAGAGCTCTCTCTTGGGGTTGTATACAGCTGCCTTCTCACTGTGTCCTCACATGGCCTTTCCTGGGTGCATGTGCGTGCATGTGGAGAGAGAGAGAGACCTCTTCTTCTTAAAGGCGACTGATCCCATCATGAGGGCCCCAGCCTCATGACCTAATCTAACTCTAATTACTTCTGATAGGCCCATCTTCAGGGGGTCAGGGCTTCAACATATGAACTTAGTAGGGGAGGACACAAACATTCAGTTCATCACAGTGATTACTCTAGAAATTACAGCATGCACAGTTAAATTCTGCCTGTTTTTTCCCTCTTTCTATGTTATATTATGGTTAATTTCTTCTGATATATATGGTAATTCACTGATTGTTTGAGTGTAATCTGGCCAAAGATCTCCATTGAATTTTTAATGTTAATTATTGATCTTTTTAGTTTTGGAAGTTCTATGTAGCTCTTTTGAAAATCTTCTCTGTCATTTTTATAGATTCCTATTCTCTGTTAATATTTTTAAGGTTGTCATTTACTTCTTTAAACTAGGAAGGATACTTGTTTTAGAATCCATGCCTGATAATTACCTGAATTATTTGTAGTCTATTTCTGCTCTTGTTTTTTTGGGTTTTTTTGGAGGGGGGGCTGGTTCTCACTTACATTGCCTTATTTCTTTGTGAGCTTGCTTTGTGTGTGGGACATTGCCTTTGAGCAATTTTTTATAAAGTGTCTGAGGTCTCAGATGAATGTGCTCTTCTCCAGAGATGCATTTAGTTTGCTTCTTGCAGGTCCCTCGGGGAGAGGATCACTTCCAGCCGGCCTCACAGCTTAAGGCAGACTAGCCCACCCAGCGTATGTGTATACACACGAAACACATCTACACCAAGGCCAATCTGTTGTCACAACTTCTCAGGAATAAATGAGGTTTTTTTCTTTACTTTTTTGTTTTTGTTTCCTACTCTCTTTGGTAGAAAAACAGAGTTCTCCACAGTTCCCTGTCACTGGATGACAGGGAGGCAGTTTGGTTTGGTTATACTTTATCCTTACCTTAGATCTAACCCTTGGGAATCTCAGCTTAATATGGAAATAGACTCCTTTAAGACATCTCACCTGAGGTGGACCCTGGACATCTGCCTCCTTTGATCTTTAGGCCACTTAACCGAAGCCCAAGTTTGTAGCAACAACAAAAGCCCTGCAGATTTTGGCCTTCCAATAATTCATTTATCGCTTTAACTTCAGACTTTCTCACAGAATTTAGACTCTCTCCTCAGGTCTTCAATGCTCTTAAATTGGTGAGGGTGATTTTTTTTTTCATACCTTATCCAGCATTTTGTACTGTTTTCAGTAGAAGGGTTAGTCAGAATAGCCAAGCTCACTTACTGGAAATAAGAATCTCTGTCATCTTTACCTCTTAATCTTTAAGTGTCCCAGGTCCCCATCTTTGGACCTCTCCTTTTCTCTATCTACACTCAGTCCCTATGTGATCTTATCCAGATTCATGGTTTTAAACATCGATGTGATGACTGCATGTATATCCCTAGAACTCTCCCTAAACTCCATATACATACAGATACAGATACACAGATATCTACACACTGGTATATATACACATATACTCATAGTATATGTATGTGTAAGTTTACTCTACATCTTCATTTGGATGTAGAAGATCCCTCAAACCTAACATAACCCCTTCCTACCTCACACCCCATAGCCTCTCCTTCTTGAACGCTAACTCTACCCATGCAAATGATTTGCTGGTCTCCAAATTGGCCACATTACCACTTAGCTCCAGACCTTTGCACACTTCCTCCCTCCTCTTGTTCACACAACTCCTACTTCATCAAAGTTCACTTGAGAAGCCACTTGCTCCAGGAATCTTTCCTTGACCATATATCTGTCTGGGTTGTGTGTCCCTCCTATTTTTTTCCCATAGCATTCTGTGCACACGTCTACCACTGCATTTGTGAAACCCACAGTGAAAGCATCTAGTTTACTGTCTATGATCCCCCAATAACTGGTAAAAAATCTTGTAGGAGCTACGACCAGCTTACTCACCATTATTTCCCAAGTTCTAGCACTGTACTTAACACATAACAGGAATTCAACATACATTTCTTAAAGGAATGGATGAGTGAATTGTATTAAGGAAGATTTGAAAAATGATTTTGAAAAAAAGGCAGCTCTAAAGGTCTATAACACAGCAATTCCATTTGGATATGTGTACAGCCTCTCCAAGAGATTCCTATGAAGGGGACAAATATACAGTTGTTTGCAGATGTCTGCAAGTATTTTGTTTTTCGTAGCATCCCCTTCTTCCACTACAAACCTCCACTAAGGTTTAATCTTTAGTACAGAGAAAAAATAAAATCCAAACCTAAAAGACAGCAGGGATCATAAACAGCTCTTTATACCTGGGCAGTAGGAAAGTTATTTGTGACTTCTTCTCTTCATCCCATCATTTTCCAAAGAC
This sequence comes from Grampus griseus, assembly GCF_964374135.1. Taxonomy (NCBI): domain Eukaryota; kingdom Metazoa; phylum Chordata; class Mammalia; order Artiodactyla; family Delphinidae; genus Grampus; species Grampus griseus. The sequence goes on from NC_139010.1 coordinate 35,959,809, forward strand.
AGACAGTTGGATAGCCAAAGAGAGTAATTGCCATCCTTCCTCTGGCCCTTCGGATCCTGTGAGGGGGAAGGACAGAAGCCTTGGGGGCTCATTTCCCCATCATCCCTTCATCAACTTCAGTATTGCCTCTGCTCTTGTTCACATGCAAGACTCAGTGGACTCCATGGATCATAAGACTCCCACCCAGTGCTCAAATACAAACAAGGAGACTAAAAACGTTGATAATGGGCTTTCTTGATGGGGAAGAATACATCATTTAATACATGATGTTTATCCGAGTTGAATGAAGTGTCTCCAAATGCAACTTCCGTGACTTAGAGAGAAGGGGTGAGAGAGTAGTGAGAGAAGAAGAGTTGAGACTGTGCCCTTGAAGGGAAATTGAATCTCTCCAGAAAGTGAGCAAATCATTTCAGCGTTAGGGAGCAGCAATTGAGTGCTATCCTCTTTCCAAACTCTTTCTATTGTCCAGGATTTACATCCATTGGTTCTTTAGAGCCACTGCATCCTGGAAAAAGATTACCAAAAAAAAAAAAAGGAGAGCTAAAACCAAATTTATTTCCTGTCAGCAGAGGCTCTCCAGTCAGCCAAAGTATCCCTTGCAGCATCTTCTGTATACGCCTCAGAAGATTCGAAAATGTGATTCTATCAAATTACTTTGAGGATGACTGGACATGTATTCACCATGGCAAACCTGAATATCAGTGACTGTATCGGTCAGACTAAGCTGCAGTAATAACACCCAACCTCAGGGGTTAACACAGCAAATATTTATTTCTCACTCACACCATACATCTGAAGCAGGGCAGGGGCAGGGGAAGCTTGGGTCACTTTAGCACCCAGGCTGGTAGAGGATTCCTCTCCCCGTGTGCTTCACAACCACCGTAGCCAGAAGGGAACATGGCTGCTCAAGCTGCTGCAGGAACTGACAGACGTCACTCCCACTCACATCTCATTGACCAAAGCAAGTCATATGATCACACCTACATTCAAAGGGGGTGAAGAAGCCCCATCCTACCATGTATCTGGGGGGAGGCGAGAACTGGGATATTTGTGAACAGCATTATTTTCAACCACAGTGACCCACCCCATATTTTCACATGCCCTGCCCTAAGCCCTTTTAGTGAATGCTCTCTTCAGCAGGCACCCATCAAAGCTGCAAACAACCAGTGAGCCCACTGCGGGAGGGAAGTGATGACTTGTCTACAGCAGAAGACTACCAAATAAGGATGCATCAGAGGGGATTGAAGCGCTGGAATTAATACTAAGCTACGTCATCCTGCGAGTCCTTCCCAAGCAGATTCTATGGTTCCAAGATGTACAGGCATGCCGACCGAGGCACCGTGTTAATTCAGGCCAAAGATAAAGCAAGCAAAACCAAAGTGGAGACTTGGGGGTAGTTTGAATTGTCCAGATAAATTACCTTGACGCTCATTGATTTACTCAACCATGAATGAATGAAGTAATATATGGCAGTATGGGAGGAAGACCTGATGGGTGCTATTAGGACACGGGAATAATTATTAGGTAATTACTTATAATCCCTGATTTCTAAAGACAGTGGATACTGAAAAGAACCTTTGATTTTGTTGAACTAGGGTGAAAAGTGGGGATATAAGCTATAAAAGAGGAGAAGTTTAAATGGAAACATAAAAAAAAGTGATAAAGAGATCTGGAAGGGAGGATTGAGATATAGAGAAAAGACTAGAATACATGTGGCCAAGAGAGGGCTAGAGCTGGAAGACAGAAGAGAGACACTGGCAACGGGAGAGGAATGAGGGAGGAAGAGCAAAAACCAGGGCAGTTTCCCTGGGTTAAGACATCGGAAAGAAGCCAAGATATTAAAAGGTGATGGAGGGATAATTTTTGCTGTGCAAGGTGAAATATAAGCCTCCCCTCACAAAGCCTCCTCTGTGAGCCATCAGTGCCTTTCACTATTTAATTGTATTTAGAAGGAATTGATGACATAATCAAGTTGACCCTATGGATCGCCCAAGGAGACCTAAGCCTTTTCAGGTTACCTTGTAACAGCAGCATGAGTGAAATAAGACAGAAGCACAGGTGCAAGGAAATCCAATTCTGCTGAAGAAGTGGAGGGAACAATTCAGAGAGAAGATATAATGGGATGACTTTTAAAGCCTTTGGGATGGAATGAATGTATTCGTGTGTGGGAGGCTATGAATCTTTGGAGGCTGGACGATGGACTGCAACAGACACCCCAAGGTAACTCCCAATAAGTTATACCCAGGCATATTCCCCGCCCCTTGAGTGTGTGTGGATTCAGTGACATGCTTCTACCCAGTAACTCCTCCTCCGATTGTGTTATGTTATATAAGAATCCATCATAGCAGATTGTAGTGAGAAAGACTCCTGCTGGCCTTGAACATGTAAGCCCCCATGTTGTGAGGGGGCTATGTGATCAGGAACCGTGGGAGCCTCTGGGATCTGAGAGTGGGCCCTGGCTGACTGCTAGCAAGAAAACAGGAACCTCAGTGCCACGACCACAAAGAATTAAATTCTGCCAATAACTTCATGCTGGGGAAAGAACCCTGGGCTTCAGAAAGGAACAGCACCCAGCCACCACCTGATGGAAGTCTTTGAGATCTTGATGAGAGGACTTGGCTAAGCCATTCCCACACTACTGACTGAGGGAAGCTGTGAAATAGTACATGTGTGTTGTTCTAAGCTCCTAAGTCTGGGGCCACTTGTTATGCAGCAATAGTAAACCAATATAAGAGGTGAGCATCAAAAATGGAATATGAGCTCACCAAGGAGGAAGAAAAAGACTCTCCAGTCACAGTAAATAGCACAGGGGCATGGAAAACCCTGGCTTGTCTGGGGGACTGTGCGTGTAAGCAGATAGGGGAGGAGGTCCCCGGAGAAAGAGAACCAGGCAAGACCTTCTTGACATAAGAGAAGCCATTTCTGGCCTAAGCCATTCTGTGACCTAAGCCTGGCCACAATGCTTATCCTTGAAGAGATCTCAGTAATTAATGATCTTAAGGAACCAAAGAATGCAGAAACACTGCCTGTTATGAGGCAAGAGAAGTAACAATAGAAAAGATAGTATCAGTTATACAGACTCCCAGTTCTCTTTCAACGGTAAAGATCAGCTGGAATCACTCAACCACCAGATCAACTGGAACCTAAGGGATGATGCTGCTGACCTCTTCTGACCCTCCTGACTTCAGTCAACTAAAGCTAGGACTCTGACAACTGCCCAAGCCCCTTCATGAATATGAAGGTACCCTTGCCTTAAAACTTCCCCAATTTTGCAGAAATAGAGACACAGATGTAGAGAACAAACGTATGGACACCAAGGGGGGAAAGTGGCGGGGCGGTGGTGGTGGTGGGATGAACTGGGAGATTGGGATTGACATGTATACACTGATGTGTATAAAATAGATAACTAATAAGAACCTGCTGTATAAAAAATAAATAAAATGAAATTCAAAAAAAAGAAAAAAAACTTCCCCAATTTCGTTGTTCAGAGAGACACTGCTTTGGGAAACATGCTCAGTGTTCTCCTTACTTGCTGCAAGTAATAAATCCTTCTTTCTCCTGTAGATATGGTACATATATACAATGAAATATTATTCAGTCATAAAAAATAAAATAATGCCATTTGTAGCAACGTGCATGGACCTAGAGATTATCATACTAAGCGAAGTAAGTCAGAAAGAAAAAGACAAATACCATATGATATCACTTATATGTGGGATCTAAAATACAACACAAATGAACATTATCTAGGAAACAGAAATGGACTCACAGACGTAGGCAACAGACTTGTGGTTGCCAACGGGGGTACAGGTAGGGAAGGGAAGGACTGGGAGTTTGGGATTAGCAGAGGCAAACTATTATATATAGGATGGATAAACAACAAGGTCCTACTGTATAGCATAGGGAACTACAGTCAATATCCTGTGATAAACCATAATGGAAAACATATATATATATGTATATATATAGCTGAATCACTTTGCTGTACAGAAAAAAATTAACACAACATTGTAAACCAACTACACTTCAATAAAATTTTTTTTAAAAAATCTTTCTTTCTCCCAGCCTTTGGCTTGGTTGTATCTGTTGGCTCAACACGCACCAAGAGGCAAATCCAGTTCTCAGGTAACATGAGTAGTTAGGTGTGGTTTGTCTAGATGAAGGCCAACAGAAAGAATGTGGTACAGTGGGCTACAAAGAGGGGCATGGACAAGACCACGGAGAGTCTTCTCTTTCACCAAAGAAGGAGTTTAGGCTTTAGTATTAGGTTATAGGGTGCTCTTAACAGACAATTTTTTTTTTTTTTTTTTTTTTTTTTTTTTTTACTGTTTTCAGATTTCTAGGAAATCTGAAAGAGAAGACAAGATATGGATCACAGCTACCCTGCTTCTATCATGGTTGACTCTCCACCTGCAGTCATAACCCACAGAATCCCTATTCAATGGAGCAACAACATATGATGAAAAATTGGTCCAAGTTCCTCCGGAGTAGAGAGCATTTTCTTGTTTCTGAGCCCAACACCTGAAATTGATTCACCATTTATCCATTTATTTAATATATATATTTACTGAATAACTATTATATGGATCCAGCACTTTTACAGATGATGGGGACACAACTGTGATTCTATTAAGTCTATTAAGTGATATCAGTAGTCAGTGCTTCAGCTCTCAAGTATCAATTCTTCACTCTGCTATAAGATTTGGCAGTTCTTTTTTTTTTTTTTTTTTTTTTTGTGGTACGCGGGCCTCTCACTGCTGTGGCCTCTCCCGTTGCAGAGCACAGGCTCCAGACACACAGGCTCAGCGGCCATGGCTCACAGGCCCAGCCGCTCCGCAGCATGTGGGATCTTCCCAGCCGGGGCACGAACCCGCGTCCCCTGCATCAGCAGGTGGACTCTCAACCACTGCACCACCAGGGAAGCCCTGGGAGTTCTTTTTAAGTACTTTTACATAGGAATTTGAATTTATTACCATGCCCGTATTCACTTTTAAGTAAAACTGACTACTCTGTGGACAAACATGTATTCTCTCACATGACAACTCCACACCATGCAATCCCACCACAGCTGATTGGACCAAGTGAGAGCACTTGGTTCAAGAGTAGCCAATTCACTGATAACCAATGACAAACAATCCGGCATTCCCACAAGTTGGACCAAAGAGATTGTCTCGGGAATCTTAGCTTAAAGAGAGACAGAGACACAGAGGGAGGGAATGAGCCAATTAACAGAGAGAGCTGGAACTAAAAAACTGATATAAAAGTATTCACGGGGCTTCCCTGGTGGCGCAGTGGTTGAGACTCCGCCTGCCGATGCAAGCAACACGGGCTCGTGCCCCGGTCCAGGAAGATCCCACATGCCGCGGAGCGGCTGGGCCCGTGAGCCATGGCCACTGAGCCTGCGCGTCCGGAGCCTGCACTCCGCAACGGGAGAGGCCACAACAGTGAGAGGCCTGCGTACTGCAAAAAAAAAAAGTATTCACAATAGGGGTGACCACATAATTTACCACCCAAACTGAGATACTTTTGAGAATGAAAAAGGATATGAAAAAATATTAAAATTATGCAGTTGTAATTACTGGAAATTATGAAGGTGTTACCAAAAATAGAATTATAGATTTATTCCACACAATAGGTTACAAAACCACCATAGTAGGAACATTCAGATGTCACTGACGGGCTTTATGCCAGGACTACTCAGCCTCTATTTTCTGTACTTAATTCACAGATCTCACCATAATTTCCTAAATATCTCAAAGGCCTGATGACAACTTTGTGCATCTCACAGGCTCAGGCCACAGCACAACCAGCTGATAGAACAAGTGGCTGGCAGAGGCAGTGCTGGAATACTTCTCCTCTAGCCAGCCAGGCCAGAGGGTTAGCTGTAGCTGTCCCTAGGAAAGCACATTCTTTATTTTATCGGTGAGCACCCCACATACTGTCCTTGAAAAAGGGGTGTTGGGACTTCCCTGGTGGTCCAGTGGTTAAAACCAGGTTCAATCCCTGGTCAGGGAACTAAGATCCCACATGCCGCATGGCATGGCCAAAAAAACGAAAAAATTTAAAAAATAAAAAATAAAAGGAAAGAGTGTGTTAGTTATGTCACATCTAATATAAGAGGTCTGGAAAACAGGAAGATTATCAAGGACTTCTTTCAGGTTTAACCATGGCTTAAAATGATATTTGCTTCATTGCACTGGAATCTCATGTTTTATCAGACAAGACCATGGTAAAGCTGAAAGTATAAAATAAAGCTCTGCCAAATCTACCCAGGCTTATTTTATTGTGATTTATTGAGAACATTTCATTAAAAATGAAAAATTCAGGACAAATGCTCAACCAGAAGGGATGCCAGGATAAGAGATATAAAACAGACCATGAACAGTGGACATCTGATCCCAATACAATGGCAGAGTGCAAATCAAAGTTATGAATTACAAAGCAGATGCCCACAGTGATGCAGAGATATAAGAATGTGCCAGACCGTGAGAACACTGAAAGGCTAGAGAGAGTAACTTGTTCCTAGAGTTGTTCCTTGCCAGATTCTTTCACTACATGCATAACTTTATAATTCACCTCCATTTTCCTGAGGTAGCTTGAATAAGTGTTGGTTTAAAAACAAAAGAACTGGGCTTCCCTGGTGGCACAGTGGTTGAGAGTCCGCCTGCCGATGTAGGAGACACAGGTTCGTGCCCCGGTCTGGGAGGATCCTACATGCCACGGAGCGGCTGGGCCCGTGAGCCATGGCCGCTGAGCCTGTGTGTCTGGAGCCTTTGCTCCACAACGGGAGAGGCCACAGCACTGAGAGGCCCGCGTATCGCAAAAAAAAAAACCAAAAGAACCCAGTTACCGCAGAACACCACTTGGAGTAGTTAGAATTCTTTTGGTTACTAGCAACAGACTGGCTGAGGTTAAAAGAGAATGTACTGGGTCACATAATTATACAACCCGGCTTCCAACAGTCTGGATCTAGACCTCACATGACAGCAGCAGGACTGGCTCTGCTTCCTCTGAACAGGCTCCACACTCAGGCTGCTGACTACATCTTTCAACAGTCCAGGCTCTCTCCTCATGGGCATAACAGCTCTGAACCACCTATCGTTACCCCAGTGGACAGAGTCTGTGTTCTAGCATTCTTTGCCAAGGTCCTGAGGTTCGCTCCGATTGGATCAGCTTGGATCACTTCCTCAACTCTGAACTAACCATGATGCCCAAAGAGATGAGATAAGCTGGTTGATCTAAACCACACAGGGCCCTCCTCTGGCATCCCAGGTAGGTTTAATTCTATCTAAACCTCAGGAGACAGACCCTGGCTAGTCATCCACCAAAGGGGCTCCCTTTTCCTCAGGGTCACAGTTTTCCTTGTGAAAAAGTGACTGAGTTCTAGCCAATGGATTGGGAGCAAAAGCTAAGTACGCCTCCTCCAAGCTTGGCCCATAAAACCTCCCACGCATTCCTCAAAGTTGTTCTAAACATACTAAAAAGTTTTTCAATACCTGAATTAAACATCACTCTGAAATTTTTAATTTAAATAATTATAATTCGGGCTTCCCTGGTGGCGCAGTGGTTGAGAGTCCGCCTGCCGATGCAGGGGACACGGGTTCATGCCCCGGTCCGGGAAGATCCCACATGCCGCGGAGCGGCTGGGCCCGTGAGCCACGGCCGCTGAGCCTGTGCGTCCGGAGCCTGCGCTCCGCAACGGGAGAGGCCACAACAGTGAGAGGGCCGTGTACCGCAAAAAAAAATAATAATAATAATTATAATTCATTAATTGAATTAGAAATTTAGTTCCTTGATCGCACGAGCCATGTATCAAGTGCTCAAAAGCCACGTGTGGCTAGTGCTACTCTATTGGACAGTAAAGGTCTCTACAAATTCACTAGATATTCTCCCTCCCCCCAAAGCCCTCACTTTGCTTTGACTGTGATGTTGGAAAAAAGTGGGGCTGAATTTCCTATTTAATTGTCTCAATTCTCCTAGTATTTCTTTGGCAGTGCAGAACTAAGCCCAAGTGTCTGGGGCTGTTTTTTTTTTTTTTTTGGCCGTGCCACGCAGCTTGTGGGGTCTTATTTCCCTGACCAAGGATTGAACCTGCACCCTCAGCAGTGAAAGTGCAGAGTCCTAACCACTGGACCACCAGGGAATTCCCTCTGGTGCTAAATTTTGATCATTGCTCTAAGTATTCAGATCAGAGAATGTAATAAAATTTAGAATAAGTTCTAGATCCCTTTTTGTTTATCTGTATCTACACCAATATTCTACCATAATTGTTGTCTCGTCTCTTGTTGTTTCTCTAAAGGAGAAAAACAACGATCATTAAGGGTATGCCACATAATGTAGTAAAAGGGTGAGCTCACTAGAAGGTAAAAGAACTAAATCTCAATGTCCCCTGTGCTGCCTATCATTTACTGCCTCTCAGCTCCAAATCACTGCCCTACCTGGGATGCTGGAATATTTCTCCCCTGCCTACAGCACGATATTAACCGTTGTCAGTAGAGGGCGCTGTAGGAACACTGGGATAAGAGCACCCTTTCCTCCTTGCTTCTTGCTCTTGCAGTGCTAGGCTGGTGTGCAGGACACCAAGCTCTCCCCTAGCAAATGTTAAGTGGCACCTCTGCAGATGGAATCCCAGTGAGTTCTAGGGTGCTCCAGCTAGCTTCTCTGCAGGAAGTTCAGCAACATCCTCCATGGGCAGCTTCCCAGGAAGTTCTGAAGGAGACTTCAGCTGCACTCCTGCCCAGCAAATGGATTCCCAAGTGAGTTCCACGAGTGCCCCAGCTGGTTTCCTAGCAGTGAGTTCAGCAGCACCCCTCCATAGGTAGCTTCCCAGGAAGTTCATCAGCATCCCAGCAGGTAGTTTCCAGTCAGTCTCCCTAGCGTGAGTATTTCCAGCTTACCAGCCTCAGCCCATAGCTCCAGAGTCAGTTACAGACCAATGCTGGCCCAGGCAAACTGGTGAACTTCTCTTGCATTCAGTGGGCTATAACCACATCCTCTGCAATGAGCTCTGAGTCCCAGGCATGTGGAAGGTCTCCCCTTCCAAGTTAGCCCTTCCTTGGGTACTCTCTCAGAGTCCTAGCGTATATTTTAGAGTTCTTTTCTATCCCCCTTAGTAAAATTCCTGTAAATAATAATTCTTTATAGGCAACTTCCTTGTTCAAATTACTGTTTGGTTTCTATCTCCTAATTGGACCTTAACTGATATACCTCCTTTGCAGTTCCTTGCCCAGCTGATATTGGGCGAGACACCTCACATCTCCAGGCACTGTTGAGTCTTTTCTGGAATACAGAGCTGTCGGATTAGCTCAAAGCTAGAAAGATACAGCTACAATCCTTGGAGATCCCTGAAATGCCAGTTGATACCTATTAAGAAGCAACTTGACCATTTTTCACTCAATTATGAAAACCACTGACTTCTCAGAGAAAACACAAAAACTATCACAGTTCAGGTTTTGCTATAACCTGTGGAAGCTGAGAAGTGTCTTGCTGAAGTAAATAGTGAATGAAATTCTGATACGGTCCCACTCACTATCCCATTGGCAGATTTTTCCCCCATATTTAACATTGTTGAATGGCAGTTTCTGTGAGTGTGGATCTCCAGAGACCATGAAAGCGCATGTAAGACGCACTCCATGCAAGACTACAGCTAATTGGAGTTTTCTTGTGCTACCGGAGGAGCTTGGCAAGGCAGATGTCTTCAATTATTCATGCTGGCTTCCCTGTAAACCAAACCTTATTCAGGCTCTTAACCTGCCCACCTGGAAGCCCAGGGTTGTGGAAACCCTTTGTGAAGGCAACATGATATTCTCTGGGCTGTGTGACCTGCCTGGTCCTCAGGCTTCAGGCTTGGGGGACTCTGCTCTACGGAAATTTCAAACAGAAATCGTACTGGGGTAAAAATACCATGAAGCTTTCAAGAACAGGAGTCATTAGATGAAGAAATCACACTGCTATCAAGCAGAGATCACCAGTTCTGATTCCTTAGTGTCCAGACCTGGCAGAAGAAGAAAAAGTGGAAGGAGATGAGGGGATTGGGTGGGTTTGGGGGGGGATGCACCAACACCACCAGATCTGGCTGGTTTGAGCACTTAAAAGAAACCGGTAAATAAAAGAATCTCTGCTATTAAAATAAGAGAGAGAGCTTCCCTGGTGGCGCAGTGACTGAGAGTCCGCCTGCCCATGCAGGGGACGCAGGTTCGTGCCCCGGTCTGGGAAGATTCCACATGCCGCGGAGCGGCTGGGCCCGTGAGCCATGGCCGCTGAGCCTGCGCGTCCGGAGCCTGTGCTCCGCAACAGGAGAGGCCACAGCAGGGAGAGGCCCGCGTACCACAAAAAAATAAATAAATAAATAAGAGAGAACGAGAGAGAGAGATTCATATCAGAAAACAGGAGAGCAATAGGACATCAAACCTAATCCAAATTAATTTTAAATCGAGTTGACCCTTGAGCAATGCAAGGGTTACGGGCGCTGATACCCCATGCAGTCAAAAATCCATATGTAACTTTGACTCCCCAAAAAACTTAACTACTAATAGGCTACTGTTGACTGGAAGCCTTACTGATAACATAAATTGTCAATTAACACATAGCTTGTAATTAATGTGTATTATATACTGTATTCTTACAATAAAGTAAGCTAGAGAAAAGAAAATGTAATTAAGAAAATCATATGGAAGAAAAAACACATTTACAGTACTGTCCTATGTTTATCACTACTTTACATCATCTCTTTACTGGATGAATTGTCTGTCAGTACCTACATAAATAGTCTTATATGATACAAAACACTGCAAGTGATATACATATTACTAACACTAGACATCAAGAATGAAAAGATAATGTGAAAAAGAAACATATTCATTTGCAGGTATAAAGATTCATGCATTGCTAACAGCAATTAGAAGCAGTGATAAGAAGCAGCAATATGATTGCTTCATGGTAGCCTAGTGTGATCGACACAATGGCTTCATGGTAGCCTAGCCTATACACTAATGAATGAATTGTTATAAAATTTTTATGGCATACAGTATGACAGTCATATTCATAATACAATATTGGAAACATTGTTACTTTTTTGAAACCACTTACTTGATGATAGGCTGATACAGTTTCTCTAATCATGGTGGGGCGGGGAGGGGGGGATGGGGGTAGAGAGAGAGAGAGAGAGAGAGAGAGAGAAGGGAGAAGGGAGAAAGGAGAGGGAGAAAGGAAAGAGACTGCTCTTGTGGCATTTTGTTTGGGGAGTTCTTTGTTCCACTCAGCCTGATCAGGAGAATGCCAGTGATTCAGAGAGTTTTCAAGCCATGTGTCACTTAGTTTTCCATTTCAGTGGTGACCTTGCCCTCTCCTCTGTTTCTATGTTTTTCATGCACAATTTATTATTCCAGTCAGAAAGCTTTCTCAGAAATGTGGCTTTAAAAGGCAACAAGAAGCACTTTTCATGACTCAAAGTGATTTTTCCCCTTTTTTTACCTTTTACTTTATTAGATCTCAAATTACAAAAGCTATGCATGTAACAAGTTGTACAATGCAAATATGGGTGTTCTAATTATCTCCTCGCCAGTCCCCTAATCTCCAGGGGAGACAGTTTTAAGATACATTTTTTAAAGTAGAAAAGACAGAATTTGCTAATAGATGAGATTGAAAGGCGAGGAACAAAGATGGCTCTGGTCAAAGTGGTACCATTTACTGAAATGAGAAAACAGCAGGGAAGGGTCAGCTTAGAGCAGGGGAGGGGATCATGAGTTCCAATGCGGCCACAGAAAACTGGTAAGTCATTCAAATGAAAATTCTGAGTAGGCAGTTATTATCAATCTGTTCTAACGAGAGAAGCCCAAACTGAAGGTTCCATCTGTGAGTCACTGGCATGTAAAGAGCATCCAAAGCACTGTGTCTGGACAGAAGAAACAGCAGGCGATCATGTCCTGGGAACGATTCTAAGGACAAAGGCTTAAGTATTTCACCATGTATAACGATTATTCTTAGTTTCTAGTAAATAGCCTATATCCTATACTAGGTTTTTTTGGTTTATTTGCTTTTGGTTTTTCATCGTTTTTTAATTGGCTGTTCAAAATCTTATTAAATGGCTTTCTGGCAATTAAGAACATAATCACAGTTTGTTGGTGTAATGAATTATGTTAACAGATTTCTTAATATTGAACCATCCTTGCATTGATAGAAGAAATCTTACTTATTTTTGATATATTATTCTTCTAATGTGTTGCTAGAACTGATTTATAACTGAGCACTCTATATGGAATTTTTACATCTATATTCATAAGTGAAATTGGCTTATAGTTTTCTGCTGTGTTATTTTTTTAAGCTTTTGGCATTAGCTTGTACTAGCTTTATAAAATAAACTAAAAATAAAACTCTTCTTCTATTCTCTAGAAGCGTTGTGTTAACAGAGAAATAATTTATTTTTTAAAGCAGATGTATTTCAAGGGTAAAACTCCCTGAGCCTGTTGCCTTTTTAAATGGTGATCTTTAATAAAGTTTCCAATTTATCCTATGTTAATTGGTCTCTTCAAGTTTTCTGTCTCTTCTTGAATCAAACTTAGTGATGCATGTTTTCATAGAAAATTGTTTTCTATACATTTTAATGTATTTTTAATGTATTTCTATAAAGCTTCATATAACATTCTCTTACACTTTTAAAAATATTTTTCTATGCTTTGGTTATAGCCACTTCCTAATATCATCTCTCTCTCTCTCTCTCTCTCACAAGGAGCTTTCTATTTTATTTGTTTTTTTCTTTAACTAGCTTTAGTTTTATTAACCACTTCTATTATTTTTCTTTTCTATTTCACACACATTAGGCCCCTCCTATTTTCTTTTAGCTTTTTTTGCTATCTTTTCTAGTTTCCTCCATTGAAAACTTAGTTCATTTAGTTTTGATCTTTAAGTTATAAAAGCATCTAAGAACAATGTATTTTTCTCTCAATACATCTTTAGCTGTATCCCATATATTTTGTTCTCCTTTCTATTTGTAAGTACTTTGTCATATCAATTTTATTTTCTCTTTGAATCAAGGGTTATTTAGAAGAGTGTTTCTTAGTTTCAGTGGGTTAGTTCTTTCTACCATACAGATAACATATTTTTGTCACAAAAATAAGTGTCAAAGCTATGGACACCCATAGTGACAAGTATACATGAAAACCAGGGATTAATAAGGAAGCACTGTGTGTGGTCATTTGGGATCAGATATAGCTCTGTTCAGTCTAACGCCACTCTTTACCACCTATGGTTTTCCAGACAAATAACCTCACTGAGTTGCAGGTTCCTCATTTATAAAATGGGGAGAAGATGATAATAACACCTGTGCCACCACCCAACAGGGTGACCGTGAATTCAAATGAGGAAATGGGTGTGGTCAAACTTTGGCAATGGTAGTTCTTCCTCACTATACCACGTGAATGTTTAAACTTAAAACTAGGCCATTAGGATATGCAATTGAAGTGAGTGATTTTAATTTCTGTTGTCCCAGCAAGAGAATAACAACTAGAGATAATTTGTGGGCATGAGAAAGCACCCTGAGGGGTTCCCCAAAATAATCAACGTAGTTGATGCTGAAAAAGACAGGACTTAAAAGAGTCAAGGGGCAGGGGCAAGAGCCAATGAAAAGTGAATGTCAATGTCACGGTCAACTTGCACTCCCTGACCACTGACACCTGAGTATTTGGATCACACTCTTAACTGACACAGCAGAGTCTACTGACCCAGACCTTGGGTGCTCACGGTGGCAGAAAGCCTGAGTTCGAAGCTTGATACACTACTTACTATCAGTGTGATCACGAAAAGTTACCTACAATCTCTGGGCCATGTTTTTCTCATCTGTAAGTTAGAATAACATGTATATAGTATTTAGACTAATGCTTGGCACAAAGTACATACTCAAATCAATGTTAACAATAATTAGTAACCAACAAATCATTCATGAAATTACCTCTCAAATATCCCTGCACCACAGTAAGATATGTATTTAAAAGTGCTCTGAGTTATTTTTTTGTTATTATTTCCTTCAATGAAAACCCATCTATCATCCTCAACTTTAAGAAACCCGTGCACAAATACACAGAATTTAAAAGTGGATGGGTTTCCCTGGTGGCACAGTGGTTAAGAATCCGCCTGCCAATGCAAGGGACACAGGTTCGAGCCCTGGTCTGGGAAGATCCCACATGCCGCAGATCAACTAAGCCCATGCACCACAACTACTGAGCCTGTGCTCTGGAGCCCACGAGCCACAACTACAAAGCCCACATGTCTAGAGCCCGTGTTCTGCAACAAGAGAAGCCACTGCAATAAGGAGCCCGCGCAGCGCAACGAAGAGTAGCAACGAAGACCCAATGCAGCCAAAAATAATAAATAAGTAAAATAAATAATTTTTTTTAAAAAAAAGTGGAAACAAGATGAGGGAAAATTATTTTTCCAAGCTACAAAGACAAAAATCTCAACCTGATGTTGAAATGTTTGGGGAAAAAAAAAAGAAAGAAGACTGGTACGTAAAGATTCTTAACACTTTACTCCTTCCAGCTCCTAGATCCATGGAGGTTTGGTGGTTAGGTAATAGAAGGATGTAGTGGGTGTGTCTGAGCCTGGGACGAACACAACAGTGTCTGCAGGGACTGGTGGGGACCACCCTCAAAAGCACCAAAAGAAAAATGCCAGTTCACAGTGCGCTACGTTCCCCTCTTCAGGGATGCCCACAGCCAGGATGAAGAGGATCAAGAGGGAGCAGCGTGAGCTCTGGAACACGGTGCCTGCTTCACAGAACCCTCCTGCTCCAACGCGGGATATCCCCAATCCCTACACCTTCAATGTTTTCTCCTTCCCCCAGCTCTGGCCCCAGGCTCTCCAGACTCAGACAATTGTGGGCTGGCAGGAATCAGAGCATTCTGTTTCAATCACTTAAAAAAAACTCTGGGGCTTCCCTGGTGGTGCAGTGGTTGAGAGTCCGCCTGCCGATGTAGGGGACATGGGTTCGTGCCCCGGTCCAGGAAGATCCCACATGCCGCGGAGGGGCTGGGCCCGTGAGCCATGGCCGCTGAGCCTGTGAGTCCCGAGGCTGGGCTCCCCGCAAGGGTAGAGGCTGCAACAGTTAGAGGCCCGCGTACCGCAAAAAAAAAAGGACTCTGATATATCGCCATCAGCATTGAGGAGAAGGGGCTGCGTGCTCTGGAGTCAGGCAGTACTCCAAGTGGCCGGCAGATCCTAATCCCATCACGTTGAATCAGGATTCCACGCGCTCTCTCTTTGCCCAGCTCTGGCAAAGTGGGTTTACTCCCACTCCCACGCTCTCTGTCTCCACACTCCCACACACACTTGCACCCACACACACTCTCACACCCACATGCACATCCACGCAGTCACACAACTCAAACACTCCTTTTTACATTCTTATGCACACCGTCATATGTTTATACACACTCATTCACTCTCACACACACACACACACACGTGACCTCACAGCAGCAGTCCCAGGATGCTCTGGCCCTGTGAGAGGCAGGGTGAGCTCTCATATCAAGGAAGCCCATGTTCATCTATGGGCTGGGGGCGGGGAAAGAGGTCTGCAGTGTTCATAAGGGAGAAAAGTACATAAAAGTTTACCGTTTGTGTGCAATATCTGTATGTCTCAAGGTGCTGCCATTAAATGGCTTCCTCTGGCTTCTTTTCCTCACAGCCTTAACAAACACTATGTTAACACATTACATTCAAAATGTTTGTAAACGTGCCACTTTTGGAAAAAGGCTTCGGAGAGACACTTTGTTCCCCCACCTGGCCCCCAGAGCCCCAGACATATTTCTGGGCCTGTTAACAGCACCTGTTTCTGTTCTGGCGGGTGGCAGCAATTATATCTTCCTAATTTAGGATTTGCCAACATTCACTGCTAGTGGTCGAGATAGAGCTGGGAAAAAGTAATTAATTTTATATCATGGTTGTCATGGCTAAATGATGACTACAAATTCTTGCTTCTCCTCCCATCAAGACGTGGAGTCTATATCCTTTGCCCTTGAATTTGGGCTAGATGGAGGCTAGACCCAGCAGAATGCAGCATGAGCCTGCCCTAAAGAGCCTGGCAGCTTCCTCTTTTGCTCTCCTGGAGCTCTCAGTCACCAGCTAAGGTGGCCACCCTGCTGGAGAGACCACACTGAAGGAGAAAAGCGCCTGGCCAGCCCCCAGGTGTTCTGGTCATCACAACAGAGGCACCAGAGGTACTAGATGTGTAAGTAAAACCATTTTGTTTCTGCCCAACCAAGCTTCTAGTGACCCCAGTCCCTGCCACCTGTAGCAACAATGAGCTGTCCCTACTGAACCTTGCCCATAGGTTGTAGAATCCTATGTTTTAAGGCACTAAATTTTGGGGTGGTTTGTTACACGGCAATAGAGAGCTGATATATAAAATGCCTACTGGGAGTAATGAGGGTACCCAACTATAGAATCAGTGTGCACATTAACCTCTGTCCTCTGTGACCCACTACTGTGACACCTTATATCTAAAGTCACTTGTAAATATTTTAGGAGATATACATATATTTAGAAGCTATAGATATATATAGATATATCTTCTAAAATCTCCTCTACAGGGAGTTCCCTCGCAGTCCAGTGGTTAGGACTCCAGGCTCTCACTCCCAAGGGCCCGGGTTCAATCCCTGGTCAGGAAACTAAGATCCCACAAGCTGCGTCGCACAGCCAAAAAAAAACAACAACAACTCTACAAATCAGATGTATTTACTCCGATCTTATAGCTGAAGAAACTGATGCAAAGACTATCCCAGGGTCACACGTAAAGAAAATTATAGAACAAGCTACTGAAAAACCCAGATCTATCTGATTCCAAAGCCTGTGTTCCTTCTGATAGAGCTCGCTACCCCTTAATCATGTGATTTTCTTTTGGTATCCTGCAGGCCGATGGCATTTCTAATATGTGAATTAGTGGGCAGTCCTGGACAAAAGAAATTGTAGAGTAAACAAATCCTTTCCAAAATCCCTAGGGAAACCCTCCGCAGTGTCATCTGCTTTTTTGCTGCAGAGCCCAGTGCAGTACCCCAGGTACCACTTCCAGAAAGAACCAACCCTAAGTGTTTATCTCTGTGTGTAAGCCTGGTCTTTTACCAGCTATTACAATGTGAGTGTGTTTTGGATTTTCTGGTTTCTCTGTTTCATTTTCATGGAACACACCCTGGGTTTTCAGTAGTTTGATGTTCTCCAAAATTGATTCAGACCTTGCCCTGTCATTTCACAGTGAAAATAAAAGAAGGGATAGCAGTCTTGCAACAAATGTATCCAGGAAATATAAAGGAGGGATAGAGAGAGAGAGTGAGAACTAGAATCTGGAAGATGAACCAACCAACTGTGCCTCTTTGAAGATGAAAGCCAAACGCTCCCTTAATCCATACTTGAAAAGCACTTCCTCTGGGATGCTTTTTTCACCTTAGACATCCCAGGAGAACTTTCCTGGGGCAAAAACTCCAGCCCCTGAGACTGGCCCATTTGACCAACATGTACCTGACCTGTCACTAGACTATTAGAGGATTTGCTAGGCCAGGGAGCCATAATTCTTTATTTCCAGAGCAATTTGCCTGGTGCACACATGAGGATGTTAGGGCTGTGAGGCCATCCAGTGACTAGTGAGCCTTCCCATCTGCTCCTAGCAGCCGCTTGCTGTGGGGAAGGGAGGCGGAGGACGGGGCTTCACTGTCAGTCAGACTGACCTGGGCTCAGATCCTGTCCCCATCAATTACTGTGTAATCTCAGAGAAGGTACTTATCTCTAAATTTTAGGTTTATTATCTGTAAAATAAAAAAAGTAATACCCTCCAAGTGTTCTTGTAAAAGAGGGGAGTCCCATCCATTGTCTTTCTATGAAAGAAGGGCAGAAACACACCTCAGATATAGTGGTCCAACGCAGCTAACAAGATCTGCTACAGAACAAAGGGAAGGGATGTGTAACAGAGACTATTAATTGTCCCCCAGTATCCATTCCATCCTGTTCCTAATAAATGAATCCCTTATATTTAGCTGAGTTCATGGCCACCTAAAGTAAAGACTACATTCCCAGACTCTGCTGCTGCTAAGTGTGGCTACAGGACAAAGCTCTAGACAATGGAATTTAACTGAAAGTATCATGTGTGAATTCTGGAAAGACTCCTGAAAGGGAGAAGGGCTGTCCTTGTTAGTCCTTTCCTCATTTCTGCTGGCTGGCATGTGGACATGAAGGCTGGAGCCTAAGCAGCCACCTTGAACCATGGGACAGCATCCTAAGGATGACAGAGTAACAAAAAGAAGGCTGAGTTGCTGATGATCAAAGGGGTGCCCAACCTGCCAGGTTCCTTTAGTAAAGGAAAAACAAACTTTTTATACCACTACTATTTTAAGTTTTTCTGTTACTCGCAACTGAACCGAACCTTTACTGGTTTTGGAAGTTAACGTGCTTTGTGGTAAGTTTGCTCTCAATATATGCTCAAGAATACGTTTTTCAAGAACGTGTATTTTTTTTTAATTTATTTTTATTTATTTATTTATCTTATTCACTTATTTCTGGCTGTGTTGGGTCTTTTTTGCTGCATGCGGGCTTTCTCTAGTTGCGAGTGGGGGCTACTCTTTGTTGCAGTGCACAGGCTTCTTATTGCAGTGGCTTCTCTTGTTGTGGAGCACGGGCTCTAGGCACGTGGGCTTCAGTAGTTGCAGCACATGGGCTCAGTAGTTGTGCCTCACGGGCTCTAGAGCACAGGCTCAGTAGTTGTGGCACACGGGATTAGTTGCTCTGTGGCATGTGGGATCTTCCCGGACCAGGGCTCAAACCCGTGTCCCCTGCATTGGCAGGCGGATTCTTAACCACTGCGCCACCAGGGAAGTCCAAGAACGTGTATTTCTGATTGCTTAAAAACTGAATCTGTTTGACATGTTGCCTAAAATGTTCCTCATCTTCTTCAAGCAAGGACACTGTTGGACCCTAACCTAGTGGGCTTGTTAGCAGAGTCCAGGTACTCAATGCTTTTAAAATATTCTAGGAACCCCAGGGGCTTCTGGACTGAAAAGTTAAATTTAAACGAAAAGATACAGCTTTGGGGAATGTAATACTTCAAACCACAAGATGTGCATACATTAATAATGAAAATAATAATCACATCTAGTATGTTTTAATGTTGACTATTAGCTAAGCGCTATATACTTGACATGGACTATATCATTTAATCTTTCCAACAAACTTGTGATTCGGTGCTGTTGTCATTCTTGTATTGTGAGTGAGAAAAACCAAGGCTCTCAGCCACCTCACCAGGTGCTTTCCCAAAACAATACACTGACAGATTCAGCCCTTCAGGCCCTGAGAGTACCATATCCCTATTTTCCCATATGCCCTGGTATCTAGGTCTAAAGAAGGTGAAGTGAAAACCCTTCAGCACTGCAGTGTGGACAAGGGGACGCTGTTTTACAGACTTGATTCCTGAGTGCCAGGGCCCTAAGTCTGAGACGCCGCACGCCCTCACTGAAAAAGTGTCCTTTCCTCCAGGGGCTTCTTCCCTGTGATTCTCTCACCTCACACATAATCTTCCAAGCTAGAGGCGGGATTTGGATTAACACCAGCTCACACTTGATTTATAATATTTCATCTCAAGCCCCATGGATCTAGCTAGCATTGATAAATCTTCTGAACTTTGTGTTAGTTCCTTAGATTAGTTTTGAATCATGTATTCATACCCTCAGTCATTTTAAAAGCCCTGACTGCAGGCTCAGGGATAAACTCTACACTGTTCTAAATTTATCACCAACTTAATCTGGAATTTGTCCTCGTCTCCACGTGAGTTACCTGGACCTCTAGTTAGACGCCAAAGCCCACATCCTGACTCTGGTTCTGCCCCCCGAATCCCATAAAAAAGATATTCTGGATGTATAAAAATATCAGGTAAGATTAAAATGTGGCCTTTTCTAGTACAGTCCAAGATGATTTGATGTTAGACAAAATTGATAGAGACTTTCTATCTCTAACTTTCTATCTCTAATTTTCTAAATTACCCTGAAATACAGAACCTCTCTCAAAACAGTAAATAAAACACCTGGAGTGCAAACGTTCCTCTGATGCCAAAACCAGAGCACACTGAATATGCTGTTGCTGCCTGAAGGAGTTAATGGATAGAGATTCCTGAACATTCACAGCTGAGGAGGTAAGAATACTTTGCTCAGAGGAGCTGAGCTTAATTCCCTTGAGGAAGGCTGTGCGCATTGGGTTTGCTTCCCCTTGTCAGCAATAGTCACAGCCATCTCCCACTTGCAGTGAAATATGCCCAGTGAGCTCGGGCCAGGACAGCTGCTATGGTTTGCAATTACCCTTGAAAAATGAGCAATCTCGAGCCTTGTGCTGGCTGTCCAGAAGTATTAGCAACTGTGTTCCGCCTGATCCTTTTAATGCTGGCATGCACTCAGTCATGTGGAATGGGAAGGTGTGGGCGGCTCTAGATATGTCCATATTTACCAGCCCAAGAATAGGGAAGGAGACCCTCTACAGCCCGTGAGCTAGTACTCCAGGCACACCAAGGTCATTGATATTCACATCCTCTCCCTGAGATTTGCAGGAAATCCATTCATTAATTCACCAAAAATGAACTGAGTCTATACTATGCACCCCACATTGTTCTGGCTACAGTCTATAAACCTGACAAAACTCCTGCCCTCATAAAGCCTACATTCTAGAGTGGGGACACAGACAATACAGAAAATAGATGCATAAATGTACACCGTGTGTGATGACATCTACTGCACCCATATCCCCAGGGCACCCACCATTCAGCACAAACTGAGTGCTTCTTATCACAGGCCAGTGAATTGAGGGCCTTCTTGAGCCACAAAAATATGACTGGCTTTTATAGGACGTGGCCAAATGTACTGGTGAATTAATGTCCCAGGACTGATCTTCCACCAAAGAAGAACAGGGATTGGTATATTTGCCTCTCAGTTCCAAATCCATCCTCTGCTGGCCTCCTGGGATGCTGGAACACATTTTCCTTATCAACTGGCACAATGTAAAACTTTGTTGGCAGAGGGTGCTGGGGGGACCCTGGAGGAGAAGGGGGCTTCTCCTCCTGAATCCTCTCTATTTGCTCCTCTGAGGCAGCAGCTGGCATCGCAGGGACACTAGAGGCACTCACATGACACTCCCTCCCACCCCAAGGAGTTTCAGCAATGCCAGTCTTACAAGTAGCTCTCCAACAAGTTCTGCACAAGGCACATCTCTGGGAACAACTTTCCCTGGTACCTAGAGGGTAGATTCCCAGCGAGTCCTACAGGTACAGCACCACAGCAAACCACCGTCCTGTGGGCCACAGCCATGCCCTCTCTAATTAGATCTAGATTTCTGCCCTAATGGGGAACCTGTTCAAGATTCGTTCCTTCCTTGGTTCTCTGCCACAGCCCTAGAGATAGTGACTGTTCCTTTTACCTGTTATTCCTGTGTTCTTTATAGCTCTTTCTCCTTAGTAGGTAATACACTGATAGAGTTAATCATTTACATTAAAATGTCCCTGTTTAAGTTACTATATGGTTACTGTCTCCTGACTGGACCCTGACTGATACACAATTTTTTTAATGACTATTTCCTTCTTTAATTCCTAGCTCAAAATATTAGGGACACACCCCCCTAAGCATCCTAAACTTCTCCGAATTACTATCTCCACCTAAGAAACCTTGAAAAATGTAACCAGAAGCTGGAAAATGATCACCTTTTCCCTGACAACTCCACTTGTAAGAATCTGTAATCATCTGAAGAGTGAGCAAAATTTCGAGCAAGAGATAGTAACTGCAGCCTCCTTCCCTTCTTTTACAAAAATTTATTATAAGTTGTATTATTTTATATTACTTGTCAATTCTCTTGCCTTTCGAATTTCTAGCCCCAGTGGAATGTAACCTCAATGAGGGCAGGTACCACTTCTGTCCTGTTCATCGTTAATTGCCATGAGACTGGATGAGGTCACCTCGGGAGCCAGGGTAGAAGAAAGAAGAGCTCTAAAGCAAGGAGGAAAGGGATGGAGAGGAAATGTGTGGAGAGCGTGAGTGGGGCCCCTGTGCCTCCACCCCACCCATTAGGGGAGACTGCCGCTGTGTGACCAGAGGGAATCTGGCTCAGAGGCAACCTCCACAGGTGCATCTGGTACCCACAAGGCATGAGAAAAGGAGAGGAGAGCTAACAGAAAGGTGCAGCTGGGCAGGAGGGGCAAAGACAACTCCAGACCCACACAGGGTCCAGCAGAGTGACCTGGCTTAGAAGAGATCTATAAGGTTCTAAGGTCCTTTCAGAAAAGCAAAGAACCTGCCTCAGAGGTCTGTGTGTGAACACTCACTGGAGGTGAGTGTGAGTGTGTGTGTGCATGCGTGCACGCATGTGTATACTGATGGAGGTGGGAGGGGAAACTGCTGTACACCTTGGAAGTGTAGGCGGGCAGCGCAGACTACCTGCAGCGCATCGCAGGCTGGCGGAGTGATGCCACCTATGCCAGGCAGGGCTGACTAAGCAATGTAGAGATGGCCCTGGCAGAGAAACACTGGAGACGAAGAGGAAGCCCGCTCTCCCCTCCTCCAACCCCTCATCAATCACCAAAGGAGACTCTTCAGGGGAAGCCAGCGGGATAAGGGCCACAGCTGAGTACCACACTGGGATTGAGAAAATCTTGAATCCACTGTGCAAACCTCTGAATCATAGTTTCTATTTGTGAAAGGACCAAGATTAAGTTCTCCGCCATTCATGGGAATAAAAACCTCATTTACAGTTATAAATTAACTGGGGGTTCCACTGACGTGCTGTCAAGTTTTGTGGACTGTTACAACTGTTCAGTTTATACCTGTTACATGTGGCCTCAATAAGTAGTTCCCAAACTGTAGATACGTATGTAATGTCAGATATCACTGTTCCAATTTTTGACAAATTTGGGCATCACTTATACTAACTTATACTATTATTTGACACTTTTCTTTAAAACAACTTCCTTTTATAATTATCTCCATTCTAAGCAATAAAATGTTATAGGTTTGTTGTACTGATTATATTTTTATCATATATTTCATTACATACATTAAAATAAATATCTATTTATACCTACTAGTAAACTAAAAGGTCTGATCTTTATATTACTTAAAATCATCTTGCATACCATTGATGAGTGTAACACATTTGAGGAAACACGATACTACAAAATGTGTAAGGTCCTTCATTATTTCCAAATCACTGCAAATAATTTGCAGTGTTCTCTGGGAAATGTCAGAAAGGCTAAGAAAGATTCTGTGAGCTGTTGGCCTTTTCCTGATGGAAAGGAAGATACTTTGCCCTATTTTAAGCTTTTCTCTTCGAACAAATGCTCATCACTGGAGACATTTGGAAATATCAAGAACGTGAAATAGAGCTGCTAGCTTCTTCCATTTCCCTTCTAAGATATCAATATCCTAAGTGATGCCAGCTTGTACAGAATAAGACCCATAATCTTTGGTGCTTATCTAAACAGCTAAAGGGAAGATAATATTAAGGCAATTACAATATGTAAACAATTAGAGACGCACAGCACATTGTTCTGGTTAGTGTAGTAGAAATGATACTAAAATTGAAACCCAGGAGGACCTGGGTCCCTGTCTCACCTCTGCCACTTACAGGCTGAGCTGAGAACCTGCAGGTAAACTGCTCCCTGTCTCTGCAACTCAATTTTTTTCCTTCTGTAATTGAGAGGGTTGGATTAGACTAAAGCTTCTTAGGCTAAGATTATTGGACAGATACCACTACCTAGTACAACCCTAATAAGAAGGCAAAATACGCAGTAGCCCTCATCAATTTTTCTAAATTTTATTATTCTCCTGGAAAAAAAAGAGCAACCACTGGACAATGTGGTCTCTAAGATATATTCAGAAGCTGACATTCCCTCAATGGTTTTGAGTCAGCTCTGGATAAAGAATTGAGAATCTTCTCAATGAGAGGTTCCTGGGCAAGAGATGGGGCGCTAGGAGACTTGTGCTCACCCAGGACAGAATTGATGGGGACCTTTCTCCTGCCCTTGAATATATGTTCGCCAAAGGCTCTCCTCAAACGCTTTCCCATGCTTTCACTCCCATCGTAGTCCTTCCACTGAACCTAGGGCTGGCTTCTTCCGGGGACACTCAGACTCAGCCCAGAGGCGCTGCAGAGGCTAATTCATCCTGGCCAAGCTCGTTCTAGCCAGTGAGCTGCAATGTGATGGGTGGCCCTGCAGGTTCCAGGGCACCGATTTTCTCCGAGGTAATCTTACTTTTTTACATTTCCTGCTCTGCAAAACTTGTTCAGAACAGCAATGTAAGGCTTTTGTATTGACTAAGGCGATGCTGTCAAGATGCCCAAAATGGCTCAAAGATTTACAGTCGTCTGAATTTTCACTTCTTACTCCTTTACGCACGGTCCTCATCTTTGTAGCCTGACAAGCCTGTCTCCCTGTACATGCGTCTGTATGTCTGTATCCTGTAATCCCTTGTGGCTCGTGTGTGAACTGCCTTAGAATGGACACTTCCTGGTACAGGGATGAGACCTTAGGAGTCACCTTTATATGTCCCCACTAGCCACTCCTCTGATACAATCGCATGCCACTTTGTTGTGTGAAAGACTTATGCAGGACATTGGGTCCACGCCAGAGCTCTCCTCCAGAAACCTTGGTAACCACAGAAGAGGGACCCAGTTCTCCTGCAGCACCTAGAAAGGGATTAGGTTCACTCCCAGTCCCCTGGAAATAATCTCGAGCTCCGAAATAAAAGACGCTCATCCAGGCCCAGCCCAGATGTTGCAGCAAGCAGGGTTCTTGCCTCAGCCTCCTGGCCCGGCACGCAAGGCTATCCACAAGTCAGCCAGTGCCCCTTCCCCATCCCCCAAGGCTCCTCCCCACACACTGCTGCACCAGTGAGAGCACAAGCCAGCAGGCCCATTCCAACATTTTATACCCATTAACTTACTTAACACACAGGAGAACCCTGCAAGAAAATAGTATGGCTCCCACCATTTCACAGATGAGACAACACTGAAACAGAGAAAGAAAAAGCAACTCACCTGAAGTCACACAGATTCTAAACGCTGGAGCCCATATTCAAACTCAGGCCCGCTCAACTCCCCCGCAGGGAAAGGTCTTCACAGGCCGACCTCTAGACCTTGCTTCTGCTGATTTTAGCATAAAACCGCAAGCAAGACTCAACTGCAAAGCTCTCTGACTCAGTTCTGGATTGGTGCCTACCCCTATTGAAACAGAGCAGGACCCTGTGGGACTCCTGGGCACAAAAGTCTTTATGTGCCCTGAGTTTCTTTTTGGCAAGAAATAGGCTTCATTCAGCCTCCAAGACCTTCACCTGTGTTCCAAAGAGCAGGTTCAAGAAGATGCTAATCAGGGAAGGGAGGGGATGTGGAGACAAGGAAGGAGCAGTCAAAAAAACAAAAAAACAAAAAAAACAATAGTACAGCCTTGGGGCGGGGTCCTGGTTCCCCCTCGAGGGATACACGTGACAATATCTTTGCGCTGTTTTGCAGATACTGAAACCGCACCAGGTGGAAGAAGTTAACTGTATGCGGCTCACAAGCACGGTAGCCCCCAGACCTGTTGGAGCCAGAAAGTTGATGATGCTGACTCCCAATTACCTCACCAACCAATCAGAAAAATGTCCACCAGCTGATTACGCTCTGCTCCTTGAACACTATCAGGCTTCTCAATACCCCCTCCTGGGTGGGACACACAGTCTTGAGGGCACAAACCCACTGTGGCCCCCTTTGCCTGACAAAGCAATAAAGCTATTCTTTTCTACTTCACCCAAAAGTCTGTCTCTGAGATTCAATTCGGTGTCAGGGTACAGAGGCTAAATTTCGGCTACACTACCAGTGAAAGGCAGAGCAGGAAGTCACAAGGAGGAGGCGACATATGTAAGACCCCGAGAAGCACGGGTAAAGCCTGCTGGTGTAGCCGGGGAGCACTGTTGCCCAGGGCGCCTCTCCACGTGGGCTGTGTGCCCACTGTGGCTGCCTGCCCCGCAGAGCTGGGGCCTGGAGGAGGTGTGCAGCCCCACTAGGGTGCTGCCAAGTAGGAGGCGCTTATGTGACCATGACATTTCTCTGTATAGTTTTTATTACTAACTTTGAATCATTTTGCTCTTAAAGACTTTGCTAATAAACTCTGAAATGTCTTGTTTTCAGTCAGAATCCAACTGGAGGAACACTGTCCTCTTTCTCTACACACACACACACACACACACACACACGCACACACACACCAGTTAAGCTGGGCAATTCCTAGAGCCTGCCCGTACTTTCTGAATGTGCCTCCTCCACGCTAAATGCCTTGAAGCCAGTATTTAAAGCCCAATTCAGGGCTTCCCTGGTGGTGCAGTGGTTAAGAATCTGCCTGCCAATGCAGGGGACCCAGGTGCGAGCCCTGGTCCGGGAAGATCCCACGTGCCACAGAGCAGCTAAGCCCGTGCGCCACAACTACTGAGCCTGCGCTCTAGAGCCCGCGTGCCACAACTACTGAGCCTGCATGCCGCAACTACTGAAGCCCGCACGCCTAGAGCCCCATGCTCCACAAGAGAAGCCACCACAATGAGAAACCCATGCACCACAACGAAGAGTAGCCCCCGCTCGCTGCAACTAGAGAAAGCCCGCACGCAGCAACGAAGACCCAATGCAGCCAAAAATTAATTAATTTAAAAAAAGAAAAGTCCGATTCAAATGCCACATACTCCAGAAAGCCTTCCTTGATCTCTCCAGGCAAGAGTCATCGTAATCTTTCCCCTCTCTAAACTCTAAGAACTTTTTACTTTAGCCCTTTTCTGACACTTTTATCTTATGGGTTTGCATCTCATCTCCCCTGATCCCCTGAGGACGCAGAACCTTGCTATGCCCTCCATCTCTATAATGGATATATCAATACCAATCAATAGATATTTGTTGAATTTATTTATTTCGATAATTGTAGTCCCCAGTGACAGCTGATGGAAGAAATTAGACTGTGATTATCACTCATGATCCCTAGTGATGATGAAGATGAAAGATAATGAAAGACAATAGGAAGTGCAAATGATGGTGAATATGTGATTCAAAACAAGGAGATAAATTATGCATCCCACTTCCCATGCAAGGAACCGTCATAAATTTGCATTAAGTAAGGATCCTACCAAATAGAGCCAAGAACCTGCAGTTAACTCCATCTTACTGCTGGAAACTCTATAGTTCACAACCTTAATTCTTCTTCTGGTATAGTATAAACACATTCATTGGTCAAATTTTTAAAACATCTAAACAGGGAAAATTATTTTAACATTCTTTCCTCAACACTCCCACCCTCGAGTGATATCGGTGGATACCTTAAAATATAAAAATATTCAATGCCTCGATTATCCTCTGGGAGTTTTAACTGTTGTTTTCATGTACATTAATAATTTCTTGGTGTAATTTTTTCCAAGAGAATGTATCAAAAGAAAGTATGCATAGATTTACATATGTAATTGCTAATAAACCTCCCAGGAAGAAAATAGCCTTCCAACCAGGAGGAAACCACATCACTTTAAATCAACACTCAATGACTATCAAAGCATATTTATGAAATTATAGAATGCTAGGCTATAAGTCAAAGGCAATTAGGAAATATAAATGGCAATTTTGACAAGTGGTTACTTATCTGATGGTTTTGTGAGCAGTTCCAATCTCTACTATGTCTTATCTGCCATTTTTTCTGCCCAGGCTGTGTACACCCTTATTATTTGGAAGTAATTCCAAGATAGTTGGGCCGTATAGCCCCATCTCTTATCATGGATGACAAAGGGGCAACCTAGCTCCTGGGCTACAGGAGTGTAGGCATGTAATGATGAACCTTGAGGAAGCAATAAAAAGGACTGATTAATGACTAAGTCGTATAAAAATTTAGTTTATAGGGAAGAAGGCATCTCGAATTCAGGTAATAGTGCTGTGGGTAAGGTTTTTTTTTTTTTTTAAGTTATCGGCTGGTGAAAAATACAAAGTGTTTACAGGTGACTTATTATGTCTAGAATTGCTTCAAAATATTCCAGCAAAAAAATTTTTTTTAATTTTAAATGGGGGATAGATAAAATAAGATGGACAGAATTGTATCAGTAATAATCAGGGAATCTGGGGATGAAGGCATGGAGCCTCATTATACTCTGCTCTTGTTGTATATGCTTAAAATTTTTCATAAAAAGGTTTTTAAAACTTTTTAACAAGTCCAAGAGTGTTGCAGGGAAGGTCCCAGAGCAGTGGTGTGCTGGAGGAACTGGTGAGCATCCAGTGACACCAGGGTTACCTGCCTATGGCCACGCCGGGTCATCTTGGTTGCTGTCAATTTTATGAGCTAAGTTCTCCAGTCTTCCTGGAGATTCAGTGAACTGTCCAGTATCCTACAGCACATTTTGGTTTTCTGCTTAATTTCCTGTCGTTTGCAGCCCTGGACCTGAACTGTAAAACCTAGTAAATTAAAAACTCTGGAAGTCTTTCAGGTTGCCTCATCCAGTAAGTGCAACTTGGTAACGTGAAACCGGTCAAGGACGGCAAACACATTTTAAAAGTGTGGCTTTTCTCCCCTCCTACACCCATGACTGGCTTTAATAATTAATTTGATACTAATTAATGACCTTCCTGTTACACCTGCTTATGGCCTCAGACTCTTTCCCAACAGGGCTCTCCAGGCAACCACTGCCTAACATAGCTGACTGGGAAATTACAAGATATTCTCCATTCCCAGTCTAAGCAAAGTAGAATAAACAGGAAAATCTGCCACTCCACCCTACAAAGATCATGTCATTTTAAGCTGATTATAAATGAATTGCAGATGATTGTGTCTGCCCTCTCTCCTCTCCATCTCCCTTCTCCCAGTGGCAAAGGTATAAATGACATACACATTATATTTGATTTGAATTAATATCAGAAACTCCTCAAAAGAAAACTTCACTGCAAGGGAGTATCCCTGGACCTGAAGGCTTTAGAATCCCTTTTGTTCGATCTTATCTCTATTTGTTGGTTGGTAACCCCTGGAGTTCCCCGAGTGAAATCTGAGACTGCCCCCGCCCTCTGTACATGGAGGGCAAGGAGAGACCAAAAAAAGAGTCTTTGTCATAAGTTCCCTCCTCTGAAGCGTGTGCCCTCCTGGCTTTGCAAAACGGCACGTTAAGGGCTCCAACATATTATCCTGCACTCCTGCTTTGTCTGCCAGCCCCCAAGCTAGCAGAGTAGTGGACACCTGCACGTCCTTCTCTAACCTCAGCTCTCCTTCCAATTTCCCGATTTGAGCTGAGCCTCTAGTTGGACATCAGTGTGCAGTGACCTGCCCACAGCAGAGCCTGGCCCACCGCCCACCCATGTGTTTCTCTCCTGTACCGCGGGGCACTGCACAGTTCCTCAAACAAGCGCATTAGACCAGCCGGCGTTTTCCGGGTGTCCCTGTACTCACGGGATCCCCAAGCATCTAACATACATGCCACCCCTCTCCACATAGAGGCCAATAGCCAACTCAGGATTCCACCCCCTGGGTGTCTCTTTCCCAAGACCCATTCTTCAGCTTCCTGGCTGCCTCCCCAGTTGTTGGTTTCCTACCTTGGGAGCTTCCCAGGGTAAAATTCGAAACTGGCCCCCTGGACATGGAGGGCAGGGCCAGACCAAAGAAAGAGGCAGACCACTCCGGACTGGTAGGTGGCAGGCTTAGTAAGCCAGGGAACGTACTCACGAGGCTTGTCCTGGGCGGCCACGAGATAAGTAGATTTCCGTTCCTGCTTGCCAGAATCTTAGAAGTTTCTATAGAAACTTCTCTATAGAGGCTTTAACTGGGTTCAGTCTAATATACCGTCCAGATGGTCTCAACAACACCTCCTCTCGCAAGGCTGTGTCCGTGAGGCAGCTTCCAGCTCAGGGAAGGCAAGCAGAACTCACATCCCAAGGACTAGAGCAGGGGGCCAGAGCCTCCGACTGGATTGATCCGTGCAGCTCCTGGGTCAGCCGACAGTCAGGTCCTCTCAGTGAGCCCCCTCCGACAGTGTCGTCTCAGTTGCTTGCCAAGATTACAGACCGCTCCCCCTCCACACACACCTCACACAAGTCTCCAAGTGGGGTTTTTAAGCCCTCCCAAGAACAGGCGTGGGCACTTTAGAATTGATTAGGACGTTGAAGGTTTAACGTGCACGTGCATGGGAATGAGTAAATAACAAGGTCCTGCTGGGTAGCACAGGGAAGTATATTCAGTACCCTGTGAAACCATGATATAAAAGAACTTTTAAAAGAATATGTATATTTGTATAACTGAATCACCTTGCTGTACAGCAGAAATTAACACAACATTGTAAATCAACTATACTTCAATTTTTAAAAAGTGCATGGGAGTGAGACATAAAACTAGAATGAGATTGTTTAATTAAAAGAAGCGGCTGACGCGGAGCGGCTGGGCCCGTGAGCCATGGCCGCTGAGCCTGCGCGTCCGGAGCCTGTGCTCCACAACGGGAGAGGCCACAACAGTAAGAGGCCCGTGTACCACAAAAAAAAAAAAAAAAAAAAAAAAAAAAAGAAGCGGCTGAAAATTTATAAAATTGGGAAGAAATCTGGGGACGCGCCTCTCCACAGACAAAAGCTAGGCATTTTTAGAAAAATTAAACTCATGTTTATATCCCCAAAGAGCCGAGAATCCTCAATCACATTAGTTACACATGAAATGGGGGTAATAATAACATCTAACTCACATGGTTGTTGTGAAGTTTGAAAGAGTCATATGGAAGGTTCATGAGGGCAGACGTTCTGTTTGTTTTGTTCAACACCAAAAGTCCTCGCCTAGCACACAGGAGGCTCTCAAAGGTGAATGAATAGCCACAGGCAGGTGCTAGTGAAATGTATGTTCAAGATCAGCCTATCTGAGCCTCCAAACTAACCAGCTCTTAGTTTGGGTTCTCCAAAAGCAGGGACTGAGACAAGGATGTGGGCTCAGGTAATTCATTTGGGAGTGGCCAGAGAAGCTGGAGAGAGAGGGAAGGAGACCTGATAAAGGCTGCTTGATTGAGCTGGTTACTGCTCAGTCCTGCTAGGGAAGCCACACAGAAATGAAACTCAGAGTCATCGGTCCAAGGTCAGTGTCGGGGTATTTATCCAACAACTCCTGGTTGTTGGTTACTGTGGGAGTACCAACTCCTGTCTCACACTTCCAGGCCCAAGCACACAGGCTGAGCAAGCTCCTTGGACTTGGAGAAAGACCTAAGGCAGAGAGCTGAGACCCATGAGTGTGTAAGGTGGGAGATGGTCTGCATGAAAGCTCCCACCACACCGTAGCTGGAAGCCAAGCTGGGCAGCACGGGACACCAATAGCACCTCGTCCATACCTCCTAAATAATCAACTGTTAACAGGTGTGAACTATTTATGACGTTCCGTGAGTGCCTCAGGAGACAGCCATAGTATCTAATCACAGAACAATTTTATAATTTAAAAGGGATTTGATTCTCTCCTCTGCCTAGACAGAAAATAAGCTTGGAGGGTGACTCAGACCCTGTATATTTAAACAGAACACTTCGTGTGCACCTTAAGTTAAGATATGTTAGTCTCTAGTGTGGAAAGTCAGGTTAATACACATTACTTTACAGGGAAACTAATTAAATTTTGCAATCTTCCTCCTTGGCCTCTATCAATTAACTGTAATTTAAACTTTACCTGGGTCTTCCCATAGAGGAAATAAAGCACACAACCAAAGTCCTGAAAAGCAAATACAGTGTTCTTAGGGGAAACTTATAAAGTGTGAGATAAAAGCTAAGTACCTGGGTACCATGGAGTTCAAGGAATTTCAAACTCTATTATTCAAGGAGGATAAAACCTAGATGGCACAAAGGATCTAACAAATATGCTCGTCCACATTATCCATTTCAAGGAGATATTAATGAAATTCATATTTTCTACAATAAAATCAAGCAGAGAAACAGATCCATTCACAGGGCCAAGAAGACTCTCCTACATAATACTGCTTCCTAAGCATTTTCTCACATGAGTTCAGGATGTTTCAGCAGCCCAACCAAAGGGCTAGTTGAAGGAATGACCAGAATGAGAGGACACAAAACTGTTCTTGGAGGTAGTGAGACTTTGCCCACCCAGCTCTTCACAGCCTGTGGGAGCTAATAGTGTGACATTAGCAGAAATAACTCATTTTTTTACTGGGTCATGCCCCTGCCCGGCACTTGAAGTGTTTCTTGGAGTCCCCAGGTATATCTCAGGTGTATTTATGAACATGTCTGCTCCATCTGAGTGCTACTGCTGTCCCTCTGTCTCCTGCCAGATGTCCCCTCTCCCACTGCAGCTGAATTCCTGAACCCCTGAGATATCACCAGTGCACAGTGGTCCCTCTCCCTTTGTCTTATGCTCTGTTGCAAGAGTGTCAGAGCTCTGTGGCTCATGCCCTAGTGTCCTGGAGAAACATCCTCGTAGGAGTTTATGTACAACACACCTGTTCTCCAAGGGACTCCAACGTCTTCTAGGAAATCCAAGGATTAAGGACTTGAACACAAACTGGAATAACAAACACTTCTAAGTCCTCCCAACCACATCCCCTTGGCTCTGGGTGGTTCAAAACTTCTCCTTGGTTCCTTCTTCCTTTAGGTGGCTTTCTCTCCCAGGAGTTAACAGTAGTCCTTCCAGATATGCCCAGGTGGTCCTGAACCCCAATCGAGGACCCCCTTGATAAAATAAGTTTTAAAACACTTGTTTTTATTTTCTTTATTAATTTTCAACACTTGTTCTCTCTAATGAGCTCATTCTCTACCCAAGATTCAGGATGGTGGTTTTCCCTGCATCCTCATTTCCATAAGACAGCCAAGAAAAGTCACTGGTTTTCAGGTTGTCCAGTTTTTTCTTGTAAGGAGTGACAGATTCCATGCTCTTCACATGTAGAAACTGAACTGCAAGTCTTTTCAATGTTAATCTAAACATCATAGCTTCATAAAGGAAAGTTCTCAACAGAAAGAAAACTACATTCATACGTCATTTCAAAACCGAAAACCATCTGTGCCACTGAAGCATCTTCCTCAGACTTTTGTTGGAAAACTAAGAGGATGAAAACTTAGGTGCCTGTGTAACTGAGCAGGACCCTATGAGCCTTCCCAGAATAGACTCACCCATGTCCTCCGCCTGCCTTTTGACTGCAGAAAAACTTTAGTCAAAGAATAAATTTAATCAGAGAAGTGAGAAAATGCAGAAAGAAAGGAAAACAGTCAAGCAAGACACAATATTAATACTTGAGCCAAAAAAAAATACTTTAGCCATTAAACAAGGTCAAGGACCTTTAGTTCTTCCTCAATTACTATTGATAATATTCTGAGCCACATCCTTTGAGCTGTATTGCAGATACTGAAACAGCCACCAGGTGGAAGAAGTTAACTGTATGCCGCTCACAAGCACGTAGCCCCCAGGCCTGTTGGAACCAAAAGGTTGATGATACTGACTCCCAATTACCTCACCACCAACCAATCAGAAAAATGTCCACCAGCTGATCACGCCCTGCTCCTTGAACACTATCAGGCTTCTCACTACCCCCTCCTGGGCAGGACACACAGTCTTGAGGGTATTAACCCGCTGTAGCCCCCTTTGCCTGACAAAGCAATAAAGCTATTTCTACTTCACCCAAAACTCTGTCACGGAGATTTAATCTGGCACTGATGTACAGAGGCCAAATTTTGGCAACACTTGGTTGTGGTGTTTCTGCTCAAGACATCCACAGACTTTTGTAGAAGAGCCTAATTTCATTCTCAGTTCACTCTTCCCCAATGACAGTTTTTTATTATCTATAATGGTTATGTTTGAAGAGATCTGATCCCATGTACAATGTGGCCAGCACACTGGAATAATAAGCCTTAACTGTGTTCCCTTTCATTTCTAAAGATGGACTATTTACAATAAAAGCCATAATCTAGGAAGCTTCAGTGTTAGGCAAACATTCTTGAATTTGAAATTGAATGCCATCACTTAGTTTTGTGTTGACTCAATACCAATTTAGAATACACTCACCTCCTTGTCTGTGGCTACATTTTTCAGATAGGTAAGTGACCCTATTGTTCTCTTCCCAATTCTTTTTTGTTTTGCTTGTTTTAAAATTTTTTATTGGGGGTGGAGCTTCAAGATGGCGGAAGAGTAAGACTCGGAGATCACCTTTCTCCCCACAGATACATCAGAAATACATCTACACGTGGAACAACTCCTACAGAACACCTACTGAACGCTGGCAGAAGACCTCAGTCCTCCCAAAAGGCAAGAAACTCCCCACGTACCTGGGTAGGGCAAAAGAAAAAAGAATAAACAGAGACAAAAGAATAGGGATGGGACCTGCACCATTGGGAGGGAGCTGTGGAGGAGGAAAGGTTTCCACACACTAGGAAGCCCCTTCGCAGGCGGAGACTGCGGGTGGCAGAGGGGGGAAGCTTCGGAGCCACGGAGGAGAGCACAGCAACAGGGGTGCGGAGGGCAAAGCGGAGAGATTCCCGCACAGAGAATCGGTGCCGACCGGCACTCACCAGCCCAAGAGGCTTGTCTGCTCACCCGCCGGGGCGGGCGGGGCTGGGAGCTGAGGCTCGGGCTTCGGTCGATGCAGAGAGAGGACTGGGGTTGGCGGCGTGAACACAGCCTGAAGGGAGCTAGTGCGCCACAGCTAGCTGGGAGGGTGTCCGGGAAAAAGTCTGGACCTGCCGAAGAGGCAAGAGACTTTTTCTTGCCTCTTTGTTTCCTGGTGCACGAGGAGAGGGGATTCAGAGCGCTGCTTAAAGGAGCTCCAGAGATGGGCGCGAGCCGTGGCTAAAAGCAAGGACCCCAGAGACGGGCATGAGACGCTAAGGCTGCTGCTGCCGCCACCAAGAACCCTGTGTGCGAGCACAGGTCACTATCCACACCTCCCTTCCGGAGAGCCTGTGCAGCCCGCCACTGCCAGGGTCCCGGGATCCAGGGACAACTTCCCCGGGAGAACGCATGGCACGCCTCAGGCTGCTGCAACGTCACGCCGGCCTTTGCCACCGCAGGCTCGCCCGCATTCGTACCCCTCCCTCCCCCCGGCCTGAGTGAGCCAGAGCCCCCGAATCAGCTGCTCGTTTAACCCCGTCCTGTCTGAGCAAAGAACAGACGCCCTCAGGCGACCTACACGCAGGGGCGGGGCCAAATCCAAAGCTGAACCCCGGGAGCTGTGCCAACAAAGAAGAGAAAGGGAAATCTCTCCCAGCAGCCTCAGAAGCAGCGGATTAAAGCTCCACAATCAACCTGATGTACCTGCATCTGTGGAATACATGAATAGACAACGAATCATCCCCAATTGAGGAGGTGGACTTCGGGATCAACGATATATATATATTTTTTCCCCTTTTTCTCTTTTTGTGAGTGTGTATGTGTATGCCTCTGTGTGTGATTTTGTCTGTATAGCTTTGCTTTTACCATTTGTCCTAGGGTTCTGTCTGTCTGTTTTTATTTGTTTGTTTTTACTTTAAAAAAGTATTTTTATTAATAATTATTTTTTATTTTAATAACTATTTTATTTTACTTTATTTTATTTTATTTTATCTTCTTCTTTCTCTCTTTTTTTTCCTCCTTTTTATTCTGAGCCGTGTGGAGGACAGGCTCTTGGTGCTCTGGCCAGGTGTCAGGGCTGTGCCACTGAGGTGGGAGAGCCAAGTTCAGGACACTGGTCCACAAGAGACCTACCAGCTCCACGTAACATCAAACGGCAAAAATCTCCCAGAGATCTCCATGTCAACACCAAGACCAAGCTCCACTCAATGACCAGCAAGCTAGAGTGCAGGACACCCCATGCCAAACAACTAGCATGACAGGAACACAACCCCATCCATTAGCAGAGAGGCTGCCTAAAATCATAATAAGCCTACAGACACCCCAAAACACACCACCAGACGTGGTCCTGCCCACCAGAAAGATAAGATCCAGCCTCATCCACCAGAACACAGGCACTAGTCCCCTCCACCAGGAAGCCTACACAACCCACTGAACCAAACTTAGCCACTGGGGACAGACATCAAAAACAGCAGGAACTACGAACCTGCAGTCTGCGAAAAGGAGACCCCAAACACAGTAAGATAAGCAAAATGAGAAGACAGAAAAACACACAGCAGATAAAGGAGCAAGATAAAAATGTGCCAGACCTAACAAATGAAGAGGAAATAGGCAGTCTACCTGAAAAAGAATTCAGAATAATGATAGTGAGGATGATCCAAAATCTTGGAAATAGAATGGAGAAAACACAAGAAACGTTTAACGAGGACCTAGAAGAACTAAAAAGCAAACAGAGATGAACAACACAATAAATGAAATTAAAAATTCTCTAGAAGGAATCAATAGCAGAATAACTGAGGCAGAAGAACGGATAAGTGACCTGGAAGATAAAATAGTGGAAATGACTACTGCGGAGCAGAATAAAGAAAAAAGAATGAAAAGAATTGAGGACAGTCTCAGAGACCTCTGGGACAACATTAAATGCACCAACATTCGAATTATAGGGGTTCCAGAAGAAGAAGAGAAAAAGAAAGGGACTGAGAAAATATTTGAAGAGATTATAGTTGAAAACTTTCCTAATATGGGAAAGGAAATAGTTAATCAAGTCCAGGAAGCACAGAGAGTCCCATACAGGATAAATCCAAGGAGAAACATGCCAAGACACATATTAATCAAACTATCAAAATTTAAATACAAAGAAAACATATTAAAAGCAACAAGGGAAAAACAACAAGTAACACATAAGGGAATCCCCATAAGGTTAACAGCTGATCTTTCAGCAGAAACTCTGCAAGCCAGAAGGGAGTGGCAGGACATATTTAAAGTGATGAAGGAGAAAAACCTACAACCAAGATTACTCTACCCAGCAAGGATCTCATTCAAATTTGACAGAGAAATTAATAGCTTTACAGACAAGCAAAAGCTAAGAGAATTCAGCACCACCAAACCAGCTTTACAACAAATGCTAAAGGAACTGCTCTAGGCAGGAAACACAAGAGAAGGAAAAGACCTACAATAATAAACCCAAAACAATTAAGAAAATGGTAATAGGAACATACATATCGATAATTACCTTAAATGTAAATGGATTAAATGCTCCAACCAAAAGACATAGACTGGCTGAATGGATACAAAAACAAGACCCATATATATGCTGTCTACAAGACACCCACTTCACACATAGGGACACATACAGACTGAAAGTGAGGGGATGGAAAAAGATATTCCATG
This sequence comes from Grampus griseus, assembly GCF_964374135.1. Classification (NCBI taxonomy): domain Eukaryota; kingdom Metazoa; phylum Chordata; class Mammalia; order Artiodactyla; family Delphinidae; genus Grampus; species Grampus griseus. The sequence goes on from NC_139010.1 coordinate 35,997,022, forward strand.
CAAATGGAAATCAAAAGAAAGCTGGAGTAGCAATTCCCATATCAGACAAAATAGACTTAAAAATAAAGACTATTACAAGGGACAAAGAAGGACACTACATAATGATCAAGGGATTGATCCAAGAAGAAAATATAACAAATGTAAATATTTATGCACCCAACATAGGAGCACCTCAATACATAAGGCAAATACTAACAGCCATAAAAGGGGAAATCGACAGTTACACAATCATAGTAGGGGACTTTAACACCCCACTTTCACCAATGGACAGATCATCCAAAATGAAAATAAATAAGGAAACACAAGCTTTAAATGATACATTAAACAAGATGGACTTAATTGATATTTATACGACATTCCATCCAAAAACAACAGAATACACATTCTTCTCAAGTGCTCATGGAACATTCTCCAGGATAGATCATATCTTGGGTCACAAATCAAGCCTTGGTAAATTTAAGAAAATTGAAATCGTATCAAGTATCTTTTCCGACCACAATGCTATGAGACTAGATATCAATTACAGGAAAAAATATGTAAGAAATACAAACACATGGAGGCTAAACAACACACTACTTAATAACCAAGAGTGTCCATCAACAGATGAATGGCTAAAGAAGATGTGGCACATATATACAATGGAATATTATCAGCCATAAAAAGAAACAAAATTGAGTTATTTGTAGTGAGGTGGATGGGCCTAGAGTCTGTCATACAGAGTGAAGTAAGTCAGAAAGAGAAAAACAAATACCTTATGCTAACACATATATTTGGAATCTAAAACAAAAAACAAAAAAATGGTCAGAAGAACCTAGGGGCAAGACGGGAATAAAGACGCAGACCTACTTGAGAACAGACTTGAGGATACGGGGAGGGGAAACGGTAAGCTGGGACAAACTGAGAGAGTGGCATGGACATATATACACTACCAAACGTAAAACAGATAGCTAGTGGGAAGTAGCCACATAGCACAGGGAGATCAGCTCGGTGCTTTGTGACCACCTAGAGGGGTAGGATAGGGAGGGTGGGAGGGAGGGAGATGCAAGAAGGTAGAGATATGGGGACATATGTATATGTATAACTGATTCACTTTGTTATGAAGCAGAAACTGACACACCATTGTAAAGCAATTATACTCTAATAAAGATGTTTTAAAATAATAATAAAATAAATTTTTTTATTAATTTCAAAGAAATCCATAGTATTTGTATATCATTTAGAAAATGCCAAGGTGAAGGATGTAAACAACTATTCATTTTCTCACCATGTAAAGGCAACTGTTAACATTTCAAAAATTTTCTTCTAGCTTTTTACAAAAACTCTTTGACAATTCAACAACAGTTGCTGAGTAACCACAAAAGTGAAATAAAACAAAGCTGGGTGGGGATATCAAATGGTTAAATAATCATTATTACTGTAGTATGAAGAAATCCCTCTTCCCAATTCTTATATTAAGTGTCTTATTCAAATATTAAGCACGACAAGAAACCATAGAAATATAAATTGAATGAATAATGAGGTATATTTATACCCAGAGTATGTTCACAAAATTTGAAACTCCAACGGAGTGGAGAGCAGGGTGTGGCAAAGGAAAAGGCATCAGATCACCTGACAGCTGACCACTGTGCCTTCTCAGGACAGTCGCCTGTCTGCTCACCTGTAAGCCTTGACATTCTCACCTGAAAATGGGAGCATTAATAGCACCTGTTAACGTTGTAATGAAGATGAAATGAGGGCGTCCCTGAGAAACTTAAGACAGTATCTACCAGACAGTGAAAATTAACTGAGTTTTAATTATTGCTGAGCCCAGTGTCATTGTGCGTGTCTGAAACACTCCATGTGAGATCGCCACACCCACAGCTCATGACCAATACAGGCTTCAAACCTATGGTCTCCAATTGCGTTGTACTTTACCCTCCCCACAACCTTGGCTTTTTCTGCCCCACTGCGTCTTCCATCTTTTAACTGTCTCTCAGACTTTTGACTTTTTTTTTTTTTTAATTTTTTGACTGTGTTGGGTCTTTGTTGCTGCGCACGGGCTTTCTCTAGTTGTGGTGAGCGGGGGTTACTCTTTGTTGCAGTGCATGGGCTTCTCATTGTGGTGGCTTCTCTTGTTGCGGAGCACAGGGCTCTAGGCGCGTGGGCTTCAGTAGTTATGGCATGCGGGCTCAGTAATTGTGGCTCATGGGCTCTAGAGCGCAGGCTTAGTAGTTGTGGCGCCCAGGCTTATTTTCTCCGCGGCATGTGGGATCCTCCCGGACCAGGGCTCGAACCCGTGTCCCCTGCATTGGCAGGCAGATTCTCAACCACTGCGCCACCAGGGAAGCCCTTGACCTTTTTTTTACTTCCTATTTCCTTTTGTTCCTCCTACTTGGAATTCCACCTCCAGTCTGAAGTTCACAGAATTTCAGCTTCACTAATGTTTGTTGTCAGCAGATCCCTAGATGGAACTTGCAGTGCCCTTCCACCTCTGTCCACATGGGAGAGCCATCCTACCTGACCCTGCTCTGGCCTTTGAACACCTCCACCCACCCACTTAGCTAACCTTAGTTGGTGACATCATTATAAGTAAACTCTTTTAAAAGGCAATATGGAAGAAAATATGAAGAGTTTATATGTTCATCCTCTATGACTCAGCAATCTCACTCTTGAAAATACAACCTAAGAAAACACTACAAAATATAGGGATGAAACCATGGCATACAATATTTTTAATACAGCCTTATTTATGATGATGATAAATTAGAAACAGACTAAATGTCCTGCAGTAGAGGAATGCTTAATTAACTTACGGCACATACACTCCATGGAATATTACACAATCATTTACAAAGAATAAAAAGAATAATTATAAAGAGTACTTAGCAACTCAGAACAATGCTTATGAGTCAACTGAAAAAGCCAGTGATAATATATAATCTGTATGATTGCAATTATGCAAAAATATGAGTGCATATAGAAGAAACACAAAAATACCCCAAAAGAATAGTAACTATGCTAATAAGATTAGCAGTGGTTCCCTTTTCTGTTTCTTAACTTTCTATAAAATTATTACATTGTTTTTACAATCAAAAGAAGTTCCTTATAAATGTTAATAAATAGCTACAAGGCCAAACTCAGCTTCCAGAATATCTTATACTTTTAGCTCAAATGATTCATATTCCAGGGTTAATTTCTCATGCTCACAGGCTGTTCTACAGGCAAAATTTTCTTTCCAGATAGAATAAAGGAAGTAATTGAGTTTACTGAGGAAAATTTGACCTCTATGCTGAAGTAATGTTGTACAAAGATAATGCTTTTGCTCCTCTGTGAGCAGGGCGTATGTTTTGAATTGCTTTTTCTCTCATGGGGATAGATTTGACCTGAACTATCCTTTCTCCTTTCACCTTGCTCTCTGTTCAGCTGATGATGATGCATTTGTAAGGCTGGGGACTGGGGGGCACTCAGGAGCCTCGCCAAGCAAAGCAAATTGACCTGTCCGCTGAGTACATGGAGACCTTGGCCAAATACTCAATCCAAACACGCTGAATTGAGATATAATAATGCAAGGCTTGTAGGCGATTCTGTGCCAGCCAGGTGAAGCACAGTCATTCAGTGGAATGATGAATTATCTAGAATGTCACCAGATAATAGTGTGTGTGTGTGTGTGTGTGTATTTTAATATAAACCACCCAGAGAAATAAGGGAAATTACATGTGATAATGTATAAAGAATAAATATTATACTCACAACCATAACTTACGAGTATGAAAAGGGGAGATAATATAATAATAATAATAATCTCCTAAATTGGTCCCCCTCCCCTCCTGCCACGCTTATCTCTTTCCCAGCTCCTTCAAACTCACTGAAAGTGTTGTCTGTACACACAGTCTCTCTATCTTTACTTCCCTTAGGAATCTACAGGGCCTGCCCTCAACACTGTGCTGAAATTGCTCTGCTGATGTAAACTCATAGCTGCCATATTGTTTCAGTCTTTCTCTTACCCGACTTCTCTGTAACCTGGATGCTGGTGAACATTCCCCCCTCCATGAGACTTTTCCTCACTTGGCCTGCATTTTCCCACTGTGTTAGTTTTCCTCCTACTGTTCTAGGTGCCCATTTTCATTCTATGTGAGTTCCTTTTCTTCTCCCTGCCTTTATGTTGGTGATCCTTAGCCTGCTATGACTCCCCTGCCTCTACATACTTTTCCTGGATGAGGTCATGCATCTCAATGAGTCCAACTCCCACCAACCCACTGATGACTTGCAGCTCTGTATTTCTGTGCCAGGCCTCTCTTCAAAGCTCCAGACTTTTGTATGACCAACTTATCACACAACCCTCTGTGAATGTCCCATGAGGGTTCCTCCACTCTGCATGTCCCTACTTGAGTTTTTCTTAGCTCTCTTCTTCCAAAATCACTTATTCCTCCACTATTCCTTATCTCTGAGACAGAAACCTCTTGCCATACTTGATGCCTGCCTTCCTTGCTCACATCTAATAAGTCATCATGTTTTCTTGAGTCTGCTTCTGAAATAGTTCTCATATTAATTACCTACCTGCGTTGTACTTGCCTCAGTCCATGCTCTTGTCATCTCTCCTAAATTATTTCAAGTCTCCTAACTTGTAGTCTCTCTGCCCCCAGTCTTGCTTCCTTCCAATCTCTCATCCACATATTAGCATCACAGTAATCATTCCTCAAAATAATTTTGACTCTTCTTTACAGGAGAATTCCTATTAATAAGTGTAAAAGGAATAATGGAAATAGGAAACCACCACTCGAACACAACAATAATAATGGCTCCAGGTAAGATCCATGGATAAATGCTAAAATTAGTGGGCAGAAAATTAAGGAGAAGCAGGATATTTGTATCATGTCAAAGAACATCCTCTCAGAATATTTAATAATCACAAAAGAAAAAAATAACTTCACAGTGGATAAACCTGGCATACTCCACCTTAGCCAAATGAATGAGGTTGAAATCATCAATAATAACATCAACATCAAGTACCACTTGCTATGATGCACTCAGAAGGGCAACTCACTTCTGTAGTATTCTTGCCGAAAAAAAAGCATAACCTCAATCTAATCGTGAGGAAACTTCAGACAAACCTAAATTGAGGGACAGCTACAAAGCACCTGACCAGCATGTTTCAGTCATGTGAAGGTCAGGAAAGACAAAGAAAGTCTGCAAAGCTGTCACAGATAAGAGAATACTGAAGAGGCATGACAACCCAATGCAATGTGGTATCCTGGATTGGATCATGGAACAGAAGAAAAAATTAATGGGAAACCTGATAAAAATCTAAATAAAGTCTATCATTTAGTTATTAGTATTGTACCAATGAAAATTTCTCAGTTTTGATAAATATATAAGTCATTGACATTACAGGAAGCTGGGTAAACAGCATACGGGACTTTGTACTATTTTTGCAACTCTTACATAAGTCTAAAATTATTTCAGATTAAAAGGTTTAAAACATGAGTGTTTCCCTAGTACCTGTAAAATAAAATCCATTTTCTTTAGCATGACATATAATGTCTCTTATGATCTGACCTATTCGTACACCTCTATCTTCTACCACTACTCATAACACACCCAATGTTTCAGCTACGCTAAATGTCTTACCTTGTACCGTTTTTTATAAACATACACACAAATACACACACTCGTACACACTCACACTCATATACACTCACACACACAAAACACGAGACCCACTGATAATTGCCCAATTTTATTATAAATGAACATAGGACTAAACTCCAGGTTTCCCAATTCCTAAACCACTAGCCTTTACTGAATCAATATAATTCCAGACTATTCACTGGAACAGCCAAATTATGTCAAATCACATGTCATAGCTAAGTCAAGGTAATCAACTTAATCTTACCACCCGCGTAATTGAACCTTTTGATGGGGAGTGATACCCTATAATGGTGTATGTCACACATAGAATTGAGGACTCTGAACTCATTCACCTCAAAAGCAAACACTGAAATCAATTGTCATGAAGCCAAAAATGTGCACACTTACGCATATTTCAAAGTGTATAGTTCTGCTTTTATCAGTCCCATTACAGTCCTGTCTAAATTCTAAAGTGAAAATGAATGTCACAGTGAAAAAATTACTGGTTGCATATGAAATAGCCTGGTCTAACTTTTTAATATATTCACAAACAGGGATTTGATTTTTTTATTAGTAGTTAGAAAAGGTTGCATTAATATTCAGTAGTTAAAATGTGCCATTCTAAAGTTTTTATAATTTCCCATGGGGGAATAATTTTTTTGAAAATATTCCCAGCAGGTGAATTACTTTAATAACATGGTGTCTGTGAAGATGGCAAATAAAATGGCTCATAGATCTATGCTTTGGCAAACAGTTGAAATACATTTTCTTTACAGACAAGTGTTAGATGTGTTTATCTGAGGTTGATTGAGATTGGTTCGCTTCTGGATATGTGTATGTTGACAATTCTTTGAGTCCTATTGACTTTTTGGGTCCCCAAATCCTTTCCTTTAAAAACTAATGCCTTAGTAAAGAGAGCAGAGAGAACAGACAGATGGGCCCGGAGGTAAGTGAAGGGTTCTGAAATAAAAGAAATGAAGACAGCAAATGAAATTCTCTATTTCTCAATCCCTGTCTCTTTTTCCTTTCTCTCTTGGTTGCAGAAGTACAGGGTGACCAACCTCTATTTTTTTTTTTAAAGAATAGCAATTTGAAGTAGCAGAAGGGTAAACTTCTTACTCAAATGAGGAAAAGAGCTACTAGAAGCCCCAGGAGCAGACAAGCAATCATCGTGGGCCAGAAAGGACTGCAATACCGTTGAAAGCTTTTCTTCCTGAAATGCTGGAGAGCGCCGTGGAACACCCTGCAATTCCAGCCAGCGGAACCAGATGTAAAATTGCCTGGACAGAAAGGATCACAGCAACTACGCCCAAGGCTAGCAACGGACTCTGCTCTAGAAATTGTCCACAGTCAGGTAAATACCACTTTTCAAAACTCAAGAGTGCCATGTCTGAAGATGCCAACATTTTGAAGTTAGAGTTACTATTCTGTCGCCGAAGGTCCTGAGGTAGATTTGTAGATGTGGATGTGCGGAGCTGCAGTTCCCAGGCAGGCTCACATTCATGGGCAAACACCTCAGACATAGAAGGGAAGGGATGAGGGGAAGATTTGGGCAATCTCACCCCATCCCTTCTCTAGGGGAGAGGACAGCAGAGTACATGAAAACAGCAATTGTCCTAAAAGTAGTAAAATGGGGCTTCCCTGGTGGCGCAGAGTCCACCTGCCGATGCAGGGGACGCGGGTTCGTGCCCCAGTCCGGGAAGATCCCGCGTGCCGCGGAGTGGCTGGGCCCGTGAGCCGTGACCGCTGAGCTTGCGCGTCCGGAGTCCGTGCTCCGCAACGGGAGAGGTCGCAGCGGTGAGAGGCCCGCGTACCGCAAAAGAAAACAAAACAAAAGTAGTAAAATGACCTTATGGATACATATATATTGGGAGAACAGGAAGATAGATCAATGAAAGTGATAGATGGATAGACCAACAGTGATTACTCTACATTCACAGAAAAGGTTCTAGAAGTACCTAACCATTACATTAACAGTGTTTATCTTTGACCACTGGGATTATAGGTTGCTTTGTTTTTCTTATGTTTAATTCCGCAGAGCACTTAGTTTAGGGTTTTTTTTTTTTTTGGTATAATTAACACCAAAAAATGTGTATATTTTGAAGTATAATTGACGTACAAAAACTGCACATATTTAAAGTGTACAACTTGGAAATTTTTGACATATGTACACGCACATGAAACCATCACCATAATCAAGATAGAGAACATATCTGTTACCCCAAAAGTTTCTTTATGCCCCTTTGTTGTAACCCCTTCCTCTTGCCTCTCCCTGCCTCCGCCCTCCCCAGGCAACCACTGACTGGCTTCCTTTCACTTCAGAATAGTTCACATTTTCTAGAGTTTTATATAAATGGCATCATATTCTTCTTTCTGGAGGGGTCTGGCTCTTTCACTCAGCATCATTATTTTAAGATTCATCCATGTTGTTGTGTATATTAATAGTTTTTGTTTGTTTTTATTGTTGTTTTTTGTTTTTATTGCAGCGTGTTTACTTTTTACAAGTCTCTGGGATAACCTTGGTTGCTCATTGGATGTCCCACCTCTAGACAGCATCCTTTCTAGGAAAAAAATTAAACCAAATGACAAAATATTCCTCCTGGACCTGGAATTTTGTCACAGAGAACTAAGGAAGGGACAAAGAAAATCAAAGGGATCTGGGTACCTTTGCTAAGTGCTTTTATTGAAAAGAAAAATAAACTTTTAGCATATTTTTCTATAGAAATACCGATTTTATCTGACAGGTACCTCCCAAATATTTCCATAGTTCCTTCCTTTATTATTTTAATCACTTTTTAAAATGAGGCTATAAAAATTGCAAATAAAGTTCTTTACTATAAGAACAGCATTATTATCTTATATTTATGAAACCCTTATTAGGAAGAAAATATTAACCCTAGTTTCTATTTCAGGTGTTTTTATCTTACACCTGAAATTAACTGAAATTGACAGTTTTTCCATGTTGCCTTTTCTGACCACAAACTTTTAAAAATGTATAATTAAATATCAAGATTGTTTGCAAAAATGGGAAGATAAAGAATTGCTTCGTGGTAAAATTATTCATAGACGATTCCTCAGTGTGTGTGTCTTTAAGGACTTCTGAACAAAAAGCCCCACTCTACCACTCAGAGGCACTGGCTCATGAGTACTCATACACTGGCAACAGCAAGCAAATGTTATATATCTCCACTATCTTAATGATCCAAATCTTATGGCAATTGTGCAAGCTGTTTAGCGCCAATCTGCTATGCAAAACCTGATAGCTCTGTAATATAGGATGACTTCCTTCCTTGAAATTAGCCTCGAAGGAAGTTGCATATTTCAAGTGGATACTAGTAAACCTACAGCTTTTAACAAATTCCTTCCTTTCTCTGGAAGGGAAGCTTCAAATCCATATTCATTTCTAAATCAAGAACTAAGAATAAATGGCAAATAGAGAATGAATGAATGATGAACGTAAATGCTTCCGCATAGAAAAGTATTTGGGGACTTCCCTGGTGGTCCAGTGGCTAAGACTCCGCCCTTCCAATGCAGGGGGCCTGGGTTCGATCCCTGGTCAGGGAACTAGATCCCACATACCACAACTAAGAGTTCGCATGTGGCAACTAAAAGATCCCGCATGCTGAAACTAAAGATTCTGTGCAGCAACAAAAGTCCCGCATGCAGCAACGAAGATCTCCTACGCCACAACTAAGACCCGGCACAGCCAAATAAATAAATAAATAAATAAATAAATAAATAAATAAATATATATATATATATATATATATATATATATATATATATATAAAGACTGAACTTTGAAGCATTCACAAGAATTAATTTTTAAAAAAAGGATTTGGATCTAAATATTATTCTAGTTTCTTTTGAGGACAAGGGTCAGGAACCCCAACACGCTAAATATGTTCTCAGATACTCTGTTCCCAAGAATTCCCTGGCGGTCCAGTGGTTAGGACTCCACACTTTCACTGCTGAGGGCGTGGGTTCGATCCCTGGTTAGGGAACTAAGATCCCACGAGCCACGCGGTGCAGTCAAAAACAAAACAAAACAAAAACCCTGTTCCCACGTCCATGGTAATCCCTGCTGAAATATATATTATAAAGCCTAGAACAGAGAAGATTCTCTTATTAAATATAAATGTAAATAGCTGCAATAGATAAGGCCCTGAAACCCTGTGCAACGTACGGGGAGAGGCATCTAGAATACAGAGCAGGAGGGAAAACCATGGCATGCTCAGATTTTTTTCCCCAGATCTAATTTTTAAAACTTCAGGGAAAGCTCACTCCAAGGAGAAATTGTATTAAGCACAGACTCATTTATTTTCTGCTGATGAACACAACCATGTGAACAGCTGATAAAAGTCATCTCTTTCGGCAAAAGGATACCAGCAATGTAGTTATGAGTTTCAATTCCAAAGTTCAAAACCACCTTATTTGCTAATGCAATTATAGGTGTGTTGCCACTGCACTAGGTTAAATATATAGGTGACTTTTAGTTCTGCCTTTTTTTATTGTCTTACTTAGCAGGAATGTCCAGGAAACATGCTCTACCTACCAGAAAAGAAGTGTTTCAGACATCCATTCAGGAATTGAATGCAACGGGAGGTGATAGGAGTATTTCTGGAAAAGTGTCAAAAATCCTTAATTTAAAACAGTTCTCAGCATGAGCATGCTGAGTGTGTGTTTTGAAACCTGGGTGAGGAAGGCTAGTTGCAGAGTTTTCAGCTGCCATCTGCTCAGGCTCTTCAGAGAAGGCTCCTCCACAGCCCATTGACAATGACCCTGTGCTGGGGCTATTTTCAGGGAATCTCATTGATTCTCCATTTCATTCAATCTCAAAGCCTTGAAGCTAGTCACATAGGGCATGACATCTATTACAAATTCTCCACTCTAGCCCTGCAACTGTCTTGAAAGCTATTAAGCCTAAAGACAGGACCGCCTACATGATTTGTGAGGTCCAGTGCAAGATGAAATTCTTAATACTTTTTGAACATTTTCATGACAGCAAAAGCAGAACATTAAACCAAGTACTGGATTTCTCTAAGCAAAGGGCCCTATGTGACTGTGTAGATCGCAGGCCCATGAAGACATCCCTGCTTATAGAAATGTTATTCACCCTCTCCTGCAGTGAGTGCCGTGTATATTGGCTACACTTCTCTCCATGAATCCATGATTTCCCTGATGTTACTCCCCTCTCATTAAGCTAACATAATCAACTTCTTACATATAGACAATGTATGTTCATGCACGTGTGTGTGTGTGTGTGTTTCAAGAACACTAAGGAATGCATTTTGCAAAAAGAAGTAGAGAATACTGACTCTCATTTACCCAATCTCAATGAGCTTACTGTTAGATTTCTTTAGACCATGGATTCATGGGCCAAAGCACAAGATGCTCACCTTTAAATCCTTGATGTACATTATTTTTCAAACATAAAATATTGCCTTCAGCATAATAATATCAAATGCTCACATTCATAATACAAAAAGAATATTGAAAGAAGAAATGTCAGCATTATTACTTAGAGGTAAAATAAAAAGGCTGCAGGGAGGTTAGGCATGAAGTATTATCAAATATGAAATGCTAGGAGTACTTCCATTAATGTTAATAAATTAGCATTCTGTATTTAGCTAGGCATGATTAGTACATGATTTGTTTAAATTAATGTTATAGCATAATAGATTCAGAATCACTATAAATAATTTAAGTTTTTTATTATTGATATTTTCCTTAAAACCTGAACTATCCAAAGATGTTGAAGGTGATCCCTTGTTAATGGACCTGGTTTTAATGACCTATCTTAGAGCAGCATCTCCAGAGCATTGCTTTAGAGCAATTCTCTAAGAGTAAATAAATACAAAGAAGCAAAAAGCTTGAGAGAAAGAATGAAAAGCAAATGGACATTCAATTATTTCTAAACAAGGTTCATTTTCAGCCCGGTTTGTGGCTTTAACACACACAGCTAGCGCCACCTATAGAAACAAAAATAAAAAATTGTGCTAACAGCAAACAGGCTGTTTCCGCAAAAACTGAACCGGATCAAACATCATAAAGGAATGAGTCATCATTTTAGTGAAAAACTGTGGTCTTTGTTCAGTAAACAAAGAGACCTCACTCTAATGAGCTTCAGCACTGAGCTACTAAAGGGTTATTAGAAATGGAAAATGTGGTTTATTATCAAGGCTGCTTCTGAGTCTTATCCCAGCCTATTGTAAGAGAAAAACAAAAGTGAAACAAGCACAATTCTACCAGAGGGGTAAAGCGTTACTGAGCCTTTTATTTTAACTAAGGTATCACATTATTTGTCCTTTTCTTCTCTAACTCAACGTACATTCAAAACAACATTTTGGGGCTTCCCTGGTGGCGCAGTGGTTGAGAGTCTGCCTGCCGATGCAGGGGACACGGGTTCGTGCCCCGGTCCGGGAAGATCCCACATGCCGCGGAGCAGCTGGGCCCGTGAGCCATGGCCGCTGAGCCTGCGCGTCTGGAGCCTGTGCTCCACAACGGGAGAGGCCACAACAGTGAGAGGCCCGCGTACAGCAAAAACAAACAAACAAACAAACAAAAAAAAACATTTTGGAGACATCTACTGTCTGCCAAGTACTTGAAAATAAAATACTTACTCTGTCCTTGGAGCATCCAACAGCGTAGGAAGTATTAAATGCCATAAAACTCTTCATGGCACAGATAAAAACTGTGATGTGTAGCGGAGGTACTTCTAGCTGGAAGATCAGGTAAAGTTACATGGAAAAGTGGTACGTGAGCTGGACTTTGAAGAACAGTTTGATTTGGAAATGAAGAGATTAGGACAAAAGGGAAAAGTGGGAAAACACAATTTATGTATGAAGAATAGCAAACAGTTCAGAAAGAAAGTAGAAAGAGAGACACATTTGAAGGGTATCCTGGAGCCAGATCATAACGAATCTTAGACAGCAAAGTAATAAAATAGAAAACACTTGCATAGTGTCTGCAATGTGTCAGGTTCCAGTCCACAAACTTTCTATCAATTAACTCATGTCATCCTCAGAATCCTCATCCTCAGAGGTAGGTACTGTATTTAATATCTCAGCTTCACAGATAAGAAACTGAAGTATAGCAAGGTTACATAACTTGACTTGAGATCACATAGCCAGTAAGGTTTCAACCATGCCCAGAACCACCACCCACTACTGGCTCTTGGAATAAAGAGTCTGGACTTAACTCTCCAGCATGAAGAAAAGTGGAATACTTGCTCTTGTTTTTATAAAAGTAAACAAATACTGTCATGGAAAAGTAAATAGATGCCCATATAGATAACTCAAAGGATAAAGCAAAAAAAGGGGGAAAATACAGTTTTACTTCCCAGAGATAAATTCTTTTTTTTTTTTTTTTTTTTTTTTTTGCGGTACGTGGGCCTCTCACCGCTGTGGCCTCTCCCGTTGCGGAGCACAGGCTCCAGACGCGCAGGCTCAGCGGCCATGGCTCACGGGCCCAGCCGCTCCGCGGCATGTGGGATCCTCCCGGACCGGGGCACGAACCCGCGTCCCCTGCATCAGCAGGCGGACTCCCAACCACTGCGCCACCAGGGAAGCCCCCAGAGATAAATTCTGATAACTGTTTTTCTCTTCTACTCCAAAGTGTTTCAAAACTTCGTGGACACAAATTAAAGAATAAAAGAGAACTGAGGCTGGAAAGAAACATAGCCTGCCCCCACCCCCGCCATTCCTGCTCCACAGCCCCTACCCCAGAAGCAGCCTCTTTCTTTTTTTTAAAATATAAATTTATTTATTTATTTATTTTTGGCCGCATTGGGTCTTCATTGCTTCGCGTGGGCTTTCTCTAGTTGCAGCGAGCAGGGTCTACTCTTTGTTGTGGCACGCGGGCTCAGTAGTTGTGGTGCACGGGCTCTAGAACTCAGTCTCAGTAGTTGTGGTGCACGGGCTTAGTTGCTCCACAGCACGTGGGATCTTCCCGGACCAGGGCTCGAACCCGTATTCCCTGCATTGGCAGGCGGATTCTTAACCACTGCACCACCAGGGAAGTTCCACAGCCTCTTTCTTGATTTGACAATTGGAGGAAGTATTTCTTGAAATCAGGTACACTACTCCTGCATCTCATAATGTTTGACAATTACAATACTGCTTCGAAGTCTACTATTGGTTATCTTAATCATTTTAAATTATATAGTGGTCCTCTACCTATTCTATCAACTTTAGTTGGCTCATTCTTCCCTTTGCAAAATGAGAATATTAATTCCTCATACCTCCTTTCAACTTTCTTCCCCTGACCTTCTGCATTTGCACTTTTACTTTTATAGTACAAAGGTTGTTAACGTTTATATTCTCTGCTGCAACCATAATCAGCTCGCCTATTCTTTGTACTTAGTTTGACTTTCAGAGCTAAAAAAACCAATAAAGAACATTTACATTAATATGACTCAATATTTTTTACTGCAAAGCCAAATATAATGCTATGATTATATTTCCTTTTTTACAAGTCCAATGTCACAACCCCTGGGCCGTGGTGAGAAGAATGATCCTTGTGTCAAGGTGAAATGGGTTCTCTTATAGTCTATCAATTATGTTTAAAATCATTGCATATCTTATTTTGCTTCAAATTTGGATCACAACAGCTTGTGGTCTTACATAGATTTTATTTTTGGGGGGGGGGAGTTTTAAATTGCCTTTTTTTGGAGTCCTCTGTACTCCTATTTCAAGCTGATATGTTTGTGCTACAGGCCTGGGGCATAGTTCTTATCCTGGATTTTCCTTCACTGCCCTCTAGAATTGGATCCACTGCTCCCTCTTGTCCTCTTGGAGTGGATCCAGCCTCTTTCGTGAATTCCTCCCTTGCTTTTCTAGAGTATATCATCATAAAACTTCCTGAGAAGGATTATGCCAGAGATAAACTTTCTGATTCCATGAATTCCCAAAAATATCTTTATCTTGCCGTATGACTCAACTTCCTAACAGGAAAAGTAAAGCCACTAGAGCATTTAAACAGAGGAAATTTCATGGAAAAAATTGGTTACATAAATAATGGAAGAACTAAGCAACCAAACAAGGAGAAAAGCAACGCAATTATTACAGACTGTGGACGTTCACGGTCATCCTTAGGCTCGAGGGACAAAGCAAGAGGTGGTGTTCACAGATCCCACCCCTGGGCCAGCTAAACCAGGAGAAACTTGAGCCACAGTGAACACACAGCAAAGGTCAGATTCCACAGCAGGGGTAGGGGTGGGAGGGATTGGGAGGAATTATATCCTGGTATCTTCATTCCTTCTGTGCTCTCTCACTGCTTGAACCCAACCAGAAGGCAGTAAAACAGGAGCCTGGGAAGCGCAACCTACAGAACAAGTCTCCTGCAGTACAGAGCACAGTGGAGGAAAGGCAAGGAATCTATCCCAGAGCAAAGTCCAGCTCTCACTCATACTCGATCTATATTCTTGCCTAGTATAAAATTCCAGGTCCTCAGTTCTATTTCTTCAGAGCTTCAAAGTCATTTCTCCACTGGCTTCTAGCATCTAATGTTGTGAATAAGAAATCTGATGCCAGTCTGATTCTTCTTTCATTTTAGGTGGCTATCAAGCCACTGGAGCCCATCAAGCCACTGGAGAAAGTGAAAGTCCCAAGCTTCCTATTCCAAATAAGACATCGCTGCCATCAACGTTCTTTCCTTCTCATCTCCCCTCAACCCATCCAGCCTGTCAGACCACTTTGCCCACAGAACAGGAAAAGGAATATTTTAGAGCAACTCAAATTTCTGGCATTCAAAATAACAGTCACCAGGATTCCCCAGAAGGATGCACTAACTTTCCCGTGGGTCACCAAACCATTCATGCCCATAACAGACCGTCCTCAGAGTAGGTGCTGAATAAGTATATGTTGAATAAATAAATGAAACTACCTGGAGATAACAGACCTCAGGACTCTTGTCTCTCTTCCTTGTTTTCCAGGTGCCACAGAAACCCAAAATCTCCAGGTTCTCCATCAACATATCCCTATAGTGATCTAGACCCATCCTAATCTGATCCTATTTCCCAAACCTTCCATCATGAGCCGTGGAACTCATGATACATCACCTGTAAGTTCCCTTCCTCCTAAAACCCCAGCAACATTTGAATGTATGTATCAGGTGTACCTCCTTAATTCCGTCCTTTACCACCCCGCCTCCTAACCACTACCATCACTCTCCCTAATTCATTAATGACTCTAACATCTGCTGTGTCAATTTCCTATGGCTGCTGTAACAAATTACCTCAAACTTATTGGCTTAAAACAACACGAATTTATTACCTTACAGTTCTGGAGTCTAAAATGGTTTCAGAAAGAGCTGCATTCCTTCTGGAGGTGCTACCTCCTAGAAGGGGAGAATCTATTTCTCTGCCTTTTCTAGCTCCAAGAGGCTGCCCACATTCCTTGGGCCATAACCCCATATCACTCCAATGTCTGTCTCCATCATGACATCTCCTTCTCTTACTCTGATCCTATTGCTTCACTCTTACAATGACCCTTGTGACTTATTGCCCCTTAGCCCCATAATCCAGGGTAAACTCCCCATCTGAAAATCCTTAACTTAATAATATATACAAAGTCCCTTTTGCCATGTAAGGAAACATATTCACAAAGTCCACAGATTAGAACATGGGCATTTTTAGGGGGCCATTACTGTACTCACATACCCACCCTCCCTTCCACCCCTAGTCCTGTCGCCATTCTCAGTGTATCAGCATCCATTGGAAGATCTGTCCAACACCTAGACCTCTCAGCTCTTTGTCACTAATAATCATATTTTCTTCCACCATACTTCAGTCACTTATCCCATGGCCATACTCATGACCTTGCCGTTACCATCAATCACACTTCCTCCAATATCTGAATTTCAAATACCCCAATTTTTTTTTACTACAACCTCATTTCATTGAAATCACTAACTCTAGCAATAATACAAATCCGAAAACTTCCAGCCCATTAACTATAGCAGGTTTTTAGTTTCTCTCACCCTTCTCACATTCATCCTGACCCAGCCTAGATCCTATGGTCCATCATTATAATCCCTCCCTTGAAAACCCTTAATTTGTTTGCCCTTTTTACCGACCCACACAACACCTGAAAAAGCATCCTTGGTCAAATCCAATCAAGAGATTTAAATTCTCTGGGGGTGGGGGTGGGGAGCGGGTAGTGGCGGTGGCGGGGAGGTAACAGGGGATAGGGCAGGGTCAAGCCTCTGAGGCCATCTTACAAGAGTACACAATATAATAAATATAAAGTGACCAAAAACTAGTAATGTCTGCACATAGTAGAATTCAATAAGCTTTAGCTATTATTAAACTATTCTTTTGTCCTACTTTCTGTATTATTGCTAAAACGGTGTAATTCTAATAGCTAACAAACTATTTCACCACTGTTAGCTTTTTTTTTTTAAGATCCATGTGGGCCCCACACTTCTGGGTTTCTGATCATGTGGCCCAGAACTGAAATATCTGGGTGACTGTGCTTTATTACAAGCACACCCTCCATTCCTATAAATCAAGTCAGATTTCAGCATAGCCCAGATGAAGAAATACAAAGCCTATTCTCGGAGAGACATATTACACACCAAGGAGAAATAGGATCTCATCAATTGGTATGATCAGGAGTCTGGTTAGCGTTTATGGAAGTAGACTCTAAGGGTATTAAAGAAAATAAAATGTATGGTTTGATTATCAATAGGGGTGCACTTCCCTGGCATTCAGGATTTAAATGTGTTAGTGTGAGCTTGTGGAAGTGTCTTTATAGCTTTCTAGTTGGTTAACTGAAGCTTGGACTGAACAATAACCTATACTATGAGTATGAGATGGCAAAATTTCTCTAGCATACTGTTGAAAAGTGATTTTTAATTTTTAACATGCATAAATATCACCTGTAGATTTGGTTAACCAGTTTCCTGGGCCCCAGACCCAGAAATTCTGATCCAGCACGTTGAGGAGGGCCTTGAATTTGCATTTCTAACAAGCTCAGGGGTGATGCCATTGCTACTGGCACGAGGACCTAGGACCTATTAATCCCTACACTTGGAGAGCACTACTATAAAGGAATCTGAAGGCTCAGGGAGAAACGAATACTGGAGTACATCTATTACGTGCAATCCGCTGGACCACCCCTTAGCTATAACTTGGTTTTAGACAAGTTAGATGGAGATGTCCCAAAGCAGTTAGAAATAATATATTGGAACACAAAGAATACAGATATGGAATTTTTATCAAGAGGTCATAAAATTACCTCAGATTACATCTCACTGATAGAATCATAGATGGAAAACTAAGATTTTTGTGCTGAGCAGGTCTGCTACCAGAGTGGGCCACCACGAGTCAAAGGAGTCCTAGATTCTAGACCAAAGTTTCTCAACCAATTTCTCATGACTGCTTCCCTAAGGAGCCATAATTGCCTTCCCCCATGAAATTTTAATGCCACAGATATACTGGCACATGTACTGTATGTAATGTATAGCTGTGAGATATATATATGTATATATATATATCCAGGCATACCTCATATTACTGCACTTTATTGCACTTTGCAGCTACTGCACTTTTTACAAATTGAAAGTTTGTGGCAACCCTGCGGTGAGCAAGTCTGTCGGTGGCATTTTTCCAACAACATTTGCTTACTTCATGTCTCTGTGACACATTTTGTTTAATTCTCAGAAAATCTCAAACTTTTTCAGTATTATTATATTTGTTTTGATGATCTGTGATCAGTGATCTTTGATGTTACTACTATGACTCACTGAAGATGAGGTGACAGTCTGTATTTTTTAGCAATAAAGTATTTTTTAATTAAGGTATGTACATTGTTTTTTTCAGACATAATGCTATTATTGCATACTTAATAGAGTACAGCATAGTGTAAACATAACTTTTATATGCACTGGGAAATCAAAGTATTTATGCGACTCACTTTATTGCGATATTCCCTTTATTGCAGTGGTCCAGAACCAAACCCACGATATCTCCGAGGTCTGCCTGTGTATAAAGAATTTTTCACCCCTCCAGAACCAGTTTTTACCCTCATTGGGAATGTAGGTTCTAGACCCAGATCCACCATTACCTTGTTAGGTTTTCTTAAGCTATTATCATTTCTGGGTCTTAGTTTACTCCTTACAATCTGACCAGGAAGTGTGAGATGATTCTCAAGATTCCTCCAGTGTTCTGCCCCTTCACAGTTACTATTCCATTAATGGACTTGCCCTTTGACATATGTACAGTATTTGGTTGCATCTCTGTGAGTGGTGTACATTGAAAAGCTGCCAATAAAATGAATACAAAAATAAGCTACACTTTTTCTCAATCTGGCATCAATGTTGCTTTTGAGCCCCCAGTCAGCCTAAAGCAGATAGCTTAGTTTATTCCATTCTGGCAAGCTCAGGACAATCTGACAATTTGCCAGTCATATTTAGGACTTATCACCATCCTCCACCAGAAGTTCAAAGCACTTTCTCCTCTGCTGGGCCCCATATGGATTAGAAACATCCACGTTATTCATTTCTTCTGCCCATTTTTTAATTTGGTTGGGTTTTTTTTTTGATGTTGCATTATATGAGCTGTTTATATATGTTGGATATTAATCCCTTATTGATCATCTCATTTGCAAACATTTTCTCCCATTCAGTAGGTGGTCTTTTTTTTTGTCAATGGTTTCCTTTGCTGTGCAAAAGCTTTTTAAAAAATTAAAAAGTTTAATTGTTTATTTTTGCTTTTATTTCCTTTACTTTAGGAGATGGATCCAAAAAAATATTACTGTGATTTATGTCAAAGAGTGTTCTGCCTATGTTTTCCTCTAGGAGTTCTATAGTATCCAGTCTTACATTTAGGTCTTTAATCCATTTTGAGTTTATTTTTGTATATGATGTCAGAGAATGTTCTAATTTCATTCTTTTACATGTAGCTGTCCAGTTTTCCCATATTTCCAAAGAGGAAATGCAGATGGCCAACAGGCACCTGAAAAGATGCTCAACATTGCTATTCATCAGGGAAATGCAAAATCAAAACCATAAAGAGATATCACCTCACACCTGTCAGAATGTTATCATTAAAAAGAACACAAGGGCTTCCCTGGTGGCGCAGTGGTTAAGAATCTGCCTGCCAGCGCAAGGGACATGGGTTCGAGCCCTGGTCTGGGAAGATCCCACATGATGCGGAACAACAAAGCCCGCGAGCCACACTTACTGAGCCCGCATGCCACAACTACTGAAGCTCACGCACCTAGAGCCCGTGCTCTGCAACAAAAGAAGCCACAGCAATGAGAAGCCCACGCACCCCAATGAAGAGTAGCCCCCCTCACCGCAACTAGAGAAAAGCCTGTGCACGGCAACAAAGACCCAACACAGCCAAAAATAAAATAAACAAACAAATTAATTAATTAATTAATTTTTTTAAAAAAAGAACACAAATAACAGATGTTGGCAAGGATGTGGAGAGAAGGGAACCCTCATACACTGTGGTGGGAATGGAAATTGGTGCAGCCACTGTGAAAAACAGTATGGAGGTTCCTCGAAAAACTAAAACTAGAACTATCATATGACCCAGCAATTCCACTCCTGGGTAGGTATCAAAAAAAAAAACAAAAAAAACACTAATTCAAAAAGACACATGCACTCCACTGTTCATATTCATAGCAGCATTACTTACAATTGCCAAGGTATGGAAATGACCTAAGTGTCCATCAACAGATGAATGGATAAAGAAGTTGTGATATATAAATATACACAAAGGAATACTACTCAGTCATGAAAAATAATGAAATTTTGCCATATGCAGCAACATAGATGGACGTGGCGGGCATTAGGCTAAGTGAAATAAGTCAGATGGAGAAACACAAATACTGTATGATATCACTTACATGTGGAATCTAAAACTTATGACTAATGAATATAGCAAAAAAGAAGCTGACTCACAGATATAGAGAGCAAACTAGTGGTTACCAGTGGGGGTGGGGAGGGGCAATATAGGGGTAGGAGAGTGGGAGGTACAAACTGTTGGGGTAAGATAGGCTCAAGGATGTATTGTACAACATGGGGAATATAGCCAGTATTTTGTAATAGCTACAAATGGAAAGTAATCTTTAAAAATTGTATACAATTTTTTTAATTTTTAAGAAATAGATAAATAAAATAAAATATATTAAAACTTTTTAATTTAACAAATAAATAAAGAGCAGCACTACTATAAAAAAAGAAAGAAAGAAGAAACATCCATGTTAAACAAGAGGAAAAAGGTGTGGCCTGTTTTCTATCCCTCCATTCTACTTCCATGTACTGGCTCCCGGATAGATGCCTTCAGCAGATCTCCGAGGGAGCAGCCCCCTTCTCACCCATGGCTTCATTTTCTTTCAGTTGCTGGGAGGATTTAACTGTTGAGGTTGGCACAGTTTTGTCTCTCACCCAGAGTCAGATGCTGGCTCTGTCATATAGAACACGCCATGGTCTGTTGATGCCCATCTGGGTGTCTTGCCCATGCATATTTCTGGTGACCCCTTCACTACTGAGCAGTGTCTTGAAGGGTACAAACAAGCTGGCCCATGCTCATAGCTACAGTCTTGAGTTTATCCAGGCCTCAGGGATTCTAGGACTCTCTGACATAGCAAACTTTAAGACCAAGAGAAAACAGGGTGAGGAAGATCTTGACTCCTTCATACCTGCTTTGTTTTCTGCCACTTAAACACTATTTGAGAAGTTGGTCTCCTGCGTTCAGAAATGTCACCAAACTTTCAGAGAAGAGCACCTTTGTTGGGAAACACGGTGACCACATGAGACCCCGTTGGGGAAGGCAGAGAATAAAGGTCACAAATTCCCTTTTCAACTCTCTTTCAGCCATACCACATCTCCTGATGGAAAAGTCTAGTAGTGTTACTGAACATAAGTTCTGTAAGGTCGGATCTTAACAAACGGCACCGCGAAACAGAGGAAAGCTTCAAGTGAGCTTTATTAGGGAGCGCTCCCGGGCGAGATTCACTGGTCCTAGAGAAAGGGGCCAGAGAAGTGCAGCCGGGCGAGGGTTGGGCAAGATTTTATAGGGGAAGAAGGGAAAGGGGTGTGGTGAATCTGGGAGGGCGCAGGGTATTCCTTATTTGGTGGTCTTTTCGGGTATCCTGGGGGACCGTTTGTCCCGCCCCTCGAAAGGCGGGAAGGCTGGGCTGGGTTCAAAGTCCCCAGGTCAGTTCCTGGAACTGGGTGGTCCGGAGAATTTCGGTCTGATGCAACCTGTGAATCTGATTGTGTTCCCCTGCCTCGGGCCAGTTGGCCTTACAAGTTCGTGTGCCCAGTGGACGGTAAGGCCAAACAAACCAAAATTTGTTTGAAGCAGAGAAAGGTTTATTGCAGGGCCAAGCAAGAATGGGTGGTTTATGCTGAAAAACCCCGAACTCCCAATGGTTTTTAGGGAGCAGTTTTTAATGGGCAAAATTTGCGGGGAGGGCTGCAGAGTGTGTGACTTTCTTCTGATTGGGTGGTGGTGAGGCAACAGGGCGATACCCCAGGAATCAAGAGCTCAGCCTGAAGTTACCATCCTCCACATGGGTGGGAGATTTTGTTCCTGCAGAAGAACTTAAAGATATTATGTACATTCCATGAGAAGGAACCAGGAACCTGCCCCAAGGCTGCATTATTGTTTCTTCACTGCTCCTCCCTTGTTTCTGCATTCCCCCACTTCCCTGATTGGCAACTGTTTGAATCTGCTCTTTGGAGCTCAGGGAAGATCTAGGAGGCTGAAGCCTTTATCCTGCAAATAAGAAATGAGGGACCTGGAAAGGCTTTTGCACGCAGAAGGGCCCTTCAGCATCCTGCTCAGTTTCAGTAAGACAGGGTGAGGGTATTTATTTTAACTAAAAAGAAATAAAATATTTTTAGTCCTCGAGTCTGATTTTTCTCCTCTATAACCCACTCTCCACTTAGCCAGCAAGTGGAGGATAAGAAACCACTCAGCAGCCTTTAATAAAACTTGTAGTGTATATACAGCATTAGGATTTGTGATTCATGACTTTTTATCTTATCTGTCCTATGCTCCAAGGTCTTAGAAGCAGAGAAATTACAATTTAACACTTCATACTGAGTTTTATCTACTTCCCCCACATTTGTACCTCATCCTGTAATCTATCTCTAAACTAATGGTGCAATTATCCACACAGTTTCACTCAATTCAGAACAGAGGGATTATCCTGGGTGCCTCCCTCTTCCTTATCAGTGATAGTCATCAGTCATTAAAACCTGTAAATTCCTCCTTAGTCGTTTATCTCTGTCATACACCCCTTCTCTGTCCCTCTGTCTTAATTCCAGCCTTCATCACTTTTTGCTTAAACAATTGCAGTAAATTCCCAATTGGTTTCAAAGTCAATGAAACCTCTCCTCCCTCCACACTAAGCATATCTTCCCAAGGATGTGACAAGGTAACTCTCCTGCCTCAAAACATTTAACAGCTGTGGAAACAACACTAGCCCCATAGGTAAGAAAAGGAAACATGAAATCAGAAATGTTTCTTCTTTTTTGAAGATAATAAACTTTAATCAATAATCTTGAAGCAATTCACTAAGACTTAAAAAGGTATTTCGTTTATTCAGGTACTGTGTTGTGAATGCCTTCTCTTTGCTGGTAACAGAAGCTTTAGGGGGAAAACAGCACTAAGGGAACTAAACAGAGAACTTATTTGCTAGCTGATTAAATTGGGTGAAGATCTAAAGTAAGATTAAATTGATCATGCTCGATCTGTTCACTATCTCAAGCGACAGATTTCTCCAGTGTTTTCCTGCCATTTTCAGAGTGAATAAGACCTGTGTGCTGCCAAGCTGTTTTATTACCCACATAAAACGCAAACCTTTTTGTTTCTCAAGATTTACATGGTTAGAGGATTATCGTAAATCACAATTAACAATAGCTTAGGAGATTAGGTTCATGAATTTTACATGTTATTAATCACCTTATCGAAATAGTGCCCGTCTAGGGTTTTACGCAGATTTATTTTTCTTCTTAGTACTTATCACTAACAAACATTTTGTCTATTTTCTTGTCTCCACCAGAAAGTAAACGCCATAAGGGCAAGGAGTTTGTTTTGCCAAAACAATGGTACAATATGTCTTTTATTTGTATGTATCCCTAGTACAGAATTTGGTACAAAGTGAGCCTCAGTAAATATTTGTTTAACGGGTAAATGAGAATGATAGGAGGGGAAAATCTTCCTCACGTAGCCAAGAAATGGTTTTTCAACTTACAAATTACATGCATACGAATAGATCTCAAAACAACCCTGGGTAAGAGGCAGAGCCTGTTGTACCAACCTATTATACTAGCTAGTATTCACTGAACCTTGAAAATGTGTCATGGGGAGGTCACAAAGCAATGAAAGAACTCCTAAAATCCGGCCAGGCGGCTCTCCCACCTCGTGCGACTCAGCTCCTTTTGTAGATTTCGCATCGGCCGCAAGAAACCCGTTGGCTCCGGTCTGAAACTGCCAATTTGGCACACTATCTGGAAATAAATTCTTGACAAGAGGAAAGAAACGGGACGAAGGAATAATTTTTAATTCTCATACTACCCTCTTTCAATTTTAAAATAATTTTTTAACTGCTGCAAGTGAAACTGTTGAGAGAAAAACTAAGGTGAGCTCCGCTACCCAGAGCTAAAATGGCTGAAATGCCTTCTCTGCCCACACCCGCGATGGACGTTGACTGCAAGGCTCCCAACAATCCTCCACTGGCCCCGCCCCTACAACTAGGAACCCCTCCTTCCTACTACCCGCCCTTCCGTTAGGCCTCCGCTCATGATTGGCTGTCCGTAGTGTTTGCGACTTCTCCGGATGTTGCGTCACGCAGCGAGCTAAAGAGACTGCGCTCACAATCAGTAAGAGGTGGGCAGAGGGCGCGAGAGGTGGTGGTCGTTGCGTTTCGCCGGCCCGGAAGGGGAGCTGCGCGCTTGAGTTGACCAGGGACTGAGTTAAGGCTCCCCCGGGCCGTGAGGCACCGCGATCCACCGTACTACTGACAACCGGCCCCGTTGGGCCGCTGCGTGTGTGGGGGGAGGACTGGAGGCGGCGGCGCTGCGGGCTGCGTCACGGGCTGGCGGCGTGTCAGGGCCGTCCTGCAGGTGACCGGGTGGAGGGGACGGCGACTTCGGGGCCTGGGGCAGGCGGGCAGGGGCCCGCTGTCTCTGCCTGCTTCTCCCTGGGCAGCGAGGTGCTGAATCATCCCCGCGGCCGGGCCGCCCAGGCGCCGCTGTGGTAGATAAGGGGGTGCCTGTGGCTGGTGTGCTGTGGAGTGCGTTGACTTTGGGAGGCTAGAGTTTTTGCTGCCGGGCTCTCATCCGAGTCTTGTGATCCGAGCTCATCGATGCACACGAAAGCGTACGGGGTCGGTAATAGTATCTATTTTGTAGTTAAGGCACCTGAGTCTCAGGGATCAAACATTCGCACGAGGCCACTTCTAGCCTGTGATAGAAGTAGAATTCCCACTCTGGAGGCCTCTCTGAGCTGGTGCTCCTCAGTAGATGTGTTGAGGTATGAGAGGCACAGCATCTTTAGGCTGAGATGATGTAATGCCACGAAAGTGCTAGAATGATTCGGTATTTTTCCAAAGAATAGGTGTCAGTTTTGCACACCCCTCGCAGATCCCGTGGCAGAGTTGGAAGTACATTCAGATAGGTATTTAAAAGCAAAGATTCTTAGCTTTTGGGGTGCTAGTTAAAATACATATTACTGTGTCTTATTCCAAGGGGTTAAATCATTAGGACCGAAGTTAGACCTAGGAATCTACATTTTTAAGGTACATCCCAGGTGGTTTCAATACCTTGAATATTTTTACATCATATTTTGAAGGGAAGTAATACTTCGCATGCTTGGTTTCCACCGATGTTGTATAACCTTGCAATGTAGTATGACCTTGAAGAGTTAATCACTTCTTGGATGACATTTTTCCTCTGCTCAGAAGTTATTCTTAGCCCTTTTTTAAATTTTCCCACTGAATGCTGGTATAAATCTTCAGACAAAACCACATGTATAAAATCCATCACACACCCCTTAATTCTCTTGATATTAAATCCACTCTGTATTGGACACATAAAAGTCATTCCTCTTGTTATTGTTCCGATTGGGATTTAAACCCATTTTGGTGGTCCATCCCAAACCAGTTCTGTGGGATGGATATCTTGAACTAACAAGGGACGAGCAGAGTATTCATCATTATCATTTTAAAAGGTCACTTTATTTCACCTTTTCTCCTAAGAGATGATTGGTTCTTTCTTAGAGCCGGTGGGTTGGTTAATGGGTGATTTTTTTGTCTCTGTCTCTAACTAGCGTTTCAGATCTGCTTGGTAAACCTGGTGCACCACCATGCTGGCCGCAAGACTTGTGTGTCTCCGGACACTACCTTCCAGGGTTTTCCACCCAGCTCTCACCAAGGCCTCCCCTGTTGTGAAGAATTCCATCACGAAAAATCAGTGGCTCTTACCACCCAGCAGGGTAAAGATAATCTGAATATTTTTATATTGTCTGTCTCTCTGTATGCTCCTGGGACCATTTTTTTGACAGATTGTGACGCTCCCTATTCTACCATTAGTGATTTACTGAAACAGCGGTGAAAATGTACCAAATCAGCTCTTTCTCCCTATTAGTGTTCTGTTCCATCTTTATCATATATGAAAAAGAACTCCTGTAACTTCTCCTTTACTTACAGCTCTTGGAATTTCTCATTCAGAGAATTTAGAGTAATTTGTGAAGGATTGAGAGCTGTATGGTTCAACAGAGAGATCGTGGAGCCTATTTTCAAAAGCTTAAGAATATTACGATTTGGCCAATAACTTATTAATAAGTTACTAAACATGTCATTTCAGCTCTTGTTTAGAGAATGGTAAAACAAAATCTGTCAAGTTAGAGAGAAACCCATTTCCTTTTGTAGTAGGTTTCTGCTCTAGCATTCAAATTAGGAGTATAAATTTTGAAATGTGAGGTAGATAAGGAAATATACAGAAGCTAGAAGAGACAACTTTTTTCTCTTAAATTAAGTGTTCCACTGTTGAAAAAGAGCTAAAATAGAGGTAGTAGTCATCCATCCCTTTGGCTTTGTGTTAAAGGAAGGATTGAGCCCATTTCCCAGATGAAAAAATGCAGCTAATATTTACTGAATGCGTATCTTTTAAAAGTTAGTGTTTAAAATATGATAATTCTAGAGATATAAATAAAATTTGTAGTTTATGAAATAAACAGTTCTGAAACCTGAACTAAGAAGTTAGGTTGTAATGAATTAGTGAATCACTTCGAAGATAGAGCACAAGTAGGGTCTACATTTAACTTTTTAGATTGGCTAACATACTTTCATAGTGAAGTATGTATGATTTACATACATTATACAGAGTTTTCTAGAGTGATGAGATTCTCTGTTTTATTTTGTTGTTAACATTCTTTTGGTGTGGGTGGTGTGTGTCTTTGTTTCCATGTGTATCAGGAATATGCCACCAAGACAAGACTTGGAATTCGTCGTGGGAAAACTAGCCAAGAACTCAAGGAGGCAGCTTTGGAGCCATCACTGGAAAAAATATTTAAAAGTAGGTGCCAGCCTTTAGTAAACTCGTGTTTTAAAAAAAGGTCCATGAACAGCCTCCTTAAAGTATATGCAAACTTGTACATATGTGCATTTTGTGAGAAGAAGGGCAGTCATCCTCAGGTATCTGATGACCCTGAAAAGGTTGGTACTTCACACTGAGCTCAGTGGTCCCCAGTCACGTTTCTTCCAGAAAAAAATTTTACTTTCACCATTTTTTTTTAAGGATTATTAGGTAATGTGCCATGATCTGAAAGTTATAATCTGTTATTGAAGTTCATTTGAAGCCACGTAGAATCTTACTTCAAACATAATATTTGTATATGTTTCAGGTCAAGAGTAAATCACCAAAACATAGATGTTAATAAAAAGCTAGTTGTTCAAGAGGGGTCATCTTGATTGGCTGCCCATTTAGGGCCTCTCAGGAAGCAGTACCCTAATGACATCAGTTTGGTTCACAGTTTGGATTTCAGCTTTGCAAGTTCAGAATCTAGATTGGTAATCTACCCAAAATCAAAGAACACTACTGCTCCTTCACAGCCTTGCAAAAGGTCAATACCCATCTTCCCTGACTTAAAATGGAGTTATGTCCTGATAAACCCATCATAAGTTGAAGATGTCCTGAAGTTCAAAATATATTTAATATACCTAACTTACCAAATACCATAGCTTAGCCTAGCCTACCTTAAGCGTGTTCAGAATACTTAACATTAACCTACAGTTGGGCAAAATTATCTAACACCAAGCCTATTTTATAATTAAGTGTTGAATCCTTCCTGTGATTTATTGAATCCTGAAAGTGAAAAATAGAATTGTTGGGTGAGTACAGAATGGTTATAAGTGTATCGGCTGTTTACCCTCATGAGCAACTGGCTGACTGGGTGCCGCTGCCCAGCATCACAAGGGAGTATCGTACTGCATGACAGTAGCCCAGGAAAAGATCAAAATTAAAAATTCAAAGTACAGTTTCTACTTGAATGCATATCGTTTTTTAAAAATCTTAAGTTGGAGACCATCTGTATTTTAAAATGGGAGAGAGCCCTAGTTGGCATCCCTCAGGGCATTTCTGTCGGTCAGTTGGCCCTAGAAACCAAATTATATGAATCATAGCAACAGTGTAGTAACATTCTTAGGGAACAAACTTTGACTAAAGGGAGCAAGATGCTCTTTGTGAATACCTCCGTCCAGTTAAGAGTTGATAAATTATTTCCTCTCGGTACTCTAAAAAACAAGAGCACCCTCTCCCTTGATCCTGCTGCATAAACACTAATTACATTTTTCTTTGGTTCATTTTTTTCTTGACTCCATGTAAAGCATCATCTTTGTTAATAGCACTTTAGACACAATATTAAATATAACATGTGATGTTAACATGTTTTTCTCATCTTTATTTTCTAAGAATGTCACGAGAACACACATCTCTTATGAATAAAATAACATATCACAGAAGTACCCCTACATCTACAGATACACCACCTCCGCAAATTTTGTTAGAGTGAACTTAAAGATTAATTAAGTCTAATCATTTTAGTCAAGACAGCAGTGTTAACTTGCATTTCCTCCTGTGTTCTGCAGTTGATCAGATGGGAAGATGGTTTATTGCTGGAGGGGCTGCTGTTGGTCTTGGAGCTTTGTGCTACTATGGCTTGGGAATGTCTAATGAGATTGGAGCTCTTGAAAAAGCCGTGTAAGTAAATTGTTCTCAAACAATTCGTGCCTTAAAGGTTCCAGTTTTCTTCTCATCCTTATCTTTCACCACTTTTGGAGTATTTTGTGTCCAGTGTTCCAACTATGTGGAAATATACATGAAAAAAAATAGAATCTCTCATTTCCTTGGCATATATTTATTCAAACAATAAATAAAAATCTTTTACCAAGGTTATATATGTTTAAGCAAGAAGCAAATGTGTTGTTTTGTATATGTGCCAAGGGCTTATATGTTTTATATTACTTAATTTTTTATGGTAACTCCAACATGCATCATTATTTCCATGATACTGGAATAAGATTTAGAGCAATAAAGTGATATTTCTCAAGATCTCCCACCTAGTAAATGATTCAACCAAAATTCACATTCATAATTCTATAAATTAACTGTGTTGTGTTTCTTACAGAATTTGGCCTCACTATGTGAAGGATAGAATTCATACCACCTATATGTACTTAGCAGGAAGTATCGGCATAACAGCTTTGTCTGCCCTGGCAGTGAATAGAACTCCTGCCCTCATGAACTTCATGATGAGAGGCTCTTGGGTGGTAAGTTAGCTTGTTTTTGTTTTCCTTTCCCACTAAATAGCAAAAGATTAAATGAAAACTATCGGAGGAGGGGATTAAATGGAAAGAATACCTTACTATATTAAACAGATCTTTGTTCAAGTAATATATGAATTATTAGTGCAGCTGAAACAAAGTAGGAAATACCTTCTTAGGCAAGTCAGCTATTATTCCTTGTTGAATATGTATTTTAGTAGCAGCAAAGATGTTGGAACCTAAACTTACAGGAACATTCTACTTATCTAGCAGCAGATATCAAACAGCTCTATTTTGTAGTAATTTACTAAAAAATAAAGCCGATGAAAATCCATCTCATGTGGCACATATATACAGTGGAATATTAGCCATAAAAAGAAACGAAATTGAGTTATTTGTAGTGAGGTGGATGGACCTAGAGTCTGTCAGACAGAGTGAGTCAGAAAGAGAAAAACAAATACCGTATGCTAACACATATGGAATCTAAAAGAAAAAAAAACGGTTCTGAAGAACTTAGGGGCAGGACAGGAATAAAGACGCAGACGCAGAGAATGGACGGGGAGGGGGAAGGGTAAGCTGGGACGAAGTGAGAGAGTGGCATGGACATATATACACTACCAAACGTAAAATAGATAGCTAGTGGGAAGGAGCCGCATAGCACAGGGAGATCAGATCAGCTTGGTGCTTTGTGACCACCTAGAGGGGTGGGATAGGGAGGGTGGGACGGAGACGCAAGAGGGAAGAGTTATGGGGATATATGTGTACATATAGCTGATTCACTTTGTTATACAGCAGCAACTAATACACCATTGTAAAGCAATTATACTCCAATAAAGATGTTAAAAAAAAAATCCATCTTGGAGGTCAGTGGAGAATAGCTGTCACAAAAACCCAAGCACTCTATACTACTAGGAGTAGAATAGTGCTGGCACTATTCTGAACTTTTCTTGACCCTATATAAGGTTTTATATTCAGTGAGAGTTTCTTGAGCATTTGTTGTTTTACTAGCATTTTTTTATTTTAGTAGGAGAGGACAGGGTAGTCGAGTTTTGCGAAAAAAAAACAGCTTGGGCAAAGGAGAGGAGGTAGTCATTACAAGTGACTTTATAATCCCATTCAAGTGAAGTTTAAGTGTTTGAGGTCTGGAGTGTGAAGAAGACACAATTAGAAAGGGTGTGTTTGATTGCCGAGCTGAGGAGAGCACCTAAGCGGTTAGAGGCCATTGCAGATACTAGGGCAGCAAAAGTATGATTTGTATTTGAGCTTTAAGAAGTAATGTGGAAGAGACGGGAAGCAAGTGTACCAGCTGTGCCTTTTCAAGGTCTAAAATGATGGTAATGCAAACTAGAGCATCGAGTGTGAGACTGGAAGGGAATGGGAGATGGGAAAGTTTATATAACACACACTTCCCACAGCAAATTCCCACTGATTCTTCCCATGGGCAACCCAGATCCCTATGACTTCCAAATCTGTAATGTTTCCACTATTCTGTACTTTCCAAAAGGAGAACCATTTCAGTTGTGTAGCCATTTAGACACTTCAGTATTAGGGTCTTGCTTCTCAGATGGGTGTCATGAATCTCCTAGCCTAGAGGTTATTGAAGGCACAGAATCAACTTGTTGCATTCTCATCAGGTATGTCAGTTTTAATCAGAGGTAAACAGTTTAAAGCAATGCTTTTGTAATAAAGCAAACATGAAAGATTAAAATATACAAAAGAGTTTAGCCCCTAAAATAAGACTTCAAGGAGGTTTTGTGCTTGGGCCATATTCTCAGGTGCTTGTGGGCATAAGATCAGTCTCACCTGCCTTTAGGGCTGCTTAAGTAAAATAGTTTAGAAAGCCAGACAGGTGCTACAGAGAGGAAGAAGCCTTTGGGAGGTGACAGACATACACACAGATAATGTCAAAGTTTGTACCAAGTGCTTTTGGAACAGAGTAGAGACATCTGACACTGCTTATTACAGCCAGGGTAACTACCAGAAAAACTTTTCAGGCAAAGAGGTAATCCTTGAATATGTCAACCAGATAGGAAGGAGGTATTTTTAGGCACAATAAACAAAATTAAAGAGGTGTGAAACTGGGGCATGTTCGCAGCCTACCAGTTCAGTGTACCTGGAGTGTAGAGTATGGGAAGGTAAAAGGCAAAAAATGAACCTGGATGATGAAGGACTTTAAAAGAAAAATATATAATTGTGTTAAATATCCTGAAAATGCTTTGCATAGAGATAGATGAAGTAGCTTTTAGTAATTGTTTCTCCATTGGAAGGTGGTGAAGTAGAACCCAGCGTGCTTTTCTGTGTTTTGAGTGAAGGCTTTCGCATTCTCAGCAAAAACAGCTGTTATGTTTACCTGTACTTTACCTCAGAGGCTGACCGTTCAGATGCCCATGGGTTAGACATAATGCAGATGAGTGAGGCAGGCCTGGTATGTCACGTGGGATTTTGGCATCTAGAGAAAGCCTTCCAACTAAATGCGTTCTCGCTCAATTGTTTTTTGAATAGTTGGCCAAACAAAACATCTGCTGCCTGATCTTGCCCAAGGGCTGCAAGTTTGCAATTTCTGCTTTAAATTTCCTGAAGATTGATTATCATCTTTCATTACAAACATTTCTTCCTTGTTATGCACAAGGAATATTTAAATGTATAACAATGGATAATCGAAGATAGACAAAGAAAGGAGATGAGGGCCAATTCAGCCAGAAAATTGGGAGGATAGAAATGTAGAATCTTATTTCTCATCTTTTCCATGTGCTGCTTTTTTTCAGGTTTTCATTTAGCAAATATAGAGTTTGAGACAATGTGAGATATATATATATATATATATATATTCTAATTGGTGTATCATGACTAACTTTTTTAATGTTACTTGTGCTATACCAAAATAAATATAATTAAAAATAATTATTCTGGGATTTTTAAAGGGGTTTTGTTATACCTTTGTCTAACAAGAATAAAATTTTTTAAAGATGATGTTATCTTCCAGAGCTCTACTCATTCACTTAAAGTTGTCTGGAAAACTTTATGTATGATAGTAGGGGGTGCTCTTGCTAATTTGACCAAACTGAAATAAGCACAAGGCCTTTTAATGTGCTAGAAAAATATAGGATTCTGTTTATTATCCTTCATCTTTTTAAACATGGTTTATTGGAGGGACTAACTGGACTTGGAACCTGTGAGTTTCTACTTTGTTGTTGTATAAGGATCAATTTTTCTTAGTAATACATGTCTTTCAGACAATTGGTGCAACCTTTGCAGCCATGATTGGAGCTGGAATGCTGGTCCAGTCGATATCATATGACCAGAGCCCAGGCCCAAAGCATCTTGCTTGGTTACTACATTCTGGTATGTTCTGTTTTACAATTGTTGTTAAACAATCTTAAATACTGCCTTTTTTGATGGCTCTTCACAGTACACAATTTAATTAAGCCTCATGTCTGCTAAATACTTACGGTTTTCTGCACTTATTCCTGGTAGTATTATTGCCAGATCTCCACTCTGGAAAGTTAATGATTCTGATACTAAGACCATGGACAGCCCCAGTATTACACTTGCCTCTGGTGACAGTCTAGTATATGCAGAGATTTCCTTTTATGTATTTTGTCTAATACCAGGAGGATTTCAGATCTGATACACATCACTTGAGAATTGTTCTTGTTGTATATCTTTAGAAAAATAAGAAACTGGGGGTCTCTACCAGAGAAGGAGGACGTAAGATGTGTGAAAGAATAGGAGCAGAGGTTTTTGCAGTGGAGCATTGGGAAGAAGAAAGCAGTCAAAAAGATCTTTGGAAATTCACTTCCGTGTGTGATGCGGTTAGCTGGGTCAGTAGATAGTTTTTGGCACAAAGTTACTGTGGGCAGGACAGAGGCTGTCCAACCCTGGTATTGCGGAACAGTATTAATATTCCTTTAGGTATATGTAATATTTTCCTTAATTATGGAAAGACAAATATTTTAAAGTTTACATAAAGTATTTTCCATTGCAAGTATCCCAGGGTATTGTGCCTCTGGGTTGAGTAAAGAACACCAGATGCAGAAACAAAAATGCTCTAGATGCATGATCTTTACCACAAGCCAAGAGAAATTTTATAAGCATTTCCATGAAAATTCCAGGGAGACAGACTGAAATGTTTTTAACGTGGGTTAATAAATGGAAATTAGTTTTGGGGTACCCAGTATGATGAATTTCCAGTGTGAAATACATCATTTGTATTCTTCATGTGCTGGCTTTGTTTTGGTGAATGTGAGAGAGCATGACTTCCCAGCCTTGGTTTTCAAGCCTCTCTTCCATTAGGTCTTAGGTAATTCAACCATAGATATTTTCCATGGACCTTTACAAGACAGAACTTTTGTGGTTGGGAGGGCGATGGTCCCAATATTTTCTTCTAATACCAGTAACATGCTTTTAAGAAAAAAATTACTTAAAACGTAGTGTGTGCATTTGCTATAAAATTTAATATCTCTTAGTGCCATATAAATATTCAAGGATTATTCAACGTCTTAGCCAGTAAATAGAGTTCTACACCTGTTTCCCATTTTAGACACTGTTTCCTTGAATAAACAGGTTCAGTGTCATTTTATCTCTGATAAATAGTAGATCCACTTGTTGAATTAAAGTAGCTATGTAGTTTTAATTCGAGCTAGAATAAGTAAGCCTTTCTACCTGTGTTGCTTAGAAAACCTCTTCTTATCTGATATTATTGTAACATATAAATTACTTAAGTTCTGGGTGGTTTTTGGGAGGTTTTTTTTGGTTGTTTTTTTTTGTGTGTGGTACGCAGGCCTCTCACTGTTGCCTCTCCCGTTGCGGAGCACAGGCTCCGGACGCGCAGGCTTAGCGGCCATGGCTCACGGGCCTAGCCGCTCCGCGGCATGTGGGATCTTCCCAGACCGGGGCACAAACCCGTGTCCCCTGCATCAGCAGGTGGACTCTCAACCACTGCGCCACCAGGGAAGCCCAGTTCTGGGTGTTTTATGTGTGTTGGAGGGCAGTCCCCAAGGCCACCCATTCATTCAGCAGTTTGTTAGATGGAGTCACAGGACTCAGCATATAGTTATACTCAGAGCTAAGGTTTATTACAGTGAAAGGATACACAACAGGATCAGAAAGGGAGAAAGATACAGGCAAAGTCTAGAGTGTGGAGAAATCCACACACAGGCTTTCAGTGCTGTCTCCCCCCTTTGAGGGCACACGGCAAGAATGCGAAATGTGCAGTAACATGTACGATGTTTCTGCCCAGGGAAGCCCATTAGAGACTCAGCACCCAAGGTTTTTATTGGGGGCTGACCATTTAGGGACCCTCCTAGCAACTACCAAAATCCAGACTCCCAGAAGGAAAGCAGGCATTCAGCATAACTCATTTTTTGCATAAATAGTCTAACCCTAAGGTTAGAGAATGGTTCCAGTGCCAAGTTCTCAGATGCCAGCCAAGGACTAACCTTGCAAGCAGGTCTCGGTAAAGGTAGGCTTAGGTCTGCTCTGTTAACCCTTTCTTGCGCAGTATGAATGCCATTTTTTTCTTTTTTTAATTTGTTTTCAGAATTTGCTTTATTCTTCATAAACATCTTGGGAAGCTGTGTGTGCAGGCATTAGCCTGTCCATATGTTCATGGATGAGGAAGCTGAGGCTGGGTGAAGTCACACAGCAGGAAGTGCCAAAATCAAGACTGACACCCCCAATGTTATTTCTCTTTTTTTCTTTTCTTTTTTTCCCATAAACTTACTATTTATTTATTTATTTTTGGCTGCATTGGGCCTTCGTTGCTATGCGCAGGCTTTTCTCTAGTTGCGATAAGTGGGGGCTGCTCTTCGTTGTGGTGTGCGGGCTTCTCATTGCAGTGGCTTCTCTTGTTGCGGAACATGGGCTCTAGGCACATGGGCTTCAGTAGTTGTGGCACGCAGCCTCAGTAGTTGTGGCTTGTGGCTTCTAGAGCGCAGGCTCAGCAGTTGTGGCACACGGGCTTAGTTGCTCCGCAGCATGTGGGATATTCCTGGACTAGGGCTCGAACCCATGTCTCCTGCACTGGCAGGTGGATTCTTAACCACTGTGCCACCAGGGAAGCCCCTAATGTTATTTCTTAAAGTCCAACTCTCTGTCTAATTCTTCATTCACTGGCATGATGGAGTTTCAGACCCCTTTAATCCAAAGTGGATGACCTAAGGGCAACCACTCACAGAGTCAAAGAGACATCAAAGCCAGGTTTTGACCCAGGATAAACATCCCAATGCATTCTATTTTCATTTTTCATACAGATGTTTAATACCTTGTGGACACAGCTGTGGTCTCAATCAGGCCTAAGTGATACTGTGCAAGAATTACTGAAACGCTCGCTGAAAGCTAGTCTCTTCTGTGTTTTCTCCCTGCTTTATTGAGATATAACTGATACATGATGTTGTATAAGTTTAAGGCATACAACATGTTGATTTGACACATTTGTATATTACAAAATGATTACTACCATAGCATTAACCTTCATTTCGTATTTACCGTATCTTTTTTATGATGAGAACATTTAAGATCTACTCTCTTAGCAGCATTTATGATGTGGTATTATTAGCTGTAATCATGATGTACATTACGTCCTCAAACTTGTTAATCATAACTGGAAGCTTGTACCCCTTGACAGGTATCTCCGCATTTTCGTCTCCCCCCAGCCCGTAGTAACCACCACTATGCTCTGTTTCTCTGTTTGACTTTTTTAGATTCCATGTATAAGTGAGATCATACGATATTTGTCTTTCTCTGTCCGACTTATTTCACTTAGCATAATGCCCTCAAGATCCATCTGTATTGTCAAGAAGTGCAACATTTCATTCTTTTTTGAGTCTGAATAATATTCCATTGTTTATATATACCGCATCTTCTTTATCCATCCATCCATTGACAAACACTTGGGTTGTTTTCATATCCTGATTTCAGTTCCTCTGCTTATAAACCCAGAATTGAGATTGCTGGATCATATGATAGTTGTGTTTATTTTTTGAGGAACCTTCATACTTGTTTTCCCCAGTGGATGTACTAATTTCCTGAAGGGCAGTTTTCATTCACAATAATAATGTTGAGCTATTCTTATTAGTTTTGTAATTGATTTGTCCTTAAGCAGCAAACATCTATTGCCATTTAAGATTTCTATCAGTATCACTGGAAAAAATCTCAATAATCTCCTTGAAAGTTTTTCTTAAAATTTTGCTGTCAGTTGCAAAACTGATAGGAATTCTGATAGAAATGTCATACAGACGAATTTCTATCCGATGTCTTTCCTAGAGCCAAAAATTTTTTAATTTTTCATCATCATATGATAAAATATGCCCTATTACTTGATCTAGAAATGTTAGTCTCAAGAGACACACTGGTATTAAAATTTCAGTGTGAAGGTAGCTCTGTGCTTATTCCATGAGTTCAACTATGCACATTTAATGTTTAAGAAAAGGGTATAGTTGAGAATTCCCTGGCTGTCTAGTGGTTAGGACTCTATGCTTCCACTGCAGGGGACCCAGGTTCAATCCTTGGTCGGGGAACGAAGATCCCACAAGTCACATGGTACTGCCCAAAAAAAAAAAAAAAGAAAAGGGTATAGCTTGTTCTACTCAATACGGAAAGAATGCCTTATCTGAGATCTGTTTTTTTTTAAATAAAAGATTTCTATTTACCTTTGCTAATGAAATTATTGTTACTATACTTTGGGTGGACATGTTTATAAATATCTAACAACTAAAATTGCTTTTTTCCAAGCTGTGATTACATTCCCTATTACGCAAGGTAACAGCAGCATCTGTCCGTGAAGTTCCTACTTTAAGATTAGCATCATATACTTAGTCTTTCCTTTTACTGTGTTCTCTTTCAGCACAGTAGATTTGACCTTCAGTTATTTTAAGCCTTTCATCTCAGTTCTTCCAAATGTGAATATTGTTATAAAGACTATTGGTAGACTCAGATCCAAATAATGAACTACACTGAATTTGACATAGTTACTAAAACTCTAGATTAGTGTTTTTACTTGTGTGAGTTTTGACTGATTGACTAGGAATCGTGTTAGTTGTGATTTAGAATTTGGATAGGTACAAGTTTTAGTTGTGGGGTTTTGAGGTAGCGTCACCTAAATAAGGAGAAGACTTTTTGTAATCACATTGTTTAACTATAAGCTACAATATGTTCAGATGGCATGTTAGAAGAAGCATTTTCCTTTTGGTTGTTGTTTAGTAAATATTTAACTGCCTGCTTGCTCTTTCTCCAGGTGTGATGGGTGCAGTGGTGGCTCCTCTGACGATATTAGGGGGGCCTCTTCTCCTCAGAGCTGCATGGTACACAGCTGGTGTTGTGGGAGGCCTCTCCACTGTGGCCATGTGTGCACCCAGTGAGAAGTTTTTGAACATGGGAGCACCCCTGGGCGTGGGCCTGGGTGTCGTCTTTGTGTCCTCACTAGGTAAGCCACTGTGCTTTGACGCTTGGTTCTTGGTTCATGATGTCCTAAAATCATCTGACATACTCAGGTATCCTAATGGAGAGAATTTAGTAAGTGTCATTTTTAAAAGTTGGTTAAAACATATATGCTAATTTGACTGGATTTGCTCGTTTGGCATCATGGCAAACCATTATTATTGGTTTTACCAAATACATGTAAAATGGGAAAGTTGGTCTGGAGAACATGAAAATTGCTCTGATGCAGGAACTTTCCTATAATGTGGGCAAGTGACCCATTGCAAGAATGAGTATAATGGGTTTTGAACTGAATGTATGTAAAATTAGAGCACATACTCGGATGTTTCCTTATCTGTGCAACATGCCAAAGAAGAAAACTTTTTTAAGTGATGCTGATTGTAAATCCAGTTACAGAAAAATACTTTTTCCCAGAAAAACTTTTTTTCCCCATTTTGATTTCAGGATCTATGTTTCTTCCACCTACCACTGTGGCTGGCGCCACGCTGTACTCGGTGGCAATTTATGGTGGATTAGTTCTTTTCAGCATGTTTCTTCTGTATGATACACAGAAAGTAATCAAGCGTGCAGAAGTAGTACCAGTGTATGGAGTTCAAAAATATGATCCCATCAATTCGTAAGTAGCCTTTAATGTCTTTTCTTTGTTGCATAAGGACATTTGTGTTGCTTTGGCCTGTTTTGTTTTATGACTGTGTTAGTTTCCAAGGACTGCTATAACAAATTATATAAACTGGCTGATTTAAAACAACAGAAATTTATTCTCTCATAGTTCCAGAGTCCAGAAGTCTGAAATCAAGGTATCATCAGGGTTGGTACCTTCTGAGGGCCCTAGGGGAGAATCTCCTCCATGCCTCTCTCCTAGCTTCTTGTCATGGCCAGCCATCCTTGGCATTCCTTGGCTTGTAGATATATCACTGTAATCTTTACTCCTGTCCTCATATGATGTTCTCCCTGTATCTCTGTCTCTTATAATGATGCCATATTGAATTAAGGCTCACCCTTCTCCAGTATTACCTCTTCTTAACTCACATCTTAATTATAATCGCAAAGACCCTATTCCCAAGTAACGTCACATTCACAGGTACCACAGATTAGGACTTGAACATATCTTTTGAGTTCAACCTGCAACAATGACTTTGTTGAATTTTACTATTTTATTTCTGTTATTATTTGGTCTGTTCTCTTTCCTTAGTAAGCTATGTATACACAGAACATTTGATTATATTGCAACTAAGTGTAATAATTAGGTATATATTCAATTGATTCAGAGTATTTTACCTATTTTGTTAATTAGCCTTATAGTGCTTTTGTTGGTCAATTAATTTTGCGTGTGTGTAATTTATATTTAACAGACTTTAAAACTGAAGAAAAGATGTATTAGTCAAGTGTTATTTTTGGAAAGTGTACATAATTGAAATTTTTAATAGAAAAGCCTATTAAAAATTGGAAACACTTCAATTTTTAATTTTTTATTAAAAATTGAAAATTCCATTTTGGAGATATTCAACTGTAGCTGATGTTGTGTTGTACAATAATGCTTTTTCCTTTCCTTGGCCTCTCCACCAAAGTAGGTTATTTTATTTAAGTAATTTCCTTGAGTTTCATGGTGTCTACCACATTTTTTAAAGTAATTTATTTTTATTTCTTTAAAACTTAATGTAATGATTTTTTTAAACATTGCTATAATGCTCACAGATTTGTGGCAGGTTTTTTGGGGGTAATCAGGGGAGGCATTGAGGGAGTGTGTTATATTTTAAAATGCCAGACTTGTGTCTGACACATTTTTGTGAAGGTGTTTCTTTGGTTTTTATTCTGATTATTTCATTGTCTATCACCCATTTCTTTTTTTTTAAAAGCAAGATACTGTACTCATAGTAGAGTGTCAGAGAATATAATGATTTTTAAAACTGCCCTTTAACACTTAAAAGATTAATCTGCCAAAAGAAAAATCTTGATAGTTTTCTAGTCTAGGACTTCCTTAGTTGGCGTCTTTTTTAAAATTTCCATTTCATATACCTGGGACAAATAATCAGTGTTGCGCTTTCTTCTCTCCTACATTACGAAATAGTTTTTGTCATTGTTACGAGAATTACATCATACTTAACAGGCATAATTTCTTTCCTAGGATGCTGGGAATCTACATGGATACATTAAACATATTTATGCGAGTTGCCAGTATTCTAGCAACTGGAGGCAACAGAAAGAAATGAAGTGACTCAGCTTCTGACTTCCTTAATACATCTGGCTTGTTTAATAGGGGCAGATATTCTTTAAATAGTTTGTGCAAGCAGCTTTCGTTGAAGTTTAGAAGATAAGAACTTGTCAACATGTTTCAGGTGTTCCAGTAATGTGATGCTTCAGGTCTGCTTTTTCTTCTGGAGAATAAATTCAGTAGTTCTCTTCCAAATAGCACACACATTTTCAATTCTTGTGTTTGAGTAATTCTAAAATGTTCTAATGAATATGAAAACCAAGTTTTGTGTTGCAGGAATTTAAGTATTTTATCTATTTTTAAATTTATTTGGTTAAGTGAAATTTAGCAAACTTGTATACGTGCATTTTTCATTTTGGATTGCAGAATATTAGCAAGTAATGTCATAAGTGATGTAGGGGTTTGGTAAAGGGACCAGAGAGAAGTAAAGCGACACCTGCAGTCTTTCTTTGAATACTTAGAACTTAGCACTTGTGTAATTGTGGTGAGCCAGTGAGGGGGTCTGGATGTTTGGAAACAAGTCATGGCTGTACATCTGCTGAACTTATCAGAAGCACTGAGCAGAAAACAAAGACATAGGTGATTCTCCAGGCTCTCCTTACGACGTGGATGTGATCATGTTTGGCTTCTCATTGTTTGACACTGTTAGGAGAGTCCACGATGCTAATCATGTGGAGAATTCCTGTTACATATATTATGTGTGTGTGTAAGTCTTACTTTTGAATCGTCTAGTAGAACAAAATATCCTTAAAACACTCAGGAAAATAATATTCGAAGCAGGAAAATTGTTGCATTTTAAGTATACAAACAATATGTGCATAGTTGCTGAATATTTTTGCAAATTTATTGAAATGTTTAAAGGAATAAATGCTTGCCTTTCTTATCTCTTCAGGCTTTAACTTTTATATCAGAAAAGCCTATTCGTGGTTTACACTTGAGATTATGAAAGCAGTTTTCCCCCTCAGATTTAGTTTCTTGCATTCCCTCTCAGAGGAATCACTAAAAAAAGGAAGGCAGGGCTTCCCTGGTGGTGCAGTGGTTAGGAATCCACCTGCCAATGCAGGGGACACGGGTTCGAGCCCTGGTCTGGGAAGATCCCACATGCCGCGGAGCAACTAAGCCCGTGCACCACAGCTACTGAGCCTGCGCTCTAGAGCCCGCAAGCCACAACTACTGAGCCCGTGTGCCTAGAGCCCATGCTCCGCAACAAGAGAAGCCACCGCAATGAGAAGCCTGTGCACCTCGACGAAGAGTGGCCCCCGCTCGCTGCAACTAGAGAAAGCCTGCGCACAGCAACGAAGACCCAACGCAGCCAAAAATAAATAAATTAAATAAATAAATTTATTTAAAAAAAGAAGGCGGCAAAGCGAGGCTTCTTTCGTGAACTATATCGATCAAAATTGTAATGGAGAAAATGCTTCACTAGAGTTTCCCCTAGCAGAATTCTCCTTTCCTCCATAGGCCATTATTTAACTCTCTTGTGCCATTTATAAGTTTTTTGATACAGAAGAGTTATTTTTGGAAGTTCTTATGAATGAAATAAGTGTATGATTATTGAGATAGTTGGTGTTTTGACAAATATTTACTACAGTAATCCATAAATAACTATTCTCCCCACCTCAAGTTACATAGGATGCCTATTTCTGAAATAATAATGGTTCTAGCCAGATGGTGATTGGTCTGTAATTTTTCCAGCTGAACCATATGCATGTTATTGAATAGGAGATTTGTTCAAGAAAGCAACTTAATCCCTTACTGATGTAGTACATAGAGTATGGTATGATTATAACTATGGTCCTTACAGCTAGACTGCATTTATCTGAACCCCAGCTCTTCCACTTATTCCTTACGTGACCTTTGGCAAATGACTTAACCTCTCTGTGCCCATTTCCTTATCTGTAAGATGAAGATGATACAGAACCTACCTCAGGGTTAAGGTGAAATGTGCAGGCACTTAGTAAACGCTATGTAAGTTTTAGCTGCTGTTGCTGGCTGGTTTTGAAGGGTTTTTTCCTAAGAAAGATCTATGAAACTTCTGTGTGTTCCCTTCTCTACCGTAG
Source organism: Grampus griseus (assembly GCF_964374135.1). Classification (NCBI taxonomy): domain Eukaryota; kingdom Metazoa; phylum Chordata; class Mammalia; order Artiodactyla; family Delphinidae; genus Grampus; species Grampus griseus. The sequence continues at coordinate 36,039,123 of NC_139010.1, forward strand.
CCCCTGTACAGTGTGATCTTAGAGTGAAATCTTACCGGTCCTGTTGTTGTCAGTCACGTTTTAGCACACAAAGTTTATATCCTTATGTTGGGATGATATACACACAACACAAAATGATATAATTTCAACAGTGGTATCAGGCAAAGGCTTATCTAGAAAATAAAGGGGGTTTTTTTGTTTATTTTTTTTAATGACAGCATTTTATTATAGCACTTTTTCTGATTTTGCTAAGACAGTGAAGACTTCAATATAAAATGTGAATATAAGTTAAAATATTATAATAGGACTTAAATGATAACAGAAGAAAAATCACTATTTCTTTGGCTACTGTTAACATACCACTGGGGTTTTTTCCTCACATCACTCAAGGGAAGAGTGGAGACATGCAAATTGATGGGCTTTAGGCAAAAAAAAAAAAAAATCCATTTCTCATTTTCTGAAACATCATCTGATCTCCTAGGAAGGGTGTCGTGTCTTTATTAGCTCATTAGTCATGCTACCTGTTCTAAGATGCAGTATTTGTCAGACTTCATTTCTGAAATGTGTGTTCCATTTCATGATTTTTTTCCACCAAACTAAACAGCGTATCTTTAAATCAGTGGCATCTTAGAATTGAAGAAATAATGGCATTTTTCAATGATTTGTTTTCCATTTCTAATAGTTCATTGTCCTGTAGGAACTGGTATCTGATGATTCAGAGAGAATCTTCCACAACCTAGCCCCACCCAGTTACGTACTTCATACAGGTTGAATTGGACTGATTTCCCAGCAATGCAGAATGACTCCCAAACAGGAATGCCAGTAGAAGTTGAGAGAGAAAGATTTTGTGGTTTGGCGTGATCTGGCTGTTCATAAAAGGGATTAACGACTTGGTTCAGTTCAGTACTCCTTGAAGGAATGAACTCTTAGCACCAACTGTGGGGAGAAACCAGGGTGAATGAGACCCTTTTCACCCTGTTGTCACAGCCTGGCTGGGAGCTTGTCAGCTAGAAGACAGCATCAGATGGGCAGAGGCAGTGGGTGGTGGCCAGGAGAGATCTCATAGTGAGAGAGGGCCGTTGGCCCTGCTGACCTTTGAGCAGGGAATGCTGGAGACAGAAACCCTTACTGTTGGTGGGGAATTTTGTGCCTGAACACAGCAGCATTAATTTTTTTTTTTTTTTTTTTTTTTTTGCTGTATAGTTGATTTATAATGTGTCACTTTGTACAGCAAAGTGACTCAGTTATACACCTATATACAGTTTTTTTATATGCTTTTCCATTATGGTTTATCACAAGGTATTGAATATAATACCCTGTGCTGTACATTAGGGCCTTGTTGTTTATCCATTCTACATGTAATAGTTTGCATCTACCAACCCCAAATTTCCAGTCCATCCCTTTTCCTACCCCCATAACAGCATTAATCTTTACAAGTCACTTTTTTTAAGAGATCAGGTCAAGAGATAGGCACTCTATTTGGTACCATGTTGCTAAAATATGAGAAACAGCAATAAATGACCTAAGGTAGTTGTGAAGTGATTATTGAGAAACTACAAAAGCATTATGGAGACTACTCACTACAAGAGTTCAGAGAAAGGGGGCAGTTTCACTATGCTGAGTGCCCACAGGAACACAGGTGTCCTACACACACCAGCACAGAAAGGCTGGGGGCTGGAGGGGGCTCCCAGCTTTGGTGGGAAGGGGCATGTCCGGGGCAGCCTTCCCGCAAAGCATCATGGGAAGCATCTGGACCTACTTTGCAGAGAACCCAGCCTTCTCCGCCTGCAAACCAAATGTGTTTGTGACTCTACTTGTGTGCTCACAAATTATGTCACCCTTATACTGGGTGCCTCAGAAAAGAAGTATGGTCACCTACCTCATTTAAGTAGAAGACGTATTTAAAAAGAAGTTGGGGGATTCCTTAGCGGTCCCATGGTTAGGAATCCACGTTTCCTCTGCAGGGGGCACGGGTTCGAACCCTGGTCAGGGAACTAAGATCCCTCATGCTGTTTGGCACGGCCAAAAAAAGAAAGAAAAACAAAGTTGGAGAAATTATGACAAGATTTTCACTCTTGTTATTTCTGAGTGGCAGAAAAAATGGGCATTTGGAAGGGAAATGGGGTGTTCAGTATCTTTTTCAGTATATTATATCTGCCCATAAGTAGTTTTTTAGAAAAGTAAGTCCATATGGAGAGAAAATACATTGAACACCTCAAAAGAAGCTTTTCAGATTTTAGGAACTTAGTGGGAAAGCAGAAACTCTCTCCACCCTGTGGCCTTTGGCACCATCTCACCTCTGAGTGGAACTGAACCCAGAACCTTCAAGGCCCTTTTAGCCCTGAGGTGCTGTGTCTGCAGTGACATCAGGGTTGAAGTTTAGCCCAGGATGGCAGGGCTCTGTCAGCACCTTGCGCATCCGCCTGGTCCTAGTGCTTCCAGGAGTGGGGCAAGAGTAAGGGAAGGGGACACCTCTCCTCTGGGAAGCCTGCTGCCAAACCTGCAAAGCACGCAACAGACACTGACAAACAGGATCCATCCCAACCCCACCTGCCGTTCTCCAGCTCCAAACGCTGGCAAAAGCCGGAAACCTTGGCATCCTCCCTCCTCCCCATTGCCCAAGTCAGTGGCACTTGCTTTGCTGGTCCTCTCACCCTTCTCCATCAAAATCCACACGTGTGGGTGAGTCTGCTATCAGTCCTTTAGACCTGAATTTCAGTGTTTATTTCTTCTTTGCCCCAAATCGTGGCAAGAAAAGACAGTCATCATTCCACGTTAAAGAAGCGTCATACATCCTTGAGCACAACTGGGGAATTGGTATTTCTTGGAGACAGGTTATTAAAAAAGGGAGGGAAAGCTATGCTCCCCACTGCTGACAACTGACTGCCTAATATAACAAAAACTTCTTTTCATAGGGCACGATGCTTTAGCATTCACTTTCATCAAAGGGATCTCTTCCTCTCCAACTTCAGTTACTGTTTTACTGAGGAGGAGAGAAACTGAGGAACAGAGAAGTTGAGCAACTTGTCCAGGGTCACACAGCTAAAGATTGCCAAGTGTTCTGCTGAGAACCTGCATCATGTGGCTATAGAGCCTGTGCTTTTCATGACTGTAGGGGAGTAAGGGAGACAGAAATAGAAAGCAAGCGTCCTGAGTCCCCTACTCCAGGCTAAGACCATGGGGTGGACGTGAAGGGGTGGAGGCAAAAGGCCAGGGACTCCAGAGAGAGAGCAGAAAGCCAAGGGACTATTCCCTTTAGGGACTCAGAGATGGTGGCTTCACAGGTGTTCCAGCACCAGCATGGGGTGGCCACAGGATAGAACACAGTGCCTTCTAGCCTCCCCAGGTGCCTTTGTGGTGTGGAAGAGAAGGTCACATTGTGGCACATGCCCATGGAGGAGCCTGCAGGCCTGCTGGCAGCCACCATGGTGAGGCAGGGTAGCCCACACCAGTGGGGAAGGAGGCATGAGTAACAGTGGGTGGATTCACAGCATCACTGAGTACCTAGGGGACCAGCAAGGGTGAAAGTGGAGGCAACAGACCCTGAATTTACCAGCCTTGTCCCCAGCAGCGGGACACCCAGAGGCAGGCGAGATCCAGTGGGTTGGAGGCTTATGAGGAAGTTCAAATTCATTGTAAAAAATAGAGGAAGTTGTCAGGTTTTGGTACAATTTGAGGGTAGTGTGTAAGCTAAACTTAAGTGTAGTGGATTCTTTTCAACTACTCATGAGTTCTAACGGTACCACTGTCAGGAAAGAACCTCTGGTTTGGCGGCAAACACACCTGGTTCCAGGTGAGAAGTTGCCATAACATACTTAGGTGAAGGAAAACTTCCCTTTCCCTTGTTGTAAGATGGAAATGAAACGCCTGCATCCCTGAGGTGGGAGGAGAATTAAATGAGAAGACAACTGAAGGATCACACCAGATGCTGGCCCCTCTATTATAAACTGATCTGCAATTTCCTGAGCAAATAAAGGATGGAGAGTCATTTCTGATCAATCACAGGGCCCATATAACAGCCTTAAAGAAGAGCATGGTGGCCAAGAGTGAAGGAGGGACATGGGTCAAAATGCTCTAACCATAAAGAACTCCAGGCATTTTCCTAATTGACCTTAGAAATCACAGATTTGACTTGAAAATTTTTTTCTTCCTTGTAAATTCCCGTGTGTGTTAGGTGTGTCTCTGGAGACTTTTTTCTCAGGAAGATTGCCAAGTGTTCAAAAATCATCTCTGGAAATGATTCAAAGCCTCAAACTTGATTATTTTTGTACCCAAACTGCATGTGCTTAAAACTAACAGGTGTTCCTGTTAAAATGCTTCTCATTTTCACCTCTCTCAGCTCAACATGAGATTTCAAATATTCTAAAGAGCCAGAGGTGTTTCTTCCTTTTTTAAAGTAAGAAGTTGACAGTTATCTTTGAAATGTTAAAAAAGCAGGTGAAAATCTGTGAACAGGGATTGTCTCTGGGGAGGGGGGTTTTGGATGGAACTTATACTTAATACCCTGTGTTATTCAAATTAATGCATCATAGATGGCTTCAGTAATTTTTTAGAAGCATTTAAAAAGCAGGTCGAATTCTGACCTCTGAATCTGCTCTTCCCATTAAACACGTCGTCCTGGGAATACCTGCAAATCCGTGAGTTGTATGTGTGAGTGTGTAAGGAACAGACCCCTGAGATTACAAGTTCTTCCTGTTCTTAGCTGTTCAGTGCCCCCCAAAAAGCTGTACTGAGAACCGAACCGAACCTAGCAGTACAGAACCTAGCTGTACTGAGAACCTAACCTAACAGAGTCTATTTCTGACTCTGTGGCTGAGGGTTCTGGGAAAATTACCCAAGCCCTGGCTTTGTTTGACTGTGTTTCCTAACGAATCTCTCTCTTCACTAGCCTGGGACTCTCTCCTAATTTCTGCACCACTGCTAAGCAGGTAGAGTTCAGCTTGAATATGCGGCCCAATCCCTGCCCCCTCTGCCCAAGTACCTCGTTCTTTTCCCCTCTGATGATGGCTTGCCAAAAGGAAGAAGGAGCCATGCCAATCCAAAGAGTACCTGTTACAGCAGGTAACGAGTGAGTGGCAGCCAAAGGTAGGCTGTTGCCCAGAGAACTCAGTGGGGGCACCCTAAATGACCCCAGAAAATAGTGGTAATAGTCCTTGATGTGGGTCATGGTTGTAATCTCAGGAAGCATCTTTGGGAAAGTTTGCTGGGTTTAGGAACCTATAACAAGCAATCTAAGAAAAAACAGCATGAGGGCTGACGGATGGAGACTCAAGACAAGTCCCATCCTCTTCTCGACGCTCCTTCGTACAATGGCCACGCCTCAAGCATTTCCTGGGCCCCAGCTCTGGAGCTGTCCTTGGTAGACCCCTTGGGTCTTCCTGACCACACCGTCTGCCATGGCCCCTGCCCGCTCACCACAGAGAGCAGGATTCAGAATGCAGCCTGGAAAGGGAATCAGGCCAGGGCTGGGCAGGTGACTAACACAGTATGACATTTTGGTCCTTAAGCGCCCCAACCAGTTTCTTTGTGTGGATTGGTTTTAAGGTTCTTGGGAACACATGAAAGCATACAGGCTGACTGTCAAAATATCCCCTGGCAAACAGTTTGCTCACCAAGCTGTCTGAGCATGTGATGTATCCTGAATCTCTAATCTCTAGCAAGAGAATAGAGCCAGTTCCGGGCAGTGGGGACTGTCTGAATTGACTGCCGGGAGCCAGGATGATCCTAGAGTGTTGAACCTGATACTATCATCTTCCCACTTACCCTTCGAGGCTGGGAACCAGCTCTTTGGTTAGAAGGGCACACTTCTGAAAGGACAAGATGGACATAATATTTCAAGGGAAGATGCAAATTCTGTGTGTCTGCATGACTGCCTCCACCACGAGAAGCTCCCTGAGACCAGCCAGGCAGTGTCTTCTGTGTCCCTGGGGCCAGGTGCACAGCCTAGCCCATGGTGTGTGTCCAATGGATACGGTGATTCCTGAGGCTCCTGCACCATTAGCCGACTTTCCCCCATGCTTGCCGTTGTAGGATGTTCTCTTTCTCCACATCTTGGCTCAGTTTGATTCTGTACCTGACATGTTCTTTTGCTTCATCACCGTCTTAAACGCCCATCAAGGTGCAGCCGCTGGTCCACCTCCTTTCCAGCCGTACAAGCATCTGCCATGTCGCAGGCGGCTCCTCACACATGTCCTCGTTCAGGTTTGTGGGAAAGAGAGCACTGTGCCCATTTCACAGACGGGAAGCAGATTCAAAGCTATTCAACGTCAAATTCAAGGACACACTGCGGATATGTGGCAGAGCCAGGACTCAAACCCAGGTCATCTGATTCCTAGCAGTGTGCTCCCTATTTTTCATTCACTGCTCAAGACTCTTCCCTGAGGCTTTGCAAGGGGTTTTATGGGCCTCCCTGCCACATCTAAGGAATGAACAGGAAAATCTGTATTTGATGGAATGAATACTGACACTAAAAGTTAATATTCAACCCTGAGAAGTGGCTCTTCCCTGCCAGGAGCTTTCTGAGGCCATTGTCGGGAGCTCCTTCCTGGGGCTGGGCATTTATAGCTTTCTGTTTTACAGTTCATGAAATGCTCTCAACTTCTCGAAAAGCTGAGGGTTTTTTCCTCCTGGGAGGGGCTGACTCTACCCTTTATGAGAATTCCAAGGCTGCTGGTGCCCTGCCCACCAGGAAACACCTCTCTCTCTGCCACTCTATAAAGGTCCCCGGTGGCCCCAAGGGAGGACTTCTGTGGCACAGCGGCTTCCCCGGGACGTGACGTTCCCACCCGGCCACCATGAGGTTTCTAGCCCTCGCCAGCCTACTCTGCATCTTGCTTCTCTGCTTGTCCGTCGTCTCCGCAGAAGGTAGGACTATCCCCCTCCCCCGCCCAAGGTGCTGGTCCCTGAACAGGGATTCCCATGTCTGGGAAGATTGGAATCAGGAAATGTTGGAGGGCAGGCCCTCACAGGCAGTGCTGGGCCCTGAAAGACGGGCTGTCACCCCTGAACCTGTACAGCACCTCTATCCACAGTGGCAGCACCGGGGGTGGCTCGGGAGTTTTAAACCCCTGCCATCTCCATCCACAGCCCCAGCTCCCCAGACACACACACACAAAAACTAAGTAAAAGCAGTGTGCTGACCACTCGGACACACAACCTGCCAGCTAGATTGCTTCATGCACCGAAGTCCTCCCTTGCCGGAAGTTCTGGAGCCGCTCTATTACACGTGCATGAAGCTTGGGGCACGATCTGTGTTGAGTGAATGAATAAATTAACTAGTAGACCATCTGAGTCTGAACACCCCCAAATCTCACGCACAAAGAACACCTGTGGCAGACAGATGGGATGAGAGTATGTGGTGGGGGGCATGTTCGTGTGCATTTGGAACTGGGGGAGACAGCCCTTGCCCTTCCGTGGATATGAGTATTTAGCTCTTCTGTCTTTCTCAATTCAGATCGCTGAATATTTTTAGCTTTTACTCTTGCCTAACCCTCTAAAAACTGCCTACTTTTTTTTGTTTGTTTGTTTTAGCAATTATGGTTATTTTAACATTTATTGGAGTTTGGGGATATAGAAATAAATATGGAGGGAAAAACACCCATAGTTTCATGACTCAAGAATGGCCATGTTCAACATTTTGTTTATTTCTTTTCGGTGTGCATACAAGCATCTTTGTAATTGAAAACCCTCTGTGTGTTCAATCTCGTATCTCTTTTATTGATCACTATATTATTATAGTCACCAAAAATACTTATGATTGAAATCTGGAAGCATTTATACCAGAATGTCAACAACAACCATCTCTGTCTGCACGGTAGGATTATAGAAAGTATTTGTTTTCTAAAGTTTCTGCAATGAACATTGCCACATATACAACATGGAAAACAGTGATTAGAGTTCCTCATAAACACAGTCTATAGCAATGCAATTTATCAGACCTCTTCTGTCGGAAAAGTGAGAGGTTGCCAATGTTACCTTAATGACAATTCAATGAAGATGAATACCTTTCCTCGTTAAGTTTCCTATCCATTTAGGAGCATATCCAGCAGATTCCCCAAAGTGGTGTTATTTCACTAATATTTTTAGGTATAACTTGCCATCAGGTGAATGTGCTGTGATGAATTTACATGTTTAGACATTCAAGTGAGTCACAACTTTGCACTATTTTAAGTATATGGTAAAAATCATGTGTGTACATAGTGTCAAAAGGCGTAGACACTTCTGAGTGACGGTGCTGAACTGCTACTCGGACAGGGACACGAGGAAGACGTATTCTGGAGGCAGAGTATCTCCCCACACTGACTTTTTTTTTTTTTTTTTGCGGTACGCGGGCCTCTCCCTGCTGTGGTCTCTCCCGTTGTGGAGCACAACGCGCAGGCCCAGCAGCCCAGGCTCACGGGCCCTGCCTCTCCCCGGCATGTGGGACCCTCCCGGACCGGGGCACGAACCCGCGTCCCCTGCACCGGCAGGCGGACTCCCAACCACTGCGCCACCAGGGAAGCCCTGACTTTTTTATTTACGGAAAATAGATCACCTCAAGGCCCACTCTTCCCACGGGCCCTCCTGTAGCCTGGCCCATCCTGAGTTTCCTTGAATAAACATTCCTGAGCCCTCAGCCTTGGGAGTTGAAGTTCCCTCCTGTCACTCTTGCACAGACCCAGTCCCTGGCATCCCCAAGCACGCTAAGAGAGGGTCTCTGTTCCTGTGTCTGCCCTCAGGGAGAAAGCATCTGAGTCATCCTGCCAAGCCCGGGAAAGGCAAGCCCTGCTGTCCCCGAGTTCCTGGCCCTGACGTGATGACCCGGAAAGGTAAGCACCACGCACCTGCCCAGGTGTAAGGAGAAGCTCTGGGGAGGCCGTGAGACAGGCCGTGTATGCACCCCCTGGCCCCCGTGCCTGGGGGACATCAGGCACTTTTGCGGAAGGGCCACAAAGAGACCTGATCTCACCCTCACTGAGCTTCCCGTCTAGTGGGGGAAACTGACCCCCCCCACAAAAGTCAACAATTAATCACCTTGAACTGAATACATTCCCACAAGGGAAAGAACAGGATGCAATTAGAAAATGGGATGGGGAAGACCCCTACCCTGGGTGGGAGGCATCAAAGCAGGTGACATTTGTGCGACCTGAAGAAAGACAAGGAACTGGCACCCGGAGTGTGGAGGGGACAGGGCAGGCAGGGGAAGCAGCAGGCGAGCAGGCAGGAAATGGGCAAGAGGGGTGGGGTGGGGGGAGTCTGGAGGCACTCACGGAAGCTACGAACCAAGGCAGGGCTGACCTCATGAGTGAGCTGGCACGTGAGGCAGGGTGACCAGAGGGGATGGGGCACACAGGTCCAGGGAGTCCCAGAGCTGTGGGCAAGCAGCGCCCGTCCAAGGCGCCAGGCTAGAGGTGCAGATCCGGGCTCCCTGCCAGGGTGAGGGCTCGAAGAGCAAGGCTGCCCTCTCCTCCAAGGCCGGAGGGGACTGGGGAGTGAGGGAGACGGGCCAGCAGAGGGCTGCAGGCACCCAGCTCCCAGGACTGGGGCACCAGGCCAGGGGCAGGCTGACGCATGGGAGTTGCCTGACCCGGGGTGCAAGGTTAGGACAGCTGGACCTCTGCTGGCCTTTGGTAGGAGGGTCCTAGAGCCTGGGCCTGGCAGAGCTCCCATGGCAAAAGCAAGCCAGGCCTGACACAAACCCAGGGTTCCTGCCTGCCTGCCCCCCCCCACTCCCCCCCCCTCCCCCGGCCCCTGCAGCCTAAGGCCACTTCTCAGAAGTCGGAGAAGGCCCCAGTCCTGCTGGCTCCTCTGGGGCGGTGGCCCAGGGAACCTGTGATCAGAGCCGAGCTCCCACACCCCTCCCAGCTACCAAGAGTCCTGTGCACCAAGCTGGGGGCGGGTGGGGGCCTGGGTGTGAAGCAGAGGGAGGGAGGCAGGCTGCACGGCTCAGCCTCGGGCCACTTCTCTGGAGAAGCTGACAGCCCCTCCTTTGAGACTGGCCTCACATCCCGCTGGGACCGGGTAAAAATAACCACTTCTCACACACTGAGCCCCAGTGTGACGCCCGGCCGGGGCTGGCTGACTGCAGCTCTGCTCTCCCCGGAGGCTCCAGCCTGGAGGAGGAGGTGTGTGAGTCCTTCCCCATAGGGAGGGGCAGGGTATGCTCAGACCCTGCAACCCCTCCCCAGGATGGACTTGCTCAGAGGCCCTTGTCGATGAAGATAATCAATAAACAATCAATAATAAGAATAGAAAATAGTTTGATTTGAGCCAAACTGAGGACTAGCCCAGAAGCCCGCCTCCCAGATTACTCTGAGAAAATGTGGAGAAGCAGGGTTTTCAGCAGTTTTTTATCTTGTCAGAGCAAAGAACATTAAAAAGTCAGGGTTGCATTTCTTCAAGGTTTCAAAAAAAAAAGAACAGACCAGCATGTACACAGCGACTCAGTATGACCTTGGCACCTGGGAAGGAATGCTAATCAAAGGAGTACCAGCCCTGGCATCCCAGGAAGAGGGGCATTTAATCTATATTTTAAACATGGACATTCTTTACTTCTGGTCAATGTGCCCTTTTACTATTCAAAGCAGATGTACAATGTATGTTTGATAAGGCCACACACAGGCTATTTTAGTCAGCATAAAATTCAAGTTAACTCGCGTATAAGCCAGAATGACTTCCCTATTTCTCAATATGTGAAAAAAATTTTAGTTTTTGGCCACGCTGCACAGCTTGTGGGATCTCAGTCCGCCGGTCAGGGATTGAACCCAGACCACGACAGTGAAAGCCCAGAATCCTAACCACTAGGCCACCAGGGAACTCCCTGTGAAAATTTCTTTCATCACAATAAACATAAAAGAAGTTAAGGATGCATGGTGCGTGCGCACACATGTACACACGCACAGACAAGCCCACACGGTTCATAGGAAACAGCTGGGTTAACTCCTTGTGCACAGTACAATGGCAGCTCTTTTTTCAGTCACACAAGACTTTAGGATAATCTAAGTGCATGGCTCCCATGCTGAGTCTGGATTTCTTGTAGTGTATATGTCTTTTAAATTCCATTGCAGGAATTTGCAAACAACTTAGAACAAGAAGAGCAAAAAACATTTTTACTAGGTCCCTGTCATGCGGTCTCATTTAAATGCTTGGAACCACCCTGGGGAAGCACGGTCACCACTTTACAGATTGGGAAACTGAGGCTCAGAAAGACTATGAGGCAGAGCCAGGAACTTGGATCTGTCTTCCTCCTTCCACTGCAACAAACGCTGTCCTCCAGAGAGAGAACTTTCCAGCATCACGCTTATGAAGACATGTGCGTGCCCAAGGGAGACTGCATACTTTCTGGAAGGAAAGTTCCATCTGGGTTGGAATCTCAGCTCCACCACTGGCTAGCTGTGCGCCCTTGAGCAGGTACCCCAGCTCTGCTAAGCCTCAGTCTCCTCACCTGTGAAAGGGTATAATAATGGACTCTATATTTTCATAGAGTCTATTACCTCATTGTCCATGGGGTCATGACTATAAAGCCAGGCATTGGCCTGGCACCAGCTACCCCATAAACTTGCCCTCCCGTGGCTGTGGAGGAAGTCTGAGCTTGCCCAGGCTTGGAGGTTCCACTCGCCATCTTCCAGGGCTGACCCTGGGGCTCACTCAATGCTGTGGAATCAACAGCAGGGACACTGGGTGTGACAGGCTCTGGGAATTCAGCCTCTCTATCCCAGTTCACTGACATAGGAGTGTCTGCGCATGTCTGTCAAAAGAGAAGGTAACCTGGGGCAGCCTGGAGGATGTCCCTGAGCTGACATCACCAGCTGTGACACACGCAGGACAATATCACCTACCCTCCAATCTAAGGCATCTTTCCTGAGCATGGCTTTTACCTATGTGCTCTTCTAGGACCGTGGCAGTGACAGGAAGAGGCGGGCACAGGACTCTGGGTCAATTTGACAAAACCATTGTCAAAAATCAATGTGCTGAGTGGCCAATTTGCTGAACTTACCACATTTACCAATTTACTAAAAGAGGGCTTTCTATAAAGCATTTGAAAAGTTTGTAGCAATCTATATGGCAGCACTTTTAAAAGGAATGTTCAATTTGTTGATTCTGTTAGCACTTGAGGAACCCCAGGTTTAGGCTGGGGTCAGACTGACAGCTGTCTAGACCCCACCAGCTGGGAAGTTCTGTGACCCTGGGGACTCTGTCAAGCTGCCCTCCATCCATGTGTCCTGAAGCTGTGAGTGAGAGGGAGCTCCTGGGGAAGGCTGGGGCGGCCTTGTGGGAGGGTCCCTCGAGTCTGAGAGTGTGCCTGCCTATCCCACAGACTTCCCGAGGCCTGAGAGCTCCGTGCCACCCTCGCTGCTTTGAAGCCCAGCAAAATGACTTGACCCATAGTGGGAGACAGGGGCTGAAAGGGACACAGAGAGACTTCTTCCCCACCGTGGGGTTGCCACTGTCTTCAGAAAGGAGCCCAGACTGCAGAGACAAAGGTTACCCACTGAGGACCACGAGTGTGATGACTTGAGAATTTTGGCAACTTTGGGTGGTAGCAGGGTGGACACAAGGGCTCAGTACAATGGATGCAGGAAAGGAGGAGGTGGAGAGGGTGCCCGGCCCATACTGCCCAGTGGACCAATCAGAGGGACTCAGATCAGCAGTCTTGCTCCTTGTGATTATACCTGTCAGCCACGGCTGCATAACAAAACACCTCCAACTTCAATGGCCCAAAACAATAAGTAGTTATCATTTTCCATGTGTCAACAGGTCAGTTGAATGGTTCTTCTCGTCTTGGCTGGGCTCACTCATTCTTCCAAGGGTTGGACAGGCACTTCTGCTGAGCTTGGCTGGGCTCTCTCACATGTTTGGGGGTTGGTGGTCT